>NC_042293.1:5232461-6572461 GCF_901000725.2 Takifugu rubripes | reverse complement strand
TTCCTAGCAAAAAGAATCAGAAACTCAACAAAGTACCGGTAGCCGCATTTTTCTGAACAATCCATCAATTCTGTGCTGCAGTTCTGGTGGTTCTTTATCACGGTTGATGAAAAAGTATAAATCTGGTTCAACCTTCACACATGTTCTCTTCTAATGAAGTTCCTGAAAGAATTGGGAATTGCCAATGATATTCAAGTGCCTGAAAAGTGTCCTTACAAATGTAGAGATTGTTGAGTGTTTGACAGAAGGGAATTTTTCTGATCCATTTTCCTCCTATCGAATCTTTTTCTGCCATTAATCAGGTGGCTGATCAGAAACATGTGTGAATGTTGGTTGAACTCCGGGTCACACGATTAACATGAAACACCATGGCTAAATTTAATTGAGGAAGTTTTCACTGTGGAGTTCCACCTGTTTTAATGACCAAAATCTTATTTACTTCAGGCTAACTTAACAGGTTTTAATCTGCACAACCATTTCACTGATAAGAAAAACTCAAACACTAAAATCCGATGTGTCTGCGTCAGGCTTTATCACATCCACATCCAGAGGACTGCATGAGGTGGTATTTTATTTAGAAATGTGCAGTAAACCTTACGCATGTGATCTTAGCCTTTGTTTTGTCCGGCTGCCTTTTACATGTAGCTACGTAAAAAATCGCCCTATAAGAAGTGGCAGATTTTGGCCTGAACCCATCTGCGGCTCTGCTGGTGTTGGTGTGGTAACAGCTGACTAGATTAATGACTGCATTGTTGGCCTGGAGCTCACCTGGAGTCTCCTGCACTAACTCTGTCTGTGCTTCTGACTCCTCCCCTTCCTCCCTGACCGCTCCTTTGTCTCATGCTAGCCAATGAAGACTCCCTTTCTAAGGTATGTCATACAGACTGTTGTTTTTTTCTCCCCCCTCTCCATCTTTCTTTTTTTTCTTTGTTTTTCCGTCTTTGTCGTCTGTCTCATTTCACCCAGGTCGCCCACCCAAATACAGCAGTGTCCCGGAGCTGGGCAGCCTCACCCCGACCTCCCCCTCAAGCCCTGTCCATTCCCTCCCCCTGCCCAGCCCCAGCTCTGGGGATGTAAGTAACGATGGGGGAGTCGGACAGCTCAGAGGGTCGGAAAAGCCCGTCACACACAGCCCCGGTGGCCCAATAGCTCTGTCAACCATCCACACCCCAAGATTTCCACAAACATGTCCATTAGTCCGTTGTCTCCATGTGATTATCATCAGTCACCAGATTTTTAGTTGGATCTTACAAAGTGAACAGAGTCCTGTACCCACGAGCATCCATTAATAACAACTACTCAACCACACATTCTAACCTTTCTGTGGGTTATCTAATACACATATCCATTAGATGCTAAAAGGCCAACAGTAACCAGATCACAGAGCCTCTTCCGCCTCTCCATAGACGGGTGGTGGGGTTCAGCTGGGCAGGGAAACTGATTGGTCCAATTCTTCCTCACAGGGAGACATCCATGAGGATTTCTGCACTGTGTGCAGACGCAGTGGCCAGTTGCTCATGTGCGACACTTGTTCTCGTGTTTATCATCTGGACTGCCTGGATCCACCCCTGAAAACCATTCCTAAAGGCATGTGGATCTGTCCAAAATGTCAAGATCAGGTAAATGCAGCAGCCGTGATCTGAGCTGTGGGGGGGCCCAGAGAGGGGTCAGTCAGGGCCAGACGCTGTAGTAGACTGTAAACACTCCTGGACTGTAGGACTGTTCAAATCTTTGTAAGCATAAACATGATGCAGTATTGTTTCTTTGTGCTTTTGTCTCATTCACTGTGTCAGTAAAATTAGCATCTCACGCCCATCACTTCATTGCTCGCCGTCTCTCAGCCGCGCCGCAGGGTGGCGGCCTGATCAGTTGTTCCTCAGGTATTTCTCTGTGACAACTCCGAGTTTCTCGCTGCAGATCCTGAAAAAAGAAGAAGCCATTCCCTGGCCTGGAACGCTGGCTATTGTTCATTCCTACATCGCTTACAAAGAAGGTGATTTCAGATTCTTTTTCCTTCATTCTGCCGATGACGAAGAGGTAACAGTGACGAGATTGCTTTTTGTATGTTTTGCAGCTAAAGAAGAGGAGAAACAGAAGCTGATGAAGTGGAGTTCTGAGCTAAAACTGGAGCGAGAGCAGCTGGAACAAAGAGTCAAGCAGCTCAGCAACTCCATAACGGTAAGAACCAGAGAATGTCAGATTTACCAGTGAAAAAGACTCAGATCCTATTA
Source organism: Takifugu rubripes (assembly GCF_901000725.2). NCBI lineage: Eukaryota > Metazoa > Chordata > Actinopteri > Tetraodontiformes > Tetraodontidae > Takifugu > Takifugu rubripes. The sequence continues at coordinate 6,570,230 of NC_042293.1, read as the reverse complement.
GAATAATAATATAATCAGTCTCACAACCTCGGAGGTTTATTCCCTGTTCTACTGTCCACCGGCCAGAGCAGTAGAGCTTGTTGGTTCTAAACATCTGGGGAAACTGGGATTAAATTTGACTTTTTGCTGTTGTTCTATCAGAAATGCATGGAGACCAAAAACACCATCCTGGCTCGTCAGAAAGAGATGCAGCTTTCCCTGGAAAAGGTAAAACACCTGATCCGCCTCATCCAAGCCTTCAATTTCAACCAAACTCTGGAAGAGACGGAGGGTAAGGACATCAATTCCAGAGTCCAGAACAGTGCCGAAGGTGTCGTTTGCTCCGAATCTGCACCAGACTCTAACTCTGTGGAGCAAATGAAGGACGGAAACGCCTCCGTCAGCAGCAGCAGCACCGATGGGAATAATCAAGAAGAGCACAGAGCCACAGGGATCAATGAGAAAATACAAGCAACGGTGGCTGGAGACCCGGGCAGCCCGGCTGTCGTAGTGGACGGTCGGATCCTAACGGCAGATAACAGCCCTGGATTAGCAGCTGGAGACACGGCAGAGTCTGAAGTCAAAGCAGAAGGAGGGGCCAGCACAGGGACTGAACCACAGGCAGAGATGGTGGCCAAACCTGAGACGGAGGCGCCGCCTGTTGTTGAGGTTCCTGCGGCCTCGGCAGTTGCAGCGGTCGCCACTACCAACGGTACGACGGAGCTGGCTTGTCCCGCTCACAGCCCTGCAGGAGGTTGCAACACCAACACTGACAACAGGATGGCTGCTGTCACCTCTCCAGAGACTGCAACGGAGAAGAAACAGGAGGAGATCACCGACAGTGACGGCAGCAACAACAGCAACAGCAAAACCTCAGAACCCTGCCAGCATTCTTTGCCAGCTCTTGTCAGCAGTTTGGACAATAAAAAATAATGCTACGTCTCTTCAGTTGCGGGAATTGAAACATATATATTAAAAAAAAAGACTTGCTTGCACCAAATGGTGCTCTAAAGTTGCCAATCTGTATAAATGTTGTTTGTTTGTTTGCATTGTATTTGTCAGACTGTGTCATTGGTAGGTATACTGCCCAAGTCACATGACTCTGGGATGATGTAGGCTGTTCTGCCCACAGAGCTGGAGTACAGGAAGACTAACATACCAGTGTCATCATGCCAATTAGTGATAGACATCAGTGGTGGGAATGCTCAAAGGGAGATTTATTTCATCATCACACCAGTGTGTGCCTGTTATTGTGGCCCCTGCGTTCTCATGGGAGGGGGAGACGGGTTCACGTGGCGAAATCGAGAACACAAAACATCTGTCCGGGGTTATCGATATAAAAAGCAGTGTTGTGGTAAAATGTGTTCTGAAAAGACAGCCTGTTCACCATCCTTCTTCCCTGCTTTCCCCCATTAAAGGGCCCCCCAAGATTCCCAGTTCAACAGCAGTCGATGTGGGTCCCGCTAAAGGCTCAGGACACTTCTAAGCAAGATTTTCCATTTTTGCCAAAGGTCACCTGTTGTAAAAGCTGATTAGCTTTGTTTGGGCTCTACCAACAAACTGAGGTCTGGGTAGGATGCTCAGATTTAACGTCCCAGTAACCAGCCGACTCTGAACTGGACCAACGCACTCTGACAAAGGAACCTTCCAGTCTAACTGAAAGCACAGGCGGCATCTGGCTGGTTAGTGTAGCTTATTCTAGCTTAGCTTATTCTCTGACCCCCTTTAGCCATCGTGCCATGAGGTTTAGCAAGCAGAGGCATGAAGAGGGATACCAACACATCCTCCCGTGGTCAAATCCTGGGTGTATTTGAGGTGTTCTGAAGCCTTTGAGCCACCCTTTACCATCTAATGTCCTCCTGAACCTCCCAACCGCATAAGTTCTCTCAGCCTCCAACCCTCTCCCAGTTAACCAGTGAGCAGATTTCCCCCAGAATCCCAGTTAAAGTGCCCTCAGCATCCCCTCCCCTCTCCTCCTTGGTCCCTGAGCTGGGGTGGGAGAGGTGCTGAGCGTTGGTTCAGCAGGTGAGGAGGACGCGGCGGAACAGGCGCGGTAGCAGATGTTTTCAGTGGTGTTGGTCAAGTGTCGTGATTGAGTTTTCATTTGTGAGTTACGTGTGTCAACTGTGAGCACTAAATGTGAAATTGCAATATTGCAATGTCAAAACACAAACTATATCTGGGCTGTGTTGTTTCTTTTTATAGGAAAAGATATTCAGGTCTTCCTAGTCTTCAGAATAAGTGCTTTCTGTTCCTGATCCTGCTGAACTGGCAATTTACACAAAATATCTATTTTCTTTGCCATCAAGGTACATTTCTGTTGAACCCTGAACTGCCAAATGTTCCCAAATTCAGCAGAGACATGCCCACTCTACCGCACCAAAAGGTTATCTGGTACAAATTTCTGAAATTGAGATTCCCCTCTTTGAGACAGGATGCTTGTTAAATGATACCATTTAAAGGAACTTTTTTTTCCTTCATGGAAGGATTTGTTATGTGAACCTAGGAAAAAAAAAAAACACAAATCCTGCGACTAAAGCACAAGCTTGCTGCGTTACAAAGAAGTGCTGAAGAGCTTTTTGTATGTTGTTATGGGATTGAACAGAGTATGCATCTCTTTTTTGTTGTGATGTGATTTATCCCCACATTGCCAATATTTTTCTAGGAGGAAATGCAAACCTCTGTCTGACATTTAAGCTCAAGTGTCTATCATTTTTGGGAGGAATAGCTGGGTTTTCTGCCCCCTCACATGTAGACTAGCGCATCTCCTTTGGGAGCTGAAATGTGATGCTGTTGTTCGTTGGCGTTGGTGGCTGTCGGTCCAGGTCTGTCTTTGTCCGGTGAACTGTTGGGTTTGGGGCATTAACGAACTCTGGTCTTTCATTAACGGTGCCTCTGGTTGTGCTGGAATGTCTTACTTTTGCAATATTGGGCCAAGTGTGTGCTTTTTCTAATTTATTGATGTTTTTTGGTTGGTTTTTGATGACACTCCAAACAGCCGCAGCATTTGTGCAACATCTCTTAGACTTCAGTGGGATTGACGGCATGCTAGCAGCACAACTTGGAATATTCGTCCAGATGTTTAAATGAATAAATAAAGAAATGTGGAATTCAGGCAGGGATATTAGTCAAAGGAATTACCTGATATTTAGCTCAGATACAATTGGTCCCCTGATCATGGACGGTAATGATTTTTCATCTAGTCTGGTACCTTTTTCAGGTCCTCTCATTGCTCTGTTTGAGCGGAGACAGCTGCCATCATGGCTGTCATCTCACAATTTGGATATCTTACCTTCCTTTGTGCAACAAAGCAGCTAAAACGTTTCACATACAAGGAATTGAGTTAAAAAATGTCAAATCTAAAATCTAAAATTGATGCAGATGAATGCTGCAGCCAGGCCCCAGGGGTGATCAGGACGTACCGGCTTTGCTTTTGGGGAGTTCTCATCTTGACCATCTTTGCTCTATAGTCAATAATGTGACTCCATTTAGATGATTTCTTTGTTGTAAGAAAGGAATTCACCTTGAGTGTGTGGCTAAAGGGGCAGCAGGGTAGTAATGATGTCGGGCCAGTTACATGGTGTCTTTTTGTCATATCAAAATGGACTCTTGAAAGCGAATCAACATATCTGAGCAAACACCCCTCAGACATCAGCTGTATAAACTGCCTTCATTCAGAAAAATCCCAGAAAAAAAACAGAAACTATGGTCCACCTTCACTTAGAAGTTGTCCTAGACTGAAAATGGTGAACAGTTCTGCTGTATTACTTTATGTGTGGGCGCACTTGGGTGGATTTTTCTCTTTTGTCTTCATTTCAGCCTGCCTTTGTTCACGGATCACGAGTCCAGTCGCTTAACTCGCTCTTTCTTTTTTTCCTTTCTTTTGAACAAGCCCAAACCTGTTCCAGGCAAACTGGACCTTTCCCTCTGTACAGTAGGTACCTCGAGTGCCTTTTTTCAAACAGCAGATAATATTTTGTCTCTTGACTTGCACTGTGACTTGTAGAATCTTACTTCCCCACCCAGCCTGCCACCCTCCCATCTGAACCATCCCTCCAAGCTCCACCCCGAATAGCCTGGAGCACAGAGCCGGTCCCTTCACCTCAGGCTGCCAGTAGTCAATGCAAGTGAAACTACGCTTCATATAAAGCCGTTTAGATTGACCAGATAGTGTTTTCTTGTTGTTTATTATAGGAGTTGCCTTAAATGTGTTTATTTTTATTTTTATTATGTAAAAAAAATTTACATCAAGAAAAAAAAAGTTGCTGATGCAGCTCAGAGGTCGTTCAGTGAAAATCAAATTGTGGTTGATGGGGGGAAAAAAATATGAATGAGGGATTGTTGACGAAGCTCGGTGTGACAGTCAGTTGTTTTGTGATGCACTTTTCATTTGACCAGTATTATTATCAGTGTAAAAAAAAAAAAGGAAAAGAATTTAAGGGATCTCCTGAATTGCAGTCATGAATCTGGGATCCCGAGGCCTCGATGAGACCTCTTTGTCTCCCTTCCACTCGTTCATCGTTCTGTCCGTGCTGTGGTTCTTTTTCTTGTGTTTTTGGAGGAGAGATGAGTTTGCTGAATCAGGTCGTGTGAGCCGGAGCCTGTGTGCGTTTGAACAAACCTGCACCCTGATGGGCAGACTTTGACCCAATTAGCAACATCTGTCCACTCACTCTGGTGGAACGCATGCCTTCTTATGCAAAATTTTATACAGGATCTGTCGAACCTTTTTAATATGCATTTGTGTTTTGTTTTTTTAAAGTTTTTTTTGTAAATCTCAAGTCACCTTTTATTCTTTTAAACATTCAGGCATCCTGATGCCAAACGTTCTGATTAGGTGTGAACCGTTCAGATGATTTCTTACTGACTTCACGTTTTGAGGAGGGAAAACTTTTTTTGGTTTTGATTTTAATTTGGCAAATGCACCACGCTGAATGTTGGGATCCCAGTGTGTGTGAGGGGGGCAGGGTCAGTCGAGTCTTAACGTCTAAATTGCGTCATCTCGAGCAAAAAGTTCCTCGGTTTCTAGTCAGTCACGCTCTAAAAGTGATTTTATCCAAAGAACATTGCAACTGTGCATTTCTGTTTGGAAGCCTTTTCTGTAGTCGATGCATATCATTTGAAATTTAATTTCTGCATCGTGTGCATTCTCTGAGCTGGAAGAGGACCGTGGTGTTGGCCGTTGAGAGTTGTATTTGACAGAGACTCTATGTGCATCAGTTTCCATCAACCATGATGCTTTCAGTCCAACTCGAGTCGGTTTTAAATACGATCATGTCATGATTGTGGCCTTGTAGTATTCTGTGGAAACATGACATCAGCCCGTTGTTATCATCACTCACCTGGCATCCTGTCCAGACCCAACTGTACACCTGAAGCTTCTTACCTCATCCACAGCTGATTCCATTTGGGGGAGTGTTGAGTGCAAAAAAATAAAATAAAGAAAAAGTGGAAATTACAAAATAAAAGAAGTCTTTTTTATCTTCCATTTGGTGAGATGCATTGTAGCGATATGAATAAAGTTCACCTGGTGTGCTGAATAAAGTGTAAATTGTTAATTACACAATCTAAATATTTGTATAATTGTTTGTATTTTTTCATAATGATTTTGGAAAGGAATGTGTTTATTTTTTTGACTTCTGTTCCAGATGTGTCTTCTGTTGGCCTGACATTGTGACTGGTCTGGTGGGATTCTTACCTCTGTATTGAGCCTCTTCTGTGATGAATTCTTTGTATGCAGTGTTTAGGAAATACTGTAGGGAACATGGGGAGGAGTTGATATTAGGAGCATTTGATCAATTTGTATTTATTTATTTTATCATTTTGTTAATAAATTGTGAAAAGCAACACGTGCTTTGCACTGCCTAGCACTCGTCAGACGTTTCACCACATTATTCTTATTTACTATTAACCTTTTGAAAGAGTAAGAAGGTTCATTTTCTAATTAGTTATCATATATATTTTTTAAAAACGAAAAAATGTGTTGCCCAACAGCCGAGCAGAGTGGCGCAGCGGAAGCGTGCTGGGCCCATAACCCAGAGGTCGATGGATCGAAACCATCCTCTGCTAACATATTTTTTGATTGTGCAGATTATCTTTTGCCTAAAGGAATTACATCCAATATGTGTATCTCTAATTATTCTTCACTAAGGCACAAGAAAAAACAAACCGACATAAAATAACGAAGTAAACAAACCACCTCTGAAGTTGAGATTAAATTGAGAACCGCAGTGCATTGTGGGAAACCAAACCTATCTCCTGGCGGTAGATGTTAAGGTTGGAGCTCGTTAGCGTGTCTTTTGTTTCGAGATTTCCAGATCGTTTCTGTTCCCCTTGTACCAGGGCGACGTGCCTTCAGAAAAACTCCACCAAACGTTTCATGACCGTAACGAAAGAAATGGCTTGTTCGTTGTAGTTGCAGGAGTTGTGGAGGAGATCCTGTGGTGAGTCTCAACATTCACCACTGGTCTTCTGCTCCGAGATGCTCTAGAATAGATAATGTGGCTTCTAACCTCCTATGTAATTGTTTTAACTTCTTTACGTTCACTTGGGCACGTTTAGTGGCATGAGGTCCATCTGTGATCAACTGGTGCAGACTTTATCCTTTTGGTCCCCATGTTCTGTTGGGTCTGGGTCCCATTCTGATAACACCGTGAACAGGTCAATTTGTAATGAAAAATGTGCCGTCTTGTTACAGGTCAACTGACATTGAGTGTCGGTGTCAAACCATACAACAGACAAAAGCAACACCAAACATGAACAAAAGCCATGACACTGAGTGCCGTGTCCACATGCAAAGCTGGAGAGAAGCATCACAGAGGTGAGGACATCATTCTGCAGGAAAAACAGCTGGAGAAAAGTGTTTTATTTCCTATTGTGACAGACAATCCACTCTGCAAGTCCAGAGAGGCCTTCTGCCCCAAGCTGGAGAGAGGTCTCATTACTCATTAGATGGCAATTGTAAGCTTCTTAAAACGTCTTCATAAATGTTTTCATCAACTAAGAGAAAAGAAAGGTAATTCTTTCTGTTTTCTGTCCATCTCCTAAACTAAAGTTAACATTAACTCAAATGTGGAAGTTTTGCGACTAGTTCAGTCACATACCTTGTTTGTTGTTATTCGAGTGCTGTGTCATCCATGTTCTGTTCTGATCTGGTTATCTTATCAGGTTCTGGTTCAGTGACTCACACGGAAGGATCACCATGTTTTAGTAGTGTTAAACAGTCTAATTGGACCATTTGGGGGTCAGTCCCCTGATGTTTGCAGGAGAAATAGTGTCCTGCTCTGAAGTTCTTGTTTTCTTCTGTTTTCAAGGATGGAGCCTTTTTCGCAGCTGTGATGGCAGTAAGAACAGAACCTTTGCCGGCTATGCAGCTGCTCACAAACACTCACCCAGATCTACTTAATTTCAGAAATCCTGGCTGAAAAGGTTCTGGTTCCTTAGGTATTCTGTGATTCGGGATTGTATGTGGTGTCACGTGTGCCGCCGCCGCCACGCTAAATACCAGCAAACCTCCTTAATCAGAGGATCCAGGGCATTTCGTCTCTCAACCATTAAGAGACACAGTTTGACCAACTATCATATCACGAGTGTGGAGCCCCACATGTTGTTGGCGTCTGCCCTGATCCCAAAGATATGATGCCTCTTCCATCCTTTAAGAACGGAACAGGAAATTATTTAGTGCTTTATATGAAAAAGGGCTCCACCAGAACTGTTATTCAGCACTGAAGGTTTTGTTGGATCGCAATAGCTCTCGTGTGTCACTGCCAATCCGCGTGTTCTCTGAATGAAGACTACAAGAAGAGAAATACCAATTTCAAAATGTATTTAGCAAATAGAACCAATTCAAGATACAAATATTACAGAGCTCCAGGCCAGTTCATAACCCTACAATAACAAAGTCAACTGCCAGGGCATGAAGTCTGACAACCTATCCCTTGACCCAGTCTTTTATAGAAACACATATGCAAATTATTGATGCTAATTTAGTCCAGGAGTCACATGATGCCACAAAAGGCTTTTGTTGTTATTTATGTTCTTGTTTAAACAGTTGCTGATGGTAACCGTGGAGATAATTTGGACACTGATTCTTAATATGTATCCATTAATAGATTAAGTTTAGATTACTACTGGAAACAGGTTGACAATGTGCTACCTTCAGAATATGGGTCAATTTCTTGCCTTTTTGTATTAATTTCACTAACATTGAGACACACCTGCAAAGCTGCTGTTTTTGAGGTTTTTGAAGTTTAGTCAATCAGATTCTTAAATGCAATTCATGCTGTCACACTGTCAAAGGAAAGGATGTATGTCATTTTAGTTTCTCTGTCGTGTTTGCAGTAATATACAAATTATAATAAATATCCTCTGCGGTATAAAGGAAAGGAGGAGCAGAGGAATGGAGTAGAACAGGTCACCTATAAAATATAACAAGTTTGTCCTCAATAACTACCTGAAGACTATGTGAAAATGCTTATTTATTGTTTCTCAGTCAAAAATTGACTAAATTAAAGGAACTCTGATTTATTTAAGATGACCTTTTCCTGTAAAAGGGAAACTTGATCCATGGGAAACTTCCATGATCTAACCCAGGTGGCTTAAAATTCTCTACTCTCTATTCTTTACGTATTGGCCCGAATATAAGACGGTGTTTTTTGCGTTGAAACAAGACTGAAAAAGTGGGGGTCGTCTTACATTCGCGGTCTAGACATTATACCCATTCACAACGCTAGATGGCGCCAGATATATTTGAAGCGAATGCTGAACTTAACGTCCCAGGGAAAAGCGAACCCCTGTCACGAAGAAGAAAAATAAAAATAGCGGTAGCACGAAGAAGAAAAATAAAAAAATATCGGTAAGAAGGAAAAGAGAAGAAAATAAGAGATAACAGAAAATAGAGAAATGTAGCGACAATCTGGAGAAAAGTGGGTCGAAGATATAATCATTTGTTTCAGATGTACTGTAATTATTTTCTGTATAAAAATTAAATTTGGTGTTCAAAAAGTCTTTTTTCAAACTTGAGTCTTGAAAAAGAGGGGGTCGTCTTATAATCAGGGTCGTCTTATATTCGGGCCAATACGGGTAATATAAAACGGACCTCCTAAAACATCACCTGCACCAGATATGCAGATGTTAATTAATATACTAATTACATTTTAAAAAATGTATTCTATTAAACTAGAATGCTGGTTCTCTTATATTGCTCTCCTCTTTGTGATTTACTGAATAGATTTCATTTCTGTGCAAATTGTATATTACTATTTTTGCCTACGGCCTCAAAATCCATCTGTTAACTTTAATTTTTGCGTAATTGTATTTCTTCCGCTTCTATGTCATTTCCTGTGATATAAAAATGGTGGTCAAAGCTCGAGAAGGCGACTGAGTCTCTCTAAATTAACTGGAACCTTATCGTCATCGGGCTGCTGGCGGGGGGTCGGTGTCGGGCCAGAGTCGGTCTTTCCCGGGGCAGGAACTCCGTGTCCCAGTAGCCTGCTGCACCAGGTGAGCCCGTCAGTCGCCACCGGGGCCAGCGAACATGGCTCCCGAACACAGCAGGCAGATCGCCGGATGTCTGCAGAGACCGTGGCGCAGATCAACTCCTGCACGCCGCTTCGCCCAATCATACGCGAATTTTGCGGATTATTGAGCGTCGTGGACGTAAAAGTTGGGGGCAACTTTTGTTTTTCAGTGCTTACAAAGTGTTGCGTTTTTGGCAGACTCCTGCAGAGCTACAGTGCAGCTGCGCGCACAGAAGACTGCCGCAGTCTGCAGAAAAAACCCTTTCACCGCTTTTCATCAGAATTTCTTATTTTAATCAGTCATCTGAGAGTGGAATTTACAATTATTGATTGGATCAAATTAATTCAGACTTGTTTTAGCTGTTAATGCTGTGATGGATCATTCTGACATTCCTAATTACCCACACTGGACTAATTTAAAGTAATTCGTGAGGAGACAAACAGTTGTGACCTGAATTCAGGTTTGCTGTGATGGGATTTCAGATCAGTAGTGGCTGTTTTGAATATCTTGTTATTTCATTAATAAATATCAACAAACTTAAGTCTTTGTTTGATCAAGAGAACCATAAAATGTACCTTCGGGTATCTAAAGGTTCTTGTAGTGTTCTGCCGGATAAGAACACACTTTGGGTTGAAATTTAGGTTATTGGTACTGATATGATGACATCACCTGGATAACCAGTTTGTTATTGACCGGTTCTGTTTCTGCAGGTGTAGCAATGTGAAAGAAGCTGTGAATCTATCGACATGGTTCAAACATGAGCGAGCAGTCGTCGGACCTCTGGTGTGAGTATGAATCAGCTACATTATTGATTACTCCTCACTGTTATTGATCACCTATCAGACATTATAAAAGCATCAAATGTTTGTGCGTCAGTCTGTGAAGAGTGCCAGGATTATTTTCAGAAGGAGTGTCCGACCCACGGGCCCCCGCGGTTTGTCCCTGACACGTTTGCTGCCCTGGGGCTGAACAACAGGGCGGCGCTCACAATCCCCTCAGGACTGGAAGTCTTCAGTAACGGACAGGAAGTGGATGTACGCTGTCTGGACGCTAACATCCCCAAGGGGGCTGTATTCGGTCCATACGAAGGAGAGCTGGTCTCCAAAGACAAATCACCTGGCCTCTTTTCTTGGATAGTAAGTTTACTCAGTCAAAGGCCCGATAAGAACCAATATGGACAGAAAGTTCCAGTTCTTACTGTTTTGTTTGTTGCAGATTTTTGACTTTGACAACACTTATCGGTGCATCGATGGTGGCGATGAGACCAAAGCCAACTGGATGAGGTAGCGCTGCTGTTGTGCAGCAGAGATCTATTGTGAAGTTAGCGGTTGAGCTAACTTCAGTCTTTTCCTAATTCCATGTCACATCTCTGGAAACCTAACATTGGGGCTCGGCAGGTTTGTGCGGACCTCGGCGGAGGAGAGTGACAGGAACCTGACAGCGTTTCAGCACTGTAAAAACATCTACTTCAGGGTGTGTCGCACGCTGGTGGCCGGAGAGAAACTGAGGGTCTGGTACAGTGAAGACTACATCCACCGACTGCACGCCATCTCTCAGGAGAGCATTGACCAGAACCTGGAGGCAGGTGAGCTGTATATACCAGCTGAGTGGGTTTTACCAACCAGAAACCAGTCTGGAAACATGGCGGGAGGTCTCCTGTTGATGTTTGTGTATGTATGACTGCTGTGTTTAGAGGTCAACGTTGTGATTTCTATAGTTTTGAAATCAGCTGCAGAAATTGTTTCCATGGAAACTATAAAAGTGATGAATTCAGCCAGAAGGTGAGCGTGCATCCACTGCAGTAGCAAGTTTTTAATCCCATTCAGTTGGTTTGACAGGAGATGCTTCCCTCTGCAGAATTCTTTTATTTGAGCCATTTCGGGGGTTTTATCCCATTTAGTTGTTGAAGTGGGGTCTCAAAGGTCTATCTTTTCTGTGGGTTCCTGCTACCTGACATAAGTAAATCAATGGTTTGATTCCAGATTTAAAGAAGTCAGAGTCACTGCCCAGTTTGCAGAGGGATTTTAAATCTTCGAGTCTACCTTCAACTGTGCGGGGAAAACACAGTCCCAGTAAACCCAGTGAAGAGCCAAATGGTCAGCCTCCTGCCAAGAAGAAGAAGATCGATTTGATCTTCAAGGATGTCCTGGAGGCCTCTCTAGAAGGCTCAGCTTGGGGTAAATCCCAGTCTTCCCTACCGAGTGAGTGTGAAACAGGAGCACACAGTTCATGGATCGACTCCTTAGAAGGTGGTTTTAGTGTTCCGTGTCTGAAAGTGGAGAAAGAAGAAGAGAACCAGAGAGGTGAAGAACCTTCCACATCTTTCTGCCACAACTGTGTTAAACTGAAGAGGAGGATCTTAGAGTTGGAGGAAGAGCTCTCCCGTCTCAAAGGAGACCAGAGGGATGGTCCATCCAGGTCTGAACGAGGTCCACCCAAAAACCAGCTGGTTGCTCCTCATCCCGAACAAGGCCCCGTTGAAGATGTTCAAGGTATGATCCTGGAAAAACCAGAGCTGTTTTTGAGTCAGGGGCAGAATATTTGAGGTGAAAGTACTCAGCACCTTTTGTAAATATTAATGTTTATACTTGAAGATTCCAATGTTCATTAAGTGTTAAGACTTTTGTTTATGCCTAATGGTAGGCATAGATGCTACCATCATCACGAGTTCACATACTAAATTTTAGTGGATTTTATGTTTCTCTTTGCAGTGATGGAGCCTTTGACTCCTACTCAGGCAGTTCTAGATGAAGATGAGCAGGATGTGGACTCAGCAGATGAATCCATCTCTGCTGATCTAGTGATTTCTCCTGAAGATGTTTCCAAGGTTTCCTCTGGTGGTGGCAGGAGGATTCGACGTTTCAAACAAGAATGGCTGAAGAAGTTCTGGTTCCTTCGCTACTCACCGACCCTCAACGAGATGTGGTGCCACGTGTGTCGCCAGTACACTGTGCAGTCATCACGAACGTCTGCTTTCATTATCGGCTCCAAGCAGTTCAAGATCCACACCATCAAACTTCACAGTCAGAGCAACCTCCACAAGAAGTGTCTGCAGCTGTACAAGCTCCGCATGCATCCAGAGAAGACAGAGGAGATGTGCAAGAACATGATGATCCTGTTGAATGCAGCATACCACTTGGCCCTGGAGGGACGGCCCTACTCTGATCTCCGGCCGCTGGCAGAGCTTCTGAAGAAGTGTGACCTCAGAGTGGTGGACCAGTACATGAATGAAGGAGACTGCCAGATCCTCATTCACCACATTGCCCGGGCTTTGAGAGAAGATCTGGCTGAGAAGATGCGTCTGTCTCCCTTCCTCAGTGTCATCATGGACGCCCAAAGTAATGACATTTTCTCTAATGTGGTAACGGTTTATATCCAGTTCCTGACCAATGAAGGCTCCCCAAGCACTGAGTTTTTGTCCCTGCAGAGGTTGAGTGTGACCAGTGTGGATGGCTATCTCCAGGCTGTGGATCGTGCCTTAAGTGTCCTCGGCCTCCGTTTTCAGGACTTGCTCGTGGTGGGCTTTGGGATAGATGGTACCAACATTTCCTCAGGAATGAGATCCAACCTATACTCCGCTGTACAAAAGACATTTCCTTGGATCCTCTGCTTTCCTGTCATGATCCATCGGCCCCATCTGGAGGTGCTAGATGCCATCAGTGGGAAGGATCTCTCATGCCTGGAGGACCTAGAGACCAATCTCAAGCAGCTCTTTAGTTTTTATCGTTATTTCCCTTGCATGATGGCCGATCTTCGTTCTACAGCCCCAACATTGTCAGAGGAGACAGAGTTCTTAGGTGACATTAGAGCCATTCGATGGATCATAGGAGAACCAAATGTCCTAAATGCGCTGATCAAAGACTACCTGGAGGTAGTTGCCCATTTGAAGGAGATCAGCAGCCACACTCAGAGGGCTGATGCTGCAGCCATTGCTCTCACTCTTCTTCAGTTCCTCATGGATTATCAGTCTGTAAAGCTCATCTACTTCCTCCTGGATATCATAGCTGTTCTTTCACGTCTCGCACTCACTTTCCAGCGAGACTACTTGCTGGTGTCACAAGTTCAAACCAAGATTGAGGAGGCCATTCTGGAGATCGGTCAGTTGGTGGACTGTCCTGGAGAGTACCTGCAGGAGTTTGAGGACAGTTTCAGAGAAAGTTTCAATGGAATTTCTCTGAAAAACTTGCGCGTCGCAGAGTCTAAGTTCCAGTCCATTCGTGAAAAGATCTGCACCAGGAGCCAGAGCATCCTGTCCCAAAGGCTGGACCAGCAGTCTCGTTCCTTCACACATGCCTGCAGGATCTTGGACTTGTCGTCCTGGCCCCACAACCCAGATGACTTAAAAGACTACGGAGAGGAAGAAATACAGATCATTTTTAACCACCTGGAGTCCATTCCCTTTGGAGGTCAGGAGGGCTCCCAGGCCAGGCCAGAGGCCCGAAGCAGCCTATTGGTGGAATGGAAAGATCTGAAATCCGACTACTTCACTATGAACGGTTTCAAAGAGATCGTTGGTCACATCTGCAGGTACCGGCAGCGTTTTCCTCTGTTAAACCAGATAATTCAGTTTGTCAGGGTCCAGCCTAGTTCTGCAGCCTGCTGCGATAAGGGGCGCGGTGCTCTACAGAAGGTGTGTCAGAACCACCGTTCCCGGCCAACGTTGGAGCACACCAATGATCAGCTGACCGTGGCGGTGAACGGACCTCCCATCGCCAACTTTGACGGGAAACGAGCGCTGGATAGCTGGTTTGAGGAGAAGTCAGGGAGCAGTTTGTCTGTACAGGTGATGAACAGGACGTCCGCCACCGATCATTTCAACACAGAGGTGCATCCTGATATTTAGCTGGTCGACCAGGAAAATCGCTGTCAGCAAAAAACAAGGAGGCTGCACGCTACTCCCAACCAGGAGTTACAACCTTAAACACGGTCTCACGCATCAGGACATGAAGATCAGCTCATCACAAGATAAAAGTACGTCAGATGACTGACAGCAGAAGGTCTAAACATGTAAAAAAAAAAAAAAAAACAGTCTCACAAATATGGAAACAGTGGTTCCATCTCCAGTTTCAGATGTTCTGCACATAACTCGACCAGAGCAGCTGGAAGAATTATTAGTTTGGAAACAACAAAACCATGAAATAAAAATACAGAAATGCATCAGTTTCTAAACCTGAGAGAAAAGAACACAACAAAGACCAAAACTGCACAGAAAAAAGGACAAAAAACAGATATAACAAATACAAAAGCTAACAGCTACGAGGAGATACAAAAACTTGAGATGCAAAACAAAGTCGAATAGGCAGAAGGAGGGGACAGACAAGGAGAATCTAGCAGCTGCGCCTTCTGTCCGTCTGTCCTCTGCCTCACATATATGGAACTCTTTCTTTTCCAGGGCAGCTTTTCTAACGAGTCTCTCCAAAAAGAGGCTCCCGATTGGCTCTGCTCAGCGTAAATAGAATAATAAATCACTTGTTGCCAGAATAAAAGTCATTTATTTGTGGTGAACAATCAGTCAGTGTGAAAGTTGCCGCCTGCACTGTTGAGCTGCTTCTTGGCTGCTGTGGATGTTCAGCGTGGCGCCTGGCAGGAACACACACGATTCACAGAGGCTTTATATTTCTGTTGGAAACGCACACACGCCTCCTCCTGTTTATATTGTATAAAGTGTACATTAGCTCAGAGTATATTTTCTCTTGAAAGTTGTACCATAAAGATTTAAATGCTAAAGGTGAAGCTGTGCTGCTGTTTTTGATGCATTTGTTTAAATGTTTGCTGCTGTAAATATTTGGTCGGTACTAAAGAAACATGTTTTTTCTCCTCATGCTAACAAACTAATGCCACTGTTGCTAAAGCTCAGGCTGAAAATGTGTCAAAACCTCACGACAGCATTCATGCTGCAGCTATAAGCATCTCTCATCCATCCTAAGATGCTTGTATTTCATTTAAAGCTGAAGTCCAAAATGTTGAGGGTTAAACAACCTCATTTTTGCCTTTAAAGCTTTGCTCGTTTTATACTCGTTGGTTCTGACAGAGAATGTATTTTATTGCTCTTATGCTTTATTGTTCAGTTCATTGAAACATGATGGTTGAAAACAAATTGGCAGGTGATTTCTGGAGTTGTTGGTGTAGCCGGGCTAGCTCCTACCTGCTGCCTCTAGCCTATATGCTAAGCTAGTTCTCACAGCTGAAGTTGTTTTTTCAACAACAATGTGATTAAACAGTCACAAATGTTCAGTTTTTTAGTTGCTTTTGTCTGTATTTATACTCTGCATGTTAAATCAGTTAAGGAGGGATAAAGTCTATACATCGCAGGTACAGGAGGCGGAGGGTTTGATCTGCTTCACTTGGACTTCTCTAAACTGACTTTTTTTCCCCTGCTGGATTCAGAAATTAAGCCTGTTGAACCAAAACACCGATTGTGTGTCTGATTTCCCATGATTTAAAAATAACCCCAGAAACAATTTAGCCCTCAAGCAGGAGGTCAGGAAACCTGCTGGACAACATGTTTGGTTTCTAGGAAACTGCAAATTTTCCTCCCTGCTGAGATTTCCTGCAGCCATTTGGCCTCGAGACTAAAGAAAGAGGAAGTGGGTCCACCAGAAAAAACAAGGCCCAGGAAGGGCACAGACAACCCATAATAACGTGAATAATTGGAACAATATTGAATGTTTGTTCACTGATGACAGAAGCCGAATCTGACCTCTCTGTGATCCAAATGAATCTGCTCCTGTTGAAGACATCTAGGCTGTTTGACTCTTCTACTAACTTTGACATGATTTGATTATGGGAGTCAGAGGTACAAAGAATATACAGCTAAACGTTAATAAATGTGCAGTGGTACCAGAGCAGATGTAACGATTCAGGTTGTGATGGGGGATTGGAGCCGCCGGTGCCATCGAGGCTTCTGCATAAGACCCAAACACACATGCCAAACCAACGCCAGGGTCTCCCACATCAGCGCCAAAGGTCAGTCTGGGCTCCTTTAACCAGACAACAATAATGTTTTTGTTTTTCTACACTACACTAAATATTTACATCATTCTAATACTTACACCATACAATATATGTCATTTTATCTTACAGTATACAATCTGTTTAAGTCATTTAATCTTACATAATACAATATTTAAGTCATTCTATCTTATATTCTACACGATTTACATAATTTTATCTTATCGCGCAGTTTGTTTACTAACCGTGGGTTGTCTGCATCACATTTTTGGGTAAAAACTGAGTCAACTGTGAACATCGCCATCTACTGGCTCGGAGTCCTCGCTGTGGCGTTTTCAGTCCGCGAGAATGTGCGTCGGTATTTTGCACAAACATAGCACGTTCTTATAACATAACAGGTTAGATGAGGTTTCTGGTGCCGACGTCGTCGTGCAAACGAGGCTTTTGCGTGGACAGGAACACGGTCGTGTTCGCATTATCTGTTTGGCATTATCTGCTAACGGTTCACCAGCGGGTAGCGGCGACCAAAGCAGCTCTGCCAACGTCGAGTTTGGAACAGACAACTTCTGACGTGTCGCTTCATTTTGTGTCACTTCAAGGTTGGAGGTAATCATCTTATTATTATCCAAAAATAAGATCCAACAAGTCTAAAGATCAATAGAATGAAAGTGGTTCAAGGACCAATGGTCAAAGTAGCTTTAATGCTGAGTAACAATAATACGCTCCTGTTACTGGCGTTAATTTCACCACAGTCAGCAGCTACAGAAAGAAATACGACGATCGTTAAATCTACCATCTTAAAGACAATTAAAATGTCTTTAAATGTAAACTGTTAAATGCTAATCTACATCATTAGAGCAGTCTAATCCCAGTCTCAGCATAAACATGTGTTGTAACTTTTCTGTTTATTGAGGGAAATAAATGTAATATTTTTATTTTATATTTAATAAACTTTACTTATCTGTTATCAAATATGTTCTAATTTTAGGTATGCTTTAAATATGTTTTAATATGCCCAAAACTCTTAAAACAGGTATAAACTCTGGTTTAATCAAAGCAAATAAATAGAATTAATCAAAAAGAATTTCTGCAGAATTGGGTGAGTTTCAGGGTGAAGAATCTGGGATGCAGCTGCCAAAAAATTCCCTGTGAGGCAGCAGCCTAGTGGTTGTTGGACAGGAAGAGGAGGAAGAGGGTGGAGAGAAAGGCTCTGTGAGTCAGGACACAAAGAGCTGCTATCACTCAGCTGCTGTCTCCCTCGCAGGGTGGCACAGATCGGACGCCACAGCCGCTCCAACTCCATTCTGTTTGTGACTGTTCAACGGGAGGCGATATGAAGAGCGGCCTCGGACTGTTCCTGCTCGTGTGTTTGGCCGTTTTCCATGCAGGTGGGTGGACGGTTGACATTCTCTAAGATTTAGGTCTCGACACGCTAATCAGAAGACAATCTCCTGTATTTCCAGTTAATTTCTCTGGGAGAAGAAAAACAGTGTTTGTTTACAGAAGTGTGATCCTCCCAGTGTTGAAATGCTCCCACTGAGCTGTGGGTGGTTACTTCCACATTTAACCTGGTGTTTGTTGTGTATAGTTTTACAAATGTTGCCTTATTTCTTTTTTTTAATATGTTTTATCCTCGTATTTACTCTTCTGCAGGTTTGGGACTTCGCTGTTACAAATGTTCGGATTACACCGGCCGCTGTGAGAACGTGCAGGAGTGCACATACGAGGACTCCTGCATCTCTCTGAGCGAAGGAGGTCAGTTGGTTTGAAACTTTTGTGGAACCGTTTCTGATAACAGATGTTTGATGAATGTTTTGCATTTAAAGCAGCCCTTCTCAAATAGTGGGGTGCGATGCCGTGTGACCCCGGAGAACATGTTTTTTTTTTTTACGTACTAGAATAAAGTGTAATTGCACATCCCGCGCGCACACACCACAGAGCAAGGGATAGGAAGTGCAGTGAACAAACCATCAAGAGATGGCATGAAAAAATACTTAACAGTGATGAAATGAAAGGCGGAGAGAGACGGAGATAATGAGACAAACGAAAGTCTCCCGAAAGCTAAGACGAGGAAATATGACGAAGCATATATAGCGCTTGGCTTCACTGTGACTACGGTGGGAGACGAGGAAAGACCGGTGTGTTTACTGTGTCTAAAAATGTTGGCAGCGGACAGCATGAAGCCAAATAAATGACGGCGTCACTTAAAGACATTACACCCCAGTCACGCTGATCAGCCGCTTGAGTTTTTTCAGCAAAAACGTGCCGAATATTGGCAACAATCATCCTGCTTTGGTCTATATTTCTTTCTTTTTTTGTTTTCTTTAATGTTAATAAGGATACAATGTTATGCAGAGGTGTACTTATAACAATTTCATAGACAAATTCATACTAATTATAGTCACGGGGGGGGGGGGCACAAAATGTTTTCTTCTTCCTAGGGGGGGCGTAACAGAAAATAATTGAGAAGCACTGATTTAAAGTAAATGAAGAGACTTTGCGGTGATATCATATTTTCATGTATGACGGTTAAACGGGGCAGCCCAACTTAAGATACTCACTCACTCACTCACTCACTCACTCACTCACTCACTCACTCACTCACTCACTCACTCACTCACTCACTCACTCACTCACTCACTCACTCACTCACTCACTCACTCACTCACTCACTTTCAGTTACTCATGTTGATGGGAATTTCATCCAGCAGGGGACACAAGAGCTCCTCTGTATTGCAGCTTTAAGCATATTTCATTATTTTTACAGACTGTATATAACAGTGTTTAACTTTTGTGTGTGTGTGTGTGTGTGCGTGCGTGCGTGCGTGTGTGTGTGCGTGTGTGTGTCTAGGGGGAAAGACCATCCGTCAGTGCATCAGGTACACGGATTGCGATAACTCTCGCCTGGCCCAGATGTTCCCGTCCATCTCCAAATTCAGCTACCGATGCTGCAGCAGCAACCTGTGCAACTCCGCCAGTGGCGTTACCATGGTGACGCCTGCCCTGGCTCTGGCCAGCTTGCTGCTGAGCATTTGGTGGTGCTGGAGCTAAACGGCACCGAAGCATTGGCGTTGAGTCAACTGTTCTGTTTTCAGACTCACAGCTTCTGTCAACAAACTTGACTTTTTCTCTTTGTGTTTATCATTTGAAACTAACTTGTGCTTTAAACAATAAACAGTAGAAAAAAGGTGTTTTGCTTGTCACTGAACATTAAATTCTCCCTTTGTTTTATTTCCAGTTTAGATTTTATAGAACCCCTCAAGTCATTCAGCCATAATTTCACTAGTTCTTCTTAGAACAGAAATGGTTTTATTTCAATATTTACAGATGGTTTTTAGATAGTTCTTTGATGTTCAAATATACTCAGGACTCTGAAACTGCATCAAGCCTTGTAAGAACAGAATTTAACATAAGCAAATTAGGTTATATTCGAAAATGACAAATATTGTCATTTAATTATAGAAAATTCTTTAGCTTCAGAGTGAAAATACAAAATATTTTATTGGATACAAATGTCAAAAATGACACATTACCAGATCTAAAACCAAGAAAGAAAATCTAATGTTACAAATACACAAACTTTATGAAAAAATATAACTTAACACCACAAAGGAGCTTCAAGGAGCAGAAGTCCCAACCTGGGGGCGACCGGGGGTGGGCTAACGACCTGAACTTGTTTTTCAATAGATTTGATCAGGTACCCACCCCTCCCCCAGCCCAGTCTCCTCTGCTGCTACCCCCGCCACTGTCTGTGCCTGCAACCCATTGTTCCTCCTGTCCCCCCTCCTCCCCCTCTCTCATGAACTTCAGCTCACACATTCCCGACACTTCACACCCTGGCCCATGCCCATCCCCCCCACCAACACCTCCCTGCTCCAGCCTGTCCCTCACACCACACCAGGTGAGGAAGGCCCTGAAGAAGAACAGGGCCAGGAAAGCGACGGGTCCGGATGGCATCAGCTCCAGGCTCCTGAAGTCCTGCGCAGACCAGCTGTGTGGGATCTCCAGTCACATGTTCAACCTGAGCCTGAGGCTGGGGAGAGTGCCACAGCTGTGGAAGACGTCCTGCATCGTCCCAGTGCCGAAAACACCGCACCCCAAGGAGCTCAACAGCTACAGGCCGGTGGCTCTGACGTCTCATCTGATGAAGACGCTGGAGAGACTCATCCCCGATCACCTGCGCCCACTGGTGAGCTCCTTCATGGACCCGTTGCAGTTCGCCTACCAGCCGAGCATCGGGGTGGACGATGCCGTCATCTACCTCCTCCACACCTCCCTCACTCACCTGGAGAAGGCTGGAAGCACTGTGAGGATCATGTTTTTTGATTTCTCCAGTGCATTCAACACCATCCAGCCCAGGCTGCTGGGGGACAAACTGGAGGTAGCTGGGGTGGATCACCACCTCACGACATGGATTCTGGACTACCTCACACAAAGACCACAGTTTGTGAGGGTGAAGGGCTCCCAGTCAGATCGGCTTCTCTGCAGCACCGGTGTCCCACAGGGAACAGTTCTGGCTCCTTTCCTGTTCACCCTCTACACCGCGGACTTCTCATACAGCACATCTTCATGTCACCTCCAGAAGTTCTCTGACGACTCTGCTGCTGTCGGCCTCATCACAGACAGGGACGATACGGGGTACAGAGAACTTATTCAGGGCTTTGTGGACTGGAGCCTGCGGAACAACCTCCAGATCAACGCTGGCAAAACCAAGGAGCTGGTGGTGGATTTCCGCAGGCGTAACAACCCCCCGCCTGCACCAGTGAACATCCTGGGAACGGATGTTGACGTGGTGGAGTCCTACAAGTACCTGGGTGTTCACCTAAACAATAACCTGGACTGGACACACAATACAGACGCCCTGGTCAAGAAGGGCAACAGCAGACTGTTCCTGCTCAGGAGGCTGAGGTCTTTTGGAGTGCAGGGACCCCTCCTGAGGACTTTCTATGACTCTGTGGTGGGATCAGCCATCTTCTACGGGATAGTCTGCTGGTCCAGTAGCATGTTGGCGCAGTTCTATACGGCCATCATCGAGTCCATCCTCACCTCCTCCATCACCGTGTGGTTCGCTGGTGCCACCGCCAGGGACAGACTGAGGCTGCAGCGCGTCGTGCGCGCTGCCGAGAAGGTGATCGGCTGCAGGCTTCCATCCATCCAGGACCTGTATATCTCCAGGACCCGGAGGTGTGCAGGTCGGATCACGGCCGACCCTTCCCACCCTGGTCACGGACTGTTTTCCCCCCTCCCCTCAGGCAGGAGACTACGGTCCATTCGGACCAAAACCTCCCGCTACACGAACAGCTTCTTCCCCTCTGCCATCAGGCTGCTGAACACCAAGTGACTTATCACTTAAGCACCATGTACAGCAGCCAGTCGGACTCACGAACAATACATTACTCCTGCTTGGACCTGCACTATTTCTTACCACATACCTCTTACCACCTACTATTTATGTATATAATGTATATATGTCTTATTTTGTCTTATTTTATTTTATTTAACTTATTCTAGTGTGGTCTTCTTTATGTTGATTGTCGCAGCGTCACACCATGACACATTCCTAGTTTGTGTAATACTGTGTATTACATGAACAATGGCAATAAACCTGCTTCTGATTCTGATTCTGATCACGGACAGGGACAGGAAGAGGATGGACAGACTGGTAAGGAGGGCCAGCTCTGTCCTGGGATGTCCCCTGGACTCAGTGGAGGTGGTGGGAAATGGGAGGATGATGGCTAAGCTGTCATCCATGTTGAACAACACGTCCCACCCCCTACAGGACACCCTGACAGCACTGGGCAGCTCCTTCAGTGAGCGGCTGCTCCACCCTCGCTGTGTGAAGGAGAGGTATCGTAGATCTTTCCTGCCGGCTGCTGTCAGACTGCACAATAAACAGAACACCCGCTAACACAATCTGAATATTATATATTCTGATATGTATATTGTATTCACCCTCTGTACTATGTACAGGTACACAGAGGCCGAGTATCCATTTATCTGGATTATTGTAAATATACATCCTCTTTGTATATTCCATTTGATTTCTATTTGATTTTATCTTATTTTTCTCTGAGTGCTCTTGTTGCTGTTGTTGCACTGTAAATTTCCCCGTGTGGGACAATAAAGGATCTGAATCTGAATCTGAAAAAACAACACATGTGAGTCACTTTTGTGAGTCACAAAAACCTCCAACTGTTGTTTCCAGTTAACTGCTCATGGCATCACTAGCATAGCAACATATGAACAAATGTTACTCAGATGCAAAGACCTGATAAAAATGCCCATTTTATGTGAACTTTCACTGTTTCTCTGCAGCTCCCTGTGAGACCTGTTCACCATCTTTGGCTCCTGTGTTCCATCAAACTGAGTAAAATACAAACTTTTTTATCAACTGTACATTTTGAGGGTCACAGTGCTGCAAAGACAATCAAATACTGTGATATTTCGGCCTTTTCGGACCTTCAGTCAAACTTTGTGGGGGGGGATCTGTTTCCTGGTTTGTCATTCACTCATCTCTCCCAGACCATCTTCATCAGTCTGCCGTCCAATCACCTCCAGCTGTACTGTCTTCTTCTGTCCTTTTCCTTCCACCTCTCTCTCCGTTTGGGCGTACCAGGGCTGGGTGGCAGCGCTATCGCAGGTCCTGCCTCCTCTTCGGAAAGTCCGCGAGAATGTGCGTCGGTATTTTGCACAAACATAGCACGTTCTTATAACATAACATGTTAGATGAGGTTTCTGGTGCCGACGTCGTCGTGCAAACGAGGCTTTTGCGTGGACAGGAACACGGTCGTGTTCGCATTATCTGTTTGGCATTATCTGCTAACGGTTCACCAGCGGGTAGCGGCGACCAAAGCAGCTCTGCCAACGTCGAGTTTGGAACAGACAACTTCTGACGTGTCGCTTCATTTTGTGTCACTTCAAGGTTGGAGGTAATCATCTTATTATTATCCAAAAATAAGATCCAACAAGTCTAAAGATCAATAGAATGAAAGTGGTTCAAGGACCAATGGTCAAAGTAGCTTTAATGCTGAGTAACAATAATACGCTCCTGTTACTGGCGTTAATTTCACCACAGTCAGCAGCTACAGAAAGAAATACGACGATCGTTAAATCTACCATCTTAAAGACAATTAAAATGTCTTTAAATGTAAACTGTTAAATGCTAATCTACATCATTAGAGCAGTCTAATCCCAGTCTCAGCATAAACATGTGTTGTAACTTTTCTGTTTATTGAGGGAAATAAATGTAATATTTTTATTTTATATTTAATAAACTTTACTTATCTGTTATCAAATATGTTCTAATTTTAGGTATGCTTTAAATATGTTTTAATATGCCCAAAACTCTTAAAACAGGTATAAACTCTGGTTTAATCAAAGCAAATAAATAGAATTAATCAAAAAGAATTTCTGCAGAATTGGGTGAGTTTCAGGGTGAAGAATCTGGGATGCAGCTGCCAAAAAATTCCCTGTGAGGCAGCAGCCTAGTGGTTGTTGGACAGGAAGAGGAGGAAGAGGGTGGAGAGAAAGGCTCTGTGAGTCAGGACACAAAGAGCTGCTATCACTCAGCTGCTGTCTCCCTCGCAGGGTGGCACAGATCGGACGCCACAGCCGCTCCAACTCCATTCTGTTTGTGACTGTTCAACGGGAGGCGATATGAAGAGCGGCCTCGGACTGTTCCTGCTCGTGTGTTTGGCCGTTTTCCATGCAGGTGGGTGGACGGTTGACATTCTCTAAGATTTAGGTCTCGACACGCTAATCAGAAGACAATCTCCTGTATTTCCAGTTAATTTCTCTGGGAGAAGAAAAACAGTGTTTGTTTACAGAAGTGTGATCCTCCCAGTGTTGAAATGCTCCCACTGAGCTGTGGGTGGTTACTTCCACATTTAACCTGGTGTTTGTTGTGTATAGTTTTACAAATGTTGCCTTATTTCTTTTTTTTAATATGTTTTATCCTCGTATTTACTCTTCTGCAGGTTTGGGACTTCGCTGTTACAAATGTTCGGATTACACCGGCCGCTGTGAGAACGTGCAGGAGTGCACATACGAGGACTCCTGCATCTCTCTGAGCGAAGGAGGTCAGTTGGTTTGAAACTTTTGTGGAACCGTTTCTGATAACAGATGTTTGATGAATGTTTTGCATTTAAAGCAGCCCTTCTCAAATAGTGGGGTGCGATGCCGTGTGACCCCGGAGAACATGTTTTTTTTTTTTACGTACTAGAATAAAGTGTAATTGCACATCCCGCGCGCACACACCACAGAGCAAGGGATAGGAAGTGCAGTGAACAAACCATCAAGAGATGGCATGAAAAAATACTTAACAGTGATGAAATGAAAGGCGGAGAGAGACGGAGATAATGAGACAAACGAAAGTCTCCCGAAAGCTAAGACGAGGAAATATGACGAAGCATATATAGCGCTTGGCTTCACTGTGACTACGGTGGGAGACGAGGAAAGACCGGTGTGTTTACTGTGTCTAAAAATGTTGGCAGCGGACAGCATGAAGCCAAATAAATGACGGCGTCACTTAAAGACATTACACCCCAGTCACGCTGATCAGCCGCTTGAGTTTTTTCAGCAAAAACGTGCCGAATATTGGCAACAATCATCCTGCTTTGGTCTATATTTCTTTCTTTTTTTGTTTTCTTTAATGTTAATAAGGATACAATGTTATGCAGAGGTGTACTTATAACAATTTCATAGACAAATTCATACTAATTACGGGGGGGGGGGGCACAAAATGTTTTCTTCTTCCTAGGGGGGGCGTAACAGAAAATAATTGAGAAGCACTGATTTAAAGTAAATGAAGAGACTTTGCGGTGATATCATATTTTCATGTATGACGGTTAAACGGGGCAGCCCAACTTAAGATACTCACTCACTCACTCACTCACTCACTCACTCACTCACTCACTCACTCACTTTCAGTTACTCATGTTGATGGGAATTTCATCCAGCAGGGGACACAAGAGCTACTCTGTATTGCAGCTTTAAGCATATTTCATTATTTTTACAGACTGTATATAACAGTGTTTAACTTTAGTGTGTGTGTGTGTGTGTGTGTGCGTGCGTGCGTGCGTGTGTGTGTGCGTGTGTGTGTCTAGGGGGAAAGACCATCCGTCAGTGCATCAGGTACACGGATTGCGATAACTCTCGCCTGGCCCAGATGTTCCCGTCCATCTCCAAATTCAGCTACCGATGCTGCAGCAGCAACCTGTGCAACTCCGCCAGTGGCGTTACCATGGTGACGCCTGCCCTGGCTCTGGCCAGCTTGCTGCTGAGCATTTGGTGGTGCTGGAGCTAAACAGCACCGAAGCATTGGCGTTGAGTCAACTGTTCTGTTTTCAGACTCACAGCTTCTGTCAACAAACTTGACTTTTTCTCTTTGTGTTTATCATTTGAAACTAACTTGTGCTTTAAACAATAAACAGTAGAAAAAAGGTGTTTTGCTTGTCACTGAACATTAAATTCTCCCTTTGTTTTATTTCCAGTTTAGATTTTATAGAACCCCTCAAGTCATTCAGCCATAATTTCACTAGTTCTTCTTAGAACAGAAATGGTTTTATTTCAATATTTACAGATGGTTTTTAGATAGTTCTTTGATGTTCAAATATACTCAGGACTCTGAAACTGCATCAAGCCTTGTAAGAACAGAATTTAACATAAGCAAATTAGGTTATATTCGAAAATGACAAATATTGTCATTTAATTATAGAAAATTCTTTAGCTTCAGAGTGAAAATACAAAATATTTTATTGGATACAAATGTCAAAAATGACACATTACCAGATCTAAAACCAAGAAAGAAAATCTAATGTTACAAATACACAAACTTTATGAAAAAATATAACTTAACACCACAAAGGAGCTTCAAGGAGCAGAAGTCCCAACCTGGGGGCGACCGGGGGTGGGCTAACGACCTGAACTTGTTTTTCAATAGATTTGATCAGGTACCCACCCCTCCCCCAGCCCAGTCTCCTCTGCTGCTACCCCCGCCACTGTCTGTGCCTGCAACCCATTGTTCCTCCTGTCCCCCCTCCTCCCCCTCTCTCATGAACTTCAGCTCACACATTCCCGACACTTCACACCCTGGCCCATGCCCATCCCCCCCACCAACACCTCCCTGCTCCAGCCTGTCCCTCACACCACACCAGGTGAGGAAGGCCCTGAAGAAGAACAGGGCCAGGAAAGCGACGGGTCCGGATGGCATCAGCTCCAGGCTCCTGAAGTCCTGCGCAGACCAGCTGTGTGGGATCTCCAGTCACATGTTCAACCTGAGCCTGAGGCTGGGGAGAGTGCCACAGCTGTGGAAGACGTCCTGCATCGTCCCAGTGCCGAAAACACCGCACCCCAAGGAGCTCAACAGCTACAGGCCGGTGGCTCTGACGTCTCATCTGATGAAGACGCTGGAGAGACTCATCCCCGATCACCTGCGCCCACTGGTGAGCTCCTTCATGGACCCGTTGCAGTTCGCCTACCAGCCGAGCATCGGGGTGGACGATGCCGTCATCTACCTCCTCCACACCTCCCTCACTCACCTGGAGAAGGCTGGAAGCACTGTGAGGATCATGTTTTTTGATTTCTCCAGTGCATTCAACACCATCCAGCCCAGGCTGCTGGGGGACAAACTGGAGGTAGCTGGGGTGGATCACCACCTCACGACATGGATTCTGGACTACCTCACACAAAGACCACAGTTTGTGAGGGTGAAGGGCTCCCAGTCAGACCGGCTCCTCTGCAGCACCGGTGTCCCGCAGGGAACAGTTCTGGCTCCTTTCCTGTTCACCCTCTACACCGCGGACTTCTCATACAGCACATCTTCATGTCACCTCCAGAAGTTCTCTGACGACTCTGCTGCTGTCGGCCTCATCACAGACGGGGACGATACGGGGTACAGAGAACTTATTCAGGGCTTTGTGGACTGGAGCCTGCGGAACAACCTCCAGATCAACGCTGGCAAAACCAAGGAGCTGGTGGTGGATTTCCGCAGGCGTAACAACCCCCCGCCTGCACCAGTGAACATCCTGGGAACGGATGTTGACGTGGTGGAGTCCTACAAGTACCTGGGTGTTCACCTAAACAATAACCTGGACTGGACACACAACACAGACGCCCTGGTCAAGAAGGGCAACAGCAGACTGTTCCTGCTCAGGAGGCTGAGGTCTTTTGGAGTGCAGGGACCCCTCCTGAGGACTTTCTATGACTCTGTGGTGGGATCAGCCATCTTCTACGGGATAGTCTGCTGGTCCAGTAGCATGTTGGCGCAGTTCTATACGGCCATCATCGAGTCCATCCTCACCTCCTCCATCACCGTGTGGTTCGCTGGTGCCACCGCCAGGGACAGACTGAGGCTGCAGCGCGTCGTGCGCGCTGCCGAGAAGGTGATCGGCTGCAGGCTTCCATCCATCCAGGACCTGTATATCTCCAGGACCCGGAGGTGTGCAGGTCGGATCACGGCCGACCCTTCCCACCCTGGTCACGGACTGTTTTCCCCCCTCCCCTCAGGCAGGAGACTACGGTCCATTCGGACCAAAACCTCCCGCTACACGAACAGCTTCTTCCCCTCTGCCATCAGGCTGCTGAACACCAAGTGACTTATCACTTAAGCACCATGTACAGCAGCCAGTCGGACTCACGAACAATACATTACTCCTGCTTGGACCTGCACTATTTCTTACCACATACCTCTTACCACCTACTATTTATGTATATAATGTATATATGTCTTATTTTGTCTTATTTTATTTTATTTAACTTATTCTAGTGTGGTCTTCTTTATGTTGATTGTCGCAGCGTCACACCATGACACATTCCTAGTTTGTGTAATACTGTGTATTACATGAACAATGGTAATAAACCTGCTTCTGATTCTGATTCTGATCACGGACAGGGACAGGAAGAGGATGGACAGACTGGTAAGGAGGGCCAGCTCTGTCCTGGGATGTCCCCTGGACTCAGTGGAGGTGGTGGGAAATGGGAGGATGATGGCTAAGCTGTCATCCATGTTGAACAACACGTCCCACCCCCTACAGGACACCCTGACAGCACTGGGCAGCTCCTTCAGTGAGCGGCTGCTCCACCCTCGCTGTGTGAAGGAGAGGTATCGTAGATCTTTCCTGCCGGCTGCTGTCAGACTGCACAATAAACAGAACACCCGCTAACACAATCTGAATATTATATATTCTGATATGTATATTGTATTCACCCTCTGTACTATGTACAGGTACACAGAGGCCGAGTATCCATTTATCTGGATTATTGTAAATATACATCCTCTTTGTATATTCCATTTGATTTCTATTTGATTTTATCTTATTTTTCTCTGAGTGCTCTTGTTGCTGTTGTTGCACTGTAAATTTCCCCGTGTGGGACAATAAAGGATCTGAATCTGAATCTGAATCTGAAAAAACAACACATGTGAGTCACTTTTGTGAGTCACAAAAACCTCCAACTGTTGTTTCCAGTTAACTGCTCATGGCATCACTAGCATAGCAACATATGAACAAATGTTACTCAGATGCAAAGACCTGATAAAAATGCCCATTTTATGTGAACTTTCACTGTTTCTCTGCAGCTCCCTGTGAGACCTGTTCACCATCTTTGGCTCCTGTGTTCCATCAAACTGAGTAAAATACAAACTTTTTTATCAACTGTACATTTTGAGGGTCACAGTGCTGCAAAGACAATCAAATACTGTGATATTTCGGCCTTTTCGGACCTTCAGTCAAACTTTGTGGGGGGGGATCTGTTTCCTGGTTTGTCATTCACTCATCTCTCCCAGACCATCTTCATCAGTCTGCCGTCCAATCACCTCCAGCTGTACTGTCTTCTTCTGTCCTTTTCCTTCCACCTCTCTCTCTGTTTGGGCGTACCAGGGCTGGGTGGCAGCGCTATCGCAGGTCCTGCCTCCTCTTCGGAAAGTCCGCGAGAATGTGCGTCGGTATTTTGCACAAACATAGCACGTTCTTATAACATAACATGTTAGATGAGGTTTCTGGTGCCGACGTCGTCGTGCAAACGAGGCTTTTGCGTGGACAGGAACACGGTCGTGTTCGCATTATCTGTTTGGCATTATCTGCTAACGGTTCACCAGCGGGTAGCGGCGACCAAAGCAGCTCTGCCAACGTCGAGTTTGGAACAGACAACTTCTGACGTGTCGCTTCATTTTGTGTCACTTCAAGGTTGGAGGTAATCATCTTATTATTATCCAAAAATAAGATCCAACAAGTCTAAAGATCAATAGAATGAAAGTGGTTCAAGGACCAATGGTC
The DNA here is from genome assembly GCF_901000725.2 of Takifugu rubripes. Taxonomy (NCBI): domain Eukaryota; kingdom Metazoa; phylum Chordata; class Actinopteri; order Tetraodontiformes; family Tetraodontidae; genus Takifugu; species Takifugu rubripes. Next base: position 6,540,510 of record NC_042293.1, on the reverse strand, counting down.
AAAGTAGCTTTAATGCTGAGTAACAATAATACGCTCCTGTTACTGGCGTTAATTTCACCACAGTCAGCAGCTACAGAAAGAAATACGACGATCGTCAAATCTACCATCTTAAAGACAATTAAAATAACTGTTAAATGCTAATCTACATCATTAGAGCAGTCTAATCCCAATCTCAGCATAAACATGTGTTGTAACTTTTCTGTTTATTGAGGGAAATAAATGTAATATTTTTATTTTATATTTAATAAACTTTACTTATCTGTTATCAAATATGTTCTAATTTTAGGTATGCTTTAAATATGTTTTAATATGCCCAAAACTCTTAAAACAGGTATAAACTCTGGTTTAATCAAAGCAAATAAATAAAATTAATCAAAAAGAATTTCTGCAGAATTGGGTGAGTTTCAGGGTGAAGAATCTGGGATGCAGCTGCCAAAAAATTCCCTGTGAGGCAGCAGCCTAGTGGTTGTTGGACAGGAAGAGGAGGAAGAGGGTGGAGAGAAAGGCTCTGTGAGTCAGGACACAAAGAGCTGCTATCACTCAGCTGCTGTCTCCCTCGCAGGGTGGCACAGATCGGACGCCACAGCCGCTCCAAATCCATTCTGTTTGTGACTGTTCAACGGGAGGCGATATGAAGAGCGGCCTCGGACTGTTCCTGCTCGTGTGTTTGGCCGTTTTCCGTGCAGGTGGGTGGACGGTTGACATTCTCTAAGATTTAGGTCTCGACACGCTAATCAGAAGACAATCTCCTGTATTTCCAGTTAATTTCTCTGGGAGAAGAAAAACAGTGTTTGTTTACAGAAGTGTGATCCTCCCAGTGTTGAAATGCTCCCACTGAGCTGTGGGTGGTTGCAGTTAAGTTACGCTACATTAACTTTTAGAACAGAAAACTGAGTCAGAGAACAAAACAGAGTTGAAGTTTTGCTCTTTGGACTCAAACTTCCTCCTCAGATTTTCAAGCACAGTCATGGTTTCTTGTCTGAATTTGGCAGCTTTATTAAAAGGCTTTTTTACTTCCACATTTAACCTGGTGTTTGTTGTGTATAGTTTTACAAATGTTGCCTTATTTCTTTTTTTTAATATGTTTTATCCTCTTATTTACTCTTCTGCAGGTTTGGGACTTCGCTGTTACAACTGTTCGGATTACACCGGCCGCTGTGAGAACGTGCAGGAGTGCACATACAAGGAGTCCTGCATCTCTCTGAGCGAAGGAGGTCAGTTGGTTTGAAACTTTTGTGGAACCGTTTCTGATAACAGATGTTTGATGAATGTTTTGCATTTAAAGCAGCCCTTCTCAAATAGTGGGGTGCGATGCCGTGTGACCCCGGAGAACATGTTTTTTTTTTTTCCCCCCGTACTAGAATAAAGTGTAATTGCACATCCCGCGCGCACACACCACAGAGCAATGGATAGGAAGTGCAGTGAACAAACCACCAAGAGACGGCATGAAAAAATACTTAACAGTGATGAAATGAAAGGCGGAGAGAAAAATGTTTTCTTCTTCTTAGGGGGGGCGTAACAGAAAATAATTGAGAAGCACTGATTTAAAGTAAATGAAGAGACTTTGCGGTGATATCATATTTTCATGTATGACGGTTAAACGGGGCAGCCCAACTTAAGATACTCACTCACTCACTCACTCACTCACTCACTCACTCACTCACTCACTCACTCACTTTCAGTTACTCATGTTGATGGGAATTTCATCCAGCAGGGGACACAAGAGCTACTCTGTATTGCAGCTTTAAGCATATTTCATTATTTTTACAGACTGTATATAACAGTGTTTAACTTTAGTGTGTGTGTGTGTGTGTGTGCGTGTGTGTGTGTGTGTGTGTGCGTGTGTGTGTGTGTGTGTGTGTGTGTGTGTGTGTCTAGGGGGAAAGACCATCCGTCAGTGCATCAGGTACACGGATTGCGATTACTCTCGCCTGGCCCAGATGTTCCCGTCCATCTCCAAATTCAACTTCCAATGCTGCAACAGCAACCTGTGCAACTCCGCCAGTGGCGTTACCATGGTGACGCCTGCCCTGGCTCTGGCCAGCTTGCTGCTGAGCATTTGGTGGTGCTGGAGCTAAACGGCACCGAAGCATTGGCGTTGAGTCAACTGTTCTGTTTTCAGACTCACAGCTTCTGTCAACAAACTTGACTTTTCCTCTTTGTGTTTATCATTTGAAACTAACTTGTGCTTTAAACAATAAACAGTAGAAAAAAGGTGTTTTGCTTGTCACTGAACATTAAATTCTCCCTTTGTTTTATTTCCAGTTTAGATTTTATGGAACCCCTCAAGTCATTCAGCCATAATTTCACTAGTTCTTCTTAGAATAGAAATGGTTTCATTTCAATATTTACAGATGGTTTTTAGATAGTTCTTTGATGTTCAAATATACTCAGGACTCTGAAACTGCATCAAGCCTTGTAAGAACAGAATTTAACATAAGCAAATTGGGTTATATTCGAAAATGACAAATATTGTCATTTAATTATAGAAAATTCTTTAGCTTCAGAGTGAAAATACAAAATATTTTATTGGATACAAATGTCAAAAATGACACATTACCAGATCTAAAACCAAGAAAGAAAATCTAATGTTACAAATACACAAACTTTATGAAAAAATATAACTTAACACCACAAAAACAACACATGTGAGTCACTTTTGTGACTCACAAAAACCTCCAACTGTTGTTTCCAGTTAACTGCTCATGGCATCACTAGCATAGCAACATATGAACAAATGTTACTCAGATGCAAAGACCTGATAAAAATGCCCATTTTATGTGAACTTTCACTGTTTCTCTGCGGCTCCCTGTGAGACCTGTTCACCATCTTTGGCTCCTGTGTTCCATCAAACTGAGTAAAATACAAACTTTTTTATCAACTGTACATTTTGAGGGTCACAGTGCTGCAAAGACAATCAAATACTGTGATATTTCGGCCTTTTCGGACCTTCAGTCAAACTTTGTGGGGGGGGATCTGTTTCCTGGTTTGTCATTCACTCATCTCTCCCAGACCATCTTCATCAGTCTGCCGTCCAATCACCTCCAGCTGTACTGTCTTCTTCTGTCCTTTTCCCTCCACCTCTCTCTCTGTTTGGGCGTACCAGGGCTGGGTGGCAGCGCTATCGCAGGTCCTGCCTCCTCTTCGGAAACCCCCCCTCCCAGCTCGGACCAACCCCCAACCCTGCAGCTGGGTGGAAGGGCTGTCCTCCTGAACGCCCCTGGTCTGGTCCTGCTCCTTGGCACTCAGGAATGGCATCCTGACGGGAACGGTGTTGCCGAACTTGGAGTAGTCCACACAGTAGCGTCCGTCCTCCTCAGTGATGATGGAGACAAAACGACGCCCCCACAGGATCTCCTCAGGAGTGTAGGAGGTCCGAGCTTGCATGGTGATCCCCGTTGTCTCCACCACACCTAAAAAAAAGGGAGACAACGACACCGAGAACCAGTAAAGTTTTGGGTCATGTGACTTCTGAATCAGGATCTGAGCATTCTCACCCTCCAGGATGACGATGATCTCCAGGTCTTCGGCACTAAGAGACTGGGCAGAGAGCTCATAGAGGGGGCTCCCTCTCTCGATGGTGTGGCTGACGATGAGTGGAGAAACCAGAAAGATGCCGTTGCTCCTTAGAGGGTTTTCCACTTGAATGTCCAGCTGGGCCACAGGGATCACCTCACCCTCCGCCGTCACCGTCCGTCGGATCACCTGGAACGGAAACATCAGCCATGCAACATCAAAATTGTCTTTTATTTCCTCTGGAAGCCCTCTCACACCTGAGAATGTAGCTCTGTCAGACCTTTGGTTGCCTCACCTGTAACTGAATTGTAGCAGAGATGATCATGCTTTTCCTCAGGTCTCCAACTCTGAACATGAAGGTTGGACGGCCATTTCGTGGAGCAATGACAGCATTCCTGGAGAAGATCAGCGTCTCTGCTCGGCGGTTGGCCTGTGCCGTCTTCATGAATACACAGCCCAGCATCACGGCATTGATGATCAGCCCCACAATATTCTGGATGATCAGCACAGTGATTGCCAAAGGACACTCCTCCGTCACCATCCTGCCGCCAAAGCCAATGGTCACCTGAAGCAGGTGGCCATTTTTAAAGACGCAAAACCGGAAACAACCACCTCGATCAATGGGTGCAAGCAGTAAGCACTCATACCTGGACTTCGATAGAGAAAAGGAAAGCAGAGGTAAAGGAATGGATCGCAGTAACGCATGGAACAGGGCCTGGATCGCCATTGGGGTCACGGGGTTCCAGGTCCCCATGAGCGAAGGCCAGCAACCACCAGATCATCGCGAAGAGCATCCAAGAGCAAAGGAAGGCTGAAGTGAAGATGAGGAAGGAGTGCTGCCACTTCAGGTCCACCATGGTGGTAAAAACGTCCTGCAGGAAACGACCCTGAAACGCACAAATAAGACAAGAATATGAAATGGAAGTTTGCTCTAATGAGGTAGGAAACAGAGAGGAAAGATAGTTGTTAGCATGATAACACTGTGACTACCTGACATGAAGTCAACTCTGCTTTCTCTTTATACTGTACAAATTCATCACTGACAGCAATCATATCAGAAACAGATGCCCTGGAAACGTACCTGCTCCCTGATATTCTTGTGGGCCACATTGCAAGACCCAGTCTTAGTGATGAACCGGGCCCTCTGGGACTTAGAGCGGCCGCGGTTTGGCTGGTTCTGGTCCTCGGCCAGACGGGTCAGGAGGAACCCATCAGGCAGGAGACCCTTCCTTGCCAACATGATGCTACAGTGACAGACACAATTCATTTTAACCTACAGGTAACAATATGTCTTTATTTAAGGTTATTTGACATGCAAATATATATTCTATGTACGGTTCATAGTCTACAACTTCTAATCACAATACATTTGTACTTTGAATACATGACTTCAAAGATATGTTGCAACAATCCAATTAAATTTTGACTCCAAGTATCTAATGCAAAATGTGTATTATATTTAAAACACTGGCTACATATTAATAAAGACAAACTGATGATGATCACTGAAGAAATCAGATTGCATTTAATTATTAACCTTAAGTAACGTCTAAAAAAGGCAGCAAAAGCACGTCTTGCCTGCAGGAAACTGAGTATCAGCGTGAACAAAACACCATCAGCTGTTTTGACTGTAACTGTCCACGTAAACGCAGGTATTAATGAGGTAATAAAGGATGTAATACCTATTCAGAAAATCACAGCCTAGTCTGGACGCAGGTATTTACTTCCTCTATCAAAACGGTAGTTTTGTGTCTCTAAAAGGACGCGGCCTCCATCGTTTATTCATCACATCCTTTAGATAACCTCTAAACCACTGACAGAAAAGCGGTCAAGTCGATGTTGGTTAATGCGCCTTGCTTCCGGTTACTACCTTCAAAATAAAATATTGTGGTGAAGCACATCGAACAAGGTTTTTACCCCCTGTTTTAGTAAAACAATATGTAAGTTACGCCCTTACATATTGAATAACCTAGACCACACGTTGCCTACCTATAGTTAATGTATTGTAATTGTAACAATTTCCGGTGTTATATCGTCCAGATTTTACGAACTTTACGCTGGTGCTGTGGGACACCCAACAGGTGCACACTGCGGAAGCTTCCCGTGGCCAACAGATGGCGTTTATACTGTATATGTACATATGATAAACACGCATACGCACAGTTTGCTCCTGGCTCTACATTAAATGTCAAGAGTCAATTTTTAGTGAGCTATCAATAAAAGTAAGACAGAACTGGAAAATTATGGAAAAATAAAATGACTATCATATTAGGAAATCTTGATATAACGTCTGACTCCGCTCCTTCGTGTTGCTTGTCACGTGACGGACGGCAGGCCTTGGAGTTGTTATCAAACGCATTCTCCTCCGCAGTGAAGACGGGGAACGGTTCCTATCTATTTAACCCTTTTATTCACCTTTTTTATTCCACAGAGGATGACGCGAGATAAATCCAGAAAGGATATTGTATAAATAATTTTATTTTAAGGAAACAGATGCCATTATGTGACTGGAAACCATGGTGCGTGTTGTAGATTTGTCTGAGTTAGCTAGCCGAGCTAGCTAGCAGTGAGCTTCTGAAGTGCTGTCTGGGAGCGTCGTAGGAGATCGTAACAGCAGTCTTCCTAAGTCTTCCTCCCTTGCCTAAAATCCTCGCCAGAACTGCCATCCGCGATGGCTGGAGGAGGATTGATTCGGGCCAAACATGGCTGGTGAACCCGTAGGATGGTCTAACAGCTGTAGCATCAGGCCCGAACCCCAGTGCACTTAAACCCCTTCTTTCCTTCCTCCCCACCATCATCTTTCCCTGGAAATCAGAGCTCATCCCCAATGATGGAATCGATGGAGTCCGACCTTAATCCACTGCCACAGTTCCCAGAACACAACTATAAAAGTAAGAAATTAATATCGGTAAGGTTTTAAGCGCAAGTGTTTTGTGACCTTTGACCCGTCAATTGCCAGTGACTGAAGAGGATGTGAAAAGATTGATTGAGTTCAGGGCATCCAATGAGGCGCTCTTCACCGGGAAAAGAAATTCTGCTAAGATAGCCTGGAGGTATGTAAACCATCTTCACATTTCGAACAACTGTGGGCAAGTGACCCTCTCACTGACCCCTTTGTGTTTATTACCCAGTACCATCCTAAAAGGCCTGGGCCTGGAAGGCAAGCTAACATCAGAACAGATTGCCAAGAAATGGGACAACCTGCGGACTAAATACAAGGTAGGTGTGATTCAGCACTTAGATGAGCATGACCCCACTTTTGGCAAGTCCCCACTTATGAAAATGTTTGTTTTCAATTCAAATCTAGGATCTGAAGCAGCAATATCAGGGCCAGGATAACGTAGGTGGTGTGGTGGAGTCTTGGCCCTGGTTCCATATCATGGATGAGGCCACGCAAGGGCGTCTGTACAACAGTAACCTAATACTGAGTCCTGAGACTGTGTGTGGTAATGCTGCTCACCGTGGCAACATCGACCAGAGCCAGGAAAACAACGACATTTTGGAATTCCTCATCAAGACAGAGATGGAGGATGCAGTGTCTGCAGAAACTGCAGAGGATGATGGCGTGGTTCATTCGGCGGTTGCTCCCACTGAGGGAGTCCCCATGGGCTGGAGGAGGATGTCTGAGTGTTCCTATAAGAGTAAGCAGACCTCTCTGAGTGTTTCAGTCTCTTCTTCTTAACAATTCATCTCTTAAATGGCAGAGTTGGTTATAATTGCAGTAATTCTTAGACATTTTTTCATGCCACTTATCAAACAATGTAGAAAACTTAGAGGTTTTGTGTCAGCATTGTTTGTGTAATGACTCTTCTCACCAGTAGAGGGAGACAAATATCTAAAGCTGCCTAAAATCCGTTGCTCTTGTTCTCAGTGACAGAGGCAGAAACAGAGAGGATGATCAAACTCCGAGCTGCAAATGAGGCCCTCTTCACTGGCAGGAAACATTCAGCCAGATCAGCCTGGAGGTAAGTCACGCTTCAGGTTCTGTTTTACAGAAGAAGCTCTGTGATCCGGGCAACAGGACTGGTGTTGTAGGTCAGATTACATGATGTCCCTGTTGTGGATGTGTTACAGTAGCTCATGACCGTGTATGTGTGTGAGGACTGGCCAGATGGTGATCTTCACATTCTGCTGCTCCTGTGCAAACCAAACATTTTTCCACTTGCAGTGTCCAGGAGATGTCATTTTTATCATTCACAGTCTTCAGGCAGAGATTCATCATAAGTGTTGTTCCCTTCAGAGCCATTTTGTACGAGCTGGGCCTTCAAGGGAAGCTGACCACAGATCAGTTGGCAAAGAAGTGGGATAACCTGAAAAGGAGGTACAAGGTAGTACCAGCCGCTTAAACTCCTGGCATTATAGTAAATGAGATTTTAATATGAGAAGTTAAATGTGTTGCTGTTTGTCAGGGCACTGAAATCATTAACAAATTTAATAATTTTAGCCATTCTGTTACAAAAGTCTTAAATGCTGATCACAGTCTGAAGGAATGGATCAGTAGTGTTTCTGTCAGTAGATCATTCTGGGAGTCTGGAGAATAAAAAAAGCCTCCTGCTCTTAACAGGAGCTGAAGTTTCCTGCCCGCGGGGTGGAGACCAACCCGAGTTCCTGGCCTTGGTTTTACCGAATGAATGAAGCCATGGAAGGCCGCTTTGCAGGGGCGGCACCCCTCCTCACCCCCATCGTGGAGGACGAAGATGAAGACTGTGAGGCACTGTCACCGGCACCGAGGAAACGAGCCCGGCGCAGTCGGGGGGGAATGGCCGAGTTTCTGACAGAGTCTGAGATGGACCTGCTGGTAGATAATGAAGACAAAAACAGATCTGCCTCTCTAGGAGACATCCAGCGCATCTCTGAGTACTCCTACAAATGTAAAACTTTGTTAGCTTCATCCTCAAACAGTTCCTGCCTGTCTGGTGACCTTTTGACCTTGTTGCAGTGACAGAAGAGAACACCAGACGTCTGATAGAGCTACGAGCTGCTAACGAGTCTCTCTTCACTGGGAGGAGGAACACAGCCAAGCCTGCCTGGAGGTAAAGAGCAACAAGGCTTGAACCACCTGGAGCTGATGTTATGGTGGTTCTCTCTTCTTCACAGGGGAATCGTGAAGGCGATGGGTCTGACAGGGAAGATCACACCTGATCAGGTGGCCAAGAAGTGGGACAACCTGAAGTCCAAGTTCAAGGTGACACTTTCACACAGAATTGTACCACTCCAGTAGTTCTAAAAACATGATTCTAATCGGTGTCATTGTGCAGGACCTGAAGTTCCCCCCTCGAGGGATGGAGGGCCAAACCAACCCGGCGTCCTGGCCCTGGTTCCAGCTGATGAATGACGCCCTGGAAGGGCGTCTGGCAGGGAAGGCTCCCAGAGTGGCACCGGTGTGGAACAATGAGGAGGACAGCATATTTGTCTCATCTCCACCTGCTGACAGAGACTGTTTGATGGGGGAGAGAAGCAGCCTGTCGGAGCTGGACAGCATGGTGGAAGCAGACGGGGACGGGGCAGATGGGAATATCACTTATATTGATGCTAGTGGGGAGGAGTGCTCAATGCCTTCAGACCCTGCCTATAAAAGTAAGCGTTGCACCTGTGGATTTAACTCTCCGTGTTGCCAATGTGCACAATTGTATGGTGATCTGAATGTTTTTGTTGCGACACGTCTTCAGTGTTTTGCAGGTTTCTGTCCGAGACAGTCGCGTTAACATTTAATGCACTATTACAGTGAAATCTTATCTCCAGTTTCTGCTAATTTCACATGGTTTCAAATAATTTCCAAACTGAACCCAAGTTTTATAGAATGAGTCAATTCTTTCCCTTGTTTCTGTCCCAGTGTCGGATCAGGACACCCGCAGGATGATTAAACTTCGAGCAGCTAACGAGTCGTTGTTCACTGGCAGGAGGAATGCCGCTAAAGCTGCCTGGAAGTAAGACTGGTTGCCTGTGGCACCTCAGCTGCTTTGCCTGTCAGAGTCGATGGTTTCCTGACATTGTCTGTCTGCCTGCCTGCCTGTCTGTCTGAAGGGCCATCCTGAAAGAGCTCGGTCTGCAGGGAAAAATCTCCACCTACCAGATGTCAAAGAAATGGGATAATCTGAAGAGACGATACAAGGTGATCTGTTGTGTGGGGAGAGTCTGGACTGGCAGGAAAAAGGTTTTCGATCATAAATTCCTGTTTTAATATTTCATCACCTGCTCGTCAGGACCTGAAGTATCCTCCTGTTGGGATGGAGAGTAACGGAGACAGCGCCTCCTCCTGGCCCTGGTTTCACCTGATGAATGAAGCCATGGAAGGTCGTCTGGGGAACAGCGCCCCCCTTCTGACCCCCATTACTCAAGATGACGAGCAACAGCCGGACGCAGCCCCCAGACACCGGCCCTGCCCGGCTCCACCACCTCTGCTCCCCTTGTCTTCCACAAACTACAGTCAGGATGTGTTCAATGACACTCCTGACCAAAACCAGCAGAGCTCAGAGGTGTGTGAGCGGTCGCTGGAAGAGCTGGAGAGAGAGTGGGAGATGGTGGAGCGAGAGAGGGCAGCAGTGGCGCGAGAGAGGGCATCTGTGGAGAGGGAGAAGGCGGCAGTGCAGGCAGACAGACTGTGGTTGGAGCGAGAGAGGGCGGCAGTGGAACGGGACAGAGCTTTGGTTGACCAGGAGAGAGCGGCGCTGGAGCGGGAGAGGGAGGTGCTGGACCAGAGAGCGTTGATGCTAAACTCTGTAGGACACACTGGACATCTCAATGCCCTGATGTAGGAAAGCTGCTCTGGGCTTAGAGACACCCTCTGATTAGCTTTTGAACCCACAGCCTAACTGACAGACCACAGAACTACAGCAAGGCGGCTGTCGTGTGGTGACTGGAACACCTCCCAGTGGAGGGAGGAAGTGGACTGTAGTAAAATAATGTGACTCTTCCTGCTGCAGTTATCAACAGTACGGTTTGGAGTTTTCAAGATATGGTTGGTTTTTCAGGTGTGCTAGTCCAGTATAAACTGGTTTGAGGCCCTGCATTCCATTGGTGTGCAGATAGACATTTCCTGGGCTCATTGATTTCAGCCCACCCTTTAATATTGGGTCAGCTGATGAATGTGGTGTAATTCACTGCAAACTACTGAGCCAGAGTTGTCAGCAACTGTGACCTTTATCTGAGATACACACTTACCTGTTTCTTACAGAATGTCAGCGAAAGTTAATTTATTGGCTCATAATGTTGGATTATATGCTAAGATGACATATTCATGGCCTTTGCTCAGATGTGTAAACGTTAGTGAAGGTTTGCCACAATCTCCTGTTGAGCTGGACCCCCATGGTAATGGAGCTCTCATCTAGAAATACTTATAGAGCGTGGCACCATTTTCAGCTTCATCTGTTCACTAACCTTTAAGACCCAACAAAGGAGACAAAGTTTCCCAAGTGATTCTCTGATTTTGTGCCTTAAATAGGGAACGTTGAGAAGAAGAAAACCATTTTATTTTAGACACGGGTAAATTATTATTTCATGCCAAGACTTGTTTTGTTTTATATATTGTCATTGTTAAATAAAACTTTGTTATCTGATGATAAAGCAGGAATGAGGTGATGAGACGATGGCATTAAAAAGGTTTTCATATGTGTTTGGATGTGATATTTGTCTTCTGAAATTCTGATTAATGAAAGAATGTCTTTTATGAGCATCAGACCTGATGACAGCCACTATAAATGACTATTAACAAATCATTTCAGACATTATTGGTCCCTCACAGGGGCCCCAGGGCCAGGATGTTCCCAGACAATAATATGACATAGTTTGACCTGTAAATACACCATATCAGCACTCACTATGGCAACAAGGACATATAAAGTGGCTCCAACAATAAAGGTGTATAAATAATCATTTTAACCCTGTAAAACTTGTGCTTGTGCTTATCAGGCTTGTTTGATAAATGTTGGGAGCGGTCACATCTCTGAACACCTCAGAACATTCAGGACCGACACAGGTTGATATTGTTTTTAGCGCCATCTGTATTATTTCCTTAAGTTGACTAAATCCTGTTTAGATTGGTAGATTACATTACTAAAATGTGACATGAAAGTCACAGTGGCCACGGCGCTATTTGTCGTCCTGGTGGAAGGAATTCACACTGCAGCCAAACCAGGTGAGCCGGCAGGTGAGTTTTTCTGTTCTCCAGCCAAGAGTTCTGACAATCTAAGACTGCTTTTCTGCTGTGACTTCTCTCATCTAGATTCTTTTTTTATTCTCTTTATTCTTTTTGCCTGTTTTTTTACGTGTGTTTGCGGATACATGCCTCTTGACTAGGAATTGATGTTTTCATATTTTGGTACCGTTTCCATTGGGATCGCCTCAGAAATTTAAATTGATTGAAATTGGGACAGGGAAAGCATCAGTAGAAATCGTTTAAACAATTAGACGTTTGTTCAGCTATGAACACAGAATGCACTCATGTACAAACCTTTAACAAATATTTAACAGGATGTGGAGACACTAAAAGTAATTCACATCAGAATGGCCTGTGTTTTGATTAGGGTGCAGATTTCAGAATCCTGGAGGTTAATTTATTTCCCACAAATAAATATATAATATAGATAATGAAGTGTGCAAAAAAAGGATGAAAACAAACTAGTTTGAAACCAAACTTTTCATAATTTGCTACTCAAAATGTTAGAAAGTGGGTAAAGCAGAATCAGCATTTCATTTATCTATCCTCTGGTGCAAAGGCATTCAAAGAATATCAATGAAATCCCTATAAAGAATACAAAATTACTGCATTTCCCTTTGCTTTCAGAATGGCAGGTCCTTTATGTGACTGGTTGTAATCAGTTACTCAAACAGGATCGACCTGTCTGTGCTGACACGCCTCATAGGTGAAGAAGCTTCTGGGAATCAGAGCGAGCGGCTGGTGTGGACGTCGTGGACATGCTGACAGTCAGAGTGGGTCAGTTTGACTTTGATTATCTGTATAATTCCTCAGCTCTGCCTTCCATCACTGATTATATAAGCATTCTGTACAGTCAACTCTCTTCTGAAAGAATTAATCAATTTAAGTCTCATATTTGACATTGTTTATTTACCTTTGTTGGCTTGTCTTTAACAGGGAGAGTAACGATGCCCAGACAACATATCTACACAAGATGTAAGATTTAACAAACTCATTAGTGAAGAATTGTCAGTAATCCTTCTGTGACTGAGTGTCCGTCACACTTGACCTGGCGGTGTGTTTTCTGTGGGGATGAGAATTGGCCATATTTACCTGTTTTGACAGGAGCCAGTTCCCAACACTCCATTTGAACTGAGCTGCAGATTTGTTGATGGTGCGCACAAGTGCATTTATAAGAAGCGCCAAAGTAATGGCCTTGGTTGGAAGCAGATTTGCTTTCACTTTATTTGACCGTTATTATATTTTGAGTCTTGCTTCTGTCACTTGATGCTGGTGAAGACAAACATTGATGTGTTCAACACAGATCTGAGTGTGAGAGCGTTTAAGTGGCTATCAGCAGATGGAGTTTATGGAGAAGTAAAATGCTAAGGCTATAAATGCTTTAGTATTAGCAAAATAAAAGCATGGATGAGATCACAGGAGAACTAGTCTGTGACTAACACTAGTGGACAATAATGTGGAGCATTTTTAGTGGATGGGTTTGACTGGTTAAATACAGCTGCTCAGCAGTCATCACCGTGGTGACTGCTGCAATGCCAGTATAACAAATAACAGCTTGTCATCATTGTTGGAATGTTAATGCAGAGCCACAGCACATTTTATGCATCTGAAGGTGAATTCCCTCTCAGCTGTCAAATGTTTTTTCAATCAAGTTAGATAGTTAAAATATAGGAATACTGGAAATGTGTGTACACATAATATTTGTAATATACTGTATGTAATTTATGTAACTAAAGTATGTTATGGTTGTTGCACATAGAACGCAAGATGTTGAAGATCGTAGCCTCTTCAGGCAGCTCCTCCTGCTCTGAGCCTTCATGTTGCTCGTCCAATCCAGCTCCAAGTTCTAGCTTTTTTAAATCCCTCATCTGATCCAGACTTGAGTCTTGTATAAATCTGCTCTGAAACATGCGTGATACCATCATCATCAGGAATTCACCATCATCGCAGGCATAACACAGATTATAGCCATGTCACATGGGTGGAGTGTAATTTGTTATTGTTTTACAAATCCATAGTGCCCTCCTCACATCAGTTGGTTGATTTTCCAGTTTTACAGAACTCTTTCAGGCCCAAGCTACCAGTCTGACTGAAGGATTCTTTGTGTCTACAGGGATTTTGCAGTGCCTGCTGATTGTGGTGACACTCTTAATCTTTGTTACAGTGTTTATACAGAAGTACAGCCAGCCATTCAAAGGTACAGCCAGCAAACACAGACATTTTAAATAAGTTTAATAAGTGAAATTAAAACTCACTGCTGCCAAGTTTAGTTGCGCTTCATCAGCTTCTTTAAAGCCCTGTTCTGTTTAAACAACTAGAAATCTATAAATAACATTTTGCAACTGAATATTATATATTCTAACTTTTAAAATGCTCTTTCTCAGCTGATTGGCAGCGTGCATTGTCTGGTCAGATGTCCAGACAGAACCAAGCACTAGTTAAACGATCAGGTCAGAGATGAAACTAGATCAGAACAATTAAGCTTTTTGATTGTAGATTGACTACGGATGCGTGTTTCCTTTAGGACCGTGTGAAAATAAAGAGTGTCCAAGTGATCAGATCAGCTTCTACATGCACAGCGGAGTTGCCAATGTTGTTCCTGGAAAGATCTGCCTCTACAATACTCTGTAGGTGCTTCTTAATTTCTCTAAGAAGCTAATTGTAGCCTTTATTTTCAGTTGTAGGTGGTTTAATATTTTCATTTGTGATCTAAGTGTCAGTCCTGCATAAAATTGTGTAAAATACAAATTGCTAAACTGGCATCAAAGTTCCATCACTAGGGTTCGCAGTTGTCCACAAATGCCTGCACTGATTCTGGGCAAATTTCCTGTCTTTCAACACGTTCAGTTGAATCTTTTGCCATATAGTCGATATTTTTACAATGCTGTTCTCAGCGTGCATGTTCTACTTCTTACAGCATTCTTGGATCAACGCTGAACAACGCTGGAGTCGGGATAAATATTGTTATTGTAAATGGTGAGTTGATCACGGCAGTTTTGTTTACAGGCTATCCATTCTAGATGTTTTATGCATTTCCTAAATATTCTTAGCTACATGAACATAAACATTCTATATTCTAGTCTAGTTAGACTTAAATTAAAGGACATCAGCAACAGGATTGACATTTAATTATTAGGTTTACTGAATTATATTAACTGAAGGCTGCTGCTACTATCTCTGATAGTTTGCGACAAAATATTGCAGTGTTTCTGCAGTAGCATGACATTTGTAAGCTTTTTCCAGAAGTGAATTGTTCCTGACTGGAATATTTTAATCAGGTAAAACAGGGGAAGTCACAAAGACCGGCCACTTTGACATGTATGGCGGAGGTATGTGTCAGCCATGTTAAATGTACCAGCAGGGCACAAATCTCGCTATTGATTAGTTTTATGCTGGTTTTTCTCTGCAGAGGTGAAACCTCTCATCACTTTCCTGAACAGCATCAAGGACGGATCCATTGTGCTAATGGCGTCGTTTGATGAACCTGCTACAAAGTATGTCCCCAGTATAAAATGGAAAAAACAATCTGCAAACTTTGACGACTGTTGACTCACTCTGACAGGTTAGACAACGAGGCGAAGAAGCTCATAGCTGAACTGGGAAGCAAGTACATCAACTCACTGGGATTCAGAGACAACTGGCTGTTTGTTGGTGCAAAGGGAGCAAGCAAAAAGGATCTATTCGAGAAGGTAACAGCTCAGACCCAGGAATTTAATGTTTTGGGTTTTTTTTTACAGTTCCTTATTCATTCATCATTCATATATTAGACTAATGTTGAAAGGCCTTGATTGTTAGACACTTGACTCTGACCCCCCCAAATTATAAGTCTTTGCTGATTGATTGATTTTTTCCCTCATGATGTTTCAGAGCAACCCTGTAGCTGATAGTAGTTGGAGCATTTATTGGGAAAAGGTTACACTTTCTCACCATCAAACTTAATTCTACCCAGTGTGGCTCCACTTTGTTTAATCTGACTGCAGTTTTATGGCCGGGACCATATTATTATTATATGACAAAAAATATTTTAGGCAAAAACTGCAATTCAATTCATCCAAGTACTCTGCTGAGGTTATCATGAGTCTGGAATTTTGGGCCATGTTTCAGACCTCATGATCAGCTACACTATGCTGACTGTACCCTCAAATTTACTGTACAAACATTTCAACCAATGTTGTCCAGATGGAGCCTGAATTCCTGCTCCACATTTTCTGTTTCTTTTTAGCACACAAAGAATGATGGGGAGAAGAACGCATATGATGGATGGCCAGAGTTCATCACCCTTACAGGATGTATTCCTAAATATTTGGGATGATATGCTGTTTCTTCCTTCTTTACCTGGTTGCAGCCAGTTACAGAAGAATAAAGCTGAGGAATCGTGTTGATATAGGAAAACCAAGCCTGGAATATAACTTAAATATTAAGTGAAGCACTGTGAGTTTGGTGAGCGTCTTATCAACTGTCTACCAACTGGGGAAGAAGTGTTTTATTGACTCAGATAGCACTAGTTTCATTTCAGAATTTTTCTGTAATAATTTTTTTTTTTTAATTTTTGTTGGGGACACATGAGTAAAATTCATACTAAATGCTTTTTTTTTTTCTTTTAAATTTCGAACTTATTTGGAGTAACTGGATCCCGGAGAGATATTTTAGATGTCTGGTTTTACAGTATGTTGTGTGTGCTTGAGTGTGTGGTTTTGACTTTAGGGGTATAACTGAGAACCTTCACAGACTTTAGGGGCTTTCCAAGCTTAAGTTTTGTTCTATTGTCTATTGTTAGCAAATAAAGCTGATAAATTGACATAGCAAAGTAATTACTGGATACTTACTGTGAAATCTGGTGTTAATGTTGAATCGGTTGTTAAATCAGCTTGTTAAATTATGACATTTATTGTAAGATAAAAGCCATTTTAACTAATGTTATGTTTATGTTTTTCTTACACCTTAAGTGTACACTATAATTAGCAATTCTGAAATGAAAAACATTTTCTAAAACACAACGCAGTTCATTTAATGCTGCTCCGGAACTAATAACGGAGATTGGTCTCTGGCCGAACATTTTTCTTGAAGGAGCCAAAACGTCGGTTTTGATTGGCTGTAGCAGCAGCCAATGAGCATTGGGAATTTTGATTGGTCGCTTTGCTGAGCCGTCGAAGTGAAATTGCTCCTGATTGGGGAATGCTAAGTTGACGCATGAAACGTAAAGGCTTCAGCTCTTTTGTCGAAATTGTTTCAAATTTGTTTTTCATTTGTGGACTAATTGGACTTTTTGTATGTGGCTGCTTGTAAACTGACTAAAATGGCCACGCTGGTGCTTGACAACGGAGCATATACGGCGAAAATAGGATACAGTCTGGAAAAAGTCAGGTAGGTTAACCTGTTAGCAAAGCAGCTAATGTTTGGTTACGGGTAGAGATAATGAGCCCGCAGTTGTCTAACACAAGTTCACTTTTAAAACGATAGCCTACTACTTTGCTTAAGTAATGTTACTGACTTCACAGACTGAACTCTGGAATCTGTGATCATAGATACATCCCGATGATAATCTCTGAACCAACTGCATTAACAATTCTTTTGCTTGCAGTGTTCTGTTCTCACCTTTCCTGTCTCTGCTTCAGTGTGATTCCAAACTGCCAGTTTCGTTCCAAAACATCCAGATTAAAAACGTTTACAGCCAACCAGCTCGATGAGATCAAAGATCCTTCAGGTCTGTTTTACATTCTACCCTTCCAGAAGGTAAGAAAGTGTGGACACAGGCAGAAGTCTTGTCTTTCTCACAGAGGAATTTTCTTTATGATCAGAATTCTGTCATTTCACTTCAGGGTTATTTGGTCAATTGGGATGTCCAGAGGAAAGTGTGGGACCACCTGTTTGGAAAAGAGATGTTTAAGGTTTATTTTGTACTTCATTCTGACTTGCTGTATGCAATTGTTTAAAAATATTCATCCTATCTGACTTTCCCTCCCTCTGGATCCTGTATATCCAGGTTGACTTTGCAGATACCAGCATCATTATCACTGAACCGTATTTCAACTTTTCATCCATTCAAGAATCAATGAATGAAATCCTTTTTGAGGAGTACCAGTTCCAGTCAGCTCTCAGAATAAATGGTTAGTCAATTTAGACACTTGACAATTGCAAAACTACAAGAAATTACAAGTATAGAGTACTGGAAGACACATTTGCATCCCTCCCTCCCTCCCTCCCTCCCTCCCTCCATCCATCCATCCATCCATCCATCCATCCCACCCATCGCCTCTGCCTTAGGGGCCCTAATTTTAATTTTTTTTAATAACAATCTGGTTTTATTTGTTGTTTGTGTGACATTTAAATAATACAGTTTGGGAAACAAAATCTTTTTGTGTTTCAAAATTTGTGTCTGCATTAGACAGATGGATACAAATGATTTTTTTGTTTAGTATTTACAAGAAAACCTATCAAAACTAAATTCTTTACAGTTTGAAGATATCAGTTCTCAACATTATTAACTTTGATACAAAAAAAGAACTGACATCGTAAAACTGTCATAAATTAAGTTTTAGGTTGTTTTTTTTTTGTTTAGCCATTAGCACATAGTAGACCACTAACCTAACCTTTTTTCCCCCACTGTATATTATCACGTTTAAATGAATATAGACATGCACACTTGCTCTTTTCTTGTGGTTGTCAGTCTTTATGGTCATGTTTTATTTTTTTTCCCTGTACAGCTGGCTCCCTCAGTGCTCATCACTACTTCCATACAAATCCATCAGAACTGTGCTGTTTGGTGGTTGAAAGTGGATTCTCTTTCACCCACATTGCCCCGTACTGCCGCAGCAAAAAAATGAAAGAAGGGATCAGAAGGTCAGGCAACCTCAGCATTAATAATTGTTAGCAGTCATAAAAGATAAAAGTCACAGATGGCTTCTTCTTCTCTGCAGGATCAATGTAGGAGGGAAACTCCTGACCAACCACCTCAAGGAGATCATTTCATATCGGTAAGGAAGCTTAAAAACTAGATGTCTTCACTGAACTGACAATAAAGGCTGTTGACTTCTAATATAGATTTGAGAGAATGAGAGCATAACTGCAAGAAAATATTAGTTTTATTCAGGGAGTAAAACAAAAACAAAAAATAATAATATTCTTCCTTCCAGCCAGTTACATGTCATGGATGAAACCTATGTCATCAACCAGGTGAAGGAGGACGTCTGTTACGTCTCCCAACAGTTTTATAAAGACATGGAGATTGCCCAGTAAGCCCAGTTACACCACAGCCATCACACTGCAGAATGAAATAGTCAATGTTATGTTTTAGCAAAGAATAATGCCGATTGTTTTTCATATTGTCATATCATGCTCGCTGTGTAGTCACTGTAGTTCAGGATTTGCTCAAATCCTCTTTCAAGAAGTTCAGATGAAATAAAAATAAGACAACAGTGTAGCTACAGCCTGTTCTGTCCCTGTTTTCAGGTTGAAGGGGGAGGAAAACACTGTGATGAGGGATTATGTTCTTCCAGATTTCAGTTCCATCAAAAAGGGCTTCTGTAAGGTGAGAAAACACCTTTGAATTGTGGTCACACAGCGACACCTGTGTTCTGGTCTGACGGCTCCTTTCTCTGTCCACCAGCCGAAAGAGGAGATGGTCTTCAGTGGAAAGTACAAAACAGGTGAGCAGATCCTGAGGCTGGCCAACGAGCGCTTTGCTGTCCCCGAGATGCTCTTCCATCCATCTGACATCGGCATCCAGGAGATGGGCATCCCGGAGGCCATCGTTGACTCCATCCAGTCTCTACCAGAAGGTCTGTTGTTCTTCTGCATTTCTCCCTGAAGCCTTAAAATGGCAGCATAAATATTAGCATTCACCTAATATGATAAGAGCTTCATAGAACAATCAAAGAAGACTTTAATTTGTACACTGAAGGAATCGGGTTCATTTACCATCCAACAGGAATGGACAGAGATGGTTTAACTCTCACTCACATCATCTCTTTATAAAAAGAATTGGGAATTCTACCTTCAGGCACAGAAAAGGGCTGAAACCTAAGAAAATGTTAGGGTTAGAAAATGTAAGAAAATGTTTGTGTTTAATTGGAACCCTGATTTTCTGAATGAGTGAGTGATTACTGTCTTTTTTTCCTCTTCAGACATGCAACCTCATTTTTACCAGAATATCATCATTATTGGAGGGAACACTTTATTTCTAGGCTTCAGGGAACGGCTGCAGGCTGAGCTACGCTCGCTTGTCCCTGCCCACCTACCTGTGTCAGTTCTGCTCCCACAGAAGTAGGTGCCAGGGAATTCCTTTTTAATAGTTTACAGCCGTGATAGTGAACTTTCTCAGATTAAATTATGATTTTGTGAGTCAATAAGCATACAAAACAATGTCTGGCTAAAAATGACTGTCTGTGTGGGTCATGCTGCACTGTCTAGGTCTGAACTTCACAAGAGTGTGAGCACAGAATTTAGATCAGCACTAACTGGCTGATGCTGAAGTAGAACTTGCATTGAAGCAGCTGTGTATTGTTCATCCCCCTCATTTTGTGTTTTGTCTTTTCATGCAGCCCGATCTGTTACTCGTGGGAAGGAGGGAAGCTGCTCGCTCACAGTCCAGACTACGATGAAATTGTGGTGACACGAGAAGACTACGAAGAGAATGGACATTGTATTTGTGAAGAAAAATTTGATACTTGACTGAAATTTAAAAAACTCAGCCATGGAATGATTGTGATGATTGTGATTGTAAATTCAGATTTCCTTAAAGGATAACCAGGAAATAGTGTTTTAAGTTTTACATTTTTATGTATCCTTATACATGTTGTATGTATGTTAAAGTATTTCCTTATTGTTGTCAGTAAACTTTGAAAAGTGAGTTCATTTTTAAAACCTGCCTTCTGTGTAACTGATTCCAAATGCAGAAATCAAATTATCTCAGATACTGTGAATGAAATATTTCAACAATAAATTTCTCATTAGAATTGGTACCACTAATTTACAATTCAGTAGATGTAATATGTAATTA
Organism: Takifugu rubripes; assembly: GCF_901000725.2. Taxonomy (NCBI): domain Eukaryota; kingdom Metazoa; phylum Chordata; class Actinopteri; order Tetraodontiformes; family Tetraodontidae; genus Takifugu; species Takifugu rubripes. The sequence continues at coordinate 6,519,841 of NC_042293.1, read as the reverse complement.
ACTATTCCATGGTAGAAATAACTTGTTTGCGTGAATCATTTCATATTTTTAGTTGTTATGGGATTTTAGGACCTTCAAAATAAACTTCCGGATCGACGGTCTGATTGTGGCGGGAAGAGCGAAACTTTGATCTACATCAACTCATTTGGCTACTTTGTCTAATTTTGTAAGACATTACGCTAAACTTTACTCAAAAATCTACAAAATCACTTAAGGTTGAAATCTTCAAGAAGATTTAAACTTTCTAAAATATTTTTTACAGCTAGTGTAGCCAGGTTGTTAGCTACGGAAGCTCAAAAAGCATGGCGACATCGAGAAAACAGTTAAAAAAGAAGCTCCCAGAAGAAAAAGATAAAAATGTTTATGATTTCGGTGAAGATGAAAATGAAAAGAAGGAACTGAGTGAATCAGAAGACGAAGTTAGAGGAAGTAAGAGTAGTAGGCTTTGACTATCTTCGTTAGCTCTAGCTAGCGCTTGAGCTAATTAATGCGTAACCATTTTGTATTTTGTTGTAAGAAGTTGAGACTTCGATGCCAGAAAGGTCCACCAAGAAGAGAAACGCCAATGAAATGGAAGAGGAAGGGCCGCGGTGTGCTGTGGGGTATTCACTGTTACATCGTAATATCTTTTCAAATAAGCCACTTGAATAACCACTTACTGTAAATGGATACTAAACTGAACATTTTTCTGCTCTTTCAGAAATGAGGTTCAATCCATGTTGGAGAAATTTGGATGTAAGTGGATTTTTGTTTTACATTTTTTTTAATAAATATTTACAGCATAAAGTGGATCATTCCTGCCATAGTAAATTAACCGCAATGTGAGAGTAATGTATCAAAGCACGTCTGCACCCAGATCAGATGTTTAGTGGTACATCTAATTTACATTTGCTTGCAGCTGACATCAGTAAGGTTATGCAGGTGAAGAGGAAACGCTTGGAATGTCTGACAAAGAACTACATGAAAGGGAGCCAGAACAAACTGGAGCAGCTTTGGAACACCTACCATGGCCAAAGGTTTGGCTTTCTGAGTCCTGGGACTTGTGAATAAAAGTCACTGACCTGAGATATAAGATCTTTTAAGATTTTCCAAAAATTCTGTGGCAGGTGCATTGTCATGAGGAGATGTACGGACATAAAGACCATTATTTTTATACATCTTCTGTGTGTTTCTAGACAAAAGATTACACAGCAGTACTCTCAGCAGGTGTCAACCGCTTTACAGCAGTGGGAGACTGAAGCCCAGAGATCTGAGGAGCAGGAGGAGAAATTCAATGTTGGTTCTGGTGCTATAGCGGAATTTGGACAGCATTGCTATCCACCAGAGAAAAAAGTTCTCTCACATAATATACAATATATCCAGCGTGATGATGTTGCTTCCACGATGTTTGCCATCTGCAGAGTATGTTCAGACAGCAACTGAAGGTCCTACAGCAGGCTAGAGTGGTGCAAAACCAGAAGCTGAAGATGGTCCGAGAGCTGTACGAGCAGTTTGTGAAGGTGACGATGTCGGAACTGCACATATACCCACCAGATTTTTTTTTACTAATTGTAATTAAAACAGTGTGAGGTCCACTTTAATTCTGCCATCAACCTGTTTCTCCAACTCCTCTAGGACATGGAGGACATGGAGAGGAGCCACAACACTTTTCTGCAGGGGGCACAACAAGAGCTGAAGAAGGAAATGGCCATACTGCAGAAGAAGATCCTCATAGACACAGTGAGTGCAGAGAGAAAAGGAGTGAGTGCAGAGTTCCAAGAACACTACGGGCTGTTGGATATGAATCATTATCTTTTTATCTCCATGTAATTCCATTATCCATGTAATTCCATTATCTAAACATGTACGGTAATTCAAATGGTTACCTTTTGATGTTCATTTGAGCTCATCCAGCCATAAAATTTTCTGAAACACTGCAGGAAGTCACAGTTGAGGGATTTCCTTGAGTTTTAGACCACATAATCTAGGATCATGTTTTTGGCTGTGTCTAATTGTGCAGCATCAGCAGGAGATGGCCACAGTCCGCAAGTCCCTGAAGTCCATGCTGTTCTAGCTGCTCGTTGCCATGGCACCAGAGGAGCCAGGTCAATGTCACCAAGTTAATGTTGGTGTAACTGCAATGTTGACGACAGGTTTGTGATTTCAGCCGCAGTGAGGCAGATGTTAAAGGTGATTCTTAACGGATGTCTGTTCATTTTACTATTTTATGGATTTCTTTTGGTGACAGTTGAAAACAAAAGTAGCTTTGTGATTTTTGTAACAGTTAAATGTGAAAAATAAAAAAGTATTTGAATTAGCTGGATTGACGTAGACAAGTCTCATGTAGTTTTTGGTGTTTTAGTTGCCAACTAAAGAAACCCTTTCACCGTTTGCTTATCAAATTATTAAGCTATTATAACCATAAGGCATATTCATTTGATGTTGGATAATATTAATTATCCTGGAGCTCATTTTCAAATTGCTTCTTGTGGCTCTGGAAATGTAGCAGAAATCTTTAGATTACCAGACAGACATATTTAACAATGTTGATGATTTGGACACAGAATAAGTTTTAAATTCATTATTAATCTTTATTTTTTACATTAAAAATCCATAAGGGTTGCTCATGTGTGAGAAAATGTAAATTGTTAAAAAAGTTCAGACAGGAGATGAAAATGCTGCAGGTTTGTTGAAATTGGCAAGTTTTCTTTACTCAGGCCTTCTGGAGGCTTATTTTAATAAACCATCTACCTTTTTTTCAACCATTAAACACAACTTTAGCCACTCGCACACATGACGGCACTGACAGGCTCCACACTAGGAGGCTCTGCCGGCTCAAGGCACAGAAATACGACTAAAGAGAGGCAGCCATGTAGAATAAGGTGTCCAGATGTCCTCTTCAGGAGGCTGCTGTTCTGAGTGAAAAACAGTGTGTGAGAGTCTGAATTCAAGGCTGAGGAGATCCACTACCTCTGGATCTGAGGTCAGTAGTTGGTCTTCAGCCTGCGGTTCTCCTCTTTCAGCCTCTCAATCTCTTCCACCAGAGACTCGTTCACAGAGTATCTCTCTATCAGACTGTGGATCTCATTCTAAAAGACAGCAAATCCACATTCAGTGGTGTCTTCTGAGAGGTAGAACATCCCAACTGACATAGAACAGCAGAGATTCTCACCAGCTGGATGTAGAACTGTCGGACCATCTCCACCTGCAGGTTGACGATGTCCCTGTGACAGGTGTCCCTTAAGAGGAGACACAATCATTGTCATGACCACACACATCTGACAGTGGTGCTTATCGGGGACATACCTAAAGTCCTCCAGAGTTTCATGAATCATATTTTGGATGAAGTGGATCTGCAGGGAGGTGAGAGGAGCAGCTCCTCCCTGTCCAACCACCTCCACGATGTTCTGGGAGAGAGAAGAGGATACGGCTGCCGAAAGTGCTGAACCTAAAGGTCCGGACGAGGCTGTCGGAAGCACAAATCATTCAGCTGTGGTTGTTCTGCGTGCTGAGGGGATCCCACATAGGTTTACCTGCTGCTGTGGCTCTCTGGGTGGGTGAATCGTAGCTCAGCTGAGTCTGAATGCCGTTGGCTCTCCCGAGGCTTGGTTCTGGGGTGAAGAAGGGTGGCGCTGGCTGGCTAAGATTGGTCTGATGGGATGAGGGGGGCGTGGTATGAACTTCACCCTCCAAACTGGAGCTGCTAGTTTTATGGGGCTGAAGATGAAAACCTGTTATCCTGCAGCGCTCCACACTGCTGTTCTCACAGGTCTGAGTTTGTACCTTCGCGATGTCACCTGACTCGGCCACCATAGCAGGTGCTGGCTCCTCCTCTTTGATGGGGGGGGTTTGGTAGACAGACAGCGGGCTGAAGCATCGCCCTGCGGAGGCTACCAGAGGTGTCCCTAAGGGGGTCTTACGATGGGCACTGGTAGCTGTTTGACAGTCTGAAACACAGTGGATGACAGTGGTCACATTCACAGAAATCACCTCAACATTGTTAAACCAGTGAAGAGAAATCAGACCTTCTCTGACTGGGGAGAAAACATCCAAACTGGCCCGACCGATGACGGGCTGACCCTCACAATCTCTGGGCAGCATCTCCAAAGTGGCTGCTACAAAAACACAACATTAGAGCCAGAACATAAGGACTTTTCTAAAGTCTTCTTTTCTACCTTGTGTTCTTCCAAACATGCTATCTCCAACTGCCCCCTGGATCTTGGAGTCTGTAACAAAAACTGTCAATTAGTCTCTAAGTTTTAGAATGCAATACGATGAAAATGTGTTCCATTTATTGATGTATCAATGCCTGGGGGCATCATCTAACCATCTCGAGCAGGAGAGAAGATGTCCAGACTGTTTTGCCGGATACTGTTGAACTTCTGGACACCAGGCTCCAGGCCCTGTTGTCCTTCTGCCTCCCAGGACATCACATCGGCGCCAGCGCCCCCTGTTGGACATAAAACACTGACATGTTCTGTTGCGGACTACAAACAAATACTGAGAATCAGATCACAGGAGACCAGTAACAAGGACAAACCTGTTTTGGTGATCAGTCTCTGAGGGGCAGAGCCTGTGGTCGCAGCAGGATCTGGCTGATTCAACACTTTGTTTGAAGATCTCTTTGTACTGCCAATCTTGGCGGAGCCCAGTTTACTGTTCTGTCATTTATAAGAGACAAAGCCAGGGCTTGTCTTTAAATGCACACCATTGCTGGTCGTTTGGGGTTACACTACAGGTCAGACATTACTGATGGCTGATGCTAACATACTAATACAGTGTGAATCTCATCTGAGGGTACCTTTTGTTTGAAGTTGCTCTGGAAACGCAGGCAGGTAACAGAGGTTTTATGTGCCACAGTGATCCGAGTGGGTGCACTTGAGTTCCTCAGGTCATAGTGGTAAATCTTCCCTTGAGTGGATCCCACAACCAGACCAGTACCATCCAGAGTGAAATCCACAGCGGTGAGTGGACTCTCCACCCGGATGGACTTCAGAAAACTGGAGATTCAAAACACACCCGCTGCAATTAAGACTCACACACTTGTCCAATTAAAACACCAAGATGGCCTCTTGAGACTAACCTGGCTAACGAGAGGAGCTAGGTCTAAAAACACAGTCTATTTTAAAACCAGATTCAATCCTATTAGCTCCTCAATAGAAACTCTGCAAGCCTGGACAGGGGGAAGACAGGGGGAAGCAAACAGCAGGAGTGAAGGTAGAAGTTTGTGTTGGCAACTTTCTACGCATGGTTTCTAACTCGCTTTTTTAAATGGAGTGCTATCTCAGGCCGATGAAACCGTGTAACAGGTTTGCTTCTGAAGATCATTACAAAACTCACATTTTGCTGACTGTGTCATAGCAGATGATCTTTTTGTCCAGACCAACACTGACAACCAGCAGCTCACTAGCAGGAGAGAAGACCAAACCACAGCCTGGAGCTTTATGGGCACTGTCAAAGACATGGATCTCTTTCTGTGTGTTGGCGTCCCACAGGACCATGCTGCCACTGTCAGAAATGCTGCCCAGCAGGGATCGCTTCAGTGGAGACAGCCTCAGGTCATGGATGGGCTGAGATTCAACAGGAGAAGAGATATAAAGGAACTTCAAATTTATCATATTTGTTCAACTCAAGATTCACTGTGATGAGGGGGTCTGATTGATCCACGACAGGTCAACAGAAAAGTGGTCCAACCTGGTTGCTTCCATGACCAAAGGGTTTGCTGGACACATTAGTAGTTAGACTGTGGAGGACCAGGTCCCCGCTGGTGGAGCCAGAGGCGACGGAGCTGTCATTGGCATTGAATGACACACAGGTCACCTCTTCTTTATGGTCCTAAGTGAAAAGAAAACCGACCTTCACCATGTTGTAATTTATTATTGCAAAAGTTGTTTCAGAAATTATTTAACCTTCAAGGAGCGATGCAGCCTCTTAGTCTTGAGGTCCCAGATGTGGACGCAGTGGTCCAAACCTCCACTGACCAGGAACTGAGATGAGGAACTAAGACACACGCGGGTTTGCCTTTTCTGAAAGAGTAATCATAAACCAAGTGGCTGTCAGTTTACTGTATTACTTCATGTTATTACTTCAGTTATTTTTTACTACGACACTCAATAAGCAATAAAAAGGAGCGTTCTTCTTACCCCTTCAGCCATTTCCACTACTGGAACTGGAGTCGATTTGAGGCTTGAGACCACCAGTTTGTCTCCGCTGCTGCTTGCACTCACCAAGTACTGGTCTGAAAGTTCTGGTCAAGACTATCCCATCTTTAACAGCTTAGACAAGCAAAATTTGATCCTTACAAAACTACAGTTTTTAAATTCTAATATTACATTATTTCAATTCAGAAATGAAAAAATACAGCCATATTAAACACATCCTTAAGAAAAAGTGACTTTCAAGTATAAGAATTTATATTTTTCTCATGTGATGACATTACACTCCAATCAAGATGCACACTGATCAGGATACTGTTAGAGCTCCAGCAGGCTTGTGCCACTGGGTGGCTGATGCTGTGTGGATTGAACTGCTCCAGTGGTGCCATGGAAAATGCATCCCACATCTTCACATTGTCTCCTGTGGAAACCAGACGGTTGAGCTCCTCCATGACAAAGCCTGGAGAAACACAAATTAAATTAATACACATCCACTCAATTTGTGACCTCTCTGACCAACTATGGCCACTCTCATCTTTTCTTTGTTAGTGACATGTGTGAGATTACTTCAGTTTTCACAAAAGTTATAGACTGGCTGAATAATGAGCTAAATGAGAAGAAGACGTTACATAGCTGTCATGTGTTTTGATCTTTGACACATGATGACATCTTCAGTGGATGAACTACTGAACTTTTCACACACACAATATCGATTTTTCTGTCTAAACTGGGAAGTAGACTAAAGTTAACACTTTCAAATATCACATGTTTTCTTTCTTAAACAGAGGTCAGAGTATTACTAAATAAACTAACTCCGAAAGCTTCGATGCAGTAATGTGAGCTGAACCATACGCCTATTTTATGAAGCCATAAGTTTATTCCAATATTTTTTTTGTTTGAAAAACACTATTTATTACAACTAAACACGGAAGACTTTTAAAATCGATGCCAGAAGAAGGTAAAGTGACTTAGCTAGGGTTAGCTGCTGTCAAAATTCGGTAGCTAGAAGAGATCTTTAGTCATAGCATAGCAGGGTTTAAAGTTGCCGAACAATCACCAAATAGAGTGGGAAAAAGTAGAAGCAATGTTTATATTTGGAGATTATTCAGTCTCATCGCCATCATCATTTTAATGTGTACTACATACCCGGTAAAATGAAATCAAGTTAGATTAAGAGGCGATTTAGCTGTTTTGTTTTGTAGTGTGACACCAACTAATAGACCGCCACTACCGCGACCCGGGAAGGACAAAAAGTATTTAAAGTTTTGTCTTCTTCTGAGAGATTTTACACGTTAGCTAATACTGCCACCTGCTGACTCGCATGATGTATAACGGGAGTACTATCTAGTAAGAATTACCCTAATAATAAACATAGCCGTACAAAAGATAATTTAACAAAATAATTAAGCCCAGTTATATTATAAGACATCACAATTAAAGTGCGCGTCAGTAATAAAATTCCTTATTAGATATATTTATTGATATTATACATAAACATGTTAATCGTTATCATTGCGAATATATAAGATTATTTTTAAGTGGATAAAGTATTTTAAATGCAACGATGTGATGTTATTATACCTTTACTCCAAAAGAGGGCAGGCTTGTGTCATCATCTTCATCGAAAAAGAAGAAGAAGAAGAAGAAGACTCCCGCCCACATCCGTTCATCTTTTTAAACCAAGGCGGGATTTCCAACATTGCTCCATCCACTTTCTCGATTGGTGTTGAAATTATATTTCGTATTTCCAGGTTGCCGTCAACATGGTAAGGACTAAGGCTGACAGTGTTCCTGGATCCTACAGAAAAGGTACAGCAACATACAGGAAATGTTCATTACAAATAACGCGATCTTTTTATGTGGTTGCGACCATTCAGTCTGGCCTGCCAAAAGTACATTCGCACCGAAATAAACCCACTGTTTAAGTCCGTGGTTTCACTTAATACTGTATTAACGTCTTGGTTTAAGAAGCGAAAGGTTGCAATGTAATGACTTTGTCGAATTTGTTACATCCAGGAGTTGTGTTCCCAGCAGCCTCCCGCCATCAGTGTGTGTCCTTGCCCGAACGACATCCGGACATAATTTAGGAAATTGTGTTTCAAGCCTGTTGTTCAATGTTGTATTCCCACTTGTGTGGTGGCGTGGTTTAGTGTTTAGAGACGGTCTCCTACTCTGTTTATTTCTCTCTTAGTGCAAACTGGCGCCACATTTGAGCGCCGCGGTGCACCTTTATGCACTTTTCTGCATTTCTCCACCTAAACTTCCCCAAGTGCTGCTAATTTACAGCTTTTATGCACTCCCGAGGATCACGTATGGCAGGGAAAGTGTTTTGAGCCAAGCTTTAAATATTTCTTAACATGTGCTTTGGTTATGGCGTGGTTGGCTTTGCTGTATAACATTAAACGTCCCGTTTAGTATAAATTCTGACAATTCTTCAACACTGATATAAATGATTGCTTCATATTATTTTGTAAATGTTATTTGATGGCTTACATTTATTTAATTTTTTCCATGTCATGAGTTATGACTGAATCTTCACTGTGTGATTGTGATTGCAGCTGTTGCAGCTTCGGCTCCCCGGAAGTCTCTGGGCTCCAGTTCATCCAACTCTTCACCCAGCAGCCAGTGTTCCACTCCTGGTCAGTTCCAGCCTGCCGCTACATCACCTGCAACACGTGACGCATATTCTCATGATCTTATGTCTCATTCACAGCAAAGGGCAAGTATGCTGGCGGCAACCCGGTGTGTCCTCGTCCAACACCAACCTGGCAGAAAGGCATCGGAGACTTCTTTGGCGGTCCCCCGAGGAAGCCCGAGAAGGAAAACCAGCAGCCCCAGGAGGTTGAGGATGATGAAGAGGCTGGAGGAAGTGGCATGTCAAAGGCCAGCAGAAGGTAAGGTTGAATTATTACAGGTGTTCACATGAGTTTTGCTTTGAAAAACTTGTGTATCTGCAGACAGTTTCAGCATGCTCAGATTTTGTTGATCACTGCAGCTTTATTTGGGTTATTAATTAAATTTGCAGTGTTTTCAATCAATTGGCTGCTTTGACTTTTTGGAAGGTTTCTATAAAACAAAGTTTTTGGCTAAAATTTCTTTGTCATTATTCACATAAAGAGAATTTACTGCAGATGTTTTGGGTCTGGTTGGCTGAATACATAATGCACACTGTCATAATGCAGTTTGTCATAACTGCTGTGCTGAGGGTATAGCTACAGTCTGATAATGATTGGCATTCTGTTGTCTGCAGGTCAAGACCGCTGCCTGATGACGATGACTGAAGATGATGAATGTTGTTGGTTCCTGATCTGCTCTTGTGGCATTTTAATGTACATCATTGTATATAATTTTTCTTGCCTTATTTTGTACATTTCATAAAACTTGTTTGTATGTTTTTTCACTGGGAGGCTCTTTTTGTCTTTTCAGGTTTTTTTTAACAGCAGTTTTAGCCAAATTTTGAAATCTCTAATCAAATTGGTTTTTTTAGTCTCTATGGAAATTAGCCTTCAGCTACTTGGCTCACCGCCTCCTTCCTTCCTGTTTAACCTGAACTTTAAACGAGGCAGAATGTGATTGTTCTCTCCCAGTACAGGTGTTTTTAAATGCTAGCAAGTCCAGTTGCATCAGTTGGACTGTATGGTATTTTTAACTAAAGTAAAGCTGTTGTTGCAAAATATGACAATAAAATGCTGTTAAAGTCAGTTTGGAGGTGTTATTTGCCATAATATACTGACTCTGAAGGGGGTGTGGTCACACAAACCCACACAATAGTCAAGCAGCACCTTTTATAAAGCTGATACAAATTGGTAAAAGGTTACATGGTTATAACTTAACTCATTTTTGTGATGTTTTATATGTTTAAGTCGCTTTCTTTCCTGCATATCTTTTCTAGAATTCCTCTTTAAACATTCCAGAAGAATGTTCTTGGTGGTAAAACCAGCTAAATAAGGTATTTTGCTTCTTTGACTTGTTTCATACACACAGTTAACTTGTTCTGCAGAACCGTCAGCAATTAAAATTTTATATATATATATATATATATATATATATATATACACAAAGTATATATACCCTTTTATATTGTATGTATTTAAAAGATATATATACACATAGTGTATGTGTGTGTGTAGGTATGTATGTATGCACATTCTTTGACCCTTAGGTGGAGAATTGGCCAGAACTCCAGGAGAACCTTTCTTCATGTCACAAGAACAACGTTAGAGTTTCTTTCTGGATCTCAGATCAGCTTGCCGCTCGGACCTCACATACACAATTACTCTGTTCACTTGGAAATTATAAGGCAAATAATAGCAACGAACAATGAAGAAGGCACATTAAGAATTTTTTTTGATAGTCTCTGACTTTTGAAAAACAAAGCGAAAATCAAACCGCCATTGTACTAACCTACGGAAGCCCGTATAGTCAAAAGCTATCCAACAGGATAAACCTGCAGAGAGACTTCAGAACCTGATTTATTTCCCCGAATTTCTCCTTTGAAGGTCTGTCGAAGCACCGAGGACTGCACTGGGACGATCCAGGCACCGTTAACTTCATTGTCTTGCGAAATCCGCCTCGCTGTCTGTGTTTGCCGGCTATCACACGGAGATCCATCGCGTCCCAGAAGAATTCAGAGGTCCTGGTGCAGCAGCGTAGTTAGGATCTTTCACGTGCTTCAGTAGCTGTAAGAAGATGTTTGGAGGCAGCGGGTTCAGGTGGACGGTGGTGGTTCTGACCTGCCAACATAAAGACAGCGTGTACTCCTTCCACAGGGGTGAGTCCACTCAAAGTTCTGCAGAATTACTAAAGAACACATTAATCACGCAATCGAACCCGCGCTGGGTATCCGATTGTTGTTCGGACTTGGAAGATTACTGATGTTCCTGCGTTCCGATCAAACTATTGTTTATTTTATTTCTGTCGGTTTAAAGTTTTTATATTTCTTGCTGCGCGAGAGGTGTGCCTGTAGCTGCCTCTCTTAACATAAATGTTTACTCCAGTGTTACTGTTGACCTGAGAGCCCAATAGAAGTGTCACTGCTTCCTGCTCGCGTTGTCGCTTGTCAAAGAATTGAGATAGGAATAATAGAGAGATGACCACTCCAAGGTAAAAAACATAAACCAAATAAAATAAATAGTGTCCAGGCCATTGCTGGAATGGCTTACTCTGTGGGAGGGCACAATCCCCCAATGCCCCCGCCGCAGGGACTGCTTCCAGTATATCATTTTTGATATACTGTGTGTGTGTGTGTGTGTGTGTGTGTGTGTGTGTGTGTGCTAGAGCTAGAGTTGCGGCAGCAGCGTGGCTCTCTCCCCCAGGACATGCTGATTGCCACGGTGACGGATCGTGAGCAGCCGCTGGGCAGTGGAGGTGCGACGCTCAATGCTTTGCTGGTCGCCGTGGAGCACCTTAGCAACAGAGCCGGACACACTGTAAGTTGGTTTGAGCGTTGTCACCTTCAACTGGCCACTGTAATTTATAATATCTCTATATTGTCAGGTCGGTTACTCAATTCACCAATACTTAGAATTTTATGCCATCTAATTTTTCCACGAGGCCACAATGTTGGCTCATGGCTCGTTCAGGTAAAGGAAAGCTTAAAACAATCTGTTTGTTCTGCCTCTGAGGCGTGTCGTCCATCACGTGTTTGTACAGTGTGAGATCCTCCTCGGGTGTGAACCACTGCTTATGTAAAGTCTGGCTGTTCTTTCACAAAGAGCAATTCTTCTTCTCTTCACTCTTTGCAGATGCTCCTCATCTATTTTGTGTTTTAAAGAAGACAAATATCATATTCTTCACAGTGAAACAACACATTTACTATAATCTCATATGGGGCTTCCTCAAAGCGTCAAAGAGTTAACATGAGCGTTAATGAGAGCTCTGCTACCCTCAGGTGGTGACAGCTGATGTCCTGCATGATGCTCACATCCTCATTCTCCACACGGTGAGTGCTGCTGGAGGTTCCACCTGTGTCTGGCCTTTGTCGTCTTCAGGGTTGTTTGTTCTCCCACAGGGTCGTGACTTCCCCTGGAGCTCCTGCAGCAGAGCCTTCTGCTGGCTGGCTGTGGAAAACCCCGACCAGAGCATCCACGCTCCAGTCTGTTGCGTGGACCTGCTGCTGAACTGTCTCAACCATCAGGTCTGCTGCAGAAAAACAACACCCCACCTTTCACCATCCGTCAGAATATGCTCAGCATGTCTTTATGGACGATCAGGTCTGTCCTGGTTCCCCTCCTGGTGTTTGGGTCTGCAGCACCGACATGATCCTCACCATCCCTCCAGACTTCGGTCAGTTTCAGTGCAGTATCACAGAATTGAGTCCGTCAGGTACTGTAAATGTACTGACCATTGAGTGTGTGTCTTAGTCATGTCCTGGGAGGGGTTCTCAGGTGCTCGGGCCTTGGCGCTGCCAGGCGACATCTCGTATGCGCTCAGTCATGGAGTCTACCTGTCTGACAAACAGGTGCTCAACTTGTTGGTTTTGGTTTGATGCAGAGCAGAGCAGCACATTAGGGTTTCATGGAGGTCTCATGATTTGTCTCCCAGGGTCACGTCCGGGATATCATCTATAGGGGAACGGAAGACCAGCTCAGGCCAGCATTGATGCCTGATGGGAAAGTTCCATTGGTGGGTCCTCCTGTTTGTGCTGAATATCTCTTCAATACGTAATACAAGAAAACGTCTCTCTGCGTGTCTGCAGGTGTCAGGTCCTGTCTTTTTCAGTAGCTTGGTGTCAGAGAAGTTACTCCGCACTCATGTCACTCCTCCACTGGATGGCTGCACCTATCTGGGCCTGGACTCAGGAGCTCCGCCCTTGCAGGTAACTGTCAGTGTACACGGACAGCTTCGTAACGGTCACACAAATAATATTTCTCAGAACTGTTCTCATGTCCTTATCGCTAGGACACTTTGGCTTCTCTGCTAATTTTGAAAACAGCCCAGTCTTCTTCTTCTGTGTCCTTCTCAGGTTTCTTTGTTCCTGGATGTGCTGAAGTGTCTCTGCTCAGATGTGACTCAGGACCAGTTTGTGAGGGAGGAACGAACTGGCTGCAGTTCTCCTGTTGGGCCTCAGGGGGAGACAGTGAGACAATGCAGGGAAGAGCTGTGGCGGATCCTGAGAGGAACTCCCCTCACTGTGGGTGGGTAACCGGAGCTCTTGCTTCACACTGAAAACAACCCAATGCCCTCACAGGCACGTTTTCTTTTACATTTACTTATGTGTGACCCTGACTGGCTCTGATGTAGCGCTGAGGTATGGCAGATATGTCATCTCCTCTGCTCTTGTGTCATTGTTCCCACAGCATACGTCCCAGACGGTTGCTATGACTACCTCAATCTGTCCGGAAAGCGACACGTGGAAAGACTGAGCCAGAATTGCACAGACGGAAATGTTCTGTCCCACATCCAGGTGACACTTCCTGTTCCCGTCAGTCACACGTGTCTAGTTTGCATCCATGACACTACAACAGTCCCTGTCTGCAGAAAGTTGGCGGGGTCAACCCAGGTGCCAGCATTATCAATAGTGTTCTGGACGGAGATGTCACAGTGGCGACAGGAGCAGTGGTGCAACACTGTCACCTAAAGGTCAGGAGTTTACTGCCGATGTCAAGAAAATGCTGTTGTTTTACAACTGAAATTATCAACAGATTTAAAATTTAAGAACAAAATCATTGATTAGTTGCATCACATAAATGCAAGCATCCCTTTTCCTGATCAAATGTGACCTACTTTCATTATTCCAGCCGTGACTTGTTTTCACTTCCCAACCAGGGTCCTCTAAAGGTTCCAACAGGTTGTTTGCTGTCAGGTCTCAACATGATGACATTGCAATGTCCGCTGTGGCAGCTGGACCTGGCCAGTGACATCATTATCCAGGGACGCTTCATTGAGCTGGGGGAGCTGAAGCTGAAAGTGTTCACAGTGATGGGAGCACAAGATGATTTGGAGGTACCATTCAACAACACTTAACAGAATGTGTGACTACTGTTGCCATGGGATTGACAATAAAAATAGGTGTAAAAAAAAGTTCCTTTCAAACTGGGGTGGCTTGAAAAAGATAAGGAGGATCCTTTAAGACCTAAAAATCAAGTCAATAAAGTGAATTATTTTCATCTCAGGACAGGAAAAACTGTAAAAACTATAAGAATCTTCTTCTTTTGTCTCCTCGACTTGCTATTCCTCCCCAGAGCTCCTTTGATGACGCCAGAGCCTCCTTCCTTAACCAGAGTTGGAACCACTTCTGCAGCAGAACTGGAATTCAGTATGTTTTTTAGTACACAAGTTTTAAGAGAATTTGTACAAAAAAGTACAAAAAATCCTGAAAACAATCCTTCTCTTAGGCCAGAGGAATTATGGGTAAAAAAAGAACAACGCTCCCTCCTGGAGGCTCGACTCTTTCCAGTCTTCTCTCCAAAAGGAGGTGCTGTGGGTCTAGAGGGAGGTGTCGGCTGGCTGCTGGGAGGAAGTGGATCTCTACAGATGTGGAAGGAAGCCTGGAAGCTCTCTCTGAAGGAGGTGATGGCTCTCACCCACCAGGAGGCGGAGCTACAGTGGAGAGAGGAGCTGCTTTACCTTGCAGGGAGAAGGAGAGTGTGCGATGCCTTGTGCAATGGCACAAATGTCTGCCTGCTGCCTTGCTTCAGGGCGGCGGTGCTAGGAGGCCAACACAAGGCTCTGCTGGAGACCTTGGACAACAGTGAGTTACAGTTTCTCTTTGGTAAAAACACTTCTATATCACAGCCTGGGTGACGGAAAACTCCCCGGTGAACATGTTTTCGGTACATCCAAACAGCTGTTCCATGTGTTTTGTACTACGTTCTCTCTTACATTTAGTCGCAGCAGGATGTGGAGAGCAGGAGGTGGAGTCACTGGAAGAGTTGGGTTTGGCTGCTCGCTGCCTCACCTGTATTGCCGATGTGCTGGTGGGCATGGCGGGGGGTAAAGGTGGCCTTAGAAGTGGACCAGCTGCCAACAAAGCCTGGAGCTCTGCCTATCTGCTGCTGGAGAAGGACCTGAGTGGTGGGGTCCAGGCCCTGGCTGCACAAAGAGAGAACTGGCTTAGCAGGTGAGCTGCACATTACTGCAACATCTGCATTAACAGGTCTCCACAATCATTCTGATGGTACTGTCCTTATTCAGATGATGTTAATAATTCCTACAAACCAGGAATGTTTTTCACAAATGTTTGTTAAACAGGAAACAGGCAATGGTGATTAGCTCCATTATCTCACACCTACAATCCATTCCACTTTTCCTCTTGCAGGCCGGATCTGCTGGTGAGAGCAGCGCGGCATTATGAAGGAGCCAGCCAGGTGCTGCTGCGAAAAGCTGTGATGTCATCACACAGGTTCATCTCCATTGGCCAGGGTGAGCTGCCACCTCTGGAGGAGTGGCATAAAGTGGAGTGTCCAGCCCGACTAGACCTGGCAGGTGGGAAGATGGTATATTGTGATTTACAGTGCGTACAGTTTCTGATTGACAGCTTCTTTATGGCTCAGGCGGCTGGAGCGACACGCCGCCCATTGCCTTTGAGCATGGTGGCTGTGTAATTAATATTGCAGTCAAGGTGGATGGGAAGCGTCCTATTGGAGCCAGGGCTCGACGCATCTGCGAGCCACACATCGTGCTCTGTATCCATTCTCAAGGAAGAGACAGGGGCCTTTCTTTCGTGTGTGAAAGCCTGGATGACATGAGGGACTACTGTCAGCCTCAGGCGCCTGGTGGGTGATTGGCTTCTCAAACAGCCTGAGAGAAATTCATGCATTTCTTCTAATTTCACGTGTATGTCTGTGTGTGTGTTACAGGGGCCCTGCTGAAGGCGGTGTGTGTGTACAGCGGTCTGGTGTCTCTCTCCTCCAGTCAGTCTCTGAGAGATCAGCTGATGGATTGTTGGGGGGGAGGGTTGGAGCTCCACAGCTGGTCATTGCTGCCAACAGGATCTGGACTGGGTGAGATCACCACAACATGGCAGCATGTGGTGTTTAACCCTGCAGTCTGTCCCACAATGAGATGATTTTCATGATGAAACTTTTTCCCATTTTATTCGTGTGCGCTCTATGAGGGTTAGGTAGAACACATAAATGACGTTTATACCACTGTCGTATCATAAAAAAGGGACTTCTCTGAGTGGTAAGCGACCAGTTCTTTTACTGCAGGTACCAGTAGTATCCTGGCGGGGGCGTTACTGGCTGCTGTATACAGGTGTACCGGTCGAACCTATGACACAGACTCGCTTATCCACGCTGTCCTTCAGGTGGAACAGGTTCTCACCACAGGTAAAGCTGTGCTAATATGTAGGGGTGAACAAGAAGAATTGCTTGCCAATAATTGCAAATAAAGATAAAGTTAGTGTGGACTTGCAGATATGAAAGGCTTAAATGTATTTAGTATATATGTAAAACACTCACTCAAAATGACAGAAATTGCTAAAGCCCAGAAATAAAGTCATTGGATTTTCCTTTTTTGTCTTCTTGGTTTAAAATCATGGCATCTGTTTGACTTCAGGTGGGGGCTGGCAGGATCAGGTGGGAGGTCTAGTGGGCGGAATCATGGTGGGTCGTTCCAGGGCTTCACTGCCTCTGCGGGTGGAAGTAGAATGTCTCCGTCCTCCAGAGGACTTCCTGGCATCTCTGGAGCAGCACCTCCTGCTGGTGTACACAGGAAAAACACGCCTGGCTCGCAACCTGCTGCAGGTCTGTCCCGTTAACCTGCTGTCTGATTGCAGCATCAGAATGATTCATGCCACCATTTGGTTGATATCATCCACTGTATGTGCAACTTGTGTATTGCTGCCTGCTGTGTAACAAGAGTAACTTTGTCCACAGGATGTGGTTCGTAGCTGGTACAGTCGTCTGCCTGCCATTGTTCAGAATGCCCATGACCTGGTGGCCAATGCTGAGCAATGTGCCAAAGCCTGTCTAGAGGGTGAGAAGGGCTGAATGTTATATTCAAATAAATGTATTGTTTTAGACAATAGGTTTCTATAGCACCTTCACCTGTCTCTGGGGGATTTGAGTAAATGCTGACATTTTGTCAAGTGTTGTTCTAATCTTTGCAGTATAAATAAGTTCTCCCACCTCTTCCAGGTTCACTTTCCAGACTGGGGGCATGTCTGGACCAGTTTTGGAGGCTTAAGAAAGTGATGGCTCCTGGCTGTGAGCCAGCATCAGTGAAGACCATGATGGAGGCACTGAAGCCACTGGTCCTGGGTCAGACCTTGGCTGGCGCCGGAGGGGGAGGCTTCCTCTGCGTGCTAACCCGGGAGCCTCAGCAGCGGGAGAAAGTGCTCCAGGTCCTCAACAACACTCCGGTGAGGAAGTGATCAATTACTCTGTTTATACAAGTCTAGAAAACTAGAACCTTTGGCTGAAGATATGGTTCCTGGTCAAATGACTTGAGAATGAATAAAAATGTAAAAATCTAAAATGTTTAGTTGATCAGTGAAGAGCCACTCAAACGAAGAGGAACTTTAAAATGTAGTTAAAGATGCAAAGCTCACAGGATGAACCAGCCATGTGATGAGTGGTTTCTTACAGGGACTGGGGGACTTCAGCATTCATTACGTGGAGGTAGACATGGACGGGATCTCCGCCAGCACTCCTGGAGGATACTAAATAATTCTGGGTTTAGATTCTGTTGACAGCCATCAATACTGTATTTTTTCCCCATGACTATATTTGATAATGATCCTTTTCTATAAATGTCCCTGATTTAACCTGATCAAAACCTGAAATCAGACAAAAGTATTTACCGGTATTATGATTTTTACTTTTTAAATCAGAAAAGGAGTCATTGCTGGAATGTTGAAAATGTGTTATTTAGAGTTCATAATAGAATGGTTAAGTGATTTTTACATATTTAGGAAGCTTCTTCCGGGGTTCTTTTGTTTTAGGAGTTTGATATGAAAGGTGTAAAAAATAACAGTTATGAAGCTCGGTTTAAACCGCATTAAGCCGAATTAATACAAAAAGTTGGACCAAAGTCAACGTCTACCACCAGTTGTCTGTTGTTTCTCTGGTCTGGGGAGGCTAATTTATTAATCATGAACTCAGTCAAATATCTTTGACACTGAAAATAATAAAAATAAAGTCTGTAAACGTCTACTGTGTTAGCAAACGTCCTTATTTCTCAGCAACCACAGACAGCTGGTCCCTGATGCGTCCCAGTCCATCCAGCATGGTGTCCAAAGACTCCCTGCTCAACTCCACCGTCACCACATCAGAACCCCCACCTGCTGAAGAGTCTTCCATCTGGAAGGGTTACAGATTTCATTTCAAAAGATCACATCTGTCACCTAGAATCAAGCACCTATTTAATACTTGACTAGACGACAGATACAGAGGCTCATTTGTTCTTTACTCACCTTGAACTGAACTAAACAGGTGGGGACAGACAGACGGCTGACCGAGTCTGAACCTGTCACCATGTCGACTCTCCAGTCCATCTCCTTCAGCTTAGGGAGAGAGACTAAAAATACATGTGCACGCACACACATACACACACAGTTTAAGGCTGTACACAAACACACCTGTACAACACAGTGAACATAAATTTTACTCACTTTGATTATTGAGAGCTTCTATCCTCCATGTTGGACTGAAAAACATGAGGCTAATGTTTAGGCTAATCAACAATACAGATTTAATATACTACAGCTTATCTGTGTGCACGTGTGCTTCCTTCTACAAATATGACTCATTCAAAATGTTTCAGAATTCTGACTTATGCATAAGAAAAAGAGGTCCTGTCAGACCTCCTGACTGGTGGAGCTTGATTAAGGTGCACACACACCAATTCTCCAGTAGGATCTTGGTGATCAGGTTCTTCAGACTAGAATGGAAGGACTCAGGGAAGAGGTTGAGGATCTGCTCTGGAGTGCTCAGGTTGTAGAAGATGACGTGATGAGATAGGACCTGGAGAGACTGGACCAGCTGCAGGACAGACATAATCTTTAGCTATTTTAATATCCTCATTAATTAATTGGTTGTGGTTTTTATTAATGTATCAATTCTGTTTTTCATTCCAATCCATTGTGATTTTCAGAGCAGTAAATAACTATTAAAGAATAAAGCATCATCTCATCCTTCTTTGGGAGACTGTATAAACATGCACGAGTTTCCTACCTGGGCAGCCTGAGCTGCAGGGATGCTGAATGTAGCTGCTGTGGTCTCTGCAAGCAACCGACTGGGATGTCTGTGACTCTGAACACAAACGTCCCTCACTGCATCTTTGGATGGAGCCTGAAGATAATCATACTTGAGGATACCTCAAAAACAGCAGCAGCTGGGACGCAGTGCAGTCATGAGAGCGAGCAGGGACATTTTACGTATTCTTTCTTATTTCATTTCTTTAAGGAGTAGATTTCCAATACATTGCGCTTTTATAAAGCAAGCGTATTTATAAATGCATTTATAAATATTCCTCCTACGTAAAGATAAAAACGCATTCAAATGGATTTACTAAATGCATTAACAAAAAAATTAAAACCAGCTACGTAAATGCAAACTGTCATCGTTTTAAAACTAGCTATATTAGCATGAATTGCACATACCTGCTCACGGCTATTTGATATTAGCATGGTTGTAACAGTTACTATACAAATTAAACTACGCATTTAAAAACCAAAGATCTATTCATTTAAGCGTTTTAAATTCCGAATATTACCTTAAGAAGTAGTTGCAAATTATCGAAATGTTCGGTAGCAACTGTGGCAGCCATATTGGCGGTATGCCAGTCACGTGATAAGCGGAGCTACGTCTGATGGGAAATGAAGTGCAACAACAGACTTGGAAAACAAACATGAAATCCAGAATTGCAGTGCGAGAAGAAACACTTAGTGGCATTAGATTCATTCAAATGTCAGTTGAAATATAAAGCGTTTGGTCCGTCTTGGAAATGCATATATAAAATAAAGAATTTCTATCTAATCACACTTCCAAACACCGGATACTATAATTGATTGAAGTAAAAATATTTTAAAAAAACTCAAGGGAAAATGTAGGAATTCCTCTTTTACATGTACATTGCGGTGGTTCTTGTCTCCGGGAGCGGCTCGATGCAGTCTGAGCGAGAAAGACGCTGCCTCCTAGCGGCATGGCGTCTGTCCGTGTCCGCCGTACCTCCATCGATCCTCGGGCACTGCTGTGTGTGTCCAGGCCGCCAGTGAAGATGTCTGTGTCTGGGATGAAGAAGCAACTTCACAAAGCCAATCAGGTAAGCGGGACGAAACGGTCCGAGCCGCGCTGATGTTTTGTCAAATTCAGCTAGGGATTCGAATAATTCATCCACACTTTCATCTGTACATTTAGTGCGACACAAGGCCTGTATCCATCATCCATCCGTCCATCCATCCCCTATCAGTTCATCATGCTGTGGTGGCATTTACACTGTGCACCAGTAGCGTTAATTCGTTTAGATATATTATTTGTTTTTCTGAAATGTAAGACTGCTAACATTTCTGTTGCTATCGTCTGGGTACAATAAGTAAAAAGCACAAAAATTATGCTCTGGCTGCTTCCACCTCAGCGTGCACAACAACGTGTGACTCCTGTCACGGGAGAAAAGGCTTTTCTGCAGTTGGAACTTGTTCTAGGAAATTCAGTCGTGCGCTCCCATCACAGGAGCTGTGGACTAAATTTAGTTCCCAGCTTGTTTTTTACAGAAAAGCTTCACAGGCAGCATTTTTGTGCCTCCTGCAGCTGCTGAATGAGAAGCTGATGGGAGCTGAAGGGACCAAGTTGGAAGAGGACTTCCTGAAGATGCAGAGGGTAAAAGTGATGAAAAATGTTATGAACTGTGGAGAACATTTGAATATTCACCCTCTGTCTGTCTGTCTGTCTGTCTGTCTGTCTGTCTGTCTGTCTGTCAGAGCACTGCAGTGATCCACTCATTGCTGACCGAGCTGCTGCCCAAAACTACAGAGTTTCTTCAACCAAATCCAGGTACCGATCAATGGAACCTCTCGGTTTTTAGTCCTCCTTTCTTTTTACAATGGTCCTATTCTCTGTAGCAGTGACTGGATGAACTTCAATCACTTTCATGAATGCTAAATTAATCCTTCAGGCAAAGTTAACAAAGTTTAAGAGTCCTTAAGCAACATTCTGACTGTGGAAGCAGCTGAGTGTCTTTGTGCTTTGGCAGCGGACAGAACAAAGCTGAACCTCCTCAACACAATGTCCAGAATTCGAGGACAGGGGAAGTCAGTGGGTTATCCGCAGACAGAGGGGATTCTGGGAGACTGCATGTTGCAGTACGGCCACGCGCTCGGAGCTGCTTCGGAATTTGGTACTATAGAGTGAAGACCTGAGTGTAATTAGTTGATGTTTCATGTGCTTTTCTCCTTTCTGCACTTGCGGGGCAGGTGGTGCTCTTTTGGGTATGGGGGAAACACTGCACCAGGTTGCTCAGGCACGAGATGCTCTGGGTGTGAATGTCAAATGCACCTTCATAGATCCTCTTCAGGACCTCCATGACACAGAGCTGAAGGAGATCAAGGTGAGAAGTGTTTTCCAAGTTTGGTTTCAATTCTGCTCCCTCCTCATGTTGATCCGGTTGGTTCTACAGTATCAGCTGAAGAAAGTGAACAGTCAGCGGCTGGACTTTGACTACAAGAAGCGACGAAGCGGGAAAATCCCAGCAGGAGAGCTTCAACAGGCCTGGAGAAAGTTTGTAACGTCCAAAGAGCTGGCAGAGCGGAGCATGTTTGTGCTGCTGCAGAATGACGTGAGTCACATAATGAAATCTTTGCAACCTGATCAACATGTCACCTTAACTCAAACTAAATTACTTCAAATAGAAAATATAGATAATAGGGTCAAAACTGACAGTCTGGGTTTGTCAGATTCCTCTTTAACCATCCTGGGTTCCCTGAAGGTGGATCATCTCAGGATTCTGGCAGCTCTGGTGACAGCTCTGCTCGACTTTCATCGCAGCGCCCACCACATCCTGCTTGGTCTCCATGGCAACATGCAGGCGAGGCAAGTTCACATTCAGGGAAGAGGGAAGAGTAGGAACCGTATTAAAAACATTATAAGCAATCTCAACTGTGAAGAACAAAATTATGCTTTGTTCTAATCAGATGTTTTAATTTCATTCTAAATTCACCAGATTTTATAGGCAATAATCTGCTGTTGTGGTTACCATGACAACGCCAACATTGTGGCAGAGGTTGCAGCTTAAACCAGAAATAAAATTCCTTTAATTAAAATGTGAAAAAGTTTTTCATTTTCCCTTGAAGTCTTACATTTAAATATGTGCAACATTGTTTATAATGTCGGCCTGTGAAGTGTTTCAGTGATGGCCTGCTTTTACACCCGTCATTAGCTCTTTATGGCACACAGGTTGACCGCTGCCAGTAACAAACCAGAGCGACGGTTCCGACCAGGAAAGATCAGAATCAGAAGTGAACCAAACGGCAGATGTGTGGGGTTCTTCCACCAGCCGCCTGTCACAGTTTCCTCAGGTGAGTCGTGCTCAGTTATCATTTGCTGTAAATGATGGTCTGAATACTGTCCAGTCAGGTCACCTGTTGTGCAGCGGCTGGCAGTGTTTCCACGGTCCAGCAGTCCTGCGTCAGGATACAGTGGGAATTTATTTACCGGTAGTTGAATTATCTGCTTATTGATGTCGAAATTGATATAACATAACTGAAGAGGGGATAATTATATCTGTAAGTGACTGTGAATGAAACTGATTAATTCTGACAAACTTAGACCATTTACACTTGATGGAACCTTATTTTGTTAATTAAAATAGATAAATATAAATTAACATTAAATTCACATTTTATGCTGTTCATTCGTGCTTAATTTAAATAAGTTTGGTTTGCTTGGCCTGTTTTTGTATTTGGCATAACTTGGATTTCATTAAATTTAAGCAAGTATTGATTTGAGTCCAACTCCAACTAAATTAATTTCAGTTCAGTGAGATCAATTTCCATCCTTCCAGCAGACAGCAAGCTGGTCCTGGATCAGCCCTGTTGCCGTGCGACGTACTCCTTCCACCCCAATCAGGAAGGCGAGCTGGACTTCAGTGAGGGCGACATTATTGTCCTTACCAAGCAGGTTGATGTCAACTGGTATGAGGGCACCCTGGGCAGCCAGTCTGGGTTATTCCCTGTATGCTATGTGGATGTGCTGGTGCCTCTGCCATTACCATAACAACACAAGAGCAATCTGCCTGCAATGAGAGCCGAATTCAGCAACATTTATCTTTTCCAATTTTTATGTGCACTTTATTCAAAGCAGGTCAGCAGCCATGTCTGTCTAACAGGAAACTATGGCCATAATCTGGGAACATGAAGGTTCACTGAGAACATTTAGACGTGTTTCTCTTTTAGACTTTGTCGAGCACAAAACCATTAACATTTTATCCAGCAGGCTGACAGAATGTAATATGAGAATGTCTGTTAACAAGACAGAATGTATTTAAACCAAGTATAAATCTAACAGGGATGGACTGGGTGACAGGGACTGGGAGGCTTTTTTTTCGCTGCCCTTACTGCAACAGAGGCCTAGCCAGACAATTGAATGTTTATTTGTCATAAAATGACCAAAAATACTTGAATGTATTAATGACACGTGTATTAATGACATGTAGACCCTGAATGAGAGTTGTGGCTCAGGTCTATATATTTCCAGTCGCAGATTTTATACATGATTGGCAGATTCTTCATAAATAAACTTCCATCCATCCATCCATCCATCCATCCATCCATCCATCCATCCATCCTCTACCGCTTATCCGGGGTCGGGTCGCGGGGGCAGCAGCCTAAGAAGAGAAACCCAGACTTTGCTCTCCCCAGCTACTTCTTCCAGCTCATCCGGAGGGATCCCCAGGCGTTCCCAGACCAGTCGAGAGACATAGTCTCTCCAACGTGTCCTGGGTCTTCCCGGGGGTCTCCTATCGGAGGGACATGCCCTGAACACCTCACCAGGGAGGCGTCCAGGAAGCCACCTCATCTGGCTCCTCTCAACGCAGAGGAGCAGCGGCTCTACTCCGAGCTCCTCCCGGATGGCAGCGCTTCTCACCCTATCTCTAAGGGAGAGCCCAGCCACCCTACGGAGGAAGCTCATTTCGGCCGCTTGTACCCGTGATCTTGTTCTTTCGGTCATTACCCAAAGCTCATGACCATAGGTGAGGGTAGGAACGAAGATCGACCGGTAAATTGAGAGCTTCACCTTTCGGCTCAGCTCTCTCTTCACCACAACGGACCGGTGCAGAGTCCGCATTACTGCGGACGCCGCACCGATCCACCTGTCGATCTCCTGCTCCATTCTTCCCTCACTCGTGAACAAGACCCCGAGGTATTTGAACTCCTCCACTTGGGGCAGGATCTCCTCCTTGACCCGGAGAAGGCACTCCACCTTTTTCCGGTTGAGAACCATGGCCTTGGATTTGGAGGTGCTGATTTTCATCCCAGCTGCTTCACATGCAGCGGCGAACCGATCCAGTGATAGTTGGAGGTCACGGGCCAATGACACCAACAGGACCACATCATCTGCAAAAAGCAGAGACCCGATCCTGAGGTCACCAAACCGGACCCCCTCAACACCATGACTGCACCTAGAAATTCTGTCCATAAAAATTATGAACAGAATCGGTGACAAAGGGCAGCCCTGGCGGAGACCAACCGTCACCGGAAACGAGTTTGACTTACTGCCAGCAGTGCGGACCAAACTCTTGACACCGATCATACAGGGAGCGGACGGCCTGTATTAGCGGGCCCGACACCCCATACTTTCGGAGGACCCCCCGAGGGACACGGTCGAATGCCTTCTCCAAGTCCACAAAACACATGTGGACTGGTTGGGCAAACTCCCATGCACCCTCGAAGACCCTGCTGAGGGTGTAGAGCTGGTCCACTGTTCCACGCCCAGGACAAAAACCACATTGCTCCTCCTGAATCCGAGGTTCGACTATCTGGCGGACCCTCCTCTCCAGTACCCCTGAATAGACCTTACCAGGGAGGCTGAGGAGTGTGATCCCCCTATAGTTGGAACACACCCTCTTCTTCTTAAAAAGAGGGACTACCACCCCGGTTTGCCAATCCAGCGGCACTGCCCCCGATGTCCACGCAATGTTGCAACCACGACAGCCCTACAACATCCAGAGCCTTAAGGAACTCTGGGCGGATCTCATCCACCCCCGGGGCCTTGCCACCGAGGAGTTTTTTGACTACCTCGGCAACTTCAGCCCCGGAGATATGAGAGCCTATCCCCAGGTCTCCAGGCCCTACTTCCTCACTGGAAGGCGTGTTGATGGGATTGAGGAGGTCCTCGAAGTATTCCTTCCACCGATCCACAACATCCCGAGTTGAGGTCAGCAGCACACCGTTATACACAGTGTTGACAGTGCACTGCTTCCCCTTCCTCAGACGCCTGATGGTGGTCCAGAACCTTTTCGAGGCCGTCCGAAAGTCGTTCTCCATGGCCTCACCGAACTCTTCCCATGCCCGGGTCTTTGCCTCAGCAACAGCCGTAGCTGCATTCCGCTTGGCCTGCCGGTAGCTATCTGCTGCCTCAGGAGTCCCACAGGCCAGTAAGGCCCGATACGACTCCTTCTTCAGCCTGACGGCATCCCTCACGGGCATTGCCGCCACGACAGGCACCAACCACTTTGCGGCCACAGCACCGGTCAGCCGCCTCAACAATGGAGGCACGGAACATGGTCCACTCGGACTCAATGTCCCCCGCCTCCCCCGGGACATGGTCAAAGCTCTCCTGGAGGTGTGAGTTGAAGCTCCTCCTGACAGGAGACTCTGCCAGGCTTTCCCAGCAGACCCTCACAACACATTTGGGCTGGGTCTGTCCGGCATCCTTCCCCACCATCGGAGCCAACTCACCACCAGGTGGTGATCAGTTGACAGCTCCGCCCCTCTCTTCACCCGATTGTCCAGAACATGCAGCCGCAAATCCGATGACACGACCACAAAGTCGATCATCGATCTGCGGCCTAAGGTGTCCTGGTGTCAAGTGCACATGTGGACGCCTTTATGCATGAACAAGGTGTTTTTTATGGACAATCTGAGACGAGCACAGAAGTCCAATAACAAAACACCACTCAGGTTCAGATCAGGGGGGCCATTCTTCCCAATCACACCTCTCCAGGTCACACTGTCATTGCCAACGTGAGCATTGAAGTCACCCAGGAAGACGAGGGAGCCCCCAGAAGGAGCACGCTCCCGCACTCCCTCTAAGGACTCCAAAAAGGGTGGATACGCTGAACTGCTGTTTGGGCCATAGGCACAAACAACAGTCAGGATCCGTCCCCCCACCCGAAGGCGAAGGGAGGCTACCCTCTCATCCACCGGGGTAAACTCCAATATACAGGCACTGAGCTGGGGAGCAACGAGAATTGCCACCCCTGCCCGTCGCAAATAAACTTCATAAATAAATTAGGTTTTGTTGTGTACGGCGATATAATTGGGATAAGAGTAGAATTTATAGCTGAATCTTTAAAGTGAATTATCGAGATATAATGTTAGATATAGTTTATAATATTGCGATGCTGCATAACAACTGAATTTTGTTTTTAGTATTTGAATGTTTTAATAGCAAATTAATTAATTACTAGCAGTTTTAGGTAATAGTTAAAGTGAGCAGTGAGCTTCTTATTATGTTTGAAAAATTACCATAGTCATTTCAATTTTTTTATCATAGAAGAATAAATTATTTTTACTTTTATGTCATAGGACTCAACAGACAGCAGAAGACATTTTTTATAATATTTTCTCTCTGGCTAACAGAGTCTTAGTAAAGATGTATCTGATGTATTATGAAAATTTAAAGTCATTTAGTTTTTTAAGGAACTTAAAAGATGTTTGTATGTAATAAGTTTTAAAGATAATTTAGTCAAACTTATGTCAGGCAAGTAAACTTTTGTTGTACCAAAAAAAAAAATTGCAATAAATCCTTTTGTGATGACTGTTTGCTGATCATATTGTGCTTTTCTTTCCACTGAGAAATTTAAGAATTAAATAAGTTATATTACTCATAACCAATTTTAGCAGAAATCCCTACTCCATAGTAGGGATTTCTATACTATTTCTATACATAGATTTATTGCTGCACTTCAGGTTTCCGTACGCCAGAGTGCGCAGTAGCACTGTATAGTTTTTGTTCTAGAGTTCCGGCAGTGGCTTTAAACTTCCGCCGGAAGTATGCTTGTCCTCTTCTACCAGGCCGATCCAACATGGTGGGTATATTTTTCATGTTGATTTCGTTTATCTAATGCAATCCGCATCATTAAACGTTTAATTGGTAACCACGCTGCCGCTTACAGGCACCAGGCCATTTTAAACAGCTAACATTCGTAATATTAATAGTTGATGATACCTAAGGAGCGTTTTATTTATCGTTATCCTGGGAAGAATTGGAGCTAGCCGAGGAAGCGGTGCTTAGTTTCTTGCGGACTGAAGGAACCACTTTTCTTATCTGCGATTTACTGGCATTATAGGATGAGACTGACAAAACGTCTCCACTGTGCCGTATATGTATCCAAAGCTGAACCTGGTTTAGAATGACCCAGTCTCCCTAGCTGGCATTTATAACTACGCCGGTTAGCTTCTTTAACGCTGCTAGCAAGACACCGAGGGGAGCAATTTACTAAGCAGAAGGCTGCTACAGTTACTCTACATATCTTGCCGCACTGTGGTCGACGGGGACGATATTGCTGAAACCTTTGCTTTTAAAATATTGGAACTGTTTGATGTTGAATTGGTTATGTTTTTGGCTTGTATTATCCACAGTCTTTTTTCAGCATCACTGTAGGTGTGCTTGTAGTGACACATGGCTAGAATGTAACTCCTTAGTAATCATATTGTTCCTCCAATACTGAAGTGTTCTAATAACTTTCAACAGGGACGAGTCAGGACCAAGACGGTGAAGAAGGCCGCTAGGGTCATCATTGAGAAATATTACACCCGGCTGGGCAGCGACTTTCACACTAACAAGAGAGTGTGTGAGGAGATCGCCATCATCCCCAGCAAGAAGCTTCGCAACAAGATCGCCGGGTGAGTTTGCTGCCCACATATCCTAAACTGAATCCTATCCTGTATCGAAAGTGATCATGGAATCCTTGTAGCCAGATCATTGATAGTACAGGAAGAAAACATGAGAGCCTTTCCCGTGTTTGGGGGACTATTTGTGCCCATCAAACCCTGGCGCTTTCATACACCTGTCAGCATTACGTAATCATTCGAACTAATCTTCCATTCTTCTTGCATAATGAATATTAAAGTAAAGGACCGTTTTTTTCCTCCCATCGTGTCTGCTGCAGGTATGTGACACATTTGATGAAGAGGATCCAGAGGGGTCCAGTCAGAGGAATCTCCATCAAACTGCAGGAAGAGGAGCGTGAGAGGAGGGACAATTACGTGCCAGAGGTCAGTTACTCTTCTGGGCAGCTTAAGTTATTGGAACAAACGCAATTTCAACTGAGTACAGTCCTG
Source organism: Takifugu rubripes (assembly GCF_901000725.2). Taxonomy (NCBI): domain Eukaryota; kingdom Metazoa; phylum Chordata; class Actinopteri; order Tetraodontiformes; family Tetraodontidae; genus Takifugu; species Takifugu rubripes. Next base: position 6,491,263 of record NC_042293.1, on the reverse strand, counting down.
ATCTGGAATAATTTGAAAGTAACAGAATAATTCTTCCAATATAAATTTAATGTATTGGGCTGCCTAAAGCTAACAGGGAGTTACTGCATTGGTACCATGTTGACATCCTGGTCCTGCAGCACGAATGTTGTCGTGCACTTTTTGGCCTGTGAGCTCAACATGGGTAACACCAGTTCCTGCTGTTGGCTACAGTACTTGTGGTTTTCTGCTGCTTTAATTTTTTGCTTGTTTTAAGGTATTTAGCCTTTCAAGTTGCACGGATGATTTAGTTAGACCTAAGGCATGAAGTTATTTGCTAGCTAATATCGGGTCTAACTTGCACTCTAACTTAAAAGGATGCAAAATGTATAATTATCCACCGTTCTTGCTGCGGTTTCACTCCTGTATCGAAAGTGATCATGATGTTGTTGCCAGGTCAATGATATAGTACAGGAAAAATAATTTGTGAGCCATTCCTGCGTTTAAAAGATTGTCTGTTCTCTTGGATTCTGATGCTCTGACAAGAGAATGTCATTGAATGTTGGAGAAGACAGACTTGTGTAATTAAATGTTTGTGTTGAGAGCACTTGGACATGTCCATGGATGTTGGCTATCATTGACAGTTTTTGCTTGTTCTGTGGGAGGCAGCACAATCTTGTACCATGCCTCTTTTTCTAATGTTAAGGTACCCAAAACAGACTGCAGTCAGTTTGTTTTAAACTGGAAACACATGATGGGAGAAAATGGTAATATTGTCAAAGTATTCCAGGATACGTGATGCTGCAAAAATAGTGCTTTTACATATAAATGTGATTGTATGTCTCATATCTGTGTTATTTACATGTTCTGTAATATCTTCAGTTTTAAGATGTAATAAGATACATTTAAGCTTTTCTTTCTTAAAATAGTTTACAGTTTAAAGTGGTTCAATGTGGTTGAAACAGTCTAAAGACAAGTGTGTTCTCTTTACTGCACCTGTGCAGGTCTCTGCTCTGGACCAGGAACTCATCGAGGTTGATCCTGACACCAAGGAGATGCTGAAGCTGCTGGTAAGTTTAGGCTCCATCGTGCAGGCTGTATATTGGAAAGTGCTATGGAGATCATGGATTTTCAATAAATAAAACCTACTAGCTAATTATTTACAAGATGGATGATTGGACACATTTGGATTCAGGTATTTCTACACTTTCACCTCATGGGTTCTTTAAACCTTTTAGAATTCTGACTTAATCAAAGAACTTCCAAACCAAGATTACCTTTACTGCAGCTATTCAAAATGTATTTTATTTAAGGACATTTTACAAAAGAAATCAATGCACAAAAAACTCAGGAATTACACAATATAACTTTAAACAATTGAAGGTACAGTGGCAGTGTTGAAGTGATGTCTGAGTTCTAATTAGTAGCTTAACCGATTGCTTGTCATCAACCTTATTTCCTGTTTGGTTTTGAAGCTCTGAATCTGTCCTGCTGTGGATTAGAAGCTCCTTTAGCTGTTATTAGCTTGTATATTTTATTAGACGTGGACTTAACAGGCACCTGAGGTTAATGAATAACTTAAATGACTGTCCTCTGCACAAGACCCTTCCTTAGATGTGTCTTCAATACATAAACATGTCTGTAGGAGAGTTCAGTAGTCGCAGGTTAATGTAGAAGATATTGGTGCTCCACACCCATCCTGTATCGAAAGTGATCATGGCGTGCTTGTGGCCAGGTCATTGATAGTACAGGAAGAATAACGTGAGAGCCTTTCCCGTGTTTGTTGGAGCTTGCGTTCCTCTCAGACCCTGATGCTCTCTCACATTCTTCCATTCTAGAACCTTCTTGTGTGGAGAGCTCAGACCTTTTTTTTGTGTTGCAGGACTTCGGCAGTCTGTCCAACCTGCAGGTCACTCAACCCACCGTCGGCATGAACTTCAGGACACCCAGAGGAGTCTAGACGTCTGTCACATTTTCTTCCAAATAAAATCTTTTGGGACAAAACTCTGTGTAGAACTGTTTTGTTTATATTTCCAAGTCTTAAATTATGGGTTTAATTATAACACTCCGCAAATTCAAAGTCCCAGGGTTAAATGGATTTATTGAGCCAGGTGATTTGATGTTTGGCTTGCACCAGTTGAAGTAACAGTTGGGGGGACATCTGTTGACTTATTACTCAGTTTTGGTCGTTAATGGCAAAGGATTTACCAGCACAAGTCAGCTGAAGTCTTGTGACACTATAAATTATCTAATTGTTTAGACAATAAGTGAAGGTAGTTACATTTTAACATTGTTTTACACTGAACATGACTTTTTAGCTTGTAGTGATTCAGAGTATTTCAGTCACAGCTGAAAGAAGTAAATCATTTAGATTCCCACAAATCAGGCTCTTTAAAAGCCGTCTTTGGGAATCAAACCAATGTTGTGGCTCATAAGCACTTAAGCAGGATGACGTTGCAGAAGGCCCCTCGAGGACAGTCGCACATTTTTCCAATGCGAGAACCTTTCCTGATGGCACAATGTTCTCCGAGGTCACACTGGAGGCATCACACAGGGGGCGCATGGTTACAAACAGGAAGTGTGCAGGTACATAAGTGTGTTTATGAAAGAGGGACTCACAGAGGGAACCTGCCCATACTTCTTCTCCCAAGGATTTATCCTCTTGGTCTGCAGCCTCTCCAGCACTTCATGCAGTGCACCGAGCTAAACCCACACACACAAACGCACACTCACATAAGTACTTTGAAGGAAAATAAGACTGAGCCTCATCTTTAATGCTGAGCTGAAATCATCAAAACTATAACACACGTTTTTAGCACCTTAAGAACATGGAGTCGACCCATTTCTCTTTCAGTCAAATGCAGAGGAGCTGATAGGCTTTTATCTTCTGTCGTCTAGGTTACGGTAAGGTTTTTCTCTGCCCTTCCAACAAGGACAATCTCTAAACTACAGTTACCGGTACTACAAAAACACCTGTTATATTACACTGGTTCCACATGAGTTCCAGGATCGATTTTAAGGTTCTCTTATTGGTTTTTAAATGTGTGTTGTGGGTCTCAAATCATATTTATCAAACCTGATTCACTGTCTCAAACCTCGCGGATCCTGCGGTCCTCTGGCCAGAAGCTCAGGGTCATCTTCAAAAAACAACTTATGACTCATCTTTTTACTTTAACGATTTACATTTACTCTGTTGTTGCTTGGAATCAATTTGAATTTTTTTGTTTACTCTGATTGATGTAAAATTTAAACTCGAATTTCGGTTTCTTTAAAGCCTTTCTAACTGTACAAAATGAAAAAGAGTGATGTGTATTTAGTACTTTATCTGTATTCTAATTATTGAAGTAATCATTATTTAATGTTACATGAGTCATTATAATTTCAACACATGCATCTGGAGCCATTTACATTTAAGATTAAGATTTTTTTTAGACCGAAGACGTCGTAAGTTCTCTTTACAACATGAATCTCCTGTTGAACGTACATTTAATGTCATGCTGTTTTATAATAAACTGTTGAATGGTAAATAAATAAATAAAAACCATCTATATGAATAAAGCAACCGATTTAGCTTTAAAACACATCTAATTATAATTCCATAATATTGCAAAAATTGCAATTACAAAAATATTTTAAGCGACGTTGTTTAGCCCTTAGAGATAAGTCATCGTGCACGGACAAAGTCGTGGTAAAATAAACTCGGGGCGCAGAAAGTAGGGAAAAAAAGAAGGAATAAAAGTGATTTATCTACAGTTACATCTACTGTAAATGGTTAGAGTTGTAGTTGCAGTCTATTTACCCACCAGTCTGTTGGAGCTGGAGTAAGTGTAGTCTTGGGCGGCTCTCTCGTCCCTCTCGGCTTCCGTCCTCCACGCCGGGCAGAGCGCGGACAGCAGCGCCGCGCACACAACAGCTCGTGCCCACATGTCGCCAGGGAAACGGAAGAGCCAGTTACAGATGGAGCGCACGCTCTTCCTTCTCCTGTGTTGCAGGTGTCAGTGATGCGCTGCTGCCGCGTGCACCAAAGTTTGGAGCAGAAAAGTGCCTCGCCCCTGCGACGTCACGTCAGATTAACTTTATTTCTACAAATCCGTAAAAGGATATGTATATTTCACATCTGAGAGAAATGATTACGCAACAACAAATGAACATGAACGTATTTTTCACACCTTGACTGATTTAGCCATTTTCAGATTTCAAATCTACTGTCAGTGACTTGCACTCAGAGCGGCAGTTTTGTGGCGACTCTTTTCTCTGGACTTCAACTTGCTTTGGTAAAAGCCACCGAGGGTCAAAGACAACGAGATGCTTCTACAGATGTTTGTCTCAATATCTACTAGCTTAGTTACAGCTAGCGGTCCCCCGGCAGCAGCCGGCTAGCCAGGGCGGCTGGGTGACGGTTCGTAGGAAGCGTAGCCCAAACCAAAGGCCCCCGTTGCCACCACCCGCTTCCTGTGGCTAATCGTTTTTCCCCACTCGGCGACACACCCACTGAGAAACCGACCCTGGTAACTGGCAACTCTGTTTTGCGCTACGTGAAGCCGACTCCAGCGACCATTGTTAAGTGCATTCCGGGGGCCAGAGCGGGCGACATAGAAGCCAATCTAAAGCTGCTGGCGAGAAGTAAACGTAAATTTGGTAAAATTATTATTCACGTCGGAGCAAACGACACCCGGCTTCGTCAGTCGGAGGTCACCAAAATGAACATAAAGTCGGTGTGCAACTACGCAAAAACGATGTCGGACTCTGGAGCATTCTCTGGTCCCCTCCCCAATCTGGCCAGCGATGAAATGTTTAGCCGCATGTTGTCACGGTGGTGCCCCGAAAACCAGGTGGCCTTTGTAGACAATTGGAGCACTTTTTGGGGAAAACTTGGTCTGATTAGGAGAGACGGTGTCCATCCCACATGGGATGGTGGCTCTCTCAGTTCTAGTAACTTGGCTAATTTTATTAGACCCAAAGTGACCTGACAATCCAGGGTCCAGACCAGGATGCAGAGTTGTAGTCTTACACACCTCTCTGCTGCTTCCATAGAACCCTCATCCACCAACAATAACATATTTAACACTATAGAGGTAGTCTCTGTTCCACGGTTAAAAGTTCACCAAGCACAGAGCAGGGGAGTGTCAATCACCATAATCTTATTAAAATTAATACCAAAGCACAAGTTGGAGAAACTAATATCACAATTAAGTGTGGACTGTTAAATATTAGATCTCTTTTGTGTAAATCCCTGTTAGTGCACGACCTGATAGCGGATCATCACATTGATTTATTTTGTCTTACTGAGACCTGGCTTCAGGAGGAGGAGTATGTTAGCTTAAATTAATCTACTCCTCCTACCCATCTTAATTATCATATTCCTCGTGTTACTGGTCGAGGAGGCGGTGTCGCAGCAATCTATCACTCCAAGTTATTAATTAATCCTAGACCAAAACATGGCTCCAGTTCATTTGAAGCCTGACTCTTGGCATCACCCATCTGAACCGGAAGACAGTAAAGCCACTTTTGTTTGTAGTTGTATATCGGCCCCCTGCTGGGCCACATTCGGAGTTCCTTTCTGAGCTCTCTGATTTCTTATCTGACTTGGTCCTTAGAACAGACAAAGTCATTATCATTGGAGACTTTAACATACATGTAGACGTTGTAAATGACAGCTTTAGAAATGGCTTCATTTCATTACTCGAGTCAGTTGGTTTCCTCCAGCAGATAAACCAACCAACTCATAGCTTCAACCACACCCTAGATCTAGTTCTGACTTATGGTGTTGAGGTAGAACATGTGTCAGTGTTCCCTCAGAACCCACTCCTGTCAGATCATTCTTTGATCACTTTTACATTTATGATTAAGGATTCTTCTATCCTCAGAACACAGTCTTACTATAGCAGATGTCTTTCAGATAATGCTGTAGCTAAGTTTAAGGAAGTGATCCCTGTGCTAATCCCAGGACCACTGTGTGTTTCCCCAGGGATCAGTCATTATAATCTTAGCCCTGCTGAGGTTGACTCTATTGCTGAAGGTGCGGCAACCTCACTGAGAATCACGCTTGATTCTGTTGCCCCCCTGAAAAAGAAAATAGTAAATCAGAGGAGGTGTGCCCCTTGGTATAATTCACATATCAGGACCCTCAAGCAGAAAGAGCACAGACTAGAAAGGAAGTGGCATTCTTGTAAAATAGATAGCTATCATGCAGCCTGGAAAGACTGTCTATTAGTTTACAAAAACGCCCTCTGTAAGGCAGACAGCTTATTTTTCTTCTTTAATTGAGGAAAATAAGAACAACCCCAGGTTTCTTTTCAGCACTGTGGCCAAATTAACCAAGAGTCACAGTGTTTTAGACCCATGTATCTCTTCTTCCCTTAGTGGTGAAGACTTCATGAGCTTCTTCACTGATAAAGTTCTAGCTATCAGAGAAAAAGCTAACCAGGCCATCCCAACAACTGGACCATCACCAGATGTGCTGACTGTGGGAACATACAGGTTCTCCAACTCCTTCAGCCCTATATATTTTTCTGAGGCATCATCGCTAATTCAGAAATCCAAGACCGCCACGTGTCTTTTAGATCCCATCCCAACACACCTGTTCAAGGATGTTTTACCATTGATAGGCAGCTCTATCCTGGACCAGATCAATTGTTCTTTAGTGGCAGGTTATGTACCCCGGTCCTACAAGGTGGCAGTGATTAAGCCCTTGCTTAAAAAACCATCACTGGATCCTGATGTCTTAGCAAATTATAGGCCGATATCCAACCTTCCTTTTAACTCTAAAATTCTTGAGAAGGTGGTGGTGACTCAGTTACTGCAGCACTTGCAGAGAAACAGCCTGTTTGAGATGTTTCAGTCAGGCTTTAGAGCTCATCACAGTACAAAAATAGCACTTCTTAAAGTTACTAATGATCTTCTTATAGCTTCAGATCATGGACTGGTCTCTATGCTGGTTCTGCCGGACCTCAGTGCTGCTTTTGATACAGTTGATCACAGCATCCTGTTACAGAGACTGGAACATGTGATTGGGATTAAAGGGACAGCACTGGTTTAGATCATATTTATCTGATAGATACCAGTTTGCTCATGTCCATGGGGTTCCCTCCTCATACAGTAGGGTTAGCTATGGAGTTCCTCAAGGTTCTGTACCAATCCTCTTCACCTTGTACATGCTTCCCTTAGGGAACATTATTCGGCAGCATGGGATAAATTTTCATTGTTATGCTGATGACACTCAGCTTTATTTATCCATGAAACCAGAGGAGACAGAGAAGTTAGTGAAGCTTTAGACCTGTCTTAAAGACATAAAGTCCTGGATGTCTTCAAATTTCCTCCTCCTTAACTCAGGAAAAACTGAGGTCATGGTGTTTGGTCCTGAACCTCTCAGGGATAGATTAGATCACATGATCACTCAAGATGGTATCTCATTAAAATCTAGTCTCTCTGTGAGGAATCTAGGAGTAACTTTTGACCAAAACCTCTCCTTCAACTCACACATTAAATTAGTCTCTAGAAGTGCCTTTTTTCACTTGAGGAACATCACAAAGATCAGGAAACTACTGACGCGGCATGATGCTGAAAAGTTAGTCCATGCATTTGTTACTTCCAGGCTGGACTATTGTAATTCTTTCTTATCAGGGTGTTCAAACAACTCCTTAAGAAGCGTCCAGCTGATCCAAAATGCTGCAGCCAGAGTTCTGACAGGTATTGACAAAAGAGATCACATAACTCCTGTACTGGCATCTCTTCATTGGCTGCCCATTAAATTTAGAATATTTTTTAAAACCCTTCTTTTGACCTACATGGTCCTCAGAGGCCTAGCTCCATCCTACCTGGAGGAGCTAGTGACACCTCACCAGCCCAATAGACCGCTCCGCTCTCAGAATGCTGGTCTACTTGTGGTTCCCAGAGTCTTTGGGAGTAGAATGGGGGGCCGAGCATTTAGCTATTGTTACTAATTCTATAGTTCCAGTTACTATCATAGACAGACAAATGATCATACTTAGTCTAATCATTAGGTTAACATCTTAGCTATGCCGTTATAGGCCAAGGCTGCCGGGGCCCAGAAACATGATCACCTGACAGGCCTCTGTCACCCGACAGGGTCGTGGTTTCCTCTCCTCTCCTCTCCTCTCCTCTCCTCTCCTCTCCTCTCCTCTCCTCTCCTCTCCTCTCCTCTCCTCTCCTCTCCTCTCCATTCTATCCTCTACCTGTCTCCCCCCCTCTCCTCTCTACCCAGCCGGCCATAAGCAGGAGGCTCCCCCTACATGAGCCTGGTCCTGCTCAAGGTTTCTTCCTGTTAAGGGGGAGTTTTTCCTTGCCACTGTTGCTTGTCTGGGGTTAGGCCCTGGGATTCTGGAAAGCGCCTTGAAACAATTTTGATTGTAAGAGACGCTATATAAATATTGATTGATTGATTGATTGATTGATTGATTGATTGATTGATTGATTGAAATCTAAAAGTCTAGAGGGAAAAACAAACAAAAGATTTGAAAAGAACATTTTGAAATAGTAAATATGATATAACATGATGCAGAAGCTTTTAGGGCTTCATAGTTTCATGATGTGTTTTAGGGTCCATGCAAAAATGAAACACATTTTTATAAACAGTGTGAATTCTGTGAATTATCACAAGACTACTGACTCCACAGCTCACATGGCCACTAATGATAATTATGACTTTTGGTTCTTATGTAACGTCGCTAATAACATGATGTGTGTATGTGTGTGTGTGTGTGTGTGTGTGGTGGGCAGTGGGGGGGGGGGGGTTCTCTTCTCTCCCAGAACTTTTGGAAAGTTGACCATTCTGAAGTCCTTTGTGACAACAGATTATTGATGATTTTATGAAACTGTGATCAGCATGGAGCACACAGCATGTAAATCCTGCTGTAATCTGGGAGGCATTACTGTGGGAATAAGAGCTTTGTGTCAGTGCAAAGCTTCTGCTGAGTACACACAGGCAGCAAGGAGGCTGCAGCAGTACTGCAGCTCCAAAAGTTAGCTAAGAGGTTTATAACCCTTGTTGTGCACAGCCTCGGGGTAAGATTTGATCTGTCTGTGGCATCAAAAATGTCCTCATAAGAGCCCCCTTCCCAGAGCTGTCCTCCCAATTCTTCTGACACATCCATATTACATCAGAGTGACACTAAACATGTTAAAAGAGATGAGAGGGCAAGGCCACCGGTCATGGCATTTTACCAGTTTTGACTAAAACAACAATAACAAGCAAAACTACAAATGGATTTTCAGTAAAAAAAAAAAAAAAATCAGTTCAAAGTAGTCTTAATAGACTAAAAAGAGCATTAAATGACAGACTACATTGAATAATGGAGCCTTAATAAGGATTTTGTGACCACAAAGAGCAAACATGCATCATAAAATCAACAACTGTTAAAGGGGAGTTTTTCCTTGCCACTGTTCCTTGTCTGGGGTTAGGCCCTGGGATTCTGGAAAGCGCCTTGAAACAATTTTGATTGTATAAGACGCTATATAAATAAAGATTGATTTGATTTGACATGAAAAACAGAACTACATAAACATAAAACAGGCAAACTCATAAAACTGGTGGTTGGATGATTTATTGCTTCATTTTCCTGGGGATATTATAATGACAATCAGAAAACAGACACTTTTTGACTGGCAGACTGTACAAACTGACTGGGAGACCATTCAACAGTTGACACAGAGGAAAAGAAGATTTACGTGTGGGACTCTTTCCCAGGGTGAAATGTGTGTTCCGGCAGTGGAGGATTAACAGGCTGACAGCAGCAGCAGCTTCAGTGGCGTAAAGCTGCTTTTCCAGGATGATCGCAGGAGATGCAGCATGAAAACTGACTCCAGGATGATGAAGAATAACTCAGACCAACTTGCTGCAGTCCACTCTGAGCACATCTTACATAATCGTCTCAATGACAGTAAAAGAAACTTCCCAGAACTATGCTGGAGCAGCCCAGTCTGATCTGTGATGTTTGATCTGCTCACATCCTGATGAGGAACGCTCCAGCCCTTTGAAGCTTTTGCCTTTTTCAAGGAGAACTTGCAGCCTCATTACAGCTCCACTAATCCAGTCATTTCTCTGGGAGATGATGCTAATTAGCTTTTTTTCCCTTCACTTGCATCAACTCTGGCCTTATTCGACATAATGTATGATCTCTTTTGCTGATTTTGTTGAAATTATTTAACCAATTCTTCAGTTAATATTTTGTGAGCTGATAAACTTCAAACAAACTGTTGGAATTCTGATGCTCCATCAGCACAGAAGAACAAATAGGTATCCACATTAGCTCAGGAGAAGACCCATATAATCTTGATGTGATTTATTGGTATCTCCTTTTAGCCTGCAGCATGTCAGAGCCTCCTCAGAACCTCCTCTGGACTAAGAGATGAGTCCACCCGGACCTGCTTGTCTCTAGATCTGGAACCCTGCAAAGGACAGAACCCAGAGTTTGGACACAGTCAATGATAGAAGAAACTTATTAGACAGTAAGCAACTTCTTGATTTTATTATCTAATCAACCCTTAAATCCTTGTTAAAAAAAAGAACATGTTTCTTCATTTTGATCAGAATCTCCATTTACTGCAGGAATGTTGGGTAATGTGTATTTTCAGTAAAGACCTTGTCCAAGGAAATGTGACTTTTCTTCAGCTCTAGGACCTCAGCCAGGAAGCGAATGAGCTCCACGTTGGCTTCTCCATCCACTGGAGGTGCAGACAGCTCTAAGAGGCAGAAAGGCCATTAAATCTCTTAAACAGCAGATGTCTGGTCCTTCTGAGCAGTACGGAGGTGACCTGTGATGCTGCTGTGTTTGGAGCCAGGCTTCGCATGCACGGTTATGGTAACTGCACCACTTCTGTCTTGACCCACTGGACAAACTACTTCAGGATGTGCAACTCCGGCAACAGTCGGATGTGCTGCTCTCACCTGCTGCCAAAACAGGTTAAGAATCTAAAAATAATTCTTTCTGATTTTTTGATCCAACTGAGTCTAAAATAATCCTCAGTACTAGTAAGATGAAGGCAAAAATGATCTCTTATCTATCAAATATTTTTATTAGTTTTATATTTAATGTTAAATAACGTTTCTAATTCAGTATCTCTGTACAATCTGTGCAGTAAGTTGGGATAAAAACCATTCATTTGGAGATTTTCTTTGGAACAAATCGAAGCGTGATGTAGTATTGACATAAGACAGACAAATAGAGAATCGAAGAAGAATGGCGGGGATGAATCTTGAATCTTGAAGAAACAAATCCCGGAAGCGGATAAGAAAAATAATGACTATGTGTCTTTTTCAGGCATTCTGATTCTGGACAAACTTCTCCAGTGAACAACGGCGGGCGGTTTTCGCCGGAGAGCGCCGGGGTGACGATAGATAAGGAAAATACGAGTGAGAACATTTAAAACAAAATCGTTCATTTTAGGCAAATATTTTCACACTATACTGTTAGCTCAATATGCTAGTTTAGCGAAGCAGAACACAAGCCACGTAAACATCGCAATTTCCTCTTTTCAAAATAATAACTTCCGCTTAAAACATGGACGCTAACTTTCACGAATCTACAGCCAATTTTTTTTATTATTCAACTTTAAGAGATCTGACATGGAGCACTTTAAGCACATAAAACAGAAGATTATATACATGTGAGATTAAGTAATTGAAATGATTCAGAAAACATTTAAGGGTTATATTTAATGAATATTTGCGTTTCCTCAGATTGTTACTACAGTGTTTTGGTGAGACAAAAAGAAACAAAAATTAATTCAAAGAGCTATTTCTCTTCATTTAGCCAAGAAAAATCCTTTCCACACATCTCATAAACTTGAAATTGGAAGCTGATGTTTCCATGTCCACAACTCATCAACATCATGAAACTTTAGAGTGCAAATCTGTCCTACTCTGAACTTTCTGCTTTAATTTCAGCCTATCATTAAAGAAATACTGTAATATTAATTACTGCTTGTGTTGAAAAATTGATTTTGTCAGTTTTTATCTTTTTATCGCAAAATAATCAAAAAACAAATATACTGTATATTTTGTCATTTGTAGAATACATTTAATGCAGAATTGTTAGCATGTCTTTTTACTGCTCTGTGTTAAAACTTCCCTATTTGTCTTGTTGAAGTGTGTGCTGGAGTTGGGCGGGTCTGCAGGCCCTGACGAGTTCCCCTTGTCTCCTTCTCTTTCATTAAAGAAAGTTTATAGCCTGCAGACATGCTGAGAGAGTACCAGACGCCCACAAACCTCCTGTCCTGCATGAATAACACATCTCAGGCGAACACACCTGAAGTCTGCGATGGAGCCTGTTCAGAACCAGGAGCCGGAGGACAACTCGTACCTGTGGTGAGACTGACTTTGTTTTGGCTTTTGCTTTATTAGTCTGTAGCTGAGGATGTCCTGAATGTACTGCTGAAGCTGGTCCAGGTAGACATTCCTGCTGCAAAGTGATAGGCAGGCTGAGACGTGGCACAGCTGCTGCTGCCTGCTGCTCCCATCAGGTTGAAGACTGACCTCAAAATTTGCAAACCTTTTTGAATGACATATTTCCAGCAAAATTAGGAAATTTTGATTTAAACATAAAGGTTGGTGCAGCTTAGTGACACTGACAGTTATGCTGGTAAAATAATCAAAACAGAAGGCTTCGCTGCTTTAGGCTCAGCTTATGTCAACATGTTTTTAAACTCAGTTTTCTACTAATTGTTATTATTTATTTTATGATTATTTACACAGTTGCATTTATAATTTAGTAACAAAACACAAATGAATTAATTGTAGATGAAATGACTGTTCTCAGTTTCACATTTCAACATTTGAGAAGATTATTTGATTTTGAAAAATGTTTTGTTTTGTCTGAAGTTTCCAGAGGACGTCGTCTCTCAGACGCAAGTGGAGGAAACGTTACGGAGGTCTGGATGGCAACAAACTGCTGGAGCCCAATAAAGATCCAGACGTAAAAGGTGTGTGTGTGTGTGTGTGTGTGTGTGTGTATGTGTGTGCGTGCGTGCGTGCACCCTGTCATTAGTGGTCTGTACAGTCTGCTGGAATCTAAACTGAGATGCGGCCTGCGGTGTTGCTGAAAAGTCCATGTCTCCACCTTTGACTCTATTTTTTCCAAACATTGTTTTGCTGCTGAGACTCTGAAGCGCTGACACCATGAGGCGTCTCTATATTTACATGCGCGTGTGTGCATGCTGCATTGCTGGCTGCTGTGTTTTGCTGTAATCACATGCTCAATGTTGACTGTAAAAAATCTGTTTGTTAGAGGAAAATGAAACCTTTTACGTCATGTTTCAGTGAGAAAACAGACAGTAAAGACAGAAACAAAGATCACATCTATATTCAGGTTTGGCATTTGGCATTGTGAAAGTTTTTATACCTGTAGAGGTCAAACGTCAGACCCTGGCACAGCAGGTAAACTCCAGCTGCAGACGTGGTGCAGCACCAGTTCGTGAACTTCGCGGAGAATTACACGAACTTTTCAGAGGTTCACTCTGTTTTCTGACCACAAGCATCATAATCTTTGATCCCAGCAGACTGAACGAGAGTCTTTTCTTCTATGACAGATTATCTCGGGATCACAGATGATAATCCGCAGCAGAGATTTGAGGTGCTTTGAAGTCACTCATCTAATTTTCTTTGGTATAAATGTTTCCAGGTATAAAAGGGCTTGATTTTTTTTGTTGTGTTGTCAAGGAAACAGCCTCTTGCTCATTTCCTGGCACCCTAACCCAGAACCAGGTCCAGACTGTAGGTCAAGGTCTGGTCCAGAAACCCATCAGCCTTGTCAGTCCTGGATCTGCAGGTATGCCTGGAGATATCCTCCATCACAGTCCCTGTGGACTTTGTTGACCTGAAGGACAAAAACCTGGAAAAATGTTTCTGGTGTGTGAAATAAGGCTTGATTCAAGCTGGTTATGGTTTTAATTATGTTCACTGGTTCTTCTGGCAGCCAATAATGGCTGCCTGAAGCCGCCTCTTCCTCAGGCAGTGGTCCAGCCAGAGGACAGAGGAGTTCCTTTGACCCAACCCTGGAGCCCTCCCCAGCAGACTCCATCCAGACGCAGAGCGTAAGTCTGATCTACCGCACGTGTCTCCTAAAATGTCACCTAACATCCCTGTGGTTGTTTCAGGGCGGCTGATGTGCTGTTTGACAGCTTCGCCTCTGAGGGGCGGCTTCACGTCAACCAGTTCTTTGAGGTGGGGAACACACCTGTAGTACACACACGCACACACACAGACACACACACACACACACACACACACACACACACACACACACACACACACACACACACACAAGATCATTTGTTCTATGACACGGTGTAGGAGATATAATTGTTACAGAAGAGTTAAGGAACTGTGGGTGTGTTTGTTTTTGCTGCCAGGCCATCTGGAACTCTGGTCTGCACAAGTCTGACCCTCGTCTCAGAGAGTGTTTCTTCCACCTGCGGAAACTGCAAGATGCCGATGGTTCCATGGACAGAAACACCTTCCACAGGTGCTTCCAGTGACGATCACAGACCTGACACTCACAGCTGCTATAGTCAAGTTTTCATCTGGTCCCTGTGTATTCTTCTTGTTTCTGACTGCGTAGGTGCATCACAGGCTTTGTCTCCCTCATCTTGAAGGCCCTACAGGGTCGATTTGTCATCCCTGATTTCTCTACTTTCACTGAGGAGACTCAGAAGTTGTTTTCAAGGTGTCGTCAGCTGTTGTCTGTCCAGGTGAGTGTTTATTTGCTACCAAGCATTTTCTGCTGTTTCGTATCCAGAAGGCAAATGATCTCCTGCAACAGTCTGTTAGAACTTTCTCTGTCTCTTTTAGAGAACTAAGATTTAACATAAATACATTCTTTTTAAAATCTGGACTTAGGAAAAAGAAAAAGACAGCATGGACAGCATGAAATGGGGTGTTGCGGTCTGCACTGTGGACGGTCAGAGGTTTGTCAGGACACATCGGTGTCCACACTAATCGCAGCTTTAGTCACATTTAAATCACATCCTCATTTACATGTTTTACACCAGCGGGAGATTAAAGACTTAAGTAAAAAGTGGTTTTAATTTATTTACTTTCAAATGTTTACATTTTATGCAGAAAGTTCTGAATGTTGAGTTGTAAGTGTACATAACAATTTTAATAGGTCTTTCACACTAAAAGATTGGTTTTCAGCAGAAAACCCTCAGACTCTCTGTCTGTGTCAGGTTGACCCTGGGGGACTGGGCCGGCTCTCTGGCTCTGGGTGAGCTCTCGTGGCCGGTGGTGTACGGTGTTGCAGTGGACCTTTTGGGCTCTGACCTCGTGCACAGATATGTGGGCATGGAAGGATACTCCAGATATGACTCTCCATTCACTCTCACTAAAACAGGTCCAGGACCAGCCACTTTTCTGGCT
The DNA here is from genome assembly GCF_901000725.2 of Takifugu rubripes. Taxonomy (NCBI): domain Eukaryota; kingdom Metazoa; phylum Chordata; class Actinopteri; order Tetraodontiformes; family Tetraodontidae; genus Takifugu; species Takifugu rubripes. The sequence goes on along the minus strand of NC_042293.1, from coordinate 6,475,932 downwards.
GTTGATCTTTAAATCTGTCAACTTAAAATTAGGTGATAAAATCAAAACTTTTTAGTTTTTTGCAGACATAAACTGTAAGTTCCAACTGTGTCCAGCAGAGGACGGTAACACTTTTAATGTGTGCAGGAATCCCGCACAGCCCACTCACTGAAACAGGAGCCATCATCACTACATCCTTACTACAGGTAAGATCTGTCCGTCCGTCCATCCGTCCGTCCGTCCATCCATCCATCCATCCATCCATCCATCCATCCATCCATCCATCCATCCATCCATCCATCCATCCATTAATCTGATGGTAAAAATGATTTCTTCTTCTGATGTTATGTGGGGTGTCTCCAGCTGGCAGGGAGGCTGAGCTCAGAGGAAGAGGAGAAGTATGATTCAGTGAGTGACACAGATATAAGGTAGGAACCCAAAATGTCTACAAACATTAATGTGTGTGTGTGCATGCGCTGTAGGTGCTGAACGTCATCCAGAGGCTCTGTAACAAGGAGCATGCCAGTTTAAACTGCAGCAGGTGCTGGATCTTTTCTTTATAATTGAGAGTTTCTTCTTAATCGCTTCTACAGTATTTTCACCTCAAAATCTTAAGTAACGTTGGTGCTCTTGAATGGTGGCTGCTTGTAGTTACCAGAGAAACAGAAAGGCCAGTGTCCGGCTCCACGGTCTGTCCTTCTACCTGCAGGAGAAAAAGGTGAAGACCCTCCAAACGTGTCTTCATCTCTGGGCCCAATCTGCCTCTAACTCATTTCATCTCTGTCAGTGTTTTCCAGATAAGGTGGACATCAATGCTGTGCTGGATCTGATGCTGCAGGTCACTTTCATTATTTCAGGCACGAAACTCATAAACAAGTTAGATGTAACTGATGTGTTCCTTGTCTCTGCGGTCTGACAGTGCTGCTCGACTGAGCTCACCTGTGAGTCAGGAGCTGCGATGGCTGCTTCCTTAGCCAATGGTGGCCTCTGTCCCCTGTCAGGTGACCAGGTTTTGTCGCCGGCAGCAACGCGGAGCATGCTGTCCATGATGCAGGTGGCAGGGATGAAAGAGTACTCCAGCACTTTCCAATTTAAGGTCCCATCTGCAGAATACAAATGTCAAAACACAATAATATTATACAGTAAGCTAATACTTGCCAGACGCTATTAGTGATTGGACCCCTTGGCAGGGGGCAACTTCCTATGTAGTTGTTGGGTATTTTTGGAAAATCTGGGCTGGCTGCTTTTCTGTTTGAAGGAAATGATAGAATCTTACCTGAGTTCAGTTACAGACATCCATACCGGCCGTGTCCAGCAGCCATGGCTCCTTGCTGGCTGTAGTTCCAGGGGTTTTGGGTCTGATGGCCTTTTCTCCTGAGTTAGATGCCTGTGGGAACCCTTGGAGGGCCATTCACTTCTGCCAGGTATGACACCAAAGATCAGCAGCACAAACAAACCTCTCTAATTACGATTCTTGCGATCATAGGAGCTGATATCGACGTTTCAGCTGCACAGTTTTGACATCAGGACGCCATTCCGGCAGATTCTGGCCTATCGACAGTGGAAGGCTGAATCAGAGGTTGGTTCTTCTTCTCTGTTCAACGTTCTCCTAATCGATATCAACACATCTCTGCTCCTTTGCAGGGATACCAGATCATAAACGTCCTGCTGGCCGCCTTTAAAGGAGATGTGCAGGCTCTGAGGAGGTAAGGTTATATTTTCATGTTTCATAAGTACATTAGTCATTCTAAAATTCTGTTAACTAACATTGATCTCTGCACCAATATACTCATGAAAAGATTCTGTGGTTTTCCTTTTTCAGGTACTTCCTTTCGGGAGTGGATGTTAAAGCTGTGGACTATGATGGAAGGACAGCTTTGCATGTGGCGGCCGCCGAGGGTCACGCCGAGGTCATCCGCTTCCTGCTGGAGAACGTTGGTGCAAACCCTGCCCTCAAAGACAGGTGATGCATACCTGCTGACACACATATGAAGGCTGATCACAAAGTTTTGGTCGCAGAGCTCAACATTTATCATATAAAACATTAAAAATGAATTTTAATTTTGATGGGGGTGTTATTTTACCTCTCCACCAGGTGGGGGAGCTCTCCCCTGCAGGAGGCCAGGAGACACAACAGGGAGGCCGCAATTCAGCTGCTGCAGGCGGCTTTGACCTCCTAACTCATTCGGAGACTTTTTTTTGGCTTTAAATGTGTTTGTTCTATCGCTAAACAGCTTCACTTCATAAAACCAGAACTGTTGTTGGACCGTGTGGAGCAGATTCTGTGAAGATGTCATTTGTCTCCAGTAATTCATTATTCCGTTCACATCAGTTTCTCTTCTGTTGATGAGAAGATGGTGTGATGGTGTCCAACGGTTCTTTTTTAATAAAGTGGCTTTTGTTTGAAGCTAAATAAGCTAAACACAATTCTTATTTTTACCAAGTTCTTTTTCTAAATCTGCTCTTTAAAAAAATTGTGCCTTTAGTTTATTATCCTCGGCCTTTGAAATGGTTACTGCATTTTTAAGAGGATTCACACACCTTTAGTAATAAAATACTGTGTTTGATTGGATCGGGTTTACTGTGGAGAAGGTTATGATTGAATTTATTGTATAATTGACCATTTGGGGGTCAAAATAAAATAGATATCCTCAGTTTTGTGCTGTTTGTTTTGAGCTGTCTATACTTTAATATTTTGAGTTGATTTAACTTTATGAGAACTTTATGAATATTAAATTTGCGAGATAAACAAACTGTAAAGTTCAAAGTAAAAGATACAGGACATTCACTGTGCAACTACAAAATAAAAACATTTTCAGTAAAGTTTTTTCCCTTGAAATAACTAGCTGTTGGTTATGGAAGTTTGATTCTCGGATAATTTTGTTGACATAGTCATCAATATACCATTAATGTTTAGGGGGAAAACATCCCTTTTTGTTAAAATGGTGTGCTTTAAATCTAACGTGATGGACAAAATAGCCCCAAAGGGACTTCCTTTTTGGTCAAAATCCAGAATTTTGCATGAGAATTAAATATCTTGTGTGGCCTTTAACATGCTTGAGTGAAATCTTGCAGTTATGCAGAAACAGAATTTGGTTTGTATACCTTTTGTGATTCTAAATCTAACAAGGATACAATGAAGATGATTTGTGACTTCTGGATTCTGAGGAATTCTCCTCTGAACATCTCCTGATGATTCTTCCCACTGAGACCAAAATAGGCATAGCCACACTGTAATTATTGTTTTTATAGTATAAAAATTGTGAGCAGGAAAACTTTTTTGGTGGCGCTAAAATCAGCAGAAGCTCATAAACAATTTCAGCATCAGATTCCGGAGATGGAAAAAAGGCCTGAATGATGGAGGACATTTCTTCACTCAAATCTCATCTATTTTATGTACATATTTGTGATTTTATAGCGTCGACATACAATAAATTAACTCATTGTTCGCCACACGTCTCCTTCTAAAGAGTAGATTGAGCAATTGTAAGCGATATGTGCGAGAAAACGTGTGTCAAACATGCAAATATTAAACTTTCAGTGATGACGTTTCAGCTTGACGTTTACTTTGAAAGCGTATAGCGGAAGCGTTAGCATGTAGCATGGGAAACTTGTTGGAGTCCCGCCTGTTGCGCTGGTCAGAAGCGGCAGCAGGAGCTTCCAGTGTCACTACTGAAGTTCTGTAATGTCTCAATGAATTTAATTTATTTTTTCGGCTCCGGACACCGTTAAAAATAGCTGATTAATATGTTTTTCTTGGCGGAAAGGGAAGAATGAGCCCGAACGTGGAGGAGCAGGAGCTCTCGTATGACTGTGTCCCTGCGACCCGAAGGCGCTTAAAGTCGGGCAGCTGAGGTGAGTTGAGCCGGTGAGAACAGGTCCAGGACACCAGGTGTTGCAGGTTTTCTCTCGCTGCTGGGGGGAACGTCAGGGAAAGAGGTCGGGAAAAAATGTTTCCAATTTACTGCAGAAAAATCCGTTTATGTTTCTCTGAGACATGACAGAATGACACATTTCTCTCACCTTTTCCTCTTGACTCAAAGATTTATGACAAATAAGTTTTTCATGCCAATGTGTTTCCACTCAGCTGAAATATTACTGTTTTCACAGCTTTGGTCTCAACCTCTTTAAGAAGTTAGAGAATAAACTCTTAAAATAAAGTTAACTTGTGAAGTGTTCCTACTGATGTTGGGTTTAATGACTGTAGACACTGAGCCCATGTGTCCATTTGTCCTCTGCAATTTAGTTTTCTGTCCGTGTTCAGTCAACAGGACATTGAATTATAATTGTCCATCATCTCTAAAGTTTGTGCTCGTATGTCTCATCCAGAACTCTTGTTACAGTTGTTTTTGTTGTTATTGCTGTTCTGGGTCTGCAGCAGGGCCCATCGCACCTCCCGGACCAACAATTAACATTGTTTTTCTTATTAAAAGTCTCTTCAAAAGAGTTTTCATGGATGGGTTTAAGTTCTTTCTGTGTAAAGTTCTTGCTGAGTCATTTTGATCATCCATCATCTGTTTTTACCTCCTGTCAAATTCCTATAAAGCTAATTTTATTTGAGTTTGTGAACTGAAGAGAGCAGAAGTGAAGACCTGGTGACACAGATCTGAGGTGTGTGTGTTTCAGCCAATCAGTTGATGAGCATATCATCCATGAGTGTGACCATGAGTGTACATGGTTGTCAGGTTTGATGTTGCAGAGCAAATTACAGAGAACGTGAGAGGAAAATACCCAGAATCCCCTGCTGCTGCTCCCTCAGAGGTGGCGTGGAGACAGTTAGAATCAGTTTAGTTTTGGATCCCTGCGAGTTCGCGTCCTGTAATTATGTGGACGCTGACAAAAGGCACTCTGGGGGACGCCGGCGGGGGCAGCGGAGCCCGACAGAGTGGAGACGTTTAACACGGAACATAGAGTTTATTAACAGAAATCTGAGGGATCAGAAGTTTGGTCTGCAACCGTGTGGGAGGGGGGGATTATTTTAATAAACTCTCTAAATGGCTGCTGCATTCAGCTGCACATGATGGGAAAACATCAGAACTCTTCTGAGGCCACGACCTTCAGAGGAAGCAGAGGGTTGATTAAATCACCTGAGTTGTTCCAGATCTTAGATATCAGCTGATTACTTGGTCAAACAGAGGCGCCATGTTCAGCTTCTGACAACAACAAACAGCAGTCTTCACGCTGATGTGTAAAATGAGTGATGTCGTCAGATCGTCGGCCTGGTTCCTGTTTCTGGCTCTCAGCAACCACCCAAGTCTAGAACATACAGAACAGGCTGGAGTGCATTATTGAGTTAGTCTGAGTACTTTCTCATGATGGGTCTGCTGAGGATTAGCACATGTTAGTACACGTTAGCAGCCACGAGGATGGAAGCACTTCCATTACCTTCTATTAGATTATATGATGTTCTGATGTTTTTTCCTTCAGTTTCACAGAATTGTCTGCTTTGGTTCCTGAATTGGGCAGCACAGGTAACATCAAGTGAAACCAGAAATTCAGATTGTTTTGCTCTGGATCTTCTCTGAGATCTTTCTACACCTCATTTAAGTCCATATGTGGTGACTTCAGTGGACTGAAGGTCTATAGAAGCTCTCCTAGCATCAGAATAAAAACCAAACCTTGAGGTTTGAAGAACTGGCCCAGAGACCAGACATATAGATGCTCTGAAGGTTCCCAGGGGTCCACAAGGACCAGGCTGAGCCCTGAACCATCCCTGGTGACACCTGAAACTATCTGAAGGAGTAGAGAGCCTGAGAGGGTCTTCAGAGAAGATCCACAAATCCAAGAGAGCGATGCTTCAATCCTTTCCTGACTGAACTGAAGCCTTTAAAGAGCTAAAGATGATGACGGTCGTCATCTTCATCTGAACACCAGGAGTTCAAGTCACAAAGACATTTTTTATTGGCTGTTTGGCGTGGCGGGACCAGATGGATCGCCATGGTGATGGCCACACATGGCGATGCCTCACACCCGCGATCATCTTCTTGAATGTAGACACTCTTCAAAGTGACAGCGAGCAGCTTTGGCATTTTTGTGTGTGTGTGTGTGTGTGTGTGTGTTTGTGAGTGTGTGTGTGGGGTGAATCTGAGAGCGCTGCATGTGGTCAACTGTTCACACATGGTTCATTCCCAGGCTAACACACACTCTTTCATCAGATGAGTGTGAGTAAATGTCACCCTCCCACGGTTGTCAGGGTGATGAGCTGTTGAACTGCCCCCCTCCTGTTATGATTTGTCAGATTGTTCCTTTAAGTTTCCCAGATTTAATCATCTGTTAATGTTTGTTCACGTTTCTCTTTCTGTGGTCGTTGGCGTTTATTCCGCTGCCACGCTGGCAGGACGCTGCTGAAGCAAACAATGGTGTGTTTGTGTTGACTGTCAGCAGGGGGGCCTCTTATTGGCTGCCATCAGAGGCGACAGCACAGGGAGAGACCGCGGGATCCCATCAGGGTCTGGGCTGGAACGCTTCCCTGGTCAGGGTTGGACGTGTTTTTAAACGTTCCTGCTGCTGTTTACCCCATTTGTTCCCGCTGGCCCACTGATTTGATCATCATTTGAATCCTATTTTTTTTTTTATCTTTTTCTACACTTTTGTTGACGTCTGAGCTCAGTTTAGGTTGTAATCTGTCACGTGGCCACTGGGGGCAGACAGGAAGGAACTCTGAGCAGGCATGTGAAGCTGAGGTAGAAAAGCTAAACGTTGGTTATCGTTCAACCGCCGTCATCAACTCGCTTCATAAGTGCTGTCAGTGATGTGCTTGAAGCCAGAAGGTGTTTTTTTTTCTCTCTGTCTTTGGAAGTTTCAGCCTCCACATATCCTGAAACTGGGGGGAAGTCTTGGCAAATCTCACAGGCTTCTGGTCAATGTGGAGCTCCATTCTCATTCTTCACTGCAGGAAGAGGGAGGTGTCTGTCCATCTGATGTCCTGTTTGTCAAGGTCGGATGATGGTGGCCTTCACGGGCAAATTTGTATTTAAGTTGTGAATTTGCAAGTCTCGGTCCTGATAAAGTCTCAACATCTTCTAGGACCTGTTAAGTTGCTGGTTCTTTTCCTCATCAGAACCAAACCAAAACCTCTGTGTACGTCTGTCCAGTTCCTCTTTTATTTAACACCTTTGCTTTTGTTAGTGTGATAAAACCCACAAATGTGTCAGATGCAGCCAGAATTAAACGTACGGTAATTTTGGTTTCATGTTCGGAATACGACTGACAGTAAATGGTTCACAGAAACCAAGAACTAAAATACATGTGCACATGTGGGGTGACACCACAGCGAGAATGTTGCTGAGATGAGGGCTGCTGCATGTGTGTGGGTTCTGGAACGCGAAGCAGAGTGAGACCTCTGCACCGTGAACAGACGGAAGCTGCGGTTTGTGTCTGTGTCTCCAGATGATCAGGACCCATTTCTGCAGCTTGTCAAGCTGCCAGTAGAGGCTGAGCAGTAAACTGAAACCCTGTAACGCTGCTCAGGCCTGCAGACATGTGGTCCGATGACCTGCTGTCACTCATAATGTCCACCACACCGCTGCTGGAATCCTGGTTCCTCTGATGGGTTCCCCTCTGCTCTGCAGCCAGGGTGCATGATGGGATCCTTCCGCCGGCCCAGGCCTCGGTTCATGAGCTCTCCAGTGCTGTCGGACCTCGCCAGATTCCACGCCAGCTCTCCTGCTGTGCAGATCTCCAACACCAGCGTGTGGAACAGGTAAAGAAGGACTAAAGAAAATGTTCTGTGTGCGAGCGATGATCCAAAGCAGAGATATTATCCTCCTGTTTGGGACACAAAAGCCACTCGATGTGTCTGTATTGGTGTTGTTATGGGTCCAAACATCAGGATAAAAACTGAGGGAGAAACGCTGGCTCATGTTTTCCAGATTGGAGAACAAGTTCTTGCACTGTTCTTGGGCCGCAGAGATAAAAATCATTCCCTTATTTCCATTCCAGTCCTGCTCAAACTGGATCTAATTGGTAAATTGGTCATCTTGATGCAGCTTAGATCAATATTTGTTGTCAGGAAACAACAAAAGCTCATGTAGAGGTCAGCAGGGGACAGGCTGCAGTACTCATACGTCACCAGCAGGAGAACCACCAGCAGATTTAATCACGCGAGGAACACGCTGGTGTGTCTATAGCGTTCTAGGTTAGAAGCTTCCTCCTTGGTGCAACAGCAGAAACCTTTGACCCCGCGTGTATTTTTGGATTTTTAAATTCTCTGCGCGTAAAAATCACCTTTAAGATTCCGTCCGTGTTTAAAAACGTCACATTACGTCCTGGATCCATCCTGATGTTCCAGGATGCGGTCATTTCAACCCTGGAGGGAGAAACAACCCCGTCTGGTGCCTGTTTCCTGCCCTGCAAACACCCAGCAGGATGTTTGGGAGGAAGTGGAGGTGGCAGCTGAGCTGCGTCCTGTCAACCAGCTGAGTCATATGAAAACCGTCGTTCCACCAACCGACTGGCCTCACTGGAATCAGTCCAGAACATTTACACACCAGTTAAAGATGGATTAAACTCAAACTGCTGCTGCTAAAATGAGGAGTTCCTATTTTTAACATTACTTATGTGTCTCTGTCTCCTCAGTGTCCAATCAGCTGTGATCAAGGTGTTCGAGGGCAGAGAGCTGCAGGCCAATGAGCTCTACACCCTCAACGAGAGCATCAGGTGATGCTGGTGTGTATGTGTGTGTGTTTGTGTGTGTTCATGCACAAGGAAAAATGCTGACTGAACCTTTCATTTGTTCCCAGGTGGCTGTTGAAGACAGAGATGGGCTCCTTCATCACCGACTACTTCCAGGTATTTTAGCCTGTTTGCCGACAGACACTAGCTTCACTGGCACAATGTTCAGTAGACATTTAAAGATTAATAATCAGGACTGTGCAGGTCAGGAGCAGCTGGAGAGGACAGCAGGAGTCCGTCCTCCTGTCCATGTCCAGAGATGGGTTCTGTCCTGTCCTCACAAACCTGACCTCAGGAGGGACAATTGTTGCACACCCAGATTAAATTAATGGGAATAACCTGCTCAGGTTATCAATCAATCATTCAATCAATCAATCTTAATTTATATAGCATCTGTTACAATCAAAATTGTTTCTAGGCGCTTTCCAGAATCCCAGGGCCTAACCCCCAACAAGCAACAGTGGCAAGGAAAAACTCCCCTTTAACAGGAAGAAACCTTGAGCAGGAGCAGGCTCATGGAGGGGGACCCTCCTGCTGATGGCCGGCTGGGTAGAGAGAGAGGAGAAGGGGGAAAACAGGTAGAAGAGAGAATAGGTAGAAATCAGGAAAATACATTAATTATATCAAACTGCTGGTTTAAGAGTTGAGTGGGTCAGCAGGATCGGAGATCAACATACAGCTATAAAGGTGGAGAGGAGAGGAGAGGAGAGGAGAGGAGAGGAGAGGAGAGGAGAGGAGAGGAGAGGAGAGGAGAGGAGAGGAGAGGAGAGGAGAGGAGACCATGACCCAGTGGGGTGACAGAGGCCTGCCAGGTGATCATGTTTCTGGACCCCAGCATCCTCAGCCTATAGCAGCATAACTAAAATGTTAACCTAATGATTAGACGACCCCCTAAGTATGATAATTTGTCTGTCTATGATAGTAACTAGAACTACAGAATTTGTAACAATAAGCTTTTTCAAAGAGGTAGGTTTTAAGTCTGATCTTAAATGGAGTCAGCCTCCCGTACCTGGACAGGGAGCTGGTTCCATAGTAGGGGGGCCTGGTAGCTAAATGCTCGGCCCCCTATTCTACTCCTACAGTAGAGACTCTGGGAACCACAAGTAGACCAGCATTCTGAGAGCGGAGTGGTCTATTGGGCTGATAAGGTGTCACTAGCTCCTCCAGGTAGGATGGAGCTAGGCCTCTGAGGACCTTGTAGGTCAGAAGAAGAATTTTAAAAATGAATTGCTGACTGTGTGTGTATGGGTTTCAGAACCAACTGCTGACCCGAGGTCTTTCCGATGTCCTGGACCAGGTCCTGGTCCACTCTGGTGAGTCAGCTGGAGTCACAACGCAGAAAAAGGCTGAAAAGGCTTCTAAAAATAAAAATCCCTGAGGGGGGGTTCGTGGTTCTGGTGCTGCAGTAACGTGATAACGCTTCAATACATCACTGCAGCGGAACCACACAAACATCACATTCATTTTTAACACGCTCATTTCCCCCCTGCTACAGTAGGGATGTTTGTGATGTGGTGACATGGTAACGGCCGCTCTGTGTCCCTCAGGTGATGAGCAGCTCACCATTCTGGCCGACGCGTGGGTCAGATTCTTCACAGATGTTCTTCCCACCCTCCAGGCCATCTTTTACCCCGTCCAGGTGGGGACCCACAGACACACAGTAATCAAGTATCCAAGGCAACTGGGTAGACGCTGTTTCATTGATGTTTTTGAATCGTTGATTTCCCCGAAGTCTAAACATGCTTATCACCCCCTGGTGGAAGAAGAAACAATCAAACATTTCAGGGAAATCTAGTAAACACCGGTATACACGGTACCTCCAAAGCTTCCTGTTGTCAATATTACATTCATTTTCATTCAAAAATGTTTTCATTGACGATGGAAACGATGCTGATTCTGTCTGAAAACACTAAAGAATCATTTGTCAATAATCACCTCCAGATATGTCTGACAAATTTGTTCCACAGTGTGTGTGTGTGCCCTGGTTAATTTGTGAGGGGAGATCATTGGATTAAGGTGCTGAGCTCTGTGTGTGTGTGTGTGTGTGTGTGTGTCTCAGGGTCAGGAGCTGACAGTGAGGCAGATGGCTCTGGTGGCCTTTAGAGACCTAGTCCTGCTGAAGCTCCACCTGGAGGACACTCTGGGAACTGCAGCTTATGTCCCTCCAGCTGTCACACAGATGTTGTTGGTGCTGCAGGTAAAACCTTCGAATGGAAAGGTTACAATTATTTAAACTGTTTTACACTAAAATATCCTAAATGAAATATTGACAACACTTGACCTCTTTGAGGAGAGGTCAAAGTGGGGCAGTGTTAAGTCCTGTGTTACCTCCGCCTACAGTCGTAGGCTTAGTCAAACTAATTGAACTCTCAAATGTTTCATTCCTCCATGTCAGGGTGTCCATGAGTCTGGTGGCCCAAGTTTGGAGTATTACCAGTTGGAACGTCTGGTTGAGCTGGTTGTGTCTCCGTATCTAAGCAACCATCTGCATAACAGAAGCCATCTCCTGTTAGGTCAGTGGTGCAGCTTGTCCTGTTTATCATCGCACTAACAGAAGTCTGAGCTAAAGCCTCGACGTGTCGGCACTCCGCCGCTGAACCTCAGCAGCTTTTCCTTAAGAAGAGAAGAATTACTTCAGCTGCAGGTTCTAATCCTGATCCAGGCAATGACTTAATCACTGAGGGTTTCCTACAGGAGGTCACTCAGCCGAGCCCACAATACTCGACTGCTAACTTGTACAGGAGCTAATCCTGCACACACACACACACACACACACAGACACACTCTGAGTCAACATGTGACCTGAAACTAACCTTTTTTCCTTCTCTTTTTCTGTTGCGTGTAAAAGAAGCTTTCTGAATGTTATCAGTTCTTTGGGTGATTCTTGTTCTTGTAAAATCCATTGATTAAATTAACCCAGAGACATTATTTCTTCTTCTTCTCCAGACTCTGGTCCTTTGCATTCGTCGGGGTCGTTGCTAAGCAACCTGTCCCAGCCGGAGATCACCATCACTCAGCACCACACCTCCTCCGAGTCATCATCTCTGGCCCCCCTGGTGGAGCAGGAGGGCGAGGCGTATTTGGAGAAGTCTGGAGGTGTGCGACGCCATACGGTGGCCAATGTGAACTCTGATGTTCAGCTGCTATCGGCGTCACGCAGAATACATGCTGGGATGGATGAGGGCAGCGTCATCGGAGGGGATGAGGGGTGCGTGAGGATTCTGAGTCCCAGGCCGTTCTCCAGTCAACCAGACATGGTGGAGTCTCCGAGAGGCGGCGTTATCTGCTAACCAGTGGCGAAGGACACCATAAATGAGGTGATACAGGAAACTGGAACTAGAGGGACATTTTAGGAATTTTAAAAAAGTGTGAGCCAAAGAGAAGCCGGAAGCTGAGGAGATAATAAAATGAGAGGAGGAAATAGAACAACAGTGAGGAAGAGGAAATGACAGGACGAGAGGAAATGATGTGAATGAAAGGAGAGAAGAAGAGAGGATAAACAGGAAGATGCTGGAAATGGATGACTGTTCTCTCTCCCGCAGCTCCCAGCACAAGCAACAGACTGGGTGGACTGTGTCCTCATGTGTGTGGATGGACCTAAAGTGTTGGCTCTGGTTGTGCACCGGCTGTGATCATGTTGTCCTTCAGACTGTTTAATAAAGTTTAGTTCAATGAGTCAGGTCCAGAAATTCTTTCCCCCACTTTCTTTGATAAAATACTGATTCGTCCGCAGGTGTCGCTGTTAGCCTGGCTCGTTAGAATGTTCTGTTAGCCTGCTCTTTTAGCCTGGCTCGTTAACATGGTTTATGGAGGTGATGTATGGGTTGAAAGATGCTCTCCTGCTAATGTTATTAACAAAACATTTAAATTTATTCTTATGTTACTTTGACCTGCTTCAAGTTTCCCGATAGCATCAGAATTGAGGGCTTGACCTTTGGCCTAGACCAGCTCTGGAGGTCAGAGCTCCAGCAAATCCACTTAAACTGGAGCGTTAAATGATCTCTTCCTATAAATAAACTGGTTTCTTACCAGACCAGAGATCATCAAATGAGATTACACTGAATTATAATGTGTTAAATGTTACCTGGAAAGATGAATTTAGCTACACTTTTCTTGCTTGGATATTTGTTGTGGGATGGTGTGAAAACTGTTTTGTAGCGCTGCCGTGTGGTACCCTACAGAAGGGGGCTCTTGTTTTCAGTCCTAAAATCTACTGTTTATAATTAGTGGATTATTGCTGTTAATTAGATGCAGTCATGTCATCAATCAGCGCCTGCTCTGATAATCTCTGCACCCGTCTGTTGGTGATTTAAATACTTTCACACCAACAACAGATCAAACATGATTGTGATCAGCTAATTTGTACAATCAGACATCACAGTTGATCCTGCATCATGTGAAAATAAAAGACCATTTAGATATTGGATATCTGGGAATTATTATTCACATAGTATTGCAGCTAATTAACAACAAACGACAGATCGGAAAAACATCTTGAAACAGAAAAGAGTAAAATTTGAATTCACCAAGTCAGTTTATTAAAAACACATTCTTATGTTAAGAAACCAACTTATTTTACTTTTTCTACAAAACGTAAACATGAAGACGTTGCTTTCAAAGACGTCTGCATTAATGACAGTAAAGGTCACCTACAACTAATCAGCTTAGCTGAAATACTGAGAGTGAATGGAAGTGTTAGCCTGCTATCATCTCCTCTAGATTAAACTGCTGTGACTTATTTATAACCTTTTACTTCTTTTATATCAAAGTGAAAATGTGTATTTTCCAGCTGTGATGTCAGTTTTTTACCTCATGTATATACTGCCAACATTTAAGCTAAGCTACTTAGCAGCAGGTGACTTGGACCAGCAGCAGGAGGTTAAAGGTTTGTCCCCTTAACTGATTTGTTGATTTAATAGTTTTAAACAGATTATGTTTTGAATAAACATTCAAATTTTGAAAGTCTTCATTTTAAAGTAAAAATGCTAAACAAGGTGTAAAAAGCAGCCTGACCAGATGTTCTGAGTTGGTGCTGAGGTGAAAAAGATGATTATTGAAATGTTCCAGACAGGAGAAACTCGATCTGCAGATAAACTCACTGCTGATGTTAACATTACACCAGTTGATATTTAAGCTTCTCTAACAGAAATTCTTTAACCTAATGATCATTCAAAACATCTTTTAATCATCGTTTTAACAGTTTGTCTGGAAAAGAACCTCAGGTTAATAGAAACGTGTGTGGGTGTGTTATCACACACAGGAAGAATCTACATGCCAGTTTCACCTGAGTCCTGACCTCTACATGTTCAGTCCAACTTTTCGCTTTGAGGTCAAAGGCCACTCTACTCTGGCGACTATTGTGATGTTGCTACGGTAACCTGGCTGCAGCAGGCTCAGAATCGAGGGCCAACTCCTCAACATTGCCCCAATAGGAAGTCTGTAAGCGGAGGACGTTTCTTTCTCCAGCATCAGGTTCCTGTCCTCTGATTGGCCAGCCAGCAGGGTACCTCCCCACACCTGCAGATAGTGTTGAACTCAGGTGTTTTATGATCTCTTCTCTTTTCATTTTATTACTTCATTGATGTTCACTTTTAATTATTTTGTTCATTTTTGCTATTTAATTGTGCAAATCTTGGATATTAACTGCTCTTGGATATTAACCTGTGTGTGTGTGTGTGTGTGTGTATACCTCTGTCTGAGCATTGGCTGGCTGCTCAGGAAGCTCAGCTGCTGCTCCAGACGACAAACCCTGAAGGCCAGATAGCAGGAGGACAGGACCAGCAGGAAGACGCTGGGAGACAGACGGACAATTGGCCATTAGCAGCTGTGAGGACTTTAGCTCGGCAGATGTTTGAAAATGTACAGGACAAATGGCGGTGCCCCATTGATTAAAGATTAATTCCCTTTCATGAAGCTTCGAATGACATTTATCAGGATGGAAAATCTCCAATTTTGGGTGAAATAATTATTGGAGTTACTGTCATACCAGCACCGCCCAGCAGGTGGCAGCAGGGACCAGTACCTGCTCCAGAACTGCTGTAGTTTACTTTTGTCTTTGAACCTGTTTGTGTGTTGTCAGCACTCACAGCAAGATGAAGAGTTTCAGCAGCTGGTACTCTGTGTGACCCAGTTCAGGTACTGGTTCTGTCAGAAGGATCTTCGGTGTTTCCAAACTGGTGTCTACGCACACACACGTGCGCACACAGGTAGTTCAGGTCAGTTTGTGCCTCAATAATACCAAATTTCCTGCTCCATCTTTGAGGGTGATTGGTGGGGGGGGGGTGGGGGCCTACCTGGGAGTGCGTGAGCGCTGAAGGGTGTTTCTGTTGTGAGGCTGGGGGAGGAGTTTCCAAGCAGGTCAGGAAGTGATGACGAGACATCGGGGAGCGACGGTTTCCTCCACTTCAGGACCTCTGGAAACTCGTCCTGCCGGAGAGACCAGAAGAATATTCGCTTTGAGTCTGACGATCTTCTGACTAGATTTGTCTCCGCGTTCAGAGGCTTATTTACTGTGTTGATGCCGCCCCCTGGTGGCTGTCTGGATAGAACCATCAATCAATGAATTCTACCAGAGCTCACCATTGGGGCAAAGTTCCGATATTTGAGTTTGGGCGACACCAACATGGTGGAGGACAGAAGCAAGTGAAGGCTATTTTACATCACTCATTACTACCTTGGTCAAGACTTGGAGTAGACTTAAATGGACCTTTGCTCCAGCTGTTGTAGCTGGAAAAAGTCGGTCACCTGTTCTGTTGGTGACACTCCCCCCCCCATCCTCCTATCAAGGCACCCGCAGATACTACACTCACCATCGACAGAGAGCTGGGCTCCTCCAGGTACTGCTTCAGACTTAGACTCTTCCCGTTCACCTGAAACGCAACAGGGTGAAGATCAAATCAAACAGGCCCCACACTTACTGTCAGAGGCACACAGGGGAAGCATAGACCTGCAAGTGGGTGCAGATCCTCCTGAGGACGTCATAGACGCTGTCTCTGGACAGCAGGGACACAAACACGTACTAGAGGGACAGAAACCAAAAACATAGACTTATGTTACTGGTGTTGATGTCCGGCATCTTTGTGTTGGCTCATTCACCCTTGGGAGGTGGTTGAACTGGACCTCTACCTTCTGTCCTGTATCCATGGTGATGGCCAGGCCGTTTGGCACCAGACCAGCAGTCTTGTGCTTCTTCACCAGCCGCACTGACACCACAGGTATACACACCTGACGAGTTAATGTGCACACAGCCAGTTTAATATTCAGACTAAAGAAAACCACAGAAATTCTAGTATTTCTTGTTATTTTTGTCTCCTGCGCCCACCTTGATGTCTTTACCAAACAGGTTTGCATAGAAACACAACCAGTTCCTGGAGATGTAGAGTCGTCCCTGCAGCAGGATGTCTCTGAGCAGAGCGCACGAATAAACTAGCAGAGAAGAAGAGATGTTTGAGAGAGGCAGGTGGAGAACAGAGGCAGATGAAACACCTGTGTTCTCACCTTTCATCAGGATCTCCTCTTTAGGGACCGTCTGGAACAGTTTGTGGTACTGAGAGTTGTATTTGCTGACCGTCTGTGGAGGATCAGAGCCCAGAAGTCAAAACTCAAACAGTCATCAAGGGAGAAAGTGACCGGGGGTTCCACAGGGGCCTGTTCTCCACCCCTTTTGACTCTATAAAAGATTATTGTTTTAACACCCATTCCTGTTACACTGATCTTTAAGCTTCCACTTAAAAGAATGGACTTTATCTTTTTTTTCAAAGCTTTTTTAATATAAAGATGGACGTGGTTTAGAAAAATGTGGAATATTCAACTTTAAATGCAAATGTAGCCCTTTAACACTGACACAAACATCTGCTTCAGCAAAGGTGCTGTGGTGATTGTTGTGTTTGTAGGTTCTTAAAATGTGGGTCAGAAACGGCGTCTTTCACATCGCCCTCATACAGCTTGTGTGTGTTTATTTGCAGATGGAGACTTCCTGCCTTCCTGTTCCTGTCTGAAACAACAGTGAAACCAAAACTCATCTGAGATCCGTCTGAAGATTTGGAGGCCAGAATGTTCAAAAAAGTAAGTGTGGAATTAGCATCGTTAGCTCTCCGGTAATACCTGCGATTGTAGCTTCAAGCGCTTTGGTTCACCTTCAAATTCACAGATTAATATCCAAACACAGCCCTCTCTCCATTACCATGGAGGCCAAATACACATCAGAAACTTCTGCAGTGACTAAAATGATTTAAAGAACTCCTGTTGAGGTGTGTGTTCTTCTACTTGCTACATAGCGAGTACCAAAATCCTCATTCTACCAGCAAAGTGAGGACGTTTTGAGGGCGAAGACCTGCGTTAACGGTTGATCTTAGAGTTGCTTTTAGGTCAAGGTCAGAGGGTTGGAAGTGATGTTGAGGATGTGACAAGGACAAGTGTGTGGCCATGTGTGTGGTACTCACTGATCCTCGGTAACATTTCTTCACATCTTCATAGGACAGGTCGTCGATCAGCTGCAGCCTGCAGGACATCAAATCACATCTCATTAGATTCGATAGAACAGGCAGAAAGTCCAGTTTTTGCCGAGAACTTAGAACCCGGCCAGAAGCAGAGAGGTGCATCACTGCTGGCCTAATGTTTAACAAAGAAACAGAGAAAAGCACCAACTTTAGAGGACGTTCTGAACCTGACAGAGCCGCCATCCAACCTCAGGGGATTGTGCTGGAGGCTGAAACATTAGAATATTTGTGGTCTTCATCGTAGCTGCAGCCTCTTTGTGTATGCAAAGCATAAGGAAATAACACTCATCTCACTGGGGGGATGCCACGAGGGGGGCGCCAGAGAGACGCTCAGATCCTTATAAACAAGCCAAACCTGAATTAATCAGCAATAATCTGGAGCTGATTAGGTCTTTTAACTAACAAATTCTTAAATTAAAACTGCTGTGAGGTACACACACCTCCTCATGGAGGATGTTGAAGAGTTGAACGTGAAAAGGCAAATCAGCACAAGGTTCATGCAAACGAATAAACAAATGACAAACAGTGAATGTGTGACGGTGAAGGAGGAGAGAATGAACGTGGGAACATCATAGAAAGTGGAAATGACCTGGAAACTCCCATCAGCCACTGGTTGCAGTCCGGAGCATGTGTGTGAAAGCAGTGATTGTGCCGGACACACACACACACACACACACACACACACAAACACACACGCTGAGCAGGAGAAAAGCTTTAATTATCCCACAGTGTGAAAGGAGAAAGTGGAGCAGAGAAAGAGGCCACATTCAGCTTTAAGCTCGGCTGTTTGTCAGGGAAAATCTGCATCAGGAAAAGGCTGCATCGTCGTTCATTTCTTGTAAAAATCTGGACAAATTAATAAAGTTGGCAACATTCCAGCTGTTAAAAAGCACAAGACTCTAATTAAAATCTGAATCAACCGGCTGTTTTAATTCTGCCGAGATTACATTAAAAAAAGTGACAAAAACCTCTCAGAAAACAAGTTTGTTTGTGGTTGAAGGCAAGATTAACATGCTGTTACACACACACACACCCGTGCACACACGTACACACACACAGAGCTCCATCAGCCTCTCTGTCTAACTGAGCTCTGCTGCCTGGAAACGTGAGCCTCCTTCACATGATGTAGACACACACACACGCACATACACACACACACACACACACACAGAAGCTTGTTTTGTACGTGACAGGAATAACAGCACTGTGAGGTTTCCCTCAGCATTGTCTGTCCAGCACGTCCCCTCAACTTTCATATGCTGCCAAACACACACACACACACACACGCGTGCGCACGCACATGCACACACACACACACACACACACACACACACACACACACACACACACACTTTGTGTACTGAGTGAGTGGGTGGATGAGGACTGGTTGACATTTTCTTTTTTTCAGCTTGTCCACCTGAGATCTTGTGTCCCGCAGCAGTTTTGTGTGTGTGGGTGTGTGTATGTGTGTGTGTGTCTGCGCGGCAGGTCTGACCAGCTGAGCACAGCCTGTGTCTCCGTGGACGAACGTGGGCGACATGATATGAAAATACATCTGCAATTTGGAATTTAAAATATCGCAAAGGTGATTTTTTTCAAAATAAGCTCCTTTATAAATATACTGAAAATGTGGAGTCACGTGACATCAAAGAATCTTGTTTGTTAGTGTTAGAAGTGACGCAAACGTCTTAACATTAACCGCGTGCACACGCGTGCGGCGTGTGAGTGTGAAACAGGAAGATGGCGGCATGTGGAGCCAGAACAATGTGGACGACTTGGATGTTTTTGCTCTCTCGTACCTGCGAACCTGACTTTGGAAATAGGCTCCCTTCGGACCGAAGAGCCTACCTTCATTTGAATTAATAAAACTAAATCAAAGGGTGGTCTCGCCTGACAGGACTCACCTGAAGGGCAGGGGGCAGTGTCCGTCCTCCTCCCTGTGGTGCTCTACCTCCTGGGGGGGCAGGACGACGACATCATCATTCTGCTCCAGATTCTCTGACATCATCATCATTCATCTGGTTGCTGGAGACAACAAACAGAGCATTAAAAGGTCTTCTGAGAAGGTGTTAGCAGAGGTAGCAGCATGCTACTTGGCATCTGTGGCTAATGGTGGACGTTGATGGCAACACTACAACAATAACAATACACAAGTGATGAAAATCGTGCTTGTGCTAACAAAAGTGTGACTTCTCAAGCACGTGAGCAACAGAACAGGCGGGAAAACCAACAGTCCCACACCCCCACCACGCTGGAACCAATCAGCAGCTTCCAACCAGGCGGCATCACTCTTGCTGCCAATCAGAGAACAGGCCACAAATAAAAAATGACTGACAAAAAGAAGAAAAGATATTGTTGTCTTCGGTGTCCAGTGGGGTGTTGGAGACAGAGTGCGCTGATTGGTTGGAGGACACCTCTGATCCAGATGGATACGAGCCAAACGGGGAGATTCTCTCCTCTGTTGCCATAGCAACAATGTGAAGAAGAGGGATCTGCTGTTCCTCGTGTTTGTGTGCGCTAAATTCAGGAGAGGGTTTTTTTTTATTACAGTTGAATGAAGAAAAGAAGAATTTGATATGAAGACGAGAGCCTCTGCTGTCACATTGAAACCTAAAAAATCAGGTTAAATCGTTTAGATTTGAAAGATGCTTTTTAGATTTGATGGATTTCTACTCCTCTAAATTCTCTCAAGACTAGATAAGGATAAGGATCCACTTAAAAACTAAAATGGCAATTGCAGAGATAAAGATGCCAATGAGAGTTCCCGGAAGTTCATTTGTGATTGGGTGAGTGGACACGTGGGCGAGAACTGTGGCTGATGGAAAATGATGACAGAAGCTCAAGATGGCTGCCCATCAGAGCCAGTTCAGGATGGAGAAGACAGAAAGAATATGAATCCAAAATAACCAGACCTGATCTTCACACATGCAGTCTTTCCTCCTGGTTACCATGGAGACCCCTGTTGGTTTGTTGTCAGGGGAGATTCACTCTGTTGATTAAATCAGGAGCAGCTCCTCCAGGAGGTGCAGCATGTTCACTACAGACCTGCAGCAGGTCAGCCGCTCACTAGGAAGACTGGTAGGTCCTGGTGGTCAAGGATCACACTCTGCAGGAGGAACATCGTCACCGTTTTACCTCCTGCTAAGTCCAGGCAGTAGAATCCTACAATCCTACTGCCGTTGCCAAGACTAAACCGCACCAGTAAGACCTTCATGATGGTATTCATCACAACAGCAGCCTCTTCACCAACACATGCAAATCATAAAGAAATACTCATCCGCACAAGTAACCATGTCTTCTTCTGTCATCTTAGCACCAACATTAACGGGTCTCCTGACTTCCTGTGTGAGGTTTTAATCTTCACCAGTGAAGGCCTGGTTCGCCTTTTGATTTAAACTGGTTTCAGAGAAGCTTGTGTCTGTTGCAGCTAGCTAGCATAGCTGAAACGCACAACAAACACAGCCACTATCTGAGCTAAGCTAATTAGCAGAGACAGGAAACAACAGCAGTCATTTTTATGTTCTGATCACAGAACCAAAGAGTGACACAAAGGTGGGAAAAGTTATTGGTTCTTTAACTTGGGGAAAAAAATCTCAGAGTGCAGATAAAAATGAAGGAGAAGATCTGGAATGTTTGGAGTGTTGAATGATGGAGAGGATGTTCAAGACTACACATCCAGATTCCCTACGCTCCGAGGACAATTGAACGTACCACCAAGCCGAACCAAAACTTCTATCCAGACTTATCCATTAATGTACTGTACATAACACATGAATATATAATACACTAATATATAATGCAGTAATATATACTATATATGAAGCAATTACACTGTTGTCTTTACTTGTCAACAATGATTCTAATTTGATAAATGTCAACCGGTAATTTAGCCTGAGACCAGTGATCAGTGATGTTGGACGGTAAAATAAATTCAACTAGTTTAAAAAGTAAACCACATCCATTAGTGCTTATTTATGGCCCTCCAAAATAAGAATTAAACAGAGAAATTTAATTAAGGAAGGAAAAAAGAACGGAACCTCCTCAAAATACTACTTAACAATTTAAACGCGAGATTTATTAATATCGCACCTTTTGTAGAATACCAAATAAATCACAACACCTAAAATGTGTCCAATAGATCAAGATAAATATCAAACAGCTTCTGTTTGTAATGATGAGATGATGATGTTGATGAAATCAGTATCGACACGTGTCGATTAAACTACCGTCAGGGTCACGTCACCCATCGGCGCATGTCGTCACGCACGTTTAAACATAATTACAACAATAAACACTCTCACCTGGACGTTTGGCGCCTTCTTCAAACAGGTCCGCCGCACAGTACCGCTGGGTGAGCCGCCGCTGGAGAACCCGCCTCTTAATAGGCGCCGCATCGGAAATAAGCTACCTTCAAAGTAAAGGCAAGGCACCGGAAAACTAAAGCAAAAGTGCTAGAATATTTAGACATCAACGTTTAAAACAATCGTTAATTAATCGTACTTATACTGGAATAACAAAAGAATAAAAAATGAAAACAAAATCAATTTTGTTTAATTATATCAACCTCACTGCGGGTCAAAGCTTAACAGCGCCAACCCGTGGTCATACTATAACAAAACAGATACCCATCGTAATTTGAAGCGGTAGACGCGGAGCAATACCGCTGCCATGGAGAGATATTTGGCTTTTTAGTTTTAATATAAACACAAACCCAACTTGAAAAACTGGCTAAACTGGGCCCCAAATTGAGTCACTGTGGCACATTTAACTGCTGGCCTGATGGAAACCTGCTTTAATGGTGGTTTTCTTTAAGGAACAGTGAGGTTTCACATCATGAACAGTCTGTTCAACAGTCTTTTTAAAAAATAAAAATAAAATTACTTCAAATATCCACTGGAAACAGGTGCAGTACTTCAGATGAGACTCATCACAAACCAAACAGTTTCTCGTCACGAATGGGAAGCAACGGCCAAAATAAAAGTGTAACAGCAGTTTCACATTAAAATGGATACTACAGTATATGGATGTGTTTTGGTATAGAAATAATGACATGGAGCTCAGGATGCCGTTGCACCAGCTACAGGTTTAATATCAGATCAACAACAGTAGAAAAACAGAGGTTGAGTCTACCAGACAAAAAGAACAGTAGGAAATCCAACAGCATCCAACAGGCTCTTTAAAATAATTCCTCTGTACAGTATTTACACACATGCGCGCGCACACACTCACACACACACACACACACACACTACAGTACAGCTACACGATGAGGACGAGTCTGACACTGTCTGTCAGTCGGAGGACTCGGCGACGCTCTGGTGCTGCTCTCTGATTGGTCCGTCCTCCCTCCAGTGTCATCTCTTGTGATGCTGACAGTCTTCATGTGACGTGATCAGGCGGGCAACACGCCGCTCCTCAAAGAGCTTGCTGTAGATTCAACCTCGGGAAGGACACTACCCCGCTCCCCCCAGCCTGTGCCATCTTTACCCACTTCAAAACCGCTGCCCACCCACTTGAGCACCATGGTACCATGTGAAACCAGCAGGACTGAAAAGAACCTGCACTGGTCTTCTTGTCTTCCTGAAGGGGGGTGGGGCGACTCGCTGAATGTCCAGACAAAGAACTCAAACTAAACAAACACCACTGAACTGATGTCCAACAGAAACACGTCCTCGTATGATCCTGTCACATTACTCTGGCAGGGTGGTGGTCAGCCGCTCAGGTGTACCTGCACAGGTGAGGATAAACAAGGAAAGCGCATGACTCCAAAAGTATGAAAACATAAAATAGCTTCCAGTTTCCACGGAGACAGACGTCAGGCCCATCGCATGGACAGCCGGATGTCTTTCACTGTGACAGAAACTTCAAAGCAGTCAGTTTTTCCTCGCAGGAACTTGTGAATTTCTGGAGTTCGTACTCAGACGTCCTGTCATTGGTCGAGGTGAAAAGCATTAAGGCAAACCTAGCTGTCTCAAGTCCACACAAGTCTGATGCGACTGTGATAAAGTAGGTGAACATTTGTGCACGTTGCATTGTTAAAATCGGAGGCACGCGTGAGAGGCGGTTGATAAGGTTTCACGAGAGCGTAAGTACGGATGGAGAAAGGGGACAATTCTAAATAAATCTTTATGCCACTGTGAATCAAACATGCTACAGACAGCAGAGGTTGCAAGTGTGTGTGCAAATAAGGTTGCACGTGTGTGTACGTCTTACCGTTCTCACCTCCGTGTGGGGGGGTACGTGGACGGGGCAGACGCCTGCTGACTGGCAACAATGGCTGAGGAGGAGAGGCCTGATGGGTGGAGAGGGTGGTCAGAAACACATCAGTGCCTTTAAAATCATCACAGCTTCCTGTTCTACACGCTGAGGGTCAATCAACTGACCTCATGACGATGACCGTCATGTTCACAGCCGGGTCTTACCTGAGGTGTAAGAGAGGTCGTACTGTGCCGACAGCAGTGGGTAGCCAAGGTGATGATGGGATGGTAGGAGGCGCTCTCTCTCCCGGTCCCTGTCGCGCTCCCTCTCGTGCGGGGTCTTGTTGTCGGGGATGGATGGGGACTTGCTCTTGTACTGGCTTGCGTGCTGCTGCAGCAGTTCCAGAGCTTTGGCCTCACTGGGGGGCTTCATTGTTGGGCTGGAGCGTGAAGGTTTCTCCCCTTCCTCTCCCCCTGGAACCTTCCCTCCGTATGAAGGGAAGGAGTAGCCAGCTGGTAGATACGAGCCTGAGGACACGCGGATGTCTGTCACACATTCTGAAACACGAACTACATAATAATAAGAGCAGTTCAGCTCCTGGACAGTGATGATCTGAAGCCTGGAGAGGCTCCTGCTGTCAGCCCTACCTGGGTAGTTCTGCATCATGACCGACGGCATGCCTCTGTACCCGGGGTGGTTCGGCTCGTAGCCGTGGCTGTATGCATAAGGTCCATGTACGTAGGGCATGTATCCCTGATGCTGCGCCAGGTGGGGGGAGAACTGCAGGTGTGGAGTGCGTGCCTCCCTCCCTCCACCACGGTGCTCCTCCGGAGTCCTGCGCTCCCCCCCCTCCTTCACCTCCTCCTTCAAGAGACCTTCCTTGGGCCGCTGCCTCTCTTCTTTCCCCTTCCTGTCACGCTCTCGTTCTCGGTCCTCTTTCCAGCGCTCGTCCTCCTGACCTTTAGGAGCTTCGGGGTATTTGCTGGGGTAAATGTAGGGCCATGAGCGCGCGTCAAGCTCCTACAGGAAGAGAAGAACTACAGACGTTAGCCGTGCTCATCCTTACTGAAGAGGTGATGATTGAGGAATTCTCGTAGTTAAATACCTTCAGTAAGAAAAAGTTGGTGGAAATGTATTTATCGGTAGAAATACTAACTGAAATACTGATAACCGCAATAAAAGTTAAAAATAAAAGTTCAATTGAGTCCCATCCAAAGACTGAAGCGACCCGTGTGTGTGTTTGTGTCTGTATGAGAGCAGCCTCACCTGTCTGTACCACATGGCCGCCTCCACACCCGCCGGCCTGCCCAACTCCACCCCTGGCTTGGCTTCGTCTTTCCCATGATGCCCTGCTTCACTCAGCTTCATTTTCAGACCCTCTGGTTGGGCAGCAGAGGCCTTGGAATCCTCCCCCTTTGCCATAATTACAGACTTGGACTGTTCTGATGCCAACTGTGACTCTTTGGGCTTGTTGGGGTTCAGAAGCACTTTAGTGCCCAGGTCGGTGAGACTGGGGGCCCTGGACAGAGTGGGGGGCACTGAGGCCTTCTGCTTCCACTCATCTTTTCCAGAACCTTCGCGCTCTTTGCTCTCAGCCTTCTTGTCGGCCTGTCGCTGTCTCTCCTCGCACTGCTGGCGGTAGGCTGGGTTAGAGGCTAGAAGGTGGGCGTGGTACGCCTGGTCTGGAGAGTAGGAGTATGGAGGGACGTAGTACTGGTTGTAGTACAGAGGTTGTGTGTACATGTTGGAGCGCTGCTGGATGACTGATGGCTGCTGAGGCCCCAGGTCATTTTTCCTGTCTTCCTGAGGCTCTGCCTTCAATTTACCCTCCTCCCCCACCTCCAGCTGCTCTTCCTCCTTCTTCATCCTCACCTGAGCTCCATCCATGTGGGACGGCAGCACAGGGGCTGCTCCTGGGCTGGGGTTGGTGTAGCTGGGTGAATAGTAGGAATCATAGTTGGGATAATACGGTGATTCCTTACTGGGAGCCTGAGGGGGGAAAAGCGCCTTCTTGGCCCCTTCACGAGGCCCCTGGTCAGGCTCGGTTTTGACCTTCACCCCCTCCGTTTTCCCTTCTGTGTCCTCCCCTGCATCAGATATATCAGAGTAGGCGGGGCTGCTGGTTTTCACAGAAGCGTTGTCAGCTCCATTTTGGTTGAGGTGCAGTGGGGGCACAAGGCCAGCCTCCATCCTGCCAGCCACACCGATGGATGGGCTGGGAGCATTGTCGGAGAAGCTGTAGACCTTGTCGGCCTCGGCCTTGATGCTGGCCAGCCGGCTCTGGTGAGTGTCAGAGGAGCCATTGAGCAAAGCATCAGACATCTCAGAGTAGGGACTCTTACCCTCCTCGGGCCTCGCCGCCTTCCCCGCTGCCTTTGGGCTATCCCCTTCCTTCCCAGCCTCCCGTTTCTTCTTGTCCTTCTTCTTCTTGTCCTTGCCAAGGGTGGGGCTTGATGCAGGGTCTGCCAGAGGAGGTGCTTTTGGCTGCATGCTCTTTAGCTGAGGGCTTTTGGGAACGGACTGTACCACCGAGCCTAGAACCGGCGAGGACTGCTGCAGGGTGTAAGGTGAGGGAGCGTTGGAGGCTGTGGTGGCTGCAGGTCGGGCTTGTTTCAGAGATTTTTGGGCCAGCTTATCAGGTTTCCCTCCTCCAGACACTTTTTTGGCTTTCCTGTCATCCAGCCCATCATTGCTAGCCTCATCAGTTAAACACGTCCCCTCCTCTCCCCCATCTGTCCCCTCAGGCTCCGCCTCCCCTCCCTTCTTCTTGACCTTCAATGCCAGCTTCCCCGGCGAGGGGGACGGAGCATCAAACCCCTGTCCTTTTGGTGTGGCTGAACGGGCAGGGGAGATGGCAGCACCATTACAGGACATGGGGTCAGGGTGGAGGGCGGGGTCATCTCCATATTCACTGTCCCCGTCCTGGTCTAACCGGATGTCATGGTCATTATGGGCCCGCGCCTGGTGGTACTTCAGACCGTTGATGTGCTTGTACTTCTTGTTGCAGTTGGGGTGAGGACAGTCAATAAGCACGGGGGAGGAACAGGTCCGGTCCATCTGCGGAGGGGGGAGGGTGTCCGATTTCCCTCCAGTGAGAGGGACTGCAGCCCCCGTGGAGTTAGTCCTCATTCTCTTTAAAGCTTTGGTGTCCTCTGAGCTGGAGGTGGGCTCCATGTCAGAGACAGGCTTCGTCTTCCTTTTGGCCGAGGTAGGACTGGCCTTGACGTCCTCGGCGCCGCCTGCTGTCTGACTGCCGCGACGACCTTTGCTGTTTGATGCGGCGCCCCGCGTCTTGCTGCTGCCGCTGCCTTTGTTGTCCGAGGAGTTGCTGTTATCATTTAAGGGAGTATTGCTACCAGGACGCATTCTCTTGCCCCGACCACGGCCGGCGCGCATCTCCACATCACTGGTGGGAGAGTCACAAAACCTGAAACAAGTCAGAGAAACCCAGAAGGTTAAGAGGCAGCCGAGGGTGGCGTCATGGTCCTGGTACTTCATGTTTGCAGAACAGAGGTTTTAAAGTGTAAATACAAACTTAAGTTGAGTCGTGTTGTGAAAGTGTCAAATAAAGTTTGACAGCAGAGCAACAAGCTGCCGTTACAGAGATGATGATTTAACTTCACTGACTTTAGACGGGTGTAAGAGATGATTCTGAGACCTTTAAAGGTTTCAGCGTCCTCCCTCTCTAGCTACTATTATTATATTGATAAAAGGTGTTGTGTGCTGTTATGCTGAAGCCAATTTAAGGTGTTTTAAAGGCGTTTATTTCCGCTCTGTCAACATTCTGCTGATTAGGCAGATTTTAACTTGCTCAATGTTCTCAGACACTTTCAGTGGATGCAGTAAAACCAATGAGGAGCAGAAACACCCTGGTGAAGAGTTTTTTTCTTCTTCCATAAATACAACAGATTATTCAGGCTGATTTACTGATTCTGGAGCTTCAAAGTTCACGAAATTAAGTGTGTTTAAAATAAATATGACTGCATTAACTGTACGACAGATTAATATTGGCTTTCTTGACTAGAGCTGTGTGTTGCTTTCTCTGCTGCTTGCACAGTTTGGGAGGTTAACGGCTGTAGCCAGAGATTTGGTGACTGAATACTTCGTAAATTCATAAAAGTGTACCTTGGAGGCGCCCAGTCATGTCTTGTGCAATCGAGCAGCGTCCCCACGTAAGTCTTGTTTCTCCAGGTGACGTTAACAACCAGCATACCTACAGACAGAAATACACCATATTCAAACACACCCCTCCAGGTCACGTGAACATGAGCCGCTGAGTCTGGCTGCCTCAACGCTAATCAAGTCTACATGTTAGAGGACACCTGGATGACTATATCACTTCCACTATGTAACTTTTGAATGAATGTTATGTGAATGTTGGTTATCTTTGTGTCCCTCTAACGCTGCTGCTTATAGAAGAAAAGAAGCAACTTTAAATAGAGAATCAGATTATTGAGATTACACAGTAATTATGAAAAAGCCCCATAAATAAAGTTCGCACCATCTTCCGTCTCCTGCCAAACGATCCCCTCCAAGTTGACACTGGTGCCTGGCTCACAGGGTCCCAGGCACTCCGGCTCAGTGGCCAATGCCACGTCTGCCGTATTTACAGCGACGGAGCGCGTGCGGACCATGATCTGTTCACAGGGAGACGAGACGTCGCTGTTTGTGACTGGAGTGAGAAGGTGGAGAGGAGGTGGTGCAGGGGTGGCTGTAGGAGAATCCATCTGAGGGGGAGACAGAGGAGGAGGGTCAGGAAACACCGATAACAGGACCCACTTTACAAGCTGGTCGGCTCTAAAGGAACCCTCTAGAACCTGACCGATGACCTGGAAGTGTAGGATTCTTCTCTTCAGGCTGGTGCTGGTTCATGGATTAGTTATTAATGCAGTAAAGCACAACCAGAGTCTGATCAGTTCCATCTTCAACGTTTCAGCACTTTCAGAACTGAAACATCCGCAAACTCTCTTCTCTGCTCTCAAAGGGATATGCCAAAAAAACAGACTGCACTCTCTCAAAGGAGTGCTCACCAACACTGCTCAGCTGTCCCATCTGAGTCGAGAAGGAGCAATGATGCTGCCGAGCTGTTTGTTTCAGGACACTGTGCTGAGCTGAATCCTAACAGTGATGTACTGCTAAAACTTCACATGTATGAAACACACACCTTTTCAGGGTTTGTGCACTTTAAATCCCATGAACACACATTTGCATGCAATGCTTTTTTAGCTTCTACACAAACAATTGTAATTTGTGCTGGTTTTCACACTTATATGCAGACACGAGCACCAACTTATTGCTCAGAAGAAGCAGATGTTGGGCAGATTGACAGGGAGAACCTTCACTCAGGCCTCTCACACAAACTGTGAGGAATGTCAGAATGAACAACAGGTCAGCAGTTATTTCTCCATGGGATGCCAAAACTCTGGAACAACATCTGTGAGGGAGGCCTGGGGGGGGGGGGGGGGTTAGGTTCCTCTGTTGATGAGGCCAGAGACTGCAACAGGCTGGGAGCACTACACATAGCACAGTTCACCCTACAGTTCACCTATACTCAGCCAATCAGGTAGAAAACCAGTCCTGGACCATTAGCATCATGGGTCAACAGGCCCAAATCCTGCAGACATGTTGACCTGTTCACAGGTCGTAGTTGTCCTGCTGAAGAGCAGGATAGCTGAAGGGAGAAGGTCATTAGGGCAGACATGTGACGCTGAACTCCTGAAGGGTGCTGAACAGCAGCCACAGAGCTGAGATGTCAGGGGGGCAATTAGGTATCCATGTTTAAATGCTCTTCTTCATGTTTCAATCTTGTGTGGGAAGGAGAGCTTGAGGAACCATTCAGAGATAAATGTGCACAGGTTTTCAGCTCATTTAAGTCCTCTGCCATAATGTTTTAATCCAGGTTTGTGGTTCAATAACCTGTCCAGTTAGGAAGCAATAATCATGAGCTTCACCTGCCGTTGTAAAAATGAGAGACAGCAGCAGGTGAGGTCTAATTAATCAGCCAGACATCTTTTATAGCCGATTCTACATTTGTTTTGCATTTTTCCAGGCCCTCACCATTAGCTCCTGCAGGAGGGAGGCGATACGCGTTGCTGCCTCCTCCTTTTTTAAGTCTGTTTAGTCTGGGCTGTAGTGCACGTGGTGTCAGTGGTTCATGTTTTCATACCAACTCAGTGTCTGGAATGATGCGTTCGCACTATTTCGGCACAATCATGTTGTTGGAAAGGCCTGAGACGCATCTGCAGTCAAATCTAAACCTGCCATCTGTAGAAAACTGCAACAGGACTAAACAGAAAAGGACTTAAATGATCAACAGATGACACTCCAGCACAAAGGCTTCGTAGACTAGATGTGCAACCAGAAATTGGGATGATATTTCCTCCCATTATGTACTGTTATTCAACAGAGAGCACTATAACAGCCATCAGATCACTGAAACACTGAAAACTTCATTTTAACCACTGTAATGTCCTGAGCAGATGGAACATTTTAGATTGGACAACTCTAGTACATGGTTGTCTGATTAGTTTTTACTTTATATGTAAAACAAACACAGTAACTAGTAGAGCATTAAGTAGAGGAGCGCTTCATATACAGTCGAAATGTATGTATGAGAGGCACACAAGCAACCTTTTAAAAAAGCCTTAAACGTTGGTTGGAAGCAGCTTGTACCCAAACTGTGGTTTATTGTTATGTGTCTACTGTACATACTGCATATATAATTTTGTTTTTATGGTGCCTGCCTCAGGAGTGCAGATAAAACTGAGCTACTGTGCTAACTGATATATTATATTGCTAAAGTTTGAGGTGCGTCCTAATTTTACTAAATAATAAAAGAAACATCTAAACTCAGATTTCCCAGCTTGTACAGCAGTTAGCCAGCAGGTAGCATCTATGATTGTAATTAAAGACAATAGACTAATTACATTAATCAAACCTGTTTAACCAGATTTAAACTGATTAGCAGGAGAACTTGTGGATGGGGACATTAGCGTCTAAAGAATGTGTCAGGGATCAGCCGGAGAAAAGACACTTTCTAAATAAAGAAACTGGGTTAGGTTTGATAGCTTCATAAATAGAACGTTACCAGATGATGGTATTTATAACCTACACATTCACCAAAGATAAAAATACACAGTCAGTGTAGTGTGAAGCCTGGAGATGTGCTGATTGACTTTAAGCCCAAATGTTATTACACATGATTTGTGACATAGTTCCCAACACAGGGGGGTTTAAAGGGTCAGTCCAGGGTGGTCCCATTGCAACAGTGTGTATACCAGCCTCCTCTGGCATTATGAACCAAGCTGTTCTCTAAATCAGCCTTGACGTAATTAGATCATTCTGCTAAAGTTTTAAGGCAGCAGTAGTGAAGACCTCACGGAAAGGTCTTGTGTAACAGGAGAGATGTCCCTTCACAGGGAACTGGGACTTAAGCAGCAGCCTCTGGACGACTGAAACCTTGAGGATCCACCTTCTAGTTCTGCCTCCTCAACCTGACTCATTGCTAACCAGACTCTGGTGTGTTCTGAGCAAAATAATAATAATAATTCCTACCTTTACTCCAACCACTTTTTTCAGATTTCGGCAGTCACCGTCATCCACCTCTTGATCGGTCGTCATAGCAACCGGTGGACCGATTGTCGAGGAGTCCAGAGCCAGACTCCCAAGCTTGGCTGCAGCATGCTCAGTGTTCTGTTGGCCTTCAAAAGGACCGATGCAGGATGCCCCCATTGGCACAATGGCGGCCACAGACTCGTCTGCACTTGCCGTGCCTGAGCCCATCAGGTCCAGTTTGTCCTTCTTTGCTTTCCCAGATACCATGTCCTTGTCCTTTTTCACAGCCGGGAGGGTACGGGAGGACTTACTACACTTGTCACTCCCCTTAGCGGGGACTGAACTGGGGTTCTGGGGTGGAGGCTCTATGGTGGCTCGACCCTGAATCTCTTTCTTGGTTCCATCTGAGACTGGTGCTTTGATGCTCTCCTTAGAGTTTTTACTGCGTTTAGATTTGGATTTGCTCTCTTTACCCTGTATGGCAGCAACAGGACTAACAAACTTTATATTTTCAGGTAAAGTAGCCACAGCACTGGGAGGGGCAGCCATGCCCCCGCCCTCCTTACTGCTTGACATCTCTAGTTTGTCTTTCTCCAAGTCGGCGTCCAAGTCAATGATCAGATTGCCAACACCGATATCCCACTCATCACCGCTGTCGTATGTGTCCACCGCGCTGGAGTCCACACCTTTCCCGCCTGCAGGACCGCTGCTGAGGGACATCTTAGTAGGATCGTCCCAGAGCGGTGCAGGGGGGCTACAGGAGGGCTGCGCTCCTCCCAGCCACAGGATGCCTCCTCAGGGTTGGCACCCACGCCTCCTCCCAGCTCGCCACATGGCCTCCTGCACACAGGACAAAGGAGAGGTTAGATCCAAGTGTTTTCACACGTTTCAATAAGTCAACCTATGATGGCTTATTATAAGATGAATAAGGAAGAGAAGCACACATTTCAAAGACCTGACTCTTAAATCACTATAAGTTACAACGGATGGGTGGAAGGAGGAGACACGTCCCCCGTTGGAGGCCCATTTCACATACGATTGACCCCTGACCTCTGGAGCCTGTGATCTGACGCAATGGGCAGGATTTTTGTTTTGTAACGTTTATGCCTGTAGTGGAGGTGAAAGGGTTTACAAAGTCCATAAGGTCACCGTTAGGCTGGAACCTGAGGGTTGACTCTTGTTTAGAGGGTATTATAGCTGCTTTAATAAATCTCCTAAACTTCAGCAGGAATATTTTATTTACTGTTGAAGTGGATTGTACAGTGCTTGGAATCACTGATCTGAAGGGCTTTGTTTCAGGCCTGTCTAATCATATTTCAAGCTGATCACCAATGATCTAAATCAGAAACAGACAATTAAAACGTCTTGTTTTAATTTTTTTCTCCTCCTAAAAATGTATTGCTTCTCCCCCCATATGTGCAGTGAGGAGTCCTATTTTCCTCTGAAACCAGATTTCAGTGAACTTTGACCCTGTTTGGTAGGAGTGATGCTCAGCACTGTCAGGTCACTCAGACTCTGACAGTGGTGCTCCTAAGAAGAACAATGAGCTGTTTAGGGGAGGAGTGTTAACAGGAAGTGTCACTGAACCACAGCCTAACCCCACAGGAAGACAGCGCACATTTAAACAGGAATGAAACTGCTGTATAATCAGTTAAGTCGACGCGTCACACACGTTTTGATGCTTTCGGATCAACTAGTGTTCAATCTACCAAAGACAGGTGGGAGGAGGCTCCAGAATACCTGAGGGTCATTTGAGGGTGTGAAGCTCAGCTCAGAGCTGGACCTTAAATAAATGCAAGCTTAAATTTAAAAAAAGACATCAAATGCCAAAGTTTCAGTACATGACCAGATGTCAACAGGCTGAGAGACAGGCCGTCCTGCTGCAGGACGAGAGGATGGGATGTACAGTGAACAGCACAGGTCTCTGGTGCAGAGTCAGTGGTTGTGACTCCACACGGCTGCTGCTGAAACCACCAGGTGGATTAACTGGGAACGGATTTATATTTGACCGCCTTGGATGCTACACGTAATTAAAGCTAGTTCTGTGGAAGTAGCCGTTATAGTGTCTCTGTATGGAGATTGGGGGGAGCTCGTCTACAGCTGGATAATTCATCCAGCCTGCCTGGGTGGAAACTTGGCCCAGATGATTCCACAGCTCAATACAGATGAGCCAGCAAGTATCATGTGACCCTCTTGGGATGTAAACTACATGACCGAGGCTGAGTAAATCCTTGCCCACACATTAGCACGCTGTCAAAGCTGCAGGTGATTTACAGCAGGCGGGCTGGACGGCAGGAAGAGGAAGAAGAGCTGAAGAAGGCTCAACTTGCCTGGATCTGCGTGGATTGCTGGAACACTGAAGCTGCACCTCCAGGTTCCAGGCCGATTTTTAGAAAGGCCCTTGAAGTAGGCGGGAAGCTTCTAAAACGCTTCATTAAAATGATTATTCGGAGGATATTTTACTTTTTTATAGCATTTTTAGTCAATATATTTTAAACTGAACGTGGCCTGATAAGGCCACAAAGGTAAAAAAAAATCTGTATTAATAAAAGAGACGCTAAATGAGTGTAAATAAGCGACGACATTTCTGTCCTCAGGCATTAAAGTCCTGTTTTTCCAATTATTCAAAAATCACAAACTGGTGGGAAAAAGTCATTGGTTTAGTCTGGTTTACACATGGATATTTCCAGTCTTGGGGACTAAATAGAAGGAAGAGACCAGGTTCAAACTTAATCTAGAAGTTGAAGTCAGACTTTTCTATCCATTTATCTTACCTGCTGTTTACACACTGGAGTTTTTACATGCTGGCTCACACAAATGATATACATTTTTATACAGATTATTTCACCTTAAAGCAATGAAGGAATGGGGGGAAGCATCCACACCCAACTGGTCCCATGTCATTATCTGAAGCCATGACTCAGCCAAACCCTGCCGCTTCCATGCGCCAACCATAACTCATCCGAATGTAAATGAGACGCGTTGCTGCAGGTCCAAACATGCACCAAACCGTGCACTCATGTTTGCTTCAAATGAAAAAGCAGAGCTGGAGCTGACAAAACATTTGTAACTTCTGCAAAGCCCAAGTCTCATTCTGTGGAAAGAAGAATGCCTCATGCATGGAGCACTTTTGGAGATACTGGACAGAGACCAGTCTAACCAGAGAAGTGGTGAAGAGTTCAACAGAGACCCTCCTCTACCACTGTCTCAAGCTTGTTCAGCCCTCTGGAAAGAACACCAGCGTCTCTACTGAGCATGGACAGCCGGCGACAATGTCACCGCTCAGAGGAGCAGCCTCTTGACACTTGAAAGCACTGGCGTGAGGAGGATAGCTAAAAGTAGCAGTTCCTACTAATATATATATATATATATACATATACACATACATATATATATATATATATATATATATATATATACATATACACATACATACATACACACACACACATATATAGTACCGTAAATTCTGGACTACAGAGCGCACCTGATTAAAAGCCGCATAATCTAATTTTAGAAAGAAAATCAATTTTGTACTTATACAAGCCGCACCGGATTTCAAGCCGCAGGTATCCCACGTAGTAATATGAAAAATTAGATCACAAACATTCAGTACCGGTATATGTTTTTATTACCGTAAGAGACAAGTCACTGACGAGTGACAAACAGACAGGTAAGAAACAACAGCCACTCTTTTCACTTGTGTGTTTATACAGAGACCTTAAATCCAAATTTTATCACGTCAGGATTTTTTTTTAACTTTTCTTTTAATTGAATCCACTTAGCAACATAAATATATTGTACAGGTAAATGCTTTTTTTCCTCAAACGGTGTCTGTAATGCAGCTACCTTGAAATATACGTTTGTATCAGCTACACACAAATTACGTTGTTTATGCTTTTTTACTCAAACAATGAACATTCTAAAACTCCCCGATGGCCCACCTCTAAAATCTTCTATTTTCATCGTGGTGGCAATTGCTTTTGCCTTCCATCTGAGTTGTACAGCGGAAACACCGCGGCCCCCTGCTCTGTGTGTTGACCCAGTCTTCCAGAACGTTTTCAAGCTCGGTACACCTGCGATGTTTACGTCTAAAAGCTTTTGTTGTCTTTTTACTTTGGATCAGTACTTCAGGCGGGCGTCTCCACCTTCTCGCCATTTATTACCGTAATTTATGCCAAGATTACGCGCGGCAGCTCGATTTCCTTCTTCACCCGCCAGAGTGATCGCTTTTAACTTAAAAGTCGCATCATATGCGTTTCTTCTAGTATTTTCCATGTTGATGAGGGTTAGTAAAAATGACTGATTCACAATAGTTGTGATAGCGCGCCACGAAAAAAAACATAAATAAGCCGCAGTGTTTAAAGTGTAGAAAAAAAGTAGTGGCTTATAGTCCGGAATTTACGGTAATTGCTTGGTATTTTATTCTATTATGTGATTCATTTAACTTGAAGTCTATGGTTTTGAAAGGACAGATTTCAGATTCAATTTCATTCTTTGTATTTCACGGTAAAAGCTCGCATTTGAGTTTTTAGGAGCTCTAGTCATTTTGGCTCGGCACTGTTTTTTATAGCGCTGAGCAGCAATAGCCAAAGAGCTGTTTGGTGCACATTTTCTTTAGTCCAGACATTGAAAGAGAGTTTATGTTCATTTCAGATGCTGCTGAACAAAACTGACTGACAGGATGTGATGTTTTTGGAACATGATGTCGGCGTTATGATAAAAGTACACGATTACCTGCTGCTTTCTCTGTTCCTGCTTACACTAAGCTACACTAACATCAGACCTTATCCTGTCAGAACTTGTTCCATGAGCATCAATACTACGGAGGGGTTTTTGTTGTGGTTCCGTTCAACTGTGAACTCTGACCACTCACCCTGAGGTTCTTGGCTCTGATGACCTGCAGGACTCCTGGAAAACCTGTTGTTGTTCTCAGAGAGCTCTCAATCCCAGACTGTGCTCTTAGCGTTCTCTGCTCCTGCAGCCTGGTTACTATGAGCTCCGTCTGTCAGATGTCTGCAGGCTTTTCTTCTGTCAGAACACTGTAGCTGCTGCTAGAGACGCTTCTGTAGCGGCAACACAGTTGGAGAGACAAAACCAAAGTTTGCTTTGTTTAATCTGTAATACACACTTAAACACCGACATCCTGCACTTTGCACTGAAGAGACGCGGCATCGATTGTAAAAATGCAATGTGGGTCAGGGGTTGTTCAGAATGGGAGAGCTGAGAACTACAGCATCCAGGTGACAGTCACAGAACCTGCTCAGAATAATTACAATTAATCAGCAATTACAAATGTGGACAACTGATAGCAGGGAGGAGGTGTGATGGAATGCTCCAAAGCCAATATTAAATATGGATCAAATCTCGGAGACAGGTGATCCTGAAGTTAGTTTACTAAACAACGTTTCTGACTGAATCAACTCCTTGAGGAACAGCTATGGCTGCAGAAGTTAGACTTCTCTTCTGGGTCAGAGTGTGCGTGGACCAGCTTCATCCTCCAGTCAGACCATAGGAAACTGTTCTCCAGGACCCAGTTCAGTTGTGCATCTGCAGGAAGTTCCAGTGGTTCATTATTAATGAAGGCTGCAGATGAAAGATGGTTTTTCATCATTCATGAATCAGGCTGCCTCTCCCAGATTAAACCAGTAATCAGTCTTAACTGGGCGAATCTCCTCACGTCTCCTCTCCACACTAACACGCAGCAGGTTTGCTGCAACAAGGCTCTTCTCTTCATAGATGCTGAAATGTGGCCCCCACCATCAACAGCACCACCACCGGCTCTGAACCACAGCTAAACCTGCTCCAAGGTGGAGAAAGCAGATGAAACATGTACCAGTCTGGTCTTACAGCCTGGATCTGCTTATCCAGCTTCTGGCTCATCTACCAACTCAACACTCCAATAGAGACCAAACCCTCCCATGAAACCAGTCAGATCATCAGATCTGCAGAACGCCTTTAGCTGGGAATCCAGGAAACAGAGGTTAATAATTAATAAGACAGGAAAATCAATTTCAGCTAATCTGGGTTCATGTCTGCAGCCACAAAAAACAGCAAATGTCCAATCAGAAGGCTGCTTTGAGACATCTGTTACTGAGAAGGTCAAAGGAAGTGAAAGTCAAACTGACACCTGAGCCTCTGCAGCGACGTTCCCCTCTATTTACTGAAGAGTGATCAGAAGAGCTTCACCTGCAGGCTCTGTCATGCAGCTGTGCTGCCAACAGTGGAAGCACCCACATCCTGTTTCTGCACCAAGAGACCACATCCAGGTTCTCACA
Organism: Takifugu rubripes; assembly: GCF_901000725.2. Lineage (NCBI taxonomy): Eukaryota > Metazoa > Chordata > Actinopteri > Tetraodontiformes > Tetraodontidae > Takifugu > Takifugu rubripes. The sequence continues at coordinate 6,438,752 of NC_042293.1, read as the reverse complement.
GCACGTTTGACTGAATCACCCGCAGCTCCAACCGATAACAGTTCTAAAATCCTCCCATTGGTACCACCAGACAAACGCAAAATTCTCTGAACGTTCCAAACATTAACCCCCAAAAGCTACACGCATAAAACGTCCTAGTGTCTGCTGAGGGGATGAAGACCTCGATCAGACAAGCAGCTGGGCGTCATGGAAATCCCACAGCAGTGTCCAAAAGTTGTAGAGCTGCAGGCTTCGCTGCTTCATGAGTGTGTGGTGCTTTCCACCTGGATCCAGCGGAGAGGAACCATGGCCTGTACACTGTCCACCAGGGTGGTCTTTCTTCCAGCTAAAGTTTCTTCTCTGGGGGCACCACTTTTCAAAGGAGGCTACAACGCTGGACTCTGTGATTGACTGGTTGTGCTCTTTGTTTCTGTTGCAGGTGGTACCGCCAAGGTTCTAAAAACCTCCTTATGCTTCCCTGTGGGCAATGTCCACAGAACCTTTCCTAGGTTCTCTGCTTCTCTGTGCTTCCCTCCAAGTTTAGATCACAGTGACCAAAGAGGAGCAACATTAGTTACTCATATTTATAGATTTAACGTCACAATCGCTTCAACCATTCATTCAGTCGTCGGCCGGCCAACAGCTGCCGTCATGCAGCGGATAATTCAGGTGGGAATAACAGTTGTTGGATATCACTGTGCAACACATTTCACCAATGGAAACGGTGTTGTTCCAGAAACGTTTGGCCTGTTGATAAACCTGATGCTAACTTTGGGAGGGAAAGTCTAAGTAACTATGCCACTTGTCGGCGGATGTTTTTTGTGGGGACTATGTTAAAGAATCGGTCTTCAATGGAACAGCCTCAGCTAAGCTAACGGTTTCAAAGAGGTAACAGATAGTAGGCTAACCTATGTTACAAGTTCAAAACTCAGGATACCAAACATCTGCGGCAACACCAAGGCTAATCACGATAGCACTGTACATCACCAAACAGAACTGAACAGAGTTGGCGCTTCAGAAAAGATGCTAATGCACGGTTAGGTAGCAGAACACGTCAAGTCCTATGACAGCAGAGAGTAAAGGAGGAAGTTTAAATAACTCTAGTGGAACATGGGTTCCAGACAGGATGAGGAGGACAGCGCTCTGATCTAATCCAGAACCCAAAGCGGACAGATGAACAGAACAGGATGGAGCTCTTCTCCTGCAGGAATGAGAAGTCGGCAGCTCTTCCCTTCCTCCAGTCAGACTCAACACCAGCAGAGACAAAGTGGCTGGGCTGGACTGGAACCCGTGTTAGACTGGAAACTAGATCAATTAGACAAACACTAGTTCCCTTAACTGCAGGCATCTGTTTGCTGTCACGTTTACAAACCGCTGCTCTATCTCCCGCTACCATTGGCTGAACATAATCACGTGACGACCTCAGACAAGTCTTTTCCCGTTCCACGGTTCACCACTGATGTTTACATTTTTCAATGCTTGGTGCAGAAAACAGATTTATAATAGACCGCTTCCTTTCTTCACCTCTGGACCGGTGCCGCTCTTCTTCTCCAGACTGGTCGACACTGATTTAGGCTCTTCCCTGTCGTCCAGGAGCAACTGGAAACTGGGACTCCGTAGAGTTTACAATGCAATGGTAGCAAGGGTGAGCGTGCATCATACTGGTAAATGCACATCGAACTGGTGGAGTCAGTCAAAATCAAAACTTCCAATAGAAATACAGGTTGGTGATGATTTAACATCTACAACACCAAGATTAAGACGATGTTTGGACACCAGAACAGAGTCGCTGCTGAAGACATGAGAAAGCAACAAAAGCAGCCAGGAGTTTCTATTTGTGTTGTGAAGATGGATCCTTCATTGCAACCACAACAGAAAAGTCTGAAGCAGCAGAGAAAAGGTGAACACCACTGCACTATCAATAGACCCTCAAATCAGGGTGACCACCACTTCCCACCAGTGCTTAGCCGGAATGACTGGTTTATGTGAGCTGCTGTCTATGGTGATGTTTGTAATTATACACTGACATGATTTTAACTGAAGAATTTGATCTTCACTAATTGTACTTACACCAACAATTTTGCATCCTTCTCCATGCTACAGCTCAGATAGTCTGTCATAAAGGTAATTTCAGATCAGTATTTTAATGAGTTCTTCTTATGTATAACATAAAATATCGACATACATTTCAGGAACGTGACTATTTCCTTAAATGCTTTTAAAAGGTCTACAAAGCTTAATCTTATACAGCTTTGTCCTGTAAATACTGAATATTGTGTATGCCTTGCATTGGAGTAATGTGAATAAGATTAAGACAATCTGATAAAAACGGTGTAAATTACTTAAAAACAACTACAAAAAAACTTGATTAGGAAGTTTAACAGCACAACTGAACATCATTTGTCTTCTTATTTTGGCCTGATAAGTGACGGCAGAGTGGCCTTAAAATAATGTTAAACACAACAATAAAGAGGGCTAATGGGATGTTTTACTGCAACATTAGGATATTGTAATCAACTGCTGGATGATTTATAGCTCAACAAAGTTCGATCTGTGGGTTATTATCGTGAGGTTAGCCTATGAGGCTAGCTCTGCTACCGAGGAGCTTCAGGAAATATTATACAAAAGTATTGCTGAAATGCTAGAGAGATACCGATCCGAATGGAATTATGCAGAAAACACATACATGCAAAGAAAGTGTTGCCAACACATCAGATCCAAGGAGCTAGCTAAACTAGCCGCGAAGAGCCGAATTACTTCCTAAGGACAACTAGCTGTAGCAGCTAGGTCGTTCCGGGACGTACTGCCCTTTAGCCCGTAGCTAATAAGTACACATGTTGCTTGGCTGCAACTTTAGTTTAATTAATGCAAGCTAAAGGTACACACGATGGCGAACTTAGCAAGCTAAAAGCATTTTTTTTTTTACAACTTGTGGCTAGATAGAGGCCCGTTCCGGCCCGCTACATGGCTAACGAGATCCATTATCGGACACATTGCTGCTTAGCCCTAACGGTGACATTTCGGCGTTTCATGTACAACTTTACAGTCGATTCACAACGTTTCCCAACATCACAAGGAAGCTTTTGAAGTCAAATTCTTGACAACACATATGACTCCAACAATTATCTTTCACATTATGCAAGTCTTTTGCATAACATTTGACCTTATGTCCAATTTGACATGTGGACAATTATACGATGCGTCGCTTTCAAGCTCCTTGTCAAAACCATGAATCAATTATCGGACAGACATTTACAGCCATCCGTACTCTAAATAACGTCTTGGACCAGTTCAATTTAAAATTTAGACCTATAGCGAGTCAACAGGACACCCAGACGAAGAAAATATAGCGATCAAAGTTTCTGTAACTCAACTGGATGTTTAAATCCCACTTAAGGTTGAAACCGTAGTTTGAACGGAAGGTAGGAACAACAGTGTGAAATTGTAATGTAACTGCAAGAAATAAAGACATTTTGTTTCTAAAACACGGAATGTGGCAATGTTTACTTAAATGCCAATGCATCAGTTAATATAAACTAGACAAAAAGGGTCATTTGAGGATATCTGTCCGATTATAGACGCCTAACCCTTAGCTCCACGGTCTCTCCAGACAAAGACAGTAGTTAGCCTGCTGAGCTAACCCCCGGGATAGCTAGCAGGCTATCCCGCGTTTCAAAAAGTGAATACAAATTCCAACAAAAGAGCCAATTTCAACGTGTTCACTTACCCCGTTTAGAATGCCTTTGCGACCAATATTCATGTACACTCCATATGTCCAAACGATCCCAGTTAAACTGTAAAGATAAGCTCCAAAAACTGGTAGATTAATGAGGCAAACCAGTCAACGTGCTCCCAGTTCACTGGACCGCAGCCATCACACGGTCACATCCCGGATAAAAGCTGGAAAACAGCGGGAATCGCCGACATTTCCCTGTCAAATCCGACACCTGGACGCACAAGAAACCAATCCCAAGTATTCCATGACTGTATGTTATTCACAGAGTTTCCAGTTGAGCGTTATCCCGATAAAAGACACACAGACAGCAGCAGACAGACAAACAGCACCGCAGGGCTAAATGGCTGTTAGGTACAAATGTAAACAAAACCCGGCATGCCGGTCGGTGGAGTCACTGGACCTGGACTCACGTTCCTGGTTCATAAATACTGACTGGATCTGGAGTCACCCCGGACCTGACGACATCAAAATAAAGTGCAGTTGTTTACGTTTTCTCTGAATTACAAGTGCTAAATAATAAATATATTTTAAGAGTGAGATATTTATTTCCCTGTCCACCAAAATCTCCATCAGTTTTTTTTCCTCATTTAATTTTTACTTATTCCAGTCTAGCTTTATTTGTGAAGTATCTTTGACAGTAGCCGCAATAAGATAAGATAAACTTATAAACTATTGATCGCACATCGGGGAAATTCACGTGTTACAGAGGTAGCCCGTGGGGTACAGTACAGTATAGTACTAAAATAAAAATAAAAAGACTCTTATGTTATGTACATTACTATGTACATTATACATTTTATACAGAAATGGAAAAATTATATACAAAAAGGTGCAAATAAGAGACGTGCAAATAAGACATTCCGGAGGTAGTATGATTAAGTAGTGCGGAGAAATATGCCAAACCATGGGTTATTGGTGCTATATTAAGAGTTGTGAATGTTGTACAATCTGACTGCAGTTGGGATGAATGACCTGCTGTATCGTTCCTTTTACACCGTGGGTGTAACAGTCTGCTGCTGAAGGAGCTGCTTAAGGTCCCCACAGTATATATTGCAATATACTGTAATATTGTCTAATAGATTAATCAACAAGAGGCAGCTTTGTGCTGCCAAATGTGGCAAAAGGACAAAAACATTTATTCAATATTTCTGGGTGCATTCTACTGAAAATAATTTTTGCGTTATATATATATATTTTTTTTATCACCCCGGCAAGCTCTTATCTGATCATTTACACCTTCCCTGAATCTGGATATGTCAAAAACAAGCTGGAGACAATCAGACTATCAGTAGATTCAAAAAAGTTGCTACTGTAATCTAAACCTGAGAGATGTGGGACACGCCTCTTCCCCTCAAAAATAATTAATAGCAACCCTATCTGGCTGCAGCGAGATAACCATCGCCATGGTGACCCCAGCCACAGGCCTGCAAACACAGAGCAAGCCGTTATCAGCAGCATGCACAGGTCGTATCAACCACTGAAGCCCGTCACCAACCGGTACCTGCAGCAGCGCTGGGACCAGAACGACTATGAGAATCATCGCAAGAAGGTGAGTGTGAAGGTGGAGGAGTGCAGGGCTTGAGTGGAGGTCGAGGTGTACAGCAACAGCAAGATAACCTCTGGTTTTCTATTCTAAAATTCTATTTCAACTTCTGAGAGAAGATCTCCTTTTGGACTTTTGCACAGAGGCGACAGTAACCTTAATATTAAAGTTCTGTAAAGAGACTCAGAGACAGTCTAAACTTGTGCCGGAGAGTATAACTGCAGTTACCTGTCCAGGTGAGCTGCTCGCTGCCAACAGTGGACAACAAAGGCACCAGAACACCGACTCACATCCAGCTGAAACTGAAAAAGCTGCAGGTCAGCAGATTCTTACTTCCTGTTTGTCTTTGACAGAAACATCTGTCATGATTATTGAATTATTTATCCATTCAGCTGCAGGACGAGCGTCTGTCCACCATCGACAGAGACAACCGCCTGCTTGCCTCCAAACTGGCCCACATTGTTCATTCTAAAGGACTGCTGGACCATCAGAACCAGTACCACCTGAGGAGGTTGGTGAGATTTTCTGCTGTTTTAGCCAAGTTTGGTCATGTCACATCTGTTTCAGATCAGAACCAGATCAATGTCCAAACATAATCAGATTATGTAGCAGAATGTTGTGAATGCTTGTTTTTATGTGTTTCAACTGTTAAAGTTGTCCTTCATTCATTTCGTCTTCAGTCTTAATGCTGACAAGAGGAGGGCAGAGCATCTGCTTGTTGGACATCAGAATCAGGGTATCTATCAGCGAATCATATCTCGCCAGTCAGATTACCGCCGCCAGCTGTGGTTGGATGACTGGGAGAGGGCAGAGCGTCTGCGGGACAATATAACGCGCTACCCTCGAGGACCTGTGGAGAAAAAGGCTAGTTTACACCATGTGATGCAACCAAAGTTCTGACATGTCAGAGGGCGGAGCTACAGTAACCTTCTGCAGCCGGCCACTGGGGGAGGTGTTCTAATGTTCTAAGTCTTTATTTTACGGTGGTTCTGTTCAATGGATCTATCCTCCCGTCATGTTGATCAGTAAGCAGCTGTTGTGTGTTTGTATCTGCAGAGATCCTCCAGAAAGGTGAAGTTTGCCGCCGTGGGGGGCAGCGAACCGTCGTCAAGCTGCAGCAACAGCGTCACCACAGAAACAACCAAAACCGATGATGATGACATACTTCCACAGTCGTCTGATAGCAGCTTCAGTGATGATTGATGGGTTGAGGAGCAGCTGCAAACACCCCTGCACCCTGAAATATGCACATGAATCATCAAACACTTTAAAATACAAACTGACTCCCATAATTTACATGAGTTTTAGCATGCTAATGTTTGTTGGCATTTAGCTTTACTGTCTTGACAGATTTAATGGCAGCTGGAGCTTGAACAATCAACCCTTCTAAAATGGGATTTGTTTGTCCTGTTCTGGGCCGCTGTAGAAAAGTTTTATATTTCATCAGACCTTATTTTTCTATTCTGACTTCTCTTTTCCTGAGTAACTTTTCTGTCTTATAAAACTATCTAATCTTACATTCTCAGACTGTAGTTCTTGTCTGAATGAAACAATAATCGGTTTCTCTGGCGTCCTTCTCATGAGCAGCCGTCATCTGCAGACTGACCACTGGAGGGCAGAAGAGGAGTGTCTGTGCTCTGCGGGCTCTTCTCTGGTGTTTCCCGTGAAGGGTGATGATAATGAAGATGATGATGAATATCTGAGCCTGCAACAACACAATAATGTTTGGTTCTTCTAGATTAAGAGTTAATTTCTTTTGTTCTTTTTGTTTCGTTTTCTTTTGTTCAATTTTCTGTCCGAAATGCATCAAATCAAGACAGAAAGAGGTGTAAAAACAGGGATCAAACATAAACTTGAAATAATTAAACAGCTTTTAATGCTATTAAACCAGGATATCTTCAACACAAATGGATAGTTTTTCTCAGTGATTTTAGTTTTGATTAAAATAATTTGCTTAGTTCTTAATATACCCTTGGCTTGTTAACAGATGTTTCCTGTTAAAGTTCCTCTTTGGGAAAGGAAAGAGGCCGTTAACAAGTCTTTAAAAAATGTCATGTCAATGTGCGTGCATGTGTGTGTGCGTGCATGTGATGGAGGAGGTGTGTTCAGTGTGCTCCTCCTCTCACTGACTCTATTTTATTGGGGACACACATTTTAAAATCATCACACACACAGAAACACACACACAGAAACACACACACACATTCACTCTGCTGGTCTGTTGTCCACGCACTCATCACACTCATGGATTATCATCCTCAACATCATCCTTTGTTTCTTCTTCTCTGGATCTGCAGTTCCTTCCCAGGTGAGCACAGAACAGGTGATGTCTCTTTTTTAAACCGTTGCCATGGAAACTCATCGGTTACAGAATCTAAAACATGGGTTCCGAGAGACATGGACTGAACGGTGACTTTCAGAAGTTTAACCTTATTTAAAGCTGAAATATTTGAGAATAAAGTGTTCAGATTTACTTTAGAGTAAACATTTGCCGACCTGCTGTTGCTGCTGCAGGTTTGCAGGTTGCATCTGCAGCTGTGCACGTGTTTCTCTATCAGAGCTCTTCATCCTGGGAATGGTGATGAAGAGGACAACTCTTGCACATCATCTGTTCAGGAATGAGGAACTACAAGCATAGCTGCAGCTCACAAACTCTCTTGGCTGCTCGTTCTTGTTGTCAGCAGACAAAGAAAATCATGTCCTGATGAACCAAAACTCACTTTTACAGGTTTGTTTTCCTCCTGATGACCAATCTGGATGATTACAGGCAGAGAAACGATACATGAGTAATTTCAATTTGAGCCCTTTAAAACGCGCTCACCTGGTCTGATTCAACTTTGTTTCCATCCACTGAAAGTTGTCCGACGTGGACTTAAATAATATTTCTGTGTAATTTGGTGACATTCTGAGCTCTGCTGGGATCATCTTTGAGGACAATCTTTACATTCAGCCGTGGAACGTTGTTTGTGCTGCTGCCGTTGTTGTTGTTGGAATTGTTGTTGCTGTTGTTGTTGTTGCTGTTGTGGGTGTTGTTGCTCCTGCTGTTGTTGCTCCTGTTGTTGTTGCTCCTGTTGTTTTTCCTGCTGTTGTTGTTGATGTTGTTTTTCCTGTTGTTGTTGTTCTTGCTGCTGTAGTTTTTCCTGCTGCTGCTGCAGTTGTTGTTTGTCAGTTTTTGATTTGGCCTCCTTCAAAATAAAACATCCAACCAATCAGAGCCGTCATCCACGAGGCTTCCCTTGAAGTCTGACACAGGTGGGCTTGATTACTGGAAACAGCTCCAGAATCCCAGTAAACTGCCAATAAAATGGCAGAGAAAGCAGTGGAGCAGAACTGCAGTTGGGCCTGATGCTTTTATTTTGTCTGAAGCTCCTCAGTTCCAGTTGGATAAGACTGTTGTCTTTTATATAACTGCAGAGTATTGACTGAACTGTTCAAATATCCTGATAATGGCCAGTTGAGCAGAGTCATCAAATGTGTCAGGTTATGTGAGGAGCCACGTTCAGCCCAAACTTCTGCTCACAGCATCAATGTGAAAGCAGCAACAGAACAACCTGATGATTCCAGTCACATCACAGAGCATCAAACAGCAGCTCTGAGATCAACTGGCTCGTCTGCATCACTGATTTATCACCGGTTTCTTTTACTGGTTGTAAGAAACAGCTGTTAAAACAGGTTCACTGGTAATGGCCAGAGGGAGCCCATCACAACTAATTGGTTAAGAAAATACAACTGATGTGGTGGACAAGATGACCTCTGACCTGTGCTGTCACCCAGAGAGGTCAGCATGGCTGCCGTGGTCCTCGGCAGGAAGTGACACAGATCAGATCTCTTGAAGATTAGCAGTAGCTGCAGCTATTGATCTGGTTCCAGTTTAGACAGAATCGAGGACATCTGGAAAAATGAATCAACAAAAAGCAACAGTCGCAAAGCTCCTTTTACCTTGTAAAAAAGAGTGAGAGGAGAAAATGTCCTCAGATCAGCCAAGTCTCTGTCACTGAGCTGAATCCAGCCTGGCTCCCGTCTCATTTTATAAAAACCCTTCAGTTGTCGCTACTCCAGCTAACTCACAACCACACAGCCGCTAACAGCCACACACACACACACGGAACAACCACACTGGTCAGCTCAGGCAGTCATAGCAACAGCCAACATCTCCAATGCTTCAATTCACCATCAGTCAACCAAGGCTGAAGCTTAAGAGCTTCATCATCTCCCTTGTAGAAGAACGTCAGCAGTTATAATTACAGTTAATTTGATGGTAAATCCACCAGATTTTAACACAAAGGTTTGAATTGAGGTTCTGCAGAACTTCACATGTATGAGATGGGAGCTGCAACAGAAGGAAGGCATTAAGAGCTCTCTGACTGTGGTAGATCTACTTCAGAACTGGCCTTTTCTGGCCGTTGGGATGTTCCAGATTGAGTTCCTCCTGTTGGATGTCTGCTGAAAGGATGAAATCACCCTTTTTCTCCTTTATTTTCCAGAATCCTCTGTCTCCCGCTGCTGTTTCCATCATCTTTAATGATCTCCACTCAGACTTCAGGCATCACACATCTGTCGGCTCACCTGCTTAATAAATCCTTAATGGGGGGGTTAAAGGTTTCCTGTATTTAGGACTATTTATCATTAATGATATGGGCATCCTAACTCAGATATTAGCTGTGTTGCCGTGTTCAGACACTCTGAGGTCAATGTGTGTCTGAAGTTCTGCACAGTCAGAACTCCCAGAATGCATCAGGGCAGGTTGACTCCCTTCCAGCCACTATAACATGTGTTCAGCGGCAACTCCTCTGTGTGGCGTTTGAGCAGAAACAGTGACAGCTCAGCTTTTAATGATGGCTTTATCTTCTGTTCATTTCCTTTCCTGGAAAGAAATATCTGTCATATCAAGGTCGACCTGTGCAGGTCACACACTGGTTTCAGCCTGTTCCTCTGTGTTTCAGATCTTCAACTCTGCTTCAACTTCGACAGCAAGAACTTCAAAATCTTCTCTGGTTCTAAAGAGACCCAGTTTGGTTCCACAGTTCAGCAGCACGAGGCCGGAGGACGCCAGTGGTGAGTGTCCTACTTCATTAGGCTGCCATCACAGGGACAAACCAGTCTCTCACTGGTCTGTTTTTTTCCCCTGAACTTTGAACTATTCTGGTTACATCTGGAAACCTGAGATAATCTCTCTCTGAGTTCCTGAGATTGTCCTCAGAATGATTCTGATATGTGAGAATAAAAGTCCAGAAATCAAAAAGCCAACAAGACAGAGGAACGGGAGTTGCTGGACTCAGCTGGACCCATCTCCTGCTTAATCTCATTAATCTAGCTTTGGTCTGATAAAGTTTGTTATTGTGGGACTTCGGAGAACCTGTGGAATGTCTGGGGAATTCTTCTCTGGTCTGTCTGCGGTTCTAGGTGAGATCCTGCAACATTCTGGGCTCTTCCAGGCCTTGATGGATACCTAACAGTCCTCCAGGATTACAACATTGCTGCTGCTTTGAAGTAGCAGGTAAATAAGTGGAAAGTATTTGTGTGAGGACGGGCTGGTCCACTGTCCTGGGGCAGAGCAGCAGCTCTGGAAACTATGTGTTGTGGTTTGTTATTCCCCAGGCTCCCTCTGGGAAGCCCATTGCTCCAATCTGGAGTGTTTTTAAAGAGGAGGGGGTCTGACATCGTTACTTCTGTACTGCCAGGTGAACTTTATATGCTAGCTGTTGGGATCCAGACAGTCTCTATGGTGGAATAACCATCAGCTTCTCTTGCTCCTCCTCATCTTTGCTGTTCTAAGGAAGATTGTCTGTTCCCATAAAATGCAAGACCTCTGACCTTTGACCCCCACTGTACTCATTTTCCTTAAAATCAGTGTGTGTTTGTTGGGTTTACAGACTCTTCACAGACACAAAGATTATTAAAAGCTAATCTGGTCTGTCGTTTCTGCTCAGAACCTTGTCCAGCCTGTTTCACCACCCTTAAATTGGCAGAAATAATTGCTGGCCAAAGAAACTGAATAAAATCAGACAGATTAAAACTTTTCTTTATTGGTGTTTATGGAGTATTTGTAAGTTTATTGGAAAAACACAAATTTTTATAGATAAGGGATGTGTGTGTCTGTGTGTTCTTGCATGTAGGTCTGCGTGTGTTTGTTTAAAGATGCTGTTGAGGTCACACTTATTGACCTGTATTGACCCACAAGGTCAATTCTCCAACAGTATGTGTTTACGGAACCTTTAGTCTTCGCAATCCGTCTGTGTGTGTGTGTGTCTGTCTGCGTGTGCCGGTGCATGTGTGTTTGTGTGTATAGTGAGTGGGACAGAGAACATCTATAGACTGTATGTTAGCCTGGTGCTAATAGTTGCTATGACTATAGCAACCAACAGCCCATAATAACTGTGGCCATAATCTGTATGTGTGGAATTATCTCAGGTCAAAAGGTGAGAAAGGTTAAACCAAAATGAACTGTGATTGTCTCTGTCTGTCTTCTTACTGTTGCCATGGCTACGGTCACATGCATCTCAATAATGGAACTTTTCCAGGGTCACAAACATCAAAATTGACTCACAGCCTGCTGGCGGTTTACCGACTGTTGTAACGGTACATCCATGTTCAGACTCCTGCAGCAGCTTCCATGGTTGAAGCTCCAGGTTCTGCTCTGGTTTTGGGCAACTGGTCCCACTCTGGAAGGTTTCCTGCTGATGAGTGATGATGTCATAGACAGCGGCAGGATGTGGTTTGTTGGCTCCCGTACCCCGTTTGATGTGGACAGAAGCCACATAAACAGATTAACGGTTAGTGTGCTACTATGGCATCTCCTCCGGAATGTGACTCAGACCTGTTCCCAGAACCGCCGTCCAGGCCCTGGATACCAACCTGCTGACCTACTGATTGCCCACAGCAACAGGCAACATGCAACCGCTGGAACAAAGGAGTGGAGAGGCCAAAATCTGGATGAAAACATCAAAAATAAAAATTAAATGTCTCCAAAGTGCAGGAAGTTCTCTGAGATGCAGAAAGTCATCTTGGACGTCATGTGACACCTCCAAAGACAGGAAATGCTCCTTTGAAATCGATGAAAGGAAGTGCCGATTGGGATTGTTTGTGGAGTCAGATGTGGGATAAACAGACAATAAGGTTCAGATGTATAAAGTAGCATGAAATGGACATAAATAAGAGAAATCAGCACGTTTGCGTCTCTCTCACATTGAAGGTCATCTGTTAGAAATGATCCAGTTGTAATTTATGGCAGCTGCTCCCAGATTTTAGTGTTTTGATTGCAACCAAATGCTGCTGTTAATAATTTCCTCCCAGCAGACGAAGGAAAAATCCAGATTCTGCCAGGAGGAATCATCTCATACATGAACGAAATGTTCCAGATTTTTCCTGCACTTTATTGTTTTTTGGACATCTTTGCTAATATTTTCATCAGCTCCCTCTCTGCATTGACAATATTCTGACTCTAGAACAGTGACTCCTTGATATTTACTTTACTCTGATTCGTAGTTGCTTAGCTGGTTTTGATGTCCTCCAGGCTGCTGGTTGGAGCTCCCTTAGAATCCACTGGGCAAAAACAGACAGGCGATGTGTTCAGGTGTCCTCTGGACAACAGAAAGTCTGCTGGCTGCAGCCGCCTGCACCTGGGTGAGCAACATGGCCACCACACACGTTCACACTGGGCACAGCTGACATTAGCTAATGCGATGTGAATAACGTCTGGAGCAAACCTTATTTTGACTTTCAGAAGGGGGAGGCGGAGCTTTTGACCAAGGTCGTGTGACTGTGTGAAAGTCACCTGTCTCTCTTCTTCCTTTCAGCAAAACTTCCTCTGGACAATGTGTCTGAGAGAAAAGACGAGATGAGGCTGGGCATGACGCTGACCTCAAACCCCAAAGACAGCAGCTTCGTGGTGGGTCACATGACACAAAACACTCCAGTTAACTGAGCTGAGCTCCAGTTTGTTACCAGCTTTCTGACTGACTGGAATGTTTGTCCCATGATGTAAACATGTCCTCAGACCTGTGGTCCTCTCTGGTCTCATGAATGTGGCAGCTCCCTGTACAGCACAGGAATCTGTTCCAGAGTCAGCTGGACCTTCAGACCGACCCACACCATTGCCCCAGCCCTGCAGAGTAACCGTCTGTCTGTCTGTCTGTCTGTCTGTCTGTCTGTCTGTCTGTCTGTCTGTCTGTCTGTCTGTCTGTCTGTCTGTCTGTCTGTCTGTCTGTCCCTCCATCCTTCTATCCAACCATCCAACCATCCTCCATGTCTTGCAGGATGTGAGACCTTCATGGACATAGTGATTGTTCTGGATGGTTCTAACTCTATCTATCCCTGGCACGAGGTCCAGGGATTCCTGATCAACATCCTGCGCAAGTTCTACATCGGCCCAGGTCAGACGCAGGTCAGTTCTTCAACATTCCTGCAGGAGTCACTTAGAAACTGTCCTGTCCAGGGAGAAGATAGATGTTTCACCATGCTCTCCACCTCTGGAAGTGTTTGTTCACCTCAAAGTGCTGATGACATCAAAGGTCACCTTCCAGTTACAACAGTTGACCATCTGACCTTCTCTAATCTAATTATACTTACTACTGTAGTATATGGTGATGAAATGAAGTGGCAAAATTTGATAGAAAACAGCTGAAGTGATTCTAGAGGCTGAAAAGTGTTCGTAGAGGTGGCTGTGGGCAGGTACAGGAGGGTGGGAGGTTGTATAAATGTTAGTGTGGTCATTAGACTGTTAGCATGGATTTGCCACATGAGTCGGTAGTTACTGAGGTTAAAGGTGGGAATAGGAGCGTGTTCCCCTGCTCAGGATTCTGTTTCCTGAAGGTGGGGGTGGTCCAGTACGGCTCCTCGGTGGTCCACGAGTTCAGCCTGGGCGAGTACCAGACAGTGGAGGAGGTGGTGGACGCGGCCAAGAGCATCAGCCAGCGTGGTGGTGAGGAGACGAGAACGGCGTTGGGTATCAATGTGGCGAGGTACTTGACAGATCTTTAGCCAGTTGATAACCCTGGTCACACTCACCCAGACGTCTTTGGTGTGCAGGTCGGAGGCGTTCAGGCGAGGAGGCCGACCTGGAGCTCAGAAGGTGATGATCGTGATCACAGATGGAGAATCACATGACAGTCCGCAGCTGCTGCAGGCTGTCGCTGACAGCGAGAGGGACAATATCACCATGTATGCTATCGCTGTGAGTCTGACCCTCTCTGTCCACAGTCGGCCCACGTGCATGAGTAATTCACACTGATCAAATTTACGCTCAACTGGTAGCATGCGTGCTAAATACATTTGTTTCCCATAATTCTAGGTTCTAGGTTACTACAATCGCCGAGGAATCAACCCTGAAGCCTTCCTGAAGGAAATCAAGTTCATCGCCAGCGACCCAGATGAGAAACACTTCTTCAATGTGACGGACGAGTCGGCACTGAAAGATATTGTGGACGCACTTGGAGAAAGGATTTTCTCTCTGGAAGGTCTAATGATGATGATGACGATGACAATGATGTTGATGTTGATGATGATGATGATGATGATGATGGTTTATAGGTACCAGCACTCTGGGTCAAGGGTTTGGTCTCCAGATGGCTCAGGCTGGATTCTCCTCACATTTAGTCAAAGTAAGTAGAAAGTTTCAACACTCCTGGACAGGCTCAGAGGGGGCGGGGCTTGTTTCTTCAGGAACTTCCACAGATGAAAAGCTTCCTGTTTATCCTGAGATTCGTTTGAAACGGGCAGCAAGTTCAGAACGGGTCAGCAGCATCTGGTGCCATTGGTGGGTCTCATCTGGTCCTCACAGGTTTCACTAAACCTTCAGGAATATTCCTGATTTCCCTCCAGTGGAAAATCCTCTGAATTCCAGAGTCGGAGAGAGAAAAGAAGGGGGTGGAAAGTTTGTGTGTAACACGGAACAGATGGTAATCCTGAACGTAAAGCTGCCACATCAAGATCTACACACACACACACACACACACACACACACACACACACACACTCTCTCTCTCTCTCCATCCATCCATCCATCCATCCATCCATCCATCCATCCATCCATCCATTCATTCATTCATTCATTCTCCACACATTCACAGACAGATGTGTCAGGTAGATCTTGCTCCAGGTTCAGGATTTAAAGGGTAAAAACTGGGACCAGGTCAAAGTCGGACAGATGTGGAAACCAGACAATTAAGTCATCCTAAAGAAAAAAATTCTTGCTGGACTGTAAGAACGGAACTTTGACATTCAGCTGTAAATGAGCAGGTTCTGACTGGATCTGGGAACAGCTTCGATCCTGTTGACGGATCTACTGGGGTTTCAGCAGCAGATCCAGACCAGTTAAAGTCTGTTGCTCTTTAGTTCTTTACAAAACTGATAAAATGAACAATACATTCACGTTTATGACGAGGCTTTGTTAAGTTTGTGTAGCTCTTCATGGCCTTGACAGTCTACTAGCTTAGTTGGCTGGTTCTACAACTTCTGTTCACCTGTTCTAGCACATCTCTGGTTCTTCTTCTACAAAATGTTAGCGTGAGATCCATTAATGTACCCTCAGGATGGCATTCTTCTCGGAGCCGTGGGAGCTTATGACTGGAATGGTGCCGTACTGAAGGACACCAAACATGGAAAAGTTGTTCCACCAAAATTTTCCTACAAAGATGAGTTTCCGGAGGAGCTGAAGAACCATGGAGCCTACCTGGGTAATATTACTCGATCAAAATTCAAAGCTCCTTATACCAAAACATTAATTGAATCACTTGTGCTTCTAGGTTATTCCGTTGGTTCGCTCATCTCGTCTGACGGCTCTCAGCTCTACACTGCTGGAGCACCGAGGTTCAACCACACCGGGAAGGTCATTGTGTTCACCCTGAAGAACTCTGGGAACCTGACGGTCCTGCAGGCTCTTCTAGGGGAGCAGGTCCCATATCTCTATTACAGCTTCACGCAAAAATGCATTATTAGCTATTGTAATGCTAACTCACTGGTCCAACTAGCCCAGAAAAGAGATTACTTAGAGATTTTTTTTGTAGCTGATTAGAAACTTTTTTACACCTTCTTCTTGTCCAGATTGGTTCGTATTTTGGCAGCGAGTTGTTGTCAATGGATGTAGATGGTGACGGACAAACCGATGTTCTCCTGGTGGCAGCACCGATGTACTACAACCAGGGCTGGGAGAGAGGGAAGGTTTACGTCTACGGCCTGACACCAGAGGTACATGTTTCTGATATGTTTGTCCACGGATGTTAGCATGTTGACGATGTTGTTAGCGTGTTGTTAGCATGTGCTTGTGTGGGTGTCCTGCCAGTTTCCTCCCATAGTGCGACGACCAGTAAACTAAAGTCTCTGTAGTCTCCTGGTTGCCCTTGGGTACAAGCATCAAAAAATGTATTGGATAACTATGTTTGTTGATATCCAAAGCATCTTTCCTTTCTGTCTAGACATCGTTTGATCTCCAGGGGGTGCTGGAGGTGACTAACTGCTTCCAGAACTCTCGGCTGGGTTCATCCTTGGCTCAAATACAGGACATGAATGGAGACGGGTTCCGAGAGTTGGTGGTAGGAGCACCACTGGAGGATGACCACCAGGGGGCGGTCTATTTGTTTTATGGGCAGGACAGAACCATCCAGTGGCAGTTCAGACAGGTAACAGGTGCAGCACTAAAACTTCTGAGGAAAAAAAGCCCCCAAAGCTCATTTTCCCCTCCACTTTCCTCTCTAGCGACTGTCTGCTGCTGGTTCTTCTGCAAGTCTGAAGTATTTCGGCCAAAGTCTTCATGGTGTTTTAGATGTCAACGGAGATGGGCTTGTTGACCTTGCAGTGGGAGCATTGGGGGCCGCTGTCATCATCTGGTTAGAACCCATGCCAACATGCTAATAAGGGATGAAGACGAAATGGTGAACGACTCACTATTTCTGCTTTCATACTTCCGAACCTTTAGGTCTCGTGGTGTGGTGCAGATCCAGTCCAGCCTGATATTTGAACCAGAGAAGGTCAACATCTTCAACAAAGACTGTCAGCGAGGAGGGAAGGAGGTCACCTGCATGTCTGTCACGATCTGTTTGAGTCTGCACTCCAGGACAAGAACCAAAGCAAAGCCAAAGGTGGAAGTTGGTGAGTTTTCTTCTAAACCAGTTCGTTCTAAACCAACATGCCAAGCTCAACTTTACCTGCCCAGTAGCCAGTTGTGGTCCATTCAGCCGTTCATCACCTCAGACCTTCTGAACATCTGGACTGAATTAAACACAGACGTTAAGACACGTGTCATGAAATGGTGACGTTATAAGGATGTTTGTGTCGTTTCTCCCCTCCTCCCCCTGCTCTCCCCCTCCTCCTGCCCTTGCTCCCTTCTTTCTCCTCCCTCTCATCTTCCTCCCCTCCTCTGCTTCCTCCCCTCCTCCTGCCCTTGCTCCCCTCCTCCTCCTGCCCTTACTCCCCCTTCCTCCTCCCCCTCCTCTTCCTCCTCCACTTCCCACTCCTCCTCCTACTCTCCCTCTCCTTCATAGCCATCTGGTACAGTCTGGTGTTTGATGAACGCCGTTTTCCTCCACGAGCCGTCCTGGATGAATCAGATCGACAGCAGCCCAGGATTCTGTTTCTGCAGACAGGAAGTCAAAGCTGCCGGCGCCACAGTTTCTCTGTTCAGGTCAGAGTGTGTGTGTGTGTGTGTGTGTGTGTGTGATAAACATTAATGAAACTTTGTTGATGTTGTTCAGGAGACGAGTGATTATGGACGTCCCATCTCGGTTGTCCTTGAAACGGGGCTGCAGAACCCAGATGAGGGCCCTGTGTTGGACCCGGATCAGTCGAGCATCTTGAAGGCTGAGGTGGGATCAAACTAATCATCATAACCTGCTGCCGTAGCCTGATTACTACCTGTGGGGACATGGACTAACCTTGTGTTTATTGCTAATAAAACTAGCATACTAACGCATGAAGATGATCTGCTGTCCTAGAGTTTTGTCAGACATGAAATGATATTTTTGTTTGCCGTAGCTTCCCTTCTGGAATGGCTGTGAGCAGGAAGACACTTGCGTCCCTGACCTTGTCCTCCACAGTCACACCGACCTGGTGGATGTTGGGTGCGTCCATGGCATCTCCCCCACAAACACTGACTGTGGTCACCAGCTTACTGAGGCATGTTCTTGCCCACAGGAAGTTCTGCAGCTCCAGAACCATCTGGTCACTCTGCAGCCACCAGGGGGAGTCAGAGGTCAGCGCTCGTGTCGTAGAGACGGGGCGTAGGAACGTGGTGGTGTTTGCCCAGCTGGAGAATCAGGGCGAGAACGCTTATGGAACCACAGTTCACATCTCCACCTCCTCCAACCTGCTTTTCTCCAGTCTAACAGTCAAGGTCAGGAATCATCTTGAAAAATCACAAAAGTCCATTCATCAAAGCAAAACCAATAAGATCAGGTCCGACACCTCCATTACATGACTCAACAGGCTCCTCCAACATTTCCACAGGACCAATCAGATATTCCAATGGAGTGTTCCTCTGAGAACAGCCCAGGTAATGAGCTGAGCTGCAACATCAGCGTTCCCTTTATGAAGACATCATCACAGGTTGGTGCTGCGTCCACCCAGGCAATGAGAGTTCCTCTGAAACAGGAAATAACTGAAAAACGTGGATGAATCTGCTGAATAATTAGGCGTAGCTAGCACATAACAAGTTCAGTTTCAGTATAATGTTTCAGTAACTGAAGCTCCTGATGTTTGTATGAATGTTTCCACGGTTTAGCGAGAGCAGAGCCGATTTACTGGAAGTGGTGGCAAAGCAGCTGTGAGACGCTAACGACACTTCGTAAACAGAGTGGGAATAGCCCATCAACTAAAATCCTTCATTACTGTAATGACCGTCCTGTAAACATTATGGCAGCTCCGCCCCCTCACCATCACTTCCCGGGGGCTTGACTCCCACATGCCTGTCTGAATGAAGTCCAGTTTATTGGACCAGATCATTGCTGGCGTCTTCCTAACGAGGCTGGATGGAACAAGACAGAGCCGATGGGGGGAACTGTGAGCTTCTGTCGGCCTGAAGGTCATCAAAGATCTGCAATCACCCAGAAACACTACCCACAAACACTGAGACATCCCTGTTGACTAACCAACACCAACATCAGCAAATCTGATTTTTCTATAATTAGAAAAAGGGGCCAGTTCTGCAAAAGTAAAGCACAAATAGCTACGTCGCCCCCCTACTGGCAGCTTGCAGTAAAGGATTAAGCCTCACCTTCAGGTCTGCCCAGAACCTCAAACAACTGTTCCTGAAAGTTGTTGCTGTGGTTTTGGGTGATAGTTTGAGTCTTTAAATCATTGTTTAGTTTTACTTCCTGTGGTCTCTGCCACATTCTGTCTTTCTTTCAGGTGTCTTTCCGTCTAGAGTTTGAGCTCAGCCGAGTGGAGCTCCTGGACCACATGCAAGTCACCATGACAACCAGCAGGTGAAAGCGTCTGTGACTGTGGGGGTTTGATTAATCAATCAGTGAGACAAGAAGCCTGTCAGAGTTCCAAACACCATAAATCTTTTATTTCTTTGAGGGTTTAGAACATTGAACTTTGGATGTTTGTGTATTTGTCAGTGAGGGTGAGGATAAAAACCTTGATGACAACAACAACATCATCTTCCTCCCTCTGAGGTACCAGCTTGATCTCCTCTTCACCAGGTGAGCAGAAGATGTTTCACAGAAGGAACCTTAACTTAAACCTGGGGGGGCGGGGGCTTATCATCATGGGGCTTATCATCGTTGTAATACGACGAATCAGCTCCAGACTCTTCACCCTCCTTGTTTCCTCTCCTTCCAGGGACCCCAACACTCCTCGTTTTCAAATCCAAGCAGCAGGTTCCACCGCCTTCTTCTTTTCTCGGGACGAACCCGACAGCCTTTCTCACGACTTTAACCTGACTTATCATGTGGGTTCCTTTATTCTTAAATGTTCCTCCATCAGCTAACAAAAGTAGCAACTTGATTTTCAAATTGATTTGGACGTAGATCCAGAACTTGGGCACCTTTCCAGTGCGTGGCATTGTCTTCAGGGCTGAGATCTGGGCAGTGACAAGAGGAGGGAACCATCTCATGAAGATGATGGACTTCAGAGTCGAACAGGTAGAGGAAATGTTTTTTTTTTGTTTTTTTTAAGAAAAGAACAAAAACAGGATCATAGACTAGGTTCCTCCTCCCTCAGCAGGTCTCTGGTTCTCACTGTCAGCTCCCTCAACACACAGCAGCCAACAGGATTTCAGCAGAGGACCTGTCTCACCTGTCCCAGCTGGTAAACCTAGTGTCTCAGTAAACTCAGGATAACATCTAACAGACGTTGTTAATGTCTCCTCTGTCTTCGGTCTGCAGAACAGCAGCAACAGTGCCAGCGTGGCGGCTGAGTGTCGGCTGGAGCTGCCAGCCTCCAAAGAGCTGAAGGTGACACTCACAGGACGACTTCAACTTCCTGCTCTGCTTGCTGTAAGTGAGCACTTCCCATGATTCTCATTGCTGAAGATGTACTGAGTAGACCTGAACCGAGGATAAAAGATGAGGTTTCCTTGTTTGTTGATCTGACATCAGTCGTGTGATTTCAGGTGAGCTTTAGGTCTTTGGAGATATTAACCACAGCTTCCATCTGGATGGAACCATTTAGTCCAATGTTCCTTCAGGAAGATGTTCCTGTCAGAGAGGTAAGACTGAAGCTAAGGGAACGTCGAAGAACCATTGAATCATAAGACCTAACCAAGTTTGCTTTGTATCTGGAGGGTACCTTGTGTTACCACCAGTGAAGGTACATTTCAAACACAAAAATCAAACTCTGAAATGACAAAAAAGCAGCAGTGACGATAAGTGATAAACCTGTTTGGTCACATGTGAAAAGTGCCATAACTGAGCCCTGCTGCCCCCTGCTGTCAGACCTGAGATCCACACTGATACTGATCAAAAGATAGATGGTGAGAAAAATCAGAGATCTTTGTTTAGAATGAAATGATGGGATGTTTGTGTGCTGGTAGATAATCCTGGAGATAAGGAAGGAAGAGGATTATATCAACCCAGTCTGGATTATACTGGGAAGCATACTGGGAGGCCTTCTACTATTGGCTCTATTGGTCCTGGCCCTTTGGAAGGTACACATATTCACTCACTCACACACTCATGCTTACACACCATAAGTGTGCAGTTTGGGGGAAATCACTGACGAATGTTAACAACTCTTTGTTATCAGCTCGGCTTCTTTAGTAGACGAAGGAAAGACAAAGAGGAGCCTGTAGCCGATGGGAAGGCAGCGGAGGAGCTGTGATAGCGATGCTAGCTTTGTGTGTTTGAACACCAATGATGCTCTTGTGAGGTCAGATGTAAAGTTGTTTGTTGTTCATCTTCTGAGAAAACAGGAAAGGAAAAAATTAATTTTTCCACCCAAGGGTCACTTCCTGTTGTTCTCTGAGAGATTTCCTTTATCTTGAGAATCACGTCATGCCTCGACCCACAGTTGTTCCTGGCACCTGTGTGCTCGCGTGTTCACCTTCTCCTCAGAACATCCTGCCCTCAAAGCTGGGAATTTTCTCCTCTGACTGAATTCTCACAGCTTCCCAAACAGGTTTTGAGGGCCTCTAAACCCTTTAGTTGACAGATAGCTAAGAAACTAGCCAAGACCCGCAGAATTGTCGAGCAATACTTGATACATTAAAGTAAAATTACCTCATGTTTGACTGACCTGTGTCTGATGATGGTACGAACTTAGCTGCTCAGTTACATTTATGGAAGCACGAGAACATTCCATTAAAAATAATTCATTTTAGGAGCCGTTTGATTGAAGAGGATTAGCATCACCATTAGCTGAATAGTATGAGAAATTATTAAGTTCATCTTTCAGAAGTGTACAGAGCCTCCATATAAACTCCAGTATTTACTGAGACGATGTAACACGACTACCTAAAAAGGCTCTTTATATTTGCTTTTTATTTTACAAATTTGTAAGTGGCTCCTATAACCATGCATCATTTGATACATTGACATTTAAGTCAAACACATGTTTGTTGTAAAAAAGAAAAAGCATCTGTAAATAAAGATTATTGTTTAATATTAAACTCAGATTATTTTCCATTTTGTGAAATAAAAACTGTATCTTGTCATGATGTTGCCAGCTTTATTTCTTAAATAAATGTAAAAACGTTCTCCATTATTCCTTTGTATTTACTGTTGGGTGGTCATTACAACATACTTAAAGTGAGCTTAACAATTTGGGGGGGGTATTATATCGGTCACCAGGGGGCGCGGGAGACACTGTTCTTTTGCGAACCGCGAGGTCACCTGTACCTGCCTAGTGTTTCCCACTGCCTTGGGCGCCCCCTGCTGGCCAGACTGTAGCCATAATTACAAAAGTAAGAAATGAGAACAAACATGTGGCTCTAGCCTCGGTTTTAATTCAGCAGGTACACAGCTGACTTCTTAAATGGCTCGCAGCAAACAGAAAATCTTTGGCCACATTTCTGCCATGACTAACAGAAAACTGGTAAAACCATCCAATGGCACACCATCGCCACAATCACGTGATCGATAACATACAACACAAGGCTGATCTGAGCTGGACAGACCAAAACCAAATCCTGAACACATGAAAAGTAAAATCTTTGACCTGTTAATGCCCGCCGGGTATGACAACAAACCAACCATCAATAGACACAGTTAATTTCTAGCATTATTAACGTTCAACATCTGACCTTTGACCTGATTTCACATTCAAGTGTCTTTAGGTATAAAAGCAAAACTTATTGTGAGAGAATGGAGCTGCTGTGTTGTGCTAAAATGTAAAAACTCTAAAATGATTTTACCAATAATGTCTGGACCAAAGTGTGAGGATGAGATTTTTGGCCCGTCGGGGTGGTTAAAACTGTCAAAACAGTGGAAATGTGGGTGTTTAAAACATGCGAACAGCAGGAAACATCCCCTTTAGCACAGTTCAATGAAGAAAAAGCAGAACTCATAAAACAAACTTATTTAAATTAAAATTCTCCTTAAAATAAAGTCTGTCTAGCTGTCTGATCAGGTGTTCATAATCTGAAAAAAATGAATAAAAACAAATAGTATGAACTGATGGTCTGTTCAGGCGTTCATCTCACTCTTTCACCCACTCACTCGCTTGCTCACCCACTCACACTACAACAGCCTTGGCAGCGGCCTCCCAGCGTGGAGATAAGGCAGAGTGAGAAGGGGCGTGGCCTGGCTGCTTCTCAGTAATCAATATGTAAAAATAAAATCACCCATTCAGCTCAAATGGTGGGAGGACTGGAACCATCACCCTCAGCACCCATTTGTTAGGAAAAGATAAGAAAGTTGTTGAAAGAAGTTACTTCCTGATCAATGTCAGTGAAACTCCACAAACTCCTCGAGCGTTTTGGGGATCTGGTTGCGGTAGGTGATCTGGTGCTGCCTGACGGCGCGCGCCGCCAGGCACTTTAGGCTCATCTTCATCTGCGTCTTCAGCAGGATCTCCGACACGCCTGTCGTGCTTTTGTCCAGCGGTGTCTTTTTCTGCTTATTCGTCATGTCTGTGTGGGCGCCGGCCTCCACCAGGCTGATGATGATGGCGTGGAGCGTTAGGAAGTCGCTGATGGGACGGTTGTACTGGACGATGACGTGCAGCGGTGTGTTGCCTTCGTGGTCGACAGCATTTACCTGCGCACCACAGTCCAACAGCAGCTTGGTCACCTGGGCACTGGGGAAGCTGCAAACGTCATTGGTGTGGAAATCGTCCACTGGCGTGTTGGAGCTGATGGCCAGATGTAAGAGCGAGGAACCTTCCCGTGACCGCGGGTCCAGCTGAATCAGGTCATAGATGTGCTTGTTGATGCTGGCGCGCTCATAGTCCCCACAGGTGATCTTGGTGGAGATGCAGGCGAGGTACAGGAAGGTGAAGAGGTTGGCCTCGTAGTTGTCCGTGCTCTGCGGCAGCTCGGACATGTCGGCTGTGTCCACTCGAGTCAAGCTGCGCTGAATCTCCAGCACGCAGCAGTTCAACACCTGCTCCACGGCTGATGCCGAAACTTGCTCCTTCAGGTGCACCATCTGCGAAAAGACCTGGGCGAAGCGCAGCAGGTCCTTGTGGGTGTTCCGGTTGTTCTTCTGACGAAGGTGAAGCGCGTGAAGCCACAGTTTGATGCACTGTTCGAACTCCATGTTGTCAGCGTACACCGCGCCGCGATAGATGATGGGGTGCGAAACGTCAATATTGTTGGAGCCCAAGATTCGCTCCCGGATCATCAGGCCCTCCATATGCAGAGCGTCCCGGTCTACTCGGATCGCCTCCAGGTCCCGGAGAGTCTGGCACTCGGTGCGGCTCCCATAAGCCTCGATCGGCGGCAGCAGCTCCTTGGCGACAGTGCTCTCTGGGTCCTGATGGCGCTCCACCATGGCCAGGTGCAGGTAGTGGTACGTCTTCTGGATGTCGTAGTTCTCCCGGTCGTTTGCAAACGAGGCGCCCAGCAGCTCCAGCGCCTCGATGCGACTGAGAGGGTCACAATCGGCGTGTGCCAGAAGCAGCTCTACCACATCCGCTTTGCAGCTCTCCGCTGCAACCTTTAGTGGCGTCATGCTGTGTCCGTTCACCACTATGGCTGCATGGCAGCGCACCAGTTCCTGGACTATGTCCAGGTGACCCGCCTCCGCAGCAAAATGCAGGGCCGTGGCCCCACAGTGCGCCTTGGCATTGGGCTCTGCTCCTTGTTCCAAAAGGAACCTGACAACATCCGAGTGGCCTTTGTAAGCGGCGATCATCAGGCAGGTGTTGTTGTATTTGTTGGTGATGCTGATGTCGGCATTGTGCTCCACCAGGTAGCGGACGATGTCCAGGCGTCCGTCAAAACATGCAGCCCGCAGGGGGGTGGAGTTGGTGATGGTGGTGTGGTTGACATTGGCGTGGTTACTCACCAGCAGTCGCACCACCTCAAAGTGTCCCGCTCCTGCTGCACACCACAGCGCCGTGGCCCCATCGATCACATAGCTGCCACACAGACAGGAAAAAAAGACAAAAAATCCTGATGGAGAAATGCTAAAGACCAGTGGCACCGATCGGATCAACAAGCACATGTGGGTATGTTCTGTTCTGATCCTTCAGCGGGCAGACAGCCATCACACCAACAATCAGACTACAATCATCATCATTCTTTCATCACGGTTGCTTTCTTAAGCTGGACTCTGGAACTCGACAACAGAAAATCCATCTGCAACCGAACTCCAGACATACAATTCTCAATGTATCCAATTCTGCTAGCATAAAAGGCGGTTCTTACCCGTCAAAACGAACCGTTCCGACCTGTTCTGTGTCCACCTGGTAGTGGTCCAGGAGCAGCCGTACAACTTTATCGTGTCCGTTCCGGGCTGCGATGATCAGCGGGGTGGATTTTTGTCCGCCGAGCTGGGTCACATAGCTCAGGAGGTAGTGGGTCTCTGTCTCGTTGTGGTTTAGCAGCAGAGCAGCCAGGGTCAGGACTCGACCCTCGCTGGCTGCGTTGAAAACGTACCCGGCCAGAGATTCCATCTGAGCCCGACAGGTAGCCAGGACCTCCGCTTTCTTTGTAACTGGCGCCCGCAATGTCCAGTCCGCCAAAGCAAGCCGCCTCCCATTAAACTGTCGAAAGAGGCCCCAGCGTATACATGAAAACTGTAGATTCTCCGTAATGGCTACAAGTTAAACCCAGTCTGGCGGACAATGACTCCCGAGCTTCAGTAACAGGAGTAACAGGCGTCAGCCGAGCGAGCTAGCTGCTGTGAGCTAAATTCCTCAACTAATTTGATAGGAGGAAATCCTGTCGGCTTTGAGACAGAACAAACTAAGATACACAGTTCCACTTAATAGTCACAAACACTCTCCCGTTGGAGTTTCTGTCGAACGATTAAAAAATAAATTAAAAAAAAGGCCACTAAAACATGGGCACAGAAATTATCAGAGGAATTTTAGCGGAAGTTGCCGGACAACATAAAAACACCTCCGACTGAAAACTGTTCCGCTGAAATCCGTTCCGTCAGGAGACCCTCGCGCGTTCCCCCAGCGTTTAAACTCTGCAGATGTAATCAAATTAATTCACACCAGCATTATTCCTAGATTATTATATATCATTATTCCTTATTAGTCACCCATGGGTTTGCAAATATTAAACTCTAGATCAACTCTGAGGTTGGTAGTACAGTTCTGGAAGGGAAACATTGAGTGGATTTCCATATTTTTACAGTTGCTCGTGACTTTCATACAAAGTTATCACGAGGGAATAAAGACTAGGAAGTTTACCTGAAGCCAGATTAATTCTGTGTAATAAAAAATAATCTGGGAGCAGGTTTGAATAGATTACAGGATTATCTGAAATGATCAAACTGTGGAGAAAACAATGAGATGGGAGGAAACAGCAGCAGGCAGAAGGAGTCTGGAGCTGTGTAAATTGTATTTTCTTACATAAATATCATGATAAAGGAGCAGAGGAGAAAGAACTCAGCCGAGAAGGTTGCAGCGTTCCTGTGCAGGTGCGTCACATTTATTATTGTTCATGAATATTTCACCTGTGGGTCAACCTGCAGTTCAGAGTTTTATTGCAACAGGAATCCTTCAACAGTTCATCACAAATCGCTCAGGAAAATCTGTGTGGAAGAGTTGGAACTTTGTAGGGGTCCCAATGGCTTGTTTTCAATCCAGTCCCTCAGACAATTTAGAAACTAGTTATTTTCTCTATTTTATTACTACTTATTTTCATTCCCCCCCCCCCAAAGTAGCCTCGGTTTGTTCAGTTCATTTCACACAAATCCCATCATGCACCACAGGATCCCAACCAGCATCAGGATAAATAGCTGCTGTTCTGTAGAATCCTCGTCAGATATTTGCTCTCTTGCAGCCGAGCCACCGTTCCTGCCCAGATGAAGGCGGTTCACAGGCCTCCTCGGTTCTACATGGATGTCTGGCTCTGCTTCACTGTCCAAAACTGGGTCCTTGATGTGAGCCGGCCCGACATCACGGTAATATCATGATCACTGATAACTAAACTGCTGGGTGTTGGGGTCCATGGTTCCGGGTCGTGTGGTGTGGTCCTGCTTGCTTCTTCCTGCAGGGGGCGTGGAGGAGCCGATAATCTGCTCCACCTGTCTGCCAGCGTCGGAGAGTTATCGCTTTCCAAATGGTAAATCTGACTCCTGTTCCTTCGCTTTTTGATAGCACTCGTTGTAACGCTTCTCTCTGCCTGTTCGAGGTCTCCACGCCGCCCTGCTGGAGGGAAGAACGCGCTGTTTGCTCCGCGCTGGAGCTCTCTGTGCGCCCCGGAATAGCTGGACGAGTGCTTACCCTGCAGTCCAGGATGACTTTTGAGTTTACCTTTAAGAAAAACTTTTTTGTTGGACACAATTCCCACTGCGTTTGTCTGCTTTTGGGTCCAGTAGAAAACCTAGGCATAACACTGAGAATGTTTTTC
Source organism: Takifugu rubripes (assembly GCF_901000725.2). NCBI lineage: Eukaryota > Metazoa > Chordata > Actinopteri > Tetraodontiformes > Tetraodontidae > Takifugu > Takifugu rubripes. The sequence continues at coordinate 6,411,092 of NC_042293.1, read as the reverse complement.
TCAGCACATTTCCTCAAATCTTCTGACAAGTGTTTTCTTGTAAACGTGCATGTTATATTTCTCGAAAGATTGTTGACAGTGTTTTTATTCAATATTATTATTATTTTAATTGAGCAAGCATAAATCCATCATTCTGCAGCTCATCCTCCCCTCAGACCGGTTTCCACTGAACTGCCCCAGTGCTGCAGAATACCTGCACGTGCTGTACGCCCCTTTTGCTGCTCAAGGTAGCACCCTTCCACACGTGACCTCAGGACAACATGTGAGTCTGTGTCAGGTTACAATGGATCCATTTCTACAGATGCTTGAACGCTCCCCAGGACCCTGCCATGCTCTTCTGTCCACCTCGGCATTATAGCTGTTGTCATGGCAACCACGCTCCATCTGGCGGCTGAGTTAGTCCGTAGGAGACTGTTGATGATTGGCTACCAGCTGCACCAGTCACTCACTCACTCATTTTCTACCGCTTGTTCCTCCACTGAGGGCTGCGGGGGGACTGGAGCTTATCCCAGCTCAATGGGCGGAGGCAGGGTACACCCTGGATTGGTCGCCAGTCAATCGCAGGGCTAACACATACAGACACACAACCATTCACTCTCACACTCACACCTACGGGCAATTTAGAGTTTCCAATTAGCCTAATCCCCAATCATGCATGTCTTTGGACTGTGGGAGGAAACCGGAGTACCCGGAGAGAACCCACGCAGGCACAGGGAGAACATGCAAACTCCACACAGAAAGTCCCCAGCCTCAGTCCCAACCGGGGATCGAACCCGGGGCCTTCTTGTTGTGAGGCAGGCAACAGTGCTAACCACCACACCACCGTGCCGCCCTCACTTGATCCTTCTTGTTCTTAATTACTGTTCTTTCCTGCTGTGTAGCTATGATGACAGGCTAGATTGACTCTGTCCTAATCACTGTAGGTAAGCAGTGTCACAGTCTGTCATCAGGGAATCATTCCACTCACCTGTCCCTAATCAGTAATCAACCTGGCATTTAAGCTCCTGCCTCCCATTCCCTCTCTGCCAGATTGTTGTCTGCATTCATGCGAGTCATTCAAGCGGTCTTCTACAGACTGATCACCCGGTACTGACCCTGCCTCTTTTTGACCTTCCTGCCTCGCCACTGTCCCAGTAAAAGACCTCCGCCTTCTGTCTCTGGTCCCGAGTTTGTGGAGATCTCCTCCGGGTTCTGTTTGCTTGTGGCCAGACAGTCTTCTGCTGCTCGGTTCACTCCGCCGGCGCACCAGGATCTGGGTCCGACTGTTCTGCCCGTTTCAAGCAGTCCAGTAACCAAGTTAAAGGAGCACTTTCTCCCAGGGACAAAACTCCTTCACAGACAGATGTCTTGCTCTTTACAGCACTTCAGTTGGGTTAAAACACAAGGACATGTCAGTCACATGATCTGTTTCAGCTCCGCCTATGACCAACTGTGGCTATGTATGGAAGGTTAGACAGTTTTATGAGGGAAAATTTTCAGTCTGTAAGGATCTTAAATGTTGCCTCAAAGCTGAAACCGTTGTTAGATAAACACACTAGTGTGTGTGTGTGTGTGTACCGAGTGAGTTCTCAGGTGTTTTGACTAATCACTTCAGGATGATTTAAAGAAACAGCAGGGATTTGCAGTATTTTTCGCCCTGTAAATCCCATAAGAATCCATCACATTTGCTTCTTGTCTGCTGATGATTACCTCCCTAACTAATAACAACCATTTTATTTGCCCATCACTCACTTGTATTGACAAATCAGATGATTAGTGTTTATAGTCTTGTATTTTCTGAGAAGCCATCACTCCCACCCCTGTTGCCATGGCAACATTAACAATAATAAAGTGTATGAATTAGTCACAGTTAATCAGATTTAGAGGGGGGGGGGGAGGCGGTATATACTCTGTCTGTCACAGTCAGACTACAATGTTCTTCCAGTTATGCCCAGACATTAAAGGTTCTACCAGCTCTGTGTTCCCCCTCACAGCAGAACATGGGGAACATGGGAGTGCCTTGAAAAGGTTCATCTTGATTGGCAGCTTCTCTGCGGCTCTGCTGCTGGTTGCTCTCTGGATCTTCTGGGTGTGGAACGATGACATCCTGAGGAAGAAGCATTCTGGGCTTTGTGCCTCAGCCTTGAGCCTTGTTCTCGCTACTCCTCCAGCAGCTCTCTCTGATCAATTAAGCTGGTGGACGTTTGTGCCCTAAAGACTGAATTTATTGAATTTACAGGAGAATTTCTGGCATCACCTGTCAGCTGAGGAGCATCATGGTGAACAGTGTTCTCAAAGTGTTTGTATGCTGGGTTTTGCTGGCTGGGACAGAACCACAACCTTCACACCATTTTGACACTCTTTAGACGATTGCAGAGTGGTCCTGACTGTTCCTCCTCATGTGTTCCACCTGTGTGCTCCTCACTTGTTCCTGGTGGTCTCCACATCCTTGCTGTGGTCACAGAACATAAATAAAGTTCCATAATCTTCTTATCTACATCTGTTAGAGTGTGTTTCATAATTAATTGGGTCGTGCAGGTGATGAATAAACGTACCTGAAGTCAAAAACCTGTTGGACGTATGGCAGAACAGCATGCTGTTGCTATGGCAGCAGGGTATAAGTTGAAAGTATCAGATTTATGAACATAAGTCTTGTTTTGCATTAAAGCTGCAGCAGAACTTTTCATACACCTCTGTAGGATTTCAAAATGTATGTCCTCTCACACGGGGACTCTTGAGTGAGATCAGGGACCACAGGAACTGGATGTTGATCCTTTGAAGGTATAAACATAATTTTGCAGATATAAAAAAGTTGACTGAAGTCTGAAACTGGCAGAAGGAGCGCTGGTGCTGACGTGAGAACCTGCAGGAACCTCCCATCCCCCCACCCCCACCCCCCCGGTGTCATAGTGTCCAGCGTTCCTCATCTTACATCCTGGATCAGTTTCCCGGCCGGAGCAGCTGAGATCACAGCCACAGCCTTGATGGTGAGATGATTCACACTCCTGGTCTTTGTTGCCTTCAGCCTGAAGCAATTCTTCTCTTCTTTTCTGTTTATTCCAGGCAAAGTTCCTGTCTCAGGATCAGATTACTGGTGAGATATTTAATGTTAGCACATTAGCGCTGGAACCTGCTGTGCAGCTCCTCTGAGCTTTTGAAATGGAGCAGAGCTTCAATGGCGACATATTGGATGCATGTAAAAGTGTGGAACTTCAGAGTTCTGCTACTTTTGAGCCATTGTTTATATATTGATATATTGATACTGATCAATATCTAATGTGACTGAGCTGCCCAGGAGGGGCTACCACCTTATCGTGGTGTAGGGCTTTGCGTGTCCCAATGATCCTAGGAGCTTCGTTGTCTGGGGCTTTATGCCCCTGGTAGGTCCACCAATGGCAAATAGGTCCTAGGTGAGGGATCAGACAAAGTGTAGACCAGGACCCCCTAATGATGAATAACAATATTGGTCTCAAGTTTCCCTTGCCCGGATGTGGGTCACCGGGGCCCCCTCCTGGAGCCAGGCCTGGGAGTGGGGCACGTTGGCGAGCGCCTGGTGGCCAGACCTCTGCCCATGGAGTCGGGCCGGGCACAGCCCGAAGAGGCAACATGGGACCCCCTTCCCGTGGGCTCACCACCTGCAGGAGGGGCCAAGGGGGTCGGGTGCATTGTGTGTTGGTTAGCGGCCGAAGGCAGGGACCTTGGCGGTCTGATCCCCGGCTGCATAAACTGGCTCTAGGGACATGGAATGTCACCTCTTTGGTGGGAAAGGAGCCTGAGCTAGTGCGCGAGGTTGAGAAGTTCCGACTAGACATAGTTCGCCTCACCTTGAGGCACTACAAGGGCTCTGGAACCAGTCTTCTCAAAAGGGGTTGAACTCTCAACCACTCTGGAGTTGCCGATGGTGAGACGCAATGGGCAGGGGTGGCAATTCTCGTTGCTCCCCAGCTCAGTGCCTGTATATTGGAGTTTACCCTGGTGGATGAGAGGGTAGCCTCCCTTCGCCTTCGGGTGGGGGGACAGATCCTGACTGTTGTTTGTGCCTATGGCCCAAACAGCAGTTTAGCGTATCCACCCTTTTTGGAGTCCTTAGAGGGAGTGCTGGAGAGTGTTCCTTCTGGGGGCTCCCTCTTCCTCCTGGGTGACTACAATGCTCACGTTGGCAATGACATTGTGACCGGGAGAGGTGTGATTGGGAAGAACGGCCTTCCTGATCTGAAATCGAATGGTGTTTTGTTATTGGACTTCTGTGCTCGTCTCAGATTGTTCATAAAAAACACCTTGTTCATGCATAAAGGCATCCACATGTGCACTTGGCACCAGGACACCTTAGGCCGCAGATCGATGATTGACTTTGTGGTTGTGTCATCGGATTTGCGGCTGCATGTTCTGGACACTCGGGTGAAGAGAGGGGTGGAGCTGTCAACTGATCACCACCTGGTGGTGAGTTGGCTCCGATGGTGGGGAAGGATGCCGGACAGACCCGACCCAAACGTATTGTGAGGGTCTGCTGGGAATGCCTGGCAGAGTCTCCTGTCAGGAGGAGCTTCAACTCACACCTCCGGGAGAGCATTGACCATGTCCCGGGGGAGGCGGGGGACATTGAGTCTGAGTGGACCATGTTTCGTGCCTCCATTGTTGAGGTGGCTGACCGGTGCTGTGGCCACAAGGTAGTTGGTGCCTGTCGTGGCGGCAATGCCCGAACCCTGTGAGGGATGCCGTCAGGCTGAAGAAGGAGTCGTATCGGGCCTTACTGGCCTGTGGGACTCCTGAGGCAGCAGATAGGTACCGGCAGGCCAAGCGGAGTACAGCTACAGCTGTTGCCGAGGCAAAGACTCGAGCATGGGAAGAGTTCGGTGAGGCCATGGAGAACGACTTTCGGAGGAAGGGGAAGGAGTGCACTGTTAATGCTGTGTATAGTGGTGATGGTGTGCTGCTGACCTCAACTCGGGATGTTGTGGATCGGTGGAAGGAATACTTCGAGGACCTCCTCAATCCCACCAACGCGCCTTCCAATGAGGAAGCAGGGCCTGATGACCTGGGGATAGGCTCTCATATCCCCCTGGGGCTGAAGTTGCCGAGATCCGCCCAGAGTTCCTTAAGGCTCTGGATGTTGTAGGGCTGTCGTGGTTGACTCGACTCTGCAACATCGTGTGGACATTGGGGGTGGCGCCGCTGGATTGGCAGACCGGGGTGGTAGTCCCTCTTTTTAAGAAGGGGGACCGGAGGGTGTGTTCCAACTATAGGGGGATCACACTCCTCAGCCTCCCTGGTAAGGTCTATTCAGGGGTACTGGAGAGGAGGGTCTGCCAGATAGTCGAACCTTGGATTCAGGAGGAGAAGTTTTCGTCCTGGGCGTGGAACAGTGGACCAGCTCTACACCCTCAGCAGGGTCTTCGAGGGTGCATGGGAGTTTGCCCAACCAGTCCACATGTGTCTTGGAGAAGGCATTCGACAGTGTCCCTCGGGGGGTCCTGTGGGGGATCCTCCGAGAGTATGGGGTGTCGGGCCCGCTGATACGGGCCGTCCGCTCCCCGTACGATCGGTGTCAGAGTTTGGTCTGCATTGCTGGCAGTAAGTCGAACTCGTTTCCGGTGAGGGTTGGTCTCTGCCAGGGCTGCCCTTTGTCATCGATTCTGTTCATAACTTTTATGGACAGAATTTCTAGGTGCAGTCATGGTGTTGAGGGGGTCCGGTTTGGTGACCTCAGGATCGGGTCTCTGCTCTTTGCAGATGATGTGGTCCTGTTGGCGTCATTGGCCCGTGACCTCCAACGATCACTGGATCAGTTCGCCGCCGCATGTGAAGTGGCTGGGATGAAAATCAGCACCTCCAAATCCGAGGCCATGGTTCTCAACCGGAAAAAGGTGGAGTGCCTTCTCCGGGTCAAGGAGGAGATCCTGCCCCAAGTGGAGGAGTTAAAGTACCTCGGGGTCTTGTTTACGAGTGAGGGAAGAATGGAGCAGGCGATCGACAGGCGGATTGGTGTGGCGTCCGCAGTAATGCGGACTCTGCACCGCTGCTCCTCCGCGTTGAGAGGAGCCAGATGAGGTGGCTTGGGCACCTAGTTAGGATGCCCCCTGGACGCCTCCCTGGTGAGGTGTTCAGGGCATGTCCCTCCGGTAGGAGACCCCCGGGAAGACCCAGGACATGTTGGAGAGACTTTGTCTCTCGACTGGTCTGGGAACGCCTGGGGATTCTCCCGGATGAGCTGGAAGAAGTAGCTGGGGAGAGCAAAGTCTGGGTTTCTCTTCTTAGGCTGCTGCCCCCGCGACCCAACCCCGGATAAGCGGTAGAGGATGAATGGATGGATGGATGGATGGATGGATGGATGGATGGATGGATGGACTAAGCTGTTTGACTGTTGTTGAGTTCATCTTTGCCATAATAAAAACACTTTGCTGAGTGAGCTCTGTGGTAACTCCTTCCAGACTTTAAGGAATGTTTCTCCCTGTACGACCGTCAGCGCAATGGGAAGATCAAAGCGCGAGAGCTGATCACAGTGATGCGATGCCTTGGCTCAAGCCCCACCCCCTCCGAGGTCCAGCGACACCTTCTGAGCCATCAAATAGGTACCCTACACATCTGATGATACTGTGGGTGCCCCCTGTTGGTTACCACAAGTGTCAATGTCTCATATGAATCTTTCGTGAAGTACTCGTTGATCGTCGTGTGTGTGTTGTGGGAGGCTCCATTTATTCTGCAGTCTTGACCCTTTTGATGTCAAATCAGATCAATCGTGAAATGTGGTTTCACGTTCGGCTGCATCCGGAGACACAACCACAAACACAGTTTAGCAAAAATCAGCGTTACCATGGCACCCTGTGGTGGGCCTGACACGGCTGATATGTGTGATCGGAGTCAGATGGTCTTCATGTTGGCCTCCTCCTCCTAATGTGCCTACTTTTTCTCCGGAACGAGACGTTCCTTGGACTGTTATGCTGTATTCTAATTAGAGCTGAAAAGCAGCTACGTTTAATCTCCAGATCCACATTGGGTTCTCTTGCTCCTCCTGGAAGATTCCTCAGTGATTCCATCATCCAATGTTATGTTATACTTCCATAAATGTCATAAAGGTCATGGCTGTTTGACTTTCTCTTGTTTTGTCTACGCTGGCAGGAAATTCAGTATGTACCTGCCATCTTTATCTCTTCACCTTCCAGGAGATCTACTCATGGTGTTTAAATGTGCACCAGCTTATCAGTCTTGCTGTGCTTGCCATCCACTTTTACTGCTCCACTGTTTGAAGAAACCATTTCATTTTCCCACCGCGATATTACCTTTCTTCCCCACTCCTGCCCCAACCATCCCTCCTGCAGTTGGTCTAATCTGCACGTCTTGTGACATTAACGTGGTTCATTTCACTGGGCTTACTGCAGAGTGGAGTGGAGAGTTGGACTTCTCCACCCTGCTGAGCATCATGCACCAGCAGCTCCGGCAGGAGGCGCCAGAGGAGGAGATCCTGGAGGCCATGAGGATGGCGGACAAGGAGCAGAAAGGCTTCATATTGGTGTCTGAGCTGAGGGCCAAACTCACCAGCCTGGGAGAGAAACTGACCGATGGAGAGGGTGAGAGCCGACAGAGTGATGCTGTGCAGTTGCATCTCTTCATCTCACCTCCTCCCGCTTCTCTGTCCAGTGGATGAGCTGCTGAAGGCGGCGGGTGTTGGTGCCGATGGGTGGGTCCACTGCGAGCAGTTTGCCAAGGCGGTGACCCGACATTCCTCTGCCAGGCACTGATATCTCCAACATCAGCACATCTTTGTGTTTCTGTCATATAATATTAGCATTAGCAGCTTTCCTCCGGTCTTCTCATGACCTGGAGTCTTCTAGCAGTTAGCTGTTTAGCATTTAGCATCAAATCTCCTCCCTAAACACAACTGTGAGCTCATGTTTGTGTTGGGCTAATTTTCATTTCTTTTCCTCCTTTGAGGTAAAATCTTTACTAAAACTGCATGACAATGATTCTCAGTTGATTTAGCCGGAGCTCTTTCTGCCGTTTCCTGTTAGCAAAACTGTGAAATCTTCCATCCGTATTCACCCGCGGACAGATTTGGTTTTAAGTTCTGGAGGAAAATATAACAGGTCAGGATTCAGATTCAGAAACCAGACCAGAACCGCTGCTGGAGGATGGAACTTGAAGATTTATCAGACAGAAAACACGTCAGAAAGACAAACGACATCATGTGACTTACTGACGCTAAAGTAGAACCAATAAATCGCTGTCAGGTGAAGCCGAGGGGCCCAGCAGCAATCTGACTGGAGTGGCTCCTCTTCCTCAGCTGCTCAAAAGCTGAAATAATGATGATCCTCCTCTTTCTCACCTGTGTGTCACTTTTGTGTTACCAATGAGTTAATCTGTTTTTCTGATGGAATCACAGTGATTAATCATCAGGCCCAAAGAAATTAATTATTGAACCAGAGTCGAATAAAAACATTAAAGCATTGATCGTCTGATTGAAGTCTAGATCAACAACATGCACGCACACACGCACTATCACCAAATTACAGGTTTACTCATATAAGAGAGCAACCCGTATGCTCCTCCCCTGAAAGTTGGCTACATGCAGCATCAGCTGTGATTGGTCATTGTTCACTATGTGATGTGTAAATTTGAATGCATCAGTACAACATTAGAAGAAGTGGATTTATTTATATTATACAACTGTACAACTACATTTTGAGGCCAGATGGAGACTTAGTCCTGTGTGTGTGCATGTGTGTGTGCATGTGTTTGTGTGTTGATAAGAACGTCACTGACGGATGTGATTTTACACCAACAGTCTCACTAGATTCTTCATTTTCAGACTTTGAAGCAGCTGTTACCATGACGTCAGCAGGAAATTACCTGTGCGTCCACCTGACAGCTGAATGTCTGTTAAACCTGAACCCATCACAGGCTGCCACTCGAACATCGCTGACCCCATTACCCACCACGTGTGTGTGTGTTCCTGGCCAGCTGCTTCCCTTGTCTCTGGTGTTATGTCACAGAACTGCTCCATCTGCAGGATCGTGCGGCAGGAACAAAGTCCAGCTGTATGTTTACAGGCACTTCTTTATGGAAAGAGAAGCTTCTGCAACACTGTGATGACTGAAGCTACTCACAGAACAAATGTCATGAAGCTTTTTTGTGTTTTTATTATTGGAATCAAACATGTTATCACGTTCGTGAACTCACACAGATGAAAAACGCATGTCCTTTCCCAAACATCTGTGTGGACAACAGAGACACAAACAGAATAAGGTGTTTTCTGCTGCCCATCCACATCTACTGGATGATCGATGCTCCTCCGAGGACCTTCATGTTTGACCAGAGAAAAAAAAGATGGTTTGAAGTAAGTGGATCAGAAGTTCCCAGTCAGAGCTTAATCATAGTAGAAACGGATGGAATCTGAAGCATTTTCTTCCACCTGGATCACTGAGAAGGTGAAGTACTGACAAAATACAAACCAACATAAAACAAACCAGCGCAACAAACCAGTGTCCTTAATGCATGGCTTAGCTAATCTACTGCTAATGTCACTACACTTAAACACACACAGTCCATACACAAACATTTATTATCTCTAAAGTTAAACCTGATTAGGTGAATTTGCCCCGCCCACTCTGACCAACAGCTCAGTGCTGATTGGATAGCTTTTTTTTAAGAGTGACCTTACTGAACCAATCAGGGAGCAGGGAAACACAACCAATCAGCAGTTTGCTGCAAAGCCACATGGGAAACTGACAGAAACAAACCAAAAGGCACAGTTTATCATGCATGTACAAATGTACAATTTTTTTTAAATGAAAATATGTGTTAAAATAGAGACGTTCAACAAATGTGGGTTTTGTCTGATGTCACTGGTGTAAAACAGTTTTTTTAGAGGCAGGATGGACATAAAGATCAAAGGGTGAAATAAAAGATCTTTGTTTTAAAGATAACTTCTACATTTCCAAACACAGACTGAGGCTTGATCTTCCTCTGCCAACAGTCACATCAAACATCCCTCCTCAGCTTCTCCCATAAAACCCCAGCCTGTTTGGGGAGTCAGACAGCTCAGAGGCCTCTGGATATAAACACCCGCCCGCGCATAGCGGAACATGAACGCACCACGGGACGCACAGCACAAACACTTTTCACTCTCCAAACGTGCTTTTCACAAATGTTGATACTCAAACTTTATACATTGAAACGCGAGGCCACAAACACACAGAACAAATCTGCTCTGAACGAGGAACCCGCCCCAGGACCGACCCAGAACCAACCCAGGACCGAGAGTCCATCAGCACCCGCAGGTCAGCCGATGTGGTTTTACGCGCGGCTGCTGCGCGCACGTTACAGTCCTGTCGTGTCTCAAACGCACTAGGACTGATGGTTTCCTCTGTCTGTGGTGTTTTAACTCCGGCGGCTGGTGCGCGGTGTTGACCAATCGGTATCTCAGTTTGTGGGTAACAAGTCGAGTTGATGGTCGTCTCCTCTACTTGTGCGCCGCGTATGTGTCGCACTGGTCCGTCAGAACGGAAATCCTGCAGTTCTCCGTCTCCATGTTGTTCAGTGGGATCACGATGTGCGAGTCGTCCGGTTCTGCTCTCACCGTCCCTGAGAAGGGACGCAGCGGACACGAGTTGGTGCCGCTGGGCGATGAAATCCTCCAGAACAGGTCCTTCATCTTCTTCCTGAACTCCCGACGCATGAGGCAGTACAACACCGGGTTCAGGCAGCTGTTGGTGTGAGCCAGGCACACCGTCACCGGGTGCACGTACGTGTGCACCATATAGTAGGTCCTGTCAAAGTTGACCACGTTGAATTTGACCAGGACGCCCCAGAAGGTGATGGCGTGGTTCGGCATCCAGCAGACGAAGAAGGAAAGGACGACGATGGTGACAGAGCGCGTCACCCTGGACCTCCGCTTCACATGGTTGTTGTTCATGCTGCGCAGGCGGACGAAGCGCAGCAGCAGCAGGTAGCACACGGTGACGATCAGCATGGGGAACACAAAGGCCAACAGGATCTTCTGCAGGTGGTACAGCGCCAGCCAGGACTGGCCGTCCGGGAAGCCCAACAGACACAGCCGCTCTCCGGCGACGCTCTTCACGGTGGAGAAAACCGCGGTGGGCAACGAGGCAACGGTGGCAGAGACCCAAAGCCCGGCGATGACCCAGCGCACGGGGCACACCCGCCGCCGTGTCCGGTCCTTCAACGCCGAGGCTACAGACCAGTAGCGGGTGACACTCATGGCTGTGAGAAAGAAGACGCTGGCGTACATGTTCATCACGGTCACCGACAGGATGATCTTACACATGGCGTTTCCAAAGGGCCAACTGAAGTCCAGAGCCGTGTCCACGGCCCAGAACGGGAGGGTCAGCACGAACTGAAAGTCCGTCACTGCCAGATTGAGGATGAACAGGTTGATACTGGAGCGTTTCTTCCTGCCGCGGCGCACCTTCATCAGGAAGAAGACCAGCAGGTTCCCCACCAGCCCGGCGGCGCACACTCCCGAGTACACGATGGAGATAAGGATGCGCAGCGCTGGGGAGCCGTCCGCGAGCACGTCGATGTCATCCAGGCTGCTGAAACGATCCGGTCCCGCAGCAGAGCGGTTCCAGAAGGACGAGCCGTTGTTTATCCACTGCTCCGCCATCACTCCGTTCGCTCCCGGTGTCCGTAACTTTCCCGCGTAGACAAGTTCGTCAAGTCCCGTCCGCGCATGTTGGAATGGTGCGCGAGTGTTCTGACTCTGCGGTCATCACCGCGGCTACGGTAATACGCGGCTACGTGTGCGCGCAACGCCCTTTATCCTCTTGGTTCCAGGGGAGGCGCGTACACGCACGTAGACTGGCGGCAGAGCACAGTGCCGGTTCCAGAGATGGACGGACCCCCCGCCCCCCAGGCTGGGGACCACGTGCAGGGTTCTTTTTACAATTTCAAAAAATTAATCCGAATATAAGTCTCTCTCTGGAATGGAATGTAACTAGCCCCTGTCTGTCTGTCTGTCTGTCTGTCTGTCTGTCTGTCTGTCTGTCTGTCTGTCTGTCTGTCTGTCTGTCTGTCTGTCTGTCTGTCTGTCTCTCACACACTCTCACCTTAGAAATTTTTGCCGAGCCTGCGGCTGTAATGTCCTCAGCAGGTTTACAGTCCTGGTCTCATTCTGCTCCATGCTGCTGCAGGAAGATGAACACACCAGCTTGATTGTTCTCTTCTTCTGTCCTCTTCCAGGTGTTTAGCTCCACCCCTCTGAGGTCAGAACTCAACAGTGATTCAGCAGGTTAATAAAATTTCTGTTGTTAGAAGTAATGAAAATAACAAAAGAACTGAGCGTCTTCTGTTCAACACACATGTAGGACACTTGTAGATTTTTGTGTCAGTCAATCAGTAACACCAGTTCTACATTTATATGAGCTACAAAAACATTTAGTGCTGGTTGTTCTGACTTCGGAGATGATAAAACGAAAGGCAGTACAGAAGCCTGCACATGTTAGCATTTAGCACTTTACAATTTAGTTACAGCTAACCATCAAAGGTGGGCTTAAGCCAGTTGTGTTGGTGAAATAGATGGAAATATTCAAAATTATCTGTTCAAATACTCAGCTAAGTCGTTTCTGCTCCACTAATTGACTAATGAGCTAACAACTGAGCTAACCTATGTGGACTTTCCTGTTTAAAATGTGGCTTCTTTTTCAATGACCTCTGATCCAATCAGCTCTTTATGGTGAGACATTAGACAACCAGCTGCTTTATTGTTTTACCACTTTATTACTTTGTTATAGACTTCTCAGAAGAGAGGAGTCTATAATGCCAAGAGGGGAAATAATACCAGCATTGACCCAGAAAGATGACAAACTCATTTGCTAAGCAAACAGTGAAGGGAGAATATTGTATTGTTGCTTAATGTTTCATATAGAGAACAGAGAACTTCAAGACTACCTTCTATACATGGACTACAGAGCAGGGAGGGATGGTCCCTGGGGACCCCTGCAGGCACCAGAGCAAAAATCAACCCCCCATCCCAGCGCTCCTGCTGACATTCATCATCAGATCAGGGAAAACAAAAGAAATTTCCTGGCAGATCTGATTTCTGATGGAGAAGAGCAGTGGATGTGTTGGAGCCAAAGTCAATTTGCCAAGAATAGGCAAGAGTTCTGATAGAACCTTCTGATTGAACCTGAGGAGTTGAAGGGAATAAATGTGGAGAAAAGATATGCTGTGTCCCTTTGGGGTCCCAGTGTGATGGGGAAGTGATTCCTGTCTCCTTGACTCATTATTCATGCACCAGGTGCAGTGTTCACCATTACTGCCTCACAGCAAAAGGTTGTGGGTCCGATCCCCAGTGTTGAGTTAGTAGCCCCTCAGTGCCTGTGTGAGGTTCCTCCGGAGGCTCCAGGTTCAGAATTATCAGACTGGAGCTGGAACAGTTAAAATCATCCAGGCAGCAGCAAAGACGTCAGAACCTGAACATCTGGAACAGCTGGAGGGGTGAAACATCTGGTACAGCTGGAACATGATCATCAATAACAAAGAGATCTGATTCATTGATCACTAGCAGAAAGATGTCCCCTTCAAGCAACATGAGCACAATCCTGCTCAAGACAGCAAAGGGACACAAGAACACCAGAGGGAAATGCAGGGACACAGACCAGTCCACCAGCAGACAGACCAGTACAGCAGGACTCGGACCAGTACACCAGAACATGGACCAGTCCACTAGGAGCCGGACCAGTCTACCTGGACATAGACCAATAAACCAGGAGACGGACCAGTCCACCAGAACACAGGTCAATGCACCAGGAGATGTACCAGTCCACTAGGAGATGGACCAGTCCACCGGGAATCAGACCAGTCCACCCAGAACACAGGTCAATCCACCAGGAGATGTACCAGTCCACTAGGAGATGGACCAGTCCACCGGGAATCAGACCAGTCCACCCAGACAAAGGTCAATCCACCAGGAGATGAACCAGTCCACCGGGAGACAGACGCAACAGCAGCCCTTTAGCCACATACCTACCATACATCACACCAGAGACCAGACTGTCTAGGAGCTGTCTGGATCTCTGCTCCAGCTCTGGGAGGACATCCAGGTGTGTCTCTACTTCTGGAGGACCCATGGGTTTCCTCCTGTTTTATGGCATTTTGTTGATGTCACTTTCACATAATGGAAAAAGTTTTATTTCAAATTTTGAAAACTTCCTCAGTCTGACACTGATTAGACCTGCTTAACCAACGTCTCACCAGAGCAGATAATAGATGGAGATCTGAGGGGTTGAGATCCTGGTCCTGTCCCGCCTGAGCTCCTCGTCCTTCCTTTCATCTCTTTATTCTCTCATTTGTTTGAGGATGAGAAAAACAAGAGTACTGCAGATTCAACTAAAATAATTTCCAAAACTTTTGCAGATGATTTTTCACAGAATTAGCTGAGATGTTTGATCTGAAAATACGTCTCACAGTGGGAATCTGTCAGAGACATAAGAGCAGCAGACATGTTCACGCTCCCTCGCTCGAGGAGACGCTGGTGATGTCTTCAGATTAAAGACATAAACCTTCATTTAATCTGAGCTGATGTTTCAATTCTCCTAAATGGTGGAAACCAACCACTCAGTCACGCGTTTGTAACTACTGTGGCTCCGACCCACTCTCAGGAAGCCAACAAGAAATAAGACAACAGAGACATGCCTGACTGATGTGCCCTGAATACAGGCCATTTTCATCCATCCATCCATCCATCCATCCATCCATCCATCCATCCATCCATCCATCCATCCACCCATCCATGTATGGGTTCCTTCTTGGCATTGAACCAGGGAGAAAACCTCAGAAGAACCGGGACATCCTCCTGTTCCCACCATCGTCGCCATGGACAGGACATAAACCTGCGTTTGTCTAAGAGCAGCTCATTCTGTGGTTTAACCATGATTCTGACGTCTGCACCAGTTTGATTATATTTTTAAAGCTAAACAGGTAGAAGATGTATTCATTTTTAGGCCAACTGATGGGACAAATGTCCAGTTTAACTGCAAATACATGAATCTGACTATGGTCCCGTGGTCCTCATCAGAGGGCTTGAATCACATGTTTGGAGCATTGGGTGATGAGTAGACGTTTGTGGGGAACAGCTGGATGATGCCACCAGGAAAGGTCGGCCTTCCTCTGTTGTCCACTTGAAGGACGGTGTGTGTGACTGTTGACACGGCGATCTATCCTTCATGTGGGGCCTAGCTGGTCCCTAATGGTTGGTTGGTGTCAGGAGACTAGATGAGGGTCAGGTTCTCCTCCAGCTCAGTGAATACAGCTGTTAGCTGAAGGTTACATATGTGCTAGCGGCTCTGGGCAGCTCTCCGCTAAAGCTACAGTTAATCTTTGTGTTGGCTCAGAAGCTAATCAAGCAGCTAACTCCCCATTTTATAATAAAGTTATTTTATCGTTCCAGCTGTCCAGAAGATCTGATCAATATTTAACAAGCTGCTCTGAAAATATGTGTCAGAGCGACTTTTGCATCGTTATGGTGAATTAGCTTTACAGATAATGAGCTGGAGGGAATGTTTCAGCTCTGTGGAGAAACAAGGACATAACAGCCAGATCCAACATATGTAAATTCATCCAAGCATTATTTCCTTTAGTTTTTCATCTTAAAATGAACCCTTTGAAAAACTGTTACACTTATGTGTATGTTTCAAACCCCTGATGTAGAAATTTGGGGTTTTGAGGTTATTGTGAGATGCAACATTTATGTTTATTGGCATTATTTGCACTTAATGCGGAGCTATAAGAGATTTTTGTTCCTTTTTGTTTTCATTTTCTGTAAATCAGATGTTTTTCCAAAGAATTTTAGAGAAGTTGTGATGGTAAAGGTGCACTGAAGCAGGAACAAACAGCAGCAAGGAGCGACAATGGTTGAGGGTTTGAGGCTGAAAGTGCTTTTCTAACCTTCAGACGGAGACTATAAATGTCACCGTGGGAACTGTGTTGGCAAATATTTGATCAAAGTTGAGCTGAGAGGCTAAAATCTTTCATTCATGTGCAGCAGCTTTGATGTTGTAATGGAGAATCAGCCGGAGAACAGCACAAATTCTGTAAATAAATAACTACAGTGAAGTCCTGATCCGATCAGATCTGCTGCTGAAGCTCTTGTTATTCTTGATGACCTGGATTCTATCATTGGCCGCTGGCAGTGAAACAACTGAACAAACTATTCTGATGCTTCAGGAAGATTTTTCTTTCTTCTGGTTGTTGATTTTGCTGCCAAAATTGTCAGATTTGGCAGAAACACACACATCTGTCTCTGTGAGACCTATTCCCCAAGCTTCTGAACCCTGACCTCTGACACCTGACCAGAAACCTCAAACACACTTTTGAAGATGTGAGGACCAGACAAAATGTCCTCATTTTAGTAGTGAATCATTATTAACCATTATAATCCTTATTTAGTTGGACAGAAATCCAAAGTTTGCCTCTTTGAAGAACCTTTTATGGATCTAAAAACCTTCCTTCCCCGACACAGCTTTGGTCTGACTGGTCTTATTTAAGCCTACAGTATACCGTATAAGCCTGATATTTCCCACTGGCTGCTTGTTTAACTGGATCTCATGTACTAAAGGTGGCCACTGTCATCTTGGTGGGGGCTTCCTGTCAGAGCTGGGTCATATGTGTCCCTGTTCTGGTTTTGTTCCAATCAAACATCAGAAAAGAGTCTCTGGAACCAAACAGCTGAGGGGGTTTACATCTTGTATTTTTCTCTTCTTTAGTTCTTCTAATCTTCTTTTTTCTTCTTCTCTCTGGTTTATGAAAATCTTCAGGGGGCTAAAAACCTGTCACTCAATAACTGATTAGGCAGAAATAATTAGCCTCCTGCTTGATGAGACTACTAGACCTTTAAATACCCAGCATGCAACAGGATTCAATCATTCGATCAGCGATCTTTGATTATTAGATTACTCCTGCTGCTCGTTTGATTATTGATATGATTTGATTACTTCAGATTCAAATGTGACAGGAAGTGTTGATATTGTGAGAAAGAGCCGATGAGACGTATCACGATATTCTCTTCTCTTGTTGGCATTTCCTGTTGTGTTTGAGTATTTAAAGTAATTATCAGCTTAAGTCTTTGTGGCATGGTTTTAATGACTTGAATCAATTAAAAACCTGAAAAAAGGCAAAAATCCTGAAGCTAGCCAACATTAGCACCCCTAGTGGTTTAGACAGGGATGTTGCACAGACTTGTTAGCACTAATCGGAGCATCCAGATAGTTCTCAGCAGCTTCTGTTTTCTGTTCTTGAAAGGACGTTGTTTTTTAAAAAAATCTGAGCTCAGAAACATCAATATATGAAGCAGCTCTAGGTTTTAATAAGTCGTTCATTTAAATGAAGACGTTTGTTTTCATTAATTTCCTCCATCTTCAGAGAAAATTTGGATCAATTGAAGATTAAAGTCTGATTTTCTTCTCTGATCTGCAGCAAATTAGAATTGCATTGCATGAGGCATCAGAAGAGCAAACACCCAAACCCGATCTAAAGTTCTAAAATTCCGACATTCTATCACATTCGGGAAAACTTTCCTCGTTTGTATTTGTCATTTTGCTGTTGTTCATTTTTACTTCTCTGTGTTCTATTGTTTGTTGACACTTCCTGTCTTTGTTGACACTTCCTGTTTTGTTGACACTTCCTGTCTTTGTTGGTCATTTCCTCGCCTCTGCTGAGTGGCTCCACCCTCATTATTTACATGTGTGGATCTTCCATCTCTTCTTCTTAATTCCATCATGGTTTCTTGACAGCTACTGTTTTCTCTGAGCTGGGATCAGTTTCTAGATGTTCTGGTCCCACCTGCACCCATCAGAAAAGAAAAGTTGTTCCAATTTCTCATCTTCATGAAACCTGTAGATCAATCCAAACATCTTAATTAGATTCACATCAAATGATGTCTAGTCCTGGGGTCTTTTTTTGGTTCTTATTTGGTCCTTTGTTGGTTCATAATTGGTTTGTCTTTGATGCTAGCAGCCAAAATAAAATCTTTTGAACCTTTGAACTTCTCTCACTGGAAAAGCTGCAGGACTTTCAACCAAACTCAATTGGCGTGACCCCCCAAACCAGTAGGGGGCAGGATTTATGTGGATGGAAGCTGCCAGTTTGTGGATGATATAGCTGATGTTTGACGATTTGTAGCAAATATTCTCATTGTGTGTCAGACAAGGTGCTAAAAAGAAGTTTATCGTTTTCTCTGAGCACATCTCTATGTGATTCTAGTTTCTGGCCCTTTTAAGCTCAGCCTCCTCAGGAACATTTCTGTCTTTTCTGCATTTTAGAAGTTCATAATTCAGAAAATTATCTGACATTCCATGAAGCCTGCAGTTTGCGCTGTACTCTGATGGTTAGCGGCACTGTTGTGTCCTTCCTCCTCCCCTGGAGTTGAGATAAGGGCTCAGCGTTGATTTTTTCAGGCGCCTGTGGAGACGACTGCGAGGACGCTGATGTAGACCAGCCACTTCAAACATATTCTCCCATGATGCCGCGCTACTGACATTTGATGCCCAGGTCTCTTCAACCGCATGTCCAATCTTTATTATTCGTATTATTAATGATTTGAATCGTCAAAATGATTCCATTTTACCAATGAGTCAAAAACATGTGAAAGTTAAACGTCGGTAATTTAGTGTCATTGAACCGCAGCATTTCGGCTAAGCTCTCTTTGAAGAGTCTGTAATTGTCTCTGATGGATTAAAGGCACCAGACGATTGTTCGGGCTCTCCTTCCTCTCGGCTCTCCTGCTGTAATTATGGCGACGCTGCAGCCTGTGATGCTAATCTCTCGGTCAATGCCCTGACTCCCATTAGCAAGGCCATTGGGCAGAACAAACTGTTGAGTTCCAAACTGCCGCGCTGCCTCTGATCGATGCCTATATTTGTCTCCTTACATTTGTTTTCTGTCCACCAGTCACTCTTGTTCTGTTCTTTCTTTAGATCTGGTGCCATCGTGGAGCTTCAGCTCAGTTCTCTGTGAGTCCCATCAGCACAGACCTACATGAAGTTGTTCGTAACATCACTTTAACTTAAAAAATTTAAAAATGCTGTTTTTATTGTTTACCATCCCATCATGTGTATTAACGGCTGTCCAGGCAGATTTGGGCGAGGTTCCCTCTAGATCTGTTCACCCCAGCGTCTCCCATCAGTCTTGTTGTCATCTGCATTTTGTGTATTTGGAGATAAACTCCAGACGAGCTGCACTTCACTGTTTGTTTATCTCTATGATCTGCAGCTCTGCTGATGCAGCATTGCCGTATGGCCTTCACGTCCACTTCAGTACCTGAGCTGCTCCACAGAATCCCCACTCTGTCAGGGATTTTTGAATGACCTGATTTTTTCCAGCCGCACTGTTCCTCGTGTAAAGGAACTTCCTGCCTGCCGCACCGCTTGTGTTTTGTTAGCAGGGTAAGCTGTGAGGTCAAAATCAGCTCCGGTTGATTGCGGTCCACCAGCGTTTCCACACCTTTTTCTCTTTCTGTTTTTGAGTTGATATGCTTCTATCCCTTCCTCACACTCATGCCTCAGACCCCCACTGGGGGACATCAGGCTTTCAGATGAATTAGTCTTCCAGGGTTTTAAAGCTCCTCCTCAGAGTTTTGTATGAGCTTTAGCTTTGCAGAAACTGGTCAACAAAATAGAAATTGGGGAAGGAAACACGAAACAGCCGCTCAACCCTCATTTCCCTGGCAACCTGATGACCGAGCTGGGTGAAAGTAATTAGCCTTGCTGCCTGTCTTCAGAAGGACGATGAGAGTGGCTGACTGCAAGCGTCACCACTGCCTGGTTTAGTTAGTTCCGTGTCAGGAGGCAACAGTGTTGCTCCTCACTTATCATTGTCTCCATCAGGGCATCGATGAAACCAAAGTTCTGACACATACGGAGGAACTAGTACAAAAAAAGATAAACAAGCTAGCTGAGGAGCTGCTAATTGCTCCAACACCACAGCATCATCTGCCTCTCCTGGAAACCATTCAGGATGACGTTATCACCACGTCACCTGCATAATTAGTGTGGTGCAGATAAAGGAGCCAGGAGCCTCTCTCCTGTTATTATGGGCGATGCAGAGATAAGTGTGATCACGGCGTTGACAGCTAGAGCAGAACTTCAATAAAAGCTCCTGAAGTCGTCCCTCAGCGTCTCTGCAGGTTCTGCTCACTTCCAAACCACCTACAGAGGTGATTCACCTGACTGTGAAGTCTGATTAACATGTTCACATTCCACCTCAGATTTGGTAACCATGGGAAATACCTTCTTCATTTAATCTTCAGCTTAGCTCATTTAAAGATTTTTCTGCTACAACCTGTTTAAGCTCACATTTGTTTTCACTAATCTCTCGCTGGATCATGTGGTATCAGCTTATCACTAGCGTGTCAGCGGTGACAGAAGCACGTTCCTCTACCGGCACAAATGCTAATTAGTGTCTGCTTGTCTCTGATTTGTCTCAACAGGCTGATTTTTCAAACAAATTCCATTATCAATCAAGAACTTCCTGTTTGTCTGAATGTGAATGTCTAAGAAGAGCTTCTCAATTAAGATGGAAGTTCCGCTGGGACACTAGGTAGCACCGCGGCGGGCTAGTGGCCTAACCAGTACTTTGAGTCTTGGGTTGTGAGTGTGTGGATGCAATTGCGTTTATCTAGAGTATCTAGTGGTGTTTGTTTGATGTGTGTTGGATGTGTGTTGGGTGTGTGTTTCATTGCTGTCCGGCTGTGTTTTCTGTGTACAATCTCTGTTAGGAGGTCTTAAGTGTGCCTTCTCTAAATATTGGTCTTCGTTAGTGTCATAATAAAATGAAAATATGTGCGGAGATACAAGGGCTGATGGGGCGTCCATAAGGTCGCAGACATCTGACCACACCTTCTGCTTTTACTACTCAAACAAACCCACAAACCAAAATGTAAACAGAGACGACACCTCTGGAGACGCAGGAGCAACTACAGGAGAGGTCGTTTCAGAGCTCCCATAAGACTCAAATAGTTCATACCTAAAAGCTCAGATGAGCACAGAGAAGCTTCAATTGATGTGTGTGAACCTGGAAATAAACCAAGAGATGTCTGCAGAGTCCAGCTGTGTCAGATGTGAATCAGTCAGATTGAGGACAGTCGAGGGACATGCAAGCACGCTCCAAACCAGCAGGTTTGGTAGCGTGAAGTAGGCTCTGACCACAAACATCCATCAGCTGAATTATGGGCTGTTGTCATGTTCTGATTTTCAGATGGTGGCCTTCAGCAGCTGTTAACTTGACAAGAACTAGCTTTTCACCTGCTAACATGGAGAGTCAGGGTTGTTTTTCCAGTCCTTATCCAGTTTTTCCTGTCCTCCATTCATAGCAGTTAGCAGAAGCTCAAACATTAAAATTGTGGTTTTCATTCAAAATATAGTCAGTTTAGCTATTCCATTTAGCTGCTTGTTTTTTAGCTGAAAGTCAAACTTTATCCTCAAACTTTAGCTTCAGGCAATAGCTTCACTGTCCATCCTCTCAGCCCTGTTTTATTACGTGACTTCAGTAATTCCCCTTATCGCTGTTACGCTGGGAGGTGGGGGCCAGACTAGCAGGCAGCTGATAGCAGCTTTTTTCCGATGGCAGGTGTTACCTGCTTATCTGTGTTTGTTCATTAAAGCAGATGAGCAGCGCTGCCGGCAGAAACATAAACACACACTGGAGGAGCTGCAGGAGCGTCCGGAGGAACCCGACAGGTTCCTAGACTCTTTGCGCTCCTGCGCTGCTTTCACTGCCCGCTTGACTATGGCTACAGGAAGTTAATGTTCCCACCTCACAGGAAATGAGCAACAGCAGCAGGAAATCCCCTTCAGCCCCCCTATTGAACAATGACACAGGTATGAAGCATCTGAGGACATCCACCTGTGTTCTGGAAACAGTCTAGGAGGCTGGAATGTATCTGGAAAACACGAACCATTCTTATCTTTTGCAAGCTCTTATCATCCGTCAGAGGTGGAACCGGTGGGAACAAACAGACCCAGAGCAGATGGAACATTCCGATTCTGATGGCTCAAATGAGCCAGATCAAAGGTAACATAAAATAAAAGAGTTTAAATTTGCATGAGATCAGTCGGACCATCAAACCTCCTGGAATGCAGGAAAGCTGAGCTTTAATGGGAATCCCCTCAGCGCATGCTTGGACCAGTGTGTTTGAATTAATATTCTGCAGTAATAATGAGGTGGGTGGCTAAATTATTCATCTCTGGCCCCGCAGAGTAAGGTCATCATCAGAGTCCAGCAGAACCCTGGTGAACATCCAGACCTTCAAGATCTGGATTAAACCATAACGTAACCCCACAGTTAAACCTGGACTTCCTTTCTGCCCCTGTTGCTACTTTGAACTGTAGACCTCATGTCTTTGATCCTGGATCCTTCACCACCTGCCTCCCTTCTGATACTGCATTTTTTAGACATACACAGCCTCAACAGCACCTGAACAGAGTGGTGAAATAGGCCCTTGACACCAGCAGTCCCATCAGAGCTCAAACAAATGAGAAACCCAGTCAGATCTGTGTGGATCCTCAGATGTTTCCTCCTGGTCCAGATGCAGCGACTCTGACCAAAGGGTAATTATGGAAGAGAAATGACTCAGAGTCTATTTACTACCAACAGAAATATCTCTCCGTCTTCCTCCTGCAGCTTCACACTTCTCCTGCCTTTGTCAGGCGTGATCTGTCACCCCCGCAGCCTCCTTGGGAGTGTGTGTGTGTGTGTGTGTGTGTGGGATCTAGTAAACTCCATGATGACTCTCTCTGAAGAGCCTTTTGAGACATGAAAATCAGCCTCCACCTGATCTGACCCTCAAAGGCTGGAACAGCACCATGATGCTGACTGAAAGGCTAATGAGCTGATCACAGAGACAACACAGACCCTGAGAACTTCAGAGAACCTTTGAGAGTCTGTTTCCACCAGAACCTCTGTCCTCCAGCTGCTCTTCCATGAGAGCTGAAGCTAACATCATCTGCTGAGGTTTTCATTTCAGCTCATCTTATTTTAATAGCAGTTTTTGTATGCCCCCAACACACATACACACACATGGACGCGCGCACACACACACACACACACACAAAACAGATTTTCCTTAAACCCGTGAAATGAATCATGAAATTAAAGCTTTTGGAAATTTCATCCTGGTTTATTCTCAGATTTGACTTCAGGCTGGTTGTGTCAGTGCCATCAGAGTGTCACATGACTTGACCACAACTATAAAGACTGTGTGTGCACGTGCACGCGTATGTGTGTGTGGGGGACAGAGCAGAAACAGCAGAGATGCTCCTGGGAATAGAAGCTGTGAGAATAACAGAAGTTGAATCAGAATAAATTTACATTTCTCCTATGCTCTCTTCCTTGTTGACGACCCTGTTGTCTTCATTTTAATTTTCTTGTGTGACAGCAGCTCCCTCCACAGTTGCGACCTTTCACACCTCCTCCATGTGCATTCTTGCTGTTTTTGCCTGTAGCTTTTTCCAGAATCTTGGACATTTTGACTTCAGAAACTCTTTCAACGCTCTTACTTACGACAACAAACAGGAACAAAACCTTGTCAACCTAGTCTGCACCAGAGTGGAACTGATTTGCTAACAGCAACATGTTGATGATTTTGAAGCTCTTACACATCAAGTTCATTTTCTCACAGGAAGTTCATTTCTGACAAAAACAGTTTGATTTTTAAAATAAAACCCTGTGTCAGTTATAATGACCATGTGCACATCTCCTAGAAAATAATAAATGGGCTATCTGGTAATGCTAAGTAAGAATCTTTGACTTCCTGAGTTTATTCTAGGAGGTTAAGAGGGTTAGCAGGATTTTAGCATAGCTCTGCTTTGTTTATGACACACTAATGAAACACTCATCCTGGAATATTCAATAATATCTGTGGAGAATCATAAAGAACCACTCAGCTAATTAACCGGACCTCATTAGAAGCTTGTTGTACTTAGAAAACATCTGTATTGATGAGGCAGCAGCAATAGCCCCTCCAGCAACAGGTAGAAAACTCCCCATTTGCCTTCTTTATCTTTTAATCTCAGATTCTTCATTGCCCGAAGCATCAAACTGGCTTTTCTTTTCAGTCAATAAGGCAATAGCGCATTTGACTGGTGTTGTGTGGCTGTTTAATCCTGACAGGCAGATCCGACTTTAACAACAGCCTTTGATTCTGTCTCTCTGAATTTGTGGGAGTTATTTATTGAATGTTGGATTAAAGGAGAAAAGTTCATATTTTTCGATATGCTCCAAAACAGTTGTTTAAAATGATTTAAATGCCCAAACACTTTCCAAAACACAGAATTCTCATCTGACAGCTCATTAAAACTAGCACTTCCAGCTAGCAATCTTATTTTAAATATCTGTTTTACACTTTTTTAGACTGTTTCTCCGCCAATAATTTGAAATCACACTGTCGTTCGTTCAATTATACATTTAAACTGCAACATTAAACTTGCAGCAGGAGATTCCCTAAACAAAAACCTTATTTTTAAAAACAGCTTGGACAGGCTAATGACGATCCATAAGCCCACCTCTGCCACAAAACAAGCATGTAAACAATCAGTGATTGAAGCTACTATTCCCTCAGATATTTTATATAGATACATTTTTCTTCTTGATTTGATGGTAATGCTTTATCTGTGGTGAAAGACAGGTGTGGAGGTCACGACCTCAGTGACCCAGGTTACTGAATGCAGCGACAGAAGTGCTAATTAGAATTAAATGAAACCTGACTGACAGGAAATGTGAGCTGCCCCTGACAAAATGAGCATTTAATGTTCTCAGTTCTGGATTCTGCTGACGTTTGTTGCTGCATCATTGTCACAGAACAGCAACAGGACATCAAAGCTCTTTCAGGGACAGGAGAACAATTAACAATGTGGAATGCTGAAGTGCCATGGCGATGGATCAGAGGTCTCATCACCAGGGTGGAGGTTTCCACCGGGTACACGTGAAGATCAGCTCCATCAGGTTGGTTCATGCTGAGGCTTCTTGACACAGCTGAATTTCCTCCAGATTTTTTCACCGTTGTGCCCATCCATGCTGGTCCTGGGTCAGTTCGGAAGTGGGCGTGGCCTGTACGTGGCATCAGTCAACAAGTCAGTACACATTAAGAAAACACATTCTTTCAGGCTGCTGCAGCATCCAGAGGTTCCTGCCGGCTCAACAGGAAGTGTTTCCTTCCAAATAAGATCAATCCAGCCGACAATTCCCATGAAAATATTGAAAGGAGAAGTAAATCCGTTTACGTGATAATGCGTCCTGTTTACATGCTGCTCAGCTGCTAATCAGACGGAATCACTGCGAGCAGCGTGTTCTGCAACACGTCAGATCTTTGAAGACCATCTGTCAATATGCAGCCACCTTCAGTGCTCCGGAAAAAACAGGAAATGTAGAGGGCGCCGATAAATTGCAGCTCCTGGTGTTTGACCAGAATTTCATTAGTTTTATGCATATTTACGGTCTCATCACAAGAGGTCTACAACGATGAAACTTTCAAATTTCAGGTCAATTCCAGATTTCAGTCAGGAATTGTGCAGTTTTAGTTCCTAAGGATGGAAGTAAAGGGGGAACTGTGAATTATTCAGGATCCGATGCTTCACCACCACAGAAAGAGATACCGTGGTACGGCGAATCAGCCCTGCTGCTCTGAGAGCAGAAAGTAAAAAAAAGCAATCACATCAGGCAGCTAGCAGCAGCTAATTAGCCCACCGAGGAAATGAACTCCCTGTCCAGAGAAATATCAGCACACATTTGATATCCAGTTGGCAAAACGCTGTTAACGCCAGTGATGATGGACAGATGAGAGCTTGGAGCTCCGCCTCCCAGCCAACGCCCTTCATCGCCTCCTCCTCTTCCTCCACAGACAGCAGCAGTCTAATGGACACAGGCAACTCTAATGACTGCTGGTCAATGCTGAGTTTAGCTCTGTCATGTTTATTTACCTCTGCCATATGTGTTTACATGTACTGTGTTTATTTACATGTAATGTGTTTGTTTACATATACCACATTTGTTTACCTCTATAGTGTTTGTTTACCTGTACCATGTTTGTTTACCTGTACCGTGTTTGCGGACAGATTTAGGAGAAACAACCCTCCTCCTATGCTGCATTATCTACGTCCTAGCTCAGGGGTGCTCACATTTTTTCAGCACGCGAGCTACTTACAAAATGTAATGTAAGAAGTCAAAATGATCTACCAACCACAAAAATGCAAAACATCTCATTATTTTCAAATGTATTGAGGATTCTTAGTATGTACAATGTATGTTGGTGTACCTTGCGTAACCGAATGAGCCAATATTGTAAAACACACATAATAATTAACTATTAACATCATTTTGTAATTGCCTGAGTTTACTTTGATGACTTGCACGGAATTCAATCAGCCAGGTATGCATAGTCCAGACAGTAGTTGCTGACAGCCAGCCTCAAGCACACTTCCAAATGTTCATCAGTCATGGTGGAACGGTATTTGGACTTAATAATCTTCATGTACTTAATAATCTTCAACGCACTTCGAAAATGACATCGTGAAAAAAAGTCCACCTCCCATTCCGTATGAAAGTGATATGTTTTTGTCTTCTTACTTGGTCCCGCTCCCTCATTCATATTGATGACCATAAGCTTTAGCGATGGCTTAAAATGAGAGGTAATTCGCTGAATAGCTTACACTTCTGACTGGTTGCCCTGTATGTCAATCAAGTAACGGGATTGATGATAGGCTGACATCGTAAGTTCTGCCGCATTTAGCGCTGTTGTTTGTTCTTGATTATTCACCTTAATGTCAAATTCAGTTGTCATCTAACTGGCTGCCCTGTATATCAATCAAGTGATGGGATGAATGATAGGATGATATTTTTTAATGCCACGCTGTGATCGACCAGTAGATCGCGATCGGCGTAATGAGCACCCCTGTCCTAGAATATGCTGACTTTTTGAGTGGGAGTTTTCACAGGAACCTTTTTTAAACTTCCTTATAGGCTTTTTCTGCTTATTCCTCTCTTTCTTAGGTCACTCCTTGGTGTACTTGGTTCACAGAGATGAGCAGAGGTCAGCAGCTTCAGTTGGTAACTGAGGATGATAAAATCAAATCAATCTTTAAATCAATCTTTATTTATATAGCGTCTTTTACAATCAAAATTGTTTCAAGACGCTTTCCAGAATCCCAGGGCCTAACCCCAGACAAGCAACAGTGGCACGGAAAAACTCCCCTTTAACAGGAAGAAACCTTGAGCAGGAGCAGGCTCATGTAGGGGGACCCTCCTGCTGATGGGGGGGGTGTGTGGAGAGAGAGGAGAGGAGAGGAGAGGAGAGGAGAGGAGAGGAGAGGAGAGGAGAGGGAGAGGGAGAGGTAGAGGGAGAGGTAGAGGGAGAGGAGAGGAGAGGAGAGGAGAGGAGAGGAGAGGAGAGGAGAGGAGAGGAGAGGAGAGGAGAGGAGAGGAGAGGAGAGGAGAGGACGGGCACAGAAACACATACAAAAATACACTATTTATACAACGGGTCAGCGGGGCCGGAGGTCATCATGCAGCTCCGAAGGCGGCGATACCTGTAAATGAATAGAGAATGGGGGGGGAGAAGCAGAAAAACGACACAAGAATCAGCATAACTTGTCTGCTGAGGAGGAGGAGAGGAGAGGAGAGGAGAGGAGAGGAGAGGAGAGGAGAGGAGAGGAGAGGAGAGGAGAGGAGAGGAGAGGAGAGGAGAGGAGAGGAGAGGAGAGGAGAGGAGAGGAGAGGAGAGGAGAACAAACCATGACCCAGTGGGGTGACAGAGGCCTGTCAGGTGATCATGTTTCTGGACCCCGGCAGCCTTGGCCTATAGCGGCATAGCTAAGATGTTAACCTAATGATTAGACGACCCCCTAAGTATGATAATTTGTCTGTCTATGATAGTAACTAGAACTACAGAATTAGTAACAATAAGTTTTTTCAAAGAGGTAGGTTTTAAGTCTAATCTTAAAAGTAGAGATGGAGTCAGCCTCCCGTACCTGGACAGGGAGCTGGTTCCATAGCAGGGGGGCCTAGTAGCTAAATGCTCGGCCCCCCATTCTACTCCTAGAAACTCTGGGAACCACAAGTAGACCAGGATTCTGAGAGAGGAGCGGTCTATTGGGCTGGTAAGGTGTCACTAGCTCCTCCTGGTAGGATGGAGCTAGGCCTCTGAGGACCTTGTAGGTCAAAAGGAAGGGTTTTAAAAATTATTCTAAATTTAACGGGCAGCCAATGAAGAGACGCCATTACATGGGATCTCTTCCATAAAAGCACTCACTGATGTTTGTGGGTGGATCTGAAGGAACTGCGGTTCCTTGTGGCGCTCCGTAGAGGATGAGACCAACCTCAGCTGAAGGATGCAAGATTATTCTGTGGAGAATCCAGCAACATGAGCGGAAACTTTCCATGCAAACTTTCCTTAGGAAGCCCTGAAGCTCCAGACAGAACCTTTATGAGCCTTCAAGGCTCTGAACTGTGAGACTGTTAAGTGTGGACAGGTGAAGCTCCACAGGAGACGCTTCTCGATGCACCAGTGATCATCTGGACTGATGATCTCAGATGTTTCTCCTCATCAGTAATGATGACTGACATTCATGATGGATGATGCCTCCTGCCTGGAGATTGATGGAGGTTCTGACACCTCCAGGCAGCTGCTCCTGGTGTGATGAAGCTCGTTGAGACCTGAGCCATCAGATAGAATGAGGAAGAAAGTGGAAGAAAGAGGAAGGAAGAGGAAGAAATATGGAGGAAGAGGAACAAAGATGAAGAAAGGAATAAAGAGCAAGAAAGAAGGAGGAAGAAAGTGGATGAAAGAGGAAGGAAGATGATAAAACGAATAAAGAGGAAGAATTAGGGAGGGAAAAAAGTGAAAGAAAGAGGGAGGCCGAAAGTGGAAGGAAGAGGAAGGAAGATGAAGGAAGGAATGTAGAGGAAGAACTAGGAAGGAAGAGACAGAAAGAGGAAGGGATAGGAAGAAAGAGGAAGACAGAAGAAGGAAGAAGGTTTCCCATGATTCACCTCTGAATGAGCTGAGGACAACTTCAGCATCCAGATCAGATGAACCACAACTTTAGAAGAAAAATCAATTAGAATAAAACTAGCTTGCAGAAAATCAATACACACATACACACAACATAATCATCATCATCATCATCATCATCATCATCATCATCATCATCATCATCATCATCATCATCATCATCAACATGATGTTTAGGACTGTTCAGTTTATGTGTGTGTGAGTGTGGGTTGTGGTTCATCTGATGCTGAAGTCATCCTCAGAGGTGAAAGTTATAAAAACTTTAGGCTTGAACTCTGATAGATGATGATCAACTAAAGTGTCCCATGAACCAATTCTGTCTCTGTAGTTCTGCCCGATGTAGCCATGTTCTACATGCTATGATATGTCCTTAATTAGGCTCTAGAGAACAGCTGACCTGCAGAGGAGCTCAGTTGAGACAAAAGTTTTGCTAGTTGGTGGATTCTGATTCATCTGAGGTTCTTGATGCAGCATTTGTTCTTTCACCACTGGCTGGATGTTCGATCATGAGCAGAGGATTCCGCAGTTGTTCCAAGACTTTCTTCAGCAGGAGAGTATCAGAAGGTTGAAGCTGAGGGCCAACGTGGGAGGAGCCAAACAATAGGACACACTGTTATGAGCATACCAGTCCAGTTTGGTCCATGTTGGCTCTGACTTCATTCTTCTTCAGTGACACAGGTAAACCTCCTCCAGCCTCAGGGGAGGAACTAGACCAACACCCACCAGGGTGGCACTACTGAGACATCCTTCATGTTCCTCATGGTCCAGATGAGAAAATGGAGAACTGGAGGTGTGATAGCACTGACCTTGGCTATCGCTGTGGGAGAGTAGAGCTGAGTGACACACAGACGGAGCAGACGTGGTCATATAGCCACCCCTTTAATGCAGATATGACCTTCAAACTAGCACGTCTGACCTTAAACACTGATGGTGAGAGAGAGAGGGAGAGGAAGTAAGAGAAGGACAGAGGGAGGGAGAGAATCCTGCAGATTCCAGATCAGTCGGATGCTTGTGTGGCTGCAGTGATAACATTCCTGTGGGGGTGCACAGTGTGGGTGGGTGGACTAAGTGACTGCATAGCTATGTGGTGTCACACATGATCGGACTGATGAAACAGTTCTCATCCGACTGTCACGTCTGCGAGTTTCCTGCTGCTATTTCAAAGCAGAGTTTGAAGTGGTCCTGAAGACCATGAGCTCCTCCCAGCAGAAGGATCAAAGGGTTTACCTGTTACACAATTCCCCCTGTTCCATATCTGCTACCAGCTCTGAAGGACAGAAACTTTCATCCTCCAGCAAACTAACCATCCTGGTTTATCAGAAGAATTTGTGAATCTGGTTAATAATCTAAGAGAATCTGAGAAGTTGTTAGAAGCAGAATATGTGGAATAGCATTCAAGAAGTGTGGGTTCAGAGTTCAGCTGTCAATCATGTCAAATGGTCAACACTCTGAGGGAACAGCAGGGAACAGAACTGGCTAAATCAAAGTGGAGGACAGGGATGAATATGGTGTCCTCCCCATGGCGTCCTCAGACAGTCAAACTTTTGGACCATCTAGAGGTGAAACTCAGACTTGATGGAATGCCCGCGAGCGAGCTGGAACCTTGATCTGAATGCTGTGCTCACATGGTCCTCAATCGTTACACTGGAACAGAATAGCTAATTTAGGTTCAGGTATGATGGTTGCCTTGGTTTCACAAAAGTTGGATCGCGGTGACATGTTCAAAGGATGCTACTGTTGTTTGTCTGTGTGAGAGCTCTTTCAAGCAGCTAAAAGAGAACATCCAGAATGCTAATGTGCCCACAGCTAGCACGACACAACGTATCACTAATGATGACATTGGTGCCCTGACCACTTTCAATCATGACGCAATAAGGATGAAGAAGAGTGGCGTTGAACCTCTGTCATGCTCTTCAGCTGCTGTTTGAAGTCCAGGATTTGCTGCTCATTGATGTTTTACTGTAGTTTCCATCAAACGTGTTGCTCTGTCAACCCAAATGCATTCGGCCTGTGGGTGAAATAGTTCTCTGTGCAGATTGAATCTATACAACAAAGGACCAAAGGAAAAAACCCATCAGGACTGCCCTGAGGATCAGACGTAACCTCCCTGACCCCAGCTGACCCACTGGGCTCTGCCCCCAGCAGGATTAACCGTCAATGGTTGCACCTTCCTTTGTTGTTCCTCCAGAACTTTCAATTTCCATTTTCACTGATGTCACATTTGCTACTGAACAGAGATTTAATAATCCGCAATAATCCAATCGACTGTCATCATAACCTCAAAAGAGAGGAAGAGGACAGAGGAACCTTCATAGCTAGCAGAAACACACAGATCACTCTTCAGTGGTATCTAAACCATGTTTTCTCTCTAAATATGAGGGTCATGACAGAGCCACACATGTCCAGTGATCTCCCCTCTCTGTCCCAGTATAATCAATCATCTATCCTGTCCGTCCCAGTATAACCAGTCATCTCTCCTCTCTGTCCCAGTATAACCAGTCATTGACCCATTCTGTAACCAGTTTATTAGCTACTCTATCTTCATGCTAACAACGGTCTCCTGCTGTTCCTGAAGCAATGTGTGTGTGTGTGTGTGTGTGTGTGTAAGGGGGGGGTGTGTGTGATGAGGAGGGCGGAGCTACATTGGGGAAGTTGTCACGTTCGGCTCTTGTGCTGTGCATCACAGATAAAAAGACGTCCTCCTGTGAAGAACAGTGACTTTGTCATGTTTCTGATAACATCATCTGAAGTCACGTTTCTCAGGAAACATCCTTGAATGTTCTCTTCTGAAGAATCATTTATAGTGGCTGTTGCTGCTAAAATGCTTGCAGTGATGATTGTGGTTCTGAGAGTTCTGTGCATCAGGTTCGGTCGCAGAACCATTTGTGAGTCGGACCATAGCCGGAAGTGACTTTTTATTGATGTAATTTTTCTTTCATCTTGTAGCTGATACAGAGTAACCAGTAGGATCAGAGTGAGACAAACAAGTCTAGCATAGACATGCAGAGCAGATTAATCATGAGAGAGAGGTGGAGAGACTCCACTCTGACGCCATCTAAACTCTGATTTCCACAGCAGCTCCACAAATACGATTAAACATCAAAGGAAATGTCCTAAGGGCTTTGATCTATACACATTAATGCCAAAAAATAGAAAACCTGTGGATGAACATAAATCTCTCACAATCATCTCTGTCCTCACATGTAGAATTAATTGGTTTTAAATTTAAAAGGGAAACAGATTTGTTAGCTGATTCTAACACTGTTCGCAAGGAGCACAACTCTTGTCACATATTTTCAGACTTCGACCTTCCTGATCCAGTTTTTCCTGAAGGGTAAATTCAAACGTGGGTCACGCGTTCATGCGTTTTGATTAGCTTTGCTTGGTCATTAGCTTCCAGTGCTGGCGGGGGGTGTGGCCTCCCCGACAGGAGGGGCGGGGTCATGCTTGCTGCTTTTTAATTGGCTGCAGTGAATCAGACTAATAGAAATCCTCCATGCTGATTTTTTTTCCAGAACCTCCTGCTGTGATTGATTATCCCTTAAAAAATGGAGAAAAAAGGACTCACAGGCAGTGGTGAAGACATATTGAGAAGAGCAAAAAAATGCTGTCACGCTGTTTAATCACCAACATTTCACCCATTTAACAGAAATATCTCTATACATGGACACATTTGCTTCTCTTCTTTGATCTTCAGGAACTATAGGAAGGACAAATGTCCAGCAAACGTTAAATGTCCAACAATATTAAATGTCCCGCAAATGTTAAATGTCCACCAAAAATAAACATTAAGTGATGGAATCACAATTTTGGGACCTGAGGCTGGAAAATCTCAGAATCCACCAGCATTGCTGTTCATTAAGCTAACTTCAGCAGTCACTAGCTAACATCAGCATAGCACATGTGCACGTCATTTAGATTAAAACACCTGTGGAACCACCACAGCTCCACAGCAGTGGAACACAATCTGAACACGATCAGAGTAGGAGTCCACGATGAATCTGATCTTTGAGGACAGCTCACATGAGTTCTGGATGTTCGTGTTATAGTTGTGTGTGTGTCCTCCTGCTGTGGTTCCAGAAATCACATTTCCCTCACTCATCAAGATTAAAAGAATGTGGTTCGGCTCTGTTGTTGATAAGGAAGCTTTCTTTCTCTTTAGAACTCATCAATAAATTTTCTGTCATACTTGATTCAAAAGGATTGAAGATGTGGGGATCATTATGATCTCAGTGTGGTACCAGTGGCACCAGCAGGCTGCAGCCTTGGCATCAGCAGGAAGTTCCGTTAACAAAGTCAAGCTGCTGATTTGTGAAAAATCTTCTCTTCAAGCCTCCTCCAAATTTTTCAGATCAAAGTATAGTTGGTGTTCTGAAAACCTCTTTTATGGGCTCAACTTTGGGGTTTTTAAATGCAGTTCTGTTTAAAAAGTCTGCTTCATCCCCCTCCTGCAGTTCAACGTCAACATCCAGGATGGAGGTCTACATATTATGATGTATTCACTAGTAAACAAACTGGTGTTTTATTCATTTTGCATCAAACTGGAAACTACAGGTTCTCCGCCCATTTCTATGGAAAGTGGGCGGAGTTTCTGTTCCGAGGCGCCGCACCTGAAAACGTTTAGAAACAGGAATTGGAGACAAGGGAGAGACTTTTAATGCATGATACTTTAATCATCTTTCATTTGACAGGATATTAAAATAATCAAAATAATTTGATTTCACATTTACAAAAAACTTCTACAACCTGGCATCACCTTGGCAACAGACACCTGCAGTGCGGTTCAGTGTTCTCACACACACATCCATCAGTCGTCTGGCTCAGCCACACACTGTTCCACGATCTCCCTCAGGTTGGGGTTCTCCATGGCAGCTGCCACTCTCTCTTTATCGTTAATCTGTTTGTTGACTGTAGACACAACCATCATTCAGTCATTCAACACATCAGATATGAAATCAAACATTAGAGTGTTGGTCAATTAGCATCCCTGAAGTCATTTAGAAGGTTCTAGTTCTTTTATGAAAATGATTTCCAACACCATCGTGTCACTTGCCCTACTTTTACGGTAACTTACTGTTGCCTTAGCAACACGACAGCACTAAGATTTTATGTTGCTCAGCTAAGAGACGGAACACAGTTGGTCCCCATAACTCAGGAAATGATCCGCTGATGTGAGCAGAATGTCATGTTTATTTAACCGTTCATAAAAACACTCACTGTCTTCTTCTGTTGAATGAGTTCCCTCGGAAATGTAAATTTCCAACTGAGGAGACAAAAGGAAACAGACGGTAAAACCGACAGGCTGCTGTTTATTTTCAGCCACAAACATGAAGAGAACACAGAACACTTCAGGAACTCTCTGTTCTAATTGCTCTTGAGACAGAACCATGACCTGATCAGCAGCCAGCAAGAACATTTTATGTGTGGTAACGTTATAGCTGACAGTTTGATCCAGTTCTGAGTTCTCCGTTGGGGTGTTGAGACTTGAGAAACTGCTGTTCTGATGCTAAGTTATTGGGAGTTCTCAGTTCCTCTGTCCTGAAAATGAACCCGCATCTGTTCCTTCACTCTATAACTTTTATAAAGAAGGCATGACTTATGGAATCATTTCAGTCCTGTTGAATGACTCCAGGAGACCGTAAACGTTGCTAATAACGCGTGAGAATTGGGACTGTTGCAGCTGCTGGACTAGATGCTGCCACTAAGTCCATAGATTGCGTCCTTACTGGTGTCATCCTTCCAGGTAGCCCAAATGATGCCGGAGCAGGAACAAGGCTGAATTCAGAATCTCCTGCTGATAAATGTCGGCAGTCTCGTGTCAACAGTTTCAAGGTTCAGGTCATTGAACTGGGTACTGGGACCTTCAGAGTTCTCCTGTTCCTGGTTCTTGTGTACACAAATCTCTGCTGGTTCTGGAGTGCTTGGGTCAGTACCAGTGCTCAGATCTGTATCTCTGATCTTGTCTATCACGTCCTCTGACTGGTCGATCACCGTTCCTTCAGTTTGGATCTACTGGTCGATCACGGAGGTAGTACTGGTCCATCACGGCGTGGCATTAAAAAATATTATCCTATCATTCATCCCGTCACTTGATTGATATACAGGGCAGCCAGTTAGATGACAACTGAATTTGACATTCAGGTGACCAATCAAGCGCAAACAACGGCGCTAAGTGCAACAGAACTTACAATGTCAGCCTATCATCAATCCCGTTACTTGATTGACATACAGGGCAACCAGTCAGAAGCGCTAAGTTATTCAGTGAATTACCTCTGATTTTAAGCCATCGCTAAAGCTTATGGTCATCAATATGAATGAGGGAGCGGGACCAAGTAAGAAGACAAAAACATATCACTTTCATACGGAACTTTCATTCACAATGTCATTTTCGAAGTGCGTTGAAGATTATTAAGCATCCCTGTCTGATTCAATTCAGTGTAGGTCATCAAAGTAAACTCAAGCAATTACAAAATGATGTTAATAGTTAATTATTATGTGTGTTTTGCAATATTGGCTCATTCGGTTACGCAAGGTACACCAACATACATTGTACATACAAAGAATCCTCAATACATTTGAAAATAATTAGATGTTTTGCATTTTTGTGGTGAGTAGATCATTTTGACTTGGTCATTGTGTAAGTAGCTCGCATGCTGAAAAAATGTGAGCACCCCTGATCTAGAAGATGCAGGAAGTTCTTTTTCTGCACCTTCAGAGGTGGGTTCTGTTGTCATTCCGTAGCTCTCAGCTCTGTCTGTGAGCCGTTGTTCTGACTAAGGTAGTTTGACTGGAGTTGACCCTGGAGTAACCAGGGGAGGTTCTGCCACTCACCTTGTGTTTGAAAGGCAAACAGCGCTGCAGCTTCACCTGGAGGCAGAGACCTGTGGGCAAAAACGTATGGATCAGAGCCCAGGAGGACAGACAGACAGTGTGGAGGACAGACAGAGGATGAGGAGGACAGACGAGGGTGAAGAGGAGGGTGAGGGAGACAGACGGAGGGTGAGGGATACAGAGGGAGGGTGAGGAGGACAAACGGACGGTAAGGAGGACAGACAGATGGTGAGGAGGACAAACAGACGGTAAGGAGGACAGACAGATGGTGAGGAGGACAGAAAGAGGCAGAGGAGGACAGACGGAGGGTGAGGAGGACAGACAGAGGATGAAGAGGAGGGTGAGGGAGACAGACAGAGGGTGAGGGGAATAGAGGGAGGGTGAGGATGACAACCGGACGGTAAGGAGGACAGACAGATGTGAGGAGGACAGAGGGAGGCAGAGGAGGACAGACGGAGGGTGAGGAGGACAGACAGAGGATGAGGAGGACAGAGGGAGGCAGAGGACGACAGACGGAGGGTGAGGAGGACAGACAGAGGATGAGGAGGACAGAGGGAGGCAGAGGACGACAGACAGAGGCTGGGGACGACAGACGGCGGCTGAGGAGAACACGCAGATGAAGAGGACAGGCAGAGGTACAGGAGGACAGGCGGAGGGAGAGGAGGACAGGTGGAGAAGTAGGAGGCCTCACCGATCAGCGTAGCCAGGGAGCAGTGAGGGACGGTGGGAGAGAACCTGATAATAATCAGGTACTCATCCTCACCTAGCTCATGGACCTCCACACACTTCTCTGTCACCACGTCTAGCTCCTCCAGGGTGTTGGGTTTCTCTGGGTCCCGGATCGTTCGGATCACATCTGGTAGATAATACAAAAACAGACAGTCAACAAATTTCAACATTAAAGGCAGAAACAGGAAAAGAATATCAGTGATATACGAGTGTGTAAACGTGCTGAAACTGTCGACTGAACTTTAAGGTAGTTTGTTGTCAAATTTGTTTGAGTGTTCAGGTGAAACTTTGTTTCAGGCTGCTGAGGAGAAGAATCCTCGGTTTAACTAGACACAACAAGGTGCTCTCTATACTTAATGGCGCACTTTTACAGAAAAGTAACCATTTTGACCTTATCTGATTTCTGAGACTGTTACCGTTTACAGACATGTGCAAATCCGTCTTAGAACTGCTACGAATCTAATTCTCTCAACACGATCATCTGACATGAAAGCAAACCATTTGAACACCGGCAATAACACCGCTAATACTTACCGTACACTTCCAACGCTTTCTCCTCCATTTGTTTCGTCTTTAGGACATTCCTGTTGTTAACGAGCCCAGAAAACTGTAAAACCTTGGTAACAGTCAACGACACAAGGCTGGAGACTATTTCCATGTTTTAATTAACGCCATTATAACGACGACAAAGCGACTGAGACAGGAAAATACTGTTGAAACCTCAACACGGTTCAGCGGAGGAAAGGTCACTTCCGCTTTCATTTCACTTTAAGGCAAAAGAAATCGATCCATGATCGATTCCATTTTCCTACAATAAAATGAAAATAATTCTCAACCTTGAGACTATTTTATCGTGCATTATTTCAGAACTTGGGCCAGACTTAATACTGACATCTTTCCTTTTATACTGAAGCAGCTTGTCGAACTAAATCGGTATACTCTTTTAGGTTCTGGGCTAAAGTTAAAGGCTTATTTGATTGACAGCTGAGTTCTACTTTTGATTGGACAGGCAGTCGTATGATCGCAAATCACAACAGAAAAAGCAGAAACCAGTTTGTTGATGGCTTCGTCAGCTGAGTTAAATCGCTTTTTAATATCGTTGTTCCATTAACTGATCTTTTTGTTAAGTTCCTTTATTGGTCAGATTCTGTCACCTGACATAGTCACGTGATTCACATACGAAGCTGTTTCTGGGTTTAGTTGGTGTGTTCGTTTTCAGAAGCGTCAAATTAAGGACTTTTGCTTATAAAATGTCTCTTTAGCGGACATTAAAACTCAGTAATCGGTAATAAATTGTCCCCTCGGCGGTGGAAGATGGCGGCGGCCGGGGACGCCTCCACAGAGGTGCGTGTGCTCCCGGAGAACCCACACTGTGGGGAGGTAGCAGACATCCTGAAGGCACAACTGGCCCCCGGAGGCTCCCTGCTCGGCTGCCTGAGTGTCCGGGGCCGGCTGGAGCTGTGGGACCAAGCAGACAGAGAATCTTCTGCGGCTACTGTGGAGGGAAGTTTCTCGGAGTGAGTCTAGATTCACAACAACGGGGGAATTCTAAACGTTTAATTAAAAACGTAATATTGCGCTGAGTCTGGTGCTGATAAATTTGGTTAATTTCCTCATAAAATACAAAATTAGCCTGATACGCTTTGACCTTCATGAAATTCGGAAATTTTGTTCCTTCAAACTTTCATCTACGTTAGATAATCCACTTTTATTGGACATTTTCTAAAGTAGGGAATTATAAATGGAGTGTGTGTTAAAAGGGTTTATTCTAGTATATTTAGGTGTTACTGAGTGAAACCAGAACACGTAGAACCAAAATCAAATTATAATTTAAGTCATGTTTAAATTGTGACCATCTCTTTCACATGAATAAATATCTGTCAGTGTCTTTTATGCATCTTTATAATTCTCTGCTGGATCATTCTCAATGATCTGCTGTGTTTGCAGTTTTTGTTGGGAGGAAGTTCAGGCTCATGCCCGTGGCGGCGCTGCCAGGCTGTTGGCTGTTGGAGCTCAGTGTCACCTGAAGCTGCTGGAGGTGAACACAGAACGAGGATCTCCAATATCGCTGCTCTGGGATAGTTCTGCAGATCAGCTGCTGGAGGCACTCAGAGAGCAGGACCATGGTGAGAACCAGGACGAGCCCGCCGTGGCATCAGCAGTAGCCGCATCTTCAGCGTGCTGTTTATGTCTGATCTCATGTTTGGTTTCAGATGTGTGTGAGCAACAGTCACTGCTTGTTTTGTCGTTTGCTGCTGGACGATGCTTTGTGTTGCTGAACACCGATTGGCTGCTGCAGCTGCAGTGGCGACCAGCAGAGGCGGAGCTTCAGACAACATCCTGCTGCCGCATCCAGCTGAGTGATGACAGCAGACACACATCTGTGGACCGCTGCATCTCCAGAGAGACGCTCTTCATCCTCAGCACCAGCGGACTTATCTGTATCCACAGCTAAGAACAACATATTGCAACTCATCTCAGGGAAATTAGACACACTACTGTAGAGTGTCCAAATGTAAAAGTTCTCTGTGAAGCTAAGCTTGCATCAAAGCGGGGCTAGCATGGACAAACTCTTCCTTCACTCTGACTTCCAGCTGTGTACCATGTCTCTGATGGCAGTCTTCTGGCCACCATCGACCTCCTGTCTTACCTGAAGTCCTGGCCGGTGGAAGACGAACTCAGCTTAACAGCTTCTTCCCTCTCGTCTTCTTCTTTCTGCCTCCTGCAGGTGTCAGCTGACCTCAGCACGGCTGTAGCCGTCACTCAGTCTCACACCGCCGTTGCTGTTGACCTCAACCATTACTTCAGGTGAAACGTTCCTGTGGCTGACTGTGATCAGTGGTCCAAAGGAAGTTGAACCTTTGGCCTTTCAGCCAAAACTCTGATAGAACGGACGATTGTTTGGAGGAGTTGTAAGACTCATTTAACTCCAGGTGATGTTACTGACTGAAAATGCTTTGCCTTGTGTTCCAGGAGTTTTCCGAACCACCTCTATTGCGTTGTCCCCGTCTCTCGTCCACCTCTTCAGCCCCAACAGGCCGACGATCAGGACAGTGTGTCGAGCTGTGGCCGCTGTTTAATCAGTCTGGGTCTGAACTTCATTCCGGAACGGTAACTCCAACATCTCCTTTGATCGTAAAAACATTTTTTTTTTGTTTTCTAACAGAATAAATCTTTTATTTGAAACTGGAGGACAATTATCATCTGTATTTCAGCTCCTGGGAAGCTCATCTGGCCTATTTGTACACTAAAGCTCAGCAAATTCCTACCAACTCTTCTTCTCCCTCTTCATGGTCTTCCTCCCTCCCCCATCTGAAGTCACACCAGGCTGTGTTCTCAGCTCACAGCAGAGTTCCTCATGGTGGCACAACAGTGTCTTTTTCAGTCCCGAAATCGTCCATCCCCTCTCTGCTTGCCGTGTCTGAGTTCTCTGCACAGCTGACCTTCGTCACCCCTGGAAACCAGCCCAACACAGCAGCCTTTTGGGATTTGGAGTCGGGGAGGGTGAGTTACCACCAGACGTGTGGCGAAGCGGCTCCAGTTCAGCGCTGCGGCGAAAGACAGCATCAACTGTTCCTGAAGAGTGAGTCTGATCAGTTTTGGTCTTTGTTGTTTTAGTCTTCAGATTACTAATCTTCAAAATCATTTAAAATTAACAAAATGTTTGTACAGAGGCAGGCCTATTCCAGGTCTTGTTCTCTGTTTCCCAGCAGGATCTGCTCATCAGGTTGATGTTGTTTGGCAGCGCTTCAACAGTGGATGCTGTTTGTCACTTGAACAGCTGGGGGCGCTGCTCCATCCCTATTCACTCCCTACAGGTGGGATTCGGCTTATGAGCCTTCCTCTGAAGAGGTGAGATGTTCCCTTGCTGACTTTCCTCTGTTCTGCAGGCTGGACTGAAGAACCGTCAGTTGGACACAGTGGAATTTTTCCTGAAGAGTAAAGAGAACGTTCTGAAAGCTGCAGATCAGCCGGCACCTGCAGACCTCACCCACGGTACCAGTAAACTCAGAGCTTTGTGCCATCTGCAGAAAGTGTTGCTGATCTCAGCTCTGTGTGTGTGTGTGTGTGTGTGTGTGTGTGTGTGTGCGTGCGTGCGTGTGCGTGCGTGTGCGTGCGTGTGCGTGTGAAGGGCTTCAGCAGTTGTGTCCAGCTTTAGACCTGCTGTGTTTAGCCATCAGAGACTCCCACAGCGAAGCTCAGAGTCGTCAGTTTTCAGAACAAGTTCTCAGTGTCACGGTCAGCTTCATCAATACTCAGATCAGAACGGTCCTGAGCAACAGACACTGTAAGACACACACACACACACACACACACACACACACACACACACACACACACACAGTAGAGTGGTTTATTAGGACCACATCCATCTCTTTCCAGACGAGGATGAAGGCGTGCGGAGCTGCGTCAACGTCCTTGATCGTTACGTGACTGAACTAAGGAGCTACATGAAGAAATTCCCCTGGCCTGCAGGGGGCAACACGTCCAGCTCAGTTGATACTGACACGGAGGATGAGTGGGCCGGTCTGCCAACGGAGGTGAACTGAACTAAACTTATCAATTTTCTGCCCAAAATATAATCAATTCAAAGATGCTCTGATAACTTCAAAGTAACTTTGATGAAAAGTATGTGATTACATTTCTGTTAAACCCAAATAAAAAGAACTTCCATCGGCTCTTTTGTGTCCTCGGCAGGAACTGGTACGTCTCTCAATTTTGACCAATCAGATTCCTCGAGCTCAGGCTGTCCTGCGAAGGCAGAACTATCCAGAACAGGATCTATCGGCTCTGAGGATGGAGGGTCTGCGTCAGGTGTTCTCCTGCTTGCAGTGCCGGGACCTGCAGACTGCTTGCACACTCCTCATTAACATGGTCAGAACGTCTGTTCTTCAGTTGCTGCAGTAGTATGTTAACGTTGCTATGTTAGTCAGGATATGCTTTCATTAGCACAACCTGAACCTGCAGTGGGACTTCATGTTTTAGGGTTTCAGCGTGAAGGAGCAGCTTAGCAGTATCTGCCGCTACACTGACGACAAAGACCTACGGGAGTTTATGGTTGGTTCACCGTTGTTGTTTTTTTTACCTGTTCTGTTTCCCAGCAGCCGTCTCAAAGTTTGTGATGATTCCAGGTGAAGGAGCTGTCAGAACAGGGTT
Source organism: Takifugu rubripes (assembly GCF_901000725.2). Taxonomy (NCBI): domain Eukaryota; kingdom Metazoa; phylum Chordata; class Actinopteri; order Tetraodontiformes; family Tetraodontidae; genus Takifugu; species Takifugu rubripes. Next base: position 6,369,385 of record NC_042293.1, on the reverse strand, counting down.
TTCTTCCAGAGGAGGAGCTGCAGGGCGTGGCTTTCATCAGAGAGATGGAGAAGTTGGGCTCGCTGCCCGGGTCCCGCCACACCACGAAAACCAGCTCACAAAGGTAAACATTAGTCTTTACACGTCCTCGGCGTCTTCATGCACCTGTTGTGTCCATGGTAACAGCAGCATTTGGTTAGCTGGCGGGTGAAGGCAGTCAGCCATCAATTTAGAAATTACCCTTGAGTTCACCAGAAGATGGCACTACGTATATCAGGAATACTGAGGCAGAAACCAGGTTCTGGAATGAGGTCCAGTCTTGTCTCTGACCTCTTTGTTTCTGTCATGCTGCAGGTGGTTGCAGATGATCCTTAGAGAACCACCTGCTGGTGTGGAGGTTCTGACAGAGCTGGTGGGACCGAAGCGGTCTGAGGAGGAAGGGTCTCTCTGGAGGAACCTCCGGCTGGATTGGGCGAGAAACTGGGACAAGAGCTGCCAGACTGCCATCACCCTGTCCAGACGCCAACACTCAGGTGCATCCACCAGTTCTTATGGTGGTTCCACTAAGGACTCAACTTGGCAACATCTGAAGTCGTCACCTTTGACCTTGTCTGGATTTGGCTGCACTGTTGGCCTGTTGCCAGTTTAAAGAGCGAATCTTCTCTCTGATCTTTGGTGTTTTGGCTGGTTTCTTCTAGATTTGAGCTCCTGTGAGTCGGCAGTGTTGTGGCGCTACCTGACTTCTTTGCATGACCATCGAGTGCTGAGCTGGATCAGTGGGAAGGGCCAGACCTCTGGCTCGCCCCGCTGGCCTGAGCTAGCACCAGAGGTGGTCAACAACAACACAATGTGCAGCACCTATATGAGGGAGAACATCTTGGACCTGCTGGCCAGGTACAGCTGCAGTTTTGGCATCTGTGGAGTGACAAAAGGAGCTCTAACATTGTGGTGTCTCGCTGTGCGTCCAGGAGAAGTGTGTTCATCCCGGATGAACTGGCGGACTTTGAGCAGCTGTTGTGGAGACTTGCTCAGGGTGGAGGAGTGATGGCCTTGACCCCACCCGTCCCTCAGTACCGCTCCCCGCTTAGCCTCGACTTCCACAGCTTGTTCATCACCTTCTGCCAGGACCACAACTTGCAGTACCTCCTCTACACCTACCTGCAGCACTACAGGTGACCTGATGACATTACTGTCTTGACTTTTCTAATTAGCAGCTAATGAGCCACATGTCTCTGCACTTAGGTTGACGCCCAGAAACTGTCACCTGTTGACAGATCAGAGAATGTCAGAGAACCAACCCTGGTGTGAGATGTTGGTGAAGATTCAGGAGATCACCAGAGACCTGACTGGTACCAGAGTGTTGTTGTAGAAGTTTCTGCTCTCCATTGTAATGAAACCGAACAGTCTTAATGGACTTGATAATGGACTTGATAATTCCTTAATTTTATCTGTTGCCTTGATTGTTTTAGTTGTGTCGTACTGGAGAGATGCTTGATAAACCAGAGCAGGTCGGAGCAGAAACACAGTTAATGGCTGCAACTTTAGCTTGTGTTGTATTCCAGATCCAGGACTGGTGTTCCAGGCTAGTTTAACAAGTGCTCAGGTACTGCTGCCGGGCAGCCAGGCATCTCTCAGCAGCCTGCTGCTGGAAGGTCACTCTCTGCTCGCCCTGGCCACCATCATGTTTGCCCCCGGAGGAATTGACGAGGTGAGCATCGCCTCTAAGCAACAAACACGTGATTTTTCCATCTATTCCAGGGCGATCGAGGTGAATCTCGTGTTTATCTGATGTCCTGTCCTCTGATTGGAACGCTGGAAGTGAACAATTCTGTTTTTGCTGGTGAACTGGATCAAATATACCCTCAGACTGTGTTCAGGGCCGGGCTTCTTTTTAACGCTGGTCAAAATTCGAGCCAATGACATTAATCCAGCATGCCACCACCTGGTCAAACAGTTGCTCATTATGTGAATTTTTAGGAATGATTCCTACTGCTCACAGGGTGAATATAAACAATAAGAAACAAGAATTGCTCCGGGTCCCACAGCCTCCTCATAGACATAAAATGATGATAAATCCTAAATGGATCCCATGAGTGATGATGTTTTTTTTTCTTGAACGTGTTCTTCTCTGAAGCTAATAGTTCATGGTCAAAGGTCAGGAAGGTCAGAGAGGACGGTTGACCCCCAGGTCCTCAAGATGGCACTGGCGCCCTACCCCAAGTTGAAGGTGGCACTGTTCCCTGGCGGGCCCCGAGGACACAGCCCATCCTCTGACATTACAGTGTACCACCTCCTGCAGGTACCCTCATATCTGTCTCCAGCAGTGTTTTAGAGCGCTCCCTACATGTGATCTATGTAATAATGTAATCATTATTGGTGAAAGTACCTTTTAGCCACTCAACCCCCCAACCACGAAGATGTCTCAACATTACATCTTTACTTTTTTGCACTTTTTTAATACTTGGCTCCCTGGGGCACTCTGCTTTTTTTCATGCTCAATTTAAAATCTGAAACCTGTTTTTCAGTCCCTCCATCCTCTGGACCCCTCCAGGCTGTTCGGCTGGCAGGCGGCAAACACATTCAACTCCACAGGTAAGTTGTGAAAACTGGTCCCAGAATCTTTAGCTTCAAAGATTCTGGAACATCTTTAGTCTCCTCAACAGAATCGTCAGAACTTCCTCACTTCTCCAGCCCACACCTGGTGAACAGGTTTGCTCTGGTAGAGAATCTCGACTTCCTGTATTACCTTCGTCACGGTCGTCCATCTTTCGCCTTCGCCACCTTCCTGATCCAGCAACTGAACGGCTGTAGTGACATCAGGCCGCGGTGAGTAGAAGAGTCTCAGGTGGTGGTGGATCACATGGTGTTGTAATACTGTGTGTGTGTGTGTGTGTGTGTTAGGCTGCAGCAGGTCCGTCAGCAGGTGTACCAGTTGGCCCTGCAGTGCTTCAACATGGCGCCGGTGGTGTCGGCGTGTGTGTGTTTCTGTGAACTGCTGGGCATCTGCAGCCTGAATCTCAGGGTGGATGTCCGAGCATTAAACGCCATCCTGCAGCACTGGAGCCGACACCACGGCATCGGCACGCCATCGCGGTATCTCCACATGCTTGGTAACCCAACTCACAGCCAGCAAGCTAATGCAGCATGTGCACACAGTGATTTATCTTTCTTTCAGTGTCTAAAGGTGTGAAGCTGGTGGAGGCAGAGCCCAAAGTAGCAGAAGAGCTGATTGGGGATCTGGAGGCTGCAGTGATGGATCAGCTGGAGCAGAAAGGCATCGGCAGGTCAGACTTCTGCAACCATCTCCTCAGTCCAAAGCTGTCTGCAATGAAATTTGCTCCCAATTAATTGTGTTTATCTTTGTTTTATATTTAATTTTCTTGATAAACTTCCAAATTGTTGCTGTAGTAAATATGATTGTCAACATTCATGAGAAATATTTAAGTAATGACATAGGTGTGGAACAAGCTAAGCTAATGTAGAACAATTGTATTCCACAAACGGTCTATTTCAACCATAAAAAAACGAAGTAACGTGTGTGTGTGTGTGTGTGTGTGTGTGTGTGTGTGTGTGTGTGTGTGTGTGTGTGTGTGTGTGTGTGTGTGTGTGTGTGTGTGTGTGTGTGTGTGTGTGTGTGTGTGTGTGTACTATAGGTCATCATATGAGGCTGCTCAGGAGTGGGCGTTGCCTGTTCAGTTCTGTCAGCTCCATGGTCAGACACTCAGCTCAGTTTATCCTACCTACTGTGCTAGTGATGGACACTTCATCCACTTCCTGCTTTTTGTCCAGCTGCACAACTTCCCACCACAGCAGGTGAACACACACACACACACACACACACTTTGGTCTTTGATCAGGTTCACTGTATCGAACCTTTTGAACCAATGACCACCCTGATGTTCAGTAAAAGGTGTATTTGTTTTTTCCTGGTTTTCCAGGTGAGGGCACTGGCAGCTGGGTTTGGTCCCACCCTACAGGCCCACCTGAATCTGGCCTTGCAGGACTTGCAGGTGGATAACAAGCGGAGCCGCTGTGGATCAGAGGAACCACCAGAGTCTCTGAGGAGCACGGAGCACAGCAGCATCCAGAAGCCCATCACGGAGCTGTTCCAGGTCCTCCTGCAGAGCCTGGAGGAGGCGGCACCCTCCTGGTTCCTTCTACAGGAGGCTCTGGTGCAGCACTCCCCCACCCTCGCTGTAATGGCTGCCTGCCAACAGGTAACTGTGGCAGCTGTAAAGTCAACAACTCAATTTGTGTTAATTCTAAACCAGCTATATTTGCTCCTAATTTAGCTATTACATTAATGAAACAACACAGTCTGTGGTCGTTAAAGTTAATTATCCAAATCAAGTTTGATTCATGATAATTCCACTTTTGCTGATTAAAACTTTAGTTAAAATTACACTTTAATGATGCGTAATTGAAGGAAATGATTACATAAATGAATACATTTTAAATTAGTTTCTGTCTGCATTAACTTTGGTCCAAAACACTATTCAACTCGTCTGAACTGGTTTAATAAACTCATTTTTTAAAACTCGTAAATCCTCCAATCTAACTGTAAAGTTTGAAGCACATCAACACAAACAGGTCAGGTTTCTAGAACAAGGATCCGAACTCAGGACTCTGACCATCAACAGAGTAGATAACGTTTCTCAAATCATCTAAAGCCTTTTTTAATATGATAAGACCTCACAACGCCTTTGAATTAACCTTTAGTGGGCAGATAATTGGACAATAATTCTCTTCTTTTTATTCTGTCCATTCCATCCATGAGTCTCTGCCACTGTATGATCAGTTTTACATCCTGTTTATCCTCTTACCTGCACATTATTTGTCATTGTTTTTGTTTAATCATTTTAAAATGTTTGTTTAGTGTCATTACATTAAAAATTGCCGAAAGAAATTAAATATTAATAGCTTTGATTCATCTGTAGAGAAAAACATCAGTGACTTTTTTGATTGACAGGGGGCCGAGCTTCTAGCTTGCCTGTGTGTGTGGGTTTTGACATCTGTTGATGACATCACTGCCAGTGAAGCCACCTCCCACCTGGACGAAGGCCCAGAGCATCATCACTGGACACTCCACGACCTGTCCGTCATATGGCGGACGCTGCTGGGGCGGGGCTGCGTCCGGCCCCTCCTTCGAGGCTTTGAACTCTTCCAAAGGGTGAGAGTGATTCATTCTCATATTCAGTACTGTTTCCATGGTGATGGTTTTCCCAGGAACCTCTTGCTCATTTACCAGGACAGTTTTAGGGTAGGATGTTGTGTTTTGTAACCAAATTTCTTGGATTAAACCTGTGTTGATGCATCTGCCTCAGGACTGCCCCTTGCTGTTGGTGTTGAGGATGTTTGAGTTGTGCTGCGAATACAGAAACTTCTCTGAGGCCAAAGTAAACCTGGTGGACTTCCAGAAGACCCTTCTCACTGTGAGGAAGCAGAAATGTGCGTTGTCTTCTCCTGACTCATCACTGACTCATTTCCCCACTGTTACAGCTGAGGACCAGTAGCCCACCGCCCTCTGGTGGACTCCCCCTGCAGTGGGTGGAGACCCAGGCCTCTGTGCTGCTCCTCTCCATGCTGCAGCGCTGTTCTTCCCAGTTTGACCTCCACCGCCTGCTGCAGCTCCTGGCTGATGTTGACAAACTCCTCAAGTCCAACGGTGAGTTCAGCTCCTCATTCAGGTTTGTGTCTTGCTCTAAAACTAATGATGAACTAATGATAGATTTTTTTTATCTTTTCTGTAACGTGTGTGTGTGTGTGTGTGTGCGTGTGTGCGTGTGTGTGTGCATATGTTCCTGTGCAGGTCTAGACTTTAGGAAGCTCAGCCAGCTCAGTCAGCTCCTGCAGGACTCTGACGTCAGTCTGTCTCCTCGGCTGCTGCAGTGCATTTCAGCATCCGTACAGCAGGAGGAGTTCCAGGCCATCGTGGAGGCTCTGCAAGCCAGGGGACGCTACAGCCAGGCCCGGCAGGTGGCACAGCTGGCTGGCCTGTCCATCCAGCAGCTACTGCTCAGCCAGGTCTGCAGGCAGTGAGGTGGATTAGGATCCAGACTCTGACCTGCGCTCACCTTTCCACCTTTTCTGTCATCCATGCAGCTTCTCCAGGAAGTGAACTCCCAGAGGTCCAAACGTCAGTGGGGGAGGCTGGAGACCAGAGTCACCTTCTGGAAGAAGTGTCATGAGCAATTAAAGTCTGACAGCACTGAGGCTGAGTTAGCCCACCAGTTCTTCCAGTCACAGGTGGAACTGGATGAGTGGTCCAAGTCCGACGAGCTACTGGAGCTCCAGGAGCGATGTCTACTACTCTGCCTCACTGCTCATTGGCTGTCCCAGCTCAGCCCGGTACCTGCGAAACAGCTGGAGAGCCTGGAAAAGAAACTGTGGCTCTTTCGGGTTCGATGCCACATCCTCACCATCAACATTGAGAAGGCAAGTGTGTTCAAGCTGCCGCCTCCCCCCATCACACCTGGGATGAACATGTACGAGGCACTCATGAAGGAGTTCTCCATGGACAACGTGTCCTGTCTGAACACGGACACGTGTCTACGCCTGGAGGGACTCCCAGGTCCCTCTGACGAACCAACCCTCGACCCGTCACTGAGTCCAGAGGAGCGGACTGTCCTGACCACTCTGATTGGTCAGGTGCTGGACGAGGGCAGTATCCACGAAGCCAGTCGGGCGTGTCGGTACTTCTCCCTTTACCACCAGGATCTGTGGCTGGTGCTGCACTGTCGAGGTCTGGCCTGTGGAGAACTGAAGCCAGAGTCTACAGAGGAGGTGTCAGAAGCTCCGCCAGGGAAGAGCATCAAGCCCTGTAAGATCCATCTGACCATACCCCTTCCTGCAGGTCGCTAGGACTGTAGAATGCTGTTATCTGCTCAGAATTCTCGAGAAAGCTGTGAAAATGGGAAAGGTTCTGAAGCGCAGCCCTGAGGAACTCCTGCTATCTGTTGACTGACTGGTTTTCCCATCTCCTCCAGCTTCCTCTGTCAGCAGTCTGCTCTCCTTCTCCATGCTTGTTTTCCCCAATGATGACGTTACTGCCCAGCTACAAAAGTTGGCGGATCAATGTTGCCATGGAAACAGCTACTGCAAACGGGTCCTCGGCCTCTACCAGCTCTCCAAGGTAACCAACCTCACAGAGTTTCAGTTGTGTCACTTTTAACATGTAAAGTCTTCAGCTAAAAGATTAAAAACCCAGATGGAGGGGTAGACATGAGGCTCTCACATGTTCCAACAAGAACATCTATGTTTCCTTTCAGGAGCTGCAGTGTTCCTTCAGTCAGATGTGCAGCGAGGAACCAGGATCCATTCTGGAAAAACTGCTGCTTTTGGAGCAGCCAGAACGTTTCCGGAAAGCTCAGACCTTCATCAGAGCTCAGGGTCTCAGCTCAGACTCTGTGGCGGAGCTGGTTTCCTCCGCAGTGGTCCAGGCTCTGACACTGTCTAACCAGGAGCTGCAGCCAGGTGAGTCCTGTGAAACACACCATCTAGCTGCTAGCGTCAGTCCCAAAACTGAAGGCTCAAGGTTCTGTGTTCCCCTCAGCCTTGTGTGGGTTCTCTGAGGAACACCACAGAATCTTCTGGTGGAGATGCATGTGTAGGCGAGATGTTTTTTCTTTTGTAATGTGTGTGTTTGTGTTTGTGTGTGTGTGTGTGTGTGTGTGTGTGTGTCTGTGTGTGTGTGTGTGTGTGTGTGTGCAGAGAAGCAGCAGGTATTCAGGCCATCAGAGGGGCGGGACTCTCTGATCCAGCTGATCAAACTGTGTGAAGATCCAAACCTCGTGGGAGTCAAACTGCTGGAAAACTTAAACTGTGTTCCGTTGCGAGACTTGAACAGCAGTGAGTTCACACGTAAACTTGTTAGCATGTAGCAGAGTAGCAGGTGTCGTATATGAAGTGATATAAGATGGAGGAGAAGCAGCTGTTCTGACTTCAGATTTAGTTTTTAGAACATTTTGTTCTCTTTTAGTTGTGGAGCTGCTGATCGTGGCTCATGACTGCTTCAGCCTCACCTGTAACATGGAGGGTATCGTCAGAGTTCTCCAGGCTGCCCGTCACCTTAGCCACGCCCACTTGGCTCCAGGAGAGCACTTCAGCCTACTGGTCCCGCCCACTCACACAGACAAAACAACTTCTTGTTGTTCTTATCTGGTGACTCTCCTGTGGTTTGATAAACTTGTGTGTCTGCAGGTGAGGCTGCTGACGGGTATCGGCAGATATAATGAGATGACATACGTCTTCGACCTGCTGCATCAGAACCACCGCTTTGAGATACTGCTGAGGAAGAATGTTGACATAGACAGACGGCAGGTTGGGAAAAGCTCCTCCCCTCAGAATGATCTCCAGAATGCTCCTGTAAAACCATGTTTAGCTGTGGTCGGAGGTTATTGTGTTATCTGTAGGTGATCTTTTGAGTCCCTGCTGTTGCAGAGTTCTGGGTTGAAGACGGCTCTGCTGGATTACCTGAAGCGCTGCCTACCTGCAGACAGTGAGAAGCACAACATGGTGGCACTGTGCTTCAGCATGAGAAGAGAGATCGGAGAGAACCATGAGATGGCCGCCAGGACGCAGCTAAAGATGATCGAGTCTCAGGCCTGGGGTGAGCAGCCGATGGCGCTGTAACAGCAGCTTCAGCCTTGTTGTTGTCTAAACCTCCATTTTTGCTCTGAACAGTTGTCACACCTGAACTGAAGAGCTCACTGGTGAAGGTGTTGGGTTTACTGACGGATGCTGCCGAGAGCTTCTCCAAGGTACATCAGCTTTTTCTTTACCTGTGGCAGATTTAGGGGTGTATGTACCTGAACTTATTTAGCTTACAATGTGGGAACTTTCCTGCACATTCAGCAACATGGGAACCTCCTTGCTTGTGGGGACCAAGCCTGTGAATTTTTAGTTTGTGGCTGGTGTGTGTTTCCAGGACGCGTGCGTGCGCCAGGCCAATCGTTGTGTCCGCACAGCCAAGTTGGTGGCGCTCCAACTGCATCTGTTGGAACAGGACTCACACCTGCGCGTCATCAACCTTCAGCCTGCTGAACTGTTGAACACCATCATGTCGCTGCAGCGCTGCTATCAGGTTGGCTTCAAGTTGTGTGAACGCGTGAGACGGAACATATGAACGTGTTATTTCTGCGAGTGTTGAGTCCATACAGATAGATTCTGTGTCCAGCAGACGATGTCTACTGTTGTCTCTCAGGTGTTTGTGGTGTCGGAAGCCTACAGCTATAGTCCAGACTGGGTCCACATCCTGTACCAGAAGGTCGTCCTCGACGCAGACTTTGCTTACTTGGAGGAGCTCAAACGCCGGCGTCCGCTGACCACCTGTCTGTTTGAGGACATTTTCAAAAAGTAAGAACAGTAGGGTTACGAGGTGAAACTTCTAACTGATCCCAAACCTTTGGTCAAACCTGCTGATCTGGGTTCCAGGCTGGACGGCGCTCCCAGCAGTGCTGCTCCTAATTTGAAGCGGCTGCTGACGCACTGCGATGACGTCTACACTCGCTACCGACTGGCCTACCAGCAGAAACTGTACGACGTCACCAAGACGCTGCTGGAGGACGACAGAACCTGCAGCTATCTGAATGATAGACTGACAAACTGATGGAGCCTGGCAACTTCTGCTGACTCATCTTCATAACTCTTTGACTCATGATCCACCTGCAGAGGCTGCTTTATCAGAATCGTTAACATAGAAATCAGAAAAGAGTTTTTTTTTTTCTCAAATATCTTCTGTGGAGATTAATTAATATCTGCCAAAAACTAAATAAAGGAATAAAATCAAAGAAATCCAAGTTTCTACATTACATTTATTATTTAAACAAATGAGCCATAAATTGAAGCTTCACAATCACAGTGACATCAGATGCATCCAAATATTCAGTTCTGCTTGATTATTGGGCCGTCCACCAGAGGGCGCTCCAGGCTCAAAAACTAAAGCTGCGGAAAAAATAGACTAAATTTGCTCTTTTGACTTCAGAAAAAGAGTTTTCTGTTGTTACTTATTGTCTAAACCCACTGAGCCGACTTGTTTTGGGTAATATTTAATTAATCTAACATCAAAACAGGTGAAAGGTGAATCCTCCCCCCATCTCTCTTCCTCCCCTCCCTCTTTCTCCCCCTCCCCCTCCCCCTCCCCCCCCTCCCTCCCTCCCTCCCTCTCTCCCCCTCTCTCCATTGTGTGTTGGTCAGGATGGGTAGCGGAGCATCTGTCACTGAAGGGTCCCGGCCGGATAAGTTAAGGGTCCGGGGGGCTGATCCTGATCCAGAGCTGGGTCGGAGCCCCCCTCCTGCTGGACAGAGTGACAACACCTCACAGGTGAATGACAGTTTCGCGTTTGCACCTGTCAGGACTCCTCAGGTAACCAGTCAGGTGTCAGAGATGGAGTTTACAGAACAGCATCGAATCCAGTTCAGTCATTTTCTTTTAGCTCAAGCTGCAAATGTGGGGATTTCATTTAAGCATTTCTACTGGATAAACTTTGGCCAATCTATTTGGTTGATTTCAGGTATTTGAAGATGCAAAGCCAGAAGTTCCTGCTGTTCATATTCAGTCTTTAAAGTGTGAAGAAGGGAACACACAAGGAAGAGAAGAGGAGAGGAGAGAAACACCTCCTGCTCCTGTGAGCAGCTTTTCCTCCAACATTAACCATGTTTTTATTGTGACTCTATTACTGCTAATGTCAGACTTCAAAAGTCAGAAATTTAAACTTTAAAAATTCAATTTTTTAACATAATTGGATTCTTTCATGCTCTTTCTTGACTCATCTGCGTTGGTGAATCACCTGCGTTGGTGAATCACCTGTGTCCGATCTTCAGGGCAGTGTGGGCGAGGCTGAGGAGGTCTCTCTGGACTTTGAGAGTTTCCTCCACAACAACGGGACCCTGTACAGCTGCTTCAGCCATCATGGGAACAGAGTCTACGTGGACGAGTCACAGGTGAGAACAAATGGGCTTAATCTGGAAGGTGGCCGGCTTATGTACTTAGTCAGATATTTGTGTGACCTTGGAACCTTCTCCTGATGTATTTAACCAGAAACTTCAGCCATTTCCTCAGGAGTGGTACCTCCAGGGCTGCTTCCTCACCCCCAACACTGAGGTCAGTCAATTATATTCTTATAAAAACTCCAAAATTCAGCTTCAATATACCAAAGTGGGACCAGAATTTTGTCCCTCAGGGCTCCGGTCAAATGCAGACACCGCCCACCGTCCAGTCGGCGGTCAGAGACGATGATCGCACCGGCAACGTCTACATCCAAGGCAGAGGAACCGTCATGACCTACATATTTGAGGTGAGTCTAAGCCTTCTTCTCCTTGGTCTACCTACCTCCCAACATCTCTGCCATCTTCCAGGAGCGAGTCAACACCTGCAGGTTCTGGGACCCTCAGTCAGGTGTTTGGTTGATGCTGCCGCTGCAGTGGGAGGTCAACATGGACTTTGTCAAAGCTCGAGTCCAACGAGTAATGGTGAGGATGTTCTACTACACTAGCAGTGGGTGTTTGTGTTCCACTGAGGTATGTTTGTGTCCAGTCTGCCCTGCCAGGTCTGCTGGACCAGCAGGAGATCACCGCGGCGCTCAGACAGTGTAATTACGACCCAGAGGAGGTCATCTCTGTCTTTCTCACCATGTTTGGAGAAATCCTGTTGCAGGCCCCTCCGAGTAGAGACCCCACCTACAGTGACCTGAACTCCTTCAGGTCTGTAGTGAAACCAGATCCCAATAATGCTAAACCAGCCAAAAATGTCTAACTTTTTAATCAAAGTGTTGAAAACATATACGTTTGATGGAACATTTGGATCTTCAGAAAGCCTTCTGCTTGACATTCAGGAAGTCAGGAATGTACCATTTATCTGACCTGTTCCTCACTGGATCATCACCATCATCACCTGGTTTCTTACACCCAACAGGGCCCTCCTGGAGAGGGACCGGGTGATCGAGGAGCTGAAGCAGAAGCTCCAGAGCAAAGAGAAGGAGGTGGAAAATCTCCTCTCTAGGAACAGCTACCTGTCCAGAGAGGTTCAATACCTCACTGAGGTCATCCAGCACCTCAACCAGAGGTTGGCAGAGGTGGAGGCTGATCAACAGGCAGCTCAAGAGAAAATCCGCTCTCTTCTGAACCGAAGGGTTCCTGCAGTTCCCCCTGCCCATACCATCACCAAACCCACAGTGGAAGCCAGGCAACTCCTTCAGGTGAGCTGCCTGACCCGTGAGCTGAACATCTCTAACAAGCAGCTTCGATCCACGGCTCTCCAGGCACTGACCGACATGAAGAACCAGCTAGAGCACCTGAGGGAGACTGTGGAGAAGCTGACCCGGGTTGAGCAGGAGGCAGCGGGGGAGATGGAGCAGCTGCAATCCCTCTACAGGAAGGAGACGGTGAAGAGGAAGGCCTTGTACAACAAGCTGCTGGAGCAGCAGGGCAACATCCGAGTCTTCTGCCGCTGCAGGAAGACCACAGACTCCAGCTCCTGTCTGGAGACCACCGATGAAGAGGAAATTCTGGTGGTCCAGAAGGGAAGTTGGAAGAAGTTCCAGTTTGATAAGGTTTATCCTCAGGGCAGCACACAGGTGAGGACTTTCCTGGACCCCTCAGACCCTCCTGCAACGACCGGTGCAACTAACATCTGCTCCTCTTGCCTTCTTCAGGAGGAGGTGTTTGCAGGAACTCTGCCAGTGATCACTTCCTGTGTGGATGGATACAACGTCTGCATTCTGGCCTATGGACAGACGGGCTCGGGCAAAACATACACCATGATGGGCACCAAGGAAAACCCTGGGGTCAACATCCGGTCAGATCTTTGTGGATTTTATGTTTGAAAGAGGAGCTCTTGTCGCCCAGCAGCTTGGCTAAAGCTAAACATTCTAACTACTTCTGTCAGATTGTAAATGTTGACCTTTAAACCAGAGGCCGAACCTCATTGACGTGTCACCGGAGAACCGTCACTTTGTCATTAATACCTGATGAGACGTAAGCTCGTTTTCTGTAGCGCTATCGGGTTTCCCTCCGCTCAGAGGTGTTAAACAACACCTCTAACTTGTCTGTCTGCTGCCTCAGGTCCATACGAGAACTTCTACGGGTCTGTGCTGAAAAGGAGAAGGTGTCCTACACTCTGAAGGTGTGAGAAGTTCAACCAGCTTCACTTTAGAGTATTCTGAAACAAATCTGGATAAGATTCAGAAGATTTTTGTATGCTGTTTAGTATTTTTGGTGTTCATTGTCATCAGGTGTGTCAACATAGGTTCTGAGTCATCAGGTCACATTAATGGTGCTCTAACTGCTGGATTAGAGAGGTGGAAAATCTCCCAGTTGCTTTCAACAATCCAGTTGAATCTTTGTTGAACCTTTATGGAACCAAACCATTTAGGATCAGCACCTTAGACTGATCTTTATTTTCAGCTCAAAAGAACAAAGAACATTTTTAGTCACCAAAGTAACAATGTAAGCTAATGGTTAGCAGCAAATTTAGCTAAATATAATAGATGTTTTTTTTTTTTTACTGAGGCAAGTTTAATTAGCTGAACCTTCTTTAAAGTCCATTATTACCTAAACTTTTTGTTGTTTTCAGATTTCCATGTTAGAGATTTATAATGAAACTCTGAAAGACCTTTTGGCTAAAAACAACGAGGCTCTTCTGGACATCCGAGTTCAGGGCAAATCGGTGTCTGTCCCAGGACTGAGCCAGATCCAGGTTCAGAGTGAGGAGGACATCCTTGCCATCATGGAGACAGGAGAAAAGAACAGAAAAATCACCTCCACCAAGATGAACACACAGAGGTGATGCTCAGATACTACAGCAGGAGGAAGTGAGCTATCGTAACAATAAAACAATAAAATCTCGTCTTCCTCAGTTCTCGGTCACACCTCGTGGTGGCGCTGCAGGTGGAGGTTTCAGACCAGGTTTCAGGACTCGCATCTCGTGGTACGCTCACACTGTGCGACCTTGCTGGTTCTGAACGGATCTCCAGGACAGAAGCTGAAGGTCAGAGGCTGGTGGAAGCAGCCGCCATCAACAGGTCTCTGACGGCACTGGGTCAGGTAGGCCAACACCAGCGTCCCTGGAGTCCAGAGGAAGCTGGACCACAGAGCAGGCTGGAAAACAGTGTAGGTCCATATTCATGAGGCTGGGTGTAAATGTTCTGAAGGCTTGCTCTCCGCAGGTGTTCAGCGCTCTGAAGTGTAATGCCCTCCACATCCCGTTCAGGAACTCCAAACTCACCCACCTCCTGCAGCCGTGCCTCAGCGGAGACGCAAAGGTGAACACACTTGCGATCCTCTGGGTTGCTCAATGTTGACATTTACACCGTTAGTTTAGTGCAACACAGCAGCAGCGTCTGTTGACTCAAACTGGTCTGTTTGGTACCAAAAACTAAAAAGAAGCTTTTGTTCACAAAGAAAAGTGACCTTTTAAATAACCCAGTGCCGATCATGTCGAGATTTTTTAGCGCGTCTTATTGCTGTCGCTACCGCGTTAGCTACTGTTAGCATTAAATGTAGGTTTGTTTCTCTGCAGTGCTGCATGTTTGTCAACGTGAGTCCCGACATTAAAAACATGGGGGAAACGCTGAGCTCGCTGCAGTTCGGCTCCTCCGTCCGTCAGGTCTCACTGGGGAAACCTGCACAGAACCTCAACAAAGCACTCAAGTAGAACACTGACACGTGTCTCTATGAAGGATTTTCACAATTGGTGTGAATCTTTGTTGTCCTTCAGTAATGTTTGAAATAAAGGGGATTCCCAAAGAAAACCTCCTTTAAACCTTCTTTATTGCTGCAGCAACACTTCTGACCCAGGCCTGGTTCTAACTGCAGGAGTTCCTGTTCTTCAACAGCTGCTTCAGGATGCTCGTCTGTTTCAGCGTCCTTAGCTCTGAGACGTCCTCTGCGATGACAGGGACGTCTTTGCTGTGACTGTCCTCGCAGCCATCATCACTGTCTGACAACGTACAGAGGAGAGCGTCGTTCTCGTAGGTGGGAAAATAATACCTGAGGAAAGATCCGACCTGAGTCACCAGCAGCTTTTACTCTTCAACACAAACATTTATCTGTAGCTTTTTATTTGCCAGCACTTACAGGGTGATTCAAAACTCTGGACCTCTGATGAGTTCTATCAGTGGTTCTGATGATTCTAATTCTAATCCAGTAGAACTTACTGTGGTTGGTCCCAGGCCGACGCGTCCGGCAGCATCATCACATGATCTTCAGTTTGGATGTGAGAGAGGATGCCCTCTCTGGAGTCAAACTTCTGCTGACAGCCGTAGCAGTGGTTCTGGTGGATCTGCCGCCGGATGAAGTTCACCAGCTTGACTTGCTGATAGAAGCGCAGATCTGAACAGAGCCAGAAGCTGTGTGAACAGCCAGTTCACATACCAACATGCCGTGATTTACCCTCAGTGCAGGGTTACATACCGAGTTCTGTCCTCAGCTGATGCAGATCAAATCCGTGAGATTCCTAAAAAAAAGGAGGAAACCGTTCAGTCATACAGCTGAACTTTGGGTTCCATTGTCGGGCTTCTCACAACAACCGTTAGCAAATGCTAATGAGGAACAGTTAACCAGGAAAAAAAAAACACTTTTTCTTCTCTGGATCTTCATGTTTTCTTCAGTACAGCTGGAGGAGGATCGTTCACACCTGCTGAGATCTTTGTTATCAGCAACTGTTTTAAGATTTGACCTTGTCTAGAGGATTTTTGTCTACCTTCATGTGAGTGTAGATCAGGTCCATGGTCTCCGACTGATGATGGCAGAACAAACACACCGCCGACATCGGGTGAGCTCGCCAGTCCGACCAATCACTGAGGAGGAAACACACGGTCAGATGTTTGATCTGCTTCCACAGCAGACCTGAGGCTCGTACTCATTATGTCCATCGTCCACCAGCTCGCCATCGTCCTCACTCTGCACCTCCTCCCAGGTCTTCCCCAACTCCTGACGTCACACAGACAGTGAACTCTTAATACTCAGCAAGGGCCAAAGGTTTCCTCCCGATGAGGGTTTTTACCAGGTAGTTGATGACGTAGAATCGGTCATATTCACGGTTGTTGGCGTTGATGCGGCGGTGCGACTTCTTCCTCATGTGGTCCCTCAGTGTGGTTTTATCCCTGAAGGTTTTCTCGCAATAGAGACACTGAAGCCTGAAAGAGGAGGAAAACAATCTGAACATATGTCATCCGCTGTCAAAATGCTGGATTTTGATGCTTTTGAGACTGTAACAGTCTGAGTCCAGGTGTACTGACTCGTCCAGTTTGCTCTGCAGAGTCTCCAGGAACTCTTTGCAGTAGACAATGTTGTCCGGAAGTCCGATGCTGAAGGAATGTTCGCGGGCCATGTGGTTCAGCAGAGATGACCTGAACACAGGTGAGAGATCAAAACAAGATTAAACTCTCTGATGGCTCCTGTCGACCCCTGCAGGACAGATTATGTACTGACAAAATAAAGCCTCAGTGGATGCTTCACTTATCCTCACTCAAAATAAATTTTAGCATCAATACTTGAGTCACGCTTTGGAGTTAAATGTTCAAAGTTTGAACATCAGCTCCATCTGCTAAAATCACAATATTGGATTTCCAGCCTCAAAATCAATCTAATCGTTTCCATCCTGAATGCTGATGCAGCAGAATCACGTTCAGCCGGTTCTGACGTGGAGATGTGCAGCACCTGTTTCCAGTGAATTCTTCGCTACAGAACATGCAGCTATGATGGAAGCTGTTGTCTTCTCTCTCCAGCTGCTGCTGTTCCAACACTTCCTCCTGTGGAAGCTCACATCATTTCAGAACCAGCAACAGTGATAATGAACATCTGAACATCAACAAATGTGTTTGATCAATCCTGTCTTCATCTTCTAACGTGCCACTAGGTGGCACCTCGATTAATGCCTGTTTTATTGTGTTTTGTCTGCTTTGTCAGTTCCTGACCAGTCGTTTCTGTTGCAGCCTCTCTCGGAGGATGAGGTCTTCAGGCAGGACGTCACACAATAGGAAGTAATTTTCCTGCTTCTCTGTGGAAACAAACCAAAGAATGATGCTGAGCAGGCTCGTCCTGATGATGTTATCACAAGTGTTTCTGCAATGGCAGCTGGGTTAAAACTCATCAGAAGGTCAGTGAACAGACCGATGGGCCCGTTGGAGTTTGTCTTGATGACACTACAGAATTCGGTGACCGGCTGCTCCAGGAAGCGGCTCCGCCAGTACGACAGGTACCTGGGAGGCAAGAGGAAAGGCATCACGTCAAGGATTTCAAATTGGCTTCCGTGCAGGTAGAAGGATATGCGTGTTGTACTTTGGCAGGTCAGCAATCAGTCTGACGTCAGCGATGACCAGCTTGTGTTCCAGCAGAAGGTGTTTGAGGAGGATGTCCTTCTGCTGCAGAGGGACGGATTCAGGGCAGAACAGGCACACCAGCATCTCTGAGCCAGGACTCTGCAGACTGGGAGTGCTGGTGCTGCTGACCTGCTGCTCTGGGAAACACAAGGGCTCCAGGATGCAGTCCTCACCTGAAGGTGGAAACAACCATCAAGAAACGACCCTACCAACGACTCTCAGGTGACCACCCAGATCATTAGCATGCTAATGGTCCACAAGGGCTATATTTTCAAGCTCCGTCCCCAGCAAGTTCAGAACTGAAGAAGCCGTCTGGATAGAAGGTGAAACTTCTTCAAGAGAAGAAAAAATCCAGTTGAAAGAGAAAACTTACCTTGGATAACTTTGAACTGGATGATTGAGAATCTACACAGACAACCATCAAGGATGTATTTTACATCATAAACGTTTTTGCAGACAACACATGTGGTTAAATGTCATTTACTGGCTTTTCTGATGGACAAACCATCCCATTCAGCGTGTCCCGGTCCAATTCTGCACCTTTCATGGTGGTCTTCTGTAACAGTTTGACTCTCAACACCTCGTTTGAAGTATAAAAGTATAAAATGGTCATTATTTGTATATAGTTTCTTCGATGGTTCACACACCAATAGCTCACGACATCTCTTAGATTTTCTGTGCTGATGGTGCTGTAGTCTTGTTACTTTTGTCTATCTAGAGAAATATTGTTGCTGCGATTGTTCTAAATAGTCATTATCTTCTACGTTCATGATATATTAGCATAGCCGGCTAGCTGTTAGCTGGTAACAGTTCAAAAAGTTATGCCTCCATCGATTGATTTAATAGTTCTGACATGGCTGGAGGTTAGTTTAGGTGTGACCAATTTAACAAGAAATCACACGTAGAACAAGGTTTTAACCACACTGATGATTTAAAATCAACACACCTTCTTTACTCCCGGCGCAGGAAGCCATCTTCCGTCTCACGTGGCCAAAACAGAGCCACGCAGCCAATCAGCGGACGGGAAATCTTTCTATGCTGCATTCAGGAACACCCGGAAAACGCCCAGTGATGCATTTAATTGGTAAAAATTACACAATAGTGACTTTAAAGTTGAGAGAAAGATTAAATGTTTCTAAATCTTCTCGTCTCGTCTTCTGAACCACTTTATCCCTTCAGAGTCACAGGGAGGGTACAAAATGAGCAAAGGCAGGTCAGCTTCTGGATGAATCACCAGTTCATCACCGGGCCCCTAAATATGCATTTGGTACCTTGCTCAAAGGTACCTCGGCAGTGCTCTGAAGGTGTTATGGCACCTCCCCTAATACCTGCACACCTTCCATGTTTTGTTTGAACTGAGGCTTTAACCAAGAACCCTCCACTTCTCAGCCCAGTTCCCAACAGACTGAAGTGCCACTTCCCTATTTCTTAATCTGTTGTTATGATATTGTTATGAGATAATTGATTTTTAAAAAAGACTATAAGATTTAAAGATAAATCTTAATGACACATTTCAGGATGATCTGTGAATTTTGGGGTGTCACTAAAGATGTGTGTTTTTGTTTGTATGTTTCGTACGATACAATAATCGTCCATCAGAAAGAGACCAGGAATTATTGTTATTTATTTTAGCTTTATTTTGGGGGCATTAAACAAACCTTCTAAATCAATAATTTCTTGCCTTGGTTCCAGATTAAATCCTGACTCGACCAGAAACAGAACAAAGAGCGTGGCTTTTCTGTCTCCATCTCTTCTCCATCCTCCCTGTGTGATGACATGCATGTTTGCCTGCATGTTTGCCTGGATCTGCACCAACACAACTCAAACCCCACAGAAGGTTTTGTGAATGCAGCTTCTCTCCACTCTGCTCAGATCTGAATGCTGCCAGTGATGGGTTGTTGCATAGCAACAGTTCATCCAGTCCACTTCTAAACAGGAAGAGCTCAACCCTCTCGTTATGTGGCTGAACCACCCACATGGGTCAATGTCAGCCAGCAGCTGAGAGGTCTCTGCTGCTCTCTGTACAGCTGGGTGATGAAGAGGACAATGATGGACACACTCTGCAGAAACACAACTAATTCCACACAGGTGATAAAGAAACAGAGGTGCACCTGTGAACCAGGGCTGAACCTGTGTGCTTCCTGTGAAGTGTTTGTTGTGTCTGTGTTGGTTGTACCTTCAGAGGCTGTAAAACAGTTTCTAAACTCCTCCACACTCACACATTCTGAGCAGTTTTGAGTTCAGCAGGTCTAAGGTTCTTTTGGTTCTGTTGAGCTTCAGGAGCTCTTTGAGCTGTCTGACCTCATTATTAAGCTCTCAGAGGTCACTGAACTCCTATGGAGAAGCTGAAACTGTTTTTCCATGGAGATTCCAGCAGAAATATTAGTGTAAATCCAGTTTTGTTGAATGTTGTTCTGTGAGTTCTGCAGCTGGCCTGAACAACACGAACCCTCAAATTTGACGTCTCTGACAGCTCTCTGAATGCTTCATCTTCTGTTTGCATTTTATTTTCTTCATTTTTCCCCATCATTGACATTTCAGAACAGTCTTCACTTGTTAATAAGCCTCATAGTTCTACACACGCTATAAGCTTCTGCTAGAACTGGTTCTTTAGATTTTATGATGTATTCTCTCGTCTCGTGCTGGCTGGATAATAATTTCTGTTTCCTAATTGAGCCCCGAAGATGATTCAGCATTTATCTTTTAAAGCACCCACAGCAACATCAGTTGCTCTTTTTAAATGTGATTTCAGTAATGTGCTGTATAACACATAAAACATTGATGTCTTTAAAGTTTAAAATCATAGCTATCAATATACACCCTAACTGCAATAATTAATATTTATATGATATGAAGAGATATACCATAAAACAAACAAACAAACAAACAAATATTCTAAAAAAGAATTTAGGATTATTTTTTTCTTTAATCGGCGGATTTTACGACCCGGGGTTGCATGGCGCGCGATGACGTCAAACAACAACAGGAAGACGCCGCTCACGCTGCTGGTAGGTATGTTAGCATATGTAACTTTGTCTTTAACTTTAGCCTTAAAATGATTTTGAACAAGATTTAAAAGATTGTTTGCCGCCTGTCTCACTCGACAGCTGCGTTGGCTTCCTGTCCCGATAGTATTTATGAAGTCGATGCGGTTGTTAGCTGTCAGGAGTTAGCTGCTAGCTGTCAGGTGTTAGCTGTCAGGTGTTAACTGTTAGCTGTTGACCTCTGGTCCAGATGAAGAGGTTGGAGTAGAAAAGTAAAAGAATGTGAGCTGTATTTTCTGCTCGTCTTGAGGATGATTGCTGGAAGAATGCAGAAATGATCAATATATTGTCAAAGGAAACTTTAGACGCAACTATCATTTTTATGTGAACACAGAAACATGCAACTAATCTATTTTAAAGTCCTTTTTGTTGAATCTGTTGGGATTAGAAGCAACACCCACTGACGCCTTCAGGGAGCAATGTTCAGGTGTTAGGAGAGCGGAGGGAAGGACTTACTGTATCTAATGAGTTTAAAGAGCTTGAGTAAAACCAAAGCATTCTACTTATTTGGTCAAGTATAGCTAGCTGGTAACATGACATCCTGTGGTTTTGTGGGGGCGATTTTAAAACAATCACAGAATGTTAATTTGTAAATCTTATTTGAATCTACTCCCAATATTAATGCTGAACACAAGTTTCCTTCTTTCCTCCTTGTTGTCCGTCCAGGTGATGGCTCAGCAGGTGAGGACAGGGAGACGCTACCTGCGGGCCTTCGTTAGCGGTTTCTTCGTCGCCGTTCCTGTCAGTCTCACCGTCTTCGACCGTTTTGCCTGTGTGGCGCGGGTGGAGGGGGCCTCAATGCAGGTGAGATGTGGCCACGCCCCCTTGTTCTGATGACCTTAGGGTGAATCACAGTCAAAGAATGACATCACACCGGTGATGGTCAGGAACATCGAGCTCTATTTTTAAGATTGTGTCTGGCCATTAGCAAATATTAGCATGCTGTAATGTGCTAAATATTTCTAAATGTTGCAGAATAACAGAACAAAACCAAATAATTTTAGCAGCACCGCATCAGCGAACTGCAGAAGAATCCAGCAAGCATCCGAGCTCAGGTCTAAAACATTTACTTCCCAGGAGTGGTGTTTGTAGACGTGAGCATCAAGCTATCGCGTTACGCTAACATCGCAAGGCGCTTTCGTGTTTGGAAACGCGTGTGTTCAGACGCTCAGGTGTTTCTGCCTGTTTGGTCCTTGGCAGAAATGTTTCACTGGCGAACAATAAGCAGCAAGACAGATTGTCGTCATGGAAACTGAGTTCTGAGCCTCAGAGGGAACATCATGTGAGGACTTTATTTTGATCTGTAACTTTTTTTTAATCTCATGGTTTTTTTAATCTCATGTTTCTCATGGTTTCTCCCATGGTTCTTCTTGTGTAGTCCCTGGAAAAGTGTTTCTAACCTGCTTTGATAAGGTCTTTTTTTTGCTGTGTCAGCTTTGTACAGGTTCTATATTTAAAGGTAACTAAACCACAAAACTTCACTTCCTGTAAAAGCATCAGGAAAGAGCCAAACTTCCAAATATGTGACCTATACACACATGGGGGGAATGGCCGCTGCACTCCCAGGGGCTGATGGGAGTTCTATTGATCACCTTAAATGTTTAGGTGAAGAGTTTTACGCTCATTGATAAGACGAAGCCGATTGATTGAGGGAAATAGCTGATCTCAATTTCTCATTTTTCACCACTCAATTGTGGTAAGAAAACAACCAACATTTTTTAAGTGTCGAGTTTTCCAAACTTCTTTGACACCAAACGTTGGTTCTAGCCTTTGCGTTACCATGACAACCAACACTGCACAGCATTTACCTTAAACTACTGGAGTTATTGAAAAAAAATCTATATTTTTAATATTATTGCTAATTGTGTGTGTGTGTGCACATGTGCGAGCAGCCTTCCCTGAACCCGGAGGCGGGGCCGGGTGATGTCGTCCTGCTGAACCGGTGGAGTGTCAGGAACCATCAGGTCCAACGAGGAGACATCGTCTCCGTCCTGTGAGTAAAACATAATTTATCTCAGCGTTAGCATGTGCTAGCTGGAGGCTTCAACCTCAGTGTGACATCATTTCTTCTCCTCCTCCTCCTCTTCCTCTTCTTCTTCCTCATCGTCCTCCTCTTCCTGTTTCTCTTCCAGCTACTTGTAAGTGCCCCCTATCTGCCCTCTGGATGAGCTCCTTCTCCCTGTACCTCCTCATCATGAACATTGATGTGATGAATTCATATCCATCTCCCGCTGTCCTTCAGCAGGGTTATGTTGATACATGAGAATCCCACCTCTTCCTGCTGCAGACTGTCAGGAACCTCGTGCAGAACTTGTTCTCATGGTATAGCAGGAAGGTAGCTTGGCAGCTTAGATGATTCAGGAGGAGGAGAGGAGAGGAGAGGAGAGGAGAGGAGAGGAGAGGAGAGGAGAGGAGAGGAGAGGAGAGGAGAGGAGAGGAGAGGAGACACACACACTCCTTTGTTCAGTTCAGTGTATCTGTGGTTTTTTTGTGTGTATGTGCATCTGTGTGTAATCATTGGAGTGTTTGAAGTGTTCCTTTGATAAGGGAACCCTTTTAAAACGACCTTAGAAGGGTATTTTTCTCGGAAATGCACACATGCTGGTTTGAAGGACTGGGCTTAATGGGAGTCTTTGATGATGCCAACTTGCAGAATCACTTCATCATAGCAGGAGCAGCAGGATTCACTCCCTCCACCTCCTCTCTGAGTCAGGCCACTCTGCAAGCCAAGCATGCACTGAAGTTAGCATGTGACACGTATAGCCATCCCATGTCGGTGACCTGTTGTCCTGCTGGACATTGAACCTCTTCTTCAAAACCACCTTGACATTTGTCCTTAGGGTGTTTCAATAGTTGCTGCCTCCTGCATTGCCATGGTATCAGCTCAGCATGTTGGTAGCATAATAGCTGGACATAAATCTCTGTGATAACAGCCCCTCCCGCTTGCTGTTATCAGGGGTTGCAAGTGCTGGAAGCAGCGCAGCTCCGTGTCCAAAGCTGTGAGTCCTCCTCAGGAGCAACCGCAGATAAATAAGCTTGTTCTCAACTTTATCTTCTTTACATTCGCTCGTGTGAATCCTCGCGGCGGTTATAAAGGTCAGGACATCATCTGTTGTCGTCTCCAGGTCAATGAGACGAAGGAGACGAGTATCCAGCCAGTAAAAGTTCAGTAAAAGCTCCCAGCTGCATGTGTAGCAACACGTGTTAATACAGCTCAGTTTAGAAGCTGTCTTTGGTGAGTCCTGAAACACCAAGAACACCACGTTTGTACGTTAGCTCGAATGCTGTCGACCAGACTCAATGTCCTCACCTTGTCAGTCAAATGTGTACGTTGGTCCTCATTATGTAACGAATACAAGAATGCCACACACACTGGGCATTTTCACATATATTTGACTGTGGCTACATTTTTGATGTCTTTAGTTCAACAGCAGATCTGTAAAATCAACTCGCTGTTGACTTCAGATCAAGTTTATAACTGCCGACATTTATCTGTTTTTGGGCCATTGTTGAAACAAAAAGATTGTTTATCAGTTATGTATTCAAATTGTTGTGCAGTTCTATCTCTGATTGTCCAGCAGACTGGACATTTTGTTGAAATAAACACCCTCTGCTTTGTTTATTGTGGCAGAAAGACAAATGGCAGCAGCAGCATGTGGACAAATCAGAATGTCTTAATGACACACTGATGACATAAAAAAATGTATGGGACGTCACCCTGCAGATGTTAAAAATACCCCATTGGACTGAAAAGACCAGGGTTCTCACATAGATTCGTCCCTTGGGTCTATCAAGGTCACTGCCACCTTGACCCCAACTCCAGGAAGGAGGGAAACCTGAGAAAAGGGTGTATCTCTGCCTGATCCACTGCCAGTTTTTTTTTTTGTTTTGTTGTTGTTTTTTACAGAACTTGACTGTTTAGAGCAGTGTGCATGACGGAACACGCCGCAGCCACCGCGATGACGCCCACAGCACTGGCAGCCATCAGAAGTCTGTTCCGGCTCTCAGCTGCCTCCTGTGGCGCCGCTGCCTCCCTCGTGGTCACGTTGATGCAGTTACCATGGACTTCCTGCTGTGCCGATCTGAGGTGCACACAAACCAGGTAGCGCGTTGAGGCTCTGAGACGTTTGACGCGGTATGTTGTGACGCCAGCAGGAAGTCTGGCTCTCAGTGGCCTCGGCGAGCTGCCGTTCTCAGCTGAAGCCGACCAGCTGATGAGCGACAAAGCCCAACCGCCGGAGTTCTCCCAGAAAACCAGGACAGAATGAGTCTAGACGGACCTGATGTTTATGTTCACAGGCTGCTTGAACGGGTCAGGAACGTAGCTTCCAACAGCTAATGTAACAGTCTTCAGATCGGCCTCCACAAGACTGTGGGCGGTGCAGGTGTAGAGCCCCGCCTCCTGCTCGGTGGCACCATAGATCTCCAATGTTCCCTCAGGGTGCAGGTTGTATTTATTAGAAACTGTCCCAGGAAAGAAGCGGTGGCCCGATGGAAGCAGCCAGTAAATCTGTGGTTCTGGTTCTCCAAACGCTCTGCAGTAGAGGGACATGGAGCTTCCTTAAGCCACGCCCACTTGCTCTAGGAGGCTCCTTGGCGAGATCAGAGGGGGGCAGATTTCCACCATCTGCCGAGAGTGCACTTGAAGGAACTGCTGGCCTCGGGAACTCCGGGGGTTCTGCACAGATTAGGGGTTCCATGAAGTGGATGGAGGTTCTGTTTATGTTGACCCACCGGATGATGCCGTCGCAGCGGATGGGATTGCTGTGCAGACTGACCTCCCGCAGGTTGGGCAGCGATGCCACAGTGTCGGCGTGCAGCACACTGAGGGCGTTATCGTTCAGCATCAGAGTCTCCAGGCTGGGCAGCCGGTAGAAGGACCTGGGGTGGATGAAGGACAGCCGGGGGTTGTTGGTGGCCTCTAACTTGGTCAGCTCTGGCAGGTTATCCAGAGCTAAGCTGTCAATGGACACTAGCTCAGGCATGCTGCTCATGTCAAGTTCTTTCAGGTGCATCATGTAACTGAAGTCTCCTTTCTGGATCCTTTGAATCGGTTTCTTATTCAGATCCAGGAACCTCAGATTCTGGACATTGCTCAGCACAGCTCGAGGAACCTGACTGAGCAGGTTGTCAAAAAAGGAAATACTTTCCAATCTGTTGAGTCCCACTAGAGCGTTTTTTGGAACTTCAGTCAAGTTTATCTTTGCGAGCACAAGGCTTCTGAGGTTCACCAGGGGTTTAAAGTTCATGTGAGTCACCTGGAGGATCGGGTTTTCTGCCATTATTGGTACCTCCAGGTTTGGGAGGTGCTGAAACCACCGAAAGTTGATGATCCTTAGCTGATTCGAGTTGAGATGGAGCCTTGTCAGCCTGCTGAAACCCCGGAAAGCTCCGGGGCTGATGAAGGAGATCAGGTTGTGGTTGATGTAGAACTCTTGGAGGTTTGGGAGTGAGGCCAGGCAGCTTTCAGCCAGCTCCTGGACCAGATTCTCCTCCAGGTGGAGCGACAACAGCTCAGGAAGCCACCCAAGACACACGTCTGCCACGGAGGAAATGTTCTGAGACAAGTTAATTTCAGTGACATTCTCCAAGTGTCCCAGAGTGTTCTCCACCCTTGCAATGTTGTTGCCCTGCAGCAGCAGAACCTGAGTCTGTGAGGGGAACCAGGCCGGCAACACCAACAGGCCCAGATCATTACAGTCCACTGTGAAGGCCTCAGCACAGACAGAGCTGGGCGAGAACCAAGTACGTGTCTCACAGAGACAGGAGAGTGGGCAGCGCTCGACCCTCTCAGAGGCCAGAACAGCCACAGCCAGCAAACAAGCCGCTACGGCCGGCGCCTTCACCCTGGATTCCTCCAGGAATCGATCCTCACGGAGCCACTGACTTCACCAATAAACAATCATTGGTCACCATCCACGAGGAGATTCTGCTGACGGCGGAATGCTGAAGCTTCTGATTCCATCCTCCTCCTAGGATTGAACAGATGCTGGACTTGAAGGTCAACTGTCCTCCAGGGATGCTTCAGCGGCTCTGAGAGGCTCTGCCTTCCGTTCTGATCATCCTCCATCACTGCCAGCGGTGCAGGTTTTCATCTGAGGAGAGAGAAGAGAAGTTAAGACACTGATCACATCAAGCGTGCTTGGTTTGATTCTGACCCGCTGGATCTCCTGGAATGCGCTTGCCGTGGCTATTGGCAGTGATTCTGGATGAGGTGACGGCGTCGACTGCACTTATTGATGCTTTGATTCATTGCTGAGGTCAGGGACTGAAGCCTGGACGAGCCACCCATGACACATGGGATGTTCTGGTATGTCTGAACAGTCGGGTTTGCTCCTCAGCTGAGAGCCAACATTTTTGTCCCCGCAGACAGGAAGCTGCTGTATGACCCCATTCCATTAAAGAAAGCAACACATTTATGTTCAACATTTAGGTAACATGAGGCTTGAGTTTCTTCTCACAGATTTCTAAAAAATAAAGAAATCATGTTGGAGATATCTGAGATTAGCAAATTGTTCTATAATCCTCTGGGACCAGAAGATAAGGACACGACGGACAAATGTGGAGGTTCTGCTCTCAGCAAGGGGCTCCGGCAGTAAAACGTCTCATGCTGACCCTCAGGCTTTAAGTGATTGCTGTGCGACTTGAACACAGCAGTGCGGCGTTGGCTGTTCCAGGAGGTGACCACTGTGTTGAGCTTCTTCTGACCCGCACTGGCACCCTGAAGAGGTGAAACCTTCGCCACTGCTGACAGACCCGCAGCATCCCTCCATCCTTATTATTCCCCTCTGCTGTCAGATCAGCAGGCTGAGCTGCTCAGTGCTGCTGCAGCCCACACACACACGCATGCATGCACGCATGCACAGCGGTCACTAATGAACACTCACCAATAGAAGTGAAATCTGTCATGTTCTGTGAAGCAGCAGCAGATATCCAGCAGGTAGTCCTGACATGGCTGCAGAAGCTTGTGAATGTGTGTGTGCGTATATGTGTGCGTGTGTTTTTTGGAAGTCAGTGTGTTAACAGCAGTCCTGTCTGTGAGAATGTGTGCCTCTCTATTCTGTTCCTTGCCACAGCAACTGAGAGAGAGAGAGTGTGTGTGAGTGACAGAATAATGGCTTGTGTTTGTCATTCTTCCTTCCTTTCTCTCCTCTGCTGGTGGCGATCATCCATCACACACACACATCACCAGAGACCGACCAATGAGCTGCCCCCATGTTGGTGTCATTAAATCCCATTGGCTCTCTGAGCTGTCATTCAGGTTTGATCCTCCACTCTGTGAAAGTGGTGGATGAATGAAGAAAGGATGAAAGTGAAGGGAGGAGTTTCTGCTACAGGGGGAGGTCTGGGTGGTCCAGACTTGATCTAAACCAGCTCTAACTGTAACCACACTGTGCATCATTTCTGAGGTTTCTTCTGTTCCTCCAGGTCCCCTAAGAACCCCC
The DNA here is from genome assembly GCF_901000725.2 of Takifugu rubripes. NCBI lineage: Eukaryota > Metazoa > Chordata > Actinopteri > Tetraodontiformes > Tetraodontidae > Takifugu > Takifugu rubripes. The sequence goes on along the minus strand of NC_042293.1, from coordinate 6,341,599 downwards.
AGCAGAAGATCATTAAACGCGTCATTGGCCTGGAAGGAGACTTCATCAGGTAAGGAGCTAATTCCCCAGCAGGACACCACCTGTTGGAAAAAAGTTGCTGCATTGTGATTGTGAGTCACTTCTCCTGTATGCAAAGAGCTCATCCTGTTTTTACTGCAGGACTCTGAGCTACAAGAATCGTTACGTCAGAATCCCTGATGGTCACTTCTGGATCGAAGGTGATCATCACGGACACAGTCTGGACAGCAACAGCTTTGGCCCGGTACGCACGCACGCACGCACGCACGTACCCTAACCCTAACCCTAACCCTAAACCTTGAACCACAAACTACAGAGCAATATCACTGCTGCCAGGATTGAGTTTCTGCAGATTTAGCATTGAATCAACTGAATGAATTACTGATTATTAATGATAGAATTGAACCTGTGACTGTTAGCTAAAGGCTGCTAGCACTGTTAAGGAAAGTCTTTGGTCCACAGCCGCTGTCGCTGTTTTCCAGGTGTCCGTGGGGCTCCTCCATGGTCGAGCGTCTCACATCATTTGGCCGCCCAAACGTTGGCAGCGAATCAAAGCGTCTCTGCCGCCCAACAGAGGACCTGTGGACATCAAGGAAGAGGAGGGATGAAGACTTTCTGCACTTGTTACAATCCCCAATGTAAATAATTTTATTAATGTTAATTATAAAAAAATAAATAAAAAGGTTTTGATGAATTTTCAAAGCTTAAAACTGGGAGTCTCAACCGTCGCATTTTCCGCCTGCTTATATCACATTTACACATGTATATGTACCTCACATACCTGCTGACACCCGAAAAGACTGGCTTTTGCTCTGTTGCCAACAAACTGACTGCAGCTGCAAGGATGCTGTTGTTGCTGTGGTGACTAATAGCAAAAGGAAGGAAGGCATCAGAAACATCAGTGCTTCTTAGCTGAGTGATGACAGGCGTGAGCTCCTGCTGGTTTATCATTTACATCTGATCAGGTTTCTGCCTATTTTAAAGTTTGCACCGCTAATGGTCATCAGCACAGAAACCCCTGCAGGGTCTCAGCATAAAGGAACCTTCTCCCATTTATTAATTTGAAATAGACCTCCTCAGTGTTCTGAGGAGCTGGGTCCTAAAAAGCTGCACTGTCGGTACCGATACGAGACCCAGAAGAGTCTCAATTGTTGAGACCAACAGGAAGAGTCTTCAGCAGATCACCTGTATACAGATGAAGAGCAAACACCTAGAACTGAAGAACCGTTTTGAAGGAGGAAATGCTGTGTTGCTCATGTAGATTGTTTTCTGAGAGGTCCAGCAGGTGATCGTTTTAAATTATCTTCGTGGCATATTGAACCTGGAATCAAACTCAAGACAAAGGTGGTTTCTGCCCCCTGTTTGGTGGAGATTTCAGGAAAATCTACAGGTGCAAGGGGAGAAAAGCTGGCAAGATTTTTTTTGGTTAATGTGTAAGTGTAATTTATGTGGTTTGAGAAGGCACCAAATTATAAAAAGTTATTTGTATCTAGGAATTCTAGTCAAAGTTAAATACATCACACATTTTTAAGGATAAAAATTCAATTTATTTGATTTACTGCAGAGATTTCTACATCATTTTCAGCTGTTGCTTCTTTCAATACTTCCGGTCGGAACTCTTCTCGAAAGTTGACGTACGTCGCAATAAAATGTACCGTTTCTAGTTGACAATTTTCCCCCCTCAACTACAATCGCAGCTTTCTCCTCAAAAATGTAGCGACGTTTATTTCTATATTTTCTACTATAAATTAACCTTCCGTTATTGCCGGTAGGATTTTGTCCCCGGACAGGGAACTCAAGACGTCACTTCCGGACGATTTCGCTCCATGTGAGCGATGGCTTCGCCGACTCAGGAGAGGAATCTGATCGGACTCTGTGACGGACAACTCGATGAATACAAGTTTCGACCCACTTTTCTCACTAATAAAGTCGGGGGTCGTCCAAACTGGCTGCCCGTCATTTCCCCACCGTCTCCCCGATGCCGTCACTGCAGAGCACCTTTAGTCCTCGTAGTGCAGGTGTACTGTCCCCTGGACGCCTCCCCCTACCACAGAAACCTGCACCTGTTCGCTTGTCCAGGCGCCGAGTGTAGCAGCAGGTCGGACTGCTGGACAGTGCTCCGCTCTCAGTGTCTGGAGGCGGAGGCACGGACAGACAGCGGACCGAAGCAGCCTCAGGAGGTTCCGTTGTCGGCAACAGACTGGTGCGACGATGCCGATGAGTGGGGGGAGGAAGCGGATGGATTCGGGGCAGGAGTGGAGGAGGAGGAGGGGGGGTTGGTTCCAGAGGAGGCCGCAGGAGGAGGAGGTGGGTTCGTCCAAGACCAACATAATTATCACAGTGAGTTCCGAGTTCGGACTCACCTAAAAGTATGGGAGAAGAATAAAGACAAATATTCAGGGCTGTTTTGGAATTCTGAACATTTTATTAAAATGAAACGAAGTTTAGATCTTTTTACAATCGTTCCGATTAGCCGATTTCTCTCCTGCAGACATTGAGGTCAACATTGGCCGCCAGCTGCAACAGCTGCATCTGGAGGAGGCACCAGATACTGTTTCCATCCTTTGCTCGCTCTTCATCAGTGTGGTGGATGAATCGGATCTGGGTGGAGAGGACGAGGAGCTGCGGCATGCTCAGCAGCTGCTGAGGGAATACGAGCACAAGGAGGGAGCGATGATGGCTGAGTTGGAGGGTGGCGGTGGCGCCAGCGAGGAGAAGTATGAGAAGACGAGGGCTCGACACGGTGATGCCGTTTTCTCCAGGTTCATGAAGAAGATCTCGTTGTGTCCTCAGCAGATCCTGCGGTACTGCCGCGGCGGCTGCCCGCTCTTTATCTCAGAGCCACCGTGTAATGTAGAACAGATGGTGTCGGCGTGCGGTACCTGTGGAGCATCCAGGACCTTTGAGCTGCAGTTGATGCCAGCACTGGTCAGTCTGCTGCAGACCAGAGGTGGCAGCGGTGGCCAGGTAGAGTTTGGGACCATTCTGGTTTATACCTGCAGAAACAGCTGCTGGACGGCCGGGTCAAAATCTGCCCTGGAGGAGGAGTGTTTGGTCCAGTGTGACCCTGACCACGACCTTTTCAGATGAAAGGCTGCGCCTCTAAAGATGTGATGTGTCCTCATCAGGAGTTTTGTTAAGATTTCACTAACTTCTTAATCAGATTATCTTTTAGTCCTGAAAATCACCAAAATAAAATCCTTTTATTGTAATTTCAGTCACTCGGGGAACCACACTGTCATCTAAAAGACTTTTGTCATAATCCTGCAAGAAATATGAGATTAAAATAGAAAAATATCCCAATCTATCAAAATAAAGTTTGTAGTCCAACTCGCCTGTGATTATCCCGTCGGCCTCTAGAGGGCAGTGTTGGATAGTTAAAAGTAATTTGGGAAAGAAATCGGATTATAAACCTGTTGTGCAGCTGTGTGTGTGTGTGTGTGTGTTTTAGCTTCCATCAGGATGAATGATTTAATTGCCTCCACAGAGCATCTGACAAGTGAATTTATCGAATCACATGCTCAAATTCTTCATTGTTCAGCAGATTCTCAGTGTCCAGGACATCCTGGCTGACAGGAGAAATATGGGTAATATTCTGGATCTGACTGGCTTAAAGAGTCGGCTGGTTCCATGTCAGGATCCACCTGATACACTGATCAGATCTATTTAAGTTGGCAGAGAACATCTGTCAATAAATGTTACCTGAAAACATCAACTGATGTATCGGCCAAAGAAGTGAATTTTAAAAAACAGGAATTTTCATTTGGATTTTCAAATTTGTCATGTTTCTGCTCTGAGGGACACAGAAGTTCCTGCCTGATCACTGCAGTACCACAGAAAGTTGTGGGGGCAGCGGTGGCACTTTGGTTGACAGAAACCAGTTCTCCATCCTGGTCGGGTGCTTTTGGAGACTGCCGGCTATAAAACTGTCGGTGTTGGAGTGTGCTCTGTGCCCCCCCCCCCCCCTCCCCCCAGTGATGGTATCACAGAACAGCTTTTGGCTAGATGTTTTGTCTTTCTCTCTGTCTGCTTGACATTATTCCGCCATCATGCTAACATGGTGGCGTTGCCATCAAGTGGACTTCTTCCTGGTTTTCTGTGATTTTCCTAAGGCTCCAGATATTTGTGGATTGGCAGCAGCACTGGGCCCCTCTCCAGGTGTTTTTTGTGTGGATGGAGATGGTGGAAAACAAAAGTTGAAGAGCTTTTAAAGAAGTGGCTGCACTTCTTGTTGGGCTGCTGGTCAGAGAGGAGCAGAATCAAAGGAACGTGTGTTTCCAGGCCATCTGCTGTGTTGCCTCTGCAGGGATGCATTTTTCATCAGGCCTGGACAAAGCGAGCAGGAGCATATTCTATCACAAAGGCCTGAGAAGGTCCCACGTGTCTCCAACACACACCAAGCAGCTCGATTGTCTCGGTGCTGGTTTGGAGCATAACGAGTGGAGGCCGAGCAGAAACGCCTGAGGTGCAAAAGTCCAGCAGACCCTCAATTGTCTCTCCAAGGACACGAAGGTCTGTGAAGAAGAGAAACCTGAGTTTTTACTGGAGGAATCAGAGCAAGCAGCAGACGTGGTGCCAACTATCATGTCTTCTGGAGCTGTTTTTATTTTCATCATTTAATAGTGTTAAAATGTTGAACTATTTTATTCTGCTCTGCTCCTATGCCCAAGAGACTCAGCTTTTTAAAGTTTCACACCCTCCTCCTGAAACCTTTGAGGACCACCCTAGACCTTTGGGTCCTCCTGCTTTTTGTCTGTTGGCGGATTTCCCACCGAAATTTCAGAACTTTCTTACAGTTTCCTGCCTGCGCGATGACTACAAATGTGAGGAGTCTTGTTAGTTTCTGTGTTGGTTCCCCTGTGGCCCTGAACTGAACATGGTTCTTGGACGGTTATGATCAGGTTCCCTCTCAGCATGATTTTCTCCCCTGATTAGCCAGTTCATATGAAACAGGAAACCGGAAGTGAGGAGGTCGCACAAGTTACCAAAATAAAAGCAGGATCCAGTCGAGGAGTTCCTGAACCAACTAATCTTGATCACGTTCTGCTGAAGATGAGCATTGCCTTTTTTCTGTCCTAAACACATAAAAAAACGAACGACCGGCTGGATTTGCTGCAGCTCTTCTGGAACACGACAGAACTCCTCGGAAATGTTTACATCCATGACTGAACCAGATCAACACCCAGAATGTAACGCAGTTATCAGAGTCACCGTGAGTCGGTTGATACCTCCACATTACAATCAAGCTAGTCCAAAGCTAACGGCCTTTGATCTTTTCCCAGATCCAGAGTGGACAAACAACACAGAACTGATGGAGCCATGACGACAATAATCACAGATGTAAGAGCAAAGTTGCATATCCAGATCTAAGAACGGGCATTTGTGACCAGTTAAGCCATCCTAGCTTCTCCAGGACTTGTCCGCGCTGCTCTTCTGGGAATTTGGGTCATGATTTCTGGTCAGGAATCTGATGCCACACTGCCCCTGATGTGAGGGCCACTGGTGTATGTTTGACACACTGTAATGATGCTAATGGTGGGCTGGACTCTGTTAACCTATGATCTCTCAATGATTTGAGGAAATCAATACTTGATCAACATCTTTACCCTTCAGACAGAATCTACAACCCACCAGCTGGATTATTGTGGCCCATCGGGGATGAAATCAGGTGGTGTGAGAACTTCCAGAGCAGCTGCAGAACAAAAGAGCGTCCAGTTAAGGTCCAATAATGTTTGAATGTGGAGGTTTTGGGGTCGGCGACACTAACGTTACCCCTGCATTTTCAGCAGAAGTGAAGTGCAGCATCTGGTTGCGTTCAGTAAAGGTCGCGCTAAGGCGCTTCAGAGGTGCGTCTGACAGAAACCCTTCCTCTGATTGACTGCCAGCAGACAGTTAATGACCTTAACGGACTCGTGAAGATGAACAGTTCTGGTTCTAATGGGCAGACAGCAGGTGTCATGTTTGAACTGGACCTTCCGCGGCTGATGTTGGGTATTAAAACTGGCAGCTTGACAGCGGTGTAATGATTTCCTCAAACAGAAATGGAATTTTCCTGACAGTAAAATGAGATGTTAACCTGTCTGAAAGTGTCTGCGTTGGACTAGAACAAACAGTTTGACACACTTTCCCCTTGAATGCTTAGAGGAGGCAATGGCGTCCTTTAGCTCACCATAATGGCCCCTTATTGTTGGCCACAGGGGATGTGGCGCTATTCATACAGCGCCTGATTGAAAAGAAAATTGAATCCCTTTTGATGTGATGAATGTGTCTATTACCGCATTTGCACACAAAATGTCGGTGGAAATTATAGTGCGGCAACCGAGCTCGAAGGGAAAATACGCGGGGACGGCACATTGGCTGCTTTTGATTGGAGCCAGAATATAAATATACTGAAGCGGCAGCTGTAATAAGTCCGAGCTCTCCGGTTGTTCCACAGGAACTTCACAAATGAAAGGCCTCGGCAGCCTCAATTGTCAGCTGATATAAAAAGGTTAAACATGTATCTTCTGCTCTTCAGACAAAGGACAGGGAAACAACCGTTTGCATGGTAATAAAATGCAATTTCCTCTGTTTTACCTCCTGAAAGAGCCCAAGAAAGAGATCAAAGGAGGAGCTCTGAGGAGCTGGTCAGGGTGGTGGTGTTGCACTGTGGATGGATGAAGGTTTGACCCTGACCCTGACCCTATCCATCTCTATCTTTGACCCCCCCCCCAATGCTCTTTGGATACTTGAGACTAATTAAAACATAGAGGCTGAAGATAAACATTTATCTGGCATTTATGGGAATAATATGCACCAAAATAGAAATTTATGATGGTATTAAAAATGATGTATTATGTATTAAAAATTAATTACATACAACAATATTTCATTTTATTTGGTATTTGTGGGGTTAAAATTTCAGGTTAAACAGGAATACAACAAACTAAAAACACTGTTTATAAAGAAAAGCAAAAAGGCACAAAACTTTTTTTTTACATTAAAACAATTTATAATTGAATTTATTTATCTAAAATACTTTAAAGCACATATATTTTTATTTCTTATTGTTTTTTTTGGAAATAAATTTTAATTTAAATCCTGTTTACAAAAATGTACACCAAATGATGGATTGGGGTGGGTGGAGGTGCATAATGTAGCTGCCCGCTAACGTCAGTGGGACCAGGGAACCGGGGGGTCCGTTGTTTGGAAGGACCTTGATCATGACTCAACTTCATCCTGATCCCAACCTTGACCCTGTGGAAGATGGGTGGAGGAAAGTCTGAATCTTCTCTCGCTGAAGCTGCAAATCCAACTTTCTCCCTCAGTTTCTTTATGGAGAAATTTGCTGATGTGAGGTAACACCAGTTTAGGGTTTAACATTGACTGGGAATAGTCCAGTAACAGCAGTATGTTTGTGGTTTTGGGTTAACCAGATTATGGATTAGAATAAGAAAACCCAGAAGATTCAATGCAAATAATCTAATCTAATCCTTATTTAGAATAATCATGCAGTTTAAAGTAAATTGTTATTAAATAAACCAAGGTCTGGGTTACATAAAGTGTGAAATGTTTTTTTCTTTGCTCTTTTAATTTTGGCTCTTCTGGCTGCTGATTAGATGGCTATAACAGGCGGGAGAAGCTGCAGAACTATTAACTGTGTTCTGCCTGTTTCCGCCTGTTTCCGCCTGTCTTTTAAAGACCTTGTTGATCTTTTCGTAAATCATTAATGTTCAAAGCTCAAAGGCCCAAAAGTTGATGTGTGAAGAAAAGTTGCAGGAAAATGAAGATCTGACTGTTTATGTTCTTTGCCACTTGTCTTCCTCACAGCAGTTCTGCTTGGTTGTTCTTGGATGTTGAGTGAACTTGCGGCTGCGTTCCTGAAGTCACTTCCTGTAACACCCGCAATGCTGACGGAACGTCATGGTGAAACTTACCATCGAGTTAGCATGAAAACAGAAGAAAGCTGAATGAAATGAGATAAAAGTGATTCAACCACTCAGACAGGTTCATGCTAACACTGCTAGCATCCTGCTGAGGGCTCTGGTTGATGAATAAACCAGTGGATCATTTGGAAGATGTGAAGAACCTCCAAAGAACAAACTGGTCAGTTTGTTTCTTGCCGTTGAACCTACAGCTATCAACAGCTTGTTAATGTGTAAGCTGAGCAGTGGTGGCGGCGGAGTCCAGGATGCCCCAAGGATCATTGGCCCCTGATAAGACTCAGAACACACAGGCGGAACCTTTCAAATAGCCACAGTTCTGGTTCAGGTTCTTTCAGCTGATCATGGACGGCAGCCGCGAGAACCTTCTTCACCTCTACCTTCACATCGATGAGCTGGAGCCTCGTGGAGGGATCCTGGAGCTTCTCAGGAGCATCCGTCCTCAGTGGAAGCCTCAAGACATCCACATGAAGGTAAATGCTGGACCTCCCGCTAATTTAACATACTTCAGAGGACAGGCTGCACCTTTGAGCATCTCCGTGTGTCCAGCTGCTTCTGTTATCTTCTCACTCACCAGCAACACTCTGATCACCAGCAGCCTGATGAATTTTAGCTGAGGACCAACAGTTGTGTTTTATTCCAGAATAATAAGAAATTATGAATTAATCAACACAAGATGATTTTAGTACCAGAAAATGTTTCATTATTGTTACAAAAGTAGCTGTGTGTGTGTGTGTGTATGTGTGTGTGTGTGTGTGCGTGTGTGTGCGTGTGTGTGTGTGTGTAGAAATTATGTAACAGCTGTCATCAACCAAAATCCACCAAAATAAAAGCATAGTAACTTTTCTGTTTATAATCCAAATGCAGATTAAAATCAGTTATTTGTGCCTGCGAACACTAGCTTTAGTCTCTGAGAGAAACAGAAACCTGTCCATCTCCAGCAGGTCCAGGAAGACGCACCATCCAGATGTTTCTTTCAGAGTTTAATCATCAGCACCAGAAGGTGACCAAAGAGTCTGAAGTTTTGTGTTTTGCGGCTCTTTTGTATGGTCGGGTTGTTATCATCGCTGTTTGGCTTCTACTCTTCTACCCGCAATGATGCATGATGTTCAGACTCTTCTTCATGAGATGGTTTCTGCCCTGGCAGCTAGCTTAGCATGCTAATTTTAGTTCAAGGATTTGATTGACAGCTGGGATCTGTTAAATATCAAAGCCTTTTTAGTGTGATGTTATTGGCAACTGGTTCTGGTCTGAAAGTTAACCATGATTTATGGGTTAAAGTAGCCTATCAACATTAGACATGTATTTTCTTTGTAGAGCTGTGATGTCTTATTATTGGTAACATCGAGCAGAGTGACAGTCGTCACGACAGACCAACCATCACTTAAAATCAAAGTGATTGAAAATCAAATCTGATAATTGCTAATGTGAAAGCTGAAATTGATCTCCCTTCAAGCCATTTGTCTTCAGTTTTGACCCAAACCTCAGTGAACTTTAGCTGAACTTCGAGTGCTACCTAAAAAGTTCTATCTGTTCTCTCCTGTCAGACTTTCACAGAAGGGCTGACCAATAAGCTGATTGGCTGCTTCGTGGGTTCCCTGCAGGAGAACGACTGCGTTCTGGTGCGACTCTATGGCCGAATGACAGAACTCTATGTGAACAGAGAACGAGAGGTTCAGATGTTCCAGGTCCTCCATTCTTACAGATGTGGTCCACAGATCTACTGCACCTTTCAGAATGGCATCTGCTATGAGTTTGTTCCTGGAACAGTTCTGGATGATACGCTAGTCCGACAACCACCAATCTATAGGTTAGTGTAGGTTTGCCTCTTGTGTCACTGGTGGAACCGTGTATAGTACACAAATAACATGTAACACCATCAGCTGTAACCTGAGCTCTAAACCAGTCAACGGGAAAATGTTAGCAAATTTAAGCAAACGGATGAATAGTGAGACCATAAAATATACATTCATCTAAAAGTTAAAGGGGGCGGAACTTAATTTGCTGAAGTTCAAATGTTCAGTAACATTAAAATGATTGGCAACAGATTTTGCATAATTGTAGAATGAAAAGAGGCCACAACAGCTAATATTCTAGTGTAATATATGATAATAATATTATAATAATATTATATATAATAATAATATTTCATTTGTTCACACAGCAGTTTGCCATCAAGACAAGGAAAGTTTTGTCCGCAGGAGAAAGACGTGGCAGCAAAATCAGGGGCAGGCCTGCATTACTGGGGGCAAGGCAGCAAAAATGGGGTGGGGTTGTCTGATCAGGAGTGGGGCTGCATCATCCAGGGCTAAATCTTACTCACCTACATCTAAACTTTGGCAGGCTGTTTCCTCTGTGGTGATGCATGTTCGCATTAATAACATATGTCTCCACAGACTGATCGCAGCAGAAATGGGGAAAATTCACTGCATCAGGCCAGAGGGTGGTCAGGGAGAACCTTTCATCTGGACCAAAATGTCCCACTTTCTCGCGCTGCTGCTGAAAAGCCGAAACATCAGTCCTGTGGCACAGCGGCGGCCGGACAGGTAAAAGAATCCTCAAACATTTTTTATCTTATCAGATCAACTACTGATGGTGCAACCAGAGCAGGCTTATGGAAGGTTTCAGACCTGGAGTTGTTCAACAGTAGCTTTTCTGAGATAAACTATCACCATATTGATACAGAAGATGTTTACCATCTACAGTCAGAGAACATGCTGAATTTATGACTTGCAGTGCAGGACGGGGTGGGCAACGAGGGTGGCAGTCCTGCCAGGTTTACTTCCCCACCGGGTAGACCTGGTTCAGAGACATTTCTCGTACTGTAGTCGTGTTCTTGCCTACCGTGAATCATCGTCAACAGTAGTATTGTTCTACGTAGGAAAGTACCACCTGGTACATTCCAAGTGCTCTGCTCACTTTATCAATTTTGCATCAGACGTGCCTTGTGTGACCCCAGGCTGGTAGGTATCCCACACATTGGCAGCAGCAATGGTGGAAGGTGCACCCATCGATGTCTGGACCTCCCAGTATGATAGTTGTCTACCTGGTACGGCAAACAACCCTGCTGGATTGTGGCACCAGTGGGATTGGGTAGTCCACTTCTGGTACTGGAGACATTTAACCAACCAGCATTAACATTAACAAGAACCTCCGGTCACAAGACCAGCTCCTCTGTGCTGGTGCTATCAGGAGAACAGAGGCTCGATAATCTCTTGTTCTGCTTTAGTCTTGATTTTCTGGGTCACTAGAGAAGACGATGGTCCATAAAACCAAACACAGCTTAAAAGTTATTTCCTTCTACGCTAAAGATGACAGCGTAGCCTCTGACCCAGCCTGGTGAGCTACACATATTGAGAACCTCAATGTTAAAACCTTCACCTCTGAGGTAGCTGATGTAGCTGTCATTGGACAGTGGGCGTGGCCTCTGTGGCGGCATTGTTATCTCTGATAGGTCTGGCAGCATAAGATGTGATAGGTCCGTTCAAATCTAAATCTGGAGTCTTATCGGGCAATGGTCAACCCTGTTTACATAAATGGTGAAATGCTGAAAGGTTCCAATGTTTGGAGGTTTTCTTTTATTGAGATGATATTTACATATTATTATATCAAAGCTTAAAGCTGAGAACTTCACCAGGAACCTTTAACCTGATTCAGGTTTATTATTGTTTATTAAAATTTGTTCAGGTTATTCAGGTGTGACCCAACTTACATGTCTGTCAGTGGTAGCATTTTAGTCCCAGACAGAGAAGTTCCATGAATTTTGATCCACCTTTCTCAGTTGAACCAAACTTTTTAGTTCCTGCAGCTTCAAGTTCGTCATGCTGGATTTACATAGTGCTACGGTAACATATTAGCACGGCTTGACACAGCTCTACGTTGATCGGTCAGTCTGGATCTAAATTTTTATTTCTCTTTTATGTCTTATTTATTTGTTTAGTTTTTCATTTTAGGTTTATTTTATTATCAACAAACAGATTTAAAAAAAAATAAAAACACGCTTGGGGAGCAAAAGTGTTCCGTGATAAAGATAATGTACTAGAGTCACACACCCAACAGAGGGAGCCATAATTTGAGAAGATGTCTGGTCCACACACACACACACACACACACACACACACACACACACACACACACACACACACACACACACACACACACACACACACACTCTCTGCAGCGTGAGTGTTGATGTGTTCAGTGGATGTATAGAATAAAAAATGTTCTTGTTTGTTTCTACTGTGTGATTGTGACAAAAGCAGCAGTGGAGGAGAAGATGATGGGGAAGATGCACTCATCTGTCCGGAAAAGAGACAAAAAGATTAATGTTTGCCTCAAATTCAAATCAAAATCAAATTCATTACCATTTTTAAAAACATCTTTAATTAATTTAGATGTTTTTATTATAATTAGTGTATAAAATGTTTGTATACGGTATTTTAATAACTATGTATTTAATCTTCAAATCAGTGATAGATCTAAGTCTTTATTGAAAATGTTTAGTTTTTATATTTTTCTCTTCATTTGTATTGTTTTAAAATGTTTTTTTTCATTTAGCCTTTATTCATCATTGTTGAAGAAATAATTAACCAGCATTATTAACATAATCAATGTTTATCTATGGTTAATTGTCCTACCAGAAAGTAACTATAACTACAACTATCAGTTTTTCATATTAATAATTAATTTTATTTAAAAACATCATGTTTATTGTCTATAAATAAAAGCCTTCTGTTTTTACAGGCTGCATTAAGTTACATAAAATTACAATTTTAAAAGGATTTTACTGCAGATTCACAAACGTTTGATACTTTTTTGTTTTTTAAATTTCTAAATGCTTTAAGCAGGATTTTATTTATCTTTTCCTAAAAGTCTAAAAATGGAAAATATGGAATAAAAAACAAAGTTCTGTCTCAACTAAAACAATTCTGGCTAATTTGAGCTTTTATTAATTATTTTACATTTCGTTGAAGGCAACAGGATGAATTTACTGGTCAAACTGGTTTGTGGCTGCTAAGAGGGGAAGCGAACCATTAGCCTCATGTTAGCCTTCCACTGTACCTTTAATCCTGGTTTTTCCTGTCTTCACTTCCTGTAAGAAATGACGGACAAATGGACCTGTTTAGAATCTGCTGCAGCATCTGACACAAACCGATGACTCAATGTACTAAAAACTGATTAAACCCGTAGTAGCAGTGCCGTAGCCTCTCTCATTAAATTGTCTGATTCACAGTAGTGTCGTTGCAGCAAAATGAACCGCTATCGGCTGATGGTTGACCTTGTTTGACTCTTGACCTCTGAATCATCTGTACCGCATGGACACAGATACTCCCCTCCACGTCGCTGTCCACTGTTTGTTGTCCAAACTGGCACTTCTGCTTCCAGTCTAGTTCCAATAATTGGCTGATAATTCTGTTTGGATGAATGACAGGCTGGATTATGGAACCATCCTCAGAATGTTCTCTTCTTTTCTGTCCCCCAGTTGGGTGGCATTCCCGGGCGTTCCCAGCTTTGGTATACTGTCAGGAGAGATGGAGACATTGAAGAGACACCTCTCACAGATTGATTCTCCCGTCGTCCTCTGTCACAACGACCTGCTGATCAAAAACATCATCTATAATCACACAGATGGTGAGGAGGAACAGTGGAACACCTTGTGACGTAGACCCAGAGGAGAATCGTCAGCTGTGACTGATAGAATGATTTCATGAGAGATGAGTGTCAAAATTCCCAGGAGTTCCTGAAGGAAACATTCAATAATCAACACAAAGTTGTCAATTTTATGTTGATAGGAGTTGCCCTGGCAACCACTGTTAACACATCCCATTTCCCCTTCTGCAGGGATGGTGAAATTCATCGACTATGAGTATGCGGATTACAACTACCAGGCCTTCGATATTGGCAATCACTTCAACGAATTTGCCGGTGAGCGTTTAGAAATCACGATGGTACGAAGGAAGCAAACCAGTGATTGTTGTTTTTCTGTAAATGTAATGCGGCCATAATGTATATGACAGCAATTTACAGCGTTCAGCAATGCCTCAGTCACACATTCCACTTAATGCAAATGAAATTGAACAGAAATTGTCAATATTCGCTTTGGTGAAGGAACTGTTTCAGACCCATGTGTATCGTGTTCAGATAAAAGCAATGGTTCAAAAAGGTTCAAAAAGTCTAACTCGGCTTTACAATCGAAGTAGGGTGTTGAGGTACCATTGGAGAAGAATTCTGTTTGCTGGACATGAAGGAAGTTACTGAGAGAAGAAGTTTCCCGGATGAGAAAGAATAAGGCGTCATCTGCGTAACGCCAGCGTGAAATCCTTCAAATATGAATTCATGAAATGTTTGGTATCACTTTTTCCTCCTGAACATTTCCTGTAGTGAAGGTTTAGTACATGCGGTTCTAGAGATTAACTAATTTATCTGTTCTATGTGTTCTTGCACCTATTCTCTGTGTTCTTGTACCTGTTCTATGTGTTCTTGTGCCTGTTCGATGTATTGCTTTACCTGTTCTGTGTTTTTGTACCTCCTCTGTCTGTTCTTGTGCCTGTTCTGTATGTTCTTTTACCTGTTCTATGTGTACTTGCACTTGTTCTATGCGTTCCTGTGCCATTTCTGTGTGTTCTTGTACCTGTTCTGTGTGTTCTTGTACATGTTATATGTGTAATTGGGCCTGCTCTAGGTGTTTTTGTGCCTGTTCTGTATGTTCTTGTTCTCGTTTTGTCTGTTGTGGTACTTGCTCTGTATCTTGTGTCTAAACCACTTGTGGATATTCCCATAGTTGTGCTTATGTCTCCCGTCAGAACATTGACAGGTGTTGTTGTCCAGGTGTGGAGGACATTAACTACAGTCGGTATCCAGGTGTTGAGCTGCAGCGTGATTGGCTGACAGCATATCTGGAGAGCTACAAACACAGTTCTGGACTGGAGGTCAGGGTCACAGACGCAGAGGTGACACGGCTCTACGTTCAAGTCTGCAAGTTCTCGCTGGTTGGTTCTCTTCTCATTGAAAAACTAGACTGAACTCTGACTGATCTTTTCATGAACAAAAGAACAGTCTGGAAGCAGCACATGGATGGAGCCCCCAGCTTTATTAATTTTATGTAATTTATTTAATTTTATTTAGAACAGTTCTAGATCGCATTGGAATCACATTTATTCTGTCTCTCCTGACAGAGGATCCCATTAGGTCGTCATATCTATGATTCTTCCATAATGAAGTGGAATAAGACCAGAGAACAAGATCCACCATCATCTATTTAGAATCAGAGTTCTGAATCCATGTTCTCAGCTTTTGTCTTCCTCTCACAGTCCAAAACCAATCAGAGAATATCATTTATAGGTGTAAATCTAGAATGAGAACTAAATATTGTTGGGTTGTTCTGTTGTTCCTGCAGGCTTCGAACTTCTTCTGGGGACTCTGGGCCATATTCCAGTCACGGCACTCCACCATCCACTTCAACTTCCAGAGGTTGGTATGTCAGACAAATGGACCTAAAACGTCATGCAGGAACAGTTCATTTCTATCCTGTTTGTGGAAGTTCAGGACACTGAAAGAACTGATGCTACTGAGTATAACTGGATGACAGGGATGTTCTCATCTATGAGAACACAGAATTCTACTCAGGATTCTGATCACCTATCCAAGGAAACCCTAAAGCAGAAGTTCTGAGGGCAAAGCCCCATGGAACCTCACAGATCAGTAGGCTGGAAATACAATCAATCTTTATTTATTTACCGTCAAATCAAATCAAATCAATCTTTATTTATATAGCGTCTTTTACAATCAAAATTGTTTCAAGGCGCTTTCCAGAATCCCAGTGCCTAACCAGCAGTGGCAAGGAAAAACTCCCTTTTAACAGGAAGAAACCTTGAGCAGGACCAGGCTCATGTAGAGGGACCCTCCTGCTGATGGCTGGCTGGGTAGAGAGAGAGAAGGGGAGGACAGGTAGAGGAGAGGAGAGGAGAGGAGAGGAGAGGAGAGGAGAGGAGAGGAGAGGAGAGGAGAGGAGAGGAGAGGAGAGGACGGGCACAGAGCACAGAAACACATACAAAAAACACTATTTATGCGAGCCACCGGCCGAGTGGATCAGTGGGGCCGGAAATCATCATGCAGCTCCGAAGGCGGCGATACCTGTAAATGAATACAGAAGGCGGAACTACACAAGAATCAGCATAGCTAATCTATTGGTGAGGAGAGGAGAGGAGAGGAGAGGAGAGGAGAGGAGAGGAGAGGAGAGGAGAGGAGAGGAGAGGAGAGGAGAGGAGAGGAGAGCAGAGCAGAGCAAACCATGACCCAGTGAGGTGACAGAGGCCTGTCAGGTGATCATATTTCTGGGCCCCGGCAGCCTCGGCCTATAACAGCATAGCTAAGATGTTAACCTAATGATTAGACGACCCCCTAAGTATGATAATTTGTCTGTCTATGATAGTAAGTGGAACTGCAGAATTAGTAACAATAAACTTTTTCAAAGAGGTAGGTTTTAAGTCTGATCTTAAAAGTAGAGATGGAGTCAGCCTCCCTTACCTGGACAGGGAGCTGGTTCCATAGCAGGGGGGCCTAACGGGCAGCCAATGAAGAGATGCCAGTACAGGAGTTATGTGATCTCTTTTGTCAATACCTGTCAGAACTCTGGCTGCAGCATTTTGGATCAGCTGGGGGCTTCTTAAAGAGGTGTATGGACACCCTGATAATAAAGAATTACAATAGTCCAGCCTAGAAGTAACAAATGCATGGACTGCCTTTTCAGCATCATGGTGGGTCAGTAGTTTTCTAATCCTTGTGATGTTCCTCAGGTGAAAAAAGGCACTTCTAGAGACTAATTTAATGTGTGAGTTGAAGGAGAGATTTTAATCAAAAGTTACTCCAAGATTCCTCACACAGAGACTAGATGTTAATGAGATACCAACTACAGTGATCATGTGATCTAATCTATCCCTGAGAGGTTCAGGACCAAACACCATAACCTCAGTTTTTCCCGAGTTAAGGAGGAGGTAATTTGAAGACATCCAGGACTTTATGTCTTTAAGACAGGTCTGAAGCTTCACTAACTTCTCTGTCTCCTCTGGTTTCATGGATAAATAAAGCTGAGTGTCATCAGCATAACAATGAATATTTATCCCATGCTGCCGAATAATGTTCCCTAAGGGAACCATGTACAAGGTGAAGAGGATTGGTCCAAGTACAGAACCTTGAGGAACTCCATGGCTAACCGTACTGTATGAGGAGGGAACACCATGGACATGAGCAAACTGGTATCTATCAGATAGATATGATCTAAACCAGTCTAGTGCTGTCCCTTTAATCCCAATCACATGTTCCAGTCTATGTAACAGGATGCTGTGATCAACTGTATCAAAAGCAGCACTGAGGTCCAGCAGAACCAGCATAGAGACCAGTCCATGATCTGAAGCTATAAGAAGATCATTAGTAACTTTAAGAAGTGCTGTTTTTGTACTGTGAAGAGCTCTAAAGCCTGACTGAAACATCTCAAACAGGCTGTTTCTTTGCAGGTGCTCCAGTAACTAAGTCACCACCACCTTCTCAAGAATTTTAGAGATAAAAGGAAGGTTGGATATCGGCCTATAATTTGCTAAGACGTCAGGATCCAGTGATGGTTTTTTAAGCAACGGCTTAATCACTGCCACCTTGTAGGACTGGGGTACATAACCTGTCACTAAAGAACCATTGATCTGGTCCAGGATAGACCAATGGTAAAACATCCATCAACAGGTGTGTTGGGATGGGATCTAAAAGACATGTGGTAGACTTGGATTTCTGAATTAGCAATGACACCTCAGAAAAATATATAGGGCTGAAGGAGTTTAAGGGCTCGTTGGAGAACCTGTACATTCCCAGTCAGCACATCTGGTGATGGTCCAGTTGTTGGGATGGCCTGGTTAGCTTTTTCTCTGATAGCTAGAACTTTATCAGTGAAGAAGCTCCTGAAGTCTTCACCACTAAGGGAAGAAGGGATACGTGGATCTAAAACATTGTGACTCTTGGTTAATTTGGCCACAGTGCTGAAAAGAAACCTGGGGTTGTTCTTATTTTCCTCAATTAATGAAGAAAAATAAGCTGTTCTGGCCTTACGGAGGGCCTTTTTGTAAACAACCATAATTTCACAACCATAAGTCGCAACGTATTATAGGGCGCACCTGCAATTAACGACCTATTTTAGAACTATTTTCATACACAGGGCGCACCGTGTTATAAGGCGCATAGCATAGAAACTGCGTAGTGCCTGTGGTTTCATGACGCATTCACTAGATCGAGCTGCGCTAAAAGGAATGTCAATAAAACAGTCAGATAAGTCAGTCAAACTTTATTAATAGAATACAAACCGGCGTTCTCACAACTCCATTCACTACCAAAATGAATAAACAGCTGTTTTATTATTTTTCCCGAGTGACGTAGTGTTTTCGCGTAACACAGTTCGTTTAATAACAGCGAGTTATAACAGGCAGTGCAACATTTTTATCACAAGTGGATAGTGGAGTTTAATAAATCTTCGATTTAGTGCAACATTTTTATCACGTAGTACCGTTGCGGTACGTTAGTGCAAACACAATATACGGTAACTCGAACTCTCGAAGTAGTGCAAAGCAATAGCAATAGCAATATAACAACGTTGTTCAAACGGTAATGTCCACATTCACAGTATGACCAGCCTTGTTAAGTTGTTAACACACAAAAGAAACACGTAAAGCTCACTTTATCAGTTCATTCCTCATCCAGGAATCCCTCGAATTCCTCTTCTTCGGTGTCCGAATTGAACAGTTGTGCGAATACGGCGTCCAACATGGCCGGCTCCGTCTCGTCAAAGTCGTCATCAGGGTCAGTGTCGCTGGTGTTGTCTGGCATTTCAGTGACAATCCCTGCCTTCCTGAAAGCTCGGACCACGGTCGAGACTGATTTATCAGCCCAGGCATTTACGATCCACTGGCAGATAGTGGCGTATGCTGCTCGGCGCTGTCTCCCCGTCTTGGTGAACGTGTGTTCGCCTTCCGTCATCCACCACTCCCACGCAGTTCGCAGTCTAGCTTTGAATGCCCTGTTGACACCAATATCTAGCGGCTAGAGTTCCTTTGTTAATCCACTTCTTGCTTTGTTTCCTCGGAAGCTCCGTTGAGTCTTCTTTACTTGGCGCAGGTCATCTTGTTGCTTCCTCCACTTCCGCACCATTGATTCGTTCACGTTAAATTCTCTTGCCGCTGCTCTATTTCCATGTTCAACTGCGTGACTGATAGCCTTCAGTTTGAACTCTGCATCATAAGCGTGTCTCTTGCAAGGAGCCATTTTGGGGTCTTTACACACAGAAATGGTTTGGGACTGAACTAGAATTCTTATTTATCGCTCTTACTGCTGTTACTTCGGCCACGCCTACTGACTACGGTAGCCGCGATTAACCAATATTACTGTAATCCATACAAAAGGCGCACTGGGTTAAAAGGCGCACCGTCGATTTTTTAGAAAATTCTAGGCTTTTTGGTGCACCTTATAGTCATCCAGGCTACATGATAGCTGTCTATTTTACAAGAATGCCACTTCCTTTCTAGTCTGCGCACTTTCTGCTTGAGGGTCCTGCTATATGAATTATACCAGGGGGCACACCTCCTCTGATTTACTATTTTCTTTTTCAGGGGGGCAACAGAATCAAGCGTGATTCTCAGTGAGGTTGCTGCACCTTCAGAAGTAGAGTCAACCTCAGGAGGGCTAAGATTATAATGATTAATCTCTTGGGAAACACACGGTGGTCCTGGGATTAGCACAGGGTTTGCTTCCTTAAACTTAGCTACAGCATTATCTGAAAGACATCTGCTATAGTAAGACTGTGTTCTGAGGATAGAAGAATCCTTAATCATAAATGTAAAAGTGATCAATGAATGATCTGACAGGAGTGGGTTCTGAGGGAACACTGACACATGTTCTACCTCAACACCATAAGTCAGAACTAGATCTAGGGTGTGGTTGAAGCTATGAGTTGGTTGGTTTATCTGCTGGAGGAAACCAACTGACTCGAGTAATGAAATGAAGCCATTTCTAAAGCTGTCATTTACAACGTCTCCAATGATAATGACTTTGTCCATTCTAAGGACCAAGTCAGATAAGAAGTCAGAGAACTCAGACAGGAACTCCGAATGTGGCCCAGCAGGGGGCCGATATACAACTACAAACAAAAGTGGCTTTTCTGTCTTCCGGTTCAGATGGGTGATGCCAAGAGTCAGGCTTTCAAATGAACTGGAGCCATGTTTTGGTCTAGGATTAATTTATAACTTGGAGTGATAGATTGCTGCGACTCCGCCTCCTCGACCAGTAACACGAGGAATATGATAATTAAGATGGGTAGGAGGAGTAGATTCATTTAAGCTAACATACTCCTCCTCCTGAAGCCAGGTCTCAGTAAGACAAAATAAATCAATGTGATGATCCGCTATCAGGTCGTGCACTAACAGGGATTTACACAAAAGAGATCTAATATTTAACAGTCCACACTTAATTGTGATATTCGTTTCTCCAACTTGTGCTTTGGTATTAATTTTAATAAGATTATGGTGATTGACCGCTCCCCTGCTCTGTGCTTGGTGAACTTTTAACCGTGGAACAGAGACTACCTCTGTAGTGTCTGGACCCTGGATTGTCAGGTCACTTTTGGGTCTAATAAAATTAGCCAAGTTACTAGAAATGAGAGAGGCACCATCCCGTGTGGGATAGACACCGTCTCTCCTAATCAGACCAGGTTTTCCCCAAAAAGTGCTCCAATTGTCTACAAAGGCCACCTGGTTTTCGGGGCACAGCCAGTGATGAAGCGACGACATGTGGCTAAACATTTCATTGCTGGCCAGATTGGGGAGGGGACCAGAGAATGCTCCAGAGTCCGACATCGTTTTTGCGTAGTTGCACACTGACTCTATGTTAATTTTGGTGACCTCCGACTGACGAAGCCGGGTGTCATTTGCGCCGACGTGAATAATAACTTCATCAAATTTACGTTTACTTCTCGCCAGCAGCTTTAGATTGGCTTCTATGTCGCCCGCTCTGGCCCCCGGAATGCACTTAACTATGGTCGCTGGAGTCGGCTTCACGTAGCGCAATTACCAGGGTCGGTTTCTCAGCGGGTGTGTCGCCGAGTGGGGAAAAATGATTAGCCACGGGAAGCGGGTGGTGGTGCACCATGGGCCTTTGGTTTGGGCTAGGCTTCCTGCGAACCGTCACCCAGCGCCCTGGCTAGCCAGCTGCTGTCGGGGGACCGCTAGCTGTATCTACGCTAGGCAGCTCCGCAGCAGCTAGCTTCTCCTGGCTACCTGACGCAACTCCAGCTAACTCCAAGCTGCGGAACCGCGTCTCAAGCTCACTAAGTCTAGCCTCCATAGCCGTAAATAAACTACACTTTCTGCACCTATTCCCTTCACTAAGGGAGGCAGAGGAGTAACTAAACATTTCACACGCTGAACAGACAAAGACAAAGGGTGAAACAGACGGTGAGGCCATGCTAACGCTGATAATCGGCGGAGCCCTGTATTTGTTTAATATGGGTTATTTCTCACTTTTATCAGGTGACTAGAATGTCCCAAGTGTTCAATTTTAATTTTAATTTTAAAGACCAAAAAACGAACGATTGAGAAGACAGGAAGTGATGCAATACGTTACCGGAAAATCCTACCGGAATCTGTCTGTTACAATCAAAATTGTTTCTAGGCGTTTTGCAGAATTCCAGGGCCTGACCCCCAACAAGCAACAGTGGCAAGGAAAAACTCCCTTTTAACAGGAAGAAACCTTGAGCAGGACCAGGCTCATGTGGGGGGACCCTCCTGCTGATGGCTGGGTAGAGAGAGGAGAAGGGGGGGGGCAGGTAGAAGAGAGAATAGGCAGAGATCAGGACGCGTGAACATAAACATTGAACATCAGCTGATGGTGATCACCAAAGACAGCCACCCCCCAATCGTCTAGTGGCCCTCCAACTCGTTTATGGTGGATGTCAGAAATGTGATCTTGGGGGTGATGAAGCACAGAGGAGCTATTGTTCTCCTGAAAAACACACTCTGATCCCACTGAGCCACATGTTCCTGCCAGAGCAGCCGCTCCTCAGCTCACACACTAAAGACACACTAACGATGCATCAAACACACACTAAAGGTGTACACTAACCACACACTAAAACCTAGATTGAACATGCACATTAAGGTAAAACCAGAGAGACAGTAACAATCAGTACCACCTCTGGAAGCAGAGACAAACACACTACACACAATTTATCAAAGGATCAATAATAAAAAAGAATCCTCGTATGTGAGTGTCTGTTTTGTGTGTGTGTTTCTGTATGTATGTGTGTCTGTGTTTGAGGCATCACTGAGGTCTTAAATAAGTCCCAGATGTAGAAGTGACAATCGGCAACCAGTAGGCGTCACCCCCTTCATTAACCATGCTGACTTTGTTTCAAATGTGGTGTGTGTGTGTGTGTGTGTGTGTGTGTGTGTGTGTGTGTGTGTGTGTGTGTGTTCATGCGTTGGCACCCTGAGCAATGCTGGACAGATTTTTATGAGGGTATAACGGAGAAAAAGGCCGACTGGCCTTGGTGCTTGAATTAAAATAAAGAACGTCTCAGTCTCAGATGAGAACTTCAGAACATCAGCTGGAATAAAAAATACGATGAGGGAGGAACTTTTTTAAAGAAAGTAAATCTGAAGCTACAAGTTATTTAAGAGAAATTCACCTGAACATTTTAGTTCTGTATAATATTAATATTAATTAGAAGTGTGTAGAAATTTAAAGAAATTTATATTGATACACATTTTATTTAAGAAAGTTTTTATTTCAAAACCAAAAGGCTTCTGTATTTAACATGTGTCTTTAACTACTCCAACATGATATTTATTTAATGATAGAATTAATTTAACTAATTTAATTTGTAAACATACAACTATTCATTGGTTAGTCTTTTTTTAACAGTCCAATGAACTCAAGCTCCAATATAAAGAATCATCAAATTCAATGTTTTGTAATTAAAGATGAACATCAAATTATCAATTCTTTTTTTATTAAAAATGATGACTGAAGGTAAATAATCAGGGCAGATTATTTAGTCTTAGAAATCCAGATGTGTGAAGGGCCACTTGATTATACCCCAGATAACTATTTAAATGTTAGGTTTCTCTTTGAATTAGCCATTTGTGGCTAAAATCCTCCATCATAGGAAAACAAAGCAGCAACGACACAATTCTGCATCTTTTATGTGTCCATACGTAGACTGCAAACAACTACATTACCCAGAATTCTTTAGTGTGACATTGCCAGGAAAGTTTCATGTGTGATCTGTATAACAATGTGTGATTGCTGTTGAATAAAGACGCACTAATGCACACAGGTACACACGGACCAAGCTAAAAAAGCAACATCCAATACGGGGCGGACCAATAATGGTTTTACTACAACATGGGAGAATAAAGGAGAAGGAAGACATGAGGAGAATGTATGAATGATTTGGCATTGACAAGTTTGATTAAAGGACAAACTCCTCCAGTTTGTGTGCATCAGAAATCTCGTTGGGTCTGAAGGGAGCAGCAGAATTACCAAGGGCAGCGACGCTCCACGTCAACTCTATTCAGGCGTCTCTAATGTGACACAAAACCGCCTTTCTCTGGCTTCAAATGCAGAATAATACCTGCATCTTTTCATTCAAACTCACCTGTGACCGCTGGAAAAACATTTTTATTGATTACGGTATTCTGCATCTTTAAGAATTTCTGCTTTTTTCTGATCTGACTTAGGAATCACAGTTAGCAACAGAAATAACAGAATGATGTTGCAAAATGTTAAATTAATTATCGTATGTGTACTTATATATATATATATACATATATATATATACATATAATTTCTTATAATCAGTCATCGTACCTTTAGCTTTTTCTATTTTGGACTCTCGAATCCTGAATTTCAGAGGATAATCGATGTCTCCCATGTTTTGTCTTTGAATGTCAAAACTGAGCTTTAACAAATTGGAATTTCACTTTTGCCCTCATCCGTCTGCTACTTCCTGCTTCTCACTTTGAGTCTGATCAATAACTAATTACGTTCACTTTCTGTCTGTCTTCAGATATGCAACAGCGCGACTTAGCTACTACTTCAAGAAGAAGGAGGAATATTTCGGGATGAATCCGAAGCTGGATATAAATTCAGGGGTGTGACGATTGGTTGTTTGGTGGTCCCCTACGAGGAGACAGCTGTAACTGGCACGGTTGTTGAGTTTACATCTTTTTAGCAAATCCAGACAGTTAATTCACCATGTTCCATTTAATGCATTTTTCCAGGATTCATTCCTGCATCAGTTCCAGGCTGTAAATTAAAACCTTCTTCAACTTTATTCTGATGCAGAAAATCTCCCACAATCAAAGCTGCCACCTTGTGTTTTTGCTGACAAAAAGGTAAAAAGAAAAAGTTAAAATTTTCTGCACCAAATCAGATAAGAAATGTAAGTTAAAGGACAAATGTTGCAGCCTTAATCATGCTCTTGTTTTAAGCTAATTGCTCTACTGTAAAATCATCAGTTCCTTTTCCTCTCTGCGAGGAGACACAAATGCCATCGCTATTGTGAAATATGCAGAAAAGGTTATTCACCACGCCGGAGGCAACAATGTGATTCTTTACTTCCTCACGGTCGCTCCAACCATCAAGGCTGAGCCCAACAATCCGACTCTTTTTAAAGTGCTTTTTCGTTTAATGTATAATGTTTAATTAGCAGACTAATGCACTTAAAAAGACCCAAGGACTTTCCCTCACAGAAGGGAAAAATTGGCCTTTTGTCCGTAATGTTGATTTTTTCTTTCATTTCTAATTACATTAAAAAAGTATAGACCTTTATGTCTTCATGTTTAAAAGACATTGAAACAGACATGGCTAAATTGCTTCCTTTCACTTTTTCCTTTGAAAATCTCTTTTATTAATTTGTTTTATTTTGCTTTAATGGTTCAAGGCTGCTGATCCCTGGAATCCCAGGAATTTAACATTTAGATTTGTTTTTTAGAAAGGCCAAAAATTCCAATATTCAACTGGCTGCCTGAATATAAACATTTACTTTATTTAATCATCAGTTTATGATCAACGGTGGATGAATCATACCTTTCTGAAATAGTTGATGTCTCAGCATGCTAATGTGCTTTTGAACCTGTAATGATATACAGCTAATGAGAATTGAGAAATGAGATTATGTTTCAAAATAAAATTAACTTAAACATCAAGATGCCGACAAGACATTTTGATTAATGTAACAAAATGGAAAATGAGCTCGTGCTCATTGGGTTTTCTTCTAAAGATGTAAAATTCCTGACGTTCAATCCTCATTTGATGTGTCTCTGAGGAGGAATAAAGAATCTTTATATCTTTACATTAGACTTTCAGTTTTCAGAATTGTAAACCCTTCGTTTTCAATATCAGGAGTGATCATATTACCCTGACCCCTAAACTCTGACCCTGAACTGAACCCTTAGGAGGTCAGAGGGCATTATGTCCTCATGTCACAAAATGTCCTCACTTTGTCTATGAAATATTCTGGTCCTCGTGATGTACCATGTACAAGAACATACACACACGTGCATGTTTGTGCGCATGTGTGTTTGCACACTAACATGCGCACACATCACAGACGAGTGTGACAAAGTCGTCGGGGCCCCTCAATGCTGACGCTACAGTTGATTTGGGAATTACAATTAGATTTATGATGTGGCTGCAAATGGCTGAGTTCTGTATTTCTGTAGAAGTGCCGGCGCCACATACATGCACACACACATGCACACACTCACACACACTCTCTGGAACAATAGGCCACATTTACTGTAACGGGCCACAAAAATATAAAGAGCAAGTGGAAAAGCTCGACTTTGGAAACAGAAGCCGAGTGTTGGAAATAATTATGCGCTTGGAAAAGGGGTTGAGGAGTATTTAGGGGGATGGAAATAAATGCGGCAGCACCTGTAATGTGTTGAGAACACAAGAACTGGACTTTACACTGGCTCCACGGGCTACATTTGCACTTACAGTGACACAAACGGCCCTCATTTAAAATGCATTTATTATTTTTTCATTGATTGTCTCGATGTTTTAGAGCCCAAAGTGGCTAATAAATACAAGGAAATACATGTTCAAATACAGGTTTCAAATACAACACTCATCTTCACAGGAAGTGTCCGAGCGGTCTCACCACGGCAAGATCTCAGGTGAGCTGATCCCTGGAGACTTCACATTAGTTTCCTCTAAGTTATAAAACAGAACTTGATCCAGTGCTTCAGATGAGCCCACAGACATGTCTGTGATGGAAGCAGAACATTGAGTACCAGCTTGTGAATCAAAACTGCAGGATGGATTTTAAAAAAGAAGCAGCTCCAGAAAAGACCCAAGAAGCATGTTTAAAAAAACATGCTGGAAAAACATGTTCAGCCTGAAAAAAGAAAATTTACTCCTGTTTTTAACACCTTTCTCCTCTGAATAATTTAATCATTTTCAAAACAAACACGCCCTGTAGTCAAGGGACCTTTTTTAAATGAAAGACCTTTGAACACTTGTGTTTGGAACGTCGTTCTCACCGATGCTGAGAAGATATTTACAAATATTAACACATCATCAAAATAACACTTCAATCAGTTCAAGCAGAAAATACAGTGATATCAGAGGAGTTATCCTGCAGCGGGAAATGAAGCTCGACCCAAAAAACAGAAAAAGTGACAAAAATGCTGAGTCAGCATCTGCGGTTCCAGACTGACATTTGGCATTTGGAATTATGGGTAATGTGGTTCATTACAGCACCGACGAAGAGATTGCTGCAGATGTGTGTGTGTGTGTGTGTGTGTGTGTGTGTGTGTCTGCGTGTGTCTGCGTGTTTGAGAGTGTCCAGTTACCAGATAGAAAACAGCTGATTTAATAAGACTTTTACAGCATAAGAAATTAAGACTAAAACATCCAGAGTGAATGTAAATGTAGGTTTGGCACATTTGACAGAAAAATGTCTGTAACAACCAAAACAACAACCACAACCACAACCACAACAACAATAATAATAATAATAATAATAATAAAGGGATTGTTGTTCCCTTTATTTCAACAACAAGTGTCATAACATTTGAGCATATGAAAACAGACATTCTGGAGGAGATCGTACCTGAGCTGCGGTATTAAAAAACAGTCATTTAAGCAGTTTATCAGAAATAAACAAAACCATCAATGTGTGAATCAATAAGAAAGTAAGACTATAAGGTTACAATAACTAAAGTTTATATTATTATTATTTATTTCTGGTTTCTCCATGAAGCTGAAAAGAAAATCACTCTGAAACATTTAAGACGTTCCTGATGAACGCTCCTTAAAGACAGCACGCTCCTGTTTGTCCAGACACTCCAATAACATCTCAGTCCCGTGTTGCACTTCTGTGGCTTCACGTTTGAATCTGTCCTACTTCCTTTTAGAATTAGCCAGTTTTTGTGTGCATTTGCTCTCAGTTGGCGCCGATGGTCTCGTGGTCGCTGCTGTAGTCCGACTTGGGCTCCTCATCGAACTCATCGTACATGTCCGTGTCATCCCCGATGGTGCGGTCGCTGGGAGGATCCAAGCCCGCCATCCCACTGCTTCTGCCACCGGTCTCAGATTTGATTCTGTACGCGCTGTGAATGACAGGGATGGCCGGTTCTGGACTGGCTGAGTTACTGGAGCAGTCTGAGGTCAGCTGCGGGGATTGTGTGGCTGCTTTTGCCATGGTTATGGCGCCTGGGTAAACAGGTAAACCACTCGGGCTGTTTGCAAGAGGAACAGATGATGGAGGCCTGAAAATAAGGAAAAAAAAAATCAGATTTAAGGTGAAGCTTTTGAGCAAAACTCGATCCCACTTTTACTGGACTGAGCTGGTTTTATCAACATCAGAGACAGTTTATAGTGTGCTAACATTGCTAAGCTAACCGATTAAAGCAAATAACACGCCTAAACTTTAATGGTCGATCAATTTGAATAAGTTTCCCCTCCTGAAGCTCCAACAGGCTCTAAAACAATCAGATGCAGTTTTTTTCAGTTCTGATGGAAAATCCAATCCCAGTGAGCACGACCACACACAGTAACAGTGGTATTCAGCCACGCCACCGTTCCTTCTGGAACATCTGCTAAGGGTTCCTATTCCAGCAGCATCTGTCTGCGTCTCTCAGCATCCTCTGCTTTAATGAACCCTCTACTGTTCGCTGGCTGCTGCTCATTCCTGGCTGGGCTGTAGAACCACCAAGAATCCATCAGAACGTTTTAGCCAACAAAGCAGCAACCTATAACCATTGTTGCACACACAGATCCACCTTTAAACTGAATAAGGCCATAATAATCCCATCCTGTTCTCACCCCACAAAGAACTGCCTCATCTCCTGACGCCGTGACCGCATCAGCTGCTTGTACTCTCCAATCCGCAGCTTCTTGCCGTCGATGATGCAGGTTCTCTTGGGCCGGGGTTTGTACTTGTAGTTGGGGTACTTCTCCAAGTGGATCTTGCTCAGGCGGGCCTGCTCCTCGTAGTACGGCTGCTTCTCCTGGTTGGTCATGGCTTTCCAGCGAGACCCTGGAAAATGAAAGCCTTGGAATTAAAAACTAGAATTTACTTTGATATAAAACATCATTTCAAGTTTTTAGTCATTCTTTTTCATAGTTTTTTGACCTTTTTGCTGTTACTTAAAGGTGTAAACAGGTGTTAAGCTTTTATGTAACCCTGATTATCTTTTGAAGGGCTGATAATGGGAAAGAGCAGGTCTGAGATGCTTAGAGTGATTCTGACTGCTCAGACGTGTAAAAGCAACATTGTCATTTAGCAGTTTACATGTTTAACTTTAAAAGAGTGAAGTTCATCTATCACAGGCTCAGATGTTAGTGCTGGAATGTGAAACACTCCGACAAGTGATTACACGCTCTCACGTCTGTTTATTAAGATTCATTACAAACTGCTCGTTAGCCGGGAGGTTCTTCAGGAGCTGCAGCTGTGTTATCATGTTGACAGACCCAAACGCAGTGGCGCAGCAACACAAACAGGTTCAACACAACATCATCTCAGCGTCTCTAACACTGAGGTTTTATCAGCAAGTTACTGAATGTTAGAAAAAATGTCTTCACTCGGGAGAAAAAGGGATCTGAGGGGACGGGGCATGAGGCGGGCTTCCACCTGCTCCGTTTTAACTGAAGAAGCTTCTGAAGAACACTCAGAATAGGGTCTGGTCTGAGCAGGGTCGCCTAATCTCTGAGGTGAAATCTCACCAAGGATCTTGCTGATATTGGAGTTGTGCATATCCGGGAAGGTCTGCAGGATCTTCCTCCTCTCGTCTTTGGCCCACACCATGAAGGCATTCATGGGTCTCTTGATGTGTGGCTCATTGCCGTTACGGCCTCTGGACTCCCGAAACACTCGGGCCTCGGAGATGTCATTCCCTGCACAGAGAGAGGACGGAGGTCTGTTCAGAGAATGTGGACCTGGAACGGCAGATTGGTATGCTGGCCTAAACATGCAAGACTGCAAAGCCAGTGCCCCCTTCTCTCCTCATTGGCTGTAAACACTGGTGGACTCTGGGTGACAGGCGACACTTGGAGACAAAGACAATGTCCCTGAGGGGCCTTTCATTTATGAAAAATCCTTGGCCGGCTTTTGACCTCTGCATTTGACCTTTAGCAGTGCATAACAGAAACACTTTAAAAATCTCTAAAATGTTGACATTGGACGAGCTGTTTAGCTGCTGAAGTGTCCTTCAGCTGCGCTTCCTGAGGCGCACACTAAATATTTGTGCTGTGTGAATACCTGCAAGCTTAGACTGGAACATTCTGTCTTTATTGTGAGCAAATGGCCTCCACCATCAGAGTTAAAGGTTACGGGTTTAAACTCCTGAGCTTTGAACTCACCTTCCAGATCCTCCGGCCTCGTCAGGTCAATGACTCGGTGGACCATTTTCCCAGCATCCTCTCCGAGCTTCCCCAGGTGCTGACTCAGCGCTTCGTAGTGCAGCCGTTCCTGCTGAACAGAGAGAACCATGAGCAATGTGAATCGGAACGTGGATCCGTTTCAGCACGTGGTTCTGTGGGCATGATGGGAAAAAAAGCTGTTCATGTTGGTCAGGTTGTGACGTCGGTCATGTGAACGCTGTTGGGCTCTGTGATTGGAGCCGACAGGTTCTGTCTGACGGATGGTTGTCAGGTGAAGGTGACGTCATGCTGCAGTAGCTGCTGGCAAAGTCCCTGGAACCTCAGCCACACCAGAGTGTGTGTGTGTGTGTGTGGGTGTGCATGAGGCCAGTGTAAGCGCTACAGTAGAGATGTAATCAGGCCAACCACAGAACATGTGGCTGGGCAGCGCCACACTCACCGCAGGAAGTAACCGCCTAACAAAGAAAAGAGGGAGGACAGAGGGAGAGAGAGGAGAGAGAAAGGGACAGAGAGAGAGAGTGCCTCTTTCCTATTTGACATTACATTACAAAGGAAAACTAAAGGGAGAATAAATGTGAACCGATGCACTTCAGCAGTTTAGTCAGAAGGTGGCGATATAGGAAACATGCTAACCACTAAAACCAGTAAGCTAAACAGCTGAAGCCTGTGAAGAACTTACAACAGGAAGAAGAAACAACCAAAAAGGTGTATTTATACATTTCAGACTGTCCTGCCTGGTCTCTTTATGATGTTATAGTGTTGTGTGTTGAGCATCACGGTGGCCACGTTCAGACCACGAGGCTACAACACTGAGCCCCAACCCTCGCATTGCTCTTCCCCAAATGATCGGCTGTGAAACAGCCAATCAGAACACAGATTTATTCATTTTGTGTGTTTTTATTCACCGTCTTTTTGTAAAAGGAACTGGAACTCTTGTGCATCAAAGGTCATCCTCATTTCCTGAAGCTTTTGTCTAAAACATTAACCTAATAGTTGTTTGTGGCTTGTTTCACACTAAAACCCTCAAAGTGTTTATGTGCCTCTATCTACATTATGTGTGTGTGTGTGTGTGTGTGTGTGTGCGCGCGCGCGTGTGTGTGTGCGTGTGTGTGTGTGTGTACTGTGATTCCATGTCCTCCATGTGTGGACATGCAGAACAGGTGGATTCCCACTGACAATTCACTTTCATGTTAAATGATCTTAAGGCAACTTTTATTTTTATGAACGCATGCTTGAACACACACACACACACACACACACACACATACACACAGGTTATTTCAGTGAACTTCAGCAGTCACAGGCCAGCTGGAAGCTGCGTAAGCGTAACAGGATACTTAACAATGCCACAAACTGGCCTCTACAGCCACTATAATGACATTAACACACACTCTCACACACACAAAGAACTGGGATCAGTTTCGTTGGTGGGACAGAAATAAACACAAACACATGCAGTCAGACATCACAGCGCTGATCTCCACCGAGAAGCACAAATATGCTCAGAGGAAAAGAGTCACTTCCATGGTGACGTGGAGGGTTTGAGTCTGAAGAGCAGAGATGTACAAATATCATGTTCACAGTCCCAGCCTGGAGTACTAATCAAACACACACACACACGCACACACACACACTGACACACGCACAGAGTGTATATGAGTGTATGTGTGCGTGTCTTTGTGTGTGAGTGTGCGTGCGCGCGCATGTGTGTGTGAGTGTGAGTGTGAGAGAGAGAGTTTTAACAACCTGTTTAATGTCTGACCTGATTCTCTTCGGTTTTACATTGTTTTTAGGAGCAAAGATGCTAATGTGTCACATGCACGACCTCGCCTGGACTTCATGTAATCGCATCAGTTTCATGCAGATTTTAGTCCTCACATGGAAGAAAATGCCTTTGGAAATTGCATTTGGACCATATGATCCTTATCAAGCATCCTGTCATGTAGCCACATGTGACCTGTTGCCGACCTTGCTGCCGTTGCTGAGGCTCATGTTGCTGAGAGCTGACAGTTTGGCCTCCAGGCTGGGCTGCTGGTTTAGCTGCTCCCTCTGGATCTGCTCCCTCATGCTGCGGGCCTCTTGGATGGCCTTCATCACCGCGTCCTGGTCTCCAAACAACGCTGTGGAGTTGAGGCTGGATAGAATGTCTGAAAGAAAATCACACCTTGGTAAATTTTGTGATCTTGTGTCTCATGAACAGGATCTGTGTTTGTCAGGAGTTTGACGGCAAATGTTTTATTCCTGAAGAAGCCACCAAATCTCATTGATGTCAGAGTGCACTGGAGAATTTGCTGCACAAACAATGTAAATCTTCTCAGCAAACGTTT
The DNA here is from genome assembly GCF_901000725.2 of Takifugu rubripes. Taxonomy (NCBI): domain Eukaryota; kingdom Metazoa; phylum Chordata; class Actinopteri; order Tetraodontiformes; family Tetraodontidae; genus Takifugu; species Takifugu rubripes. The sequence goes on along the minus strand of NC_042293.1, from coordinate 6,309,411 downwards.
AGAAACCCTGTTCAAAAACAGGGGTAATGAATCTCGTCAGGTTGTTTTCCAGGCCAACACCACTGAACTCTGCTCCTCTTCACGTGCCTGATTCACAGCGACGCAACTGATGCACATTTAAAGAAAAAAGGGAGGAAACACACATCAAAAGGATGCAAAGTTTCCGTCTCCTCCTTGTTTAATTAGCAGTGAAGTAGGAAGCTCTGGGTGGCCGCTGAAATGGGAATAAAACACGTTTGCAAGCATCCTCCAAACCACTCCAGAGGAGCTTGAAAATGGTTTTCTGGGGGTCTATAATGAGAGGCCTTAGATGGGCCTTAATAACAGATAGCAGAGGTGGGGGCATAAAAGGTCTACGCAGGCAGACAATGATGTGAGGAAGCTCTTAAAAAGCAAATAACCTGTGCTGGGTTTCACTGCTTCCGTTGTAAGGTTTCATTGGGTTTAAATACAGGGCTTTGGACTCCAGTAAAACACATACACACACACACACACACACACACACACACACACAGGTGGTGGGCTGAGGTGTCTGCAGAGAGTGGTGGTGTTTGGGTGGCTCATGGTTTGAGTCTGCACCACAGTGACAGTGTTCAGTACACATGGGGACAATGTGTGTGTGTGTGTGTTACTTCCTGACCGAGGCGTCTCTAAAGTTAGCATTGCTGCGGTCACCCAGTGCTGGTGACGAGCAGACTTTTGTATGTTTTTTGTACATACCGAGAGACGTGTTCCTGCCCTTGTTAGGGGCGGGGCTTGGGACGCGACCTTTGACCAGTGGCGTCGGGCTGCTCTTGTTTCCAGAGATGAAGCTGTGAGTCGGGGATGTTTCTGCTGTTTGGCTTCTGGCGGAGAGGTTCAACGGCTGCGTGGACACTTCCTCCTGTTGAAGTGAAAACACGATGATCAGCAGAAGCAGGAGAACAATTTGAGCATGATCCACTTCTGCACATGTTAAACAACATGGCTTCGCTAAATGGAACACGCAGGTTTGACAGGTCAGTTCAGATACAACAGGAGAGGGTGTTTTAGCGCCACACGCTGGTCTGATGCTGCAGTAGTTGGAAACACTTAATGATTTCTTCAGAAACTGGGATGGTCCTGGAAATACAGCTCCAGCCTGTGGTGGGAGGGGGGTGTGCTCAGGTTGTGGGGGGTTAGCAGTGGGCGGGGTCTTCAGAATGATTGTGTGAGTGCGGTCAGTTCTGACGCCAGTGTATTGTGACGCCGGTTACAGCTGTGCCTCCGACACATATGGCTTCCATTATCGCCGCAGTGGCGAGCAGAGACCAGGCAAGCGTCGCTGCAGCGATGAGCTCTGAACCACTGCCAAACAGCAGCCGCACGTCACATGCCTCTGCTAAATACACCAGAGGAGCAGAAGCCCCAAACTCAACAACTTCATGCGTCTTTTTATTCTCTTTTTATTCTGTTTTTCATGTCTGTTCCTCTGAATCTGCATCTTTTCACGGTCAAATGCTCATTCTCCTGCTGTTTTACAGACCTTAATGTGACCGACGGGACTTGCCGGCCTCTTCTCGCTCTTCAGGGTGGACGGTGAGAGGGGGCTGAAGGAGGGGGGTTTCATCTTGGTTCCCTGTGAGATCTGCATGCTGGCCAGCTGAGCTGCATAAAGCTGCTGTGTTAACAAAAGAACCAGAGGAGAACTTTGAGTTCAAGTCATCTGAACAGGTTTGAATGAATGAGCTTAGTCAAAAGAAAAAAGGTGTTAAGAGAAAGAATTAGATGTCTGGAGTCTGAATGAACTGAGACATGATTTTTCTTCTACTGCTTGGTCTGAAGTTCCAGGCCTGCTGAACGCTGCAGAATCAACAAAACCACGAAGACGTCATGAGCGTTCCTCAGCAGGGAACTCGTCTTTTCTTTCGTTTATGGTTTTCTTTCTCTTTTTCTTCTCCCTCCTCAGTTTTTAGCTCTCAGCCTAAACGTCCTCAGATCGGGTTTCTGTGTAGTCAAAACAGCAAAGCCTCCTGGGAGCAGAGGAGCAGCCACCGAAGCCCACCGATGGATCTGGAGATTGATACTCATAAATTTGGCATCAACCAGATGTGTGAAATGTGTGGAACATGTGGAACATCAGGTACAGGAGGTGGCCATTGCAGCAGAAGACACTTTATTAGTTTATCTGGTGAGGTGGTTCCTGTGGTTCCCTGGATGGTTCTAGCCTCACCAGACCTCTTCATCTGCAGGTACGACGCTCTAAAGAGCCGCTGAGGCTGTTATTAACAGAAGGACCTCACAATATAAACCAAGCCCTGATGTCAGCACTGGTTTATATTGGAAGGCCGTCAGCGTGACTCCAAACATACGAGACCCTGCTGAGAGTCTTGGGGGAACCACAGAGCTTCATTCTTCAGCCTTTCAGCCATTCTTCAGCTCTTAGCTAATTTAGCATTTCTCACTGATCGATCAGTTACAGGAGGCCTGAATTTGTCCCAGGAGAGACGATGCTGCAATATCCTAAATTACACATTGACAGAAGAGGTCTTGACTCCGGCTCTGACTGGCTCCACTAATCATGTGATTAAACTCCCACTAATTGTTCTGTCATTAGGAGCACACTGATCATCAGAACCTCCGCCTACGTCTGTGATTCTGTTGTATTCAGCAGCTCCAGAGGAGAAGGACAAGTTTCAAACAGGTCTAATTGTTGTGGTGGGTGCCCAGAGGTGCTGCGTGTCTGTGACGCTGGACCAGAACAGCCAGCCCATCACTGTCTTATGATCCAACAAGAATGTTCACCGAGCAACTGTATTTCACCCCCACTAGCGCCACAAAGGGGCCTTTCTTCAGCAGGAATCCACAGTTTACGAAGAGATCTACGCTGAGACAATTAGCCCGATGGTGTTCCCACGCCAGCAGAGTGATCGGGTCACGGGGGGTCAGATATTCCTTTTATGTAGCCTCTTATAAGAAATGTTTCAGTCCCTCTGCATTTGATCTGTTGTTAAGTTTTACTTCACAAATGCCATCAGGCCTCTCGGCCAATCACTGTCACCCTCTCATCAGGTCTGAGTCGGCAATTCGATTAGAACAACAACAGCTGCCACGTCCCGACCACAGCGTGTAGCGGAGAAGATGGCTAATGCAGAACTAACACGATGTACTGCAGTATTTGTGATGCATGTTAGTGGCTAATGCGCAGATTAACTGGCCTTACACTGAAGCTAATATTTAACAAACAATGACATGGAAAAGATCTCAGCAAGTGTGTTGCTCCATAAACGCAGTGACACCTGAGTGAGGCCAGTGATACACCTGCAACACACCTGTGCTACACCTGAGCTACACCTGAGCTACATCTGAGCTACATCTGAGCTGCATCTGAGCTGCATCTGAGCTGCATCGGAGCTACACCGAGGCTACATCCAAGTGATGCCTGCCCTACACCGGTGCGACGTCTGAGCGCTATCTCTCCCCCTTTCTCACCCCTCTCTCTTTTGTCCTTCCTGTAAATCCTGTTGAGTGTTGGTGAAGCTAGACGATAAGAAGCTGGAAACTGAATAATGGTTCTGGGCTCACATTGGTCTAGACTCACCTGCAGCTGTAGCGGGCTAAGGCCCGCCGCCGCCGCTGCCGCCATTGTAGATGGAATAAACTGCATGGGGTAGTTGTCACCTGCAGGGAAACAGCACAGGTAGCTTCTTCAGCTAGTCCTCATGTTTTTATTCATGTCATTGGGTCATCCAGGACAGCACCAGAACACAGGTCAGGTCTGGCTGAATCTTGTTGGGACGAACTCATAAATTCAAATAGCAGAAACACAGCTGACCCCCCCGACGACTCTAAAAGGTTTTTCATGTCCAAGTCTTCAATAAACAGAGTCCGGAGGGCAAAATAAGGGCCTTTAATCTGTGTTTTTACCTGAGTTAACTCAGGGGAGCATGTGGTCACACACTGGGAATAAACTGGGATTGTTTTGGATTTTATTCAGTGGTGCGTGGCATTAGGCGAGCACCTGGAGACGTAAAACCCGACAAAAAAATTAACCCAAAGATGCGCGTGTGTGTGTGTGCGTGCGTGTGTGTGTGTGTGTGTGTGTGTCTACCTGGTTTGTAGGACATTCTTTGTGGGAACAGGAAGCCCTGCTGGGCAGCGGTGGCAGCAACCAGAGATCGCTGGTCATGAGGAAAGACAGGAATCATCATGGGAGTCATGTGACCCTGAACCTGAGACAGAAGGTGACGATCACTCATTTCTGTTTATTGTAAATGAGAAAACGCTCATCTGGTTTTATTTCAAATCTCCATTTAATCAAACCTTTTTATTTTCTTCACATCATCTTGGCCCCGCCCACAACTAACAGGGGGGATGATTTATTTCTGCTCCTCGTTCCTGGCCCTGATGTCATACAGATTCTCTCTTTTCTCTAGTTTAATATTTCATCCTCAGCTTGTTTTCATGTTTCTTCCTCTTCATCCTTCCTTATTTTCTCCATCTATTCATCTTTTTATGAACCATTTCATTAAGCTTTGACTCCACCCACTCCCTCAAGGAGCCATCCCCCAGGACATGTTGTCCACCACCGCCATGATGTTTCCATGGTTACTGTTTTTCCTCCATCACTAAGGAGGGAAGTGTGTGTTTGTGTGTGTGTGTGTGTGTGTGGAGGGGGGGGTTCAACATACATACAATACAACAATACAACATAGATACAACATCTTTCCCAGATTTTCGTTCTCTGTAATTATTTGGTTTAGAACAGTACATTTAACTTTGCTCAAATGCAGCTTTTTAGAAGATTAAACGTTTAAAAATGTTTGGAATAAATATTCTTGTGAAGTTATTTTTTGAACCATTAAACAAAAATATCGAGATAAAAGAAAAATGTAACTATAAAACAATTTTTCAAATTTCTTTTTCTTCAGAAGTTCCAACACACAAGAGTGTGATTTGAGCCTCTGTCCGAGGCATCTTAAAGCTGAGGAGGTCTAAAGCTCAGAACCTACCAACAGAACTGATTCTTCCAAGTTTCTCTCTGGAAATGGAATAAATGCTAAAATACCCATACTGACCCATCCAACGTGTTCCTTGGCTCTACCCCAATGCTCATGTGTAGAAATGTGTGCGAGCTCAATATTAATGAGCCGCCTCAGGCATCATGATCTCAGCAATAAATCCATGTTGTGCTCATGCTCGGGGTCAGAGACAATCAAATGGTTCATTTATGTGACTGATTAAACAGATTATTAAAATAAATGAGCCGCTGAAGTTTCGGTGAAGTTCACAGGTTATCAACAGGATCTGGATCGATCAGGAATCAATCAAAGTTCAATAGACGAAGCTCTGCCCACCTGAATCTGCTGCTGCAGGAGGTTGATCTTATGTTGCTGCTGCAGGAGCTGCTGCTGCTGTCTGGCAATCTACACACACACACACACACACACACACACACACACACACACACACATACCAACAAACACATTTTTGCTTTGTGAAAAATCATTGATGTCATGAAAAATCTGTCACCATACCGACAGGCTGCAGTGAGGAACATCAGTAAATCACACAATCTGATCCCTCTGAACCTGTGACTCCACCCACGACCTGTCGGTACCTGCACACGAATCATTTATGATATTTATTCTAAAACGTAATAACAGGTTGATGGGAGGCAGCGCCCTGATTACACACTTGTCATATTTCATTTAAGGCAAATTTGTGTCTGTAGGGTATCAACCAATCGTGTCTGAACGACCAGCTGGACTGGAATCTGTCTCCACCACAAGGCTGAGAACACTGGAATGTGTCGGGACGAGGACATGTCCAAACAGAGCTGTCGTATGTCAGCTACAGCCACGTGTCTTTAGCATAACACAAAAAAAACAAAAAACAAAACAAGATCAAATCAAACATTAAACTAAATAAAACAGACAGCCAATAGCACTAATGGCTGTTTGTGTAGCCACACCCACCTGAGCAGGGGTCATGTGACAGGACACAACAAATCCTTATTAAAAAAAGTTTGTTTTGCAGAGTCCAAACCTAAAGATGTGTGTTAACAGCGTCTTGCCACATTGTTTGCTGTACCCACACAAACACACACACACACACACCTGCTCCTGCTGTTGGCGGGCCAGCTCCATCTGCTGCCTCTGCTTCTCCAGCTGAGAGGTGGCCATCTTTTTCTGCTCGTCGTGGGCGGAGAGAAGCTGCTCCCTTAAACCGATCAGCTGACCGATCATGTTGGACAGTTGTTGCTCCTTCTCTTCTAGTGACTCCGGTGTTCCTGGAACATCAAAAAAAACAGCCATTAACTTCAAATGTCCAACTAATCCCACGGCTCCTGTTTTGATATGGGGTCATTTATCTTTACGACTCTTCCCGAAAAACGCCTCAACAACCAAAAATGTCTGAACATTTAGGAGGCGTCATTCCAGAACCCCCAGAACTTCTGACTGTTAGTTATGTTGATATTGATTATGGGACGATTGGTTTGAACATGCCAACAACAGTAAAATGTCTTGCTAAATGTGTAAAACGTGTTACGAGCTTTTATGATTTACACATTTGAGAGGCTGCAGATGCAGACTCACACCATCACAACAGCCAGCACCAGTCACCCTCATCTACAAGCATTTGGATGGCTGATATTTGCCTCAAATATAAAACTTCATCCTCAAACAAAAAAGATGTGAACAGTCAAGCGCCACTGAGATCAGAATCAAACCACAGTTAAACCAGAGTCAAACCAGAGTCAGATCATAAATAAAAGAGTTTATTTACATTAATTATCTGGTCAACAGGATTTAATTAATTGATAATTGATTTAAAAAAAATCTAAATGAAACTAAATAAGTTACTGAAATACACATGGAGTGAAACTGAGTTCTGTGTGTGTGTGTGTGTGTGTGTGTGTGTTGGGGTACAATAGGGGTCTGACAGAACTACAATGGGGACTCTGTTAGTATGCAGGTAGTGTTGAGGCCACCCTGCAGTCTCCCTACATGGCCCCAGGGCAACACACACACACACACACACACACACACACACACACACACACACACACACACACACACACACACAAACCCTCAACAGTATCAAAGGCAACTTTCCCCTTATTTCATTCTCTTTATTCAGATTGTTTTCTTCAGTGGTTTAAAAGTTGTTTGACTGTGAAGAAACTGAACTTGTGAACCTTAAAAAATAGAAAACATTAATTGTCAAGGACACCCCCATACCCCAACCCCCCCACACAACCCCATCCCCCCAACACCCTCCACACCCTCTCCCATCGGCCCTCCTTCCATCACTTGTGTTGATGTTGGAGTTGATTCGCTGCCGTTGTTACAGCTTTGATCATTAAAGATCATTTAACAAAAAAGGAACTGTGAAGAACAAACTGTGGAACATCTGATGGTTCTGGCCCCAGAATGCTTCTGTTGAAGGTTTGACTGAAAGAAAATGAACTAATGTTAAACCTGCAGACTCTTAAAAGAATGTGGAGCTTTTGTACACCTTAGATTCAGAGTCCTTTAGTGCCAATCACAGACGTCTGATGAGTTTTAACCATTTTACATGAAGTCTTTTTTCTAACATGACTGAAATGCTTGAGGCACCTGTCTGACCTTTGACATCTCCTAGCAATTCTGTGGCATTCAGACGGTCAACTCGCTCCCTCCAGTCTTTGGATAACAGCCTCTCCACACAGTCCGACTCTATACAAACACACAACAAACTGAATATTCATATTTTTATGCAAGAAATGTTTGAGCTGGAAGAACTAAAAAAGGGAATCAAAGAAATCTGTAAGAAAGAAGACAAAAGCAGCAACCAGCCGGCTGACCAGTCAGATTGTGTACACTGTGTGTGTGTATTCATTCTACTAGCAAAGTGAGGACATCTTTTCTGGTCCTCGCAACTTTTACGCATGTGCGTACGCGCGTGTGTGCCGGTCTGTCCCATTACCCTGATGAACTGCTGCAGATCTCATCACACCCTCTTTTCTCTGGATTTACATCTCTTCTATTCCTCCTCTTCTGTCCTTCCTCCATGCATCCATCTTCAACCCTCTGACATTTTCTCCTGTTGATTGATGCTTTGATGCTGTAAAGAGCAGCTGATGTTCCACCTTTGTTCTTCCTGGATGTGTGTTTATCAGGTCCAGCATATAAATTGTTCATCCTTTATAAACGTGTCTTTTTTATGCAGATGAATTTTGGACATTCGGCTCATATTTTCTTCTTTAAGTGCTCTTTTAAAATGTCTCCTCAGCTTCTCCTTTAACCCTGAAATGGACTTTTTAAAGAATTTGTCAGAATGTCCCCATGTTTTGACCAAACATGGGGACTTATTGTCCACTTCTCTGGTCCTCCTGCAGCCCCCGGCTGCTTTCCTGTTGCTGCTGCTTTAGCTTATTTATTGCCACCATAATCCAACGTAAACATGTAAAGCTTAAATGGAAGTCCTGCTCGACTCTGCGTCCCCACCAACAATGATCCCACACACACAAACACAACATTAAGCTGATCACAATAGGCCATGTGCCCACTCGAATACCGTTAGACTTTTTCAGCATAAAGGCGCTACAAATGAGCTTTTGTCAGGCTCCGCAACCCTAGAGGGTAAAAACCTGTTCAAACACCTACACACACACACACACACACACACACACACATCTTTAGTTCAGTGTGAGATTTTAAATTTTGTCCTCATGTATCGACCAAACATTGATTAAACATCTTCACTTCCTGCTGGGGGTCAGAGGTTGTTGCCTATGGAGCTCATCTCACATTTTTATTCCAGTGCCAGAAAGGTGTTTTCACATTTATACAGTCAGACAGAGAAAAAAACTCAACCCCGACACGTTTTCTGGGTAACTTTCCAACTGCTTCTTTTCAGAGACGAGAGGGATCAACGCAGCTTTGATGTCGCAGCAGAAGCGATGGAACCACGTTAATCTTCTCATTGTGTTCCAACAACAAATGACCAAACTCAAATATGACATTTGATTAAATTCATAACTTGTAAAAGTAAACCAACATGGCCGCCTGATTCCTGCTACCCATGATTTTGTTGGTGTAATTTCAGATCAACTCTCGGACCAACTGTGGTTGAGAAGGTTGCATTCAGAAACAAACTTCCTTCATCAACAGACAGAATGAGACAGCAGCTTTTTTCTAGATGCCTGCTGCTGCATGAGGACACGTCTGATCATGACACATTTCACTAACGTACCAACAGGGGGTGAAAGATAATGCATCATGATTACTATGTGTACATTAAACGGGGTGTTTGAAGGCGAGCTGGTACATGCTGGGAGACTCCAGAGCTTCTTGTCTTTCTGCTGGAGCGAGAGCAGAAAGTGAAAGTGGCCTTTTCATGATTCCACATCTGTAATTACAGATGTTCAAAGTGAGCCAAGAGTGACGTGATGGCAGCCACACTTCACACACGCGCTCCTGCAACTACAAGCAACCATAGAAACAGCACGACTGCAGGGTGACCTCTGACCCCACATTAGGAGACTTAACATTTAACTGGCAAGAGAACCAATGTTTTAGGACAGACAGACACATCTTGTCCTACCTTCTTGCTCCGTCTTGGTCAACTCCACCAGTTTTTTCTGTTTCAGCGAGTCTACCACGTCAGCCAGACTTCCTTTTCGGCGTTCTGGAGTACCAAAGTGGATCACTGGATCCCCTGGATCCCTGCAGGACTCATCTGGCTTGGAGGGAGAGGTAGAACTGTAGGTGCTCATTTTTTTGCTGTCATTGTCCTGAGTGGAGAAAGCAAAGTGAGTTAATTAAACAACACTTCTAGTTATCGTATGCGATGGTGTTCCTATTAGGTGTAGTTGTGACGTCTGCTCTGAGCTGAGAAACCTTGCTAGACCAGTACCACTAACACATTAAGCCAGGCTCTTCCTGTTTGCTCTGGTGAAACCCAGCTCTGAATCCTAGATTCTGACCAGGAACACCTGGTGCTCCATCCCAGTGATCCCACCTCATACTGGAGTGGCTGTGTGAAACCAATGATTTCAGCCTGATGGACCTGGATGTTCACTCACTCACTCACTCACTCACTCACTCACTCACTCACTCACTACCGCTTGTTCCTCCACTGAGGGTCGCGGGGGGACTGGAGCCTATCCCAGCTCAATGGGCGGAGGCAGGGTACGCCCTGGACTGGACGCCAGTCAATCGCAGGGCTAACACATATAGACAAACAACCATTCTCTCTTACACTCACACCTACGGGCAATTTTAGAGTTTCCAATTAGCCTAATCCCCAATCATGCATGTCTTTGGACTGTGGGAGGAAGCCGGAGTACCCGGAGAAAACCCACACAGGGAGAACATGCAAACTCCACACAGAAAGTCCCCAATCAATCCCAACCGGGGATTGAACCCGGGGCCTTCTTGCTGTGAGGCCACAGTGGTAACCACCACACCACCGTGCCGCCCCTGGATGTTTAGATGGTTCAAATATTTAGGTGGCGATTTGCATTGTTTTACATTGCTGTTGGGCCACACCGGTCAATATAAGTCATACCACAATGATCCATAAATATATTAATCAGTGAGCTAGCAGCCACAGCTGAACCAACAGCCACCATGGATGAGTTTATGCATCAGAACTGTTGTATGTTTGTTTGTGGAGCACTTGAGAACCACCATTAGTGCGGTGTTAATGCTGGTGCACAAGGCCAACCTATAGCAACGGGCTCGGGCAGGATACAGCCAGTTGCTCTGCAGCATTTCAAAAATAACCCCATTTTGGGTTTTGCATTCATGAAGGTTAAAATCTTGAGTTTTGTCAGCATGACGCCGGCTCCACATCACTCCAATGATACTTGGTTGCTACCGGTTACTGTTTGTAAAGCTTCCAGGTCAGCAACATATAAGAGAAATATAGCACATGTCCAGATCACCAAGGCCAGCTCGCCGTCCACGTTCTCTCATCAGCTCACTCACAACTGATCTATTGGGGCGGTGGTTCGGCTACAGCCGGACGACTGTGGGGCCATTCTAGTTGAGCTACAGCGTCCACGTACATTTATGTAATTGAACAGCAGGAATTCAGTTTCCCTGTGTATATCAAAACACTGACTGTCCCACAGAACAGACGCTCCAGCACAGGTGTTGTGACAGTGAGGATGTGAGATTTCCAGACCTCCACCCTGGGGGGGGGAGTGTCCTCCACTAACACCAGGGGATTACCTTTCAAACACTGGGGAGTCAGGGTACCCATTGTGGCTCCTGCAGGCCCTGCTGAGAAAATCTTGGGTAGTCTGATGTTCCTCTGCACCACACTGATGCAGCTACTTTAAGTCAAACTTTCACCGAACACGTGATCAGAATGTCAGCGAAGAACCACAGAACTGAATCTCACCTGGGAACCTCTGATCGCTGTCTGCTCACACTCACGTCACACCTCATGTCTGTACTGCGTATGTGTATCTCATGTTTGTATCTTATGGTCATATCTCAAGTATGTGTGTCTTAGGCATGTATCTTGTGTGTGTATCCCATGTGTGTATCTCCTATCTTGTATGTTATCATGCTCTGCTGCGAATTACCAACAGGTTCATTCACTCACCACTTCAGCAGGCTCCTCCCACTCATTTGCTAGCTTCTCTCTGATTGGTTGGACCTCCTCTGTGCGGTGTTGGTCATGTGACAGGGGAGACGGCGCCTCCTTCAGTTCATTGGTCCAGGGGAGATTGTCCTGACCAGCAGTGATGCCCTCCTCGGATGGAGGGAGGAAAGGAAGCGTGGTTCTGACAGAAGACATCCTTCTGCAAAGGAAACAGGAAGTATTTCTTTATGTTTCTAAACATGCAGAGAAATGATAGAACTTAAATTCAACATACAACAACACGCCAGCTGAAACTGTACACACATTATATAAATAAAGATTGATTGATTGATTGATTTCCTGAAAATTTTCAATAATTGTTCCTCACTGACAAGATTAATGTTTATGTTTAAAGGCACAGATGTCTGCCTCCTGACTGTTTTTCCCGATGTCTCGTTAACTGAAGACTTTAATGTTTTAATTGTGCTTTCTATTCTGTTATAAATGTCTTCAGGTTCAGGTCTTCATGGTCCCGGAGATGACGAACATGGACTGAAGCAGCTCTGAATACCTGAACCTTGCTGCTTCAGGTCTGATTTTTCCTTCTGGTAAACCAGCTGTTGATGGTTGATAGCTGCTAATGCTAAGTCAGCAGCAAAAAAATAACATGGAAAACAACATCTGAACCAGATCCACCAGAGCAAAATCAAACTGCAGACCAAGACAGAGTCTTTGAGAGTCCAGATCTTCAGTCCTGCAGGCCTCTGCAGCCATGACAGAGAGGCAGGAACCAAGTGTGTGTGTGTGTGTGGGGGGGGGGGGGGGGGGGGGGGGCGTCTATATTTAGCTGACAATATTGCTGGTGTTGTGTTTACGGGGGGGCTCAAAACATGGCTTCTTGGAATTGGAGTCTCATATGGCAAGGAATGCCAGCCCCCCGACACACACACACACGCACACACACACACAGGTTTGGAATGAGGCCTTTTGCTACAGACTGAAAAACAGCAACTTTCATCTTCATTATTAACAAACAGGAAGAAAAATCCAAACGTAACGTGTCAGAATAAAGTTCCAGCTGTATGTTTGGAGGGTGTTACACAAGGTCGTCCTGCAGCTGCTGCCTCCGGACTTAAAGAGTTTCACTGAAACAACCACTGTTAACTGTCCTCTCTGGCTGGTCTGGAATCAGTGTTATGGTTCCTGTGTTTGCCTCCGACTCCAGCGGCTGGGGGTGAAACCTGCAGCCGTCCCAGTTGGATCCGAGTGAGAGAAATACCAACAGAAAAGACCACCTTAACAGGAAGATACCATCAAAGAGAGGAGCAACGAAACAGTGGAATGTAAAAAAAATAAATTCAACCAGTTACTCAGCATATTTTTAACATGAAAACACAAACAGGAAATAGTACCATCAGCCACCAAATGCAAGAGAGGCTCCACAGCTTTACTGATGCTAGCAGAGACAACATGTAATAGCAACAGTGCTAACATGTAACAACTCGGGTGAAACAAGGAACGGACATCGATCCATTCTTTGATGGATTATCATTGTGTTACTGAACCATTGCACTGGTAAAAAAGAACCTACCACACAAAACACACCAGGACTCTAACTAGCACCATGCTAGCTGAATATTCTGTCTTGATAAATTTAGCTTTGCGTTGTTCTGACATGACTGCAGAAACGTTGATGCCTTCACTTGCTGCTGATGGAAAATCTCAATAAAAGTCAATAATAAAACACTCAGAAAAGGATGAATGCTTGACTTGTGCGCTGTGTGTAAACACACACCACTGTGCCGCCTCTCTGTGTTCAGGGACCCGGACCAAAACCCACAGACCCCAAAAATCCAGACATGGCCTTATTGACCAACACCCGCGCTTATGCTTGTTATTGCTGCTGGCAGACGAACACACCCCTCGCTAACACAAATACAGTACACATATACATTTATCTATGCGGTGGCAGCAATACAGAACCAACCATTGAAGAGACCATTGAACACCAAAGTCAACAGGCGGGAGCTGAAAAGGCCAGTTGTCTCCCATGCTAGAGGACCTGCTCACCGTGAATATTGTGTTTGTTAATCCTGAAACCAAACCACATTGTCCAGGTAGCAAATGGTATCACGCAAAGAATCGATGCATTCATGGATCGTTTGAGGCAGAAGATATTGATCTACACCACTGAGGTCAGGACGCAGGTTTATCAATGCTCTGTTTCACGTTTGATCGTTACCATATATTTATGAGCCTTGTTAGAGTGTTCAGGAGCAAAACACATGTTTGCTTAACAGTCCCTAGCCACACGCATCTATTCTTGGATTGTAACAACCTTATTTAAAAGCCCACAGGTGCCAAGACCTGATGAAAACTGACACCATTAAATGCCGATCAAGTATTTTACAGCAGTTGCTGCCAGCAGGCAGCTAAAGACATCAAGTCTGTCTTTCCGTCATTGTCGCTCTCCACTCTGTCAGCTACGTCAGCTCTAAGCTGTTCCCACCACTGTCAAACACACTGCAGGAGATAACACGGTGTTAGCCGCCAGCACTCGTCCCCTTGCTCCGACCTCAGAGACAAACTTAACACTAAGGTGATGCACAAATAAGCTCATTACACAAGTTTTAAGCCCTGTTGTACTGCGACCCGTCAATAAAACAGTAACCCGACAGAAGAAACTACACTTGAAATAAAATATTTGTACAAATTCATGTCCAAAAGATGCAGCTGGATGCTTTTTCTCGGCTTTTACAACATCAGATGGGATTCGCTCTGCAGCTAAAAGAGCATTTGAATAAGTCATAGCGAAACAGGAATCTCTCGACAGGCGAGAATCGACATCACACGATTATCGCATTTCTTCAGATTAGCGATACGTTCAGCTGGCGGAGTGCCAACCAAGCCCCATTTTCACCAGTTTACTTAAATTCATCGTTTGCAATTCATCAGATGCACAAAAAATGTGAAAGTAAACCTTTCAACTAAATCCCACCAATGAATAAAGAATATTTGTGAATTTATGATGTCAGATTATGGCGTCTCATCCAAAAAGACAAAATCATCTGAAACTTTTATGACAAACAAACAATCAGGCTGAGACCAGCAGCGATGGCGCGTCGCATCATCTGCTCAAACGTCCAAACAGGTGGCTTTTAGAGCACCCAGGAGGGGCAAAAGCCTCCTAATCCCAGATTAAGACTGACAGGTCATTTCACTGGAGGCTTCCATTGTAATCCCAGCCGTCTCTGGATCCTCTGACAATGAGCTTTGTCACTTATCGGACTTTTCTTCAGCTTTGTTAGCATGGAATGGCTGCATTATTCAGCATCATGGTACTCTTTGGAAATCATCATCATTTATCTGAATTATTGACGGGCTGAAAGGAAGATGGAGAAAGGGTTGTCTGTGTTCAGTTACTATCGGCTGCTTTTGCAGCAAATAACTGTGACATTTACAGAAAGGAGCGCAGGAACGTGAAGAAACCGTCATGTCACACAGCTGAACAGCTGTAAAATCACCTTCATGCGGCCCGATTCTGTCCCACAAAGGCAGCTTTGTTGTCGAGAAGAATAACAGACCAAAATAACTGTGTGAAAAGTTCTGATCCGGTTCAGTCCAAGTGACTCGTCCACAAATTCGATCATCATCAATCATGAATTCATCTGTAATTCTGCTGGAGAATCCAGGTTAATCCCAAACTCAGAACAGCCCAGGACAGGAACAGTCCAGCACAGGAACAGCCCAGGACAGTGCCCTCTCTCTCTCTCTCTGTCTCTTTCTCTCTGTAAATTATTGTTACCATCTCAATTTCTTGTGGTTGTTTTTGATGGGTGTGGATTATGATTCTGGATTACTGGGAGCATCCTGCCATTCCTGCTGTGTGTCGACTGAAGGAATGTTCCTGTCCTGCCGAAACATCAGGTATTTTTAGATGAACGCGTGTTCTCATCACATCAACATTGTCATTAACAGATTAGCAGATGCACAAAGAACGCATCCAGACATAACCCAGCCGGATCAACAAACAAGGGACCAGAGCAAGAACCAGAGAGAAGAGAAGAGAGCTCAGACCTGCCCAGGTATCTCCAGCAGGTCTTTCCTCAGCTGCTCCGGAGGTTCCTGATTAATTGACAGTGACAGAAAACAAAAGAGCAGATTATGGGCAGGACAGAACATTCAGACTCGTTGAATGTCAAGACAGAACCCACATCTGGTGGTCCAGGCTGGTTACAGGTCAGCGGAGGTCTTTACAAACTCGACCACATCTGCCGATGAAAACTATAAAAGTTTGATTTCTGCTGAATCAGCAAGTCTCTAGAAGACAAATGCTGTGTTTGGGTTCTGTGGTCTGGCCTCTTCATCAGCGCCGGCTCTAATTGTTTGCCGCCTCGCTGGTTTTTGAAGCTAACCAGGAGCGATGTGGTCCCTCCGCTCTGGCCACAATGGAGCTCATTGGATTAAGTTCGAACAGGCTTTGTTCAAAGCTGCTGCAAATCTAATCAAGAAAGAGACCTCAATTATGCTAGCATGTACTTAAACGATCAGATCGCTAAAAACGGAGGAGGGGTTGGCCAGCGTGGGAATGCAATCAGCAACCATTAAGTACAATTAATTTTGGCTGATGGAAGCTTAAATAGGAGATGCTCTAATGACAAACTCGGGTAATTACACTCGATGTGGAGTTGCTGCTTGTTAGCTAGCTCAATGAAACTGAGAATAAAAGTACCCATGATGCAGCAGCGGTGAAAGAGATCTGGTGGTGCTCCTGACCTCAGACCTCTGTGAACCAGGACAGTTTAAACAGAAAGTAATTATGCTGAAATTTGGTGACATCACATTCCTGAAGAGGAGGAAGAGAAAAAGAGTTTGAACTTTCAGACCACTGGCTGGTTCTGCCATGTTCTCCTGAAAATGTTCTCCACATGAAAGACCATCAACTTTGATCCTGAATCAATATCTGGTCACTTGTGATTGGAAATGAGGCTGTTTTCAGTTGTGTGTGACATCAAGGATGGAGGCCGTACATGAGCTCAGGCGGAGGATCAGCCTGAAACCACAGAAAAAGCTCATCTTCAGGAAGCCTCCGCTGCTGCCTGTGGTTTGGACGGCGCAAAAGAAGAAGACGGCGGTAGCGGGAGGAGGAAAAAGTGACTCAGTCTTCTTTCTTCTCTCTGAAGGAGAAACGCTGGATGAAGATAATATTTAGAGCAGGCCTCATTTCCAGGGCAGCCACACAAAGAAAGTGGGAGCTGGAGCTCGGTGGTTTGGGCAGCGGCCATGAAGCAAGGAATTATGGGTAAGTGAAGGAGCCCAGCCCTTCCTGCTGCCCCAGTGCAGAGCAAACCGATCAGGAGTCACACTCACTCAGAAACTCCATCAGATTCGTTCAATTGTTCGTCTCTCTCTCTCTCTCTCTCTCACACACACACACACACACACACATACGGGAACCTGCATCAGAGTTAAACACACGTGAAGTTCAGTCAGGATGTAGCAATGAACTGCTTACAGGCGCAACAAGGCTAAATGCTGTTAGCTGTGGGTAAACGTCATTAGCTGATGCCAAACAGTGCTAATTAATCTAAACCACGGCAACAGCTATGTACCAAGAGCAGCATTGTCACTGCGGACACCAAACAGGTAACCTCAGTGAGCTCGTTAGCTTGTTAGCTTGTTAGCTCTTTACTTTGTTAGGGTCCCGTAACTCAGCCAAGAGGCCACCTGCTGTCAGCTCGCGATACAGACTCTGGATCAGTATGACACCCCAGCAGGCATTTATTCGTATTCTGATGCACGTGAATAAGGTGGAGGAGCTAAACCATTAGCAATCTGATGGTAACTCTGTTAAGATGGAGTAATTGTCATCTTACGTCTACTAATTTAGTTTGAGGATCAACTGTTAAAAGAGAAATAATGTGATTTTGTTTCCAGATGAGTTGATGAAATTGAGTTTAACGGGATTAGAAGCGCTCCAGTTTTCCAAACATGACACAGTCTGGAAACACAAGGGGGGAATAGGAAAAGATAATGCTGCCTCCACTTGATGGGAACGCTGTCTGATTCTGCAACTAGGGTGTAATAACTCAGAGTTTTGCATTAATTAAGGGGTAATAAAACATCTCTGATTAGTGTTCAGAGACAGAATCATGATGGTAACAACAACAACTACTACTACAACTTCTACTAATACTACAAACACCGAGATTTGTCGAGGGTCGAGGTTTGTTTGTTAGTGTTTAAAATGAGCATAGCCCAACCTGCTCTTTGATCTTAATAAACTATACTCTGTTAATGTGACTGCTACAACTCTGGTCAGGATAAAACTTCATAAACTATTGAAACCTTCTCTTGACGGTATCAACTGGATGTGAATGAACACCTTAATTACACTTGTTAACACCATTAGTAACAATTTAACCATTGGTGAATGATTACATTGACTGGTGGCTCCTGCACTGTCTTCATGGTAGAAGAATGAGGTTTGAAGTGTTGGAGGAAGCTGCTAATGGGGGGATTAAAGGGGTCGCCCTCTGACCTCTGACCTCTGACTGACATGCAGCCCAGTAGTCTTAAATGGGAGGATTAGCCAGATGGTCATTCTTTCTCCAAGCTCTCCCATCTGAGCGGTTCCTACCAGAACCAGCCACACCTCAGCATCAGATGCAGGTTACCTGCAGCACCATTTAAGTCCAGACAGAATCTTTATTGCTCAGAGCGAGAAGGTCCATGAGAAGGCCAGGCTGAAAGCTTCCTGGAAAGCAGCCCGCCATGTTTAAAGGAGCCTTTTCTTCATCCAGCTGAAAGCAGCTATTGAGCATCTGAGCAGAATACCAACAGAGTGGAGGTCTTCACCCTCCGGGAGACAAATCACAAGTGTTCCGTGTGTGCTGACATCCACTGCATTTACCCACACCGTTTACTACCACACACACACACATGCACACACAGTACTGCTGTGTGTTCCAACCGAAGTGCCTCAGAGAACCTGCAGACAGATGCAGCTTCAGCTCTAATCACAAAACTCACCTGAAATAACAGAACAAGGCCGTCGCCAGGATTTAACCACAATCAGGACAGAGCTGAGAAACGTGAAGCTTCTGTTGGAGCACCTGAGGAACGTCCCTCAGGAACATTCACAGAACACAGAGGTCCAGTGTAACGCTAACAGAGGATCAGTGTGTAGCTCTAACACACTCACACACACACGCACACACGGTTGGTTCAGTCTGATGGTGTTTACGTCTGTACTGTGAGCCATGACCTGGCTCAGATGTGTGACAGCGTCAGACCGATGCTGCTAACAGATGTTCTCACCAGCTCAGGGCAACATTTTGAATGAACCAAACATGGTTCTATAGAACCTACAATGGCTGTGGAGGAACAAGAACTGGATCTTCTACAATGCTGCAAAAGTGATTAAAGCTACAGAATCATAACAATTCCATCTGACAGCAACATGAAGGAGGTTTCAGGAGGGGTCAAGGTTTGTTCCTTAGCCTTTCACTAAATTAACAAAAATGCTCAGATTAGTGCTCTAACTTTGACATTTGCATACATTTCTATGCAAATTATGTTTTATTGTGTTTGAAATTGAGGATTAAACATAATCTGGACATTTGGAGGATGAAGTGAAGCCCTTCAGACGGACTCTAGCTCACATGACAGCGCAGCACAAACAGACAAACCGGCCTTTGATTCCACAATTTGAGGCTAATTGATCACAATGAAGAAGAAAGAGAACAGGCCGTGTGATCCTTTTGCATTCTTTAATCAACCCAGTCCGGTTTGATTTGGACTTTTTCTCTCAGGGCACAATTACGAGCAGCTGATAGTAACACAGAACCAAAACACCGACCAGATAATGAGAGTAAAAGTGATAACAAAGAGCCACAGCGTGAAACTGAAGAAAAGACTCACAAATCCACATTTCAAGGCCAGAGAGGCCGAAACCAGCCTGAACAGGCCCGCAGAAGCAACACAAATGCACACATTCGACACACAAATACACACACACACACACACACACGCATGTAGTCCCAATCATCCGACAGCTGAAGGATTTTGGGTAAAGGTACATGACAGCAAAACATTTCCAGCTTTCTGATCAGCAGAGTTCATTCATTCATTCAACAGGAAAATGCAGTCCAACATGAAAATGGATCAATAATCACTCATTTCTGATCACATGATTATCTCCTCGTATCAATTCCATTTTGAGCAGTGTTTCTGTCAGAAATGAGTGGAAGGAACCAGAACTGGACCAGAACCAGAGAGTAGCTCACATCAAGGTTCTCCTGGTTTCTTCTTTCTCTCCTCCATCGCTCCATGAGACCAAAACTGCTGGTGGATCTCAGCCGGGACACAACTGGACTTCCTGGCCAGCCTGACAGCTGTGAAAAACCAGATGTTCAAGACTATAGGTCCAGAGACGTGTCTGAGCTCCAGCACCAGTGATAAGGACTTATTCTTCTTCTTGTGGGAGTATGTGAAGCTGTTTTAATCTGGATTGGTCATTGTTTGGATCAGAGTACCCATTTATGGTGGTTTCTTGAGTCAAGCATCACTGACTGAAGGCAGGAAACCTCCTCCATCACCGTGTGGTATGCTGGTGCCACCGCCAGGGACAGACTGAGGCTGCAGCGCGTCGTGCGCGCTGACGAGAAGGTGATCAGCTGCAGGCTTCCATCCATCCAGGACCTGTATATCTCCAGGACCCGGAGGTGTGCAGGTCGGATCACGGCCGACACTTCCCACCCTGGTCATGGACTGTTTTCCCCCCTCCCCTCAGGCAGGAGACTACGGTCCATTTGGACCAAAACCTCCCGCTACATGAACAGCTTCTTCCCCTCTGCCATCAGGCTGCTGAATACCAAGTGACTTATCACTTAAGCACCACGTACAGCAGCCAGTTGGACTCACGAACAATACATCACATTACTCCTGCATTGACCTGCACTATTTCTTACTATTTATGTATATACTGTATATATGTCTTATTTTATTTTATTTATCTTATTCTAGTGTTGTCTTCTTTATGTTGAATGTCGCAGCGTCACACCAAGACAAATTCCTAGCTTGTGTAATACTGTGTATTACATGAACAATGGCAATAAATCTGATTCAATTCAATTCAATTCAATTCAAACCTAGAAAGTCGATATTTGTGGACCTGTGGGTAGTCAAACACCTTCAGGAAGGAGGGACGGGATGACTGCGCCAGTCTTTTTGTTTTCCTGCACAAACGTTCACGAAAAAGGTTTAAATGACAACATGAATTCTCTCCAAAGTCGCTGCTGATGTGAAACATCCCCAAAGCAAAGAGGCGGGAGGGGAGACAAGCTCCAACACATATGCCTGGACCCCGCCCTCTGCCCGCCACTCCAGGAGATTACATTATGGCCCTCGCCATTGTCCTGCTACCTCAAGACAAAGAGTGTCAGACTGTGCAAACAGCCGCAAAGATTGTAAAAACAAGAGCTGAATGTCAGAGAAGGATCTGCGGCTTCTTTTGTCCCACAGCTGAGGAATGAACAAACACATGGCTGCGTGAGAGAGGAAAACCTGCAGAGGGGAGGGAGACAGGCGGAGGAGATGCAGGAAGTTCAACAGAAACGGTTGAGGCCTGAAGTCACGACCCCAATAAGCTTCAACTGTCAGGGCCGATAATGAGGCGACGGCGCTACCTCTGATTTACACTTTTGCTAATGAAAGACTGCATGTAAACGAGGGGAACGGGGGAGCGTCGGGCCGCGAGAAAGGGCTGAGTGGCTGCAGCTCTGATCAGTGACATTATTGATCCCCATCTCTGGGTCACTCAGTCATTTTATCTTCCTGTTTTTTCCAGCTTTGTCATAATCCGACCATGTTTAGGCTCCCTTCCCGTCAGCAGTCCACGATAACCAAACCAGCTTCATGTTCAGTTGTTCTGTTTCAGATGTGTAGTTGATGCTGTTTTCCTGCAGGGGGGACGTGGAATCATGTCCAACAGCAGGTCTCATTCTTGAACCTGCACCGTTGTTCCGTCAAACACGTGCTGCTCAGCAACAATGGTTCCTTTATGACTTAAGCTTCTTTTCACCATTTTAAAGGCTATTGTTCCTATAGCAGCTGTAACACTGTATGTTTCCCATACCAGAGGCAACATACAGTAAAGTGCTTCACAACCACCTGCTGAGCCTGATATCTCCTGCATCCACCTGTCCATCTCTCCTTCCATCCATCACATCTGGTTGGCTGAATTTATTCAGAATTCATACCATGATGATGATGATGATGCAGCTTAGTGCCTTAACTCTGAGTCATGGGACCCCCATCCACACCACCGGTGATCTTGACAACATGGATTTTTACATCTGGTACATTGAGACCAGAACCAGGAACAGAACCGGAGGATGTCCTGACATAACAAATGATGAGGTTTCTATTCAAAGCCAGAAAACGTCCAATCAGAGAGCTCGATTAAAGGCTTCTGTACAGTCTTGAAACCATGGCAATGCCCTGCATATGCAAGCAGCAATATTTGTGTTAGTTAGTTAGTTAGAAGTTAGAAGAAGTTAGAAATCAAGCCAACAACCAACTGGATTTGGTGTTTGTAGGGTGGAGCCCCACTATCCTGGCCCCTGCTTTTTACCACAGGGTCATTCGTCCCAACTGCTGCCACACCCCTTTTACCCAGAACCGCAGCGTTTCTCTAAGTGGGAGGGGCTTAAGGGTGTAATCACAGCAATCAAACGATAATTGATCCCAGTTGTCTCGGACATTGAAGATTTGTCATTTCAGTTGAATGAAACAGATTCAAATTTTAGAAATTTATAAATTTGAAATTTTGTGAAGAAATGTCTTTATTAAAAAAACGACATCGGTCGCATTTCCTGAAACTGCAAGTGGTCAAACGTGTGTCAGAACCTGGAAAATGGCTGTTTTCAGCCTTTTCTGGGAAAAGTTTGACACACCTGAGAGATTTGTGTAACATTTGAGACAGACTTTTACTGAAAGGTAGTGCAAATAATTGCTGTTGTTTGATTTAACCTGCAGGGAGTGCCAAGCGGGTGGGGTCTGTGTGACACAAACTCTGTCAATTACACAAAAGACCAGAACATGTATCTTCAAACATGTTCATTTAACTGTCAAAACTTTCAGGCTCTAGCATTGTCTCACATATGGAACCCAACCCATCCGGTACTTTAGCATGATAAACCATACCAGGACGTGTTTGCCGACGACACCCACGATCACATATTGACTCCAGAGTCCTTGCGGAGGTTTACACGGAATATTCATGTTTCTGTCTGTCATGTTTCCGATGGGACACTCCTGTCATGTGATCTCTGGCTAACTCAGTCACCTGGTCGCCCCGTTACAAACGCACGACAACAACAACAACCACTGTGTCTGTTGCAGCAGCAGCCAGAGAATGATTCAGCCTCCGTGGATGAAGGAGGAAGTTTCCATAAGCAGCAGCTCCCACAGAAAACTTAACCATCGAAGGAAAAAAGGGAGAAAAGTCAATTGAGTATGAAGTCCCAAGGCCATCGTATCGTTCTGAAAGAGGTAGATTAACATGTTATTTTACTGCTACAAGAGGTTAAATGACCAACACACATAGACACACACACGCAAGCACACGCACACACACACACACACACACACGCTAAAAGACGTGTCCATTTGTTGATCAATGCTGGAATGGATGGAAACATTGAGCCGACCTCTCAGGAGCAGAACAGTAATCCTGCAGCCACATGTTAGCATGTTAGCACATTAGCACCAGCTCAGAGAAACATGGTTCTGTAGCCTCCTCAGCAATGTCTGACCAAGATGTTTCCACCAGGCAACCGCTGCCGGGACCAAAAGCATCATTCATCTGTAAGACCGACGTGTCATCGGAACACAAGCTGCAACAGTTTGTGAGAGGAGTCGACTAACAACAACAGCGACTCACACTGAAGACAACAGCAACACACTAAAGACAACAGCAACACAGACTGAAGACAACAGCAACACAGACTGAAGACAACAGCAACAGACACTGAAGACTACAGCAACACAATAAAGACAACAGCAACAGACACTGAAGACAACAGCAACACACTAAAGACAACAGCAACACACACTGAAGACAACAACAACACAGACTGAACACAACAGCAACAGACCCTGAAGACATCAGCAACACACACTAATGACATCAGCAACACACATTAAACACAACAGTAACACACTGAACCCAGACGCTGACATTGCCTGTTTCCATGGCAAGTTGGTTTGTTGTGGGAGCAGGTGTAAAAACACAACAGCGACTCACACTGAAGACAACAGCAACACACTAAAGACAACAGAAACACACACTGAAGACAACAGCAACACAGACTGAAGACAACAGCAACTGGCACTGAAGACAAAAGCAACACACTAAAGACAACAGCAACACACACTGAAGACAACAGCAAAAGACACTGAAGACAACAGCAACACACACTGAAGACAACAACAACACAGACTGAACACAACAGCAACAGACCCTGAAGACATCAGCAACACACACTAATGACATCAGCAACACACATTAAACACAACAGTAACACACTGAACCCAGACGCTGACATTGCCTGTTTCCGTGGCGAGATGGTTTTTTGTGGGAGCAGGTGTAAAAACAATGAACAAGTGGAGAGAACGACAAATGAAGATGTGATCTTTGTATGGAGGGGACACACACACACACAAAAACACACACAAACAAACACACACATACATTCCTCAGTTTGCTTTGAGTTGTTCAGTCTTTCTGTTTCTGCAGGGATGCTGTAATTTTGGGTGTGTCACCGTGGAGATAAATACAGGCTGAATAAAGACAAACGCACAATCACAGCTACATGTTAAATTCGTGATTCACTCCTTTCCTAAAAAAACAACAATAAATAATACAGTCTGAGAATCAACCATAGGCTGAAAATGATTGACTTACACACAACAATCACGTGGGAAAATATGGAACACGTCATGTGGAACATACGTGTTCATCTGCAGATGTCGGGGGAAATGAAGATGACTGGTGTAAAGGTGCAACGTCGACAATTTCAGCAACGTTCTCACAGTCACCTCGCTCTACATCACGTCTCCTGTGCAAATGTCAACCATCAACACCGGCAACCGCTCAACTGATGGACACGACTGTCATTAGTGAAGAGAGCGCATTATTATCAAAAGTATCTTTCATTGCTTAGGAAACACCAATCAAAGATTACAATAATCCACCTGTCATCTGGAAAGACAGATTATTTTAACCAGATGAGGTGACAGAAGAAGAAGAAGAAGAAGAAAAAGAAGAAGAAGAAGAAACAGGGAGGTGTAACAGGACAACGTGCTGAGCTGACAGACTAAATTTAAATCTGCCATTTGGACGCTGAGATCTCACTTTACCTAAGAGGGAAGTTCAGACTTCAGCACCTGCTGCCCAACACACACACAAACACACAGTCACATACACACAGACACACGTACACACACTTACATGCACACAGACACACACACACTCGTTTTCTGCGCGCGTGAATTGTAGTTGTAATTATAATTGTTTTAAAAACTTTTGTTTAACTTCGTTTAACTTGCATCGATAACGCGCAGATTTGTCTGATGCTTTTGTGTGTGCGTGTGTGAGAGAGAGTGCGAAACTGTCTTCAGATCAGCTCACACTTCTCTTCCGTCTTAAAGCTGCTTATCAGCGACCGCGCAGCAGCTTATCGGAGGAGGGAAACACCCTGCAGTGACTCTATCGGGCCGTTTCAGGCCAGTCTGTTCCGGGACAGTCCAGCCTTGTCCTCCTGTCACCGCGGGACAGCGGGCCGGGTCCCGGGTCCGCTCCGTCCCACGACAGTTTAATGGAACCAGAAGTCAGGGTGAAGGTGGAGAACCGGAACAGTCCCGGTCCGGTGGACATCTAACCTCTGACTCGCACGTTATTCTGTATGCGCGTGACCTCTAAGTCCAGGAGACCTGCGAGCACCGCACGCGCTCTGCAGGCTGAAGCGTGCGTGATCGGCGCTTTTAGAGTCCAAACCAATTTGTAGAATTTTAATATAAAGTTTAAAGAATAAAGAAATGTATCAGAAATCTAAAAGTTTTGGTCATTAAAATAAACTTTTCGCCTTCAAACCTCCATCGTGATTTTAACTCATTTGTCTTTAAGCTAATTTTCATGATTTATTAATTTTATTTTTATACTGAAACCGAACCATCAGAGCCGATAACTGCTAATCACGTGATTTTCTGCTGTCATTTCAACAGTTTCGGTTCTGTATCTGGCCCAAACTCAACAGTTGTTCTCAAACTTCCCTGTTTCAGCATTGTTGTTATCTTTGTGTTACGGCTCCTCAGCAGAGGTTCTGCGGGTCATGTCAGGTCGTGCGGGACTAATCACGCACCATTCTGACATCTGACGGGCCGAACCTGCTGCGCCGTGTGTGAAAGAGGATTTTCAGACCAGTCGGAAGACCCCGAGTCCGGTTCCCAACACAAGACTCTCAGGAGTGACAGAACTTTCTCTCACCTGCTTTGATGTTCGTCCTCCGGGCGAACCTGGAACCTGAAGACGAAGATGAAGAGTTGCGCGTTGGGACAAGAGTCGGTTTAACAGCCGGTGGATCCGTAAACTTACATCTCTGGACCGGGTCAGAACTTTGTTAACCCCGCTGCTGCAGCTCCGGAGACCACACAGAACAGTTCTTGTTGCTGTTCGGAGAAGTTCTGCTCAGTCCGTCAGAGAAGAAGGTGAAGAGAGAATGCGGGACAGAGAGAGAGCAGCCGCGGAAGGATAACTCCTCCTTCTCCTCCTCCGCTCCTCTACTCCTCTATCTTCTCCTCTCTTCACTCCTCCGCCTCTGTTCTTTTTTCTCCTGTTTTTTTCCATTTTCACACCTCTCTGTGCGTTTTTATTCACTTTTGCTGTTTGTGAAAAAGAATTCAGAATTCAGTTCTCGTTTTTGCTTTTGGTCGAAAACTATTAAAGGGTCACAATCCACCTTGTCTGTGACGTCACCTGTTGCTTTAAATAAACATATTTATCTCTCTGAAACAACCGAATCCAGTTGATCATCACTAGCAGCTTTAATGCGCTGTCGGCTCTCCTGTTTCTTATTTGCTGACTATACCGCCACCTATTGTTTCTCCGCGTTCACATCCTGCAGTTCACGTAAATCAAAAATATGATCAACCAAATCAAATCAATTTAAATACGAAGCAAGGTGGTTATAATAACAATAATAATAATATAATAATAATAACAATTACAATAATAATTTGGATTAACGAAATCAGCAAAGTAAATATTCAAATGGTAATTTTAGCCAGTGATGGTTGTACTTTTATTATTGTTGTTGTTGTTACCATTCATTGATCAATGGATAATTGACCAGTAAGAAGTCAACGCCAGATAAAAAAGATGCCAAAAAACGCCTGAAACTCATCGGGATGGAGGCTTCAAATCACGAAATGCCGGTAAATTATGTTTCTTTATTTTAGCTTTTTAAATTGCGTTGGATGTTTTAGCTGAACGTGTCAACGTTCGCTTAGCAGAAATTGATGGGATGTTACGGCAAACCGCCAGGGGCGACAGAGAACAAATAGTTACCAAAACTAACGAAGAAAACACCGGAAGTAGTGAGTCGTTCGTTTGTTGACAAAACCAATTAGCTTCTGTTTGGTTTGCAAAATTAACGAAATATATTTGGTCCAGAATGAGTTCTTCGGAGAACAAACACGGAACTAAAAGAGCCGCATCTCCGAGTGACGTAAGACGACCTAGAATATCTACGCACTGCTTTATTTAAGGAGAATTTACATTACCATTAACTCGCTGGCTAACAGGTTCAGCATGATTACTCGTTTCTAACATGCAGTAACTCTGAAAGAAAACATAGAATCCACGTCATGCGCAATATTTATTCACCAGTTTGTCATTTCTGTTATTTGAGTCTTGGTATAAACATCAAGTGTTTGCAGCTTGAAACGCGGTTAACCTGCGTAAACCAGGTTTCAGATCTTGCCCTTTGACGCATGATATAAGTTACAATTAAAGGCAATTTATCATCGTGAAGCTGGTTGAAATGAGACCATTGTGAGGTCGATTTTTCTCTTTGATTTGAAATAGGAACCATTAACTTGGAAAGTTAACTTAAGATCGAGAGCCTTTAATTGTCCAGAACAGGGTGTTTCTGATGAATTGGACATGACCACCGATTTTTTTGTAGGATGGATCTACAAATTGGTCATCGGCAGATCTAGGAAGTGATGAAAGGAAGCAAAAGTTTCTACGTCTGATGGGCGCAGGGAAGGTGAGTCTGGAAAAAGACAGTCTGAATGTGAAGTCCATGAAACCAGAATCTCACAACTGTCATGATTCCATTTCTTCCAGAAGGAACACACAGGACGCCTCGTTATCGGTGACCACAAGTCAACGTCGCATGTCCGCAGTGGTGAGGCCTCCAGCAGAGATTTTTTAAGGCTACAGCTCTTTTGCCTGTTACCCACAACGGTTATGTCCAGTGCGATTAACACAGCCTCTCTGCTCCACGCCGGCTGCTCAGATCTGTCCATGTGAGGACAGAAATGAGGCGGCTGGCGTTCCCGCTGTGACGCTGTTTATTCTTCAGGAACGGAGGATGAGAAGATCAACGAGGAGCTGGAGATGCAATACCAGCAGGGCATGGAAGGAAAGCTCTCGGGCCGGAACCGGAGACACTGTGGACTGGGTTTCAGCGAGGTGAGGCATCAGGAATGAGATCATCCCCACTTTACAACAAGTAAAGTACAAAAGTGAAGATCTCTGTGACTAGAGCTGAATCAGACTGGGTCCAGCAGTAATGGCTGCTGGGCTGAACCCAGATGGAGGTGTGGAACCGTCTGTCTGGATGTCTCACTGAAATTTTCCTCTGTCTTCTGTTTTGTTTCGTTAAAATGGTGATGGTGAAGCGTTTGTATCTTTCTGCAGCCGGAACCGGTTCCAGACCCACCCACCACTCAGCCCGAAGCAGCCGAGCCCAAACTGTCTGCGACAGAACCTCAGGATAACGAGCAGGACCCAAAAGCAGAGGACAAGAGCTCAGAGCAAAGCTCAAAGCAGAGTGAAGCCAGCGCCGACAGAAGAACCCACAACCATAAACACACGTACAAAATGACCTTTGTCAAGTCAACATAGATGTTTGTAAGCAGGCAGTTTTTTCACAAATGCCACATTTGTACATTTATTAATTTGTCTGTACAGAACTTTAAATCAATCATCGGTCTCAGAACCAAATGTGATTCTATCAGTGTACCTACACATGCTTTCTGCTCTGCATGCAGATGCCTTTGTTTTGGGACATTTTTAAACATAAATCTCCATGTTACCACGGAGACGCTCCCTCCACATGTAGTTTGATGTTCAACCGTCTGATCAACAGATCTAATTCGGATCTTCACATTTCTGTTCAAGGTCTAAAATCAGTATTTAGGATGATTTACACTCAAATAAAGGAAATAATGGACTTTATTAGGTTTTATTTTGTGATTTATGAACATTCCAAAAACAGACAAGTACCAGAACTTTTATTCATGATTTACCAAAAAATTAAAAGATTTGAAGTTCTGCAGAAGCTGAGGGATGAGGAGGTGCCTCTGGTTCCACGGTGGTTCTGAGACTCAGTGTTCCGCAGTAGCTTTGGCTGAAGGCGAGAAAACACCATTTTTTATCTGATCTATTGCTCATTCCTCTTTTTTATACTCTACTTGAACGTCGATCTTCGAAAATTAAAAAGGAGCTGTTTATTCCTGGAAGATCCAGTTAGTTGAGACCACATCCAGCAGAGCCACGAGGTGCCCCCTGCTGGGTTTACTCACAAACAATTTATCGACCTCTACATCAAAGCTCTGGGATCAAACTGAGCTTCATTAACTGACTCCAACCAAAACAGGAAGTTTTACCTTCATGTACTTCAAATATGTTGAAGGTGACCCGGAAGAGACTCGGGTTAACGTGTGTAATTGCGTTGATTATTTTGATCATATTGATGAATTGTGGAACCGACCTGCCACCAGTTTGCTCTTCTGTGAGGCCTCTGAAGCCAGAACCTGAGACACGTTCATGATCCTTTCCTGCTGCTGAAGAACCAAACAAAGCTCGGAGAAGTCCAGCGTTGCACAAGGTTGAAGGTTCTGAACACTGATGAAGAAAGTGGGGTGGGCAGAACCGCAGTTAGTGTCGAAGAACCCAGCAGAACTCAGTAAAAGTAACCTGTTACCTGGATCTGGCCAGGAGGTTTTTGATGCGCTCAGTGCGTTGCCAGCGTTTCTCCAACTCCTCTGGACTCGGGGGCTCCTCAGAGTCGGACTCGATGTAACGCTCTGGGATGGGAACCTTCTGTGGTTTGGAAAGCTGCACGTGGGGAACACAAGTCAGTTACAATAGCCTCCTCAGCAGCTGCTCTTCTTCTAACTGAGGTTCTACCTCTCGGCTGATGTCCAGGTCATAGTCCACAGGCTCCAAGTCCATCTCTCGTAGATGAGTGGGAGGGGCCTTTGGCTGGCCCCTCCCACTTGCTACATTCCAGCCTTCTTCAATGTGTCCATCCACCCAGAAATGCTCCTGCAAATCAAACACCTGCAGAGGGGCAGAGATGCCATGATTCTGTGATTTTATTGGTTCTTCCTGAAAACGACTTTTCATTTATAACAGAAACAGCACCTGCACAATTTTACACAGTTGAAGTGTAATATAGTATAATATTCCCAGGAATCTTTAGATCAATGACATAATTTCAGAAGACTGACTTTTCATAACAGTTTGCAGAGCTTGTGTTGACTCCATGTCCTGATGTTAAAACGATCAAAATCAGAATATAAAAATAACATTTAAAAACTGAAATGATGCACCTGCAGCTCAGTGTGCTGCAGCTCGAGGAAGACAAACACTAAACTGTTCACTTTAGATAAAGTTGTGCTTGCATGTGTGAGTGTGCTTGTTACTTGTGAGTAATCATTCACCAAAGCCATGCAGGCATCCTGTAAATCCAGCAGCAGGAGCTGATTGGAGGATAGTGGCCTTGATGTGAATCAGAGAAACACCCGTCATCCATCCATCTACCCAACATCCATCCACCCAGGTTAGAAAAGAGCAGAGAGAAGCTTTCACAAACAGAAAGTCTTTATTGTCCAGATTAAATTATCTACATGTGCAAATCATCTCATTGATTTAGGTAATCATTTTTTCTACTTTACTTCTTTTTCTCTCCAAAACTATTTTGTTATCTTAGTTCTGAAGAAATATGGGGGCATCACGAGAACCAGTTCTACAACCACAAATCTTCAAAAGTGACTTTTGCTCCAGGAAAAATGAAAAACTAAATCAACCTTCTGTTTCTACCAGTTGTGGAAGGTCTCAACCTTCCACAAATGTCTCAAATCTCAGATTAGCCTTAATCTGTTTTCTCGAAATCTAGAGCTCCTTCTAAAATAAAGCCCGTGATGAAGTCATCCACTGCTCTTTATTGCATCTCCTGTATCTGTCTTGATTATTTGCAATGCAGAAATCAAGAGAACCAGAGGAACAGTAAAGACTTCAAATCTACACTTTCTTCAAACTTCACATCTGATTTTCTGCCTTAAAAATCCACAATCATACTCGGTGGAAGGCCAAAGCTCACATTTAAAACCATGTAAACGCATCTATATGCTGGTGAAAACTACATTTACATGTGGCAAAAGCAACTCAGGGAATTCTGGGAAGTGTAGTCTAATCACAGCAGTCATGAGTTTGTCTTCCTGGAAGACTGACATTTCAAACCATTACTCTTTTAGCTGTGCAGGTTAGCATCATTAGCAGTCTGTCCTGAAAACACAAAAGAGAACAGGAAGCCTTTCTCATTCGGCAACAAATGTCAAAGAATTCAGTTAAAAATGAGATCTGCTGTTAAAGAACAGCTTTCACTGTGGAAGTGATTAATGTCAGCTTGGAACAAAGAATAAATTAATCATAAACCAAGGCACTTCTCATTTGTAAACGAATGAGTACATGAAATGAGAAGAAAATGAGAAATGATCATGATTTTCAGCTTCTTTCATTTCATCAACCTGAATGTTCCTTTTTCCTCTGAATACAGAAACTCTACAAAATATATCTGTACAATTGTGTACTGAAAATATCCCTCAGTAAATAAATAAAATTGTACACTTACACCAGATGTACATCTGTGGGCCCTTCTGTTTTGGTTTACATTCAGAATTGTGTCAGTGAGGGCCCCCCAGAGGGCGGTGTTGTCACAGACACCCACAGACATTCAGGGCAGGGACACGCCCACCCAATCAGGCGGAGCCTGGTTCATTGGCGTTAGCAATTAGCCTCTTTAGGAGCAATAAAATCAGGTAAACAGTGACATCAAGAGGACAAAACAGTCACTGATAGCACCTCATATTTCTGGAATCTTATCTAATTCCTGCTTTTGATTAGCAATTCCCTTTTCTGGAGTATGAACCCAGGTTAGCCCCACCTACTCCTGCGGAGTGGGTGCAGATTAGGTCAGCTGTGGTCTTTCCAAGAGGTATAAATACACCTGTGTTTAACGTAATTTGGCTCAAACGGGGTTGGTGTGTCCTTGCCCTTTAAGAGACAAGACCAAGTCCAAACCATCCAAGAATTCCCAGCATCCTTCTGTGCTCGTTTGTATCTGCCAATATTACAAAAGCGTTACCAGCTAGCCGACCTGCCACAGTCTTTAGTTTGTTAGTGCTAACATTAACAACCATTCAATACACACATAAGACAGAATTACAGTTAGCATGTTAGCATCCCTGCTAGCTGATTATGTATCTGGGGGCTGGATTGTTGCGTAGCAGCAGTGGCGGTGTAGGTGTTGCTCCCTTTGATGACTGCTGCTACGTGGGGGGGTGGGGTAACGTACAGCCACCGGAGGGTCAGAAGTGCTCGAGGGCAGTCTGGAGGAAGAGGAGGAGCGCCGGCTGGTGGAGGTGGACAGGCAGGAGTGGTCACCCTGGCTCAAGTTCCTCTTACGCTCGCGAACAAGCGCCCTCTGGTGGCGCTTCATCCGCTCCAGCTGCTCCTCTGCCGTCATGCGGCCTCGAGGCTGCAGACCTTCACTTGAGGAAAGCTGAAGATCTAAAGCGCTGTGAGGTCGTTCCTGTATGAGGACAGGAGAAAACAAAGAAACAAAACAGGATGTTTTGTCCTTAGCAAGACCAACAATAAACAAAATTCAAAATTCTGCAGCAAATCCAGAGCTGACTTCCTGTTTGGACATACCCTGGAGGCAGAGTTTCCTGGACCTCTCCTCAGTGTGACGTAAGAGGAGACAGAGGTGGACTGACGCTCCTCAGAAAACGAAGCTGAATTGAAAAAAGAATCAGCAACACATTTTGTATCAGAATAATATCCTTATATGTCAACAATAAAATCCTATTGAACACATTGACATATAAAAACATCTGTGTTGGTTATACTTCCTGTTCTGACCTTTGCTCTGTAAATGCTGGTACTCCGTGTCGGTGTTGTGGTGGATCTTTCCTGGCAGCTCGGGTTCACTAAGGTAAGATCGCAGCTCCGACTAAAACCACAAACAGGTTCAGATTCTATTTGATAAAACGTCTCAACGTTCGACTGAAGACCATCAAACCTTAGCGTCTCCATTAGCAACATACTGCCCGCTCTCCCGGTCCCTCCTCCTCTCATCTGACTGGCGTTTCAGCCCTCGCACCGACGTGTGACGAATGACTGAGGCCTCTTTGGGGAGGGGTGGGACTGCAGGGGGCATATCACCGTAGTCATAGAAACGAGGCAGTGGTGGCCTGGGCGGGGCTATATCCTCGGACTGAGGAGTGTTTGGAAAGAAACCGTCTGTTAATAGAAACAAGAACTGTCCTTCAAGAGAGTAAAGAAACTCACCACTGTCATCACAGCACTGCTGTGGTGAGTGGACAGAAAGTCGGAGGTGCAAAGTGGAGGTTGGACCTCCACGCTCTGAGAAGGCACGGTCAGGTCAGACATCGAAGGCACAAATTTCCTCTCTGTTGGACAAAGCCATGCGAGACGTCATCGAGCTACAACAGACGTGTGATCACTGATGTGTTGGCCGGGTCTTATTGCTGTGGCCCCGCCTCTAGATCACTTCTGGACAAGACTGTAGTTAACAGGGTTAATGCACCAAACCCAGAGACCCCTACATTCACGATGATGACCTCCAAC
The DNA here is from genome assembly GCF_901000725.2 of Takifugu rubripes. NCBI lineage: Eukaryota > Metazoa > Chordata > Actinopteri > Tetraodontiformes > Tetraodontidae > Takifugu > Takifugu rubripes. Next base: position 6,275,639 of record NC_042293.1, on the reverse strand, counting down.
TTCTAAAAACATGTTGACCTGATGACTGAGCATTGCGTACCGGAGAAACCAACCTGGGTTCTGAACAGAGTCAATGGTGATCCTGTAGTTGGCTTTGCTGGCGCTCAGTCCGGCCAACACGTCCTCGATCCGCCACAGCTCACGCTTCAGCTCGCTATTCTGCAGATGACAACGTGACTCATGTGTTCACTCAGAATGCCTGAAATCAGCAGCCGCAGCGTTTCACGACTGCAGTACCAGATCTCACCTGAAGGGCGGCGCTGTGGTTCAACTGGGTCTGCAGAGCTGCTCTCAGCTGCTCCACAGATCTCTCCAGTCTGCTGTACTCGTTCCAGGCCAGCGTCATCTCCTGTGTGAGGTTTACAAGAGCACAAGAACACAATGCTGCTGTACTTACTTCCAGAACAGATGCCGATTATCCATCAAGTTAATTAGTGTTCATACCGTGGATACACGTGATATTTGGGCCCTGATGGCTACGAGATCTTCCTGCAGCAGCCTCTGCTGGTAGGCTATCTTCTGGCTGTGGCCCAGCTGCTCTCTGTATTGCTCCATCTGCTGGCGGGATAAATCCAGCACACGCTCCAGCTTGTCCTAAAGGGGTGGAGTCACCCAGGAGACAAAAGGACCAGCAGTTAGTCCACCTAAGCTGTCCCTCATACTTGAATCGCATCAATTCAAAAACTTACCTTGTCCTCCTTCAGGGAGCTGATCTTGAGCTCCAGGTCCTTCAGGATCTTGTCCTGCTCACACAAGCGGCTCAACTTGACCTGTAGGGGGACACAGAGGTTCAGATCTGATCGCGTTTGTTGCGCCACAAGTGTGTTTGCACCTGAGCATGTCTGTTTGAAGATGTCTGACCCTAATTTGAAGTGTCACAGCCCCCCATTTACTGCTGTGACTGAGTTCATTACGGGGGTGAGACCCAACCTAAAAGGTTAATTACCATCTGTAATCTCTCCTAATTAATCTGTGCTAATTTATCATGCTGAAGCTCAGATGTGACAGCAGGATCAGCAGTTTGTCATGTGACCAAACATTTGGAAACATGTCAAGAACATCTCCAGCAACAGTTCACAAAATGAAAATAAAGGTAATTTGAGTTTTGGTGGGATTTGAAAGGCCATGAGCATCATATTGAGGTCAACATGTGAAGGACATGTGAAAGACATTGAAGGACTCACGTCCACATCACTTTCTGCAACTCTTACAGGTTTCCCCGCCTCCTTCAGAACCTGAGTTCCTGCTACCTGCAGACAGAAATACACCACTTTCAATTTTTTTCGTGCACAATCCAAGAGCTGAGGCTGCAAGTGTGATGGCCTGTGTAGTCGTTGGTCAAGGTGACAACACAAGCAGCTTTGGCACAGAAACTCAGCCAGTGCCATAAAGAATGAAATGGTAATGGACACGAGGACAAATGGACTTCAGAGTTCTGGTCTGACGTCTCCTCTGAACACAACTGTTTTCTCTTCCTGGTGCAGCAGAGGTCAAGTCAAAGGTTAGGTCAGAGGTCTGAAGACAAGGCAAAGGTCAGGTCTGAGGGCAAGTCAAAGGCCAGAGTCACAGTGACAAATTCAGATTTCAGCGGCTTGAACTTTTAAAGGTGATGTCATGTTCTTGGTGCAGCGTTTCAGAGACAATGGTAGAAGCTGCTGGCTTTTCAACCACCTGACTACAGCCACTACACATGCACTGCCGAGCCCCCCATGACCATCAGCATTGCCATGGAGATAAGACTGTCTTTACTGCCGTGCTGGAAGAAATGGGATGATTTTCCAGAACTCATACAGACAACACACATGCAGTCTGAGCCACATGCATGACCACAGATGTGCTACACGTTATCTGTAACATTCAGGGGACACGCACGTACGCACACATGCGGCTTACACTCATGACAGGCCTGAGAGGCCCAGCAGTGCAGTGCAGTAGCAAACTGTGAACCACCACGATCAGGGGCTCTAGAGCTCTGATCTAAGAGTCAGAGTCAACAGAAGAAGAGAGCCGCAGTTAGAAATCAGCGGTTGTTTGGTTTTTAGTGTGTGAGAACATCTCTGTTAATTCTACAGTCCAGCAGCAGTGAGACAATGGTGAGACACCGGCAAGACAAACTGAAGTCTCACCTTCAGGTCGAGATACTCCAAGTCCTTCTTCAGCTGCATGTAGGTGTCATCAGCCTGCAAGAGGACAGAAACATCCTCAAGCTTAACGCCAACATGCATCAGAACCAGCAGTCGCATAGAAACAGTGACAGTCCATCATCTTCTTAGAACCGTAATTCAGCTCACATGACAGAAAGCAGACTCAGATTCACCAATCAGAAGACTAAATCGAGCAACACACCCACAGGTGGCCGTGCGCCTCATTCCTGCAGATGGCGTTTAGCACGAGAGGGAAACGGAACAGCAACAACAGCACATGAAGAAAGGCTGGTGGTTCTATGTTGGCAGCCAGGCTCACAGACGGACAAAACCACAGGAAGACGGAGACTGATGGCTGGAGGTTGCCACTGGTTCACCCATGCTTTTGGGTAGAAGTTTGACTCCATACCGGAGTAAAGGCTCAACAGGAAGTGGCGAGCTTGAGAGAACCTCATTGGCTCCCATAGTGAAAACATTCAGTGAGTGTAAACACCCAGAGATGCTGGATGATGACCTCAGAGTTCAGAAATGTTTAAAGTGCTCCTGAAGGGGGCGCTGTCACACAGAACCAGAATTATTGTGGGGTTTATTCTCAGAGAACCAAGAACAATGTCTTAAAAGTCATCTAATTTAACCATCTTACTGGAATACATGTTTAAAACTGAGTGGCAACCTCAATCAACCAATGATAAAATGAGCAGTGGGCGGAGAGGCAGGCCCCCACCTTGGTGTTAAAAGATCGAAGGGGAGAAGATGGGCCCAGCCGGCTGAGATGGGACACAGAAGAAGGGGCGGAGCAGAGGAAGGGGCTGCTAGCAGTGGTGTCGCTGGGAACGTGGTGGTAAGGTTCTTCGGTGGGGTCAAACTTCCCCAGCTGGGCTAACATTTCCTGCCGTGCAGAGGCCATCTTGGCCCGATGGCGCCGCAACTGAATGAGCAGCAGGGTCAGCTCCTCCGGCTGTGAGGCACCAGAAGGTGCGAATCAAAACCAGGCAGATACAAAGATGATCAAGTCAACTCAAGAGGATGAGAGCGAGCTGATGAGAGAGTGAAGCAGCACAGGAAACGTCCTGCAAGGGTCCATTCACACAAAAGCCTCTGCTCCGACTGACGCCTGAAGAGGTTTACGCATACGCCCCAAAGCAGATTTCAGCCTTCGGGTGGTTCAGTGCTGACGTACCGTTTTACCATGGAGGCTGGGAGCACTGACGGTGTGTGTGATGTAACCAGATGGCATCGAGTGTCTCTCGAGCGTCGTGGCCTGAAAACAGACAGGTCTCAGTGGGAGGAGCTTCAACACACAGCGAGTCCACATCACCATTGGCCAGAATTGTTTTCACCAACAGAAGCTTTTACACAACCTTGATAAAAACAGTTATCATCTGTTGGACGAAGAGTGGGTGGGGATCTAGACATGAGTCATCCCGGAGACTCTGAGAAAAGATACCCTGAAGAGACAGGTAGACAGAGAGATGGGTGAACAGACAGACAGGTGGACAGAGAGACCGGTGGACAGAGACACAGGTGGGGAGAGAGGAATGGACAGAGACATGGGTGGAGAAAGACAGGTAGATAGAGAGATGCATGGACAGAGAGGCAGGTAGAGAAAGACGGGTGGACAGACAGACACGAGGACAGAGAGACGGGTGGACAGAGACATGGGTGGACAGAAAGACAGGTGGACAGAGAGACAGGCAGATAGAGAGAGACGGGTGGAGAGAGACGCGGGTGGGGAGAGAGAGAGGTGGGTGGAATGAGAGATGGGGGGCAGAGAGATAGGTGGACAAAGAGATAGGTGGACAGATATGGGGGGAAAGAGAGACTGGTGGACAGAGAGATGGGGGCAGAGAGACAGGTGGATGGAAGGACAGGAGGATGGATGAAGAGAATGTGTCCTTCCCTGTAAAAGAAAGTTGTCCATTCTTTAGTAATCTTTAATAATCCGTCATCCATATTTTACCTTCAGCAGCTGAGATTTGCTCCTGCGGGGTGAGACAGTGAAAGGCAGGTCCACCACCGTCCGCTCCTCCACCGGCCGAACCGTCAGCCGTTCAGCAGGGGTGTGTGGCCTGCGGGTGGGCGAGAGCGTTCTGGTCCCAGGTGGAGGTCCCGGCGGGGGGTGGTCTGCAGAGGAAGGCGGTACCGAAACACAGCGCGGTTGTCCTTCAATTCGAGGGGCTGATGAGGAGGGGGGCACGGTGGCGGGAGGACGGGGTCCAAATGGGTACTCTGGCGCCGGAGTATAGAGCGGTGCCGTGGGGCTTCCGTGACGGAACTGATGACGCTGCTGCCACTCATACAGCTGCAGGACGGTGTTAGAGCCGCTGGCGCCCTGTTCAGGTGTGAGGCGGAAATGGCTGAGGCGGTCCTGGGCGTACTTGTACTCACCGAGTCTAGCAGGAGGGGGGCTCTGCCGAGGGGTTCTCGGAGGAGTTTGGTATGTGTCCAGAGCGGTGAACTTGTGCTGCGTTGGTGGCGTACGACGAGGGAGGGTGTTGTCACTAGATGGGGTAAGAGGCAGAGACTGTTTAAACATATACTCTTCTTGAACTACAAAATATTTATTGTGAAAACTGTAAATCTGTTCAAAACTATGAAAAATGTCAAATGAAAGAAGGAGCACCACCCTCTGCTGTCAGCCTTCTGGACCTGGATCCATTGCTCCACCTGGTCCAGGGTGCTTCTCCTCTTCAGCTGCTGCTGACAGTCAGCAGGGGCCAGATTGGGACCCCTCTGATAGGTCCCTGCTGCGATGCCATTGGGCTCCAGGATGGGGCTGGGCGCAGACACCAAGCCGTTCCTCAAGCAAACACCAGAGGGCAGTGTAGAGGCACCACGAGAAGGTGCCCGAGACGGGATCCTCGACACAGGCGCCGAGACGGATAAACTGTCGGTCTGTTGGAAGGCTGACTGTGTAGAGGTGGTAGGTAGGGACAGGTGGGTGTCCATTTCCAGGGTGACACTGGGCTGTTCAAACATGTCAGCCACAGGAGAGTCTTTGCGGAGGCTACAGCAGTCCACTTTGTCGTGCTGTATGGGCTCCAGTAGAACCTCGTGGATGGGTCTGGTGTTTTCCAAGTGTGGGGTGTTGATGGTGTTGGCGCTGACATGGTTGGTCTGCGGGACAGCGTGCTGCGATAGCATGTTGAGCCTGCCAAAGGTGTTCGACGATCTGCTGGAAAAAGAACATCCAAAATCAAAATCTGACCAAAGTTCTACCCTGGTAGAGTGTGTGTCCTCACTTGATTGTCGCCTCATTGCGGTTCTGCATCTTCGCTGCTTCGTTCATGGCCTTAAGCCATGTGTTCATGTCCTCCTGGGTATCGGCGCTGAAGTAATAGGTCCTCATCCCAGAGTGCTCCGCCTGTGAGCCAACCACAGTGCTCTGCTTGTAAATGAATGAGGGCATTCCTGTATGGCTCACCTGCAGCGGGAGCAGATCCATGATCAGTGATAGGTAGGAGAGGGAAGGACAGAGACGAGCAGAAGGCATGCTTTCTGAAAAAAAGAACATCAAATGGGGACCAGGACAAAGAGCCACGATGGAAACCAACGCCAGCCAGGTGTGACCAGTATAACCACAGACGCGGACCAGTGACAACAAACATAAACTAGAGAGAGAAAAACCTCAGAGACACGTCAGACACAGATTTGACCCAAAATTAAACTACAAAAGAAATGTGACACTCGTTTACTTTTTATAAACACATCAAACAAATGTCCAGGATCTGAAAATGTCCATTTCCAGACAACAGCTTCACCTGCTGATGTACAAATGAGCCAGGCAGCAGCTGAAAGAAAGGCAACTATCAAGACAACCTAGATCAACCACGTGGATCTGAAGGTGGTGGACACAGGCCATTTCGCCCTCAACACCAGGGGCAGCATGAGGTTTCTGCAGCCCACACAACAATGTGGAGATAGACCAGGAGATGGACCAGTATACCAGGAGACAAACCAGTACACTAGGAGACAGACCAATCCACTAGGAGACGGACCAGTCTACCAGGAGATAGGTCAGTCCACCAGGAGATGGGCCAGTCCACCAGAAGATGGACAAGTCCACTACAGACATCCTCCAGCAGGTCACATGTAATGATTCTGTCCAAACTGTCCATGAGGGAGCCAGTGAGGGTTCAGTTTGAGTATCTACAGTTGCTGGATGAAGAACACATTTCTGTGACAGACTGCCCCACCTATTGTTCTCTCTTCCAGCTCTGGGAGGACATCCCACCATCATCTCATCAGGACCATGTTCAGATGTTGGACCAGTCGTTAAGACTTCTGAGCCTCATTTTGAGCCGTCTCCCTGCGTAAGCTAATGAATTTTCATGTGTTTCTGGTTTCTCCTGTTGGACGTCAATGCTCTAAAATCAAAGGCTACATTTAGATGTTGAACAAAAAAGGAGAAAATTACCTCCATGGAAATAACAGAGACTTGGCGGCACCCTTAAACAAGTGCATGCTGGAAAAGAAGCTGTGACAGCAGAAAAAGATCATAAAAAAGACAGACACAAAGGTTCATGCAGCCAACCGAGGAACATACAGCTGATGCGTATGCGCACGCTTGTCCATCAAACCACACCCACAGGACGACAGGACGACATGACAAGAGGCCAGTTACACCAGAAGTACCTATTCATGGACGACTGTCCCCGGACCGTCAACAGACTCACGGGGAGAGGGGGAGGTCCCAGTCAGGCAACCAACCAATCAAAACAAGAGAGGGTAGAGTGTTTGGTGAAAAGGGGAGGGGCTTGACAGCCAGTTGATTGTTGGAGGCCGCGAGTGCAAAACTGCACAAACAGACTCAACAACAGTTAAACAAGAGAACAGATGGAAACGTTCTCAGGTGACATGATGTTCTCCTGACAGGAACTTGCAAACCTGCTGGGTTATGATAAAACCACCTCAGTTCTGAGTACAGGAGGTTTGTTAAACAGTTCATGGTCCTGTGTTTATGCGCCGGACGCCATCACCCACCAATTATATTCAGATCAACTCTGTGCGGACTCCCAACTCCAAACATATCCTAAACAACATTTTAAAAGGAAAAATATGACAAAGCAAACAAACCTTAAAGGCAAACTTTCTACTGATGTGATCGTCCGCTCCAACGGCCGAAACAACATAACTGGGCAACGGAATACTGCCGAGAACCGTCTCCTCTCGGCTGTCTGCGGGGAGAGACAGAGAGAGGGGGGTGGTTTATACATCGATCGTCACCTACTAACATCATGACTGTCTGCCATCAGGACCATATGACTGACTGACTGACAGTCAGGCAGACAGACAGTCAGACAGAAAGACAGACAGGCACAGGCACAGGCACAGACACAGACACAGATACAGACACACACACAGACACACTTTCTTGTTGGGACATAACGCTGTCCCACTATCTTTAGGTCTAAAAATGTTTCCACATTCCAGAGAACAAACTCACTCTGGTCCTCACAGAGACAGAAGCTTCCATGTTCTCCTGTTCAAACATGTATGAACCTACAGAACATCCTGACTACAGTACTATCCTGTGTTTACTATATGAACAGTGTAAATCAGGTCTTTCTTCCGTTGTTATTGTTGGAATATTCAACATTAATTAGCAAAAATATGAACCTTTGTAGTAGAATAGGCAGAAATCTGCAAGGACGAACCATTTCCTCTTCCAAAGACGCATCCCAGAACTGTCCTGCAATGAAAAAACACGGACAAATGAATGGAGAGAAAGTGGCTGCCCCTGTGACATCACTTCCTGTTTGATTGGATCAGACCAACCAGATATTCAGATTGATAACAAAGGGCTGAGAACCTTCTGGATGTTCTGTGATGAAAAGATTGAATCCATTCCATTTACATGGAGCACATAAAACACGAGAAGGTTTGTGAAAGTGGGGAAGTAACCTGTTTGTAGAGCCACCCTCGGACCACTACAGGAGCGTTGGGGTTCCGCCGGATTGACTGGTGTCTTTTTCCAAAGCTGTGAACTTTACCACTACTGGATCTGGAACCCTGAAACAAACAGGCGATCAACCAGTTGATCAGTCTGGAGATCAGTCCGACAGTTCATTCCTGTAGGATCTCAACATTTATGATCCATCATTCCAGGCTTTTCCAGTGACAACTAATATATATTAAAAATATATTTTATTGACCTTGAACATGGTCCTTTGTGCTGTTTACATTAAATATGAAGCTCGCTAGTTTTTTCAATCATGACAGTCTGTTTTACAGCAGCCTAGTGTATTACAATAGTGTTCCGTGTGTGTGTGTGTGTGTTTGGGTGAGACAGCTGCACTAATAAGGAGTATGTAAATACACAGATCAGCTCTCACACTGTCACATCATCTGTGTGTGCATGCATGCGTGTGAGTGTGTGCGTGTGCGTACGCGCGCGCGATGGGTCTATTTTTAGGCTGCAGTAATAGTGCAGAAAGGCCTTGTGGTCCCAGCTGGAACTGAGCAGCTCTTTGGTATTTTAATGGATCAGAACCAGACAAGCAGAAATCCTGAAGAACCCGTCTGAGACCAGCGGGTTGTCGGCTCAAATCCCAACACCAGATCAAGCTGGTGCAGTTTGACTACAATAAGAGGATTTCTTCAGTTAGGCATAAACATTTGTTTGACTGAAATTGACATAAATGATATAAAGAGGTAAATCTTTCAGTCTGACACTCAGGACGTCCCCTCAGAAGGGTTTTATAATGATCGAAGAGGCGGTGAAGGCTCATTTATCATGTTCACACAAATATTTGAACAAATGAGATCTGCTCTGATTTTAAACACACGATGAGACCCAAAGAGTAAACTTCAGAAGATCCAGACGCTGTGAAGGTGTTCCTGGGAGGAACGACTGAAGCCTCTTCAGACAACCACTTCAAAACTCTGATGGTCTGTGTTTCCACCAAGACAACCTTCGCTTTGATACCTGCAGTCAGAATCAGGTCGCTTTGATTGTGAGTCAATGAGGCCAAACACCTGAGGGGGCGGCGGCCCCACAGACATGCAGCCAGCTAGGGGACACATGACGGATGTGCTGTCATTGCTGCACCGACAACAAAAGCCGTCAATCAAGAGAGTTTAAGTTATGACGGGTAATTTTCCCTTGAAATGGAAGGACACGATTAATTGTTATCACACATCAGCGCTAATATGTACTAACCTTGGAGGTGGAGTCGACTGTGGATGAGGTGACGGTGGTGGAGGCTTCACTGACAGTGGTGCTGGACATCATACAGCCACCCTGGGACCTGGAACAGAAACAATAAATAAAACCCACACTCCCTTCTTCCCTGGCATTGTCTCTCTCTGACCTCATTTTTATTCTGGAATTTTTTTTTTTCTAAATGATGGAGATGGTTTATTGACGCTGACAGACATTTATGTGACAGCTGATCAGAGCTTTGAGGATGTTTATAGGACCAACTGGCCCAGATTTGCTCTGGTTGAATGTGTGGGCAGAAAAATGCTGCCGTGATGGGACGGAAATAAAAACCCGCCAAAACAGAAGGTTTCTCACTGAAATTCTCCTGAGTTTTAACGACACCCAAGAGGAGAAAACTCCCACATTCACACAGCAGCAGATACGGAAGAGCTGCAGAGCGTAGGTGGCAACACAGCAACACACAACACACACAGTGCCACCTACACCTTACAGAGTAACGCACAATGATTCACAGAGAGCAACGACTAACTCTGGCTAACATCTAATGATGACTGAAGCTGATTGATGCTGACTAACGATGACTCGCGTTGAGTGTCAGATCTGGCGACATCCACTGGTGAAAAGACACATTACAAGCACTGAATCTACATCTCCGTGTGAATTTTTCACAATTCCGTCTGACTGTTTAATGATGTGATGCTGTGAAGATGGAGATTAGATAAAGAAGAAGTTGGTCTGCCTCTCCTGCTGCCAAAATAAGAGCTGATAGTTGAAACCTGCCACTTCAGCCACTTTAACCTTGGATGCTGGTCTTCATGAGCACCTCGCTGCTGTAGATAACGTTCAGAAGGAGCTGCTGCCACTGATTATCCAGTCACATTAAACTCTGATATCAAAAATTGGCAGGCTGATGTGAACCTGTGGATTGACAGACCTTCATTCTGCCCACTGAGGCGAAGATTAGAGGATGTGGGAACACTAAAAACAATGGTTGTATGGAGATAAAGTGGGCGTGCCCTCATGGCAGCCTGGTGGGCTTCATGTGGCTGATCAGAACCAGAAATAGCAGCTCAGACATCCAGACAGTGGCTGGAATCATTCCTTTGAACTGCTGGTGGAGCTAATCAGATAATTAGGGATTAAAGTTAATCTCAGCCTGATCTCAACATTAATGTTTTCATTTATCTTTGAACGCTTCAGTTCCAGAACAGGAAACATCGATACCAGCATTCATAAACAATGAGTCAAAAATTCTAAAAATATCTAAAAACGAATGGCAGCAGAAGATAATGTCCCAGTAAAACCAGAGAGAAGAGTCTCTCTCGCAGTATAACCATTCATCTCCCCTCTGTGTTCCAGTATAACCAGTCATCTCCCTACTGTGTCCCAGTATAACCAGTCATCTGCCCTCTCTGTTCCAGTATAAGCAGTTATCTATCCGCTCTGCCCCAGTATAACCAGTGACCTCCCCTCTCTGTCCCAGTGTAACCAGTCATCTCCCCTCTCAGTCCCAGTATGACCAGTCATCTAGATAGATAACTGTCTAAAGAGAAAACACGACATTTTCACAAAGGGAAAATAGATGAAGAGAAGATGGATGGAAGAAGAAAAGGAAATTAAAGATGAGTTGAACAGGAACATCATTATATTTTAATAGGGGCTGCATTAACTGCTTTCCTAGGTGTTACTGGGAAGTGGTTCAACAATGACTATTCCAGAATGAATCCCACTTCAGAGGCATCGGGATGATGGAGGATTCACAATTCCCTCCAAACTGTCTTTAACTAATTAGCATGCTGGCTAACTCTGAACCTAGAAGATTACTGACATGGAAACTCACTGTTCCTGCAGGATGAAGTCGGAGCTCTCAGCAGACATCTGACCAGTAAGTGGGTGGCGGAACGTCGAGCCTCTCTGGTTGTGGCTGCAGCAACAGAGGGGGGAGCCCAAATTAGAAGAGTCAGTTGGAAACAGAGAGCACGCTCACGCCCTGACCCGCCTTCACACCCGCTTCACCAGCACTGTGTTGAATGTGGCTGCCGTGCTCCCTCCCACCCATCACCCCACATCACCCTCCACACCCCCCATCACTCTGTCCTAACAGCCCATAGAACAAAATGTTGATCTCAGCACGAAACGGTGGATGATCTGGGCCTCCGTCACTGAAAGTCAGAGTAAACAAAACTCTTTGTGTGTGTATGTGTTCTTATACTTGCTACATAGTGAGTACCAAAATACTCTACCAGCAAAATGAGGACATTTTTGGGAAGTGAAGATATTTTGGCTGGTCCACAACTTCAAAGGACTGTTTGAGGGTTAAGATGTTATTTTGAAAGTTGAGAAGGTTTAGAATGAATTAATATTTTTGTAGCAAATTTCATTGGAATCTTGTATGACATGATACCATACACAATGCACCACCATCAGTACTAGGGTTTTTTCTGACCTGAATAAAAAGATACCGGTAATCTTCATTTTAACACAAGACTATCTCCAAATTGTAACATAGATAAAATAAAAACAGAAAGTGACAGGAGGAGTGACCAGCTAATACAAACAGACCATGTGACACTGATGATGTCCTGTACTGGCGTCTCTTCATTGGCTGCCCGTTAAATTTAGAATAATCTTCAAAATCCTTCTTTTGACCTACAAGGTCCTCAGAGGCCTAGCTCCATCCTATCTGGAGGAGCTAGTGACACCTTACCAGCCCAATAGACCGCTCCGCTCTCAGAATGCTGGTCTACTTGTGGTTCCCAGAGTCTCTACTGTAGGAGTAGAATAGGGGGCCGAGCATTTAGCTACCAGGCCCCCCTACTATGGAACCAGCTCCCTGTCCAGGTACGGGAGGCTGACTCCATCACTATTTTTTAAGATCAGACTTAAAACCTACCTCTTTGAAAATGCCGGGGCCCAGAAACATGATCACCTGGCAGGCCTCTGTCACCCAACTGGGTCCTGTCCTGTCCTGTCCTGTCCTGTCCTGTCCTGTCCTGTCCTGTCCTGTCCTGTCCTGTCCTGTCCTGTCCTCTCCTCTCCTCTCCTCTCCTCTCCTCTCCTCTCCTCTCCTCTCCTCTCCTCTCCTCTCCTCTCCTCTCCTCTCCTCTCCTCTCCTCTCCTCTCCTCTCCTCTCCTCTCCTCTGAGGACGATCAGCATTTGGAATCAGAACGGTGAATAAACACCACAAGCAAAAGAAAGGGAAGGAGTGGGTGTTAAAACCGGAGCACTAAAAGCTTCATATATCAGCGTTAAAAGCCTCCTTTGACTGAAATGAAAGAGGTTCTGATGCTCTCTGAGAACCTCTGAATGTTCACTGACAGACAAACATGAATCCACCAACGTCAGAACCTTCACACAGAGCCTCACACAGAAACACTAAATTTACTCTCAGACACAGAGAAGCTTTCAGTTTTTTAGATTTGTACTCTTGGAAGAAGAATGGCAGAAATGTGCAGCACGACAGCTGAATTAGGCCTTAACGAGCCGTCGCACCAACATGCTACTGATCTAAACCTAATTGACGTGCACTCGCACCTCCACAAACTATAAACATTAGACAGCGAAACAAAAACCAATCAAACTTGATCTTCTGTGTTGATTATCTATAAAGCTGAGAGATCTCAGAGACACCCTCAGCTAAGAGACCAAAACCTCTAGGCTGGACTCCTCACAACCATGTGACACATATGACAGACAGCTGGAGAAGTGCAGGGGTTACGCACACCCACACAGCCACCAGGACATGACATGCACATAAATAAATCCACACATGATCTTTAACATGTAGACAACACGCTGCACCTGCTAGGTTATGTGAGCTGCAACAGTTGGTAAGTTAGAGATTCAACAGCAGATGACTACTGATGCCAAATCAATAACAAACACCTCCATCATCTGGCTCTGGATAATAAAAGAAACCTGGGTATGTGTGTTGAGAATAAAAGTGTGTGTGAGTGTGTGGGGCAGGGGGGTGTCTTCAGGAAGATAGAAGGACGTATGTGTGTCTGTTCTCTCTCAGTCAAAGGTCGAGTCTATTTAAAGAATTTTTCCACATGAAGTGCTTGAAGCTCAGTGAGGGAGATGTCCTGCAGCACCAAGGTCAATCATCCACTGTGAGTGTGTGTGTGTGTGTGTGTGTGTGTATGATGATCTTTTCAAATTTGAGAAGGAGAAAACTGAAATTGAACAGCAGTCACTTCCTGTTACTGATATCAACATTAACATCTTCTCCACCTCCTTCACACACATGCATTAGTGGTGTGAAACATTGAAGCAGCTGGTTGGTGAGGTCAGAGGTCACAGAGGAGCCATGTGACATAAACTGATGAAAGCAAAAAATTGATTTGATCATTCCATCAAACAATATAATACTGATATTAAAAACATCTCAGTGGAAAGCAGAAGTGAATTGCCTCTCAGTCATATTTAAAAATCCATGTTTGATCAGTGACACACACTGATCAAACATGGTACACATACACGGTAGCTACGTGTTATGACTCACTTGTACCACTGAACTGGCTGTAGTACTTGTATTTACGTACATGTTGGTATGACTGTACTAGTTGTACACACAGGTGAGTATAACTGTAGTACACTGATTGAGGCTGTGCAGGTTTCTGTGCCAATAAACACCTGCTCAGATCCATATTAACAGATGTATATTTGCATAGTGCAGCTCCACCTCCCACGCAGCTGATTGTTCAGAAAGGAAGTGAGCGTTAAGTGGTGGCGCTACGAGCTGCTGTTTGACCTCCGGGCCATCAAGCATCACTCTGCTCATTACATCACAGCTTTTATATTCAGCAGCTCCTCTGTCACAGTAACATAAAGAGGAGGAGAAGGCAGAGGAGGACACTCAAAAACACCTGATCTCTGGTGGAAGCGGGATCTCTGCTCATGAGATTGAACAGCCTCATATTTACAGATGCGGCAGATTTCTCTAAACCCTGTAAAGTTGTTTATGATGATTAAAAATGAACAAGTCTGCAAGAATCCACATTAAAGTTGAGTGTCAGAGGAGGAGGAAGATTCTGGAACTCCAGGACTCACAAAGTTGTATAAATAATGACAAATACACAAATATCAACATTAATCTGAGCTCAGCTGTGCCTGAAGAATACAGCAGCTCAGGTCAGGGGGGTTAAAGTGAGGTCAGGCCAACACAGAACCTATTTTTAGGCAGGGTAAAAAGGTCATTATGCTACTGAGAATCATGGAAATCCCATGATTTCTCAAACATACCAGCAGCGCAGCTTTTCACTGATAAATGGGCAGTTATTGATGACTGAATAATCCGGTTATGATTATTCCTGATGACGGACCTGAATCCTTCATCAGGAATGGTGGACAGAGCAGTGTCTGCTGCTTTTTGTGATGCCAGAGACACCGTCCCCTCCAGAGATTGGTTTGGGACAGTTTGTTGCTATGGCAACATGAAGATGAGGCAGTAAGTAAGCCTCGCTCTGGCTGATTGTAAAAAAAAATATCCACAGCTCTCAGAGGACCCTGATGTTTGCTGATAGAGATTTCATCTTTTTCCAGAATTGAAAGGCAGCTTGATCGATATCAGAGCCGCTCCGACGGCCACAGAGAAGGTAACATGCTAATGAAAGATGAGCCTGCGTTCGCATCTAGAACACAAGCCGAGACGCAGAAGGAGTTCTGAGCTGTGGAAGAATGAGTGTTTGGCAAAGGCAGCGAGATAAAACCACCAAATATTAATACTGAAACACACAGAAAAAAACTCCACAACAAAAACAGTTTTTAAAGTCACAGAGATTCACTGGAGATGTGTAAAACTTCCCCATGCAGATAAAGATGTCAACCTCTAACGTTCCAATAACCGTGTGTGATCTGATGGTCACGTTCACGATACCAGAACGACGACAAATGTAAATAATCCAGAGTGTAACATCACAGATGAAAAGCTTAAATATCATCCATTCTTCAACTTCCTGTTCCCCACCTCTTGTTCCAGGGTCAGTGGGTGGAGTCACTCAAATGACCTGAACAGGTGATCAGTTGATCCGTAACAAGACACAAACACCTTTCAGTCACACACGCCTTAAAACTGGTTTTTAAGGTGTTTGTACAAATCCACCACACTGTGGTTGATGCTTTCTGAGACTTTTGTCAAAGATCTCCTAAACAAAAATAAATGCCTTTTAAAAGGGCTAAATCAGAAGTATTAAAGTGGAATAAAGATTCAAAATGAGGTTGCATCAGTTTCCCTTCAGGTTCCTCGGGGATCAGGAACAGGATCGCTGAGGCGCGTCTGCCGGCAGCCTCAGGAAATCCTGTCAAAGTGTCAAACCTTCCAGCATGCATCATCACGTGATGTCATCTCCCCTCAGCCGCCGCTTCATCATCATAAGAACAATACCAGAGCCAATCAAAGGAGAGATCAATGTTCTTTAACTCCTATTAGATTTAAAATACCTACATTGGTTTCTGATTTCCATCACTGAGATGTGATCAGCAGCATCGATTTACTGGTAGTAACATTATTTAAAGTCCAATAATGTTCACAGGGTCAATATCACAACTGCAACTAATCACACCTGTGTGTGAGTGTAGGATGATAAAAACTCCATTCTCCTCCTGCTGAGCCACCAGCTCAAATTTAATTACACACACACACACACACACACACACACACGCACACACACACACACACACAGATGCTCACCTCTGTGTGGCCATTCCTGCTGGATTATTCTAGATTAACCACAGAAAAAAAAGCAGTCATCTACTGGAAGACTAACCAGTAAATGTCAAATTGTTTGACACCATCATGCTGGTTTAAATGGAGGAATGTGGGCGGAGCCTGGAAAGCATGTTGACAGGTGAGGTGATCATTAACCAGCAAGACCTCTGAACAGAGCAACTGGACTTTCACTCAGTGGCTTTAATCCATCATTACTTATTAACTGCACCGATCCCAGTCTTACCAGTCAATCCCCAAATACCACTGCTGAGATCAGGGACAGGTGGACCTGACAGATGGATATTTGGACTTCCAGTCAGCTGCGTCTCACTCACCCGGATGCCATCCGCAGGGATGACTCCTCTGTTAATCCCCTCCCCTACCTGTGCGGTGGGGGGAGGTCACAAACATCAGTTCACCAGTACAGACTCCCACCACACACCAGCAGCAGTCTGAGCTACAGACAACAGATGACTTCATAAAAACATCCGCATTTATCAATATAATTAATTTACCACAGATTTATTTTGAGGGAAATCTTAATTTAAATGTTTAGACTCATAAAATCAACCATCAGCCAGATGAGATGATGAAAAGTAAATCTTCTGAATAGAAACACCAACACTTGAGAACGGCGCTCCACACTCACTGACACACAGTCTCTTCTTTTAACCAAACCAGTTTCCACACAATCTTTCCAGTTAAACCAGTTTGGTGAGATGTTGAAGGAGAACTGACCCGCCAACATGTGAATTTCTACAACCAGTGATAAAATCCTAAAAGACCAGAAGAGTTCTGATGGAACCCAAACCGATCAGAATGGATCAGCAGCGACAGTTCTGGGTGTTGACTGCACGGCCTACCTGCAGGGGGCGTGGTAGAACGGATATCCAGCATGGGGGATGTGGTTACAGTATCCAGACTGAGTCCACATGGTTCTGCTAGAGGTCCACCTGAAGGATCAGGGTTCTGTTACCTCACAACGAGCTCTCCTCTGCCTGAAGAACCTCCATGAGCAGAAAAGAGGAGGAGCGGGGGGGGGGACAAGATGATGTCAGATGAGTCACGTCTGGTGTGGTCTGAACACCTGGAGATCCTGTCTGAGACCGCCACCGCAGGTGAACTGTGACATCACACAACAGTCCGGAGATTGTTTCTCCAGATACTCGTGTGAAGGACGCACGTCTGCACTGGCAACCGGATCACTGAGCCAACATCTTCATCCTTCACCCTTCACAACAAAACAAATCAGCGTGATGCAGCCAGCAGCCTGCGTCGCTACGAGACCAAGACTGTTCACCGACGAGCAGCCGAGCAGCGACGGTCCGCTCACACGGGGGGGGGGGGGGGGCTGAGAGAGTGCGAAAGAAGGGGGAGGGAGGGAGAGAGAGAGAGCGAGAAGGGAGGGAGAGAGAGGGGAGGGGGAGAGAGAAGAGAGGGTGAGGGAGGAAGGGAGAGAGAGAGAAAAGAGAGGTAGGGAGGGGGTAAGAGAAGAGAGAGAGAGAGGGAGAAAGAGAAGTGAGAGGGAGGGAGGAGGATAGGGAGGGGGGAGATAGAGGGAGGGACAGAGAGAAGGGAGGGGGGGAGGGAGGGAGGGAGAGAAAGATGGGGTAAGGAGATGTAAACAGAAACCTACATTCCTTTTCCCGCCTCAGTTCAGACACACAAAACACACACAGGGAACTATGAAACAGAATGTGTTAGTGTGTGTGTGTGTATTTAGCTTCAGTTGGTAGGAAAGCTCATCACACCTTCATGGTACTGACCCTGTGGGTCCCATAAGCCCCTCGCCCACTCAATTTGTTATTTTAGCCTTCGGCCCTAATGTGAATATTTTGTTCGTTGACGTTTTTGAGAATGCGCCACCTGGTGGACGATCCTGATGTTGGACAACATCTGTCAGACTGATTCTTCCGGATGTTTCTGCTGCCGTACTTTTGAGTCGCAAACCTCTATTTATTATTTAATCCTAAAGGAAAAACCAGGATGTAGAAAGTTCCCGATGATTAATGGAACATTCCACAAGGTTCTGCTCTTCTGCTGTTGATTTACTGAGGCTTGAAGGTGAGAGGATGATTCACATCTGCCTCATGATGTCATCCACATTTGAAGCCTGAAGGAAAGTCTTCATCACTTCTAAGAGGATGAGGATAATGGTGGAGGCGTGAAGCTGGAGAAACACAAAAAAAGATGGGAGAGGACACAGAGGACATAGGTTGTCCAGCAACAGGACAGAGATGTATGATGCTGGAGGACATCTCTACCTTGGATCACTGAAGCTGTTGAGAAGGCACGGATAGTTCTGCAGATCTTCTCAAGTCCACATTTAGAACATTTGCTCTGGCGAGATTGAAGCGGCGTAATAAATCTGAACTTCGTGTCTCCATGGAAGACAGTTTTAAAGCCTGGAGTTAATTGTTTTTACATTTTAACTCATTTTCAAGCCCTTTCTGAGGCCTTTAAAACCCAACAGTTCTGACCCAGTTCAGGTCCAGAACATTTCAGAGGTCAGACAGATGTGAGAGAAGGACTCAAACAATTATGACCAATTCATCTTCACTAGTCTTATTAATGTTCTAATAACAACTGAGGGCTAATGCTAATCTCTCATCAAACCCAGTAACGACCAACGTCAACTGCTGGACTGATCAGCTGACCCTGGAGGAGACCACTAAGACATCATCAAACATGTCTGGGCTCAACCACACCAGAAATTAGGGGCTGATTAGGGGCTCAGGGTCGGTCCTCCTGCCGGCAGCTCACTAGAGACCCCTCGTCCTTTAACCTCTGATCATTAACCTAAACCAGCTACCAGTGGCCACCAACAGAAGTTCGGAGTTCTGAACCAGTAGGACCGCTGCCATGAGCTCCAAAAACACAAACAGCACTTTTTGCATGTTTCACTACGATTTCTGTGTGTAACCAGAAAAACACGTGAAGGCGTCAAACCAGTTTAACGGCAGGAAGAGGAGAAAACCTAGAGGGTTGTTTGTTTCTGCACAGGCGAGCGGAGGTCTGAGAAAAAACCACAGGATTAGACCTAATTACTGAGATTACCTGGTCAGCGAGCGATAACAGAACTAGACCAACCTGACAGAAGACCCTCGTTGTGGTAGGTGGAGCCAACACTTGCTAACGCTGAACACTAGCACAGTAAAACAAAAAGCTGATTGTGACAAATCGGTGGGCAGCATCGGGGTCATGTGGCAGCCCGTCACAACCACGTACAAGACCTTGGTCTGATAAGAACCTTTGAGAAATCTCTCCATGTTCTGCCCAATGGACCCTGAAGAGATCAGACCTGAGCAGATGTTCTCCAGAGGTCCTACCTGGTGTCACTGGTCAGATCCCACACGGAGAACTCGTGCTGATGAAGGTTTGTGGCCACCCTGGATGTGCATGGCCAAGCGGAGTGTCGTCTGATGGGAACCAACTCGTGGTCGTCATTTGGTTTGGCACAGCAGCTGCCACAGTTACCCATGATCCTCAGTAGCATGGAATCTAGCTCGATCAGTGAAGACTTCGCTGCTGCTTGTTTTGGTTCAACAGATCCATCTGTGCCCACCAGTGTTCCCAGGCTACTCCTGCCCCTCCTATTCGTCTCTGCGCAGGATACTAATGTCCGATTTGCTCGTTAGCCGTCAGCTGGTTCAATATCTTGTCTGTGTCAATCTGCCCTTTGTGTCTCTGACACCCACAGTCATGTTCGGTTGGAACAGTTGGTTCTGTTTCTGGTTCTGCTTCTGTTTGGGTTTGACATATGAGCTGGTTCGTGTTTCCACTTCAGATTAAACATATTTTAGAAATCTCAGATCACAGACCAATAGACCCCCTGTTAACATCAATCAGCAGCACTTTGTTTAATTCTTAGAGAAATTTAATTAAAACACGTCTCAACCACAGTCGTTCCAGCTGTTTAAGCATCAGCTGGAATGAATGTGGCTACAATAAAACCATGAATAAAATAATCATCACATGGGATAAGTGAAGTGAAAATAAAATATTAGTGTCTAACCATGATTAGCCTCTCAAGCTCTTCAGTTTCTGCCAGTTTATCTGATTATGTAACACTAAAAAAATGAATAATAAAAATTAAAGGCTTTAATAAATGTATCATATTAAAATTAATGACAAAAGACCCCTTGTTTCATCTTTATTTCATTAACGAGGTGCTTGGAGCGTCTATGAGAACTCTTCCCTTAAGAAAAATCTATAAGACAGAACCTTAATGATCATTTCCTCAGCCCCAGTTTCAGGTTGGTCCCTCAGGTGATTCACAGGTAAGCGATGCTAGCTGAGTAATCACGGATGATTTTTCTTCCCATTAACCACAGTCGCATCAAAATTCAGACATCCAGTTCAACAGTTCTGTCGCACTGTGGTTCCCCTGAATACACCTGATCTGCTCCAACAGGTGACACTTCTGCAACTGTTAGATCTCAGTGGTACGCTAGTTAAAGCTAATGCTACCCAAGCAACCGTGT
Source organism: Takifugu rubripes (assembly GCF_901000725.2). Taxonomy (NCBI): domain Eukaryota; kingdom Metazoa; phylum Chordata; class Actinopteri; order Tetraodontiformes; family Tetraodontidae; genus Takifugu; species Takifugu rubripes. The sequence continues at coordinate 6,255,136 of NC_042293.1, read as the reverse complement.
GGACGACCTTTCCAGAAGGTCATTGTCCCTCAGAGCAAACAAACACATCAAATCTCCATCCAAAGAAACAGGCAGAAAGCTGCTGCTGACAGGCTGCTCTTCTGTCGGCTCTCTGCTTCAAACAAAGATGCTTTCATGAGAGAACAAAGAGCATCATGGGAGCTCAGACCAACCCCACATTAACATTCACATCGAGACAGAAAACAAGCAACACAACCAGAAACTGGTGGCGGCTGTAGTCCCATCAGGTGGGCTGATGGATGCCCCCTTCAAACACACAACACTATAGATCTATACATGCACTTCCTGTGCATCAAAACACACAAACCTTCTTCCACTACTTATTTATTGTGCTATTTACTACAGTATTTAGTTGGTGAAGGGTAACGATGTGGGGTTGGGGGGGTGAGGGTGTTGGGTCAGGAGTGGGGGGGTGGGGGGCGGTCAGGGGTAAGAGGGTGGTTGGGGGGGGCTCAGAGAGGATGGGGTGGGATTAGGGGTCGGGAGAAATATTGAGAGGTGGGGGGTGAAGGTGAGGGGTCAGGGGTGTGGGAGTGAGGTCAGGTAGATTGAACCCTCAGCCTTCGGGGTTTCTCCCCTAACCCTAACAACCCCAACCCTAACAGCAGGTCAGTTGATGGCAAATGTTTTAAAGCTGTTTCTTGGACCTCAATATGCAGGAACAGACTCGCGAACTTCTGGAGTTCATACTTGGACATCCAGACATTGAGGTACACATTTTATGCTATTGCTGCTGCTCTCGTTGGCAGAGGTGAAATGCATTGTGGGATACCTCTCCGTCCCAAGATCATACAAGTCAGATATGATGCAAACTTGATTAAGTGGGTGGATCCAGTACACTTTTGAGAGACTTGGAACCATACTTGGGCGCAGACTGGTGATTTTGGGTTAGAGGACACCTTTCCTGTTCAGGCCCCACCCACTTTTTCTGAAGCAACAAATTGACTCAAGCAATGTTAGTTAACAAAGACGCTATCGCTTGCCAATTATTACGTCATCGTTTGGTCTTCCCGCCTGTGAGGAATATCGCTACTGTAGTGACATTTATACAGATCAGACCAAGTGGAATTAGTTCAGGGGTCATTTTTAGATGGTTCTTCCTGGTTTACCTGTGAAAAGACACATGAACTCAGAACCATCAACGTTTTCTAACAAACGTATTGCAGCTGTGAGAAATACCAGAAGAGTGACGGAAGAGCTGTAGGAAACAAGCACTCATTGTTATATCATCATCACCCTCATATAGGAGACAAAACAACGACAGACTGGGATTAAAACAAGTCCAGGCAGGAAGAAACTGACAGCACCACCTCCAACATTAATCCAACATGTCCCCATTGTTGGGTTGTCCTCCTCTTCACATAAGACTCCAACACTTCCATGTTTCTTGGCTGAGACTAAAGGCAGAGACAGATTCCATGACTGAAGATCTTCCAGGGGTCAAACCCGGTCTGAGGGGTAACATCAACACAATCCACAAACAGGATATTTGTTTGCATGACACCAAAGCTCCCTAAGAAACTGCTGCTGCTTTTGTTTCCTCTGGTCACATATTTCACATATTTAGGTTACCTTTCTGAAACATTACCTGAAAAATAAAACAATACACCAAAGTCTGACTTGTGCTGCTAAAGTTAGCATAGCTCATAACAACTCCCCGACTCAGCTTCAGTTAAAATTTTCTTTTCACAAAATTAGCTAAATGACAGACCCAGCACGAACCACGACTCAGCATATTTTATTTCTGATGCAGCAGAATCAAACCTGTCAAAACTAAGTAATCATCTTGATATATCTTAGTTAATTTAAGTCTACCTCTAAAACAAGTTTGTCTGACAACAGAAACTCCACGGCTGGCCTCTGATCTTTAACCACTGACCTCCGTTGTGACTCAGAGCAAACAGCCCTGTCATTAGAGGAGGTCCAATAACCAGATTTTCACTAGCCAGAGACTCCAAACACAGAATATTCAAAACTAACAAATACTTGTGTTGAAAACTAAAATTTCAACGCAGTTTTTGATGGGTTTCTGATGGGTTTCTGATGCATTCACGGTCCTGTGGTAAACTCATTAACCAAATTAGCCCTGTTAAAATCCCTCCTCCTCTGATTACGGTGATATTGCCACATTCCACAGAAAAAGATCAATAGATTAGCAATGCTGATTTAATGTATATTTAAACACTTAATCATCAGCTGCAGTTTGGGAGATATTTATCACAATATCTTTATATCAGTTTATAAACATATCGATGATATTTATCGATAAAAGTTTGCTGCAGAACAGTTGGACCAACACGGTCAGAACATTGACTGGGACCGCCACTGGACCCAGCAGCCATGTTACCGGCAGGATTCCCTGAACGCATCACGCAGGTGGACTTACTTGATGAAGAAACTGACCCCCTCTATCGTGAAGCCCTCCTCCCAGCCACGCGGCAGATCTGAAACGGAACCACAAAACAGCCTGTGAGAAGTTCTGTGGATCCGAACCGGCACCACCAGGTGAACATGACGAACATACCTGAGCGAATCATATGTCCGGAGTTTACCGGATCACCCGAGCGCGGATGGAGCCAGGTGGTGGTCTGCGTGTCGTCACTGCGGGGGGGGCGCGCGCGTAATACACACACACACACACACACACACACACACACACACACACACACACACACACACACACACACGGGAGTGGGGGGGTGGCAGAGCAAGAGAGAAGAAAAACACCTGTTACTCCACTGAAATGCGTTTAGGAAATAGTTCTGTCCAAACCGGCGCCGCCTCCGAAATAAAATCCGCAGAGTTCGACTCACTCGATAAAGAAGACCCTGCCGTCTCTGCAGACCCCATAGGACCAACGTCCAGGTAGGCTGTCCCGGCCCAGAGGCGCCGCCATGATCCGCTTCCCGGTCCATGGACTCTCCGCTGGTGCCTTCAGGGACCAATGAGCGCCTCGGACATTTGAGCACTGACAATTTGACTACACTGATAACAGACTGCAGAAATTTCATGCTGAAATGTTTGAGGAAAGTATTAAAAAAAATTTTTTTTTTTTAAAAACCCTATTTATAATTCAACATAGGAACAGAATAACAGGGAATTGTTTCATTTGGCTGTTATTAATCAACCAAAGAATTAGAAATATAAATGCAGACGAATGTATGTTTATGATATAAAATCTCTGTAGAATAACTCCAGTTTTCACAGTTGTGCGTGACGATAAAGACAGTATTTAATAGTTTCATTATAATTCTGTTCGTCTTTAATGTCCAAATGAAGTGAAATATCCACTATTTTAGGTACTGCTGTAGTAGCTCAGAGCAGTAGTTATTTTCATCATCTGTTCCCATGTTTGTATGCAGAGATGACAGACGGACGGATTGCTGTACTTTTGTGATTGATCTTTGATTGTTTATCGGCATTTGCCTAAAATTCTTCTCAACTCATTCAGTTTCGTGTTTACGTGGGCGTATCCGTGTGGGCGTGTCCAGGGTCTCCGGGTTGATAGTGCGTTTCCCTCAGTCTGTTATTTTAACATCCACACGACAAATAATGAGCCAGCTCACCTGACTGTTGTTGAGTTCACAGACTGCAGGAATTTCCAAAACAATAATTTGTCTGGAATGTGGAGTGAAAAATCCGGACAGAAGGAAATACAAACATCTCGTCTCTATCTGAATGTGAAACAGATCAATAGACTGGTTTTATTGGGACAGTGAGGGTAGATGACTAGTTCTACTGGGAGAGAAAGGGTAAATGGACTGGTTATACTGGGACAAAGGATAAATGGGCTGGTTTTAATGGATGGGTGAGGGTAAACGACGGATTATGGCGAGAATACAGTTGTAGCCTGTTGTATTATGGTACCGTATATGTTCAAATATACAGTATTTTTATATGCTACACTATTGCTCGACAGACAGTGTTAAATAAGCTTAATTCACAAGTGTGTAGATTTCTGTGAGGAAACAAAAGCTGTGTTTTCACGTTATATAGTTATGTGTGTTGTTTCAACAATGATATAGAAACATTACCTTTTTACTGTGTGTGCGCGCCCGCGTGTTGAAAAATCATCAGTTCCCACATTTACCGCACGGGGACAGCAGAGTTACGGCCACAAATCTAACGATCTCGTCAGCGCTGGGGGGCGGAGTTGAGATCCATAGCAACATGTTTGTTGTCGTCCTGAACCGGAAGTTTCATTTTTACGTATCTGTAGAACAGAAAGACCATCAGAAACATCTATATTCACATCTCTGGATGTTTTCCTGGACTTTAATTCGAATTTAAAATTAACATTTCAGCATCGTGTTCATAAATAAATAAATGCCTGTTGATACATGCGACAACACTGTACAAAACTGCACATGTCAATACACAATGTACAGGATAGTGTTACCTAAGAACCACATTATTAAATGTATAATATAAATTTGGTTTTAAGATAAACGTTAGAGGTGTCTGACGTCATGTCTCTACGTGTATTTTGTCTTGTTCTGTATCCCAGAGCATCGATGACATCATGTTCTCGGAAAAACAGCTGATTTATACTCCTTTTATGGGTTTAATCAGAATCATGAGCCAATTTGAATTTTCAAAAGTTTTTCAAAAATACAGTTTGTAGCACTTGTTTCTCCGATTGCTGAAGCAAAAATATTTAAGAACAATTTATAAGTTCTGCTGCTGAAAACGACCGTGTTTAGTGCAGGTTATTCTACGATCTATGTGATGCGGCAGACAGTGTGTTACTGTTTCTCTACAGCATCTGGATTGCATCATCAGCTAATTGTGACCCAGGAGAGTGTGTGCCTGCGTGTGTTGCTGCAATCACCTGCAATCCTTTCAGCTGCTGTACTGCTGGTTGCCTGGAGACGGGGTCACCTCAGCCAGAGAGGACAAGGAGCTGAAGGAGCAATGAACTGGAAAGAACTGGATCAGAACCAAAGTTGAGAAGGTGGCCTCCCTGATTCCAACGCATTAATGTTGAAATGCGGGTAAACAGGTTTTACAAACATCACGTTAACATCAACTTCCCTCCTCATCAACATTCCACCATCATTCTAAATGATTTCACATCTCTGGAAAATCATTTCATCATCTTCAGTGTTTTTAACCTTACGACAGCATTGCAACAGTCAGCCAACAGGGAGACGCACGGCCTTCTGGGAAATTAACGCCGTGCAAGATGATTCCTTCTCACAGCAGGATGTTGAACCCTACTGGTCGTTCCCTTTGAAAGTCAGCTCCCAGGAGTGTGATGGTGCAAAGGTTGTGAAGATCAGCCCAGATAAGATCAGTTACACATTTATTGAGCAACAGCTACATTTAAATAGTACAAATCACATATAAAAATACGAGTGAAACACCACAAAGAACATTGTCACTGTCAACAATTTACATAATAAGAAGCTGCATAAGTTATGTGACATCAACAGCAGATAAGGCGTACACGACATTCATGTTTGCTGAGGTCAGCGTGATCAAAGTGTCCGTCAGTGCAAAGATCACAGACGTTGAAGTCAACGTTTTCCAACATTCACAAAGTCAAGGCACCATCCAGGTTTGCCCGAATCTTCCTCCGGTGGGCAGGGTTTAAACAGGAACCAATGGAGGCTTCCGCCTCCTTTATCCTCCTCTGGAAGCGGTCCCTGTCTCTTGCCATCTCTTCCCAATTTCCTTTACGAGACGCCTGCCGAGCGAACAGCCAAGACCGCATGACGTGGACGTGGATAACGGGAGAAAACCTCACCTGAAATCAGAAACGCAGCCAGGTCGCATGACACACCAAAACACACAAAACAATAAACACACAAAAACGATTGTTCAGTATGTCTGTAATAGAAGCTGCGTGGCCCCGTGAGAGAAAAATGTTGCAGAAAGGTGGTGGTTCTGGAACAGACCATCTCCTTGACTCTACGGGACTTTACAGGAAGTGCAGTAAGGAAATGTGTCTCTGGTGACTCAACAGCCACGTGACGCAGCGCAGTCACCAGCTTCACCGCCAGCATTAATGCTCAACAACCCCACAGTTTAGAATGTAGCTTAATTACGGTACTTTAATATCCCACTGTCAGAGCAGCATGTAGGAACACTAGTTTCAGTGTAAATTAACGCCTTTAAAGTACTGTAGTCTTGTTCTATATTGTTGCTACCGTTTTGCGGTGTTGTTTAATACTGTAGTATTTTAGTATTGTAATATTGTTGTTGAGTATTGTAGGACTATTATAGTTTTGTTCTGTGGTACGGTGTTACCTTCTTCTGGGTGGAGCCAGACTGGTTGTTCGTCTTTTCTGACTTCCCCGGTCGTGTCCACGGCACCACGGTGATCTCTGGGTGATAGTGTTTGGAGGGTCTCTCTTGCAGACTGGGCTTGCTGGTTATGCTTTTCTTGGTTTTCTGGTCCTTCCATGGGGGGGACTCCACTGAGGCGGTCCGTAGGCAGGCCTGAAAGTTGAGTGGGTGATACGGGTCATGGTGCGCTTTGAGAGAATTCCAGAGCCATTCCTCTTCCTCCTCTGAGGAAGAAGGGATTCTGGTGTCTGTGGTGGATGAAGATGGAAGTGAAGTGGTGGCCTGCTGGTGTTGACGTGATGTGCTGGAGCAGGCGGTGAAACACATGGGGTCATACGGGTCAGAACTGGTGAAGAACTCCAGAAGCTGTTCAGCATCCTCACTAAGGGTGGAACCATCAGAGCTGCCCCAGCTGATCTCACTGTCAGATCGACTGACCAGGATATTTAAACCGTCTCGACCACTAGGAACCGGAACCTCTTCATTTATCTTATTATCAGATCCTTCTTGGGGTTTTGTGGCACATTGTTTCCCTATGTTGGTTCTGGTTGATGTGCAGGCTGAGAAAAAGAACGGGTTGTAGGGATCGCTAGATCCAGACAGAGATTCCCAGAGGTTCCGGCTTTCCTCGTCAAACTCAAATGGGTTCTGATCCTCCTCACTACTCCACGGAGAGCCACGGTCCTCCTCAGGGGTGCTTTTACAGGAGGGGTCACCGGAACAGGAGAAGATGTTCCAATCACCACTGAAGCCCATTTTCCAGCCGTTCTGAGGTCCAAACATGTTGTCTTCTTTTCCCGAAGTTCTGGATACAAACTCATCCACTAACCCGCAGCACAGCTCCTCAGCCCGTAAGCTGGACAGCAGGGCCTCGGCAGTGGACTTCCTGGTGAATGGGTCGCCCATGTCACTGCAGAAGTTGGAAATGTGTCCAGAACTTCCGACCATCATGCTGCCGTCCCCATCAAACAGTGAGGAAAACAGAAAAGAGTCGGAAGGGTTTGCTGCCGCGCTCATGTGCTGGATGTGCTGACCTGTTTCGTCTGTGATGCTCACGTGAACCTCAAACCGGAACATCTGGAAAACTGGAAAAAGAATGAGAAGTGAAGCTTCACAACGGCCCTGTCTCACTAATTCAAAATCAATATGGCTTGGACGGAAACAGGAAGTGGCTATCCGCCACAATAATGTAACACCGACTGATCACAACACCCGAAAATATATCTGATCGTATTTCAAACGCAGCGAACTTTTAAAGAATAAAAATGAAGCATAAATTCAAGGGAAACTACTCTAATAAAAGCAAAAAAGGTCATGTAAAAAAATTAACAAGGTCAAGGTAAAATATTTTAAAGAGGACAGTTCATGTACGGTAAAAGATTTAAAAACATTGATCTGAATTATTCCCAAACGTAGTGATTTTCATTCGTAGTAGTATTACAACTACTAAAGATTTTTGTCATTTCGTCTTCAAACATCAAAGTCAAGGGGCTGTTATCACCGACGTTGAAAGGACTCCAGAACATTATCTATATCAATGTGACCCATAGCACATTATCAACATCTGGAAATTTTGTTAGTAATCCGATTTATTTGGTGAACAAATAATTCAGTCAAATATGTGTACGCCGAAATACTGTATATGACCGTTAGGCTGAGTTAAAGGGTTCTCTGCAGTCTGGGGGGTAACATATAGATTCTATATGTGGTTCTTACCGGACATGACGGTGTAGTATATGACCCGCAACAGGAGCCGGAGCTGCCCCCACAGGACCGAGAACATCTGTTTAGTCCACGGCAGAAGGGCCAACCCTCCGGGCCGCATTCTCGCCATTACCGTCCCTGTCAAACCGCCCTGGGAACCAACAGTCGGAGCCATTTTGAGCCTTCACAACGGTCCTCACGTATTCTGGTACTCCTCGTCGAAAACCAGCGGACCTCGTGTGTTCATCGGTGACAAATACGGATTCATGTCGTCGCAACTTAGTGCCATTGTAGTTCTCAGCGTCAGTACTGCTCGAGTCCGTCTTCCATGTTTAATCGTCGTGTTGAAGTGGATTGTTTGGCAGTTGCAACAGCAACCCTTATATCGCTCAGTGACGTGCGACGCGCCGTGATTGGCTGACTTCGTTTGTAGCCCCGCCCCGTTTTGGTAACGTTGTCCTGACTCATAAGAGAAAGTACCCGCACAGTCAGGAAAGCCCAAGTCAATAGGTCCAGAAAACGAATCATTTCGTCACTGAATCAGGGAAAACCGTTGAGAAAAAAAAAAACCAAGAAACCAGGTGAACATTTAGTATTTTATTAATCCAAAAAGTGAAGTTTATGCCACCAGAGCAGATGCTGTAGACGACTCGCTGTGAAGACAAAGAAGATCATTAGAAGCCACAGTGAGATTTGTGTCTGGGTTGGTGTGTGAAGGTGACTGGCAGCTTTGGCACATGTCGCCACTCTGCTAATTAACCTCCAATTTGTTTTAGCACATCAGAAATATCTCAGCACTGACAACAGCAGAGCTGGACAATGAACTGTGCATAGGACAAAGAAAGACAACTTACTACTTCCAGTTGGGGGCCAGGACTCTCTTGGTCTTGTAGTACCGGGCCAGCCTGTGGATCCTGCTCTCAATGAGAATCAGTCGGAACTTGGCGTCCTTATCCTGCGTGGAAACAATAAAGTTACCATACAGGTGTTTGTAGCTAGAAAGCATTGAATGATGAGGATCGGCTGCCCCTGCTGCCACATCCTTAGATGATCTTTATGGTGCCATTGAACATGCCAACAATGTTAGACATGTTCTGAATTCCAACAACATCTGAGGTTGACCTTTAACAAGTTCGATCTTTTAAGACTAAACTACCATTTACAAAAGAAATACATTGTCCTTAAAAGTAACTGAATGTTAATGCGTGTGTTCTGATGGTACCTTTCTGTTTCTCTCCAAGTGCTTCCTGACAGCCACAGCCTTCTTGATCAGGTGGTATAGGTCCTCGGGCAGGTCTGGGGCCAGACCTTTAGACTTGAGGATCCTTAGGATCTTGTTGCCCGTGACAAAACGAACCTGGGCCACACCGTGAGAGTCTCTCAGAATCACACCTGTCAGGAAAAAGATTGACATTATTCACTTCAAATTTAAAGGGTTGCAGCTTTTTTTTAATATATACATGTGTTCAAAAGGAAAGAAAACAAGAAAAATAATGTTCTGTCAGACCAGATCCACATCATGAGTCATTAGAATAGGGTCCGGTTCTGCTTATTAGAAGGCCTAAAGGGTAAAGGTGGCTAAGGGTGCACATCATAAACATTAATGAGCCACTACTTTAATGCACATCTGCTGGACCTTGAAAAACAAGTTATGCTTGCAGACATTTTAGATTCAGATGTTAAATTTAAGCAAGATCTGCAGTCTTTGTGCCCTAAATTATCACGGGTTCTGAACTTTTCAATTAGAACACTAAGAATTATCAAAATTTAGAACTCCTCGTTACTGTAAACTGCCTGCAAACAGTTCTTCCATTTCATAAGTTGAGTGCTGATATTTGGGACCAATTCTGCATTCAAGTCAGTTAAACCTTCAGTTCAAATTGTTAGTTTCATTGTGTTTTGGTCGTATGTTACAATCCAACTTCATAGGTTGGTACCATGGACAAGTGCGCAACATGCATAATGCATGTGCCGAAGACAAGGTTGCAGCTATTAAAACGTTTCTATACATGATGCTGATTATCAGAACCATCAATTTAGTTCTTGTTGCAAGACGTCAAATATACCAGCAGCAGAGTGAGCCGTCCCAAAAAACGATTTACAAACGTCAGAGCTACTCACCAATCTGAGAGGGGGTCAAACCCTTCTTGGCCAGCTTGAAAATCTGCTCTTTGACATCATCAGAAGTGAGTTTCAGCCACTGAAATTCAGACAGCGACAATCAGAGAGGCCACGGCCACTAACGTTAGCTGCTAGCTGAGAGTACTCACGGTGGGAACGCTGCGTCTGTAGGGCAGAGCTGACTGGGACAAACCCTTTCTGTGGGAAGAATGTTCACGTTACAAATGTGGACACACAACAACCGCCCGGGACACGGACAGGAGTGGATGGTCCATAAAATTTCGGACCAATCCTCTAAACTAATTTAACATCCGACACTGAATCTTTAGTGTTTCAGTACGAGGCGAGAAAACAGAGCGGGATTAAGTTAAATTGCCGAATGTCGAAGAGACTAATGAAAAGCTAAAATGCGGTGAGCCTTTACCCGATGCTAACTAGCTGCAGGCGGATGTCTGAGGCGTCTGTTAAACGCCATTTTATCTTCACTCGGTTGATTAAACAATGTCTCTTTTTCATCCACCACTTAAAAAGCTCAAAACGGGTTGATTACAACGATAAATCAAAAGAAACCGAATCGTTTTTAGCCGAAAAGTCAAATTACGGAGCCTACCCGGGAGCGTGCATGCGACCCATGATGGCGGCAGAGGAAGAGAGGCCGCACACGCGATACAAAATGGTATGTTGCAGCGCTGCCGGAAATTACGCAGCGACGCGAAGACGCGCTCGTGACCGTTGATTGGTCCGATTCTGAAGCAACATAAGTACATTTAAACCACTGACAGACACGAATGGGACAAATATTTTAGATTAACGTATACTATCATCTAAATCATTATTTATTACATGAAGGCTTTACATTTTAATGTCTGCTCATCTTTTCCTCAAGGTGACTAATAATATTACAAAATAGAATTTACTGAAAAACTATATTTGCAATTTTTAAATAGAATTAGCAAACCATTTTGCATCATTTTTGTTCTTTTATGTGGACTTTTGAATTGACCAAAAAAACTAGATATTTTATCATGAAATGCCATCTTTCTAATCATAATCCACATAAAATGTTAGTGAGGACAGAATATTTACAGTTTATTATTCATTCATTTAAAAAAGTAACAATTTGTGCTGTGTAATAATAACAGTATTAATTATAATAGAATAACCTACATTTCTTTTGTTATCATAGTTTTAGAAGAATCAAGCACCATCATTTTAAAAAATAGATGATCTTTTTAATGTAACCTTTTAAACCTTTTATTGCAGCTATTCATCATTTTACAAAAGTTACCTTCAGGTAACTGGAATGCTAAGATAGAAATATAAAAACTCTGACATCTCATGACAGAAGCATTATTTGTAACCATTACATCAGAAAACAGGATCAATAAACTTAAATAAACATTTTAACAGAATCCCCCAACCTCTCCTGCTAAGAGCTGCTGCCTGTCCACAAGTCACACCCTGTCAGTTCCCCTGAACCTCCTCACAAGAGTCACTTTTAAACATTTGTGTAATAGGATTTTAAAATGATATAATCTGAATATCTCCATTCCAGGACAAGCTGAGCAAAGACAAAGAGCTGGTGTGTTCAGGAATCGGCAGCCAATCACAGCAGGTTAGTCCTCCACAGTTGTCTCCTGACAGCAGTTCCTCTCACCATTACCTTAGAAAAAATCTGTCCAGTTCCTCTTTGTTTAACAAAATACAAGTCTTGCTGTGCAGCAGATGTGAGGAGCTGAAATTACTGCTGTATCCTGGAGATCAGGTAGTAAAGCAGGAAGAAGACCAAAACCAGCCCCACAGACACATAACACAGAATACGGCGGTTGTCCCTCCCAGAGCGCACCATGGTGGAAAAGCGTTTCACACTGCCGGTCAGCAGACCTGTTGCACTTAGGAAGTTGGAGTCCTGAAGGAGAGGGTCAAACACCAGTTATTTAAACCAGTGGTCCCCAGATCTACTGACAATAGTCCATGAAGCGATTCTTCCTCACCATGTTGTCCAGATAATCGTTCTGGTCATCTGCTTCTCTGTCGATCTCAAACGCCAGCTATCACATGAAACAGGTGAGTTTGTGTTGATCCTGTTCCAGAGGATTCACTATCACATTTAGATCAATCACATCAAACACACAAACGGTCACTTACAGATTTCAGTCTGGACACTTTGGAGGCCAGATTATCTGCCAGGCGTCGGTTTTCTGCATCCAGCATTTCATCCACAGTGTTACCTAAACAGCACAGGAACCATCAGAAAGGTTTAAGGTTAGGGTTAGAAAGTGCTAAGGAGGTTACTAAAAGCTACAACAAGTTCAACATGAGGAACTTATAACAGTACTTAGATCAACACGATATCGACTTTGCGTGACATCATCACGAGGATATGACAACGTTTTATATGACCAAGGTGTTACACAATCACACAAACTAAGGTAGCAAAACAATATTACCATCATACAACCGAATTCTTCCTTTCGGTGTTACGAATGAAATCAGAACTCGGAGCCACTCGATCGTTCATAGTGAGAGTGAGCCAGTTATGTCGAAGGGTTAGCTCAGATAGCCTAATGGCTAATCTCCCTTTTATCTGATACTTAGCCTGTTAACTCATCTCCAGAAAACTGAAGCAATGACAAAATCGACCCAACGATGACGCTTATAAAGCGACATAAACTCTGCCAACATCTGAAAACGATACATGTTTACGTGTCAAATATATACCTCTGCTCCAGTCCGCCATGTTGATGTGTGACGTTATGATCAGCTGCTTGGCCGAAAGTGACGTTGTCAAACCCTCAATAAGGAACGTCACTATTGGCTGTTTGAAATGTTGATGAATAACGTCACTGTTCAATTTGGATAGTTTTCCCAGGCGTGTTATTATAATGAAAATAATGAAACAAAAAGTGAACTCCTTGTATAGGGTTTGAACTGCAAATAAAAATATTCTATAATCCTGCCACTAAAATAGGCCAATTGAGTGACTTCGACGTTTTACGAAAATGCACATAAACCTAGTCTGTTAGAATAATAGATTTGATTTTCACAAAGGAACGGCTACGTGGGGTGAAAATTCTAGCGCAACACAATCTGATTTATTACTTGAGACTGAAAATGTGACCAACCGTGACATTTTGTATGCGGTACCTGTTTTGTTGTCTTGCGTTGTTTCAGACACTCAACTTTGAGCTACGGGTTTCGTGTCTGTATTTTGTACTCCCTTTTACAGTTGTTGAAGGTAATCGATACAATCGTATTGACAACGGTTAGATTCTGCTTTGAATCAACGATCATTTGACCGTTTAATCATCAAACCACAAGTTTTATGTTGTAGAGTTCGAATAAGTCTAATTAATGTTTGAAACTTAATTTAATAAACGAAAGGTCACATGTTTAAATCCATGCTTTCTAAGCATTAGCACAATAGATCGTATTAGCAGTCTATAACAGCCAGTTAAATAAATTAACAAGGGCTTGCTTTAAATTGTAAATTGTATAATTTTCACTTCTTGTAAACGAATTTAGTTTTACTGGTTGTTAGGTTTTGGTGTTTAAATAAAACACTTTCTACATTCATTTGTTCATTAGAAGATTTATTGTTCGTTTCTCATATAAACATTTAATATAGAATTGTGCTGAACTCTGATGATCACCACCAAAATGAATTTTTTACTGATGAAATTAAACTTTTACAACAGAAAAAAAAAAAATCTAGTTTCTTTTTTTTGGGGGGGGGGGGGGGGGGGGGTGTACAGTACACAGTGAAGTGTCCAGACTACAACTTACAATAAATAACTGGCCATGTTTAGTTGGATCAGATCAGGTTCAGACTTGGATCAGTCCTGGGATAAAAATTTTCCCTTTAAGTTTCCTGTTTTTGATCTGGATCACTCACCCAGATGAAGATGTTTGAGCTGAGCAGAATGAAAACTCCTCATGGAGCAACAGTGTCTCTTAAGGCTGAGCTGTGCGTCAACAGGCTTGTTTCATCACTTTTGGCACGTTGGTGCAGAATCACTCTAATGAGTCTTTGCTGCTTCGTCAGTATAGAAATTAAAGATCAGAACATTTCTACTGATTAAAAATAAGTGTTGATCTCAATAAACTCTCCTGAAAACAAGCCAGTTTGGTCCTCTGATATCAAAATGTACAAATATTACAGCTCTTGGTTAAGCTTCAGAGACGCCATTAGTGACAGTGGAAAGAAGTGGTCTGCTCCAGGATCAACGTGCATGACCACTTTTGTTTTACTACATCTCAAATCAAAGCGGCTGCTTAAAATACTCCAAAGATTCTTTAAAGATGAGACACCTCAGGGGGGTCCCTGGGGCCTGTAAATGCACCGGCAGCAGTTAGAAGTAGGGGACGGCCGTAAGTTTGTACCACTTGACCGTCTCTTTGCTGAGGTCAAAGTCTTTCAGCCTGAGCGTGATGCCGCCCAGGAAGAAGTTCTCTCGAAGCGACTCAGCGCTAAGGATGCTCAGCTGAAGCTCACGAAGGCCCAGAGTCTCTTTGCTGTAGCCGCTGTACACGAGCTGTGGATGAGAAGGAGCGTTAATCTGCATTCAAATATACCCAAGAACAAGGGGGTAGCGTTTAAAACACTTTCTGACCATCTCATTAAACGTGGGGTTCCTCGTTCTCCTGGAGATCTTGGTTTTACGCTTGGAGGTTTTGTGTGGGTCTGGAAGCAGATAAGTCTTCACGTACGGGTTCGGATCTGTTCCGTCTTCAGAAACCTGAGGAGAGCCGCTAATTAGACCAGCAGTGTGACCTGCGCGCGTGCATGCGTGTGTGTGTGTACCAGATCTCTGATGTGCATGACCATGATGAACAGCGTGCTGTTCCTGTAGGAGATGGAAAGCTTCACCTCTCCCTCCACCCGACCAGATGTTGGACTGACAGGAGGTTCTGCAAACACAACAAATACTGTTGTTAGTAACAATGTGTGAGTGTGTGTGTTTGTGACTGCTCTGCTGGTTTCTTACCTTCTGGTTTGGGTGGAGACTCTAAACCTTCAGTCTTATCATCTCGAGCAATTGGATGGTAGAAGGTGTAGATGAGGTCACACTGCAGAGAGCAAGAGGGACATCATCAACCACATTGAGCACTGTGTGTGTGTGTGTGTGTGTGTGTGTGTGTGTGTGTGTGTGTGTGTGTGTACCTCTGTGACCTCACTGGAGCTCCTCAGCAGGTTGTGGACATAGTTGTTGAGTTCCATCTTCCTCTTGGTGGCGACTTCTTTGACGTGTGTTCGACCCAGCACCATCTTGTTAGGGAAACTACAAACACAGAGGAAGATAGCAGCCTTGGTCTCCATGGCAACAGGATACTGAACGGCCCAGTTAAGGTGGTGAATCATTTACTGCAGAGCTGGAGGGTCTGGTTTTGTGTTTGCGATTATCAGTTTGTATAGGAGGAGATTTGTGTGATGGAGTGAGCAGATTCCCTGTGTGTAATGATGCAGCTGCATCATGGAAAAGATCAGCTCTGGTGACCACAACACAGCTGTGGACCAAGCTGGACATTCATTAGGCTGCTGAAAGGAAAAAGCTTTATAAAACGGTCAAAAAGTATGTGCAGGCATTTGGAAGGTTCAGCAGGTTTGACTGTGGTGGTTCTGGTGCCGACATCCTCACCTCGGCAGCTTCCACAGAGGAAACAGGATGCTCAGCTTGTTGTGAAGCTCCAGGAAGTCATCAAAAGTTCTGAAGAGGAATTGAGGCTCAGTGTGACCTTCTCTCTGGAGCCTCACCACATATGTCTGCAGGGGCAGGTGTTAACAGATTAAAGCATGAAGGAATACAGCCTTTTTAAAACACTTGACGGACCAGAGTCAGACTGACATAGTGCTTGTCCGGGTTGTATCTCTTCTGGAAGGAGAATATGGAGGCATGCAGGATACGGCCATCTTGTTTTAGAGTGTAGGTCTTTGGTGAGAAGGACAGAATGGGCTCATCATTGGCCGGCAGACCGGAGAACCGGAGCTGGGCCAGGTTGTGGATGAAGAAGTTGAACTTGGTGGCCACACTGCCGAGACTGGACTCTATCAGCCTGCAGGGGAGTCAGACAAAACCCAACCACAATACTCTGGAAAAGGTGCAGAACGTCTGTGTGTCTTGGCGAGTTCCCCTCATGTGCTCACCTGGTAAAGAAGATGGTGGCATCAGCATCTGTGCTGTGAGGCTGCAGAGCGTCAAACACGTATTTCAGATCCTGAGAGCCACTCAGCTCGGGAAGGCCTGATGAAGTCATCTATGAAGCCAACATCCTCATTATCAGAGTTATTCACCAACAGCAAACACTGTGATGTGGGGCTCACCAGCGACAGCAGGTTCAGGAAGAGGCCAGAGTGTTTACGTATCAGGTTGTAGGACTGACAGCATAAATCTACAAAGAGCTGGAAGCGACTGGTCGGGCGCTCACCACCGTTGATGACGTACGCCATGTCAGACGTCAGGACGAAGGGAGCCCGGTCCCTGGGGGGGGCAAGAAAAAGGGCTTTAGACTTAAAAGAGCACCAAGAGAACTGACAGTTGGATGTGATGAATCAGACACAGCATCAAAAACACAAAGATGGCGTCTCCAGTATGAGGTCACTCCAAACAAGCCCAGCAAGTCTGACTTTCACCTCTTGAAGCTGCCGAACATCTGGGCGTGACCCAGAAACTTTCCAAAGTCGATATGGAACATGTGACCGGTGGAGCGCAGCATGATGTTGTCGTTATGGCGATCACAGATGCCCAGGACGTAGGTGGCCACGCAGCAGCCTGCACACGAGTAGATGAAGTTTTCTGACGCCTAAAAGACAGAAAACCAGGAGAAGCTCAGATCTCATGGCTGCACGGTCCACCACAGGCGCGTCGGCGTGTTACTGAGATTTTCCTTCATAGACCCTGTTAGGATGTTCTACAACAGCTGGAGCAAAAAAGCAACAACTCAGATTGATGTTTGTTTGTTACTATAAAGTTCACAAGGATTATTCACCTTGTCATACTCATCCTCAGCTGGATTGTACTTGCGCAGCCACTCTGCCAGAGGTTTGTCCTTAAAGGAGCCAGTGACGCCGTACTCCACCTGGATCTTTCTCAGAGTGTCAGAGGACGGAACCAGCTCCACCATCCCTGCAGAAACAGTGATGTTGAAGTGAAGAAGGTGTGTGTGTGCGCGCGCGCGCAAGCGAGTGTTGTCACCTTTGTGTTTGCCTGTAGAAATACACTTGAAATTGACCATGCGCAGGTCCAGACCCTCCTGCAGCCAGATTCTATCCATGACACGGATCATCTGAAGAGCCAGCATGTCCTGCCTCAGGTCTTCACCCACCTGCAGCCCAGCAGCCCCAGACCACAGGTCAGAACAAACCGTGAGTGAAAGTTAGTTCTGCAATAATGTGGGGTACCTTGAACATAACGTTGATCTCTTCTCCCAGTGGATCAGCGTTGACCAGGGCCAGTTTGAGGGGAACAGCATTAGAATTAAAGAAGGAGCAGGCCTACATGGATTGACACAGATTAGATCATGTTCTCCCATTTTCATTTGTGTGTGTGTATATGTGTATGCCTTTAGATTCAGCTCCTTGGCCACCAGACTGGGGCTGAGAGGAAGTCGACAACTGTTCCTCTGGAAAAAGTTTTGGACACTTTCAAGACCTTCCACCAGTGCTGCCTGGATACACACAAATGCAACTGTGACATTCAAATCACACACAGACACAGATGCGCACACAGAGACACACCTGCCGGACAGAGCCTCCAGCTTGTCGTACTCTCTCGGCCACTCTGCCCAACAAGTCAACCAGTTGAGTCTGCTTGTCGAACTCCGCCCTCAGTTTGGCTCCACAGAGACACAGCAGGGCCCCCAGCACCCTCTCATAGCGCCCTCCCCAGGCCGGGTCCTGTACTGCATCCTTGAGCAGCCTAGAGTGAGACAAGCATACAATTGACAATGTCAACAGTTGACAATGTCATCAGCTGCAATGTTTCCCAGTTTCCTGGTAGATGCAGTGGCTCACCAGTACAGATAGTGGGCGATGTTGATGTTTTGTTGCGCTCTAGACAGCAGAAAGGTGACGAGCGCGTTTTTCAGGTGACACTCAAACTTTAAGGCCTGGAAGC
The DNA here is from genome assembly GCF_901000725.2 of Takifugu rubripes. Taxonomy (NCBI): domain Eukaryota; kingdom Metazoa; phylum Chordata; class Actinopteri; order Tetraodontiformes; family Tetraodontidae; genus Takifugu; species Takifugu rubripes. The sequence goes on along the minus strand of NC_042293.1, from coordinate 6,236,885 downwards.
ACAAAAGGGCCATAAAGGAAATAAAAAAAATATCAATAATTTGATGGAGTACTGGGACGTCACCAGTTAGCTCTTCTGTCTGTACCTGCACCAGCTGAGGCAGATAATCAGCCAGCTCATCATCACTGCTCTGCTCAATCCAAGAAACAGCCACCCGCCGGACTTCTGTATCTGAAAACCTACACACACACACACACACACACACACACACACACACACACACAGTCAGCAAAACTTTACTGGTTTTTCAGCTTCAGAATTTGTGTCTTCGTACTTTGAGTCCAGCATTTCCAGGGCGGTGAAGGGGGGCAGGCTAGGCCAGTGGTGCAGTAAGGAGTGGACGTGTGCAATACTGCCCCAATCCCAACTGGGGACACTAGCCAACACCTTCGGGAGGCTGTTGGGGTGCTTTTTCCAACAGTGAATCCGTTGGTCCCACAGCATCTGGTAATCTGCTCGCTTCAGCCTGGACACAGACAGAAGGATCAAACATGTTTGCTGCTGTGGCTGAAAACACCAATGCAGCTTCGACCTCCCACCCAAAGTTAGACGCTCGGCTGCAGACTGTTTCCAGCTTGCGTTGTAGATCAGGATCTAGCTCTTCATATCGGTGGGATTCTGGACTTCCTGCTTCCTGCGGTCCCACGTATAAAACATCCACTGCTGACTGAGGAAAGTCCACCTGCCCGGAAGAACCAGATGAACCTTTCAGCTTTACTGTATAGTAAGTATTGATCAACTGTCACTGTGTTGCTCTTTAGAACACAGGACTGGTTATACTGGGATATTGAGGGTAAATGGACAGGCTTTACTGAAGCTTGTGTCAGTGCAGACATGACTAACCTGGACTACTATCCTCTCAGTGGGGAGCCGCCGCCGACTGGTGGCAGAGCTGCTGTTGCTGTTGGTGGCGGCCTGGTCACATGACCACAAACACATCAGGCGGCTGCCTTTGGCAAGAATGCTGTGGAAAAACCAATCAATTCAGGTGATTGATCACAAATGCTGACAGGGTTGGAAAAGCGCCTAGAAACAATTTTGATTGTAACAGAATTCCAGGGCCTGACCCCCAACAAGCAAAAGTGGCAAGGAAAAACGAGGAGAGGAGAGGAGAGGAGAGGAGAGGAGAGGAGAGGAGAGGAGAGGAGAGGAGAGCCAGCAGGGTGACAGAGCATAACTAAGCAGCATAACTAAGGTGTTAACCTAATAATTAGATGACCCTCTAAACATGATAATTATTCTGTCTAGGATAATAACTGGACTCTCTGCTATTCACAGAGAGCAACCATCTTTAGGAGGTGGAGGTCAAACAATAAACAAGGAAGTTCATGAACACGTGAACTTGGGACTAAAGCAACATGACTGAATTTATCTTTTCTTTTTTTTTCTTTAAATTCAACACCTAGGGCTGAAAAATGCCAAAATCGGCTTTTGGATGAGGCCGTTTGCTCCATCACACATCTTCCTCCTCCTCTTCCTTACCCTCTGAAGTCAAACAGTGGCATGGAGGCCTTCCCCAACTGTTCTGGAGCTTTCCGCTGCTTGTTGGAGTCTGGAGATCCACCAGCATTCTGGTTCAAAATCCCAAACAGAGTCAGAGTCAGAATTGACTCCAGAGGAAGAATTGCCACGGCAACAGGAAAACTGATCCTGAAACAGCATCAGAACCAGTCAGAAGGGTGAAACCATGTCCTAAAGTAGGTTTCAAACTGTGGAGAAGCAGCAGACTCACAATTCATCCCACTTGATGTGGTAGAAAAAGTTCTTGTAGGTTCCAACTCTCTGGGACTGGATGGGTTTAAAGAGGTTCTTTCCATTGTGGGTGAGGGAGCACATCAGGTAGTACTTCTCATAACTGTGAAAGAGCAGACAGAACCTGAATAAACCCATCTGACAAATAGACTGATTCCATGGCAATGTAAATAAACTTAAGCTTCATTTCACGCAGCTTCACCCAGAATCTTCTGGTTTGTGGACTGTTGTGTCGTTGAGCAGGTTGTCCCGACACTGATCCTGGTCAGTGATGATACCTAAACAGGGAGAACACTCCAGAAGACTTTTGGACTGTTTACCTGCTGACCCAACTGGCTGGAATGCCATGCACAGCGAAAAGGGTGAACTGAAGGTGGTCTGTGGTCCCAGAAGCTTCCCTGCCGTTTCTATCTTCCACAGCTTCACCAGCAGGAGGAGGAGCTAACCTGAAGGAGGCCGAGGGGTTACAGAAGGATCGCAGGTAGAGCTTGACAAGGTGGTAGACGGCCTCCGTCAGCAGAGCCGTGCTCCCCTCTACGGGACTGGTCGGACCTGTCAGGACCACGCAGATACAGTCACAACAGAGATTCTGTGGTCCACTTGTGCATCATTCTCTTACCATTGGATGATTGTCTAGATGATTTAGAGGCCATCTACAACATAAAACATCTGTGTTAGCGTGGAGCCAGAGGACATTGGACCCAAGCCCAGCAGAACCAGACCCACCTTTGGTGAGTGAGTCCTGGGTAAGTTTGCAGAGTGTCGCAGCCGTTTGATGGCCTCAGTGACAGCTTGAGTCTCAACTTCATCCAGAGCACAGCAGAGGTTCTTCAGAGTCTGAACAATCCGGTCCACTGTCTTATACTGGGAGTTCTGGACAGAAAGGTTCACATCACTGACGGTGCCACCCATAGATGGTGTTGTTGAGCTCAGCTGGGTCTGGGCTGGTTGAGTTACCTCATTCTGCAGGCAGATGCTGACCTGACTGTGGTAACCCTCCAGGTAGTCTGCCAGGCCTTGTCTGGGTGAAAACATGTATAGACAAGTGTTTTTTTCCCCATCACAAGTAATGAAAACACATTTAATCACTTCCTGTTTCCCAGAGCAGAGTCGTACCTGGTGACGTTTTCCTTAAATGGCCGGTCCACCTGGCCTAGGTGCTTCTCCAAATCAATGGGAGCATCATCATCTTCAGCCTGAGAAGAAGAACAGAAGATAATTCACCTTCTCAGATGACCCGACAGTGTTAGCTGATGAGAGACTCACGGTTCGAGCCAAGTCCCTCCTCATGGTGGACTGAGACAGGAGCTGTAAAGTGATTTCGTTCTCCCACTTACGGCAGTTCTGCACATACTCATGGCTGCCTAGGCTGCGTTTACTGTGGACACAACACAAACTCAGAACCTGACATAACACTGGACTTCACCAGAACTCCTCAGTGTAGAGCAGAACAAACTGGGCCATCAGATGTTGGTGCCTGGACTCAGGTAACACCATTAGTCAATGATGTCAAAGAAACCAGCACATGGTCAACCTCTGAGGACCAGGATGTCGTCTCCCAGGTTAGATGCGAGCTGGACCAGAGATCGTGACTGCAGGTCCATGTCTCAGCAGGTCAGAGTGATGAAGAGTGAAGCTGTCAGAGTGATGAGGGTGTGAGACATGACACTCACTTCTGCAGCACCTCCTCCCGACCGCACACTTTGAGCAGGTAACTGGAGAAGTCAACCTGGTCCAAGTCATCGTGGACCCAGCAGAGAGTCTGACTGATCAACAGATCCACTGGAGAACTCACTGATGAGGAAGATGAAGAGTAGGATGTCAGATGCGATCATTTGAAGGAAAGAATAGCAGATAAAACATCAGAGGGCCAAAAACACACTTTAAACAGTTTGGACGTCCACTTCCTGTCCTGTACAGAGGGACAGGAGGAGGTGGAGTCTAGACTCAAGAGACAAGTATAACCAGAGAAACAAGAAAGTTTTCCTGCTATTTAGCTTGTTTTCACTAAAATAGCATTTTAACACTGAAGACCGCTAAATTAGTCCCTTATTGGGATTAATTTATATTAATGATTATTACCATCATCCATTCAACAACTTTAAGAAAAATAAGAAATTAAAAAAGTTAAAAATGTATCTGCTCATTCTTAAAAGCTTCTTGTTTCTTCTTCCTTTATTTTACCACTTGTGCTCAAAGTCAATATTAAAGCAGATAAACCAAATCTGTGATCTGCTTTAATAATGGACAGTCAGAGATGGTTGAGGGTTTGAATCCCTACCATCACAGGTGAAGGTCACAGGCTGCTGAGACTCGGAAATTTCAATGGAAACCTTGACGGAGCAGCTAGCATCACCCGCAGCATCCCTCTGGGTGATCACAGGACTCAGGACATAGCCGGGGTTGGTACAGAGGTCGCTATGAGGAAATTTGGAGCGCAGGCTGGTGGTTCGACAAGAAAGAAAATCCACATTATAGTGTGGTTTACAGCAGCAGCCAGCCAATTGAGAAGAACAGGCAGTTCATCTGCATCCAGCAGGAGATTTTTAAAATATATATTCGTGTTCCCTCCTAGTTTATGCTCACCAGTGTTTCAACAAGTGAACCGTTACACACAGAGGCAGAGCAGAGGGACAGTGGCCACATACAGTCAATATCATCCTGAGATTATGGATACTGTCCCCGTTTTGCTCAAGAAGCCGTTTATTGTGTCAGTAAACTGCAATGAAGCTTCCCAATTGCAGGTGGGAGCAGCTTCTTCAACAAGGGCCTCATTTCTGAGCTTAAGTGATGAATGTTTGTCAGCAGGAATCATCTTACGCTGCCACATCTTCACAGAAAACCACCACCTCCAGGTTCTGAGCATCTACATCCTCGAGGGCGGAGTTCTTCACCAAAGTCATCTGTCCGTCCTGCAGGAACAACAAGAACAGAAGAAAAATGCAAAAAAAAGTCCAACATTAGAAACAAAAGGTCAAATAAAGAGTCACAAACCACCAGAGGTTTCATTAAACACCTCATTTGTAAGATCCTGCAGGAAGAAAGAGTAACATGCCCTTTAACTCTGAAAAGTCAGATCTGTGGACTCAAACCTGCTGAAGAGCATCAAAGCTATAAAAGCTTAATCAAAACATTCCAGCTGCTCTTTGATTAGGACAAACACACAGACACACACAGTTAAAACCTGCTGTCACTACTGGCAGCAGAGGGGGAATTAATCCACTTCCTGTTTCAGAGGAAGTGAAAAGGAAAAGTTCTTCAGTATGCAGAACCGCTTGGTAATGGCTGAGAAATCTATGACTTCATTCACGGGGGGGGGGGGGGGCTAGAGAGGTTCAGGGAAGAGGGAGAGAAACAGGAGGTTGACTGAAGTCTGGAATGTTAAAACGGAATCAATGGAAGAACATCTGAACAGACAGACAGACAGACAGACAGACAGACAGACAGACAGACAGACAGACAGACAGACAGACAGGAGCAGTATGTTATATTCTTTCTGACCTTAAATAAAAGATTGATGATTTAAAATCTCTCCAACATTCATCTTTAATCAAACCATGGAGGGAGAATGCCAGAAAACTAACAAACAAGGTCAAAAGGTGGAGAATGCAGCAGAGCAATGAACAAGAGAAGGCAGAGCTCACACACATGCACGCACGCACACACACGCATGCGCAGGCACACACACGCATGCGCACGCACACACACATAGATTATAATCTCAGTTGTTGACTGACTTCAGTCACCTGATGTCCTTTATGCATCTGTAGATTTTTAACTTTCTCTGTAGATGTTATGGAGTTTATAACTTTGGGAGCTGGAAATCCAGCTGGATCCATCTGGGAACACCTCAAGCTTCATCCAATCACACTTTGGATTAATCAGCAGAACTAGATTAGAAATTTTGTTTTGTCACCAGGAGACCAACACCCATCATGGTCTGAGCAGAGACTCAGACCATGATGAGCAGCAGACATCTTGAATTCCACTGCAAGTCCTGGAACCATCAGACATAATCATTAAAACCACCATCGGTACGGGAAACCTGCAAACCTGCAAACCTCTTTAACTCTGGGCATCTCTGAAGGTGAATCTCAGACATGTACATAAGAAGAATCCCCCCATAATTCATGTGCACGTGAAAGAAGGAGAGTTCCTGGTGGTTTGTGAGGGTTCCTGATTGTTCCTGAGGGTTCATGATGGTATCATTGATTACATCAGAAGAACCAGTTGCTCAGAATCACACCAACTTCCTGATTTAGACAGGAAATGAGTAACAGCAAGGTGTGCTGGGAGAAACCAACATGTCTAGTCTTCTCAGTGCAAAGGAACTGTGTTGTGTTGCTGGTGCTTCTGTGAGTCAGTGTGTGACTGTGTCTCCTGCTTCCTGTCCCTTAATAGGTCAGAGGTCAGACTGCTGAATCAGCGGGCTGGAATGTCGGCCTCCTGTAGCACAGAGACAATGTTTAACTCGGCAGGAATCAAACACTGCCGAAGTCTGCTTCCACCTCATTAAATGTAAATAAAGAGGCAGCATGTGGAGGTGTGACAGACAGAAGAGCCACTGGAGATCTGTGGGGGACCTTCACACAGCAGCAGGCATTCAGATAAATAACAAGCCCGAACGTATGGCGAAGAATCTGCAGCAGTGCCACAACTTCTGGACAACAGACAAGTTCAGCAATGAGGTCTGTCAGTTTTCATCAAAACAGGTTCAGCCATGGAGGTAAATCACCTGCAGCACATAGGCAGGCAGGCAGGACAGAGAGACTAATGTCCTTATAGGAGACAGAGGGGGTGGTGTGGGGGGGGTTATGGACAGAGGGACACACGTCTGCAGGCCTGAAGGATGCATATGGAATTCCTGTGTGGACATCCGGACATGTGTGTACATGTGACGGTGATGAAGGTCTGTCCTCACATTACTGATTATCTCCTGATACCACGGTCTCTCCAGGTTTCTGAGGCAGATCTCGAACAAACATTTCCTGCTTGTTAAAAGTGGGGGAATTTTGGGAGGAGGAATGCTCTTCAGCCCGGTTAATTACCCCTGGTTGGGGGTAATATGGCACAAAAGACCAGAAGCAGAGGAAGACAAAGTGTTCTCAGTGTCCTCTCTTCATACACATCTGCTTCTTCTGTGTGTTTCTGCCAGATCTGGATGGTGTTCTGATCATTACAAAACTGGTTTAACTGGTATTCAGTGTAAAATATCCTGAGATTTGTGGCCTCACAGGTTCAGAACATTATTATTTGTCCAAACCAGCCTCAGTTACAGAATTATTGATGTCACAGTAGCAGATGGGATTTTGACTGTTTTCTAACACCAGGATCGGCCACTAGGGTGCGGTGTGAGAGGGTCAGCCATGTGGGACTGTGGTCCATCTCCCTGCCAACAGAACAGTCACCCTGCAGCCAACTGACAGATGGAACTTCCTCTTTCCAGTCCCATGGTCACAATGCCTCCAGCGTCAATCACTGAGGGCAACTGAATCAGTCACAAGAAGAGGAAACAATCCCAGAACCAGAGAGGATTCACAACAGACAGCAGCCCAACGAACAGCAAAATGCTGATGAGTCAAGAGAGCCGGAATCACTGGTTCTGCTGCCTCACAGTTGTGCGTAAATACAAATAAATACAGGCACCAGAACGACAACTGACAGCTTTTCTATCGATCAATAATATTGGATTGAAAATATTTTCCATCGATCGGCAAATCATTAAGCATTTGAAACCTGAAAATTTCCAGTTCTGTTATTCTGCTGAGAGAGTTCTGATGTCAAGAAACCCAAACTAAGGTTCTGATGTGTGTTCAGGACACCGAGGCCCTGAAACAAAAGTAGCGAACACAAAGCTGCTGTTATCAGACATTACGCATGAATAATTCACTGGTGATCCGAGAGCAGGGGTCTGCTGATTACATAATCTACACTGATGTGGTCACCTGTCCTAAGCCCCGCCCTCAGAGCCCTGTTCTCTTGAAACAGAATCTCCTCCCAAGCAAATCAATACATCCCATCATCCTTTACATTTGCACCCGAGAAGCCATGATGCTCATGACATGGTAGCACATCAACAAACCAACGACCAGTGATACTTGTTAACCAATAAAACGAATGATTCAAGTGGCTCTGACTATCTGATAGTATTTATTACAGATTACTGAGGCCCGCGGGTTAGCGAGCAGATCTGACTCCTCCTACCTGAATCTGAGCTTTCAGCTGCTTTGAGGAGCTGGTGGTGGGCGAGTGTGCCCTGGTGACCGCAGCGCCTGTCGATGCTCTCCTGTGCTGGGAGCAAGCCTTGGTTTTGAGCAACGGGCTGCTACCACTACTGTCTTTGGTCTCCAGGACTGCATCCCAGGGGTCAACCCCCGCTGGTTCCAACAGCGGACCATCTACTATTACGTGTGATGGTTCCTCGTTGTCGGCTTTTTGTTTTGTGAGGGGGTCCAGATCGAGCCAGTCAAAGCAACTAATTCCTGCAGACTCCGCCCCTGCTGGCTGCTGAGGTGAAGGGTTTGGGGCCAAAGACACAGGGACTGCCAGGGAGGATTCCTGCTCTGTACTGGATGTTTTGCCGTTCTTCAGGTATTCCGAAGTGCTGGCAATCTTGTCGAACAGTTTGGCCATCTGAGGGTCAACGGCCTGCTGCGGGTAGACCATGGCAGGGGCGACAGGCTGGGTGGGAGTAAAGGTCATGAAGGGGGACGGCTGTCCGGGGAGAGCAATGTAGGGAGGGATGGCCGGGGCGAAGCCGTTCTGGAAGGAGCTTGGTTTGGGGAAGGCAGTGGAAGGGAACATCGGGGTGGGCTGGTGGGTCGGAGTGGACAAATTGGAACCAGAAGGAGTGGACAGAACGGACCCCCACTGGGCGCTCTGGAAAGGGGAAACATGACCTCCAGGGTAGGAGGCGCTAAGGTTGAAGCCCAGCAGCGATGAAGGACGCGACACGCTGCTTCTAGTGCCAAAGTTCTCGTCCAACAGGAGCTTCTCCAGCTCCTCATTTGTGAGTTTATCTACATCGATGTCCCGTAACTGGTCCTGGTCCACTGGTTTCCTGGTCTCTGGAAAAACGATGAGGTCTTTTTCTGCTCTGTTCTCTGAGGGTTGAGGAGGAGCTGAAGAAGTTTTGGACAGCTGTGGTTTGGAAAGCGAGGCGACAGACAATGACGAACCCGGGACCGTGGTCTTCTTCTCCTTCTGAAGTTTAGCTAAAGCTTCTTCCTCCATACGAAGAGCTTCCTCTTTACCCACAACGCCCTTTGACATGTGCATGTCAGGCTTGAACCCATTACCACCTGATATTTGGGCCATTCTGTCAACTGGAAGGTGTCATGAGGGTGAAAGTGATGATCAACAATCAAACACCTGAAAGACACAAAGAAAGAGATCAACGCAAGTCCAAGTCAGCTTGTTTATCCTGTCAGCACCAGAATGTCACATGATGTCTGATGTTCATAAACCTTTAAAACCTTTAAAACTGGGAGATGTTCCCATCGAGGGTGGAATAAATTCACAGCTGCTGGTTTGATTAGTTTTTGTTCTGCTTCATATTGCTGGTTTTAAACCTTTAAACTTGAGGGCAGTAATCAGGTCAAATGTTGGCACCAAAACTGATCAACTGAGTTCTGCCTCAGTATCTAAACTGGGTTTGAAGAAGTCCAACTTAAAGCACCTGCAACTGTTTACAGGAAGTGACCAGTTCTTGGCACATCGGAGCTGCAGGAAACACACTATTGTGCTCCATTAGGGTCTAAACGTGGAACCTACTGGTAGAGCTGTGCATGTTTACCACACCACAAAAAGTCCTGTCAACAGGAGTCAGACAGACCGCTGGCTGCTACCTTTTTTGAGAGAGGAGCCACGGTAGACAGACATCAGACCAACAGAGCTGGGAAACCTTCATCACCACTCAGTGATCATTCCTTCTCCCAGCATGTTTGATAAACCCACTATGCTATCGTCAGCATGCCTGAACCAGAGGGTGTTGATTTTACTGTCCACAGTCGTCTTCAGCCCACCAGCAGGCGCCTCTGGTAACACTCGACTTGCACACAATTTTCTCAAGTGAAAGTGACACAGCCTCTCCTCAAAGCGAGCATTCATGCGGCGCTCATCACTGGCCAGGGTTGACAGAGTTCTTCCCTCCCCAGGCGTCACCATCCTCTCCTGAGCACCCACCCTCCCACCATTGTGCTCGCTGTCAGCTAGCATAACTCCATTGTGCAGCTGAGGAATTTGGCATGTTATGCAGCTCTGTGTTAGCACTATGTTACTACTCTGCCATGCACCAAGCATGTGTAATCAGCTGCGCTGATATCAGTAGGCGGTCAGGAAGCTACTGCGCACGTTAGCTTTGGGAGAAAGCAGCTGAGGGCCAAACTTTATTGACTGCAGAAGACATTTTGCTCAGCAACCACAGATAAAGTGTTAGGGTTGTATCAGAGCAAGACATTTGGATACTCAGCATGCAGAAACTTCATAATCTAAGTAGTCTGCAGCCACTTCCTGATTCTGTGTGTACACATTGGGTCAGCCTGTGGTCATGTGAACAAAGCTCAGCAGCAGTATTGTTGCAGCTCCACACCACTGAAACTGTTAGACACACCAAAGACAACCTGCTTGAAATTCAAAACAGAGAAAAACTACAACAGAAAGTGCTGAATTCAAGATTTGGGAGTTTCAAGAACTCCTGAACAATAAAGAGGCAGCTGCTTTCTCCCAAAGCTAACGTGCGCAGTAGCTTCCTGACCGCCTACTGATATCTAACCTTTTATCAGTTGGTGTTTCAGTAAGAAGTCTTTATCAGACTTTATCAGCAGCCTTCTATGATGCTAATAGATTATTAATCTAAGGTCAATGTGCGTAATGAATAAGAAATAAAAACGATGTTGTTCAACAATACGGACCGAACAGTTCCGTCATCAACACAGGCCAAAAAATCCGACATAAATGACTTTCAATTAGTCTTACAGTTCACAAATGCGCTCGGCTGAATAACAGGCGACTTGTTAAGAAAAACTGGAGCAGATGCTGTTGTTGCTCCAGTCCAACAGCTGGATCAGCGTCAACAACTCCGCACAGCTGATCAAACTACAGTCCGCCATCACAACAGGCTGCCAGGTGAGCTCCTGCAGGTTCCCAGGAAAGTTGCCATGTTTTTACATGCGCACACCAATATGTCTGAGGAGACGACAGAACCTAAGGATCCGCCTGGGGGGTTCGCACTGATAAATAATCCATATTAGCATCATGCTAAAAGAAGCAAACCTGCACCTGACGGCGATAAAAGCCAATAAAAACTACTTTTCTGTCTCTAAACGCACCATTCGACATTTAAAGTGAGCTTTAGAAGAAAGTTGGATTGTCTTGGGGCTAACAGGGGCTGCTAGCATGATCTGATGTCACTTATTCACACTTTTGTTCGCGGTCGGAACTTTAAGTTTGAGCCGAGTTTGGATGCTAACTTAGCCGCTAAACCAGTAACGCGGAACTGGGACGCACCGCTGGCAGACAGGCCGGTAGATTACAGGACAGTCCGGGCGCTTCACTAAAACACACTTATTAATTTAAAAGTGCCCCAGTGGCGGCTCCTTTCTGCCAACTGTTCGCAACAAGGAAGAAAAACGGCTCTGGATAAACGGGGAGCGGCAAGACACTACGAAGCCGCCGGCACCGAATTCAGGCGACTGTCGTCGGAAAGTTGACGGACAGGATGGTGTCGGGAAGGGGCTGAAGTTCTCACCTTTCAGCGGTGCTGGCTCTGGAGCCATTTTTCCTGCAGCTGCATATTCCGTCTACTCGCAGCGATGGGACGTCAGTTCCTGTGGAGGCTGAAGGAACTTCAGACTGGGCTGGATCCTCTCGGCGGCTGCAACAGAGCGGTGGTCCCCCTGCAGTTGGGGCACCGCCACTACGTGGACAGAAGCGACATTACATCAGTACTAGAAAATAGATTTAAATCACTGACCGGAATATCTGAGAAAGTCACCAAATATTTTGTAACATCAGTGATTAAGGAAACAAGTCATCATATCACAGCATATGCCATCTCACATCACGTCTTTATACCAGAACATCATACCAGCAAGTGTAATAACAAACAAGTGAAATTGGAATAATATTTTTTTTTTCTTCAATCAAGAAGAACTTCTGTTCAGTAAAGTCAGGTCGTTGTGCTCTACTAATGTCATCTTTGACCTGGTTAAATAGACCAATACTTCATCAATCAAACGGGTTTGACGGCATTCTACTGTAAAAAGGACACGTACAGATTATCTCAACTTCGACAGCGCTGCAGGTTTGACTGACGACTGTTTTTACCAATCAGCGCTCAAAGCGATGCTTCCACAGCGAAGCGCTGGTTTCAGGGCCTAATAAGAGTGAGCGGGGGCGGGGCGTTGCTATGGTGACCCAGTTTTTAGCTTCCAGGTGGAGAAGAAAAAGAGAGGCACGAGGTGCTGCTGTCTTAACAGCTGGAAACAGTTTGGAGGAAAAAGACCTAAAAAGAGTAAGTGTGTGTGTGTGTGTGTGTGTGTGTGTGTGTGTGTGTGTGTGTGTGTGTGTGTGTGTGTGAGAGAGAGAGAGATGCTGATGGACCAGTGAATGATAGGCCGCATTGTTACTTGTGCTTGTGTATCTCTGGGGTAAAGTCTACTTTTAGTTGCATATAGAGTTCCCTTCAGGTTTCCTTCCTGAGCTCTCTCCAGGCTTCTCCCCAGACCCTACTTTGGTACTGACTCTATGAGCTGCTCTGCTGTAGATGCTGGGGCCTCAGTACCAGTTCACCAGTGGGCTCATGCTGCTGGGATGGTGGTTGCGTGTCCATTCCCTGCCAATCAGTGTGGCACCACCTCAGGAGAACCTAGAACCACAGCAGAACGTGAGTCATCCTGTGGTTCAGAACTAAGTGGTGCTCACTCAGAAAAAAGAGTGCCAGGACTAGTTCTGGACTCTGGTTCTTTGGTCTAACTGATGTTTACTTCCAGCAGTCGGAGCTGCAATACAAGCGTTACCTGGTGGAGGTGGAGCGGTTCCTGAAGCAGGACCCACACTTCAGCGCCAAAATGGAGAACTTCAGTGTTGAAGACATCATTGTAACGTGTGCATGTTGACTCGGATCCCATCATGGCTTAATGTGCATGTTGACTCTGTGGGTTCCCATCTTTCAGAGAGGCAAACTGAACCAAGAGCTTGACCACGTGCACATCGACATCCGCAGAAAACTGGACGACATGAAGAGGGAGGAGTTAAACCGCCTGAGGTCAATCCTCAAAGCCAAACACGCCATTGCAGAAGAAAAAGGTTGAGTAAATGTTGCTGAAACAGAATCCGCAGCTCAGCTGAGTTTTTACTCAGGAAGGTTAGAAGAGGGCAGAGCAGTAAATGCAGAACAACAAGCTGAGCAGCATCGCAGCATTTACAGGAACAGACGGAGGAAGCAGAGTTACTGTAAAAACCGCCAGTGTCACCAGTTATACCTGAAAAAGTGATTAATATCTCACATCTTAGAGGTTGAAGAACTGGTGATTTAAGCATGTGTCCTGACCTGCAGGACATGCTGTGGACTACCAGGCCATTCTCAAACAGTTTGAGCACTTGAACTACATGAACCCTGATAAGTTTGAGGTGGAGGACCTGGACCTGCTGATGAAAGGGGTAGAGGACAGATCTGGAGTTCCACCGCTCCAGCTGGTTAGCTGTTTCATGTCCGACTTTGTCTTTGGTAGATAAATAAACGCCTGGAGCAGGTTGACGAGAGTCAGCGGGAGGAATTTAAGAAGTATCAAATGATGAAGGAGCACAAGAGGAGGGCCTATATAAAGAGCTTGACTGAGGAGGAACGCAAGAAGGAAGAGAAACGCTACCAAGAAATACAGCAGAAACGCGCCAACCATCCCAAAATCAATCACCCGGTCAGACCTGCTGAGTCACTTTAGCTGAATCATGAGTCAGCAGGTTTTTTATTCAGGCTCTGATTCTGCTCAGGGGAGTGAGGACCAGCTGAAGCAGGTTTGGGAGGAGACAGATGGTCTGGACCCAGATGACTTCAATTCAAAGACTTTCTTCAAGTTACACGGTGAGTTTAAGGCACAGACATGTCCCGCAGGAAGAGGCACGTCATTAAAGCTTGTTCCCAATGTTTTAGACAACAACGGAGACGGATTCCTGGACGAGACTGAACTGGAGGCTCTCTTCAACAAAGAGGTTCTATGTTCATGTATTTGGTTCCGTATGATGATCTGTGTGAGTGTCATATTAATGCGCATTGACATCCACGTGTTCACAACGTGTCACAGCTGGAAAAGTTCTATGACGACACCACTGAAGACAATGCCATCCAAATGGAAGTAGAACGGATGCAAATGAGGAATCACGTCTTTGCAGAGGTGAGATCTGTTTGATCCTAGACCTGTGGTACTGAGGTCATGTGACCCAGTGATGACACCACAGTCCACCATACTGAAGGTGGTGTTTGTCCACATCAGTGAAGGCGCAGGCGTGAGCAGCGTTGCATGATGGAAGCTGACAGTGTCAATAGGATGAGTGTTTTCTTGGCTCACTCATGCAGGTATTTGCATCGCTGTGCAGGTCGACACCAACAAAGACAGAGTCATTTCATTCAGCGAGTTCATGGAGTCAGTGAACAGCAATGCCTTTGCCCAGAACAAGGAGTGGGAGGTCAGAGGTCAACTGACATCAGCAGCTGTTTTCTCACAGCATTGTGGCTAAATTAACTGTTTCCTCTACAGACCATAGACCAAAACCCAGTCTACACTGAAGAGGAGCTGAAAGAGTTTGAGCAGAAACTGGCCAAAGAGCATAGCAATGTCGGCAGGAAGGTGGAGGAGCTGCAGCAACAAAGGGACCTGAAGGAGGAGGAGATCAGCCTGCAGGTGCACCACAGAAGCAGCTGTTCATGTGCTCAGTGACACTACTGCAGTCTGGTATTTATCACCTCCACTCTTCTTTTTCAGGCAGGAGAAGCGAAGGAAAAACTTTAAGATTAAAACTTCAAGTCAATAGTACGTTTGACTGCTGGTGTCGCTGTAACACCACCGTCCTGTATGTGGGAGTGTGTGAGGACGTATTCTAACACCCTTGTTAACATCCTCACCAAATGCTTAAGGCAACATGCAGCTTTCTTCTGTTCACCAGGATGTCCAGCTCACTCCCAAAGACCCGCCACCACCCATTTCGTCCAAAATTAGAGAGAATATCAACCAAATTTCACACGTGAGACGGTTGACCAGACATATTTGATGATCAGATATTTGATGAGCAGAAAGTTGTCGTCCCGTCTCTGACGGTCACACATGAGATCCAAAGTAAACACAAAGTAAGACGCTGATATCAGTTCAGAGGTAATTTTACTCCACAAGCTCAACATATTTGACTTTCTTCTTCATCATTTGCATTCTGTTTGTTTTAAAAATGATCAATATTCAGATTAAAAACATGCTTTTATAATTCAGACCCACAATCCTCTGCAGTTGTCTCTGTTGCACACACACTCAAAGTGTCAGTTTAGTTGAAAAACACTGAGAAGGTAAAACAGTAACAGGCTGGTTCCTTTCATTTGCGTGTCAATTGATGGGCATGTGCCAGGAAGTGAATAAAGATAAGATTTCAGTTGTAACCGTACGAGTCGGCAAAGCGCAGCTTCAGGTAGATGCTGGACTTGATGGGAGGGTATTTGTTGGAGCCGTCACAGCAGCTTATGATGGCTTCATCATCCGGCTGTAAGAAGAACGCCAGAGACTGGCGTGTGCTTGAGTCTCCAGCAGGTGGCAGCAACACTCTGTGCAGCTATAGGTTAAAAAGGGTCATCTTGTCAACTTATTTTAGAAATGGCAACATATGCTCAAAGTCATAAATAGAACAGAAGTTCTGGTCAAGGCTCACCGATGAGACAAAGTGGTCATTTGTCCAACGCTGCATCAGATCCCCAACGTTAACCAGAACCGCTTCAGGGATGACAGGAATGTTGAGGTAATGGCCTGAACGGCTCCTCACCTGCACGGTCCAGGCATGGAGTTAGCCCTGAGGTCAAATGTGTCTGTGGTCAAAAACAAGACCTTACCTGCAGCCCTTCAGAGGCCTGGAACAGCAGTGTGATGCTGCCGTAGTCCGAGTGTTCTCCGCAGCGCAACTGGTCCCGTTTGGACGTTCTGGCATCAACTGGGGGGTAGTATAGAGCCCGCAGCGTGGTGGCATTCCCACTGGCTGCAGGAGACACGGAACTGTTAGGAAGAACCTGCAAGGGTCTGATGTACAATGGAGGTCACAGGACCTTTGTGAGTTGGTGTAAGAGAGTCGCGTAAGAGAAAACCAAACAGGGGACCTACTTCCTACTAGCTGATGAGCGCTGAGGAAGATGTCAGGGTCAAGGTCCAGACTGTGGGCCATGAGCCTCAGAACCCGCTGGCTCAGCTCACCACAGCGCAAGAAGAATGCTGCATGACTGTCCTGGAGATCGTGCAGGACAGCAGAGGACGGCTCCTGCAGGGTGGACAGAACGAGAACCTGAAGCAACACCACTTTGGAAATGAAACTTCCTAAAACTGCTGCCATATTCGGACCCAGACCCATCTGAACATGACAGGGAGGGCCAAACAGCCGTGTCCCTCAGCAGAACTTCACACTTTATCATCTGCTTCTCTTGAGGAGATTAAGGTACACACACACACACACACACACGGTACCATTATTGGATTCAGAACACATGTGTTGTAGGCCTCCTTCAGGTCTCCAGGTCGTTGTGGATTCAGTCTGAAAAACATGAGTTCTGATCAGAAAAGAATCCAGATCCAAACAAGTCCTGTCCAGGTCCATGGACCCACCTCTCCAGTTCCAAAGACACCCAGCCATGGTTGACACTCTCGGGGAAGCGGCCCCTGCTGGACGTTCGCTTCACCTCCTCCGGCTGCAGGAAGAACCTTTGGGAAATTTCCATGACACGGTCCACCTGCAGAAACGTGATAGGTTCTAACTAATGCTTCGGTCTCATCAGAACCAGCTTAGAGTTCCCAGTGTAGTACAGAGAACCTCGGTCTTTTACGAAAATGTTTCCTTGTTAATCTGAAGTTAAATAAAAGTCATTGTGACGTGACCATTAATGTTCCGATGCTGGAACGTTACTGTGGTGGGATTTGGGTTAAGTTCTGATAAACACAAGCAACCAACATGCTATCTGAGAACAAGACCTGAGGAATCCTGCAGTATAAGTACTTTTAAATAAGAATATAAGGTGGCGAGCTAGAGCTCTTGGTTGCGGAAAACTCGGACGAAGACTTCTGCCAGATCTACTCTTCAACTGCAGAAAAAGCCACTTTATTTAACACTGGACAGAAATCTTACGATCAAAGGGAAGTCTTCAATTACACACACAACCTCGCTTATGGTGTCCACGTGCAAACAATAATTAAGACAGTAATTAAACACATCAACAACCAGAACTCAATAAATAGAACACTAACATTGAAAGTTGCAAAAGATAACATTTACAACGAACAAAAACAGGGTTAACACAAACCTGAACCCAAAGACACACTGCCACAAAGAATTCTGGGAAATTCCCACGCTGACCCTCCCCAACACGCTACAATATTAAAGTCCACATTGGACTAACACAACACAATAACTCACTTTTGAATCAGATCAAAGCAGGAAAAATCACAATTCATGATTAAATCCAAGTTCTTCCCTCTGAAGAACCAGAACTGTATGGTTCTCCCGACCTCACCTCATCCTGAGTGATCCCGGTGTTCTTCAGGAACACGAACCCGACCTGGGTGAAGGCTGCACGCAGCTCCGCGCTCAGGCTTGGTTCCGCTTTCCGGATCTGACTCCGAGCCAGGCTGCAGGCGCTGAAATCCACCACCGGGACGCTCATGTTGACATAGACGGAAGCGGAACCAGGGTCTGGGTTTTAAACTTCAATTGGGCGTTACCTTGTGGCGGGATCATGTGATCTATGTAGCCAAAAGGGGCAGGGGGACGGAAAGAGCCAATTATTGATCCGATTGTTTCTCACCTTCGACCGGTGTCTGCAGGTGATGTGTAGCCGAGGGCGGTCCTCAGCCCAGTTCGGAGATGTTGGACCTAGAGCGAGACTGGAGCCTCTCCTTCGCGGGATGCGGCTTCATGGGGATTTACTATGTCGGCGTCAACAGCTGCATCCTGGAGCGCTGCCCCCGCCTCATCCGAGACGCCTCCAGGATCTACGGAGCGTCCGCAGGGGCGCTGATGGCTGCGGTGATGAGCGCGGGGGTCCCGCTGGGTGAGCCGACTCCTAAAAAGTTCAAATTCTAAATTCAGAAGGTTAATCAAGATGCTAAAATTCCACTTTAATAAAGAAAAACTGAACTGTGTCACATAATTTAGGCTGCAGCTTTGTTGAACGCCAGAATCTGTTTTTTATCAACAACTTTGTTTTATTTCCTGAATACAGAGAAATGCTGTTCTGATTTAATGTCGATGGCCCGGAGGGCCAGGAGCCATCCTCTGGGGCCGCTGCACCCGTCATTCAACCTGCTGCAGATGGTGAAGGACTCTTTGCTGAGCAACCTGCCTGAAAATGCCCACATCTTGGTCTCTGGGAGGCTGTGTGTTTCTCTAACCCGAGTGCCTGATGGCAAAAATGTCCTTGTGTCTGAGTTCCGCAGCCGAGATGAGCTGGTTGAGGTACGAGGTCCAAGAGTTGAGGATTATCACACAGCCTTATCTACCCCACATATCTCCGCCTGCATCCACAGTAAAATTAGTTTCAGTAAAACCAGTACTATGACTGGACCTTCAGAAAATGTTTCCTGTACTTTTGCTCCGATCAGACTGTTGTGACCTCATTCCCTGTCATTCTAATATCACAATCTTCCTCTCCAGGCGCTCATATGCAGTTGCTTCGTCCCGCTTTACTGTGGTGTAGTTCCGCCCACCTATCGTGGCGTGGTGAGTCTAAACTAGAAAGCATAAAGAGCTCTGCTATAAAGACAAAGTGCATGCAATTATTTATTTGAAGGATCTTCTGTGAAGATGGTGATTGAGATAGGGTGTTTGTGTGAGTGGTGTGATTATGCACTCTGGCCACTAGGGGCCCAATAGATGGAATCTAGATCTTGTGAGGAACAACCAAATAATCAGACTTCGTCTGTCTCCATTCAGCATTACGTAGACGGAGCTGCCAGTGACAATCTTCCTCGCTGTTGTACGAAGAACACCGTCACCATCTCAGCATATGCAGGTGAAAGTGACCTTTGCCCTCCATGCGGGAACAAGCTGAGTTTCTATCAGGTCCGCTTTAACAATGTGAGCATCCAGGTGAATGCCGAGAACATGTACCGCGTGACCAGTACCTTCTTCCCTCCAGAGCAGCAGGTGAGCTATGTCATGACCTTCTCTTCAGCTCCATTCAACCCCCGGTCATCAATTGTAGTTAGCGCAAGCCTGTTTCATTTATATTGAACCATAAAATGATTGTTGCAAGTGCAGATGGATTAATTGGTTCAGGTATTTACAGGCCCTGGCTGAAATCTGCCACAGTGGCTATGTAGATGCTCTGCGCTTCCTGCAGGAGAACAGTGAGTTCTGATGCTAATGCTAACACAGCTAAAGCTAGCAGGGTATCTTCTGTGATGGAGGTTCCAGCTCTCCATCATGGTATCCTTATTTCACAGATCTGATCAGCAGCGAGTGTCCGATGAGGAATTTGGAGATGGTTGCAACCAAACCCTGTTGTAAGGAGGTCACAGAGTCGAACAAGAAGAACCCAGTTCAGAACCGACACCAGTGGCTTGACCCACAGCTGATAGAGAAGCTCCCAGTTCCCATTAAAAGAGGTGAGGGCATTAGATGTGGTGAGGCTGACGGTGGTGATGGTGGTGATGTTACAACTGTGTGTTTGTGTCAGTGTTGTGTGAATCCTGCAGGGAAACACAGAGTTCTGCTGGTCTGCTGTCTCACATGATGAAGCTGCCCAAAAAAATGACCTCGTTCCTGCAGCTTCCCTCATTGCCACCCATCGAGTCAGCCTATTCACTGGCCCAGAGGTAGCAACATCTCTATGATTGAGTCACAAAACATCCTTTCGAGAACTTTTCACACTGACCACGAGCCCATACTCCCGTGTCTGGACTTGTTTGACAAGTGTCAGTCATGGTTGTACTTGTGACAGTTCCACGTGTTTTTTATCCCTCCTAATTGACCTTTGAAAGGTGCCTACAGATAAAAGATGTTATCTTTATTGTGGTTATGTGTTATTGTAGACTTGTTCAGTGGATCCCAGGGGTCCACCGGGAAGTGAGCTGGCTGTACAGCGTAGGTGGAGACAACTCCAGGCAGGCACAGACAACCACAATGGAGGACTCTGGCAGGTATGTTTATCAAGACTGATGAAAAAAATCTCACAGCTCTTCAGCAAAAAAGGTGAAATTAAACATTGTTCCTGGTAGGGAGCCAGTGGTGCGGCGCTGGAAGAGTCTCCCATCAGATCTGAATCTGTGGGATCATCTCCTCCTCCCGCTGACTCCAGCAGATACACCCACATCCACTCCATCATTCACCTGGAACACCAGCAATGAACCTGAAAAGCAGACACTGACTCCACCCCCCACCCCTACTGATAACCCCGCCCCAGGCACCGGTTGAGGATGGGTTCTGGGTCGAGCTGTCGGCTGGATCAGGAATAGCACATCAGAGACAACCAGCCAGTCGTCCATCTTCTCTGTGTTCAAATAAACATGGAAGTGGAGAAAATAAAATGAGTTTTTGTCAGCTGTGTTTTGACATCACAAAATGACCTGTTAGCTTCCTGTTTAACTTTTTTCTTTCTATTTAAAAAAAATGTTAATTACTTTTGAGTTGATTTAAAAATCACCAAACATGTAAAGCTCCAGACAAATTCCAGCAGACATATTAAAGTGCAAAGATTCAAACTGTTCCATTAAAAACGTCACCAACTGTTGTAATTAAATATCAATAACTGGTATAATTAACCAGCACCAACAGCTGTAATTAAACATTATTGTTGTAATTAAATATCAGTAATTAGTATATTTAAGAATCAGGAACGGGTGTAATTAAACAGTATTAATGTTTAAATATTAAACTGAAATTAGCTTCATAAACAGATTTTTGAAACACTGTTTTCTTAATATGATTGAACATATACAACAGGTGGAGGTCAAAGGAGGAGAAAAACACTCTGAGCTGCCCCCTTCAGTCCACCCAGCCACATGCACAAACACACACACTGTTATGGAACTGGATCTCATGGTCACATGAACGTCTCTATAGACTTCAGTTGTGCAACAGCAGAAACAGAGAGCCTGTTTCACCACTGCTGGACCTACCAAAGACCCAGTTCTGTTCAAGAGCAAGTTCTGGACAGTCTGAGTGGAGCTCTGACTCAGGGATGATGTTTAACTGGAGCGAGGAGTGGAACCTGTCTTTTGCTGGCTGTGGATTCAGGAGTGTTTACTATCTGGGAGCTCTGAGCTGCTTTCTGGACCGGGTCCCTCAGCTGGTCCATGGAGCAACCAGAATCTGCGGCGCCTCATCGGGGTGTCTGGTGGCTGCAGCTGTAACTGTTGGGATTCCCATCGGTGAGGTCTGTGGGAAAGATCTGCTGATCCAGATCAACGTTGGTGGGAATGTCAACCAAGGAAACTTTTGTCAAGCAATTAAACTTTTATCTCAGCAATATACTTATAATATACAGTATACTTATAATGTATACTTGTCAATAGTTACATAGGTAGGAAAGCTAAAGGTGTTTTGTAAATAAACATGGTAAAGTTCAGGGTTACTTTATCTCACAGCTTACCATATATTGATAGTAAAGACAGCAAGTTCATTGACACAGAGTTTGTGTGTGTGTGTGTGGGGGGTGGGGGGGGGGGGGTGGCAGGGTTGGGAGTTTGAACAATCTACAGCAGTTTAAATAAGGTGTGTTAGAACCAGCTGGTATTTACAAAAGTATTTTTCTTTCTTTGTCACTTTTCTTTTACCACACAAACTGAAGTCAAAATTTAGGCTGGGGGAACAAAGCTGGTGAGGACCTGCTATTTCCAGGTTTACACCAATGAAGGCTGATAAATGGGTGTGTGAGAGATTGATGTCAAGGTCTGAACAATAAAAACAATATTTATCATGATGCAACATGATAACAAGAAAAAAGTGATTAAAAGCAGAAAGTAAAATGACATGTCCAGGTTCTGTCCAACAGCTGAACGACAGCAGATCTCAGGTCAGCTGATGACCTTTGCTATGATGCCTCTCAGATCACTTCTGTGCTGATGTGTTAAATCTGGCGAGGAAGGTGAGGAAACAGCCTCTGGGAGTCTTCCACCCGGGGTTCAGCTTGCTGCAGGTGGTCCAGGACTCCCTCCTGGAGAAGCTGCCAGCCGACGCTCACCTGCGGGCATCCGGGCGGCTCTGCGTGTCCCTCACCAGACTGGCTGATGGGAAAAATGTGCTGGTGTCGCAATTTGACAGCAGAGAGGAGCTCATTCAGGTCAAGTATCAATCAATCAAGCTTTATTTATATAGCGTCTTTTATAATCAGAATTGTTTTAAGGCGCTTTCCAGAATCCGAGGGCCTAACCCCAGACAAGCAACTGTGGCAAGGTAAAACTCCCCTTTAACAGGAAGAAACCTTGAGCAGGACCGGGCTCATGTAGTGGGACCCTCCTGCTGATGGCCGGCTGGGTAGAGAGAGAGGAGAAGGGGGAGGACAGGTAGAGGATAGAATAGGGAGGAGAGGACAGGAAAGGAGAGGAGACCATGACCTAGTGGGGTGACAGAGGCCTGTCAGGTGATCATGTTTCCAGACCCCGGCAGCCTTGGCCTATAGCAGCATAGCTAATGATTAGACGACCCCCTGAGTATGATAATTTGTCTGTCTATGATAGTAAGTGGAACTACAGAGCTAGTAACAATAAGCTTTTTCAAAGAGGTAGGTTTTAAGCGTAATCTTAAAAGTAGCGATGGAGTCAGCCTCCCGTACCTGGTTCCATAGCAGGGGGACCTGGTAGCTAAATGCTCGGCATTGTACCCCTAGAAACTCTGGGGACCACAAGTAGACCAACATTCTGAGAGCGGAGAGGTCTATTGGGCTGGTAAGGTGTCACTAGTGTTACGAGCGGTTGTATTAGGACCCGAAAGCAGGCAGGACACAGTGGCGTATCGTCTTCCGAGGAGTTTTATTTATGTTCACAGAAAATCGTGCAACTCAAAAGGCGTGGAGACCACGACTCAGTTCTTAACCCAAACAGAAAAATGAAAACTTACAACAAAAAATCCCTAGCGGGGTCAAAAGCAGTCCACGAAGGGAATAGATAAACGATTGTCCGAGGAACGGGTTCAAAAGTAATCCACGAAGGAAAACGTCTTTACGATAGTCCAATTGGGTGTAGCCGGGGTTTTCCGAAACAGACAAAACACGCCAACGCTGGCCACCCGTGAGAACAGTCCATAAATGGGTGGCTTGATTACCGATAGTCTGCAGGTGCACCAGTCCCCGGCACCACCTGCGGCTGAGGCATGGCTCCACCACGCCCCCCGCAGGAGAAAACCTGCAAAAGAGTTCCCACAAACTGGGAACCTGACAACTAGCTCCTCCAGGTAGGATGGAGCTAGGCCTCTGAAAGTGTGTCAAAAGAAGGGTTTTGAAAATTATTCTAAATTTAACGGGCAGCCAATGAAGAGAGGCCAGTACAGGAGTGATGTGATCTCATTTGTCAATACCTGTCAGAACTATGGCTGCAGCATTTTGGATCAGCTGGAGGCTTCTTAAAGAGTTGTTTGAACACCCTGATAATAAGGAATTACAATAGTCCAGCCTGAAAGCAAAAAATGCATGGACTAACTTTTTTGCCGTGTCAGTAGTTTCCTGATCTTTGTGATGTTCCTCAAGTGAAAAAAGGCACTTCTAGAGACTGTTTTAATGTGTGAGTTGAAGGATAGGTTTTGGTCAAAAGTTACTCCTAGATTCCTCACAGAGAGACTAGATGTTAATGAGATACCATCTAGAGTGATCATGTGATCTAATCTATCCCTGAGAGGTTCAGGACCAAACACCATGACCTCAGTTTTTCCTGGGTTAAGGAGGAGGAAATTTGAAGACATCCAGGACTTTATGTCTTTAAGACAGGTCTGGAGCTTCACTAACTTCTCTGTCTCCTCTGGTTTCATGGATAAATAAAGCTGAGTGTCATTAGCATAACAATGAAAATGTATCCCATGCTGCCGAATAATGTTCCCTAAGGGAAGCATGTACAAGGTGAAGAGGATTGGTCCAAGTACAGAACCTTGAGGAACTCCATGGCTAACCCTACTGTATGAGGAGGGAACACCATGGACATGAGCAAACTGGCATCTATCAGATAAATATGATTTAAACCAGTCTAGTGCTGTCCCTTTAATCCCAATCACATGTTCCAGTCTCTGTAACAGGATGCTGTGATCAACTGTATCAAAAGCAGCACTGAGATCCAGCAGAACCAGCATAGAGACCAGTCCATGATCTGAAGCTATGAGAAGATCATTAGTAACTTTAAGAAGTGCCGTTTCTGTGCTGTGATGAGCTCTAAAGCCTGACTGAAACATCTCAAACAGGCTGTTCCTCTGCAGGTGCTCCAGTAACTGAGTCACCACCACCTTCTCAAGAACTTTAGTGATAAAAGGAAGGTTGGATATCGACCTATAGTTTGCTAAGACATCAGGATCCAGTGATGGTTTTTTAAGCAACGGCTTAATCACTGCCACCTTGTAGGGCCGGGGTACATAACCTGTCACTAAAGAACCATTGATCTGGTCCAGGATAGAACTGCCTATCAATGGTAAAACATCCTTCAACAGGTGTGTTGGGATGGGATCTAAAAGGCACGTGGTGGACTTGGATTTCTGAATTAACGATGATGCTTCAGAAAAATATATAGGGCTGAAGGAGTTTAAGGGCTCGTTGGAGAACCTGTATGTTCCAAGTCAGCACATCTGGTGATGGTCCAGTTGTTGGGATGGCCTCGTTAGCTTTTTCTCTGATAGCTAGAACTTTATCAGTGAAGAAGCTCATGAAGTCTTCACCACGAAGGGAAGAAGGGATACGTGGATCTAAAACACTGTGACTCTTGGTTAATTTGGCCACAGTGCTGAAAAGAAACCTGGGGTTATTCTTATTTTCCTCAATTAAAGAAGAAAAATAAGCTGTTCTAGCCTTACGGAGGGCCTTTTTGTAAACTAATAGACAGTCTTTCCAGGCTGCATGATAGCTGTCAATTTTACAAGAATGCCACTTCCTTTCTAGTCTGTGCGCTTTCTGCTTGAGGGTCTTGATATGTGAATTATACCAGGGGGCACACCTCCTCTGTTTTACTATTTTCTTTTTCAGGGGGGCAACAGAATCAAGCGTGATTCTCAGTGAGGTTGCTGCACCTACAGCAATAGAGTCAACCTCAGCAGGGCTAAGATTATAATGACTGATCCCTGGGGAAACACACAGTGGTCCTGGGATTAGCACAGGGATCACTTCCTTAAACTTAGCTACAGCATTATCTGAAAGACATCTGCTATAGTAAGACTGTGCTCTGAGGATAGAAGAATCCTTAATCATAAATGCAAAAGTGATCAAAGAATGATCTGACAGGAGTGGGTTCTGAGGGAACACTGACACATGTTCTACCTCAACACCATAATTCAGAACTAGATCTAGGGTGTGGTTGAAGCTATGAGTTGGTTGGTTTATCTGCTGGAGGAAACCAACTGACTCAAGTAATGAAATGAAGCCATTTCTAAAGCTGTCATTTACAACGTCTACATGGATATTAAAGTCTCCAATGATAATGACTTTGTCCGTTCTAAGGACCAAGTCAGATAAGAAATCAGAGAACTCAGACAGGAACTCTGAATGCGGCCCAGCAGGGGGCCGATATACAACTACAAACAGAAGTGGCTTTTCTTCCTTCCAGTTCAGATGGGTGATGCCAAGAGTCAGGCTTTCAAATGAACTGGAGCCATATTTTGGTCTAGGATTAATTAATAACTTTGAGTGATAGATTGCTGCCACTCCCCCTCCTCGACCAGTAACACGTGGAATATGATAATTAAGATGGGTAGGAGGAGTAGATTCATTTAAGCTCACATACTCCTCCTCCTGAAGCCAGGTCTCAGTAAGACAAAATAAATCAATGTGATGATCCGCTATCAGTCGTGCACTAACAGGGATTTACACAAAAGAGATCTAATATTTAACAGTCCACATTTAATTGTGACATTAGTTTCTCCAAGTTGTGCTTTGGTATTAATTTTAATAAGACTATGGTGATTGACCGCTCCCCTGCTCTGTGCTTGGTGAATTTTTAACCGTGGAACAGAGACTACCTCTATAGTGTTAAATATATTATTGTTGGTGGATGAGGGTTCTATGGAAGCAGCAGAGAGGTGTGTAAGACTACAACTCTGCATCCTGGTCTGGACCCTGGATTGTCAGGTCACTTTGGGTCTAATAAAATTAGCCAAATTACTAGAAATGAGAGAGGCACCATCCCGTGTGGGATGGACACCGTCTCTCCTAATCAGACCAGGTTTTCCCCAAAAAGTGCTCCAATTGTCTATAAAGGCCACCTGGTTTTCGGGGCAGCACCGTGACAACATGCGACTAAACATTTCATCGCTGGCCAGATTGGGGAGGGGACCAGAGAATGCTATGGAGTCCGACATCGTTTTTCCGTAGTTGCACACCGACTATATTAATTTTGGTGACCTCCGACTGACGAAGCCGGGTGTCGTTTGCTCCGACGTGAATAACTTTATCAAATTTACATTTACGTCTCGCCAGCAGCTTTAAATTGGCTTGTAAGTCGCCCGCTCTGGCCCCCGGAATCTACTTGAGTCTCAGATAGTCCAATGGTAAAATGGAAACATCAGTCCCAGTAAAATTAGTCCGTTGTGTCCTGCAGGTTCTCATTTGCAGCTGTTTCTTCCCCGTCTACTGTGGTTTCATTCCTCCCTCGTACCGGGGGGAGGTAAGTACACACTCTCCTCCTTCAAATCTGAATAGAAATACTAACAATCCAGCAGCTACCAGAGGAACCAGTGACAATCTGAGCTGTTGCTTGTAATCTGAATATCTCAGCTGTTCCTGGATGGGGCCCTCAGCAACAACCTGCCACTGGTGGAGCAGAGGAACACCATCACTATGGCTCCGTTCTCAGGTGAAACTGACATCTGCCCTAAAGACGACGCCTTCAACCCCATCCAGGTGCACTGCTGCAGTATGAGCATCCAGGTCAACACCAGGAACGTCCATCGGGTCTGCACGTCATTTCTCCCTCCAACTATCCAGGTGACTCCACCAGCACATTCCCTTTTCTAAACTGTCAGCTGATTCAACAGCAGGTAAAATCCATCACGTGTTCCTGACAGAACCTGGCTGAGATCTGCCACAGTGGCTATGTGGATGCTCTCCGATTCCTCAGAGATCAAGGTGAGCTCTTCCCATCCTGTTCTTCATTGAAGACAAGGGGTCCAATGCAGGAGGTTTCTCTCTCTGACAGATCTGATCACAGCACAACTCCATCAGCCCCTTAGACTGGACCAGAGCGCAGTCAGATCCTGCTGTGGTCCACAGCCTCCTCAGGATGATCACAGCTGGCTGAACCCAAAGGTCATGGAGAACCTCCCAGTCAGCTTCCAGACAGGTGAGGTGGGCAAAAGATGGTCAGATGTGTCTGTAACAGCCTGCTGAACCACAAGAATGGTGGTGTGTCTGTGTGTGCATGTGTGAGACAGTGCTGTGTGCAGCCTGCAGGGTCAGTCATGATGGTGCTGGGTTCCCCTGTGTGGAGCTGTTGATGTACCTGCTGACCCTCCTGCTACTGCCTCTTGAACTGAGCTTCTTCTTAATCAAAAGGTTCTCAACTCATCCTACTCTTCTTGGCTGAAAGAACAGCAAACACCAACTGTTCTCAGATTTGCTGTTTTCTCCTGACAGCATGACGTCATCAGGTTGTGCAGTGATTGGCCGACTCGTCAGTCAAATAAGGAGTCAGTCAGGAAGCTGCAGATCTATGGCTGTTCAAGGGTAAACAACAATAACAACAAACAATCTGACATAACTGAGGGTGTTGAAGACACAATAGTCTGAAGTTACCGAAGGTTACAGTTTTACAATTGACTATTGTACGTTAAATATTTCAATTGAAAATTTTAAATTGTGATACATTTGTGAATTAAGAAAAGATAATGCAATAAGTGATGAATGAATCATGTGACTGTGATCCCATTTTTGGTCAGACAATCGAGTTCTGCAAACAACTGAATCCCAAAATTTTGTGGAAAATCTGCATGAATCAAGCAGAAGAATCACTTTTTTCTTCTTCTATTGTTCATCTCCAGCTCAGCGCTACAGAGCCACGACAGCTGTAACCTAGACCCATTCACCGGTTCAGGTCTGAGTGTTGCCCATAATGAGAAGTTTGCAGCACTGACGTTAAACTATAGAAATAAATGGAATCATGTTGCTGGAAGCTGAACATTCCCAACAGGAGCTGCCTCAACTTGTTTACTATTTGTTCCATATATTAAGTTATTTTACATTTATAAGGTAAAATCAGTCAATAAAGTCTGAGCTTGCTTAGTGTTGGTGAACTTTGAGTGATGGGCTGTTTAACACAAAAACTCAAATAAATTAATGACTTGGATCCCTTTCAAAGTCAAACTGATACTGATTCATTTGTGAGTGTCAATAAAAATGTAGCTTTTCACAGACAGATCACAGGACAGGACAGAACAGGGCAGGGCAGGAAGCCCCTAAATTCTCAGTCACTCTGCTTCAATTTTAACTGGAACATCTGGTCTCTACAACAGCTAAAAAAAACAGAACATTTGGAATTTTTATTGCTCAACAGAATTTACAGAACATTTTGGGAGAAACACGATTTCAGACATTGCTGCCAGGTGGAAAATTCCCAGTTCAGCATCAAATAAAAGAAGGATTTTTCATCCCTACTTGATCTACCTGCACATTTACATGCAGAATTCTAACTTCTGCAAATTTGTGGACATTTAGCCCAAATAGGCAGCTCAATAACAGGAAAAGGAATAACAGAATATTTTAAAATGGACTATTGTTCAAATATATGAACATAATTCTAAAATAACTACAAAAAATAGAAAACAGATAAAATCCTGTAATTTCATAGCACCATGACAGACGAGTGTGATGATCAGTCAAGCTGATCTAAAACCATAATCTGCTGACACGGCAGCAGATGAAGTCCTGCAGCTCTGCAGTCCAGCATCTGGACACATGACCTCCTGCAAGAACAGCCAGGCATCAAAGTCCCTGATTTCACGAATTTAAAATAAGACATTAAGCAAGCAGAAAGTAATAAAACGCAGACAGAATCTTCTGCAGCCACTAAAAAAGCTGTCCAGGCTCCTCCTATACGCCACCGTCCTGTTGCCCCTCGCTGATGTCTGGTATCTGATCTGTATACGACTGTGTCATCCACTGTCCGTCCGGGAGTTGACGTCCTTCTGTGCAGGATGCATCCTCCTGCTGAGGGCCATCTGCAGACAGACCAAACACGGATTGCCTCATGCGTCTCCATTAACCCCCCCACAGAGGATGTACATTATAAGTGCTTAGCGGCCTGTGAGGACCTCGCCACATTCGTTCCTCACGTCGCCTCTCTCTTGACCTTTGACCCCATGGGCTTCCTCAGCTTTAGATCTTTGCCTTCAGGACAACAAACTATGACTCAGGTGTCTATGTGTCGGTCTCTCTCTTTTACCCATCTGTCCATCAGTAGCCTCCTCCTGTCCCCCATACCAGCCTGGTCCTGCTGAAGGTTTCTTACCGTTACAGGTTCTGGGCTCCTCCAAGGCATCATATTTACTAGTTTGAAAGGCTCCACAGCGTTTTGAGCTAGAAGCTGGAGGTTAAAAGCCGTTTCATTCTTTTGTGATGTGATAAACTGTAAACATCAGTTCTACGGACAGGACACACATCCACAGCCATCATCAATAAGAGAACGCTTCTTTACAGTGTCTTTACATGCAGTGTGTAGCTGCATTGCGGGATTTGTAGTGTGTGTGTGTGTGTGTGGGGGGGGGGGGGGGGGGGGGGGGGGGGTAGCCACTGTACTGCAGAGTGTCGCAGACAGTGGTTGGCAGATGTGCTCTTGAACATTACCTGAGGGTTCACCTGAGGAGAACGTGCATTGACCGTTAACCTGGCTCTGGCCTTCTTTAGCTCCGCCCTCTGCATAAGCCCCCGCATAGGCGTCTTCATATCCAGGATCATACTGTTCCTCCTTTATGGCCATCTTCTTGGCATCCTCTGTTGGAAATAATCACCAGGTTGTATGATGACTTAAGTGACACTACGACCTCCAGGAGGGTCCGAGGATGACTCAACTCACCTTTGGCCAAGTCCAGGTCAAAGGAGTACGCCACCTCCTCGATCTCAGGCCTCCGTTCAACACCCTTCAGCTGGTCCCTCAGCTCACGCAGCTTGATGTAAAAGTGGACTTTATCCTGAGCACGAGGGAACTGAGCACAGCGAGCGCTGGATGAAGGCATCAGGAACAGAGCCTGCAGGAGCATCACAATCAGAATCCTTCTGGTACCGAAACGGGTCCAACAGAACACAACTCACCACATCACAGTCGGGGATCTTGTGAGGCTGTAACCCAAATTCAAGCTTCTGGGGTTTCTTACCAAAGAGTTCTCTACAGAACATTTCATAAATACCTGCCAAAAGAATCAGGAAGAATTAAACTAAAGCTTTTCAGTTTCAATGGATTCTGTTGTACAAACTTCTTACATTTGCCATTGAAAACTGCAATAAGAGGCTTGAATTTCTTCAGCTTCTCCACAAGAATTTTGCCTCCTTCACGTAATTCTTTACTGTTGAGTGAGAAAAATATTAAACGAGGAAAACAAAACTGTAATGGCAAAGTTTAAAGTTGTTTAGTATCGTGTAATTATCAGTATCTTCAGACCAAAACTTGATGCTCATTTTCTCAGGTTGCACAGATGTTTGTATTACGCAAAAAGATGTTGCAATTAAAATAAAACCCAATTATAGACACTATTTTAGTAAAGCAAAAAGAGCCTGCCATTACAAAAGACAACCACTGGGGGCAGTAGTTTACTAGTAATAACATAATTAAACCAGTAATAACATTGATTGATCAAAAAAGTTTAGGTTTAAACCTCAAATCCCGATTTATAACACTAAAATTAAGAGTTTACATTGTCAAACATTCCCATAAAAATGCACAATTTTAATGCATTTTAAGTAAATTCAAGCCTTTGTGGTTTCTAAATTGAAAGCGGTTGGTTTCCAAGAGGTTGGTTTACCCACCTTGAGAGGTCCTTGCTGCCAGGTGTTGCCCTGGCCACCATGTTTGTGAAGCCCATCCTGTACTTGGTGGGCAGGGTGGTGTCGTGCATGTGGTTAAGCTGCTCCTCAGTGAATCCAGACAGAAACAGACATTTCCCTGAAACCACAATAGAATCGGGTCAGTTTCTTTCATCTTTTTTTATTGGACTACATAAATCTGTGCTGTCACATGACTTACAAAAATGATTCCCAGGTCCTGGAAACCACCGTCCAATATAAGCAGCCATCAGTCCTGGATTAATTCCAATCTGAAAGCAAAGAGTTCTTTATTACAGATCCACCAACACTGCTGTTTCTTCCATGAAAGAGAGAGGAACCTTACAATGACATAGTCCAGGTTGTGGTCTAGCAGGTCTGGCAGCGTTTTCTTCATCACTTCCTCCTCCGACATCCCTTTGAAGCGGTCAACTTTTCTCTTTACCTTCTTGAAGTTCTCATCGATCTTTTCCTGTCTGCCATCGGCTGCGGTATCAGTGGCCTTCTTGGGTTTAGGACCAGGTTTGGCCTTAGGTGCGTTTGGGTCCTTGGGTGGTTTTGGAGCTTTGGGGACTTTAGGGGGTTTGGGTTCCTTGGGGACTTTAGGGGGCTTGGGTTCCTTGGGGACTTTAGGGGGCTTGGGTTCCTTGGGTTGGGCTGCTCTTGCTCTCTTTCTGGCTGCAGCTAAAGGAAAAAACAGTCAGATCAGGAGAGTTTCTTCATGTCACAATGAAACAGCCTTCACATGGTAAGATTTATGTCATATAAGAAGCCAACAGTACGTTTGGTTGGTTCTGCAGCTTCCTGCTCGTTTGCCATGGCCTCTGGATTAAACATGTTTAGCAGGGCACCTGTGGGGCCCTCTGGGTTGTGGAAGTGAGGGGTGGGATAAGCACCGGAATACTGAGCTTGAAGAGCCTGAAACTGCTGAGCAGACTGAACCCTGCAGAGAAGAATTATTGAAAAACCTTCATATAAAACACTCACATGGCTTCATTCAAAACACCCACATTTTAGTGATCACAGCCCCTGAAAGCGTTTGTGACACCCTTACAGGCTGGTAATGTTCAGACAGGCATCCTGCTGACAAACAGGTGAAAACAACATATTGAGCTTTAATACACTGATCGAAGTGAGAACATTAACGTACAGTATTAAAAACATCAACTTCTCTCATCACTAAGTCTTTTGAGCTTTCTTGTGACTACATAGATTAGATTAGATTAGATTCAACTTTATTGTTATTGCACATGTACAGGTACAGAGCAACAAAATGCAGTTTAGCATCTAACCAGAAGTGCAAAAGACAGATAGACCGACCACTGATGAAGATACTCTGGGGAGACCACAGGAAGGGAGCCATTCTGCCTCTCCTCCATCTTTAGGATGCTTGGACTTAAGTAGATCAGTTGATCATTTAGATCAGTTCAGGTGTTGAAACATCAGCTGCTGGATTTTCTTGTGATTAAGAAGCAGATATCTGAATGAAAATCGGTCAAAACCACTGAAAGAGTCAGAAGAAATAAAAAGTCAACATTCAAACCATGTTTAAAAAGTTCATGCGCCGAACTTCTTTCATAAAATCCCCGATTATTTTGACATTCGTTGGTTCCATTTAAACAACGAATACAAGAATTTTAAAGATCGCCCAAAAGAAAAACAGCTCCAACCTTTAAAGGACACATAACAGATGAAGAACATGCATCAGACAAACTTGAAACACAACACCTCAGTTTTGGACTAGTAACTTTATAATAATAAACTGTTCCATTTATTTAACCGATGATCTATCACAGACTCAGCTAATATTAGCCGAATGCTAGTGGTTTAGCTAACTAGCAGGGATGAATGGCTTCGCTTCCAGTGCGACTCCGCTTAAATAAACGCTTTCAACTTTGGCATCAGACCAAATATGGAACGAACCTGTTGTCGATAAGACTAGTCTCTACTGGGGATAAAACGCTTCAGTTTCCTCTCAGATTGCCTTCACAACTCACAACACTCGAACAGCAAAAGGCAACAAAGACGTGACAGTACTGCCGGGCTAGTGTGGACGCCGAAAGGCCTCATGTCGGAGAGGTGAAAAATAAATATCTTAGATCAAAGATCAACACTTCTAATTTAGATAGCAATTTTACAATACATATAATACAATGGTATTGTGTCTCATTGTCATTTGATGGATGAAATTAAATATATGAAGCCCATTGTGTCAAATAAAACCAAAATCTCTGACGTTCGTCCCCTCTGTCTCAACAATGGTACGAGCCGCTCGTCTTTTAAACCCGGCAGTCACATTATTGGCTAGTTGTGGGAAGTTGAAATTCTTTTATTTTCAGTTTATTCCACGCAGGTGATATTTAATATTTGTTGTTACAAAGAATACATTCAACATTAAATGCAATTATTTTCACATACAAAACCAGCCGTAAAAATATAATAAATGACAGTAAAATTGCAATCCGAGGTAGAAATTGAGTCCTCTGGAAATCCTAGAAGAGATGTTTTTGTTGAACTGTTCATATCTGCAAAATACCAGGAAAGACATTATCCCACATGCATCAGCCAGCAAACAATGACACAGAGAATAACATCATTCTCAGTCAGTTGCTCTGTGAAGGTGTAAATTCATCATCAGTGAATGCTGGCCTATCTCAGTATACGTGTGTCCTCCGGCTGTTCTCCTCCCCAGCTCAGGAGGAGGCGAGGCGCTGCTGCCCGCTGCAGCTCTCATACTCAGGATCTTCCTGCTCCTCTTTGATGGCCATCCTCTTGCCATCTTCTGCAGACAGAAGCAGCATTGCAGCCTTGAAAATGTCAGACCTACAGGCACTGGAGAAGGTGAGGGCTGTTTACCTTTGGCAAGCTGCAGGTCGAAGGAGTACTGTGTCTCCTGCACGTCGCTCCTTGGAGCCACACCCTTCATTTGGTCCCGCAGCTCCTTCAGCTTGATGTAGAAATGAACTTTATCTTGTGCACGCGGGAACTGTGCACAGCGGGGACTAGACGAGGGCATCAGATAGCACACCTGAGGAGGAGAACCTGTAGTCAGAACCTCAATCATGTCTCAGACCATTGAAAAAGCACCTGAACGCACTGTCTCAGTATCCGGAATTCTGTAGGGCTGCAGGCCGAAGTCCAGGTTTTTAGCTTTCACACCAAATGTTTCTTTGCAGAAGATCTCATAAATTCCTGCACATAAAAAAACTTTAGCCAGCTGTTGAACAAAAACAGCCATCATTAATATTTACATAAAAACTCCACCTTTTCCATTAAATGCCGCAATTAAAGGTTTGTATTTCTGCAACTTTGCCAGCAACTGTCGACCTCCTTCACGAATCTCCTTACTGGCATAAAAATAATTTTAATCTTAAAACATTAGGTGTATAAATCCTGCACATTTTAAATATGTTTGATGATGTGTGTCCCCAGCATCCACACCCACTTGGACAAGTCCTTGCTGCCCGGTGTGGTTCTCTCCACCATGTTGGTGAAACCGATGCCATAGATCTCTGGAAGACTCTGGTCATGTGAGTAATTCAGCTGTTTTTCTGTGAACCCTGACAGAAAGAGACATTTCCCTGAACAGATACAAGTACACGTATTAACAAGCAGCAGGGCAGCATGAACAGGGAGAGGAGGTGAACCTACAGAAATGGTTTCCAGGGTTGGGGTAATGGTGCCCTTTGTAGGCTGACAGCAGTCCTGGGTTGATCCCAATCTGAGAGGGGTGGGGGACAGGAGTCATGTTACAATGACAACACGTGGAAGACAGTTATCAATCATCAACAGTTTAATTTATCTAAATAAAATGACTGACGATCAGAATGTCGAGGTTTGGAGCAATGACGTCTGGCAGCGTCCGGGCCATGACCTCATCGACCGACATGCCATCAAATCGGTTCAGAACTCTCTTGGCCTTTTTGGAAGCTTCGACCTCGGTTCTCTGTCTCTGCTCTGTTTCAACACACTTAGCAGGTCGGCCTCTCTTCTTCTTCGTGGGTGTCACGTCTAGCTCAGCAAGACAGAAGGTGGAGGATGAGCCCTCTTACACAAATCAAATGTTTTAATTCGGATTTTTATTGTGTGATGGGGACAAAAGTGTGACCAAAAATCATAAACTAAATCACTTAAAGTCAGAAACAGATTATGCTGCAGCTGAGGTTTAACCAGACATCCATGTTCACACCTGGAGGTGGAGCAGCAGGTGGAGGCTCGGGGAGAATGCTCCCTGCTACAGGTTGAGGGAGCCGCTGCTGAGCTGGATGATGGTGCTGGAGAGAAGGGTGATGGACTGGATTCTGATAAGCTGGTTCTGTTGAATAATTCTGATAGGCCTGTTCTAAGAGATGATGATTACAGGATGATTCCCATGGGTGGTTCTGATCGGCATGGTTCCTACTGTGGTACTGATAGGCTGCTTCTGTGAGGTGGTTCTGATCATCAGACACCTGGTGTCCAGACATGACAGGTCCATCCCGTGGAATGACTGTACTGGGATACGACAAGACATACTGGTTTTCAGGTTGCTCCTGGCTGGGCTGATACCTATAGAAGATAAGGAGGAGAAGATTTGGATATTTGAATGCAACAAATAACAAATACTGAATGGAAAATAACCATGAATTCTACTGCTGTCGATTCAATTCCGCTTTTCAGCAGACTGAAAATATTTGGGAGCAAATTATCCAATATGTACATTATATATACATGAACATTATGATGTAAAAACACGTAAATGCATAAAGGTCCACGCAGCTGAAACTGTTTATAACCAAAGCCACCAACAGGAATTTTCCTCCATTTTCCACCATGTAAACTGATATAGTTATTTGTAATAACCGGTTTATTAATTAGGCTTCACGAATGCGACGTTAAGACAAATTCGTCGGATAGCAGTAAGCTAACAACATTACAACGGTTTTACATTAATGAAACGTATGGGCGACATACCTGTCATACATTTTGCTCTTTGTTTATTATATGTATACGTAGAAATCTATATATAAAATAATCGGCGAGTACTCCAAAACACAAAGACAATTTCAATAATTGAGGCAGTGAACAATCAATAAAGTTCAAGATGAAAAAAAAAACGGTGACTATTCCTCTAGCGAATCCTGCTGGTCTGGAGAGGTTTAACACACACACACACACACACACACACACACACACACGCACACACACACACACACACACACACACACACACACACACACACACACACACATATATATATATATAAACTTTAAAGTGCTGCGTGGCGTGAATAAACTGTAACATATGTGTTAAGATATATATTTTTTAAAATCATAAAAATGCATATCCTGAAATAAATCCATGTTAAATCTGCTTTCTTAACGACATCCTACAACATACCACTAGGTGGGCTAAATAACAATAGCGCCGTTAGATCATAGAAGAAGATGTTACCAAAGATCGCATATTCCCTCAAAACGGATTACTCTGTGTTGCGCAAAATAAAATAATAGCCTACTCCTCCTTTAATTGTAGT
This sequence comes from Takifugu rubripes, assembly GCF_901000725.2. Taxonomy (NCBI): domain Eukaryota; kingdom Metazoa; phylum Chordata; class Actinopteri; order Tetraodontiformes; family Tetraodontidae; genus Takifugu; species Takifugu rubripes. The sequence continues at coordinate 6,200,232 of NC_042293.1, read as the reverse complement.
ACAGTAGCTACTCTTTCTTCTCTTTTTGGGGAAACCATATTGACTACGTTTAAGTAATATCGAGTAATTTATTTATTAAAACTATGAGCTCTCTCAACTGATAAATATTCGGATTGGAAAAAGAACATTCTGATATGAAGAAATCAAACTGAGGTCAGTAACAACTTACCGTTTTGTTGTAGTGCTGCAAACACGAGCAGAGTGAGACGTCTAGAAAAACTATCTTTGTGTTAGCTAACAAAATGATCTGTGTCTCAGTGACAGACGAAAAGACAAGTTATTAAATCGTTGTAAACACCAGAAGGTAATTCTTCATTAGAGTAACAATCCTGTTACAATAAGGTAGTCTTTCATTTTCTCTCACGTCAGTCTGTCAGTTGAGTGAATTTGATGCTAACACTCTCGTTCTGCTGTAGCTGTACTTCACTGTTAAAGCTTGTTATAATTAATTTACTTGCATGATCTATGCCTATTCTCTCTTCTACATGCCCCCCCCCCCTTCTCTTCCCTCTACCCAGCCGGCCATCAGCAGTAGGGTCGCCCTACATGAGCCTGGTCATGCTCAAGGTTTCTTCCCGTTAAAGGGGAGTTTTTCCTTGCCACTGTTGCTTGTTGGGGGTCAGGCCCTGGAATTCTGTAAAGCACCGAGAGACAATTTTGACTGTAACAGACGCTATATAAATAAAGAATGATTAATTGATTTAAAAGCACTGCACTTAACCAAAGACACAGGTATTTAATACTGTTCTGTTTGCTTTCTTATCCTTCTAAGGAGAGAGGCAACATCACTGCCCTTGTTCCGGTCACCTTTCGAGATGCCCTCAGGTGTGTCGTGGCCCCGGTACATTAGGATGTTGGGGTCCAGTGTTTTGGCCATGTTTGCAGGAGCTCAGCTTGTCCACTTGTACTACCTGCCAGATCTGGTGTGGGAACTGTCAACTGTAATGTTGTGTTTCTCTCAGTTGTTCTCTACACTCATTGGTTTTGGCTGTCTTGTTGTTCGACTTTCTTCTTTTCTTTTCCGGTTATTTGCCAGAGTATTCCAGAGGTCCCACCAAAACCAGGTGAGCTGCAAACTGAGCTGCTTGGATACAAACTGCGAGCAGAAGCTGCAGCTCTGCAGCAGAAGGTCGACTCGCGATGACATTACAGCCCACCACTGCTGTCACGGACTCCCGCGGCTGCTCCCTGTTAACCAGGAGGGGCTGAAGTTCTGATGTTCATCTGCTGAGGACACTTTTGGAGGACACAAAAAACTTTTCAGAATGTAAAATATGAGGAATTCATGATTTTTTTCTCTGCTGGGCTAACAATAAAACACGAGGGCAATAAAAAGAACATCTTTGTAGATTCTCAATCATCCAGGTCATTGTTATCCAAAGTAAGATTTCTTTGTTAACTGGACTGGGTTTTTTTCTCTCTTGAAGGCTTTTCACCTCTCCAAAAGGCTTCTTCAGTTCTGAAGTCTCTGAGGGAAGAACTTGAAAATGTAGACCTTGTGGACCATTAGCATTCTAATGATCCAGGTGGTCACCTGAGAGTCATCAGCAGGGTTGTTCATCTAGTTTCCGTTTGTGTGCCTCCTCTTTGTCTGCTGGGTCACATGGTGGTGAATCACCAGGTCTCCTGAAACAGTGTGAACTTTTAGATTGTTGTTGGAAGGAAAGGAGGACCGCATTGTATGTAAATGATAGGAAGTCCCTTAGACCACCACTTCTGTTTAAGGATGGTTTTTCCAATTTGACATGGATGGCTTCCTTGACTGGAGTCTTGTAAAAATTCAGGAGAATCCTCAAGAAACAGGAACAGGAACTTTTTTTTTATCTGGAGAGAAGGCGAAACGTCTTCAAGAGAAAACACAAAAAACAGCCCAGTCGACAGAAATCATACCTTGGATAATGAAAATTTCTCAAAGAGGTTAATGACAAAAAAAATATGATTTTGTGATCGGAAGTTATACATTAATTTTAATGAATTTTCATGGAAATGTTTAGAATGGAAGGAAGAGCTGATTAAAGTTTGGCAATGTCTGAGATTCTGGAGAGACCTTGATCTTTCAAAGATTAAGGTCAAGGGGCTTTGATCATGAATTTGATCAAGTTTTATAATTTTGTATTACTACTGCCTGTATATTTACATGTATATACTATACTAGTTTTAATGTGTGAATAGATTTTTTTTAATGTTAACTCAAATCCAATAGTATACAAGACAGTAAAGCTATAATCAGAAAGTTGGTTATTATTTTAAAAGCTTCGCCGTTTTCTAAAGCTACGTTAGTTTATGTCACGTGTGCAAGCTGAGACGTAACCTACAACTCGCGCCTGTGCATCGTAGCAACGAGATCAAGCTACAGGCTTGGCTCGGTGATGAAGACGTCCTGGTTGTGAACACATGAAGATGGCGACGCCGCGAGAAAAAGATGCTACAGATTATCTTCAGAAACACAGAATCATGGAGCTCCTGGAGAACCTGAACAGCCTGCTGTTCTTCTACCGACCCGGTTCATGGTTACCCCCTTTTACACCTCAAACACCGAAGTTAATTGTTAACAAGCTAGCTGGAATACTTTGCTAATACTCTCAATGTAACAAAAATATGAAGTTATTTTGCAATATCACGTTTTAGTCAGATTTTAACATAATCGAAATTTCACTTAAAGCTATTCTGCATCGGTGAGATTTTAAAGTTCAAACATTTAAATCGAGTCTTTTGTGTTTGGTACAAAAAGGTTGTTTTCAATTGTATTTTAATCTGCTTGAATAGCTGGCAAATTAAACGTTTAAGGGTAAAACTTTTCCCCCACTAGTCTTTTGCTTAAAACCATTTTTTGGGGGGATTTTTTTTAAGTCTTCCAAAGTTGTAAATAGCAAGTGTTGCAATGTCTGACCTTACATTTGGTCATCTAAATAATTCATTTAATAAATGGTGTTTAAATAACCAACTTGTCACTGAGTATAATTGTCTTTGTGTGTTTAAGAGAATCCAAGAGCATTTCTGGTGGAACAGCTGAAGCAGCTTAAGGTTTCCCAACAGTGCGGCAGCTCAGGACCAAATCTGTTCAGCAATGATGACCTTGACACAATCTTTGGGATTCTGGACCCCAACAATCAAAACTACATCACTGGTGCCCAGTACAGGCAGGGTAGGTGTGGACCAAAACAGATTTAACAGGTCTGCAGCTCCTTTCATTGATTTTACATGATCTCATCTTTTCCTTAGCTCTGAGCACACTGGGTATCAGAGAGGTCAATGAGTATCCTGATGGCTTTAATGAGGACAGAATCTCACGGGAAACCTTCAAAAGTGAAGCGTAAGAGTAGCTGATGACGCAAACTTCTCTTTGCAACATCAACGCTTTTAGAGTTACTTTGTCGCACATGTCTTTTTTTTTTTGCTTTGTCTCAGGATTGAAGGTCTGCACCGAAGTTCAACCACATACAAATGATGAAGCTTTTTCTCTCTGCTAAACTGCAAACTTCCAGCAGCCAAACCAAACAGTCAAAGATTCAAACACAAGTCCTGTTTTTTTATCTTTCAACATAACACAAGTTCAATAAAACCAGAAGAACCTTTAAAAATAATGTTATGGCAAAGACAATGTTGTGTTTGTTGAATAAAAGAAATACTTTAGGTTGTGTATGGTCTGTCTCAGCTATGGTGACCAGATATGTTGACAGTGGCCAGGGACGACCACAGGGGCCCTACTGAGGACCCTGTGTTCTTTCACAACCAGGTTATAGACGAGATGTGGAGAAGACCCAGAGGGGAGCCCCAATTTAGCTGCTCCCCCAGTATCTGGACCTTATGGAGTCGAAGTCGGTTATTTTTCAGGGCTTTCCGTCATTTTGCAGCGTGGCTGTGTTGAATGCGCAGCGGCAGGGGGCGTGGCCAGTAGTTGACATTCCCGCCTCCTGCATAGTTCTCCGCCGTCATTTGGTACTTGGAGGTTAAATGAGTTACTTTTTACCCTCTATTCCCCCACTCAGTTTAACGGGTATTTTTCAAGAGGACGCCACCCTATAGGGCTCAGCATGGGTACCGTCCATGCCAGGGTAAGACAAGGTCCAGAGGGGGACATTTAGCCGGGACTTTGACCCCTCCGCGGGATCGGTGACAGCGGCGAACCACCGAGTTACGTAGCTGAAAAACATGGCGGACACTTTAGTCAGACGAGTGTTTATGTGTTCCTTTTGCTCTTAAACATGCCTACATATTGTAAACGTGTATGGCTGTACACCCATATACATACGGGCATATATGTGCACGTACGTATAAGGGAAAAGTTTAGTAAATTGAATCAAAAGCTTTTAAGCAGCTCACAATAAATCTTAACAACATATACTATATATGCAGTAGAGTATATCTAAGACGTCTACTGTAATTTAGTGTATATATCGATATAATATCGGTAGAGCAAGTGGGCGTGACCTAGCCTGTCCCCGAGTCCCTAAACGCATCCCTATCTCTGGTCGTTTAATCGCCTACAGTTTAAACCAAACTGTTAATTTGGGAAGATTTAAATGTTAAATTCTGCTGATGTATTCATTGCTGTCAACTTACAGTTGCCAATAGTTTGTACCTCCTTGCTATAATTGTGATGTGTTTCGGCTTTTCAGAGCCTGGACCCTCTGCCCATGCAGGGGCCAGAACTTGGGGTCCAACCTGATGACATTGAGGCTCCAGGTGTGGCTCGTGAACCACAGCAGGAAGTTCTAGACAACAAGAATGTGAGGTTACAGTCTGAAATATATATACTGTAGAGGATCAACACAACCGTTCATATATGGTTGAGGTGGTTATTTGCTTTTTTTGTGTCAGGTCATAGTTCAGCGGGTGCACATTGATGGACTCTGTCGAACCAAGGATGATCTGCTCACTCATGAAATCTCTGGAATATTCGGGGCCAAGAACTTGATTGATGTATGTTCTCGTTGCTGACATAGCTGTAGGCAGACAGTCGCTGTTGTTAAGGCTGTGTTTTACTGCACAGGTGATGCAGAAGTCCCATGAAGCTCGACAGCGACTCTTGCGTCTGGGAATCTTCAGGAAAGTGGAAGTGGTCATCGACACCTCACAAGGTACCGCCAAGTCATGGACGTACAGCCTCACCTGAGACCCCGTCTTTTCAGTTCAAATAACACCTACCTTCTGCCTGAGGAGGCAAGGATGCGCTTCCCAACGGCTTGGATGTGACGTTTGAGGTGACTGAGCTCAGAAGGATGACGGGCAGCTACAACACCATGGTGGGCAACAATGAAGGCAGCATGGTCAGTCGCTCACTGTTCATCACACATCCCTTGATGGTTCACTGGTCCTGAAATACATGACATACATTTTCTAACTTCAGGTGCTCGGTGTGAAGTTACCGAATGTGTTTGGTCGGGCTGAGAAAGTAAGTTTCGAGTTCTCCTATGGCACCAAAGAGACATCCTACGGTTTGTCACTCTTCAAACCTCAGCAAGGAAATTTTGAACGCAAGTGAGAGACTCCCATATTCTGATGACGTGAGGTCGGTCCAGCTTATCTGAGGGCTTGATGCTTGACGTTTCTCTGACTTTTGTTTCTTTCTTTCAGCGTCAGAATCAACGTGTACAAAGTGACGGGTCAGTTTCCATGGAGTTCGCTCAGAGAGACGGACAGAGGTGTCTCGGCCCAACTCACTGTAAATCCCTTCTTGTTGCTATAAAAGTTTATAGATTCGTATGAATTATTTTGGGAACATTCAGGTAAGCTGGCGTGAGGACAACTGATTGCCCTTGAACACTGACGTGTAGTGTGGTGGCCATGCAGTCGCCATCTTTATGTCCTTGCCACCTCTCACAAGTGCAGATTTCAGGAGCTGTTAGTTTACTTGTTTATCTGGTGTCTGGACTGTGCGTGTGATAGTCTTTCTTCTTAGTTTCCAATGTTGAAGACCAGTCAGACCCTGAAGTGGGAGGGCGTGTGGAGGGAACTGGGCTGTCTGGCTCCTGGTGCCTCTTTTGCAGTTCGGGAGGAAAGTGGACATTCCCTCAAGTCCTCCCTGTCGGTGTGTGTTTATCCATGACTTCTCTCTGCCAACCACAGTTGTGCTCTGACTGTTTGACGGTCTTTTGGTTTTCCAGCATGCCATGGTCATTGACACCAGAAATTCCTCCATTCTTCCCAGTAGTGGAGGCCTATTGAAGATGCACCAGGTTGGCCGTTGAACTCACAGTTTGAAAGTTAGATCTGCAGCCTGATAGACTCCACAGTCAGCTTCTGCTCTTCTGCTTCTGAAGGAACTCGCTGGGTTCACTGGAGGAGATGCCAGTTTCTTGAAGGAGGACTTTGAGCTCCAGCTGAATAAAACTCTCCTCTGGGATTCTGTGAGTGAGAGTTCTTAAAAGCTTCTGTTGCTTTGCTTGTTCACGTTGGCACAATTAAAACAGTAACTTCCAAGGGACACATTGAACAGCTTGTAGCACGTTAGCGTAGCATCTTAGCATATCGCGTGAGTGTTGGTACACCCAGATCAGATGAGCAGTTCCTGCCAGCTAATGTCTGTTGATCTTCAACGTTCTGTATAGTCTCAACAGTTGTTCTGACTGGTGCTTTTGATTATTCCTTCAGGTGCTCTCTGCCTCACTGTGGGGCGGTCTGATTCTACCCATTGGAGACAAACCCAGCAGCATCGCTGACAGGTACAGATACTTGGTAGCACTGTTCACTGTTTAAAATGAAACCTGCTGAGTGTTGGGGTGGATTCAGCACCGCCTGTGACTGAAGACTTCAGAGTTTTTACCTGACAACGGTTAAAGTTTTATCGTTGGAGCTTCTACAAAGCAGGAAGGTTGTCCTTTTCTTAAAAATGTTGGTATCAAACCCTAAGGTTCTACCTGGGGGGCCCCACCAGCATCAGAGGATTCAGCATGTACAGTTTGGGTCCACAGAGCGAAGGTAACGCAGGTCCTTGGCTCTGTTGCTAAGCAACCAGGCAGAATCTGAATGACTTGTTTGACAGTATGTGTGCTGTTATTACTGGTCTGACAGGCGACTACCTGGGCGGAGAGGCATATTGGGCTGGTGGCCTCCACCTCTACACCCCTCTGCCCTTCAGGCCAGGCAGGGGTGGCTTCGGGGACCTCTTCAGAACCCACTTCTTCCTCAATGCTGGAAACCTTTGCAACCTAAACTATGGTGGGTCCAGACATGAGGAGCATCAGGGTTGTGTTCAGAGACCCAGACTCAATAGGTCTCATTCATGAAATGTGAGCACAGCACAAATTTACGTGAATCTCACATTCATCAACATTTCTGTGGCTCAGATCTGTTTGTAGCTACTAATAAAATCTACACACGCTTTCTACTGTGTGTAATGCTTGTTTAAATGTAGACACACATAAATAATGCTTGTCACTCTTGTAAATTACAATTTTAATTCATATTGTGCTGTTTAGATAATAAGCAGATGCCTTTTTAAAAAGGTGATATAGGCATCTTGACAAACAATTACAAATATAAGACATTGCTAGTTAAATTAATTGTCAATAGGTGGCTGTTAACCGTATCACTTTTTAAAAATGTTAGATAGCTCTACATTTTGACAGCTATCATGGATTTAGATTCAGCTATATCAATTATGCACAATATAACATTGCTGGTTTCATATTTCTACTTCAATCTGGAGAGAAAATTGCCCAAATTGTTTGGTACTGTCTGACCTACGTAGACTGAATTGATCACGAAGGTATCTGTCATCTAAGGTATCTTTTTTTTAGAATGTAGACTATTGTGACACAACATTTATTACCTTACCATCTGAGATGATTCCTGACACAGTGCTCTCCCCAATAATTCCTGCAATGCGCTTTGACAATATGGACAGTGAGCCTCCTCCTCCTGTGGCAGATATATTTTTGCTGTGTACACAAATACATTTTTTGGCCTCCCGTTTTTAGATCAAACCACTTTCTTTTGACCTCGGGCATGGTTCTGGGGACAGCAGAGACCACATTAACTGCATCTGTTACCTCCTTCCAGGCTTTTGATTTGCATGTCCCAGTCACACCACTGCTAATTGATGACAATAAAATTAGTTGTTTTTTTTTGTTTTTTTTTAGCTCAGCTTCACTGAAAATAATCCCTATCTCTGCTTCAGAAAGTTAAAAAAATTTGGTTCTCTCTCATTTTGCTTATGCCATGACTGACAGGTAAACCGGACCCATCAATGTCCACCTCCTTTTATGGTGCTCTTTGCCAATTCATGAGTGGAGATTTATGCAAATAGCTGATTGGCAGAAGCGCACTGTCAATTTCTGATTGTTTGGCATTGATGATCTACAGACGTGTTTACGATCAGATCTGAGTTTTCCCGAACACAGTTTAATATGTTTCATGAATGAGACCCAATGTGTCCAGCCTGTTTTTAGCCTGTTGTATCTGGTTAAGAGTCCTGTCACACTCCAAACATGCGGAGAGCCTGGCCACGTCTGTCTGCTCCACACTTCATCCATGATGTGTTTGTGTCTCCTCAGGTGAGGGACCGCAAGCACATCTGCGTAAACTCGCGGAATGCATCCGGTGGTCATATGGGCTGGGCGTGGTGCTGCGTTTAGGAAACATTGCCAGGCTAGAGCTGAATTATTGCATTCCGATGGGAGTCCAGAGTGGAGACAGGTGAAGTCACAGTTCTAGTAAAGGATGCTTTTACCTACTTCCAACCACATTTCTGCATCCAGAAACAAATCTCTGTTCCAATATTGTTTGGGCTAATTTCCTTTGATGTCTGCAGGATTTGTAATGGGATCCAGTTTGGAGCAGGAATCAGATTCTTATGAAACCACCCTGGTTGTGTTGCCATTTTATGCCAGAAACATTTGATTGCTACTTGTACAGAATGCTGAAACGAACTTATTCAATTAAAATGTTTGCACTTGATAGGTTGTTGTCATGTGTCTTTTCTTCACATCATTTAATGTTGCATAACCCCAGTTGTAGATTATTAATCCGAGGTAAGGTTTTTGTTCTCTGAAAATGGGTTCATTTGGCTGGAACCCAGAGCAGAATGTGAGGGTCTTCTTGTCGTGGTTTTTCAGTGTTTTGAGACTTTGGCCATCAAGTTGAGCATATCTATCTCAGTTCTAGCCCAACCAATTCTGAAAGCAGTGAAACGTTTCCTTCCTCCCCAATACAGCAGGTGGCAGCACACAATGCAGCGCTCGATCAGAGCCGCACACTCAGAGGAAGTAGCATTGGCAGCTACGAGCTAAAGCTAGTATCGAGATTGGTGAACTCACCGTGGTGGTGTCCCTCGTCTGAATTCCAGAAATTTCATGTCTCCGGCACCGTCACAAATCTCTGTTCTAGTGTTGTGGACAACTTTATCGAGATTTGCCGCGGTTGTGTGAGTCGACGTTCAATCAAGTGGGGTGGTATTGTCCTTTGATTTTATTGGCGGTCTTATTTGTGAGCGCCCGGACACGCTGATGGCGGTCACTATCGAGGATCTCTATCGGAACTACGGGATCCTTGCTGATGCAAAGGATAGCCTGAGTCAGGTAAAGGTGCAAATATGCGTTTGGTCTAATAGAGTTGGACCGTAGGCACGTTTATTCACTGTACATGTTCATTGTTTCTCCGATACAGCCGGTAGGTAGAGCGGCTGTGCGCTAGGCTAGGCTAGCAGACCGGTTATTGCTAATGGCCTGGTCATTGGGATTGTTGTGGTCGGCACGTCGGGTATTTCCTCACCAATAACCCCATTATGTGTGCATTGAATTCTGATTATAAGTGCATTAATCAACATTTCACGTATTTCTTCTCTCATCAAATTAACCCTCGGCAATCAGATATTAACAGTAAACTGGATAATGGCTGCAAACCTTAAAAACCCAACGAAGATAGTAAATTTGGTGTGGAAACTATCTCGTTATGTTGTTGAGGATGTGGCATCACCGTGGGGATTTCTCTGTAATGTCTCCATGACCTGATCCACATGTCTACTAATGACCTTTTGTTGTTGCAGCACAAAGATGCCTACCAGGTCATCCTAGACGGTGTGAAGGGAGGCCCGAAGGAAAAACGTCTGGCAGCCCAGTTCATTCCCAAATTCTTTTCATCCTTTCCTGACATGGCCGATACAGCGATCAATGCTCAGCTGGACCTTTGTGAAGACGAAGATGTGTCTGTGAGTGTTGGTATTGGGAAAACACAACAGACACATTTTTATTTCAACCTAACGGTCGGTTCTGCTCTTCTGGTCTGTCCAGATTCGACGGCAAGCCATTAAGGAGCTCCCACGTTTTGCAACAGGTGACAACATCCTGAGGGTTTCAGACATCCTCACACAGCTCCTTCAGACAGGTGAGTGACCCAAATGCTGTGGGTTCATCTCCCATCCCTACCCATATTAGGATGTGCTCTGAGCCCACTGGTGATAACTTCTGGTTTTGTCTCCGCTTCAGATGACTCGGCAGAATTTAACCAAGTGACTTCAGCTCTCATTTCCATCTTTAAGATTGATGCTAAAGGTAAATGTTTCTCTCATGTCAGTCTGTGGCAGATTCCTAACGATCAGACAACAACTTATATTTCAACTTATATCACCTGTTATTTGAGGTGTAATTCCGCTGGTTGCATCTCCTATTTGTGCTCATCCAGGCACTTTGGGAGGCCTCTTTTCCCAGATCCTGCAGGGGGAGGATATTGTGAGGGAGAGGGCCATCAAGTTTCTGGCTGGCAAACTGAAAACACTTCCAGAGGATGTCATGACGAAGGAGGTGGAGGAATATGTCTTTGCAGAGACAAAGAAGGTTAGACTGCAGCCTTTTTACTGAGTGACACTGGATAATTACATTTATCATCCATCTGCTTCTCAAATATCAGATTTAAAATCTTTAACTTGGGGTTAACTTGGTGTTCTGTGGCAGATGAGGAATCTGGGAAATGTTTTGTCTAGAAATGTCAGATGAAAAAGCTGACTGAAGGTTGCGACTGTCCTCAGGTGCTGGAGGATGTGACGGGGGAGGAGTTTGTGCTGCTGATGCGGGTGGTGTCAGGCCTGCGGGTGCTGCAGACGGTCAGTGGCAGGCAGCAGCTGGTGGAGCTGGTGGTGGAGCAGGCCTTCCTGGAACAGGCACTCAACCCCGCCGACCCCGACACTGTGGATCGCCTGCTGCAATGCACACGCCAGGCGCTGCCCCTCTTCTCTGTGAGTGCCTCAACTGTGGTTTAAATGCTGGAGGGATATTTGTGATGGCCCCTGAGAGCCACACACTGGCTACCCCTCAAGGGTGGCAGTTCTAACTGGTAGGAGAGCTCCAGAATGCGTTTCACCACCGACTGACTGATCCTGTTTCTCCTCTGGCAGAAAAATGTCCATTCCACTCGTTTTATAACGTACTTCTGTGAACACGTCCTGCCCAATCTGAGTGAGCTGACCAGTCCTGCAGCCGAGTTGGACATCCAGCTGGAGGTGAGAGCTACACACACGCACACCTGTAGTGTCTCTTGAAAAATAAATAATTTAATCACTGATTCCATAGAAACATTGTTTCTAACATTGTTAATACCAAGACCTGCCTGGGTCACTGAAGTGTGTGTATGTGTTCAGGTGCTGAAGCTGCTGGCTGAGATGAGTCCTTTCTGTGGGGACATGGACAAACTCGAGTCCAACCTCAACATGTTGTTCATCAAACTTCTGGTGAGAAAGACGTCAGTCTACGTAACTCGGTGGTGGCTATTAAAGTGGCAAGATTCAAGCTGTTTTTCACTGCTGATGTTGGAGTGATGTTGAAGTTCTGAATCGGCTCACTGAGACGATCTGGTCCCAGTGATTCTCTGCTGCCTGTAAATACCCTCCAGAAGCAAGTTTGTGGATTAAATGTCCAAGAGTGGACTTTATCCTCATTGTTGTTGGTGTCTGTGGCTTGTTTTAGTAGCAACAGACGTGGCTGCTTCTGATGCCACCCAAGGCTGTCAACAATCATTTCAGCTGGGCACCCTTGGATATATGATATACCTCTGAACTGCTTGATTTTTTGGTTTAAGGTCAAAACAAGTCATATTTTGAAAAAATGTGCAGGAGTTCATGCCGCTGCCGCCAGAGGAGGCAGAGAACGGAGAGAACACAGGGAACGAAGAGCCCAAACTGCAGTTCAGCTACGTGGAATGTCTCCTCTTCAGTTTCCATCAGCTCGGAAAGAAGCTTCCAGACTTCCTCATTGACAAAGTGGACGCTGAGCAGCTGAAGGATTTCAAGATCAGGTAAGAGAGACTTGACCTATGCTGTGCAGCAGCTGCCTTCGCGGGGCACAGCACTAACACTGTTTTCACACAGGTTACAGTATTTCGCCAGAGGTCTGCAAGTTTACATCAGACAGCTGCGCGTCGCTCTGCAGGGGAAGACGGGGGACGCTCTAAAGACGGATGAGGTAACGTCTCAGCACTGCTGCTGCAGGTGACTTCACGGCTGACTCCATTTAAAATGTTCATTTCTTTTTTGGAGCAGAACAAGATTAAAGTGGTCGCTCTGAAGATCACAAACAATATCAACGTGCTCATTAAGGTGAGGTGGTGTTCTACACACACACACACACACACACACACATCTGCTTTGAGACTCAACTGTGATTCCTGTGTCTGATCCAGGATCTCTTCCACAATCCTCCATCATTCAAGAGCACCGTGACATTGTCCTGGAAACCAGTCCAAAAGGCTGAGGCGCTGGTGTACGTTTGTCTCTGTGGTTCTCGGCTGACAGAAACATTTCGTTCCTGATGGTTTCTTCTTTTTGCAGAGCCAAGCGTCCATCCACTGACACGATGAATCCTGGAGCCACCGCAAAGAAGCCCATCCCTGCTCAGCCTCGGAGGGATGCTCGGCAGATCTACAACCCCCCCAGTGGCAAGTACAGCGCCACCATTGGCAACTTCAACTATGGTGAGGAACGCTTTATGGCATCGAAGGCAACACAACCTGCTGCTGCAGGTCACTTGTAGCTGTAACCTACATCCACTCTTTAACACTTATAAAATGGTCTCATTTGTTTTTCTTGGCTCGAATGCTTTTGTCTGTTGTCTCGGCTGTGATATCACACAGATGGTGTTTGACTTTTGTGTTCAGAACAACGTGGAGGCTTCAGGGGCGGCCGAGGACGAGGTTTTGGCTCCAGGGGGGGTAGAAGCCGGGGCCGTGTCTATTGAACCCCTGGCAGCTGGCAGAATGGCGTCACATCAACACAGACTCCCTATTTTTTCATTTTCCTCATCTTCTCCAGGCCTCCACATCCACCTGCTGATTGTTGGCAGGGGGGGCTTCTGGCTCAGACTTTTAACCCTTTCCTTCACATCATCCTCTGGGCCAATGCATCCAGATTGATTTTAAAGTATTCAGTGGTGTATTTTTGTGGAACAAAACTTTCAATTTGTGAGTGAAACTTTTGTCAGTTTGTTGTAGAGAAAGATCTTTAAAAAAAAGAAAAAAGAAAAAAAGAAACTTGTTTGAAGCTTTTCTTTTTTCCCCCCAACTTTTTATTTAATCACTTTTTTATTATAGTTAAGTTAGTCTGTTGATAATGCAACTTTGTATGAATGGATGTTTTCTTTTTTTATCATAAACTTGTACGATATAATATTTGGCCACTGCTTGTTTTCTCGCTGTCGCTCTCCTGGAATATTTAGTTTTTTCAGTCAGCATCAGAGAATAAAATGAAGACTGAAGCTGTTTTTAAAATAATTTTATCTTTTCACATCACTTTCTTGTTTAACTAACCACCACACTGGTAAGCTGCCCCAGAATATTTTTCCTAAACAATGAAATGTTTTCTGGATTGTTTGGATGCAGGTTAATTATTCTAATTAAGTTATGAGCCTGCTTTTTTTTCTTTTGTGTGTATGCAAAGTTAAACTGAATAAAACTCAAATGAAATTTCAATATTTATTTTTCTTTTTTTAAAAACAAAAACCCAAACACTTTCTTTAATGAAACTGGTTTAGAGAGGTTTCACTCTCATTTACGTCGGGACGCGCCAGTCCTGTCAATTCACCAGTCCTGTCGTGCGCAGTGTCGCCTCTAGGGGCGACGCAGGCCGCTGTTTTCCCGCCACAGCGACAAATCTATTTTTATCTCTGGTTCGTCTGCATGCGCATGCGCGGACTGATGCCCGAAGTCCTGGTGTGTTTCTGGTTCTGGAGTCTTTCAGCCTCACGTGTTTGCATTTATCAAACCTCCAGTTCCGCTTTTAGGGCAACAGGGGGCGACATGCAACAAACACTGCTCATTGATCGTGACCAGGTATTTCCCAACACACAACAGACACACACCCGGAACACTAATGAGGAGTGAGAGAGCATCAGTAATTCCAAAGACTCGGTGGGCTCTCTGTCTGACTCTCTGTCTCTGGCTGTTGTGTGATGTGCGGGTGTTATGGAGAAAGCACGAGACCATCATCAGAATGTATATGAATTTTCTGAGTCGAAGGTATTTTGATGTTCGGGGCTGAGCATATGAATCACATAAATAAAATTAAAAAAAACTTTCCTTCACACACATTAGTAATTCTCCTTTAACTGTTCAATGATTAACTTTTAACTTATGTTAACCTAAGTTAACAAATAGAATATCATGTGACAGTAGATCATTCAATTAATCTGTTGAATGCAAACAAATTACTGGAACAAAAATTAAATACACCGGTTTTACTGGGTCAGAGAGGATAGTGGAAATGGTTATACTGGTGTTCATCCATTGTGTTTAGCAGGTGATTCAGTGTTGGACAGTTGGACAGCTGAGACCCCTCTGAAAGCAGCTCAGGTGCATCCTGCTGTGGGCTGTGTTGGGAGCCGTCTTGGTCTTCACCTCCACCTGCTGGTGCTCTTAGAAGCACCTCCTACTCTGAGTGCTGGGAATAGTAACAGCAGCTCTAAAAATAGCAGCCAGTGAGTATTAACATGTCAGCTTCAGCTTTGCACGTGTGACTGCTGTGAGGAACACTGTACAGTTAAAAATACCCAGCAGCCCCTGCAGCTGCTGTTGATGCTGTTGCTGCTACTGTTGCTGTTGCTGCTGCTGTCACAAAGGTGAATAGCTGAATATATCCTGATCAGAAAGTCATATTTGGTCTCCAGTTTTAGCACCACACCAGGGTTAATCTGTCAGATTTAAATTAAGTATTATTCTGTGAAGAGAATCCTAACTCTGTACACCCCCCCCCCCCCCCCCCCCCCGACACACACACACGTTACATAATACTGCATATGAACAGACTCCCGTGCCTGCACACACACGGTGAAATGAAGCCTGCTTACAGCAGCAAAGCCCTCCATTCACACAGCTGAGCAGCTGAATGACTGAGAAGAGATGAGGGAATGAATGAGTGAGGAATGAATTAATGAATGAATGCACATGAGTGAATGAAGAGGAGCAGCTGAGGGAGGTGAAGAGCGCAGGCGCGCTGCTGCTCTTTGTCTGCTTTTTCTCCTCTGTCAGAGGGAACACACACTCTGGCTTCTATAAATAGCTTTATAGCTGCACTTCCACTGACATCATTTAGACAGCAGAGATGGAAAAATAAACAGTAGGTTCAGGGTTCCTGCACACACACACACACACACACACACACACGCACACACACACACACACACACACACACACACATCTGAACAGGCCAGTTGGTGCTTTCAGTGGAAAGTCCCAAAGCCCCAACATGCATTTATTCTTTTTTTATATGAACAAGTTTTTCTCTTTATCCTTTATGGCACTAATAATGTCCAACATGATCCTGTGTGTGTGTGTGTGTGTGTGTGTGTGTGTGTGTTTGTGCCTTGCTTTAACCTTGGTTTGGCTCAGCCCTCACGGCCGCTATGGCCTGTAATGTCATCATGTTGTTGCTGTCACTTCCTGTCTGCCCGGTTGGATCTTCTGAAATCAGAGAAAGACCTCTGAAGAACCAGGACAGCTGGCAGGCAGGCAGGCAGGCAGGCAGGCAGGCAGGCAGGCACAGGCATGAACCCGTCCGTCCGTCTATGGCTCTGTTGTTTCGTTATGCTTGTTTCTGAGTTTCTAATTGGGTTTGGCTGTTCTTTCCCCTGTAAGCCACGCCCCCTGGTCACCATAGAGGCTGGTTACCCCAAACCACCTGACCCCAAAGTTCCGGCCCTTCACCATCAGAATTAATTTGATACTATTTTTGACAGTCCGTGTTTCCAGGGGAGACTTAATGACGCAGTGACGTCAAAGCAGGTCAATAGCACAGCGCGGGAGAATACAGACAGACAGACAGACAGACAGACAGACACACACACACACACACACACACACACACACACACACACAAAGACCAAACCAAACAGACAGACAAGGTTGCCGACAGACATTTTGAAGGCTCCTGGGCGCGTGCCTACTCTCCGGTCTCATTCATCTTTTTCGTCATTCACATCCTCGCGCGCTCAGCTCGCGGCACAAGTTCTTACGGTCGTGCGCGGTTCCGGAAAACCGACACTTCAGGGCTGCAGTCCAGCTTTGCCTGCGACACCTCAGGACAGGTGAGTCGTCTCTGTCTCATCTGAAGTTCACAGGTGAACGCGCGTGGTGTTTGATCTCTGGACGAGGTGACGATCGTCGGACGGATGACGCCTGGGAGGGAGTCACGTGACCGACCCCTCCGGGTCACCCCGTCCTTTAATATATGTAGTTGGTGTTGTAACTAAAGCTCGCAGCAGTTGTGGTTGAACTCAGAAATGATGGAAGGAGTTTGGCGACATCACGTGGTCGTCATTGCGCGCGATTCTCCTTGTTTGTGATCCGGACTTTGTATGCCTGCGTGTGCACACGGGTATGTCAGAGAGCGAGATACTAAAAAATACAAATACTGATAGAAGTGGTGCACAAATTCTACCTTCTGGTTCTGATCTTTCCTGGCTCCGTTTGCTGATCTGCTCAAAGCGCGTGTCCATGTCTGTGCACGCGTTTACCAGCAGTCACGGCCATACGGTTGGCCGACAGGCGGTGATAAAAATAGCACAGAGCGATGCGACGGGCGCAGCCCTTCTCTCCCCCCCAACACACGCGCGGCGTGCTTTCCCTCACTCTCCTCTATGTGCGCGTGTGTGTTTGTATGTATGTGTGTGTGTATGTGTGTGTACGCGCGCGCATCTGTAAGACATTTGGCAAGCGTCCATCCACTGACAAGAGATCTGTAAGAGATCTGTCTCTCATCAAGCTTCGCGCGCTGTAAAGTGAGAGAATCTGAACGTGACGTCAATGCCTAGTAACTGACGCAGCCTCCCAACAACCAAAAAGATGAAGCCGCGCGCTTAGTGCTTATTTTGCTTCTCTCGTCAGCGGAGCTTAATTAGCAGATATTACAGCTCCGTGGAGTTGAAGAGGAGAAGCCCAGAGGGGATGTCGGGTAATCCGCTGGTGTGACTGGAAGCTTCTGAAGACATCAAACACTGGGCGAGCTCCACATGTTAGATGTTCTGGTTGAAAGTATTGTTTTAAAGAGGAGGAGTAGGAGGAGGAGGAGGTACACTCCCACCCCCCACCATCACCTACCAAAAAAATCTCTGCAATGATGCACCGGAGAAGTGGAGAAGAAGCGATGCTCTGATCTTCAGGAGGAGATGTTAGGTTAATCGACTTCACATCCATCCGCGCGTCGAAGCGACGCCTTCGTGAGTGATTCTTTTGTGTGTGATGTGTCCTAAAAATAGCATCATAGTTTAGATCTTGCGCCAGAAATAGACAGACGGGATTCACTTGTGTGTAAAAGGAGGTGATCCTCTGCAAACTGTGACTGCTTGCCCGTACAGAATCACGCACGGGGGGTTGATCTGTTGCATCTGCCGCTGCTGAAATCTGCCATCTGAATCTGTGTGTGTGTTTTATTGCAGGATGGTGGCGGCTGAGCTGGGTGAGTGTTCCAACACGCGCTCTGTAATCATTCCTGTGCGTGCATGCTCACAAACACGTGAATCCAGCTGTGGAGGATCCTCTGAGCATGTGGAGGTGTGGAGGATGAGATTGGAGCCTTCCTGCAGGGTCGGAATCTCCCTCTCTCCAAATAACAAACTGGCTTTGTCTGCTGGCGCTGCTGAGCCACTGTCACAGGGAAGCCCCGCCATTCCTCCCTGTTTGTTGTTGAGTGCTCCCTGGAAGAAGGAGGAGGAGGAGGAAGGGGTAGAGGACGGGGCGATAGAGAAGGAGGAGATAGAGGAGAAGGCAGAGGAGGGGGAGATAAAGGAGGAGATAGAGGAGGAAGAGGAGATAGAGGATGAGATAGAAGAGGAGATGGGGAGGAGATATAGGAGGAGGAGGTGAAGGAGACTGAGGAGGAGATAGGGGAAGACGTGGAGGAGATAGAGGAGGGGAGATAAAGGAGGAGGAAGAGGAGAAGGTAGAGAAGGAAGAGGAGGAGAGCTGATGCTGCAGCGGAGACTCGCCGCACCGCGCGGGGAAACCCGGAGCTGTCCAACAGCGGCGGTGCTGAAAGCTGCAAGCGGCCGAACAGGCTACTGCTCATCGCAGCGTGCGCGCGCGCGCGTGTAGGGGGAGTTCTGGCTGCCGGAAGCTTTATTTACTCTCAGCGATTCTTCTCAGTGAATCTGAGGACAAACACCTCCGCCTCCCGCAAAGATTTGGCTCAAACACACGTTGGAAGCCTTTTTCATTCCCGCCGTTTGAACGACCGCAACTGTGTCGCTTCTGTCATTTCCTCAGACTCCTGTAGGCATCTGACCAGCTCATGAGAGGCAGATTCTCTGTTTGGAAGCTTGTCCGTGGAAAGCCGCGGAGGGTGAATATGCTCCAGGCGGTAGCTCTGCAGCCCCAGCAGAACCAGAACCGGCCTCATCCGAGCCCCTATCTTCACCAAATGCACCAACACACAAACCAACCGCGCCGCGGGTCCTGGTCTGTCTGAACGCGCATTCTGGCTGCAGGGGGCAGGTCTCTCCCGCCGCGCTTGTAATTTCGTTGGAAACAACATGAATTCCCGAGTCGTGACTGTTAAAGTGAGTAATGTGCGCGTTGGCTGCGTCAAGAGAGGCAGCCAGTGCAGCGCAGACGGAGGGAAAGAATCGTGACTGACTGGGCCGCAAATACAAGACCACCCAAGGAAGGTTTTTCTTCCACCAGGAGAGCATCTGGGCTGGACGGGCTCGGCCTCGGTTGGCGCTTCTTAAGGCAGACTAGTTGGGTGTTTTTTGTGTGTACAAATCTGGAGAGGAGGAGTTCTGATCCGGATCGTGACCCGGCCTCCACCCGTGTAAGTCAGCAGGAAGGAGGGGGTGTCCGTAAACAGGTGAGTTGTGTTTACCAGCTGGGTGTTTGAGCACAGTGAAGGTGTGTCCTGGGTGTTTTTAGGGTTCCGCTCATGTCCCTCGTCCGTGTCGGTTGTGGTCTCCTCTGAACTCCGAGGGCTGCGGCGACGAAGCTCCTGCAGATCTGCTTCTGTTGCGTCGTCACATGTTGCTGAATTTACATATATATGTGTATATGTGTATGTATACATATATATAAAATCAGAATAAAACGCCTGGATAGTGTTCATCCAGTTGTGTATCACTATGTTCTGTATAGATCACAATTTGGTTTGCGTTGCCTATTTTTTTATTTATTTTTTTTTCAAAAAGGGGGGTCCCTATATGAGCGAGACGGCGATTGGTTGATGACGAGAATTGCTCCGTCCAATCAAATTCATGTCTGCTCTCTTATTTATTGGCAGCAGCGGCAGTTTTGCTCTCTCTTGTCACAGAGCGGCGGAGCGGTTGCAGACGCGCACATACGATTCGGCGCGATACGGAGCAGAGCGGCGCGGCGCGTTGATGGGGATATAACACACTGACAACAGCACGCATCGATATACGGGGGTGGGGGTGGGGAAAGAGGGGGTGCGTTGTGCTCTACACAACCGGATAGAAACAGAAGATAGTTAGTGTGAGGAAGCTGTGACTGGAGAATTTAAACTGGAATCATCGGAGGCGCCGTGGACAGCGGCAGCATCCTGAAGACCTGTGTGTGCGTGTGTGTGCTTGTGCGTATGTTTGAGCGTGCCTGGAGTTGTTGGAGATGCACTCCTCGCAGCGGAGGGAGCTCCCGGAGAGGGCTGACTCCGCGGGCGTCGCGGCAGCAGAAGGATGTCCTTCACGAATCTTTTTGCGGTCTGGGCTTGCTGTTCTTTACTGGTAATCTGGGAAGCCCTTACCCCAAAAAGCATTTGCGGAGGACGCGATCACCGCACGGCAAGACTTCACCCGCGGAGGATCTACTCGTGGAAGCTTAGAAGCTTTATTTTTAGAGTTTTTGTTTATCTCATTTGGCAGTTTTCACGTTGGTTTGTCGTTATTTTCATTTACTCTGCTTGTTTTCTGTAATTCCACAGCTACCAGGTTTTTGTATATCGCCGCCCATTGGTTTTACTTTTAATTGTGTTGAAGCGGCAGCTACGTCACATGTTTAATTCACAAAAGAAAGAAATGCTTAATTTTCTGCCAGCAAATATATTTACAAAGCAAGCCAAAAAAAACTTTGATGACACCCCCACCCTCCCCCAAAACACGAGGACACCCCAACTATAAACAAGAGGCACGTGGGCAACACAGGAACTGAATGGGAGTGAGATGAAGAAAGAGAGCGAGTGCACGATGTGCATGTTTGGAAAAAACCTCCCCCCCCCACACACACACACACGTGCAAGAGTTGTCAGGGAATCCCCGGTAAGGCCGAGCTGCTGCTGGAATACTGTTTGCATCCACGTAGCCACCACACACACACACACAAACACACACACAAACACACAGGGAAGGACTGACGGACATTCTACCTCGAGCACCTCGAGCACCCCCCACCCACCCACCGTCACACGAACCCTCCTAAGATTCTGAGTTCCGGGAGGATAAAGGCACCAGAGGCCGGTTCAGGTCCACAATATGGAGAGTAAAATCCAGCGAACCAGCCTTGGCTCCCTTTAGCTGCGTAAAGAAAACACGTCGCGCAAAAACGTCACGGTCAGTAGAAACTGAAATGGACCAGCCAAGCGCACTCAGAGGCGACCAAACGTGACCGTCACACCCCCGAACTCGAGGCCAGAGGCGCGGACATCCTGTTATTATACGTCATAAAGCTGATAGTGACGTCAGGAAGGTGAACTCGGGCGCGAACAGAGCAACACAAAGAGCAAGACAAAGAAGAGGCAGGTGCGTGAATCCGAGTCCCACCACGCACAAGAAATTAAAAATAACGGAGTATGTGGCGTAACTGGGTTCCCAGGGACACCGCGTGACCTCTGACCTGCGGTGGTTGGGCTTCTGCATGACGTCAGAACTATTTAATTTTGACGCTGGTTTTACTCTGAAAATAAAGAAACTTTTCTTAAAAATATTTTAAGAACTTGATGAAGACCTCCCTCATCTGTGTCTCTCCGTGTGTGTGCGTGTGTGTGTGGGATGGGGGGGTGCGCGTGTGTGTGTGCTCGTGTGTGCGCGCAGGAATGCAGTCCGAGGCGGCGGACAGGTGATGGTATTCGGGGCCTGGTTCCGGTTCTGGATGCATCCACCTCTGAGCGCAGAGAGCCTCCTTCTGGTCCTCCTGACACAGGTAACAGGCCTCAGGTGTTTCCATGTGAGTCTAAACACCTGAATCAGCATTTAGCAGCGCTTCTGTGCGCGTGAACGTTGGAACCTGCTGTGATCAGACTCACCTGAACAATCAGATATCATTGATTACTGATCAGGAACTTTGTTCTCTGTTCAATCTGCGACCGTCTGTCACGCGTGGGACACACGTGTCAGTGTTGTTTGGGTTGTGACGCAGGGATCTTCATGGTCTATTGATGACGACAGAGGTGTTTCAGATGCTCTGCTTGTGCGGAATTCTGCACGTGCGTCAGAGGAGCGCATACCTGTTGACGTCACGCTGTCCTGACGTCCACAGGTTTATTCAAAAAGATGTAGATCAAATTCAGACGAATAGAAGTTGCGCGTGATTCGGATCAGCATCGTGGACGTTGTCGCTTCTATACCTTTGATCTAATTAATCATCTTTTCTCCGAGTGTCGCGCTTCTTTTGCTGACGTCAAAGCTCTTTTTTTTTGCATTGGAAATACAATTTACTTTCAGTTTTTAACTGGCCTGAAAACTCTTTTATTTCCCCAAATTGTAATTATCGCCAGGGGCAGTAAAGATTAATATGCAAAAATATATCAGTCGGGGATCTAATTAAATCAATAAATAACGGAGAAAAAGTTAAGTTTGATGGTTGACGTTTACATCTGAAAGCCTCCATCATTTTTTGTCTGTCAGCTTCATGATTTCTGTCAGAGTGATTATTTATCAGTGATTTGGTTCGGTGTTCAGGTGAATTCTGGACCAATCCTCTGTCGGGTAGAGACAACGGTGGCGTTGGTTCTCGTCTTTGTTTCCATGCGCTGGTGGTCAGGTCTTTGCTCTCTGATTGTAGACTTTGTTCTAGACCTTTGTTCCAGGCTTTCCTCAAGTAAAGTTTCCTGTTCTGGTCTTTATTTGACTCACGACTGAGTTTTGAACTGTGGTTTCATTAAATATCTTTTAAGGTTAGATTTTTATTATATTGTATTTATCCAGGTATATAAGAATAGTCATTTTCCTTGATCTTTGCTCCAAATGTGGAAAACTGCATCATCACTTTAGTTAAAACACTTTTACAGCATAAATTAGATGGTGGCTCTATCCCTGTAAAAAATTATAAACATAAACATTCTGAACCAGAAACATTCGTAGGAGCTGCTTTAAAATCTCTGTGATGATAAATCTGTCTTCATCTTAACTGCTTTGTTCTTGGTGTTGTAGAAGTTTGTGATGTTCAACATGGCAGCAGACTGAGGAATCATGGGACTTGTTTTTGCTGTGTGGAGTATTTTTTCAGGGAAGGGTCGGAGCAGATCCACTGGTTAATAACATGAACTGATCATTACAAACATCTGATAAATAATCCCGAAGAGTTTTGATGTTAAATTGTGACTGTTCAGACTTTTGGACTGAAGCTGCTGACGAATCCAAAAATCCAAGCTTATGTGTCAGGTTAGGTTTGTGATTTATGAAGGAGAGAGGAGTTATTCTGACTGTTCACACTAATGGCATTCTCAGCAGATGAAGTCCTTTAGAGTCAAATCTCGGAACTTCCTAGCCGGACCGGAGCAGCTCGGGCTCGGCGGCTCAGCAGCAGCACAAATGAAGACGTTGGTTCAGGGCTACATTTTCATCTTTATGATGGGCTGTTCGGTTGTTGCATGTCAGTTGTTGTTTCCATCTTCAGGTGGACTTGATTTTCTGTTGAGAATCCAGCCTCCATCATTAGGTCCAGGTTCTTCGGTTTCACCCAGTGGTTCCATAGGTGAAAGGTGGGCTGCTTCAGCTGAAGAAACAGTTGATTTTAGAATCAGAGACTGCGGAACATCTCCCAGCTCTTTAGTTTAGCGTTCTGAGGTCATTTTTTAGGTCTGAAAAGGCAGAAATCAGATTTGTGTAAGAAAATAGGAAGAATCAACTTCACTATAAAGACATTTAAGATGTGTGTGTGTGTGTGTGTGTGTCCCTGATGCAGAACCCCTCTTGGTTCTCCCTGTGGAATAACTTCCCTTAAGCATCATCATGGAGGTGAACGTGGCCTCAGGTCGGATGTTCTCACATCCAGGAACGTCTCTTCTGTGTGAAGATCAGACGCTTCATTTTCTTTGTTGTTGTCCAAAATGAGGCCTTTAATTCTTGAACATGTCTTTGTAGGTTTTAGTGGGTTTTACCCTCTTCTGAACCTCCAGGAGGGTTTCAGGTTCAAGTTTGGACAGAAAACCTCTGGGTTGATCTGTGTGGAGCTGTACATATGCCTGTGTGTGTGTGTGTGTGTGTGTGTGTGTGTGTGTGTGTGTGTGTGTGTGTGTGTGTGTGTGTGTGTGTGTTTTCAGCAGTTTCAGGGATCTTGTGGATCTTGTGGATCTTTTGTGTAAATGAATCAAGCTTATAGTTATTAATCTTCCCAGAGGGTGAAACAGTATTTACGACTGTTCTTGGCTTATTACTATTTTACTGTTACTGTGATACCAACAAATATTTAAATCTGAATAGGATGGAATATTTAAGTTATATTTAATCACTTTGATGAGCAAGAATTCTTTTGGTTTTAAAAACCTGTGTGTGCTTGTGTGTATGTCTTTGCGCATATGTGTTATTCAAATATATCTGTAGATTCATGCTAAATTATCTCAAACAATCAAAAGTATAATTATTAATTTCAACTTATTTAATATCACTTTTGCTACCTTTAATTTATAAATATCACATTTGTGATTATCGCATCACCATGGAGATGACAATCACTTTAATCACTACAGAAATATTTCAATGCTCAACATTTTACAGACTGGAAACACACACAAACAAAAACACACACACACACAGACACACACAGGTTGTCATTCAGACATCAACTGGAGTGAGTCCTCCTGTTTTTATCATTTTTAAACTGGAATGTCTGATTTTTCCAGCAGCTCCAGTAACTCCAGTTACTCTAGAATCTCCAGGAACTCCACTAACTCCAGAAGTACTAGTAGCTCCAGTAACTCCAGTAAGTCCATCAACTCCACTAGTTCCAGTAACTCCAGTAGCTCCAGCATCTTTCAGTAGCTCCAGTAACCTCAGTATCCCCTGTAGCTCCAGTCACTCCAGTAGCTCCAGTAACTCCAGGAGCTCCAGTAGCTCCAGCATCTCCAGTAACTCCAGCAGCTCCACCAACTGCAGTAGCTACAGCAGCTCCAGCAGCTCCAGTAGCTCCAGTAACTCCAGCATCTCCAGCAGCTCTACTAAGCTCCTAGAACTCCTCTCTGCTGTGGTGTCAGTTTATTCTCCTCATGTTCTCCCAGACCTTCAGATCTGTCCTCTTGAGGTTTGAGGTCTCAGTTCATCACAGCTTGTTCAAGAAATTAATAGAATATAAGAATTATCATAAATCTGATTTCATGAGGAAACTTAAAAATACCTTATCATAATTTTACAGTGTATAAATGTTAATCTCCAGCTCTCTCTCTCACACACACACACATGCACGCACACGCACGCACGTACGTATGGACACACACACACCCACACACACACACACATTCATCATTTCAAAATGTTACAATTAAAGAATAAACAGAAAGAAATAACATTTCAAAATAAGATCACATATTTAACAATTACATATTTGATACTGATTAACACCAACAGAAAAATTCTAAATAAACAAAATAAAGGCTGATGTAAGGACACACACAAAGACACACACACACCCCACACACAGATCTGTTGAGAGATGTGAATAGAAGAGAAGAACTTTATTAATTACAATAATTCACACTAACCAGGATAAGAAAATGCACATTTACCTTCTGAAAGAAGCAAAAGCAGCCAAATACAAACATATACAGAAACCGGTAGTCAGTTCTGCTGAAATGTTTTAATCGGCTACTCTGAGAATATCTGGAATACAGCAGGAATAGTAGTTTTGGTGTTTTTTCAATGTTTTGCTTCTGCAACGTTAGCATTGTCTTGACGTCTTCTGTCATCCATTTTGTTTCCATATCATTCACCTTGAAGCTGCCATAACTCAGGAGAAGCTGATCGAGAAGGTTCAGAAAACACAATAATCATCTGAGTCTCAGCACCACAGACCCAAAGGCTGACGCACCTCAACCCCCCAGCCCTTTCTAGGCCCAACGTAAGCCCTGCCCCCGTTTCAGGTGCTTCCACACCTTCAGACCCTTAAAGGTGGGATCAAGGCGGACATTTTGTTTCTCTCAGCTGTGAGTTAACTCCATTATCAGGATAACATGGAGGTGCATGGAAGACAGGTCACACCTTCTTCACTGAGTTATTCATCCAATATGAAGAATGGTCAGTTCCTGCCAACTATTCTGCATGTCATTCAAGGACCACCACCCTGATGGTCGGGGTCTGTTCATCACACAGACAGAACTGTCTCCCTTCTTCTCAGAATGGTCCAGAAATGAAATGAGAATAACTTTGTGATATTCAGCTTTGATGTTTGTGTTTTTGGATTGTGCTTTACTGAAGGGAAGCACCCAATCAAAAGCACTCTTCACCAGAAAGCCGTCAGAAAGCGGGCAGCACCGAGCCCGGACCAACAGCATGAACTGGTGGTGACCACTACGTCTGCTTGTTGTAGTTGTCATGCTCAGCGCTTAACTTCAGCAGTTGTTGGTTTATAACCAGAGGCCATTTGTGGACCAACTCTTTCTTCAATAGCTTAGTTTCTCTTTTTCCATTTATCTCTCAGTACACTGTAAAACTTAACAGAGTTATATAATAAACTGAGAAAACGTTTTGATTTATGTGTGTATGTTCACATAAAGGTGAAGAGAAAAAACTGATACAAAAAAACCCCACCAGATTTATGAGACAAAGAAGATTCTCAATTGATCTGAATTTAATATAGGGTGTGTGTGTGTGTGTGCGTGTGTGTGTGTGTTTTCTGATCAATTTTACAGACAATTAAAAATGAGATTATTGCAATAAAATCAAGGTAATGAAAATGTTCAGATGTTTCTAATTTATCATTTAACACTTTGTCTCTGAATGTATTTTATCTTTAAATCTAAATCCAGAGAAAGTGTAGGGAATTTCATAAATTGGTTTCAAAATCAGTAAAATCAAATCATTATAGCGTGATAATAAATTCAATAAATTCTCATTTAAAAAAAAAATTACACTTAAATGTTTTAAATTGACACATTTCTTTAGTAAAGTACAATGTCTAGTGTGTGTGTGTGTGTGTGTGTGTGTGTGTGTGTGTGTGTGTGTGAGTATGACATAACATAAAGATCCTTTCTTCAGCTCCTTCTTTTTTTTTAACTTTATGTTTTAAACCTAAACATTATTCTCTACTTTAATGTTATATTAATTAAACTGATGATGGAGAAACCTCAAAGTTTTGCACTACAGACAATAAAAAAGAGGATAAAGAAACAAATTAAATATAAAAATACAAAACTCGCTGGAACCAGGTTTTACACGCTGATGATGTCATCTAACATGATGTCACCTGAAATCCAGCAGTTACACAATTAAACATAATAAGTTTGTTAAGTTTCTTCATTTCTAGGTTTGGTTTAAACAGTGCGTGCGTGCGTGCGTGCGTGCGTGCGTGCGTGCGTGTGTGTGTGTAAAAACTGTTTCTCAATCACAGGTAAATCCAGAGTAAACTTTAACTGCTGTTAGTTTGTTCTATTGCCTTCTAACATGACTCCAATGGCACGCTAATCTGATTACATGATCTCTGATCTCGGCTCCCATCTGACTTTATTAATTAAGAGGCAGCATGAGGAGATGATGGAGTGATGGAAATAGAGCCATCCAGCAGTGATGGTCAGGTGGAGTCGCGTTCTCAGGAGAATCAAGACTGCAGCACATCCAGGGATTCGGCAGCATGTTCTATACATTTGTCAGAATGATGTAAAGTGTCATTAGAGTTTCTTGTCTGCTTTGTTCTTCTGTCATTTTCCATGTCTTTGTCTCTGCTTCGTTCATCTCTGAGGCAACATGGCTGCCGTCTCACCTGGGACGCTGGATGATGGATGGATGATGATGTCACCCCACCACAACATCACTGTCTTCATCACCATCATCATGACTTCTGTGTGTTTGTATGTGTGTGTGTGTGCGTGTGTACATGTGTGTGTGTTTGTACTTGCTACATACTGTATCAAGTACCAAAACCCAGATTCAACCAGCAAAGTAAGGAAATTTTGGGGAAGTGAGGACATTTTTGGAATTCCTCAAAACTTCAATGGACTCTTTGAGGGTTAAGACCTGGTTTTAAGATGAATTTTTAGAACTGGGTCAGGGGTCAGTTGCTGGGTAATGTCTTATGTCTATGAGAGTCCTCATGAAGAAAAGGTGTATGTTTTGGTCTGTGTGTGTTTTATTTTCTGGTTTTGTTGTTTCATTTGATGCTGAGATGTTGCTGAATATTTATAAAGTTTTATTTGCCTGAAGCTAAAATAATGGGATATGCCAACAGGACGGTGAAGCCTTCTGTCAGCATCAACTAAGCTCAGACAAATCATTTCACTTTAAGTTGAACTTTCGTCTGAAAGCTTTGTACTGTGTGCTACAGTCGCTGTACCTGCTATGGGTGAGCTAAAGGGACAAGGCAGTTTCACTGATTCCAACAAAAATCAATTGTCATCCTCCTTGATTCAGAGGTAATTATAAAGAACAGTACTGTTACGCAGCGTAGCATTGGTTAGCTTCACCTTTTATGCAACATCAAAAAAAAAATCCAAAGGTTTTTTTGGTTGGACGTCACAGAAAGTGCAACGTATACAGTGGGACCTCTACTTATGAAATTAATTAGTTCCGGAAGTTGTTTCGTAACTTGAAAATTACGTAAGTAGAGACATGTTTTCCATGTAAATGCCCTAATCCGTTCCAAACCCCCAAAAATTCTAACATATTTTTTTTAATAAATCATGAAAATGCATCAAAACATGTAACAAATACATGTTACAATTAGATTACCGCACAATAAATGTAGAAATTCAGTGCAAGGCTTCTCTAGGAACAAAATGAACTTTATTACAGGCTAATCCTACATTAGCCGTCATTACTAGCAACGAACGTTAACACTTGTGGTAACACCGCCATCTGGACAAACATACGAACACCCACAAAAAATCCCGAAGACAATGAAGAAGACGCTGGGATACACACAAACTTGTACTGATTGACGTCTCTCTTAACCAATGGGATTACAGGAAGATGCTAGGCAATAGCTAATGGCAGAGCAGCTACAAGCATGTTTGCGTTCGCTAAACTCTGCGAGCTGCGAGTAGCAGCGGTAGTGTATTTTTGCCTTTCGTATCCTGAAATTTCTTTCGTAACAGGAGGAAATATTTTCCCGTTGAGACGTTTCGTAACCTGAAAATTTTGCATGTAGAGACGTTCGTAAGTAGACGTCCCACTGTAGTTTGTAGATTAAAGACAATGTGAAGAAAAACATCTGGAGGTTTCACCAAAAAGGGGTCATAATTTTAGTTCCAGATTCAACATAATAATAAAAACAATTCAAGGCACCTTTCTGAGAAACCGCAGAAGAAAAAAAGTGTACAACACAATAGAAAGAGATTATTAAAAGACATCATCATATATAGAAGTGGAATTTTAAAAAATATTACAAATTTAGAGAGAAGCAGCTTTAAACAGATGAGTTGTACAGTGGAACAAAGAGGATGTTCCTAAGATCAGATGGGAGGAGTTCCAGAGTCTACCAGCTCAGAGCTCATTACCCCAGGAGAGGTAAGGAGGGGCAAGAGGGTACGGAGTCCAGGCAGGAAGCGAAAGGCTATGGTCTAGAATTGCTTTAGTTTTGGGTGAGAGAAGAGGGAGGGGGTCAGAGGAGGTGTTTGCATAGATGGAAGTATGTGGACCCAGTAATTTTATGGATATGAGATCAAAAAGTTATCTTAACCTGAGAGTGGGGGGGGGGGGGGCAATTGTGGCTGTCAATAGGAATGGTGACTGTTTGGGAGAGCGTACATTTAGTCCCAATAATGGCAACCAGTTTTGTTGATGTTTAATTTGAGGAAATTGAGGCAGAACCAGGATTTTACTTTGGCAGGTAGTCTTTAAGGGAGGAGGATTGGAGGTTGGAGCTGGGTTTACTGGAGAGTTAGAACTGGGTATCTGCATAGCAGTGGAAATGGATAGTTATGGGATATAATGCCAAGATGGAGGTGATGAATGTTGAAGAGGATGGGCCCCAGGGCAGAGGGAGGGGTGGACTGTGAAATACACCATGTGAGTATTGCCAATGGAGGAAATTCTAAGAAGGAGGGTGGAGAGACACATGATGTCGACGGCCACAGTCCTATCAAGAGGCATGAGCAGGGCGAGTAAGCCAGAAAAAGCTGCTAGGAGGTTGTTGGTGATTTTAACTCGCGCCGGTTTGGTGCTGAGGAGGGGACGGAAAGCAGGCTTTATACAGTATACAGTGAGTGAAGGCTAGCGCACCCTCATCTGGAGTTTGACAACTACTGTATGATTGGTGAGAAATGTGGAATGAGCGTGGTTAACCTTGATCAACAAATTTATGGACTATCGTGTTTTTGCAACAAGTGGAGTCAAACATGTGACATGTGATTGTCATGCGTTGGGCCCAAAAGATGATATCTTTGTGAGACGTGTCAAAAACTGACCTGTGCTGCAGTGGGAGGGCCTAATGCAGGAGTACTGCAGAGGTGTTTCTTGTCAAGTGTAAAATGTCCCAGCCCAAATGAACAGTGTTCTTTATGACTGTGGGGATGTATAGTTGGTAGGTGACATCGCTACAATCACTTTGTCCAAAAGCTCAGAATGTTCTGTTAAAAATGCTCCAATTTGGCACCATGTCTGTTCCTGCCAACAGGGGGCCCAACAGTGGGTGCAAATGTGGAAACCTTCCAAACCTTAAATGAAATTATGTCTCTGAATTTATCCCATCATACATGAACACATACACACATGCACTTACTCAAGGGCCCAAAGTGGCATTATCGACTAGAGTTGGTGGGGGTGCTGCACCCCTGTCTGCTTCCTCGCCCCCACTCCGAGTCCAGTGCTTTTCTTCTCGGTCTTTGCTAATCTGGTGTTTGAACCAGTGACCTCCTGGTCACAAACTTGCCTCTCAAACTTTTCATCCACCACTCTCACCAAAATTAAAGATGTTAAAACTGTCTTTGCTCAGGAGGTTAAATCACATGGCAGCCTGAAGGTTCTGATGGTAAGACAACCAAATGGTCTTATTGTCATTTTTATCAAGATGTTACCATATGTGAGATCTTTTAGAATGGGGTGTTTTCAGATTGTAGTTGGCGTTTGACTTCCTCTGGACACATTTTAATTTTGGATGGCAAATGAAAACATCAACTCTTCCCTCTTAACATGCTGATGACGTATGCGAATCACCACGGGTGCTACATGTTCTCTCTGCAGCTTGTCTCAGCGTGATATTGTTCAGAAATGGTTGAGATGGTTCCTTGATGGCTCCTTGATGATTCCAAGATGGTTCAGATGGTTCAGATGGTCCAGATCGTTGGTGGTTCGAGACGGTTCAGAAAAGGTTCAGACGGGTCCTCCTTGGCTCAGCGGAGTTTCAGACGTACTGTATGTTGCCTTGTCAAAAGAGAAAACCATATTACTGCACATTACTGATCACTTTAATAATTTCATTTTAAATTATTAAATCCTCCAAACGAATGAGAAATTTTTCCATTTTTCTACCTCATGTTTGACAGATTTAGGAACTTCTCACCTTCCTGAGCTGCTCTTTTATCAACATCTCTCTTTTTTTTTTTACATCTTTGTGAAAATTAGATTTCATCTTTTCAAAATATCAGAGTGGTTGATTTTTTCAATTTTGTGATTTAGTTTTCAATCCTAAAAGTTTTAGATATAAATCATTTTCAAGACTTGCTAGAAAGCTAAAGGGATGTTATAAATTTCAAAAAATGGTGTTTTAAATAGTGTCATACACACATTCTAAATGACATCCTACAGAATAAATTATAAAACTGTAGCAAAACATATTTGTTCCCTTCTGAGCATTTAGAGCAAAATATTTATCTGAAATATGTATGTAGTTAAGAGAACGCATCATTGGCGTTGATCAGGAAATATCTTTGTTAAATTCGTGTGTTTATGTGTGTGTTAAATATTTTATCCCTCCATACACTGAACTTGATTTTCTGTTTTTGTTTTCAGCTAAAAGAAATTACGGATGAAGGTGAAGCTCGACATTTCCTTTGGTTTGAACCGAAAGTAAAGAGAGAGAAAGAGAGAGAGTGTTTTGATGAAACTGTACTGAGCACCTCTTGTGCCGGCAGTTGCAGGCAGCTCCGGCCCAGCAGGACGTGTAATGACACAGTTTCATAGTGTCTATGCTCCGCTGAGTTCAGAACGGGTTTAATTGCATCTCGAACAAGTTCGGTTCGGCTGCATTTCATGTATGATCTGGACTCGTGTGAAGGAGACGAACATGACGACAGGGGGGAATGATGAAGCTGCAGCTGCTGTGTGTGCGCGCGTGTGTATGAGCATTTATAATTTTTTGTCATGTAAAAAGAATTTAAATAAAGATGAAGAAATAAAGATAATCATGCCTCGCTTATGTAACACACGGGGAACTTAAAACGAGGGTCTCGCGAGAGTGGTTGGAGATTTTGGGGGTTGTAGTTTTTGTAGTTTCGGGGCCTGCTGACTCCTCGCGCCGTTATCGCATCACGAAGAAGAAAAAGATGATGATGATGATGGTGATGATGATGATGATGATGACACTGAGAATCCTGCGCTGAGTCACCTCGCTGACGTTACACACTTGTGCCTCTGAAGCCAATTATCTGCCGTGGCTCACTCTCCAATGGGCGCACGGCTTCATTCATAAAGCGGGGTGGGCAGTTTGTGCCGAGTGCTTGGGTTTGGCAGGTTTCATAATCCCGAGCGAAACCGGCAAACCTGCTCCACCGGCGACCAATCAGGGCAGCCGGATGGGAACTGCCAACTGCCTACTCCAATTGCTGCACGTCCCAGTTTCCCCATTCATACTCCCAGTTAGATGAATGGGTAAAGCCGTGCGGCGGATTGACGTCCTGGCGCGCCAACGGTTAGGCGGATGGGCTGATAGCAGGCGGCGGCAGCCAGTCGGCGGCATGGAGGGGCGTGGTCAGTGTCAGGTAGGTGGGGCTCCTTAAATGTGGCCAGACAAGTGTTGGGGGTGTGAGTGTGATGCTACAACCTCTTTATAAAGAGGCGCTCGCACATTGAAATTAGAGCTGATAGCTTAAAAGTGAGGTCTCCGCACGCGCACTGTCGCACGCACACACACACTCTCCGTCATGAAGTGGATGAACGTCGAGGAGACGCTCCGCGGGGCTGAGGAACCTCTGTTCTGGGTCGGTGCGTTCACCGTGGCCTCCCTGGCACTCTGGCTGGTCTACAGGCTGTTGTCGGGCTTCAGAATCTGGGTCTTGGGCAACGGGAAGCTGCTTTCTCCGAAGCTGGGCAAATGGGCAGGTGAGTCGGGTCATGTCAGCGTCTGCGGGTAAGAGCGGAGGGAGGGGCAGGTGTCGAAATCAGGCTACTGGACTCAAACTTTGACATCTCTTTACCCAGATTTTTATTTGGTGATTGTGTAACGCGCGCTGGTCCAGCAGCTGTGACACGGATGATGTTATGATCGGGTTCTGATCCGATTGTGTGATTCATCCTTCAGCGCAATGTTTGGCCCTGTTTGGGGAGCCAAAGTGCGCAGTTTTGTGCTAAGGCACATGATTGCGCCTGGTGGAGGATGCCCGCGTCAGTCCAATTAAGACGTGACCTATATCTCGATCATCCCAGCCCGGTCTCAGGTGCGACACCCAGTTTTTGCTCCACATTCTTCCACCTCGTGTTTGTGATATATTTTTTGGTGGTTTCACTAGTTTCCTGGCGCTTGTCTCGTACAGGGTGCTCCACATTTAAACCAGAAGTCATTTGGCTGTACGTGTCGGCGCAATAGTGACGGTTTGGGTTCAGATGTGACTGTGACCCAATTCTGCTTCCTCTACCGTCCTCAGTCCTCCCATCGGACTGCAGGTTCCGACACTCCCCATACGACATAACTGTGTGACGTGGTGCGCCTATATGATTATTCTGGGCTGTTTCACGTTGCGCCATTGCGGGATGACAGTGACGCAGAAATGCGTGTGAGCTGCCGCAGATGGAGGTTTTGTGCGAATGTGCGGAGAAATACCGGTAATGAGTCATGCGCTGCTTCCTCACCTCGTCATCTGTCGGTTACGCAGAAGCAGTGATTTCTCCCACCCCCCACCAGGCGCGCACGCCGCGTGGGCATGACGGCTCCGCTTTGGTAGATCTGGCTTGTACCTCACTTGCTGTGTTCTCCAGCAACAATGACGTCAGGTCCGCTAACAGCTAAGATGATTCGTGCAGAGCGACTTGGGGTGTTTCCGAAACCACACCTATACCCTACATAGCGCACTCAATAGTGTGGACGCCATTTTGAAATGGTGCCCGAATTGTTAGTGAGCATCGCTGTACCCTATGTAGTGCACTCAATGTATCCCACAACGCACTGCGAAAAGTAGCGTACAAGCGAGCATCCTAACTCTGAAAATGTATCCCATCAGCCTTTACGGGATACATTTTGATGGGATACATTTAACGTAATTTCTACTGTGCGGTTTGATATATGATTTTTTTATATATATATATATATATATATATATATATATATATATATATATATATATATATATATATATATATATATATATATATATATATATATATATATATATATATATATATATATATATAATTAGTAACATTTTAAGATGATCATATTGGACCTCTACTGGGAAAGAAAAATATTTAAAAAAAATTCATATATCAAAGGAGACGAATATATATATATATATAATGGCACATGATTGCGATCTATCTATATCTTCACTGATTCCCCCCGCCCCTCAATTAAAATTGTTCTTCGGAATCGTCTGTTCCTCACCCGGCGACAGAATCTCAGTAAAATAATATTTACAAAGATGAAAAGTAGCTCTGGATCCATTTTTTGATGAAAAATTGCTTTATTAAATGTTTTCACTACAGCGGAATATGACTGAAGACTGTGCCATCACGTCTTGGCTTGAAAATGTCAAGGGACACTAATTATTATTGACATTTAATATTTCATTTTATTATATAAAGTCCATTATAGGGTAAAATATTTTCATAAAATGACCGCTGAATGTATTTCTGATGGGTTAAAATAATCTAAGAACACCGGGTCGCCAGCCACTTTATCCGGCGACCGGTTCGTAATTATTATGCGATACCATGTCACTTTACGTGCGCCGTAAATGACACCATTGTCCGAATACTAACTTTAAATTGAGTGCACTACGTAGTTCACTCAATCCATGTCCCCCATGTAGCGAGTAGTGAATAGTGAACGAGTGTGTAGTTTCGGAAACAGCCTCGGTCTGGTCCCGCTCAAGTCTCGGGACACTCCCCGAAACCCGCAGCTGTGACCTCAGCGTTAAACCACCGTTAAGTGGGCCGGTTGGACCAGACGTGCAGGTCTGACCAGGTTCAGCAGTGGGGTGAATTCTCTGCCGGACGTACGTCACTCACATGGCCCCGCCCCATCTCGCTGGATTCTTTAACGGTTCTTTAATTCTTTAACTGGGATAAAAAAAAAATTTAAAAAAGTCACCTGAATGAAACTAATTATCCTTGGAGGAACAAAGAGGAAAATGGAGATTTTAATCATAATTCAATGAAATTGGATTGTTTCTTCATTTAAAGATCAGTTGATTAACTGAAGGTTCAGGATTTTTTTGTTTTTTTAAAAAAAAGAATGAATTTAGGAATGTGCCTGTGCTGCAAAATAACACTTAAACTTCATGACAATGCTGAAGTTGTTAAGGCATCCCTACAGCCCAGGAGATGTCAATTTTCTCCATTACACTGTACCTGAAATGTCCTTCAGACATGGTTGTCAGCCACATGTGGAGGAGCAAAGCTTTGATACTTACCTTTTTAAATCTTACACTCTCCTTTTTCAATGGCAGCCAAATTAAAAGAACATGAATCAGGTTTTGTTAAGAACTGAACTCCTGATGTCCGGGTGTTCTTAGATTGAAAAGCTTTCTAGAAAAACACGTTTGCTGACTCGGCTCATTGCTCATCACTTATGTGATGGTGTAACAGGTGGAATTTACTTGTGGGACTGGTTTAACTGTGTTTAACGTTCCCAGGCCAGCCTGGAATCAATCTGTGGCTGCTGGAACAAAGGACATTTTTTACTCTAAATCACTGAAATATCTCTAAGGTCAACAGAGGTGGCTGCCCATGAGCTAAAGTTCCCTGATATTAGTTGATTGGTTGCAGAAACTTTGGGTTCTGGGGGGGTTCACACTGCGACCTTTAATGTTCAACACAATCATTATTTACATGTTGTATTCAGACAGTTGCCCCCAGATCATGTTAGATAAGTGTGTGTGAGGGTGTAATGGCATTCCAGATGACTACATCTGGCCAAAGGAGCTTTTCCTTTTTCCCGCTCTTTGGTACAGTGACTGTCGTCATTTTCCACATTCCAGTTATTGAGAAAATGCTGTGGTTGCGTAACAGGATGAAGGAGGGATAAAGATGAGCTTTGAGGTCAGTGATAATTATTA
The DNA here is from genome assembly GCF_901000725.2 of Takifugu rubripes. NCBI lineage: Eukaryota > Metazoa > Chordata > Actinopteri > Tetraodontiformes > Tetraodontidae > Takifugu > Takifugu rubripes. The sequence goes on along the minus strand of NC_042293.1, from coordinate 6,164,024 downwards.
CAAACTTGTTCTTGTAAATTGATAAGACCTTCATTCTGTGAGTGTGTGTGTGCGCGCACATGGCTGTTGGTGTAGCACAAGGTCAGGGCCATGTGCTGACGCCGGGGATGCTAGGTAAACATCGCCTCTGCATGGCTCCCATCTCAGCCCTCATCACTCCACTTCCTGTCCTTGCTGTGTAGCGGGACTGTCTTCCTCTCTTCTCTGTATCTCTTTATTTCTAGTCATAACCTGATGGACTCGTTCAAACTGTTAAATACTAGAAAAGAACCATTCAGAGGAGCTACAGCAGCATCTGATTCAGCTTTTTACTTTCATATTACAATCACAAAAGCTAACTGATAAACCAGGTGACACACGAGGGAACCCGCTAATGGTGTGTGGACTGTCGCCAACCCGGTTCTGTCCCAGTAAAACCAGTTGTTTCCAGTTGAGGATCCCCTGAATATATTCACATTAGAAAGTCACTTCTGTTTTACAGTAAAATCAAAATGCATGACATGAAGATACAACAGAAGTTTGAAACCCGTGAATGATGTTTTAAAGGACGATGGATATAAACCTGATTACCACTGGTGTCACGTGAGCTTTGTGGTGGTCGTGTGACATAGCCTTGCCAACATGATGTGGAGGAGGTGAGCACGAACTAGGCTCATTTATTTCCGGTGCTGTGACTGGTTTACGGTGAAGTTGTTGTGAAAATTGCTGCTCTTGTTTTTCACAGCTCAAACGTTTTTTTAGATGAGCCATATGACTGAGGCGTTTTCACTCCTTAAGATCCCAAATATAGATGCTGCTTCTATCTTGGGGAGCTCTGAAGGACACGTTATCCATTTTTTTTCTCTTGCTTCCTCCTCTGAGCTTTATTTTTGTCCTTTTCTTTTACCCACATGACTTTGCTGTGCTACTATTTAAAGCTGCCTTTGAGTGTGGGAGGAAAGTATGTCTGTTTGGATCTTCTGCTACATCCCTCCACCCTTCCCTCCCTCTTTCCTTCCCTATCTCCTTCCACCCTTTCCTCCACCTTTCATCCTCCCTCCATTCTTCCCTCTTCTCTCACTTCTATGGTCGGTGGTGGTGGGCATGACCATTTGTTGTCTCCAGTCAAGGTGCGACAGATTACGTGTGGGGGGGATCTCTCTCTCTCTCTCTCTCTCTCTCTCTCAGCTGAATCTTGAGGGTCTGTTTGAGAGACTTCAGGGATTTGGGGGTGACGGAGACTGGAGAATTATTTGCTGCTGGTTTGGGTGGCGGCGGCTCAGACGACTCTGCACCTCACTGCTATTTTTACTCCTGCTTTTTTTTAGACTGGGAATAGTGAGCAGGCAGGGGCTTCTCTGCTGCTGAGGAGTGTAGGTTCTTCTGGACATCATGTGCAGCATTAAAGTGGGCGCAGCACAGGCGCCACCATCAGGCCAAGAAGGAGCACACACCTAAATGGGGGGGCTTGTTGCTGGGAATGAATGGGAAACGACACTGGCACGCGTGCGCTCACGTGGTTGCTTGCTCTGTCTCTTCCAGCTCATGTGGCTCGGCTGTTGTGTTGTAATTTAATTCACACGTCCAATCTTGCTGATTTTGAGAGACTGGTGGCGACGATGATGAGGGTGCGTTTCAACTCAACATCTCGGCCAGCACAGTGGTGAACCATGTAAACCACCTCAGCACTGGCATAAAACCAGGAGGAACAAATGTCATGTTGGATAAAAGATGTATGAGAAGGTCTAATGATCTTCTGAGGGCTTATAACAAACATGCAATTTATAGAGAAAAGGCTGCTGTTATATAATCGGGGGGAGGGTCATCATTCAGGAGCTGAGCATAAGTTTGTGAGGAACAACGGAGCTGAACAGGCGGTGTGTGTGTGTGGTTATGATGCAGCCAACATGAATCCAGATGGTTGCAGCATTTAGGAACAGATTCAACACATCTGGTCGATATGTTCAGGTCTTGGCTCGTCATGAGCATTGGTCCTCATAGTTCGCTGCATTTTGGTATCAAATGAATGCAGTTTAGTCAATTAGAACCCCCCCCCCCCCCCCCCCCATCACTTTGGTTCAGCTTGATTCTTATTCAAATGTTTCTCCTGTGGACTGTTTCATTCTCAAATTGGGGGGTTTGACGCACCCCCTCCCCATTCTGTCTTTTCGCTTCTCTCATTTCTATTTTTAGCCACCCTCAGGATCCCTCCTCACATCCCTCCTCGTGCTTTGTGTTCGTCATCCTCTCCATCCTCATCTTCCAGCTCTTCTGCAGAATTTCCTCCATTAATCTATTATTTCCTGTTTGAATAGCCCGTTTCCCATCTTCAGCCCCTCCTTAATCTGCCTGACTAGGGTGAAGGTGGGGCTGATAGGAGCAACACTTTCTTGATGAAGTAAAGAGGCCTTCAGACCTGAGAGGTTTGATTTCACTGGACAAGTCTGAAGTGCTAAGAGGCGACCTGCAGAATCAGCTCTTTGTTCAACTTCTCTGCCGTCTCCCAGTGGGGCCAAGTGCTGTCAAACCAATCCAGTCTGACTGTGAAAGAACATCAATCCTGAGAATCCCAGTATAACCAGTCTCGTTATGCCCCCTCTGGCCCAGTTTAACCAGTCTCATGTCGCCCCTGGTTTTTAATGCCTCTGTTAATTGTGATTGTTCCTGGTATTTGTTGCGGGTTTAAAAAACAAACAAAAAATAAACTGTTTTGTTACCACATGGTGAGATGTTTGGACCGGTGTCCGGTCTCTAACATGATGCTAACATCGGTTTCTTCTCTTCTCAGTTGTGACTGGAGCCACCGATGGAATTGGGAAATCTTATGCTGAAGAGGTGAGAGCTGCTTTCAAAATAAAAACCCTGTTGGCAACCAAGCTAATTATCATGGTGCTGCCACGTTAGCTGGACTTGAGAGCTGATGATGCTGCCCTCAGGTGGTGACTGTCTCTCTGTCTGTCCATCCGCAGCTGGCTCGTCGGGGTTTCGCCATGATGTTAATCAGTCGATCTCAAGAGAAGCTGGATGATGTGGCAAGGATGCTCCGTAAGTGACCTGAACTGGGATGGGTGTGGCTTTGCAGAGAAAATGGCTGCATGTTGTTGCCTCGATTCTGGGCATCGTTCCCCCTCAGATTTCTGAACACTCATTTCTGCATGTGTTCAAAGCTCTTTCTGCCTCCACAGAGGTGCTTTATAATGTGGAAACCAAGACGATCGCTGTTGACTTCGGGAAGAGCGACATCTACTGTAGGATTGAGGCGGCCCTGGCCGGTCTGGAAGTCGGGGTTCTGGGTAAGGACACTTCCAGTTTCAGGCTTTCTTCGTGGGTCAATTTTTTATTTTTTTTTGTTTTTTTTTTAATTATGAAACTGAAGCCAGATTGTCTTCATTTTGGTTGTTCATTAAAGAAAAATGCAAAGTTTGAGCTTTGATTGTAGATAAAGCAAAAAGCAATTGAAGTTGAAGGTCGTCTGATTTTTGAGGGTGTGAAGTGTAAGAAGCTGTTTGTTCAGAAAGGGGGACGTTGAAGCCAGTAGAGCCACATTCATCTGCAGAACATACAAACGAGTGGGGGAAGGTGGCATTTCCAGGGTGTGGAGATGTTGGAACCGGTGTTCCATGTTCATTAAACCCTGGGGTCAATACTGACGATATCAAAGACTTGGCCACAGAGTTAAGATACAGATCGCAGCCTGTTCGTAACAGCAGCTCTGAACTGTGCAGATGCATGTTTTTGAGCTGCGTGGTGTTCTGGTTGTATCTCTAGATATCTGAGGTTCAATTCATCCTGTCCTCTATAGTTTGCAGAACTCTTTGTCCTGTTTTTCCCTTATGTTTTTAAGATGAGGTGTGGCTGGTTCGGCTTCTCCTTCGCTTTTGCTGTCACCTACTGGTGGAAAAGGGAGGAGATTGGAATTACGGTCTAACTGGTCCTTATGATTTCTTTGTCCTCTGCAGTCAACAATGTGGGAGTGTCGTACTCCTATCCTGAGTACTACCTGCACATTCCGGACCTGGAGAATGTGAGTGTGAAAGGTTTGTTCATGATGTTGCAGCTGAAATGATGTTCTGACTTCCTGTCTTCCTGCTTTCAGTTCATTAGCAACATGATCAATGTGAACATGACCTCAGTCTGCCAGGTATGTGTTCTACCTGTAGCTGTTCCATAACCTGGTATACTGTCTGTTTTCCTCCCACACAAGGCTGTCTCCCCTTTCCTCTCCTCATCCCTCTCTTTGTCTTTCTGTCCATCCTCTCATCTGTTATCTTTGTTGCCTTTCTGGACACTTGTTACATAAATAGCTGCCAAATGTCAGCTGGATCTGGATAATTGAGATATTGATGGTTCTGTTCCAGATGACCCGCCTGGTTCTGCCGCGAATGGCCGAGAGGTGAGATGGATGCTTTGATGTGCTGTAGGAGTCTCCTGTCTGTGTGTCGGTCACTGCATCTCCTCTTTTGTTCACTGCGATGACGATCTTTCAGTTTACACCAAGTGATCTTCCCAGCTCATTGGCTGCTGCGTCCACGTGAGGTGCCCCTCCTATAGCAGCACAGGCACATTTAGAGACGTGTGAGGCTGGAGCGTCACTCCAATAAATTGCTGCAGCAACAGGTTGCCATGGCAACACATGGGCACAGCATGCATGTTGGTGTGTGCATGTTCTTGTACTTGCTACATACTGAGTACCAAAATCCTCATTATACCAGCAAAGTGAGGACATTTTGGCTGCTCGTCACAACTTCAAAGGACTGTTTGAGGGTTCAGACCTGGCTTTAAGGTTGGAGCTAGAACTGGATTGAGGTCAGAGGTCAGGTTTGTTGGGAGGATTACAGTTAAGATAAGAAGGGGAATTCCACAAGAATCCCCAACTGTGTATCCAGGCTGTAAAACCATTGAAAGATTATTTGCAGTTTCGGTGACGTGTTCGATGATCCAACTTAAGGTTTCAAATTTCCAGAAGCATCTTTGTGTTCACTTTAACAGACAGAATAATTTAACAATTAAGACAATAAGAACAATAAGAATTCAGTCTTTTTTTTTTTTCCTTTTTTTTGCAGGTCCAAAGGAGTGATCCTGAACATCTCTTCAGCCAGCGGCATGTACCCCGTCCCTCTGCTAACAGTCTACTCTGCCACAAAGGTACAACTGTTCATGACATTGGTTAATCAGACTGTGTGCATTTATGTCTGTTTAATCTGAAGGTGTCTGCAGGCCTTTGTAGATTTCTTCTCTCGTGGTCTTCAGGAGGAGTACAGACGTCAGGGCATCATCATTCAGGTGAGCTGCAGGTTAATCCCGGACCAGAATCCTGCTTCTGGCCTGTTTTGGCTCCTTTTATCACATTTGCTGTCAGATCTTCTCACTCAAACTAAGCATAAAGGTTCCAAAATTCCACCTAAAGGACTGGTGTGATGTTATATCTAAACTTTTGAATGGAATATTTAACAGCGACCAAAATAGACCTGTAGGTGCTCAGGCGCCACCTTGTGGCCGCATTGCGGATACATAAACGCCAGCACTGATGGGTCCGCTCAAAGGATTTGTTCCAAGAATCCCACCACACATGTTTAAGTGAATTCTTAGTTTGACACCTTTTGTAAGATTTCAGCCACGTGGTGCTGATTTGTACATTCCCCTTTATCCCATCCAGAGCGTGCTGCCCTTCTTTGTGGCCACCAAAATGACTCGTATAAGGAAGCCCACCCTTGATAAACCCACCCCTGATCGCTACGTGGCTGCCGAGCTCAGCACCGTGGGTCTGCAGAGCCAGACGAATGGTTATTTCCCCCACGCCATAATGGTAAAGACTTGTTTTAACTGAAAGCTGCTGATGTTGGTGTTTTTAATGTAGAATTTAGAGGTTCATTAAGCTTTTTACTGTGGAAAATGTGATGTTTGTGAATGTCTGATTAGTCAGCTTGAGTTGGCACAGGCCAAAACACTTGCATTCATTTCCAGTTTAAAGGGGTTGTAAAGGAGGTGTGGTGTTCTGGCAGGGCTGGGTGACCACTAAGCTGGTCCCGAGCAGCATCGTCATCTTCCTGGGAGCCAGGATGAACCGGTTGCAGAGGACTGGATATCTGCAGCGACGGCGGCTTCGGGAGCAAAGGAACGGCACTGGGCTGAAGAGTGAGTGAGGGCTTCAGGTCAGGAGCAGCATTTGAGGAGGACGGATGTGTTTTGTACCAGAGATTTCAGCTCTGCGCCGACAGTCCAGCTAAGCCAAGATGGTTGTGAGTTGCTGCTGTTTGGACTTCCAACATTGACTCACTGACACTGGTGAAAGAAATGCTGATTAACCTGCTGTTATAAGCAGTAAACACGGTGGTGGGCTTTTTTTATATTAAAATAAAAATGTGTGATTATTTATTTTACATCTGTATGAACATGAGTGTCGACCTGAGACCCTGGTCTCTCTAATTCTCAATGCTCCAATGTTGCATATTTGAATATTTAAGTGATTCTGTGTGGTGGGTTGTCTTTGCACCAATGCATCACATCTAACATTTTTATTTGTTGCTGCATTAAATAGAAGTGCCTCTTTGAACCTGACTAGTAGTATTGATCAGATAAATGAGCAGGTATTGATTGTTTGTTTGTGGAATCAGTTGGACTTTCCTCAAATGTTCAGCCTTTAATCTAAACCTGCACAAAACTTCTTTAAAAAAGACTTTTAATTTGTTGGAAATTAAAATTTGTGTCTACTTGTTCAGTGAATTCGGCATTTACTGCTGGAAACATGTTTTATATGATTTGTTAATAAAAGTTCTGGCAAAGGCGATGTGTGAAGTTCTAAATAGATTCGTTTTGTAGTTTTAAAATGCATAACCTTAACTATGAAGAGAATCCGCAGGAATGTAACGGAACGCCCAGTGTAACGTATATTTAGCGCTCTCTATATACACGCACACACGAAACCATATACACTGCTCACAAAAATTAAAGGAACACTTTTTTTATTGGGCCTGGCATGAATTGAATTAAACCTGTCTGATAATTTTCTGGTTGGTTAAGCAGCTGAGGGCCTCGTTAATAAATTTCAGCTGTATTGGTGTTCATGGAATTAACAACTGGTGCACTTCAGTGGCAACAATTAGAAAACCCTCAAAACAGGACTGGTTTTACATGTGGAGGTCATTTCAAGTTTCTCCCTCTTGATCTTTTTTGGCTGGTTTTCCACTCGTGCTGATTTTGGCTTGCGTAATTCTCTCTGCTGGCAGTATGAGGCGATTCCTTAACCCTACAGAAGTTGCACAGGTTGTCCAACTTCTCCAGGATGGCACATCCACACGTGCTGCAGCAAGAAGGTTTAATGTGTCTCCCAGCACAATCTCCAGAACATGGAGATTTCAGGAGACTGGTGGTTATTCTTGGAGAGCTGGACAGGGCCGTAGAAGGTCCTCAACCCCTCAGCAGGACCGATACCTGCTCCTTTGTGCAAGGCGTAACAGGCTGAGCACTGCTCGTGCCCTACAGAATGACCTCCAGAGGGCCACTGGTGTGAATGTCTCTACCCAAACAATCAGGAACAGACTTCATGAAGGTGGCCTGAGGGCCCGACGTCCTGTAGTGGGCCCTGTGCTCACTGCCCAGCACCGTGGAGCTCGACTGGCATTTGCTCAAGAACACCAGAATTGGCAAGTCCGCCACTGGCGCCCTGTACTTTTCACAGACGAGAGCAGGTTCACCCTGAGCACCTGTGATAGACGTGAAAGAGTCTGGAGAAGACAAGGAGAACGTTATGCTGCCTGCAACGTTGTTCAACATGACAGGTTTGGTGGTGGGTCGGTGATGGTCTGGGGAGGCATATCCATGGAGGGACGCACAGACCTCTATTGCCTAGGAAATGGTGCTCTGACTGCCATAAGGTATCGAGATGAAATCCTTTAACCCATTGTCAGACCCTACGCTGGTGCAGTAGGTCCTGGTTTCCTCCTAATGCACGACAATGCCCGGCCTCACGTGGCAAGAGTATGCAGGCAGTACCTGGAGGATGAAGGAATTGAAACAATTGAATGGCCTTCACGATCCCCTGACTTAAACCCAATAGAACATCTCTGGGACATTATGTTTCGGTCCATTAGGCGCCGCCAGGTTGCTCCTCAGACTGTACAACAGCTCAGGGATGCCCTCACACAGATCTGGGAGGAAATGCCACAAGACACCATCCGTCGTCTCATTAGGAGCATGCTGCGACGTTGTCAAGCATGCATACAAGCTCGTGGGGGCCACACAAGATACTGAAAAGCATTTTGAGTTGCAGAAATTAAGTTTTGGAAAAAATGGACTAGCCTGCCACATCTTCATTTCACTCTGATTTTATGGTGTCTACACAATTAGCCCTCTGTAGGCTGAAAACTTTTATTTCCATTAAAAGACTTGGCATCCTTTTGTTCCTAAGACACTGCCCTGTCGTTATTTGTATAGATATCCAACTTCATATTGAGATCTGATGTATCTAATGTGTTTCTTTAAAGTGCTCCTTTAATTTTTGTGAGCAGTATATATATGAGGAAGGGGTCTGTTCTTACCTAATGTGTGACTGGATTTTGTGTTCACATCTTAAACAGAAGACGGCGGGCATCCGCCATTTATGACACCAAAGGCTCAACATACCAGACGTACACATTTACGCTAACCCGGACGTGAATACAACATAGCTCGTAGCTGGAAAGTGTTGAGCTCTTTATAAAACTCTGTTAGATTCCATGTGTGTAGAAGATGTACAATATACTGACATTTTAAAGCAAACTGGGGAAGATTTTAAGCGTTACACTAGCGGACAAGGACAACAGGCGGAACCATATTTAACTCCAGTTTATGGTCGGATTTATTTTCGAAGACGTTTAACTCCATAAACACAAATCGATTTTGAGACCTTCAGCGGATTCCTAGGTAAGTTTTTTTTATGTGTCTAATGCCATTAAAAGGACAAACCTGTTTTCGTGTATTTACTGGCCGTAATTGTTTATAGATGTAAAATTAGCTGACAGAACTCGGCGAGACGGAACCTGTTGACAGGCTGCAGCAGAAATGATACCTGAACTAAAATCAAGTTTCTAAAAATAGCATTCGACCTAAATATTATGACATAGAATATCCGAAATTAACCCTCCATTTTAAATCAAAGAAAAACCATGTCACCCCCTCCAGCAGGTGTGATGACAGACAAGCGTCAGCAGGCCAGAGTCCAGGGCTGCTGGGCCAGGCGGGCGGGACCGAGAGGTACCGTACTGGGTAGCTGTAACCCCTAATAATGATGACACACCCAATGATGTATCTTTTGAAGCAGGCCCTGGCCTCAACCAGCAACCCTTCCCCACAGCCAACACAGCTTCTGCCTCTGCCTCCTGGGGCATCCGCTCACAGGAAACTCCCAAGACCTTTGAGTTTCAGCCTCCCGCAAAGGTGACTGTTACAATCATTGATCTCTTTAGATGGAACTGTTGTAGTTTCTGTTGTAGAAGCTCTCACTCTTTGTCTGTAGCTCGTTCAAGCTGTTCCACCAGTGAAGCTCCTTGAGTAAGTGACTCTTCTGGCTTCTGTAAAAGCCTTTTGCGGTTGTTTCATCACTTAGCTCGTTTTTTTTTTAACAGAAAGGAAGGTGATTATGAGCTCAGTCATGGACCTTCCGGCGTGTCCAGGTGAGTCTTCCCGTTTAGGAACTTAAGGTTTGATGTCTTCAGGACCCACCTCAACCTATGATTGTGTTGAACCTCCGCTAGATGGTGCCATCGCACGAGAGATCCTGAGTGGAAGATTTCGGACAGATCAAAAATTAAGCTGTGTAGACTTTTAAATGAGCGACATATAAATAAGCTGTAATGCATCTTAAGTTTTGGTCTCTAACCTGTGTCGGGAACAGACACACAGTGTAAGATAAGATGTTTTGCTGAAAAGAAAGTCTTATCCATTGACAGTGACTGATTGTGTTTTTTCTTTTCCTGGGTCTAGACTCCTGCTGGTTCCTGGATTTCTTCCTCCAGAAGAGGCTGACTGGATCTACAGTAAGCTGTTGGCAGAACTTCCCTGGTCTCAAAAGACCAACTACAGACATGGTAGGTTTTCCCTAGATCGCATGACATCATGGCATCTTTTAGTTTTGCCTTTATTTGAAGCTGATATTGAGCTGTTTTATCTGGGTCTGTGATTTATGATGCTTTGCTAAATTGACTGTAGCCAGACTGTTGATGTGCAGGAGGCTTTTTTATTCATCTCAGATGCCTGATGAATGGGTTAAAGAGGAATCCTGCTCCATCTCCTCCACCTCCACCTCCTCCTCCTTCTTCTTCTCTTCATCATTTATCTCCTCCCCCTCCATCTTCTCTTCATCCTTCATCTCCTCCTTCTCCTCCTCCTCTCCCTCCTCCTTATCATCTGTTCTGTCCTGTGTTAAGAGTCTGGTGACTCTTAACACTGGTCACGTTAGAATGATATCCTCCCATCACTACTGCCATTTCCTGTGTTCTGCCTTGTTTTCACCCTCCTGTCAGTCATGTAGTTGATGATGCCAGTGATTCAAGGTGACCAGGTCACATCACAGGAAATGCTGTCACATGAGCAGCTGAAAGATGTGAGCATTGTTGCTGCTGCAGGGGAGGCATACGAGGAGCCCAGGCTGACCTGCTGGTACGGAGCGCTGCCCTACACCTACGCTCGCTCCAGTTTGACTTCTAACACTCAGGTTTGATGCAGCTATTCAATCCCACCACAGTGTAAATTTATTTGAAAGATCTTTTCTGTGAATGTAGCTTGTTTAATCATCGTCCGCCACAGTGGCATCCGCTCCTGCTGAAGCTCCGTGAGGCTGTGGAGAGACGCAGCGGCTGTAGCTTCAACTCGCTGCTCTGTAACCTATATCGAGATGGCCGTGACAGCATCGGCTGGCACAGCGACGACGAGGCCTCACTTGGCCACAAGCCCACCATTGCTTCTCTGAGTCTGGGCGACACCCGAGTCTTCAGCCTCCGCAAGATTCCTCCACCGGTCAGACGAGAACAAGTTTAATCACGTGGCCTGTCACTTCCTGTCTGTTAGCATGTTGTTGCCTGTCTGTGATTCAGGAGGATGAAGGTGATTACACCTATGTGGATCGGATCCAGGTTCCGCTAAGCCACGGTTCACTTCTGCTGATGTCAGGATCCACACAGGATGATTGGCAGGTAGGATCGACCAATCAAACAAACACAAAGAGTCAGTGCAGAAGGGATCTCAGGTCACCTTATCTACAAATGGAGCCAGCAGGATCTTCTTTTATTTATTAACAAGTCAAGAAGATGGAATCCTGAATTATTGATGAAGGTTTGGCAGGTTAATGACTTTTTATTTAGTTGTATTTCTAGAAAATGTGAACAAATTACATTTAAATATATTAACATGAAGATGCTGATGTGACTCATAACTGACGAGTCTCAGTTTTTCTGTTTTTAGTGGGACAAGAGCAAAGCCCAGAGCAGAGATCTGGGCTTCCATCAGTTCTCTTCAGTTCTGATGGACCTCATTAAACCAGCTAGACACAAGTGTGAAATATCCAGGGGAAGCTTTAGCACCTCAACCTTCGCACCATTTTTTCAATGATCACATGTGAATAAAGTATAAATAACATCCATTGAACACCCCTCAGAGACAACTCTCGGGGTTCTCAAAGGTTTCTGGAGAAGACAGTTCCGGAGCTAGAAAAACCTTTACCCATTTTTATCAACTGATTTTTCAATTTGAACTCCCAAAAATTAATATTTGTGCTTCATCTAGCATCGGGTGGCAAAGGAGTACCATGAACGAGGTCCACGTGTCAACCTGACCTTCAGAACCATCCACGAGGAGCCGGAGGGCCACAGAGCCGGAACTAAGCTGCGATTCACAGTTCAGCATCCCCGAGAGACATCAGAATCAGGTCTTGGAAACTGACCCACACCAGACTGGGTTTGAAGGGCCAGGAACAGGTCCAGATCATTAAATCCAGAATGTTCCTCCTCAGGTAGGAGTCAGAACCTGAATCAGCATCACCTGCTGCCCTCCAATCACCTCCGGTGACCTTCAGAACATTGTGGGCAAAGCTACGCTGGACTTGAATAAATCCCTTTTATTCATCATGTTCTGGCAGACAAAGATCAACATTTCATTAAAGTGAATGATCAAAAGGCCTCCAAACAATAGTCAGATTCAGATTCAGGTCCTTTATTGTCCCACATGGGGAAATTTACAGCGCAACAACAGCAAGAGCACGCAGAGACAATTAAGATAAAAATAAAATAGAATAGAATAAAATTCAGAATATACAAAGAGGATGTATATTTACAGTAATCCAGATAAATGGATACTCAGCCCCTGTATACCTGTACATAGTACAGAGGGTGAATACAATATACTTCTCAGAATATATAATATTCAGATTGTGCTAGCGGGCGTAGTCACCTCTCTATTTACCTGTTTATTATTTCTGCAATTTAGAATCCAAATTTCCATAAATCTGCCTTCATTTCACAACTTTGAGACAAGTAACAAAAGCAGTAACCTGACTGGGGTTGCTATGGTGACTGTTGCCATCAGGATATCATTATAAAGCAGCAGATTAAAGGAGAAGAACTGAGTCAGGATTTATTTCTCTCTGATCTGGTTTAAACTTCATTTTTCACCTTCTTCTGTCAGTTTTCTTCTGTTGTTTCAGAATCAGGAAATTTAGAGATAAAACTCACATTTTCTGTCAGCACTTTTATGGTTGGGAATAAGTTTGTCATAAAAACAAGCCAGGTCTGGTTAAAGATGATCCAAAAGCTCAGCAAGGTCCATAAACCCTCACACAAGCATCCCAAAGAGCTGATATCAGAGTTTAAAAGCAAATACTCCTTAATCTCTCCCGCTGTCACCTCTTCCTCCTCTCATGAATCCCACCTGGACAAAGGAAGGTTCTAATCTGACCCAGCAGAACTTTAACGTCTGGGTTCAGCTGATCTGACTAGCAGGTTCTGGGTCAGTACCAGGTCAGTGTATCTTGGATCATGTCCATGTTTTCCCTCATTCAACATAGATACCAGAGCTGAAAATCTTATAATGTGGTTAAAAATAGTCCAGACTCTGGTTCCCATCTGTAGAGAACAATTTTGATGGGCTGAATATGCTGGAAAACCCAAGTGACTCCTGGCAGGAACCTGCACTGTAGTTCTGGGTGTCAAACTAAACACCACTTGACCCTAAAGATACCCTGTAAACATGCTGCAACTAAAATCATCTTCCATCCGTCACTGTTGCCATGACAACATCTGTGGATGACCCATATGACTCTAGTCTGGGAATGTGCTGAAGGCTGACAGAAAGGGAGAGTTTGTTTGTTTGTGTGTGTGTGTTTGTGTGTGTGTGTGTTCTTGTATTTGTACATGTACCACAAACCTCATTCTACCAGCAAAGTAAGGACATTTTGGCTGGTTTCAAGGTCGAGGTTAGAGCCGGCTTTAGGTCAGAGGTCAGGGGTGAGTTAGTCAGGTTCAGTCCTCACAACGATAGAAGTACAAAGATGTATGTGTGGGTGCAGAGGAGAATGAGTTTCACAGTGAACTACGTTTGTGACCTGTTAATGCACCTCCAGAGACACGGGTCAGGACATTCAGAACATAAACACAACGCAAACACAACAGCGCTGGAACACAGCTCAATGTTTGGGGTTGGCCTCTCCAAAAGACTGAAACCTGATCCTCTCTGGCGTCACCTCCTCAGCAGCTGTTGGCTGGTTTCTCCTTCCTGACAACGGTCTGGAACTCTTTTGCACAGCCACGAGATTCTGACTGGACTTCAGCTCATTTCTTGTTCTTCTAGGCTGTGATGACTGAGCTGGCGATGGTTCCAGTTCTGCTGGGTCAGAACTGGTAAGATCAACTTTCAGAACATGTCAAACTAAAGCAGTGGTCCATCTAGCTCAAATTGTTTTACGTTAGCTGTAAGTGACACCTTCAGACCAAGAATATGGTGATTTACACTCTCATCATTGGCGACCCATTCGCCTGTCAAACTCAAATGGTTCTTTTTGAACCTTCATCTCTGAGCAGGATGTTTACAATGTTCTGTGTTCTGTGCCAAACTGGATGAAGGTCTTAAAAAGAGGCCCTGCTAAGCACTGAAAGGTGTTTGAAGTACAAGAAGCCAAACTTCACCTGAACTATTGTTCCCATCCTTTCCTGACATTTGCGTTGCTGTGACAACCGGAGCGTCCCTCAGCAGTTGGTCCATAATAATGTGCTGGTCCAGGAATGTTTCCTGCTGAGTGTTCCTCACCTCCTGATCCACTGGACCCAGATAATGGACTTTCTCCTCCACAGGAGTCCTTTGGGAATTAGTTTGTGAGCAGTTTTATTTATACAGCAGAAGATAAAACACAAATTCAGACAGGTGTAAATATGTTCTGATTTGTTCTGAATATGTGTTTGTGTGTGGGAGGGTGTGTGTATGTTTTGTGTGTTCGTTGGAGTGGGCCCTCCTCAGGTTTCACAGAGCCACTTTAGACCATCACGTCATCATGAAACCTTGGAGGAACCCCCGATATGTCAGAATGAGCGACTGTATGATGGATGATATAATGCTATCTGGTGATGACAACATGCGGATTACTATGGTTACAGAGTCCTTCTGTAGTTTTCATTTTACCATCAGTGTGACTTTAAGTGAAACGGGAAACATGTTTCCTCTGCCCCTCTGGTTCTGAAAATCTCTGCCCTGCTCAGTGTCCAGTGGTTGACTGAGATCAAATCTTGATCTCTCTCAATGTAGAACCCTTAGTCAGAACAGTCGGTCGGAACAGGCATCTTCTATTGGTCTTCCCTTCAGCAGATACTGTCAGGATCTTCCTGCTCCCCAGCAATGACCTATTGAGGAATATTTGGTGCTGTTTCTATGTAAATTAATCAGCTGACACACACACACACACACTCAAATCCAGTAAGCACTGACACCCAAGAAGTTCCCACTGGCAGGCCAGATATTCTGTCATGTTTATTTTGGTGGAGTGAGAACGGTGAAGGGTGAAACCATGACGAAGAGGAGGCGGAGCCTGCAGAGAGAGAGGGTGAGTGAGAGAGGACTATATAAGAGAGGAGCTGTGCTTTTATTTACAGCACTTTGATATGAACCAGAAGAACCTCATCAGGTAGCAGGAACTCTAAATGTGAGCGAACTGAGCCAACAGTGAATGTCTTCAGCATTTGTTAACTGAGAGAACTTTTTCTATCGTTCTTGAACTGAGGCTGACCATCATCATCATTCCTCTTCAGAAGGTGTCTCAGCTTGTCCTTGGACCTTACAGGCTTCAGTTCCACAGACAGAACCTGTTCCAGTGATGGCTGCCGTGTGCCCGATGGTTCTCGGCTCTGGGTTCCACATCCTCCCATCCCACCTCATTCCCTCCACCATGGAGGAGTTCCCACAGCAGCTGCCTGTTCCCAAAGGTGTGGTCAGAGGCCGAAGCCACCCCCGCCGCTCCCGTGATGCTCGCTTCAAGACCCAGCCTGTCACTTTCGCTGAGATTGCAGAGGTGGAAGAGGAAGGTTCCTCACCTCTGGAGGAGGCGCGTGCACAGCGTTCTTTTCTGCAGTCCTTGGAGAACCTAAGGCGGAGCACCCAGACCTTCCACTTTTCTCCAGGGGCCCACAGCAGCACCAGTCCGGACTCCAGTAACTCTGACTCGACCCAGTGAGAGGTGTCACTGCTCCAGATGACCGGAACCAAACTGTGTGTCTGTGTTGAAATGATAATGGAATGTCTTATTCTGGTATGATTCCTTGATTCTAGAATTTCTTACAGATCGTAAACTCATCATCTTCACATATTCACTCTTGATATTTCTCATCGTTTTGGTCTTTTTTACATTGATGCTTTTCAACTAATGTTTGTGTAACTGTAGATTAGCTGTAATGCACAGATGGATGTTTTTCTACATGGAGGACAGACTGAATCTATTTTTCATGTTAAAGTTGTATTTATCTTTAGATTTTTCTATTGGACAAAAGTTTTCAGTCTCTTTTCTAAACTTTATATTTATTTATCTAACTTTCACAAATTCAGCTTGACTTCAGAACTCTTTCTCCTGTATATTTGATTAGCTTTATGTTTTACCATGTTGTTAGATGTGCTTTAATAAATATTTTTAAGGTTTATTGTTCATTTGTGAGGTGAAGTTAAAACCAAACTCTGATATTAAAGAATTTTTAACTTTAAGATCATTTGTCTTCAGGGTAACTGCCACATAAAGAAAAACTGCATGACCTGATCAGCTAATCATGATCAGACAATAAAACCCAAATAAATGTTGGAATCCTGAAGATAAGGGTCAGAATTCAAATTAAGATCAGACTAATTGTTTACTACTTATAACTGCAAAAGGTGTTTAATCATGAAAATTTCCCCTTTTCAAATCTGCGCATTTGGAATATTTCTTAGTGTTTGTTTTGACTGTGTGTGTGTTTGGGTGGAATTTCTCAGCAGAATCTCTAAATCCTTAATTTTGTTTTCAAAAATTGGGGAAACATGAAAAATATTCACCAAAATCACCCTGACCCCAAACGCATGCGTTTGGGGTCAGGGTTATTAAACAGGTGGCAGCAGCATCATTTCAAATCAAATCAAACTTTATTTATATAGCGTCTTATACAATCAAAATTGTTTCAAGGCGCTTTCCAGAATCCCAGGGCCTAACCCCAGACAAGCAACAGTGGCAAGGAAAAACTCTCCTTTAACAGGAAGAAACCTTGAGCAGGACCAGGCTCATGTAGGGAGACCCTCCTGCTGATGGCCAGAGAGGAGAGGAGAGGAGAGGAGAGGGAGGGGGAGAGGAGAGGAGGAGGAGGAGAGGGAGAGGAGAAGGAGGAGGAGAGGAGAGGAGGAGGAGAGGACAGGACAGGAGAGGAGAGGAGGAGGAGAGGGAGAGGAGAAGGAGGAGGGGGAGAGGAGAGGAGAAGGACAGGACAGGACAGGAGAGGAGAGGAGAGGAGAGGAGAGGAGAGGAGAGGAGAGGAGAGGAGAGGAGAGGAGAGGAGAGGAGAGGCACAGAGCACAGAAACACAAACAAAAATACACTATACAACGGGTCAGCGGGGCTGGAGGTCATGCAGCTCCGAATGCGGCGATACCTGTAAATGAATGGGGGGGGGGGAGAGAATCAGCATAACTAGTCTGCTTGACGAGGAGGAGGAGAGGAGAGGAGAGGAGAGGAGAGGAGAGGAGAGGAGAGGAAACCATGACCTAGTGGGGTGACAGAGGCCTGTCAGGTGATCATGTTTCCAGACCCCGGCAGCCTTGGCCTATAACTAAGATGTGACCTAACGATTAGACGACCCCCTAAGTACGATAATTTGTCTATCTATGATAGTAACTGGAACTACAGAATTTGTAACAATAAGCTTTTTCAAAGAGGTAGGTTTTAAGTCTGATCTTAAATGGAGTCAGCCTCCCGTACCTGGACAGGGAGCTGGTTCCATAGCAGGGGGGCCTGGTAGCTAAATGCTCGGCCTCCCATTCTACTCCTAGAAACTCTGGGAACCACAAGTAGACCAGCATTCTGAGAGCGGAGCGGTCTATTGGGCTGATAAGGTATCACTAGCTCCTCCAGGTAGGATGGAGCGAGGCCTCTGACGACCTTGTAGGTCAAAAGAAGGGTTTTAAAAATTATTCTAAATTTAACGGGCAGCCAATGAAGCAACGCCATTACAGGAGTTATGTGATCTCTTCTGTCAATACCTGTCAGAACTCTGGCTGCAGCATTTTGGATCAACTGGAGGCTTCTTAAAGAGTTGTTTGGACACCCTGATAATAAAGAATTACAATAGTCCAGCCTGGAAGTAACAAAAGCATGAATTAACTTTTCAGCATCATGCCGCGTCAGTAGCTTCCTAATCTTTGTGATGTTCCTCATGGTGAAAAAGGCACTTCTAGAGACTAATTTAATGTGTGAGTTGAAGGAGAGACTTTGATCAAAAGTTACGCCTCGATTCCTCACAGAGAGACTAGATGTTAATGAGATACCATCTAGAGTGATCATATGATCTAATCTATCCCTGAGAGGTTCAGGACCAAACACCATGACCTCAGTTTTTCCTGGGTTAAGGAGGAGGAAATTTGAAGACATCCAGGACTTTATGTCTTTAAGACAGGTCTGGAGCTTCGCTAACTTCTCTGTCTCCTCTGGTTTCATGGATAAATAAAGCTGAGTGTCATCAGCATAACAACGAAAATTTATCCCATGCTGCCGAATAATGTTCCCTAAGGGAAGCATGTACAAGGTGAAGAGGATTGGTCCAAGTACAGAACCTTGAGGAACTCCATGGCTAACCCTACTGTATGAGGAGGGAAAACCATGGACATGAGCAAACTGGTATCTATCAGATAAATATGATCTAAACCAGTCTAGTGCTGTCCCTTTAATCCCAATCACATGTTCCAGTCTCTGTAACAGGATGCTGTGATCAACTTTATCAAAAGCAGCACTGAGATCCAGCAGAACCAGCATAGAGACCAGTCCATGAGCTGAAGCTATGAGCAGATCATTAGTAACTTTAAGAAGTGCCGTTTCTGTGCTGTGATGAGCTCTAAAGCCTGACTGAAACATCTCAAACAGGCTGTTCCTCTGCAGGTGCTCCAGTAACTGAGTCACCACCACCTTCTCAAGAACTTTAGAGATAAAAGGAAGGTTGGATATTGGCCTATAATTTGCTAATACGTCAGGATCCAGTGATGGTTTTTTTAAGCAACGGCTTAATCACTGCCACCTTAGTAGCAGAGTTCCTCTGAGTCCATCTGACCTTCAACAAAATCCAACCTTCATCTCCTCGTCTCCTCCTGCTGCAGCAGCAAAGGCGTGACTGCTCCTGGTGAGCCAGTGTATCCTCATGCGTCCTCCGCCTCTGACAGCTTCTGACATTATAACAGTTTCTGAGCATTTCAAAAGTGTCATTGAGGATGTTTTTTTCAAAGAAACTCTGTGTCGTCCTGTTTTCTTTTTCCCACATTGCAGACATTTGTGAACAGTTTAAGCTGTTTTTCTTGGTGGTTTGCTCAGTCCCATCACAAATGTCACTGCTGTAGACTAACGTCCAGCTTCTTCATTTGACCATATCTGGTCATCTCTCTTATTTCAGATTCTTAATTTTTATTTATTTTTTTTCTTTAATTTTTACCCCCAAAACTGACCTCTCTCATGTAGCACTGGCTCATATGGTTTGCATTTGAAAAGGCCGGATTGAAAGCAGTTGCTTTATGAATTATTCGTCTTTTCGCTTTTTCTCTAAATTACGTCATGATCAAAATTCATCATTGAATTAAACACTTAAATATTCCGGTTATCTATTCAAAGCGTTTCTTGTTCGGCGGTATATTTTAAGGTATGTGGCTCTATCTTTTGTGACGTCTACATTGTATCGAATTCATGCGACGAGCTCCGTTGTAGCCCCGCCCCCTGGTTTCAGAGCGTTCTCAAATTTGATTGATGGCGAATTTATCCAATAAAAGAAAAGATTTCATTTTCAACCAATCAACAAGCCCTTTATCTCAGTAAAATAACCAATCACGACGAAGGACGGGCACTGAATGAGAGGCGCGAACTGTTGAGAGACGGAATGCAAAAATAAAATGGTGAACTTAGTGTATCCTCTGTTGTAAGTAGGAATACTGTTGTTTTTCTTCTTTTAGCTCTAACATTTTATCACAATTCGTCGTTTGGGGCGGCTGACTACAAGCCACATATCCAATTTCGGAATATGTTACAAGCTAAAGGGTAGAACGTGTCGTATTAAAGAGAAATGGCGTCCGTGCGTCCCTACAGATGAACCCGCCCGAGCTGCCTGGTTGCGGTCTGATCCTCTTTAAAAGGCGCCTCTTGGTGTCCCGTCATGGCGTTACACAACCTGGTTTTTGTCCTTGACGTGGATCATGGAGCTCAGGATTCAGAGGACCAGCTGGATGTCAAAAACCACCTCTTGAAACTTGGGATATTGCACATTTTGTTACTTCGCGGTTGCAGGTTCGGGTTTGACAAAGTTCGCTGGGGATACAAATTTTTCCAGTCCAGGAATGGTCGAAACCTCCGGCTTGTATCGAGGGCGTCGGACTTTAAGGAACTTTGCCAAAAAACCTTTGAGGATTTTGAGATCGAGTTTGAAGCAAAGTTCGACACCAAAGATCGAGCGGTTCTGTCCCACCAGGCCGAGCCGCTCCGGGCGGCCTCCGTTCAGAACGCCCTCAAAGAAACTCTCCTGGACTTCCAGTGGGACCGACCAGACATCACCTCCCCCACTAAACTGTCGCTGAGACCCCGGAACTCCACTTGGACCGGCGGCCGGAGCCTTTCCCATGAGGACGACGCGTTTAGCAGTTGCCGGAATGCGGTGTTCGTGGTCTCGGACTGTCCCTGTTCCAGGACCCAGCTTTCAGCGTACCTCTCTGTGCGGGACCAGGAGCTGCCTGTAGACCCCACAGAACACATTCTCCCCAGGGGTCTCCGAGACCTGCTGCTCCAGCGGCGGGTGGTGCTGCACTGGGTGGACAGCAGGTCACGTGAACAGGTGATTGTTACACCTGCAGGATCCATATGCACACGTCCATACACTGACGCTACTTCATGTGGTCACATTCTAGCATCTGCAGAGGGAAGTTTTATTTAAAATTGGACATCTAAACCATATGTTCTCTTCAAACCGCAAAGTCTCATATTTATATTAGTGTGATCCGTTACGATCACTTCTATCCGATATACATGTCTATTTAGCAATTTATAGTTCTAAAACTTGCATGTTTCGACAGCATCATTCTACACAGACATCTTGCATTCTAGACATCCAAAACATCCAACCACAGCTGAAGATCAGCTTCCTGTTCAAGTTTCCCTGTAAGCAGATGAAAATTCTTGTCTTACTGCAGGTCATGAGCTGTGACGATCATCTCGGGTTTGAGCGACTCTCAGAAGTTCTGGCTCAGTCAGACGGCTCTATAGTCCCCCTGGTCACTATGCTGGATCTCAGCTCCAGTCACAAGAACTTGGCCCTAAAGTCCAGTATCGCATACCTGCTGTCTCCTGAGAACGTCCACCGTCTGGCCTTTCCTGTTGTCTCTGGAACTCTGCAGTGGAACCAAGGTTGGTTGTCAAAAGTAAAGATGGACAGAAAATGGCACAGTTCACATGGAAAATGAGTCCTTTCTACTCGAACATGTTGGTTTAAGTGTTTTTGTGTGGTGCTGCTGTCATGGTGCAGATATTTCATAGATATTTGCCCCCTCTCTTCTGCTGATCTGTTATTCACAGCTGTTGTGATTCTCATGCATTCATTGAAATGTTTGCTGATGCGAGTTGATGTGAGCACCTGAGATGACCTTGGGGATATCTTCCCTTCTTTTGCTTCAGGTGACAGGACCCAGTGCTGCCACATTCTGATGGAGCCGGTGTGTCGCAGGCAAAAGCTGCTGCCCGAGTGTGTTTCTGTGTGTCTGACAGCGGTGCTGCAGGACTGGGATTCGTCCTCTTTAACACGAACCACCTCAGAGTCCTGGGTGCTTCACAGCTCCAATAAATCTGCTCCAGAAGCCCAGGCCTTCCAGCACCTGCTTATGGAGCTGTCTGCTGGCTGTCTGCATGTGGTGAGGCACAGACACCATACTGGGCTGAGACTAAAGCTTTATTCACTGTTGAGCTGTCATGAAACCACACTGACACATGGACAAAAGTGACCACTGCCATTAAGTGGCCTCTGCACACTCGCATCACTTTGCAACAGTCAGCAGATGCCCATCCCTATGATGTGCACAAACAAGAGAATAGTGTGTGTTTCGTAGTTAAAATCTTAAACTATAAAAAATAATGAACTTCAACACTTCTTGACGTCTGGATCTCCTGGTTCCTGCTTTAGCTGTGTGAGGTGAATGACCATGGGCTACTGAGCACGGCCATCCTCGATCCTCTGTCACCTTCTGCTGCCCTACTGAGCCTCCTGGATCCTGACATCTCCCACCACCATCTGTTTCTGACCAGTGAAACCACTACCTCTGCACCTAAGCGCAGTTCGTCCGAACTACCTCATGCAGTCAATAGTGTTCTGGGAGTTGTGTATGGCATCATGGAGGACAGTGACAGGATGGATGGTGAGGAAGGGAATTATTGATATTCAGCCTTGAAATGATCACGATTTTACCTTGAAAATGCTCTGACCTGTTGGCTATACCTATTATGTCCAGTTTTCCCAGTATAGAACAATGTAGCATTCTGCTGTTTTATCTTCCTAACAAACAGGAAGGTCTGTTTACAGTTTGTTTTGTTCCTCAGTGCCTCTAGGCGATCCACCTGTTCCAGAGTGGGCTCAACAGGAAGTCATAGTGCACTCGCTGAGCTGTGGTGTGCTGGAGAGCTGGTTCCCTCTGTCAGACCAGTCAGGAGTCAGTTCTCACTTGATGGAGTCAATGAGGTGAGGCTGCCCGTCTCGCCAAGGTTTAGATCATGTCGTGAAACTGATGTTTGACCTTTGTTACTCAGGTTGCTGCATGCAGTACCAGAGCAGCAGGTAGTGGACTCATCTGCCCTGGACCTGGAGCTGATCTCTGGTCTGGCTGATGTGTATCAGACATCTCATAATGGAGGCGATGGGCAGCCCCAGAAACGTGAGGAGGCTTCCATTCCCTGTATTAAACTTCTTCACGCTCCTTCTAGATTCTTGGCAGATCTGACAGGTCATGAAAGGGAATCATATTGATTTCTCCAAATACTGATGTGCAGATGGGGCCCAGCGCACTCCAGTGAAACAGAAGATGAAGACCATGAGCCGCTCCCTGCAGATGCTGAATGTGGCCCGGCTCAATGTCAAAGCCCATAAGACCCAATCTGAGGTGGAAGAGCGGGAAGTCCTAGATAGACCAGCGAGAAGATGTTCATACAGGAACAAACACAGAGAGACAAACACAACCTGTCAGTGGCAAAGCAGCATCTGAGTCTGTGAAATATTTAGCTGTTTTCTCAAGGCAATACTGATGTTTGTGCAGATTTCAGCAGTGAAGAAGAGCTGCTGTCCTACCTGAAGTCCAGTTATGACACCACTGTATCTGGGAGAGAACCGGGCCTCCTGGCTGCTGCACGGCAACTTCTGTCTACTGCCAAAACATTCTTCAGTGCTGAGGCAGACATGCTGGTGAGACACACCGTTCATTTCCATGTCAGGAAAGTGCACGCATGAGTGATTCAGGATGAATTTCCCTGTGAACAAATGCAGGTTCGGCACACTGGCTTCATCCGGCAGCATCTCCTCAAATCCAGCAAAAGTATTCGGCAGATTTGTGCTTCAGCTGCTGCTGCTGCTGAAAATAAAGTCAGAGAGTGAGTTTTTCCCACTCCACCAGTCATCTGCTCATATCCATCCATCCATATTTGCTTCCTAACTTGTGGGGCTCCTCTTGTAGGTGCCAGCTTCAGGCACTGCTCAGACTGGAGTTATGCCATCTGTCCTCATCAGAGCTGGATATTGATCACGTATCGGAGGAGGTAGAGGTCTGCTTGTAATTCTGAAGCCTTTTTACTGCTATTGAAAGTTACATTTTCACCCTTGGCTGCTGAATTGGCACCATCTTAAGACATATTTATCCACCTGTGTGGGATTCCATGCCATACCCATGATGTGATTCCTCAGGTTGCTGAGCTGCTCCGGATTATCTCCAGGACCAAGGATCCAGTTTACCTGGCGAGGTTCCTTCAAGACGATATTCTGCCAGGGTGAGAAGATCTAATCACCAATGCTCCTTAATCTTGTTTATTATGACACTGCTGCTAAAATATCATCCTGACCTGGAACTTCGCAGCACTTTCTCTTTTTATGTGTAAAGTTGGTGGCTGCTCAGACAAACTGATTCTGTCAGAGCAATTAATCAAAGCCTTTCAGAGAATCCTGCCTTATTAATAGCAGTGATGAGAGTAAATGTTGATTATTTGTGTTTGCTCTTCTGTGAACACCAAGGGGTGTTGGGGAGGTTTTGTGTTATATCCGACTGAAACAGCCGTCTAACTTTTGTCGTTTGTGTTTTACGCCAGTTTCCTCGCTGGGATTCCCTGCATTCTTGCCGAAATCTACCACAGTCTGGGCACTCAGCTCCCAGAAGCCCTGTTAGCTTTACTTCCTGCAGACTTCTTCAGCGACGAGTCCATTTCCAAGGACAGCGTTTCCCCGTCGGCCCCCTCAGCGGGTCACTCCGTCAGCAGTCTGCTCTCAGATGGTGGAGATCAACTTCAAAACCTGCGAGATCGTTCAGCCAATCAAAGGAGGTGGGTGGCAGCTGACTTTGCAATTATAAGGAAGCTAAAGGTCAACATCAGAGGAATTGCTTAGTAGGAGGGTTTGTAACAATATATTTCGTGACTCTGAAGCTGCTGCTTCTTCTCTGGTTCTGTCTCTAAGGAGCGGCGTGTTGACGCGTCATCGCAGCATGACCGAGTCTTCGCAGAGTCTTCGTCAAATACAGATGCCCACAAAGACGACGAGAGCTGTAAGAAAATGTTGTGATAAATATTTCAAAATATATATGACTTGAGTTTAAAGAGGTGGTCAGATATGAGTTTTCTGCACTAGAGAATTCAGGATGAGTTGAAGAATATTCCAATGAGCAAATTAATTCTGTGTTGTGTTTTTAAAAGGCCAAATTAAAAGTTTCTTCTGCGGCGAAAACTGGTGCAGAAAGAAAGAAAGAGGCATCACAAGGTTCATCTTTTAATTTGCTCTTGCACCC
This sequence comes from Takifugu rubripes, assembly GCF_901000725.2. NCBI lineage: Eukaryota > Metazoa > Chordata > Actinopteri > Tetraodontiformes > Tetraodontidae > Takifugu > Takifugu rubripes. Next base: position 6,139,310 of record NC_042293.1, on the reverse strand, counting down.
AAACGTCTCCAAACATTCCCATGTTTGAGTGGATATGGTTGTTTCACATTCTGATGGTGAATTTCAGGATCAGAGGTGACAAAAGTGAGAAGAAACCTGTTCAATCAGGAGCTGGTTTCCCCCTCAAAGAAAGCCAAGATGCCCAGAAGTCATTCTGTTTCAGCTATGGAAGGACTTAAACACAAATGTCAAGAAACTGAAGGTGCAGCATCCCATCTCCATCAGTTGATACTTCCTGTCACTCAGCAACAGAAGTACAACCAAACACATCAAAGATCTGGTCTTGTCATCCTTCTTAGGAATAAATCCCTTTTATAACCACTACAGATGAACCAGATATTTGGACAATTGCTATAGTTTTTGCAGTCTTTGTTTCCCAACTGTATCACGAAGCTTCTGATGTTTCTTTTCCTCAGAGGGACACAGACTTCTGACTAAAACGGTGTATGAGACTCCTCGACACAAGCAGGTGTCGAACCGCCTCCTCCACCATCAGAAGATGGGAAGGTGTGTTTGTTTTTCACACTTTTATCCATATGATGTTTGTTTTTTACCAAATATCAGAATAGTGTATTTGTTGTCTTTAGATCTGTCCCAACAGAGGAATGCATCATAGAAGAGTCTCCAGTCAAACCTGCAGATGGTTGGTGGTGATGATTTCATGCTTGTTTGTTAAATCCAGAATTGCTTATTGTTCTGTAGCTCTGCATTAGGACCTCATTTATTGTTTTAACTGTTCCTGATAAAAGCATTTGGTGATGAACGCTTCACTTGTGAATATATTTTCTGTAAATTTCTCACAGACCTGAGGAGGAGCCCGAGGTTGAAGAAGTTTGCTCGGAGACATTCTAGCACGTTCTACTCTAGTTCTCAGGCTCGTTCTCGTAACCTGGACCGGGCGCTGTCTGCAACGCAGCTGTCTGATGCTCGGGTCAAAGTAACACGCATCACTTCTCCCATGCTTCTTCTTTTTGGGGCAGTTGAATCTCCGGTTCGTCCTTTTGAATCCAACCGTGGCGGCTGGCCCACCAGCTCCCGGCTGCTCACGGATTCCAGTGTCTTTGAGGTAGCGCTACTTGACTGCGAAATGTCGTCCGCATACCATAAATACATGTAAAGCTTGAGTTTTTTCCATTTGTTTTAGAGTCCATATAAAACTCCCACAAAATCACCTGACACACGTGGACAAAATGTCCACCGCACCACCTCGCTGAAGACTCCCAGAACATCTGGGTCTCCTAGGACCCCCAAAAGGACCCCTTCTTCCAGAGTTTTGTCTATAGCCGAAAATCCTTCCGGCAGTTCATGTGACCAGCAGATGATTGTAAGAGAAAGTCCCTTAAGATTTCCATCACAATCCATCGTAGTTGAGACACCGACCAAGCATCTGAAGAGCCCGCTTAAGGGGATCCTCAGAACTCCCACCAAGGACTTGGGCAATGGTCCCTCTTCTTCTGGATTACATCACCCCCATAGTCCATTTTCCAGAACTCCTAAGAAGAGTGTCACGTGGTCTCCATATCATCAGAGGGATGGAACATCACTCAGTGACCTTGCTTTTAAGGTGCCACAGTCACCTCAGACTTCCCAGAGGCTGAAACCAGTATCCAGTGCGAGTAGTCCAGTGGAGGGTGCAAACGCTAACAGGACCATTTCCAGGACCCCTGAGAAGCAAAGCAGCATGACTGCTGTGAAAGAGCCTGAAGGTGTGAGCAATGAGAGCTTCTCTGAAGAATGTCTCCTAAAAACACCTGAGAAACCAATCAAACGGGCTCTTTCTCTCCAGTCTTCGGAACCTCCACATCCCAAAACCTCACCTGAACCCAGGAGCCCAGGTCCTCCTCATCACATGAACACTCGCTCTGGAAGATCTTCATGCAGGAGGAGAACATCTTCATGGAAACCAGAGGGAGCTGATGCTTCTACAGTCAGTTCTCCAAAGTCCCTGATGAGGAAGAGGAGGTCCAATCAAGAGGTTGGAACCAGAAATGGCTCAAGGGTACGTTCACCTGAGAACCTGAACTACTCTGACACATGTCCCACAGAGGTCCTGTCAGAACACTCTCAAACATCAGAAGGGGAGTCTGATTCTTCTCAGCTGAACTCCACAGAAGACGACAGCCTGGACATTGTGGAAGCGGCAGTTACAAAGACCCAGTTTACTGGGGGGCTCAAAATGAACATCAGTTTCTCACGCAAGAACTCACAATCTGAAGATGTGGTGTCCGGAATAGTGTCCCCTAAACGACGAGTATCCTCTGTAAGCACACCTGGCCGGAGCTACGGCTTCCGTCAGACTCCCGACCGCCAGCAGAGGGAGGCTGCAGCTCGTTTGGGGTACGGAAACAGACCTCCTCGGTTCTCTACCCCAAGAGGTGCTGCAGGACCTCGTCAGCAAAAAGAAACAGGCTCTCCAAACCTTTTGACCTACCAGGTGGAGATGCAGTTGCAGACATCCGGAGTGCCAAAGCTCAAAATCAAATGCGGAGATTCTATGAATGCAGCAGATTCAGCAGCACTGAGTCCAGCTGTTGCCTTCAGACCGTCACAGCTGGAAAGCCCCAAAGCTTTGCTCTCCAAGCAAAGAGAACCTGGATGTGTCTCACCATCTCTGTGTGCTCACATCACACCAGCCAAGGGCACGCCTGGAAAAGGTCTTCAGACATTCATTTGTCAGTCCTACACCCCAACATACCACCCAGGAGGAACAGCACCCCCGATGGCTGTGGCAGAGATCATCGCCCTGACTCCATCACCTCAGAGTGTTGGAAAGGTAATGCCAGACAACCTCAACAGTTGGCCTCGCAAGAAACGAGCCCAACTTGTGGCAGGAGGAAAGGACCGCAGTCAGAGACCAGATTGTGGACTGATAGAGTCTGTAGATGAAGTAGACCTGGGAGTGGCAAAACTGCAAGATGTGGAAGACCTCAATCCAGCTGCCTCCACAACATCTCTGTCAGGCAAATCTCATGCTGCCCAGTCTCCACTGGAAGACTTCTACTGGTTGGATCATCTGCCTCATCAGGCTGACTGGACTGATCCTCCAAGAGCAGAAGAACAAGTCATCCAAGATTCCAGAGCGTGTAAGTGAAGATTCACTGATCAGCTGCTGTCTGTGAGGAGTCTCCATGTTGTCGTGGTGTCCGTGAGGAGTCTCCATGTTGTCGTGGTGTCCGTGAGGAGGCTCCATGTTGTCGTGGTGTCTGTGAGGAGGCTCCATGTTGTCCTGGTGTCTGGGAGGAGTCACATGTGACCTTGTTGTTGGCTAATATATATATTCTGTGCTGCTCTGGTTCTAAGGCTGTGAACGATATAAAAAAATGTTTTTTTCCACTGACAGCGGAAACTCCTAGTTCGAGGGCAAGAAAAACAGTGTCAGTCAGTGGGATTTTGGCGCTCACACACTCTCCACTGTTGTTCAAAGGGTCTGCAGGGACAAAGGGGACCCATTTGTTGGGTGAGAACTGGCCCTGTTCATACGTCTATCTATTGTTATTTCTGCCACCAACTTGTTTTTGTGGTCTGTTCTGAATTTTCAGCAGACTAACTGTTATTGTTGTGAACAGATGAGGTGGGATCGGGGGGGACGAGGACTGAGGATGAAGACGTGGAGACGTCTGTGCCGAGACGCTGCAGCAGCAGGAAGACGTTCAGCAGGAAACGTCTGCTGACATAAAAGCGTCCAGAACTCACTCATCAGGAGCCTCCTGTTTATTTATTTACTGTTTTTGTGCCCTGTAAATATCTTAATTTGCCACATTTTGATGTAAATTTTTTTCTGAATTAATTATTTTTGATTCATGCTGTGGACTTTTTTTCTATGGTTATCAGTTATTGATCGTGTGACATCATCTCAGAACTAATGATATCATTGTCGGGGAAACCTTTGATTATTTGTCTGAAGGTCGTGAGACGCCACAGGATGGACTTTTATTAAATAAGTTAACTTCAATGATAAACTGTATTCTATTCAGCCCTCATTTGATATCGTATTCATATGTTGCAATATTTCACCAAACATCAATTTATGAGGGACATGGACCAAATCTGTCCTCTTGCTGAGTTTCTCTGGCAACATTTCTCTGGCCAGTTCTGATGTAGGCCGGGAGGTGGCACCATCGCCACATGAGCCACGTTCAGTTTGATCAATTCTCATCTTCATCTGCGCCATTTTTAGTAACGTTATTGCTTATTTATTCATGTTTAAGGATCCAGTGGGCGGGGCCAGAGCATCACTTCCTGTAAATGTGTGACTACCCGACCTTTGACCAGCCGCAGGCCTGGTCTATCGTCAGGTTTTTCTTTTATAGCCTTTTAATAATTTGATTTAACTTTTTTTTTTTTTTTAGTAAGTTTGGTTTATGAAGATAGATGACGTTCACTGACATTCATTAAATTATTATTGCCCTATCAATAACTCGTCGTTCATGTCTTGTTTATTTATTTTCGTTTTTAAGTTTGTCTTGAAATGACTTGCGTGACTCGCTGCTGCAGCGTGAGCCGCCCGCGTCCTTCAGCAGTCACACCACGCACAGACCCGCATCGACGAGCTCGACAGAATCACATCACTTCCGGAAAGGCCAAAATCGCAAAGCAAATATTTTTTCTGCACATCGTATTTGAGACCCTGACGTGATTCTGCGCTGATTATCGTTTTGGCTGGAAAACGAGATCAAACAAGCCTAAAGATCAAAGTCTTTGCCACTTGTGGACTTCAGCTTCGGCCTAACCCCTAACCCTAACCCAACCTGTGAGGGACATGAGGCCTCAGGTGGGGGCACCATAGCCAGCAGTAAAGCTGATTTTGATCTTTCAAAGATCAAAGGAACTTTTGTTTACAGCAACATAGTATATCACAACTGTCACATTCCAACTGTTCTCCATTATTGGTCCCATTCAGCTTTAAGCAGACTCAACAACTAAATCACCAAGTTGTTGTGAATAAATGCGGCTGTCATATCTACACTTGGACTCGATCTGAATTTTTTTTCTGTAAGGTTCTGAAGGCTCAGATATCAAATCAAACATGGTTCCTATGGTGAGTTTGACCTAGTTGTTCTCAGAATCTGTCAAGTTTTGCACTGTTGCTCAAATGTGTTGGTCATCTGTAGCAGCAGTTGTGCTTTTATGCTGAAATCTGGGATGTATTTCCGGTGTGGCTCCGTGTCCTTGCGAGTATCTTGACGTCACTCCGGTGAAACGACTGTCCTCCGCCGTTCCATCAGAGGCTGATCATCTCTCACTGTTCTCCGAGGAACGTTCGATAGAATATGGCGAGTAGCTTCTCCAGGGTTCTGATCTCCAGAAACATCCGGATCCTGTCGCTGTTGGGGGGTTCGGTCACAGCCGGGATCCTGCTGCAGCGGCACCATGTCGGCGCCGACGGCCCCACACGGAGGAGGTACCCCGCCAGGTAAAGAGCCGCATAATCCCGCAGCGCTACATGTTCTCCATGTTCTCCACCTGAGCATGGAGAACATGGCGAATATGCACGGTCCACCAAACATCTGATGAGGAAGAACCTGTTTAATTCTTCAAAATTAGTCAAAGATTTATTTTTTTTAAAAATCCTAAATGTTTGCAGCATGAAGATGGAAAAACATTTAATATTGATGCAAATTTAACAGGCAAATTTAACAGGCAAATGAACAGAATTCATTTTAAAAATGTATCTACATTTTACTCAAATCCTCTCCTGTTTGATAGCTGCAGATCTTAATTATAAATTTTCCTCCTGAATGGAGCAATAAATCCACATTCTGGGTTGATATTAATGTTAATCTGACCTCAGGTCAGCAGCGCTGGGTGTCCAGCTGTGATTCAGAACTTTAAACCTGCATCAGTCATCAGCAGGAAACAGCATCAAAAGGTGAATTCATGCCTGAATTAGACTGTTCTCTGCTGAAAGAAAGCTCTTTAACTCAGAACCCAAAGAACGTTAATCCCAGAATGTGTTTCCAGAATTAGACGCCAGTAAATAATTAATCCTCTGCTCAGGTCTTATCACAGTTTTATGATTGTTTCTTAGCAACAACTTGATACATTGTATAAAGTTATGACATCAGAGGATTAGGAGTTCCACAGTAGGATGATAAAAGAGTGATTTAGTCCCTTTTATCATTCTAAATAAACAAGAGCTCACTGTTTGATGGAAGTGGATGGAGCTCAACAAAGGCTCATTCATCCATTTTTACCTGTGCCAGAGCAGTTACACCTGGAACTTAGTTAGCAGATATCAGCGTGCATCATAAAGGATTTTCAGATTAGTCAAACATTATCTGCTGCTCTAAAAAGCTGGACAATCAGCAGCAGGAAACAAGAGGATACAACTACTAAAATAACAGACAAATAAGGATAAACGCTCTACACACTTATACAGAGCGCTGATAGGAGCACTGATGAAGAGTGCTGACGAAGAGTGCAGAGATGGGCAGCGTTGTGTACATAAATCCTCGTTGTTGTTGTTATTTAGGATTTTAACAGTTAGATTCTGAAAGCAGCTGAATCCAACCTATGAAGTCCAGATCTTGTGTTTGTGCAGTGCAGAGTATCCTGACCTGCGGAAGCACAATAACTGTATGGCGAGCAACCTGACACCTGCCATTTACGCCCAGCTGTGCGATAAAACCACGCCCAACGGCTTCACGCTGGACCAGGCCATCCAAACAGGTGTGGATAATCCAGGACACCCCTTCATCAAGACTGTGGGTCTGGTGGCCGGAGATGAAGAGTCCTACGAGGTCCTTTTACTTCTTCATCAGCATACCATCGCTGTTCAGTTTGGGCTCCTCAGTTTAGTCCAAATGACTTTCCTGGACTTCACTCTGTGTTTCAGGTGTTTGCAGAGCTGATGGATCCAGTCATCAAAGAGCGGCACAATGGTTACGATCCCCGCGGCATGAAACACCCCACCGACCTGGACTCCAGCAAAGTGACACTCCAGAGTCCATCTTTCAGCTCCACAGATGTGTTGATGAACTGAACTCATGGACTCTGTCTGTCTTTAAATGGTTCCAGGTTCACTCTGCCCAGTTTGATGAGCGCTACGTCCTGTCAAGCAGGGTGAGGACAGGCCGCAGTATCCGGGGGCTGAGCCTCCCCCCCGCCTGCACCCGCGCAGAACGCAGGGAGGTGGAGAGGGTTGTGGTAGACGCCCTGGCTGGCCTGAAGGGTGACCTGGCTGGGAGATACTACAGTCTGACTCAGATGACAGAGAAGGAGCAGCAGCAGCTGATTGATGTGAGCGACATCATTAGCAACATGCTAACACACCCTCACCAACAACACCCCCTCAACAACACTGGCTCCACATCCACAGTACATCTTATCTTTGTTTAAAACAGGACCACTTTCTGTTTGACAAGCCAGTGTCACCACTGCTCACCTGTGCAGGAATGGCTCGTGATTGGCCAGATGCCCGGGGGATCTGGTGAGTCATATAATACCCATAAATCCTCCACTGGTGTTGTTGGACAGCTGGTGTGATCAGCACTGGTGTGATGGGACAGAAGCTGCAGCAGCTCCAAACATCCTAGTACTACCCCTGTGGAACTCCTGGCCAATAATCATCAAATCATCAGAGTTTTCTATGCTAATATCATCAACCTCCACAAATATCCATTTACAACTAAAGGAGAACTTCCTTTGATGTGTGTTTGTACATCTGAGAGCAGGAACAACGTTAGTGTGATAATCAGGTTAACTGGGATTAACTGGATTACAGATGTAACAGTTTATCAGTGTTTCACACTTCTGCACAGGCACAACAATGAGAAGAACTTTCTGGTTTGGATCAATGAGGAGGATCACACCAGGGTCATCTCCATGGAGAAAGGGGGGAACATGAAGAGGGTCTTTGACAGGTTCTGCAGAGGTCTGAAAGAGGTGAGGTTTTGTTCTGAACTGGGCATCCTGGGCACAGACGGGACAGACAGGAGCTTCGATAGAAAACAATAATTCCACTTTTCTCTCAGTACTCTGGCAGCTGTATTAAACCCACAGCCACCTCCGTGGTGACCCGGCAGTGTGTTCAGGGTCGGAAGGGCTTCAGAAAGATGATAGATGCTGACTTGCACCTGCTGCAGTCAGATCAAAAATAATCTGATTAGAAATAATCTGATTACATCTAATAGCTTCATAGGAGAATTTCAGATTAGATAATGATGTTAAAAAGGTGGAGAAAGCAGAAATGTCCTCAGTAGTGATGTGTTTTAGGTGGAGCGTCTGATCCAGGAGAAGGGCTGGGAGTTCATGTGGAACGAGAGACTTGGCTATGTCCTTACATGTCCCTCCAACCTGGGCACAGGTCTGAGAGCAGGGGTCCACGTCAAGCTGCCCCTGCTCAGCAAGGTAAAGCCCCCCCATCTCATGCTGCAACTGTAGTTTATAACAGGTTAACAACCTTCTTCACGCCCAGGACCCTCGATTCAGCCAGATCCTCAGCAGCCTGCGCCTGCAGAAGAGAGGGACGGGTGGAGTCGACACCGCCGCCGTGGGCGGAGTGTTTGACATCTCCAACCTGGATCGTCTGGGACAATCTGAGGTACAAGACCTGTAGGAGAAATGAAATTGTAGAGAATAGAGTTCTGAGGGTGGAGAGGAATCTGAGGGTGGAAGGACGAGTTTTGAGGGTGGAGAAAAGAGTTCGGAGGGTGGAAGGAATAGTTCTGAGGGTGGAGAGTAGATTTGTGAGGGTAGACGTAAGAGTTCTTTTGTGTTTTGATATTTGATGTAAACTCTTCAGGTCCAGCTGGTGCAGACAGTGGTGGATGGTGTGAACTACCTCATCGAGTGTGAGAAGATGCTGGAGAGAGGCCATGACATCAAGGTGCCTCCACCCAGAAAGCAGTTTAAGTAGACACTGATCTTGCAGCCCCCCCCCCCCCCCCCCACAGACACACACCCACACACACACACACTGTGGCCATAGATATTATTGATGAATAATTATCTATGAAAAATATTGCATCTATATATGACTAATCTGTATAATCCAGATGTTTGTTTCACTCAGATTATTTAAGGTTTTTGTGTTAAAATGACCGAAACATGAATGAAAGACTTCACCTGCTGGAGGTCACGACAGAAAGGTCTGTCTCTCACCTGCCTGCTGCACCTGGATTAACCCCACCTTCATCTGGTCCTGATGCATGTGTAATTCCTCCCACAGCATTCCCACGTTTATCTGTGAACCACTGTAATCACTGGATGTCACTTTAATAAAATACCTATTTAACAGACATTTCTGTGACTGTTGCTCTGATTGGCTGACCAGCTTTCAAACATGTGTGGCGCTTTAGCAGCAAAACCAAAAGGTTTGATGGAAAAGAAGGCATTAATCACTAATGACCTGTAATCACGGGATCACTTTTATAAAAAGCTGCGTAACCACTGTTATTTATCAACCCTGATTTAAAGGTGCAGCCACAAGGGGCAGCATTCTGTAACCAGTTTAATTTAATGTATCTAATCTTTCTTACCCACAATCCTCTGAATATCACATTATGGAGGATCACAACAAATATGACCGTCTCGGTCTGATCACAGCAGCCATTTACGTATGTGTGTGTGTCTATGAGTGTGAACATATACAGACATGTACATACGTGTGTGTATGACTGTGAATGAACAGTGTGATTGTTTGCAGTCTTTCTGCATTTGAAAGAACAAGGGGCTCTCTCTCTTACTGACAGCTGAACTGTGAGGGTGTCCAAAGGCATGAGGGTCCTGTTCTGAGCCTTTCTGTCTTTGTCAGGACACACAAACACACACACACGCACACACACACGCACACACACACACACACACACACACACACACACACACACACACACACTTCAGTACTGTCTGGTGTGCAGTATGCTGCGGTTCTCCTCTTCCTCCATCTTTTCTGTCCTTGTTCCACATGGGTTGTCATGACAACAACTTAACTAGGGAAAGAAAGGTACCCACTTTAGTAATAAAGAGCATTTTACACACACACACACACACACACACACACACACACACACACACACACAATGTTCTGGACATGGAGTTTTATGGATTACAGCCTGGATCTAGCCTGGTTCTGAGTGTCACTTGCTGTTGGAACACCCTCAGGTTGACCTTTAAAGCAGAAAGCCAGTTCGATTTAAGAACGAGCGCCATCCAGCGGTAGAGCCTTTTTCACGGCCAATATTTGTGTTACAAGGGGCGTCACCTGCTGGACGGATTATATGACTACAGTAAACACAGAAATCTGAAATTAAACATTGGTTTCCAATTAGATTAAGAATAAGAAGTTTTGAGACATCTGTGATTTTAATTCGATACAAGAAAAAATGTTTGATTTTGGCAAAAAATGTTTATTTTAAAAAACAAAACAAATCGAGTTAATTTAAAATGAGTCAAAATTAGTCGAATGCGTGCATTGTTCCAGCATGCTTTTGAACGCCCTGTCAAGACACTGATACAGGAACACAGTCCGCCTAGATAGGGAATCATTCTACTTTCAACCCAACTTTCATTCCAGTTTTAACTAATTGCGCCAGTAAACAAAATGGAGATGACGTCAGAACCATTAAAAGACCATACATTGCCACCTGTGGCCAACGGCGGTATATCACCTGACCTGAGCGGATCAGCTCGATTTTGTTGTTTCCAGAAGGGCTAAAAGCGACACGTTCTCGTTTAAGCATGATTGAGCAGCAGTTTGACTCAAGGTCATAGATCAACATCAATCTATAAGGCTGTAAACTGAACAGGTGCTGCTGCTTTACCAGTGATGGATGTTGGACCAAACCCGCAATAACTCCGCTCTCTAAAACAGAGACCTTAAATCTTTACCAAGAAATGTCAATCACCTGTCTTTAGGAGCGCAACATGTGCGCAACTGTAGCATCTGAAAATATAAATAAGCAGCACCACTTTCTAAATGGGTCTTCAGACTGAACAACTTGTTTTGCTTTGGAACTTTAAAACCTTCTGGCTCTAGTTTTCTGACAACAGTGACGGTTAAGCCTTAAGATCATCTGGGCCGAGATTGTTCAGAACATTAGAAGAGCTGAAGGAAATAAAGATCTTCCCTTAAAACAAACGTGTTATCAAGAGAAAATTACTCTAATCTGGTAAAAGTTATTAATATGCTGGACTAACACATTGACACACATTAAATAGATGTTTCACACTAAAACAAGATTCAACTTGATCTAAAATCCACTCTTTTAATCATCAGTTATGCATTTGCTATTTGTGTGTTTGCTTATTAAAATGTGATTCGTTTAAATTGCTTCATCAATCTCGGCGATTTATCAGGAACAATCCAAACCTTTCCCAATCAGTTGATCAATCAGTTACACTCATTTCCGTGGTTCCTAAAGGGGGCGGGCACTCGGGTTATGATTGGCTTTGAGCAGCCCAGGTCTCCCGTTCTTCGCGTTGATTGGCTCTCCTTATCAGAGTGACCCATGAATTGGACCAATCAACAGCTGCCACACAGGGATTAGGAGAGGTCCGGCTCCGGGGCGGAATATCTACGCGCTCGCGTCTCTTTATCTGTCTTGGTCGACCTGTCTGCGTTCCACCGTCGTCGGTTACACTTTTATCCCCGGCTTTTACGTCTCCAGAGCGCTAGCGGCTGTAACATTTTCAGGACTGAAACTTTCTATTTAGTACCGAAAAAGAGCTACGATGCTCAAGCTAATGCTTTTAGCAGCGCTCACCGGCTTCACGCAGGCCGCCAGTGATGTGCTGGAGTTCACGGATAACGATTTCGAAAGTAAAATCGGAGACCATGAAATTATTCTTGTGGAGTTTTTCGCACCCTGGTGAGATTTTTCGTGTTCTAAATTAACATTTACTTGATTTCCCACAATGTTAACCAAGCTAATGTTGGCACTAGCTAGGCTGCAAAGAAACTGAAGACAGCCAACAAACGCGTTTATAATTCTACAACTGATTGACTGCATAACTTGTAAAATTAACCTGCTTTTCTGGAAATTACACAATGAGCGGAAAATGTAATATTTTAAATACTAATGACTAAATATTAACATGCTATCTTAGTGCGGAGTTAAATATTAGCTGTCTTGTCTTCACGGCTTCAAAAATATCCGTTCAAGGTTAAACTCGGCTTTAACATTTCACCTCTTTTCGAAGCAATTCTGCAGTATTTTAAAGGTAATTTAATCTGCGTAAAAAACTGCTAGGAAGCTGGAGGCGTGTCCGCTCCTGTGTAACGCTGTAATTGGACGAGGAAGTTTTGGTGGCTGTTTCTGATTAGTTCAGAGCCAGAGTGACGTAGCCTCATCGTACCAAACTTGAAATGGGAGTACTGTACATCGAGACCAAACGCATTTTACCGCATTAAAGTGATTTTTATGATTACCTGATATTTTTAAAGTTTACACTACAGGCGTTCAAACAACATACGCAGAATGTACAAGTAATTAGTGAAGAGCAAGAACAGCATAATGTTTATTTAAAAAAAAAAAAAAAGTAAACCTTCAGCGATGGAATCTGATGAGCATACGGTAGATACAGGGTAGATGTCTCTTGTTCTTTGGTCGTGGTCTTTTTCCTTATTCTCTACTGGCTGACATGTAATCTGATTACTCTGACATGAAGTGTGGCTGTCCTGTCTTACAGGTGTGGCCACTGTAAGCGGTTGGCACCTGAGTACGAGAAGGCCGCCACAGCCCTCAAAGGTGTCGTCCCTCTGGCCAAGGTATTGCACAATCACCTTCATCTACCTTTGTCGACTGCAGCCTTCTGAGGTCTGATTATTCACAGAGAGTCACTTATCTCTCAAGGTCGACTGCACATCCAACAGCAACATCTGCTCCAAGTACCAAGTTTCTGGCTACCCGACCCTGAAGGTCTTCAGGGATGGAGAGGAAAGCGGTGCCTATGACGGTCCCCGAACCTCAGGTATTTGTATTGTGCCATCACTCTGGGAGGTGTTAAGTTTTGGTATGGTGGTGAGAGGGTGTTTGTTTTCTTGTGGTGTCTGTAGATGGAATCGTGAGTTACTTTAAGAAGCAAGTTGGGCCAGCCTCTGTGGCTCTCGCAGGAGAAGAAGAACTTCAGAAGTTTATTTCTGAAAAGGACTCTAGTGTTGTTGGTGAGTCTTTAAGTTCTCACTCATTTCAGTTTAAAAAAATACCACAAAATTAGTATTTAAAAACTTTCCATAAATTTTAATTTTTCTGATCTGAAGTGAAGTTGAACTCTAGTAATGTAGAAACATTTTTGGTCTGTAATTAAGACTAAAAATGTAATTTTTTTACCCCCCCAGGGTTCTTTGCCGATGACAAAAGCACAGCACAGGTTGAGTTCTTAAAGGCCGCCAGCGCGCTGAGGGACAAATACCGCTTCGCTCACACAAACGCTGAGGTCCTCCTGAAGAGCCAGAATGTGGGACCTGAGTGAGGAGATCTCAGTGCAGCAGGTATTCATCAGCATGTCCTCTCTTCTCACCTCATTATGCTCTACTTGCAGAGGAATTGTTCTGTTCCGTCCACCAACACTCAAGAACAAGTTTGAAGACAGCAGTGTGAAATACAGTGAGGAAAAATACACCAGCAACAAAATCAAGAGGTTCATCCAGGATAACGTGTGAGTGTTGACCTGCACTCACATCAGATCCTGTGTTCAGCAGGACCACCCCCATAGTACACAAGATGTGTTTTAGATCCTTATCTTGTTGCTTCAGCTCCGTTATTATCAGACTGATGAGTAACGTCACAGGCTCGACGTTGTTTCTGCTGCTGATGCCGTCGTGTGTTTCAGTTTAGGCTTCTGTCCCCACATGACAGAAGACAACAAGGATCAGCTGATGGGCAAAGACCTGCTGGTAGCCTATTATGATGTTGACTACGAGAGGAACCCCAAAGGCTCCAACTACTGGAGGAACAGGTTGGTGTGGCTTCTCTGGAACTGCCTAATTCAATCCTCTTTAACACAGTCTGAGCAGCTCCAATCTTGTTTCCAAATGTAATCTGGTTTCCAGGGTGATGAAGGTGGCCAAAACCTTTTTGGATGAGGGCAAGAAGCTGAACTTTGCTGTGGCAAACAAGGCCAGGTTCATGTCGGTGCTTTCAGAATTCGGTTTGGAGGACCATTCATCAGCGGGTCCTTTGGTGACCATCCGTACCGCCAAGGGGGAGAAATACGCCATGACTGAAGAGTTCTTGTAAGTCGGAGTTGATCCTTGACCTTGTTCAGTAACAAAGGTTTTAATTGGCACGTTTTATAATTCAGAGAACTTTTTGTAGAACTCTTATAACTTGCATGCAACTTCCTGTCCTGGTGCATGTGACCAAACACAGCGTAGCATCCTTCAGCAATGATGTCATATTTTCATGGGAAACAGAATATGGGCTAAAAATAAAAGGTGATGATGCTGAACATATTCACAGACCTGACGGGAAAGCTCTGGAACGATTCCTGCTGAGCTACTTCGATGGGTCCCTGAAGCCTTACCTGAAGTCGGAGCCCATCCCAGAGAACAATGATGGACCTGTCAAGGTGAGACCGCTATCAAGCTCAAGGGCTGAGCGCACCTGAAGCTTTACCATAACGAGTGTCTCCTGTCTGCAGGTTGTGGTGGCAGAGAACTTTGACTCCATCGTCAATGACGACAGCAAAGATGTTCTGATTGAGTTCTATGCTCCATGGTGCGGCCACTGCAAGAGTCTGGAACCCAAGTACAAGGAGCTGGGCGAGAAGGTGAGGGCCAGAACCAGGATGTCTTAGATTACCAGTGACTATTTTAGACAGTGGTGGTGGTGGGGGGGGGCATTTATAAGGTAGGGAACAAAGGTTCACATAAAACTGCACAAGCCAGGATTTGGCTTGATTTTAGTGGATAAAAATGAATTGGATTGAACTTCCTCTCCTGGACAAGCTTTGTTTCACTGTTAAATGTCTTTTCTTGAATGTTAGTAGATGTTCAGAATGATAAAATAACTCTACCGCTCTTCAGCTCGCCGATGATCCAAACATAGTTATCGCCAAAATGGACGCCACAGCCAACGATGTTCCGTCTCCTTATGAAGTCAGCGGGTGAGTAAATTGTCGGTAAATCTAAAAGACTCAGTCATTTATCTTTAATTTGAGGTCATTGGGGAGCGTTAATCTTGCATTTAACACCAATATTGAAGCATTTCAGTTTCTACAGTAATATGAACCCTTGACTCGGGATGAAACGTTAGTCCCAAATTTGGAAAATGACAGTATCTGAGGCTCTCTCCTATGGTGCTTTTTCAAACGTTTGATATGTTATCACTATCATACGTCCCAACGGAGCTTCCCCATTAGAATAACGGCTTTGTAAACAGTGCACGTTGCTGTACTGCTTTGCAGCCTTTCCCTAACCCAGTGCAATCAAAGCTAGCCTGGCTGTGAACTGCAGAATGGCGTGCCTTCTCTCTAAACACGAGCCTCCATTCAAGAGATCTGTCCTCCAGTTAACAGACTGGCTAGCTGGCATGAATTGGTTGTGG
Organism: Takifugu rubripes; assembly: GCF_901000725.2. Lineage (NCBI taxonomy): Eukaryota > Metazoa > Chordata > Actinopteri > Tetraodontiformes > Tetraodontidae > Takifugu > Takifugu rubripes. The sequence goes on along the minus strand of NC_042293.1, from coordinate 6,123,825 downwards.
AGTAATTTCAGCAGACACAACTAGTGAATCTGTGACTTACATTAGTATCAGAAGCTGGAGTGGCTCTACCCCCTCCCTAATTCACATGTATTAAAATGTTTATTCAATTAATGTTCTTAACCTTTTCTCCTTCAGTTTCCCAACTCTGTATTTCTCTCCTGCTGGACAGAAGAGGAATCCAAAGAAATACGAGGCGAGTTTCTTTAACTCTAAATATGTTTTAGCTCGATGTTTCCATGTCATCAGATACATAAAAACAATCACAATAACTAAATGTTCCCTGCCCAGTATTAAACGTGCTTGCTTCTTATTTCAGGGGGGTCGTGAGGTCAGCGACTTCCTGTCCTACCTGAAGAGGGAGGCCACCAATGCTCCAGTTGTGCAGGAAGAGACGAAGAAGAAGAAGAAGAAGAGGGTGGAGTTATAAATGTTCCTACAGGGAGAACCAAACGCCAAGAAAGAACTGAATTTTTTTCACTCTGAACGCTCTGAGCCAGGTTGGACAGACGCAACGTCCTCTGTGGGGCCTCATTACTGCTTCCCAGGGTGGCGAGGTGGTGTCCAGGGCCTGCCTAAAACTTAAACACACTTGGGGAGGACACTTGTGTTGGGGGCTGTTTAATTAGATTTTCATGAGTGGAGGTCTGTTTGATCATCTGGATTTCTGTCGTCGTTGCAGAGTTTTTTGTTTTTCCTTTTTGTACCTGTCTTTTTTTTTTTGTACATTGGAAGGATCATGAAATTAAAAGGCCAACCAAACTGAAGCCTGAGTTTGTGTCCTGCTGTTGAACCCTAACCTGATCAGATTTAATGACCTCAGTAATGCTGGGAGCTGCTCAGTGGCAGATGGGCTGAACCCCAGACTGAGCAGTCAGGTTCTGAGTTGGGAGATGAGATTCAGACAAACTGTTCCTGATGAGAAGGAGCTGAGTTACACCTGCTAAATGGCCACCGTTGCAGAATCTCTGGTTTCAGCCTCTGCTGGACAATCGGGTGTTTATGTGGGTTTGTGATAAAGTCACCTGCTGTTCAGGACTCAGATGCTCGCTGATTAATCTACTTTTGACTATCATTAGGCCCTGCGATTCTGTAAAGCGCCTAGAAACAATTTTGATTGTAAAAGATGCTATATAAATAAAAAGTGATTGATTCCATATAATTTCTGGAATTTTTCAACCAAACTGGTTTAGGTGTTTCATGGCTGTTTTCAGATTGTGCAGCAGGTAGATGAAACAGTCTGACCAAGAGCTGTGATGATAGTCACTTATTTTGATGTGACAAAATGATATATTTACACATCCAGTTGCAAAAGTATTCAAAGTGCCTCTCTTTTATTTCAAGATTAACTTTGACAATAGAGGTACTGTAATTTGTTTTTTAGACTCATATTGACATTGATGTTAACCTGGGTCTCGACCGATCCAGGATAAAATTCATCTGGTTGAGTAGTATTTTTTAGTTTGGCCTCGGTTTACACCGAATGCTCTTCCTGGAGCACTTATGGTTGCATTTAATGAGAAGATGTATGTAACTATTAATTTTGTTGGCTTTACGAACCTGCTGCCTTTTATTCAGTCGCCCCAGCCAGTAGGGGGCGAAACAAGTGCTGATCAATAGAAGAAGAAGCCAACGAGCCAATCAGCGGGCGTCCTAAGTCTTCACATGTTCAGTCTTCACACGTGCTGCCTGAGACGGTGTGTTTCAAAATCTTTATTTCGTTTTAACTTTTAGAATGAATAGCAGTTGGTTTACTTACCTTTGATAGTTTACTGTCGTTTTTCTTTTATGTCATTTTCAACGGATAGTTCAGTGCTATTTTTGAGCTTCGTGACTGAAGGAAGGGGAGTTAGCAGTCGTTCGCATCATGAACTGACTGAATAGTTATTTTAAAATCTTTGTTTTGCTGTTTTTCTAGTGAAATCCCTGGGACGTCATGAGTTTTTAGTTGGCAGTCGATATATTTCGGATCTCTGGGGTGGTGCAATGCCTGACCTTTAATGGTTTTATAGGTTATAGTGTGACCACAACATTGGAATCATTTTTATTCCAACCTATTTGTGTTTTACATCGTGAGATAATGAGATTGTTGCTGCTGCTATTCTGTTTAATGATTGTTTTTCGTCTTTTTTTCTCTCAGAAATTCTTGTACGGTAACTTTTTTTACTCTGCAATGGAAAACATCAGCAAAAATGAGTTATGCCAGTTCGGGTGGACTTCTCAGTAACCACCGCCACTCCTGCAGAAAAGTTTTGATGGTTCACACCAAGAAGATTGCTGGAGTGAAGAGGAAAATCCAACAAAACTCCAGCAGAATTACTGATCTCAAAAAGATACTAAAAGAGCAGCACGATGGTTCAATGTGGACAACTCAGCTTGTCAGAAGATTGAAATCTGATCACCTAGATGGAGAAATGCAGTTCCCTCAGAGCTCCAGCAGCTGTGTCTCAAGACCTGGACTCTCTGGTTTGGTCTCAAGACCTGGAGACAGCTGGGAGGTGGACAGTGGCTTCTCCTCTGAGGCTAGTCCTTCTGCTAGTGGCCGCAGTTCACCGTGTGCCAGTTCATGTCTGTCTACAGTGGTGGCACTGGACTGTGAGATGGTGGGTACTGGACCTGGTGGACGCTATAGTGAACTAGCCCGCTGTAGCATCGTGGGTTACCATGGTAACATATTATACGATAAATATGTGCAGCCTTGTCGGCCTGTAACAGACTACCGAACTCCCTGGAGTGGAATACAAAAGCATCATCTGCTGGATGCCACGCCGTTTGCCCAGGCCAGAGAGGAGGTAAGGATGACGCTGACACCTTAATCTTTAAATGTTTGAGTGTTAAAATAAAGAACCTGCATTGTGTTCACCATCTTCAGTGCTGAATGTTTTTCAACTGAAATGATCGTGAGAACAGATTTAAGTTGGTCCTCTCTTGTCTCTGCAGATTCTCGCCACACTAGAGGGTAAAGTTGTCATCGGTCACTCGGTCTACAATGATTTTGAAGTATTGGACATCAACCACCCACCTCACATGGTCAGGGACACCAGCATGAGTCCTCTTCTCAGCCAATTGGCTGGTTTCTCCTGCAAACGCTCACTTAAAGTTTTGACCAGTAAGCTGCTGAACAGGAAAATACAAGTGAGTCTTTTATGGTTATAGATATTTTCTTCTGGAGCAGATGTTTGAGGATGGTGAAGGTTGTGGGGGGTTTTAGGTTTCATTGGCTGTTTTTATCCTACGGCAGGGTGGGAGACAGGGCCATAATTCAGTGGAGGACGCCCAGGCTGCCCTGGACCTGTATAAACTGGTGGAGGGTGAGTGGGAGCGGGAGGTTCAGACAACTTTAAGGGTCGGCAACGTTTCAGATGAGCCCAGCTACACTTCCTCCAGCCACTACATGCAGGACCAATACTGGCCCAGTGATGTCATTTTCAACAGCAAATAGGAACATTCATCACTGGCTGACCATACCTCTTCAGGTGAAAACAGGCCGTTTTGGGCTGCAGGGTTATTTTATAGACGGGCAGACCCAAGACAAACTACCAGGATGTTCAGAGTCTCCTCTGTTCTCCACATTGATCTGAGATCAGTAATCTGGTATTCCCTGTGCAAATTATAACCTCAACACATTGAGGCTCTAAAATCATGTTGAACTTTCTTGTTCATCATAAATACTTGTCAGATCCAGATCCGTAAATGTGTAGAATTGTTGCCTCAATGTTATAATTATGTTGCATTTCATGACCTCACCTTCAGTGTTCTAATAAAATATTTAAATTAATAATTGGTGTCAAGGTTTCCTGCTCTGGTTTAACAACATCAAACTGTTCAGATTCGACTTTAACTGGAAGATGAAGAGAGAATAGAAATAGTTTCATCACTAAACATTTCAGAAACAGGTTGGTTCTTTTTACAGTCAGGGAAATCCCAGCAATGGCTTTTTTAACCCCATAGCTCCACCTGGAGGGTCAGATCACATATTTAATAAAAAAAGTTCCCTCTGAACTATGAAGGTGGTTAATTGTCAACTACGGGACGAGTTTCTGCTCTGATGAGTTTCTTGGATATTTTGATTGTTTATAGTCTTCTGTTCCTGATCCTGAACCTGATCCTGGGGGTCACAGTCTAAACCCTGGATGTGGCCCCTTGGCTCGGCCTGCCAACGGAGAATAAGAGCTCCATTGTTTTCACAATAATCCTGAGAATTTTGCTCCCTAAATCGCTTTATTGGCCAGTTTAGAACCGATTCAGCAGATTACAACCCAACCAGCCCTTTCCTGGTTGCACCAAGGGGAAATGTGTATTTGGTGACATCACGATGACTTGAGGTCAGAGGAAATTTGAACACCATAGAAGATGGGTTCTCCCCTGAGGGCCAGGTAACCAAACACCTGACCAGCCAGAGTGTTATAAAGATTGACAGTTTCAGGGCAACAATCCAGCTTGGTTTTCTGACCCTCCAGGATGATGACCGCTCTCAGCTGGGACGTTGACTTGGTCCGACAGAAAACCTGCTGGATTGAGGAACGCTGCCGTAACCCTCATCTTGATGCTAAAACAGATAAGAGAAATAAGGTCAATGATTAGTTCTTCTATAGATTAGTGTGTAAGATATTTAGCTGAACTAATGCATCATTTAGTGACCAGTAATCACTTAAAAGCCCAACAACTGCTGTAGCTAGTAAATGTTTCCGAACAAGATTTAGAGGAAGATGAATTAAATCTGGTCGGGGAAGGGGGGGTGTACAACTTGTGGATAGATGATGCTAACAGCTAATGGAGCAGTTAAAAGGAGCAGGATGCTGATTAAAGGCGGGTTCAGGTTTGGTCGGTCTGTGAGCGGAGAACATGCGAGAGGATCTGTGATCACATTTTTTCTTCTCACCATCACGTTGCTCAAGTGAAGGTGAGCGTCACAATGGTGGCTGTTCTCCCTGGAATCCCATGAAATCCCCCCCTCATTAAAACCAGCTAAGGTTCAGTATTACGTGACTGCCATCATCATCCCCCCGTTGTGCAGATTGAAAGGAGGCTGTAATCTGGTGTGACGCCACTAATCCCACAGTACAAATCACCGGTGCTGGTTTGGGTTCCTCCATACGGACCCGCACCTTCAGCGTCATCTCAGGTAAGAGTCCAGTGGCCCCCAACGGCCCCCTGCTGATATCTGATCTGCTGCTGCTGCCATGTTGATCCAAGCCTGTTTTTTTTCAACTTTATTTTGTCAAGTGTTATTCTGTGTGTTTTTTTTTTTTAAACCTAATTTTTTTAATAACTCTGAGCCTGAATTATCTGTATTTTTCATCTTTTGTTGCTGCTGTCTGAAATTCCAACAGAAGATACAAATGATGTTCAGACATTTAGAAGCCTGTAATAAATTCAGAAATTAGGTTTTTGGTGTATTTTGTATCCTGACAAAGTGATTTGATTAAAAGATTCCAGATGTGGAAGTCTTCATACTGTATTTAGAAGGTTTTCACCCAATTTGATGATAAAACGGCAGAGCTTAAATCTGCTGTGCTAAATTTAAGCCAATCCCCCTTCTGCATGACGGAACACGTGGACTGATGGACATTCTGTGTTTTTCAGACATCGTGACAGAACCAGCAGCAGAAATGGCCGTGGTTGTGAGTCCCTGAACCTGTTCTATTCTGTACACTGAAGTCTTTTGTTAGCGTTAGCTGCTGCTAATCTGTGTAATTGTGTTTACAGGCTTTAGTGGCCTCATGTGAGGGAGATTAATCAAACACTGAGGCCTATTGATTATTGACAGAAATTCTGTCTGGATTAGACTCAACAACAGACTATTGTTTCAGATTTATGATGTGTAACACCAAAACATCGTGATCAAACATGGTAACGTTCAGCTGACAGTGGGGTCAAAAATGCAAGTCGGCACTCCAGAGTATTTTTGGAGTATTGATTAAATGGTATAATATGATTGATTATCAGCTAAAAGCTATTAAAGGAATATGAAATAATCAGATCATCCCAACTGTGACATGGAAGGTGTTGGTGTTTGATTTAGCCTTAGCTTAACATTCTCTGCTGGAGTGGAGTGTCCCTCAAAGTTTTGGGATGTCTGTCAGACATCATCCATGGCTGTGTTTTGTGTTCTTCATGTTCAGAGTGGAACCTATCGCATGGTGTCAGAGGAGGAGCAGGCTCTCAGGGCCAAACTGGAGCGTCTCACTGTCAAGGACCACGGACCAGTCTTTGGACCGTGCGCCAGCCTGCCGGACCACACCAAGCAGAAGGTGGTTGAAATAGTTAGTGATGAAATTAAATGAAAAACCGAAGCTGGCTGACTGGTCTGGCTCCCCCTGCAGGCTAAAGACGAGCTGAACGAGACAGATGAAAAGAGAGAGGCGGCGGTGAAGGAGCTGCGAGGAATGATGAAGGAGAAGGCGGACGGAGGCGATGATCTCGCCAAGGCAGTTCAGGACACATTTGGTGAAAAACCAGATGGTCTGCTGGTTCGCTTCATCCGAGCCAGGAAGTACGACGTTCCCCGAGCTTTTGACCTGATGAAGGGTGTGTGAAACAGAGACCCTGAAACAGTTCCTGCTGGCGACTCTGTGGCCATTCCTCTCATTCCCATCACTTCCTGTTTCAGGTTATGTGCGCTTCAGGAAGGAGTACCCAGAGCTCTTTGAGAACCTGACCCCCGAGGCGGTCCGCAGCACCATCGAGGCAGGGTACCCAGGGATCCTGTCAAGCCGAGATAAATATGGCCGCGTTGTGTTGCTCTTCAACATCGAGAACTGGGACTATGAGGAGATCACCTTTGATGAAGTGAGTGGCTCGCTGTAGATCCCTGATCTCCTCAGGGTTTTTGAGTAAGGTCACGTTTGTGTGTGTGTTTTTTGGGGGGTCAGATTCTGCGGGCGTACTGCGTCATCTTGGAGAAGCTGCTGGAGAACGAGGAGACCCAGATCAACGGCTTCTGCATCATCGAGAACTTCAAAGGTTTCACAATGCAGCAGGCATCGGGCATCAAACCCACCGAGCTGAAGAAGATGGTTGACATGCTGCAGGTGAGACTTGGACCTGGACCCTCTGACGCCGTGTGCTTAGGGGTATTTTCACGGCCTGCCTGTTTATCCTGTTTCAGGACTCCTTTCCTGCGCGCTTCAAGGCCGTGCACTTCATCCATCAGCCCTGGTACTTCACCACCACCTATAATGTGGTCAAACCGCTGATGAAGAGCAAGCTGCTAGAGAGGGTGAGAGGCCTTCTTCCTCGCCCCTTTCAAACCTTTTACCGGTACTCTGAACTTTGACCAAATCATCCTCTTGTAAAGGTGTTTGTGCATGGAGATGAGCTGGAAAACTACTACAAGGAGTTTGATGCAGACATCCTTCCCGCCGAATTTGATGGAAAAGGGTCCAAGTACGACGGGAAGGCCACAGCTGCCAAGCTGTTTGACTGAAGCCCCGCCTCCTCTCCGTGTGGGCCAATCAGAGGCCCTCAGACTGTATGGTTGTAGAAGTTATGCATGTGTGTGATGTTTTTCCAGATGTGCTGTCCAAGTACAGCCTGACTGTTCTTCCCCTCCTGGTGCGCTAACAACAATGTCAATAAATCCTATTTAAAATTGATGTTGTGTGTCTCCTTCAGCCAATCAAAGGGTAGTCAGGTCGTCTCACACACACTTGAGAACTTCACTGGTGTGAAACCAGTCCTATGGCCTATGAGGACTGGATTCCGCCATCCCAGCTGTTGACTATTCAGACAACACATTGTGAAAAAATGATTTTACAGCAAAAATCAGTGTCAGAAATGTTTAATGATGATGACATCAGTGCCAGAAGTGAAGACAGAACCTAAGCAGAACCCAGCAGGGATCTTCACTGTCAACCAGCTTAGCGATCAATAAATCAAGATCAGTGAGCAGAACCGACATCCTCAGGCGTGGTGTTTCTTCATGTTCTCCCACAGCTGTGTGGAGAACATGAGTCCATGCATCTTCAGAACCTTTGGTCAGATTCTGAATGCTGAGTTGAGTTTGATATCCTCAATCAAGTTTGACTCGATCACCCGGAGACCAGGAGTTAAGCTAACATCTGAAGTTCTCAAATCCTTCTGCTGGTTCTCACACGCTGGCCGCTCCTCCTCCCACCAGCAGAGGGCATCGACACACTCCACAATGACCTTGTCCATCCAGGTGAGAGGGTGAGGAAGCAGCATCGCTCCCTCGAAGAAGCCCATGTGTCCCCCATGTTGGGTGAGAACAAACATCACGTTGGGTTTCTTCTCTGTGGGGAAGAAGGAAGGGTCATTAGAAGGGGAGGGACCTCAATGTCACCAAAAACATGAGAACCCTCCACCACACATGCCAGTCAGATTTTGTTTACAATTATTAGAAATGTCAGAACATTCAAGAAAACAAGCTCATGTGTTCTTGAAGGATTACGTCTCTCACTCACTCACTCACACACACACACACACTCAGATCACATGTCCATGAAAAATTCAACACTGTTGTCTGTTCTCTGAAACTGTTCCTGTTCAAGAACAGTCCGAGTTCCAAAACAATTTCTCTGTTGCCATAAAAACATACTCAAAGGCGTCTGTGGAGAGTTGGGAGATAGGGGCTTCGTTGAAGTCTTCTTGCCTCATTGATTTTAACATGAACACACAAGAATTTTTAGCTTCACACATTTGTTTGTCTTTACAGACCAACACTAAAAATGCTTTCAACTTTTGCTGTAACACACATGATGACAGTAGCTAACTCAGATTAATGTTCTACGGCATAGGTGTCAAACTCTGGCCCGTGGGCCAAATTTGGCCCGCAATGTAATTATATTTGGCCCGTGAAGACATACCAATTGACTATTAGAGCTGGCCTGCCGGTATTATCGCTTAAAGCGCATGTGCTAATACTGCAACTACCAGAATGCTCTGCTAGTGTTTTTGTGTGAAAATCCACAGTCCACATGAGCTGGTAATGCACCAGTATGTGGCTTGCTAACCACCAAGAGAGGAAGTAGTCATAGCGACCTTATATGCTAATGCTAATTCTGGCACTACCCCTATGAAAAATGATTAAAGGAAAGGCAGACAATAAGACCTTTCTGAACAGGTAGGAGGCAGAATATCTGTTTAGATATGTAAAAGACGGACCTGTCTGTCTTGTATGTGGAGCCAATGTGCATTACAAGGAGAACAACAACAGATGACGCTATAAAATGCAACACCAAGACAAGCACAAACACCTGGAAATGACTCAAAGGTGCCAGAAAGTAGAAGAGATGAAAAGGCATTACATTTACACTACATTAACTTACAATGGCAAAAGATTACTGTTAAAATTTAAAAGAGAAGAAATTAATGCCAGTGATGTGTTTTTTTATTTGAATTTCAATTTTGCGTATGTGCAATAATGAATTATATATTGTATTGTGTTAAGCTTTGCTTGAGCAAAACTAGTTTGGGTCCATATCAAAAGTTCCGTGTTATAGCTGGAAGAAGATTTTTTTTCAATAAATATCAGTGTTTGTTCTAATTTTGAATTTTGGATATTGGGTATTTCAGTTTGACACCTCTATTCTACGGTGTCTGTCATTTAATCCAGGACTGCCCAGAATGAGGTGACAACAACCTGCGAGTGAATGAGGGATCTCCAGCAGTGATGGATGAACCAGTGGATCATCACAGGAGTTCACCAGCAGCAGAGGAACACTAACCTGGACATGAAAGATCAGATTGTTTAATCCGCTGCTATTCTGATTAAGACCAGATGAGTATGAGCATTGATCTGCAACATGAAAGCTGTTAGTTGGATAGATTTTAAACATTTATTGGCACTTTTCTTCCTTGAAAAGATAGAATAATTTAAATAAAAATAGTTCTGTTCATATATTGGCGTTGCTGATATGTTTTGTCACAGCTGGCTAATCCTGCCTGACAGTTTTAGCTGGATATCAACGGAACTAAATCAAAAACTAAACCAGCAGCTGCAGTAGAAACTAATTATCAGTCACTCGCTCTTTTTACCTTATTTGCCTTATTATTTCTATCACTTTTTAAGAATGCATCACTATAGAGCTGCAGGGCAGAGCTACAGTGCTATATTGTAGAGGTACTGGAGTGGAGAGGTACAGTGCTACAGTACAATAAAGTAGAGTCCAGTACAGCGGTTCCTACATTGTGGATGTACTGCACACAGCTCTCCTCTTCGTAATAGTCCTTTACTGAACTGTAACCGTGGAACTTCCTGAGAGAAAATAAAAGTGATGCATCAGAGTTCAGAAGGTTGTGAACCAAACTACAGACATTCACCTCATGATGGCGTCATCAATCTGCATCAAAGACGTGGCTGCGAACAACCTGCTGAGCTCGACTTCGCCAATGCTACTGGAGCTGGTGAGAAAACTACTCCTAATGGACACAAACCAGTTCAGAAATGCGACTGGCTAACAAAACCACAGCAGGAAGTTTGTTCACCTGTGTGACAGGATCAGTTTCTTCATGTTGTCAGCCAGAATAAAGTTATAGACCCGTCGACACTGATCCCACTGCAGGAAGGTTTCCTGGGCCCTACACACACATCCGAGGAACACTTACACATCTCTTGACACCTCCAGAGCCAGCAGCATTCTTCCCTCTACCCACCTGAGAGCGCTGTAACCTTGACAGACACTGATGCAGCAGATCACTCGGTTCTGGTTGGACGGGTTCTCACCCAGAAACTTACAGACGACGTTCCCTCCAAGGCTGAAGCCCACGACCACCAGCAGTGTGAGGGGGTAGGCTTGTTTGACAGAGTCCACCATTGCCGCAAACTCCCAGGTACAACCTGAATCAAAGAGGATGTCCTGTCACTGCGTTGCTTTGATGTTTCTTCTTCTCTGTCTGATGTCTATGATTGTGTCTGATGAGGCAGCAGCTTGTTGTGTGTGTGACGGCCTGTTGCCAATGTTACCGTAGGTGAACAAGCGTGGCGCAGTGAGCTCCAAGTTAGGCAAAGCTCCCAGGTGGTTAAGTACTGCGCAGCGGTAACCTTGCCGCTGGGAGTGATCCACAAAGGTCCGAATGTATTTGTGCTCACTATGGTTACCGATTCCCGGGCAGATCACCATGGTAACATCACCTGACAGACAGACATAAAAATGGGAGTGATGATTTGGCGACACAACAATATTCAACTGTCATTTACAACCCTGTTTTTGTTCTACATGCGTGGATTTAGGATTCATTTCTGGTCCAAAAATAAGGTTCTGGTTTAGATGCACAGAAAGATTCACAACTTCTTGAAGTAAATGTGGACCATGTGACTTTTGTGTTTAATCCGCAATGCATGAATGTAAGCATGTTGGTTAGCATCCATTTGCAACTCCAAAGATAATTTTTCCTGTAACAAGAACCAGGATCTGGGAACCGTTGGTTCAGTTCTACTTGACTTTGTTCTTGATCCAGGAAATCTGTGGATCAACAGCCATCTGAAGGCGAAGAGGACGGTGACAACCCTCAGCTCAAAATAACATAGTGATTCTCAAATGTTAGATGGTGAAATTTCATCACGCAGCAAAGAAAAGTGGCTCAGTCCAGAGAACCAGCTCTTGGATTAAGGTGGACTTTGGCCAGATTTACAGAAACATCTCACAACAACAATCAGTCTTTGTTGCACCTCATTAGACTGGTAGTTTACCTCCAGTCCTGTGCTCCCTCAGTGCTTCAAACAGGTCAAAGGTTGCTGTAGCGCCATCTGGCATTGGGAGAAACTTTCGGACACCGCGTGGTGTTGGAGTGTTGATGCGTCCCATCTTACCATACAGGGCGGTCTGCAGATGTCCACTCTTCCCCCACAGTAATGGAGGAACGTATCTGAGGAGAAAGACTGACGGTCATTTGCTTAAAATGAGGTTGGTTTGAACAACAGGTTTCCTGTATTCTCAGCCTTCTCATTTTTCTTAACTCTCACTGTCTTGTTACATAAAGGCCAAGTTCTCTGTTTCAGGTGGGACCCCTCATTAATCAATCAAGTGGGCGGGGCCACGGGTTAAACTCACTCTTTGGTCAGCAGGGGGCAGGATTTCAGCAGGTAGCGGCTCAGCACTGTGTCCTGGCAGGTGACCTGTGGAGGCTCTGTCCTGCTCTTCAGATTCAGACAGCGGATAACAACGTAGAGGATGGTTGCCACGGCAGCCAACTTCATGCCATCAAACATAGCGGGCAGCTCGGGAGCCAGCGTGTCAGCCTCCTCGGGGTTGGACATGGTGGACATGATGGGCACACACCACCTTCACCTTTACAGGTTGGATGACGTTATGTTGGAATTGAACCAGATTACTGAATTGAAATACTGACCGGTTGCTGTTTTTTTTTTTGGATATTCAATACAAAACCCAAATACTATTTGGGTCACTCACCTCTCTGACACAAGATGGTATGAAAGTTCTGGTAGTTCCTGCTTCAGAACCAAAGCCAAAACGTTTTTCACTCACGGCTGGAAAACAAACGTGACCTTGATTGATTGTATATCAATAAAACTTATAAATCGATAATTTAGTCCCTGGAGGGGGAAGGGCATGACGTCAAAAACACATTTATGTCCATAAAACAACAATAGAAGGTCAGAATTAGGAGTATTAAATACCAACACAGTCCCAAAGTTGGTGAGGTGGACATAAACACAACACACAAAACCCTCTCTGTCTGGATAATATGCCGACAGACTTTATGTTCAAATAACACGTTCTCCGCTCTCACCTTGCCCGTTCCGTTCATGATCAAATCGGATCCGCCCGAACTCCAAATGTTCCGTCTCAACTCGCTTCTGTTTATCGGGGCTGACTCGCGGCGCTCAGGATGCATTCATATTCATAATAAAAGTCGGAACTTTGGCCATAGTCCTCGATAATACAGCAGATTGGAATCCTACGACTACGCAGGTTGAAAATCCTGCTCAGTTAACGATGAAAAATAGGCTAGGTTATTAACTTGATAAGATGTTGTGACGGACTAAGGCTACCAATTCGAATTTCCGGCTTTGTGGAGATGGTGAAAGCAGAAATGCCAACAGCACCCGAAGGCAGCGCCGGATTTTCTTACTTCCTCATTCACAACAAATGAATGTAAAATGTGAAATGGAGCCTCTCGCCGTGTTCTTCATACCACGTGTTCTTCGTACGCTACTGTTACTCGTGTCAGTCACTGTGGTAGAAAAAAAAGTTCCCCACATTTCTGGATTTTCCCCCGCATTTCCACACATCTCTACTAGAGGGCGCATTCAACAAAGGAAATAGCTCAATGACACACACTCATTAATCGCGCCGATGACTTAATTTTGGATAACGTGTTATGGTTGTTAAACTAAATATACGTTTAGGAAAAAGTCCCAAACTATTTTTTGTTAGGGAAGTGAAACATTGTCAGCAATTCAAAACAGATCTGCGACACGTCTGAGCAGTATTCCTGTGTCACATGTCACCACATTTCTCTTGAGGTTTGAGCTAACTGGATTAATCTGAACTCCTCTGGAGGATTATCATCAACACGAGTTCATACCAAAGTTCCATCAAACAGCTGTAAACCTGATCAGGTCAGTCATGTGGCAAAGCTAAAATCTCAGACTTGGACCATCAGCCAGCTCACATGACCAACTAATCTCTAAACTCATCCTATAATATCCTGGTTGTCTCTACTGAAGATGAAAAATAAACCAAAAATTGAATTGAAGGGAGTGACATTCAAATACAAATTGACAAAAATAATAATCATGTTATTTTTGTTGTTGCTTTATTTGTCATTTTTTTCTCCTTGGCAGGACATTAAAAAGGAAGCATGCAAAGAATCCTGAGATAACTTGATGAGAACAGAAAGACCCACAAATCAGTTGAGTTCCTTCCCTGATTTCTGATTATTTTCAGGATTCTTGATTTTAATCTGTCCATATTTTCATTAGAAATATTTATGCTACCTGTAGATGTTATTTCTACACAAGAAATAACATCTCTGGTCTACTTGGTGGAGAGGAGAGGAGAGGAGGCTTGTGGTCATGTGATCTAATCTATCCCTGAGAGGTTCAGGACCAAACACCATGACCTCAGTTTTCCCTGAGTTAAGGAGAAGGAAATTTGAAGACATCCAAGACTTTATGTCTTTAAGACAGGTCTGGAGCTTCACTAACTGCTCTGTCTCCTCTGGTTTCATGGATAAATAAAGCCGAGTGTCAACAGCATAACAATGAAAAATTATTCCATGCTACCGAATAATGTTTCCTAAGGGAAGCATGTACAAGGTGAAAAGGATTGGTCCAAGTACAGAACCTTGTGGAACTCGATGGCTAACCTTACTGTATGAAGAAGGAACGCCATGGACATGAGCAAACTGGTATCTATCTGATAAATACGATAAACCAGCCTAGTGCTGTCCCTTTAATGCCAATCACATGTTCCAGTCTCTGTAACAGGATGCTGTGATCAACTGTATCAAAAGCAGCACTGAGGTCCAGCAGAACCAGCATAGAAACCAGTGTAACAGTGTAACAAATAAAAGTTAAGGAAGTAAATTTGCTGCTGTTTACTCCAACTTCTCTCACATATGGTAGGGGCGGGGCTACGATCCGAATCAGGCTCAACAATTGGCCCAGAGCCTATGAGCACGTGCTTGTAAGCTCCACCCACCGCTCGGTTCAGTTCAGAAACGCAAATCAAGCTAGATTCCCGGCCAGAACGAGTTTGGAGTTCCGCCGTGGTCGTTTGAATCTTTCCTCAGTGATGGAACAGAATATACGATTCCTGCTCTGCCTGCACCTCCTCACAGCCGGTCTGGGTAAGTTCCGTGGGGGCGGCTGGCTTTCGGGATGATGGTGAGACTCTCACGGTGAGGCAGATGCTGGTCCGGCGAGGCTCCCGGCGGAGAGTGAAGTTTCTGAGGGCGATAAAGTTGTTGAAGCGCTACCATCTTCAGCCGGTGGTCGAGATGTCCGACTGATGAAGTATCTGTTATGCATTCTGTTCTCCCGTGGATCAAAGCAGTCCGTCGGTTCGCTGCTGTTTCCGTTTTTCGTGTTTTGTAGGACGAACTCGGGCGCGCGTGTGTGTGCGCGCGCGGGGGCTTGTGTGGGTGCGCGGTGTGGCTGTGCTGCTGCAGGCTGTTGCCATTGTTGGCAGCTGCGCATGTAGGCCGATAGACAAAAGGTAAAGTGTCCTGTTGGTCGGTTCGCTCTGAGGAAAGGCGAATTTCCGTTACTGACAGTCACACAAACACATTATCATAGCTCCCGCTATTATTATCATTAGTATCTACAAATTACAAATGTTGTTTTTTTGTTTAAATTTTCTTAATATTTGTATTATTTTTGTAATTTCCCTCAGATTTATGTTCCTTTCTATCTTTCTTGAAATAAAATCAACTACAACTGATGAATAAAATCAGAGTTTTGCCAGTGACACAGGTATTCCCATTTCACACTTTTTGGGACATTGTTAATTTCATTCTTGGCATTTTTTGTCTTTGACGTCTCAAACAAAAATGAGGTAAATTAATCTTTAATTTACTAAATTTAACATTGTGGGTCAGCTGTGCCTTCACAGTGGAGTCACTTTTTCCCTAAAAGACATATGGAGGCTTCACCCACAACAGTGTGTGGGGAGGGGGGTATGATGGGTTCTGAGCTCAAATGAAGAAAACATGAAAGCATTATTCTGTCAGAACTGATCCTGTCACCACAACAACGAGACCACCGAGTGTAACTGAGCCAACCAGAGCTAAATATAGCCCGAGTCTGAGCCAATGACATGGTTGTGTGTGTGTGTGGGGGGGGGGGGGGGCATTATGATATCGTGGCATTATGACAACATTTTGCAGCTCTCCTTTAAATGCTGAGGGCAGTCTGCTGGTTAAATGCTCATCCTCATCCTGAGATGCTAGAAAAACCAAAATGCTTTGCTTAGCCCATCAAACGCCATCATCATCTCACTTCCTAGATCCAGTTTGGACGATCTAGTGAGAAGGTTCACTTCCCCTTCTGTTGTATTTCATATTTCACAGGTCACCATGATGAAACGATCAAAACAATTTGGTGTGTGTGTAGTTTGCAGTGTTGTTGTTCACGTGATCATGTGATCACCTAAAGCTGCAGCAGCTTGGAGGTTGGAAAAACCTCATTTGTTCCACACGTCTCTGTTCATCCTTGGAGGTGGCTTATCTGTGTGTGTGTGTGTGTGTCTGTGTTTATTCCTCCCTCTGTAAAATGTTGGGTTCTCACGCCAGCCCTCAGCTGGCTTCAGCCTGTTAGTGTGTTTATCAGAATTGTAAGGACTCAGGGCAGTTTACACACACATATATAGATATACGTGTGTGTGTGTGTGTGTGTGTGTGTGTGTGTGTGTGTGTGTGTGTGTGTGTGTGTGTGTGTGTGTGTGTGTGTACACATACAGAAAAAAAAAATCTCTTCCTCGCCCTCCTGGGCGGTGCCTCCTTCCTTCCTTCCTGGTATCTGTTGGAGCCATCTACTCAAATTGGGTGTTACTGCCCCTAGTGTCCCAATCGCTACTGGGACCACTATTGCCTTCATGCCCCATATTCTCTCTATCTCCTCCTTCAGCCCTTGGTACTTCTACAGATTCTCGTGCTATCACTTGGGATTTCTACATCTATCCCCACCACTGTCTTCTGGTGTTTATCCACCACCACTATGTCAGGCTGGTTGGCCACCACCATCTTGTCAGTCTGGATCTGGAAGTCCCACAGGATCTTGGCCTGCTTGTTCTCCAGCACTTTTGGGGGTGTCTCCCACCTGGACCCTGGGAACTCCAGTCCATACTGAAGAGAATTCTATTTATCTTGTTATCATGTGTTCTACCATATGTTTTTGTCTTCTGTTAGAAGTACTTCCAAAGTTAGGAATGGTAGAATCATTAGCAAATATAATAAAGGTCAGTTGACCCTTCCTTGACAGGATTGTTGTTTAGACAGTTGTAATCTCCGGAGCCAGTCAGGCTGAAGGTGTTAAACACCCATCGTAAAACTGGACAGCAGAGTGGTCTTGATAAGCTCATCTGTGGGAAGAAGGTGAACTTTGGCCTGGCCATTTGGGAAACACTGGAGAACAAGGACTGTGTCAGCATCCAATGGGACTGGAAGAAGAAGACAAGGTCATCCAAGAAGGACTGGAGTGGACTGAATTAACATCAATAATTTACATATGTGTTTCTATAAAAGATTGGGTCAAGGGATAGTTAGGTTGTCAGATGTCATGCCCTGGCAATTGACTCTGTTATTATAGGGTTATGAACTGGCCCGGAGCTCTGTAATATTTGTATCTTGAATTGGTTCTATTTGCTAAATACATTTTGAAATTGGCATTTTTCTTCTTGAACTCTTCATTCAAAGAACACGCGGATTAGCAGTGACACATGAGAGGTATTGCGATCCAACAATACTTAGTGCAGATGTTCCTACGCTATGCCAGCTACCTGGTTATGCCGCTCCATGTATGCCTTGCCTGCTAACATCTTGCACCCTGCTGTGATGTGCTGGACTGTCTCAGGGGCATCTCCACACAGTCTGCACCTGGGATCTTGTCTGGTATGGTAGACCCTGGCCTCTATTGCTCTGGTGCTCAGGGCCTGTTCTTGTGCAGCCATGAGTAGTGCCTCTGTGCTGTCTTTCAGTCCGGCCTTTGCCAGCCACTGGTATGTTTTCTCGATATCAGCCACTTCCTCAATTTGTCGGTGGTATATTCCATGCAGGGGCTTGTCCTTCCACGATAGCCCCTCAGGTTCCTCCTCCTTGGTGGGCTTTTGTTGCCTGAGGCATTCACTCAGCAGTTGGTCAGTGGGGGCCATCTTCTTGATGTATTCTTGGAGGCTTGTTGTTTACTCCTGGACAGTAGTTCGGACACTTACTAGTCATTGGCCCCCTTCCTTTCGCTTCGTGTACAGCCTCAGGACAGTGGACTTAGGGTGAAACCCTCCGTACATGGTGAGGAGCTTCCTTGTCTTGATGTCAGTGGCTTGTATCTCTTCCAGTGGCCAGGGTATTATGCCAGCAGGGTATCTGATTACTGGCAGGGCGTAGGTGTTTATGGCCTGGATCTTATGCTTACCATTCAGCTAACTTTTCAGGACCTGCCTTAACCTCTGTAGGTATTTAGCTGTGGGTGACCTCCTAGATGCCTCCTCATGGTTACCATTTGCCTGCGGGATTGTCACGTTCCAGTCTAGGGTATGGAATTGTGAACCAGGGAAAAGTGAAGGTGGCACGAGGAATAACGCAAGATCAATAAGTGAATTATAGATTTAATGGCAAAAGTGGGGTTGATACAAAAATAAATGAGCACTTAAATTATAGAGGTCTAATCAATAGTTACAGGCACGTTGCATGGCAAACATTACAAAAGTAGACAAAAGTGGCTTCTCCACAGAAGCAGGCGAACTGCAACCGACGGGCTGCGTATCACAAAACGAAGTGGAAACTGGTAGCGCTGACGTGGCGAGTCACGGAACAGAACGAAAACGGAGCCAGAAAGATTTGTTGGGTGGCACCCCAGGGTTTTTAAAAGGACGCCAATCTCGAACCAGCCAATCACAGACCATGGCGCAGCACCTATTGAAACAGAGAAACACAAAACACGGGGGCGGGACAAAACGGAACCAAACGCGCAAAGGCGCGCAGAGCGCACAGTAAAAGCAAACTAAACCACATAACTGGGATCGTAACAGGGATCCCCAGATATTTGTAACTATCCTGCACATCTGTGATATTCCCTTCAGGTAGATCAACCCCATCAGTTGCGATCACCTTTCCTCTTCTAGATACCATCCGCCCACATTTATCTAGCCCGAATGACATCCCGATGTCCTTGCTGTAGATCGTAGTGAGGTGAATCGATGTCACACTCACTCTTGGCATACAGCTTGATGTCATCCATGGAGAGGATGTGGCTGACGGTTGTTCTACTTCAGAACTGGTACCCATAGCCACTCTTGATGATGATCTGGCTGAGGGGGTTTAGGCCTATGCAGAACAGCAGGGAGGACAGGGCATCTCCTTGATATATGCCACGTCTGATGCTCACCCGCGCAATTGCCCTGGTGCTGTCCAGCTCTTCATTTTGGACACTCTTGTTTGGATGTCTGCTAAGGTGATGACTACTGGGTCTTGTTCTGGGAGTTGGCTGTGCTCAATCTGTACGTCTTGCAGCCATTGGGCACTAGTGTTGTGTGTTGCCTCTTTCTCCCAGATACTCTTCCAGTATTGTTCAGTCTCAGCCCTGGGGGGGGGTCTGTTGTCATCTTGTTGCCCTGCCATTGAGAATAGACTTTTGCTGGGTTGGTGGAGAACACCCTGCTTATTCT
Source organism: Takifugu rubripes (assembly GCF_901000725.2). Taxonomy (NCBI): domain Eukaryota; kingdom Metazoa; phylum Chordata; class Actinopteri; order Tetraodontiformes; family Tetraodontidae; genus Takifugu; species Takifugu rubripes. Next base: position 6,104,518 of record NC_042293.1, on the reverse strand, counting down.
CTTGTGTACCTCTTTAGTCGGGTAGCCAGGGCTGTGAGCCTCTCCTCTCCTCTCCTCTCCTCTCCTCCTCCTCATCAAGTAGACTAGTGATGCTATTTCTTGTGTAGTTTTTCTGCCCCCCCTTCTGTATTCATTCACAGGTATTGCCGCCTTCAGAGCTGCATAATGACCTCCAACCCCGCTGACCCACTCAACCGGCAGCTTATTCAATATTCAATATCATGTACAGTGATCCCTCGTTTATCGCGGGAGTTGCGTTCCAAAAATAACACGCGAAAAGTGAAATCCGTGAAGTAGTCAGCTTTATTTTTTTAAATTATTTTACAATGCAATACTGAACTATAGAATGAAACCAAAAATCAAAACCTGTTTTAAAGCCCAAAATTTGTTTAAAACAATAATTTTAATATAGTAATACAAGGTTGGAAACATTGTCACTCGCGTATTTCACAGTCCCAGCTGTGCCTCTTCGTCCTGACTCCGCTCCGCTGTAGCGTCTGTTTCTACTGAAGGCGCAGGAGTCTTTCTCCGAGAGAAGAACATTGTTATGGGTAGTTGTTGGCGCTCTTTCTTTTTCTGAGCAAGAAGATTTTTATAAACGGATATGCCACCTTCGATTATATTTGAGAACTGCAATGAACGACTCGCAAAAAAAATCCGTGAAGCAGCGAAGCCGTGAAAGATGAAACGCGATATAGCGGGGGATCACTGTATTTTTGTATGTATTTCTTTGCTCTATGCCTCTCCTACCTATTCTATCCTCTACCTGTCCTCCCCCTTCTCCTCTCTCTCTACCCAGCCGGCCATCAGCAGGAGGGTCCCCCGACATGAGCCTGGTCCTGCTCAAGGTTTCTTCTGTTAAAGGGGAGTTTTTCCTTGCCATTGTTGCTTGTCTGGTGTTAGGCCCTGGGATTCTGGAAAGCACCTTGAAACAATTTTGATTGTAAAAGACACTATATAAATAAAGATTGATTTGATTTGCCTATCAGTCTCCAGTGCCTCAGGTATGGACAGTTTGTTGTACTTCTTGGGCTGCTCTGTCCTTGGATTCACGCCTCTACTCAGCTCTGTTAGGAGGCTGACTTCTCTCCGTGTCGCCTTCTCCTCCATGGGGCCATTTGCTCCTTATGGCTATTCATGCTCTTTATCTTATAGCCAATGTTCATGTCCTCCAGTAGAGATTGGTCTGGTACTTTGTGTGTTAGCCTTGGCAGGGAGGTAGTTGAGTTTCCCCAGGACTTCATGATTCTCTCTCTCAGGTTGTGTGTGTGTGTGTGTGTGTGTGTGTGTGTGTGTGTGTGTGTGTGTGTGTGTGTGTGTGTGTGTGTGTGTGTGTGTGTGTGTGTGTGTGTGTGTGTGTGTGTGTGTGTGTGTGTACAGGTGCCACCAGATATATATAGGGAACATCGTTGCTATATTGTGACTATTTCAGCTATTGGATTACATCAACTGATGCAAACAAGAACGAGAGCTTGGAGATGAAAATATAAACCCAACCTGAAGTCATGTTAGCTTTCTAACCAACCTGCAAGTATCTGGTCTAAAATCATCCTTAAAGGCTGAGTCCTGACGCTGACCGAGATATGAGAAGATCGGAGGTCGCAGCGCGGTAAACTGGCTAATGACACCAGTCAACTGATAAGCAGCAGCAGCAGCAGTTTTTCTCCTCCTTAAGTTCTAGAACCTGATCACACATGATCGTTCCAGACTTTATAATCCGTCACTACATCAAGAGGGATGGGTTCCTTTCATTACCACTGAAAGCTCTGTATGTTTAAGCTCAGTTGAGTATAAATTGATATTCAGACAGATGCTGAAGAAGAGAATTTGTTTAAAACAAGTTAAAAAAAACCCCCAAACAACTAGTATTTCAGGTTTTGCTTTTAGAACATTCAGACTATTGGAGATCAGTGGAACATGTTCTGAACTTGTTTGCTCCGCTGTCGACTCAGCAGCTTTGGAAGCATCTTCACTGGCGCCCACTGATGGTCACGTGACCTCTGATGTCCTTGCTCCTCCTGCAGGTGAATTCTGTCAGGTGAACCAATGCCGTAATGGTGGCACCTGTATGATGGGGGAGGGGCGCCGCTTCATCTGCATCTGTCCGGACGGCTTCAACGGGGAGACCTGTAATGAGACGGAGAGCGGTAAGATGCGGCGAGACCGGTGAAGCATGAGTTCCTGGGCTAACTGATGGAGACCGACTCTGCTCTTGAACAGGTCCATGCAGCCGCGACCCGTGCCAGAATGACGGCGTTTGCCAGGTGACAAGTTCAACGCGCCGAGGCGACGTTTTCAGCGAGTACATCTGCGAATGTGCACCAGGCTTTGAAGGCGTTCACTGTCAGAACAGTAAGTTTTGCTGAGCTCCAGAATAGTTATACAAATGTGTCACTGTGGCGTCTTTAGCATGTTCAGGTGCAGAACATAAGCGGTGTTGGTCTGTTGCCTTGGCGACGTGACCGCAGTGTTATACCAACAAAGTGACCTGAAAACTTCTGAAAACTTTAGCATTGGCTAAATAACACTGATTGATGATGTGTCTTGAATTGCAGGAGTCCAGCAGGGGGCTGACCTGGGCATGCAGACAGGTAACCGGACACGACCACATCGTCTTCATGCCGTCCTTCTGTCTTTCAGCTGTGTTTTCTGGGCTGCATGTAGAGGCTGCAGAACCCCACTTTCCTGTAGACAATGATAACAGTGTAGCCGCCTGGTCCTAAACACCTTCATACAGTAACTAACACACAATAATGGTTTACCCTGAAGTGTATGTTTGTGTGTGGCCCATTTATTGATAAATCAGCAGTAGTTTAATCTTGTTCACATTCCTCTCCAAACAGTTAAAAAGTGTGGGTATTCAATAATAACTGCTGTTATCATTGAATACCCAAACACACACACACACATCCACCCCATCAGGCCAACAGGAAGTGTCAATTCACAATGAGTCATGTCTTCACTGTTGCTGTTGCTGGGCCAAAAATGTGAAGGTCGTATAGTGTGTGTATAGTCTGTGTGTACTGGTGTGTTTTGGACATTGAGCACCTCCTCCCAGGATATGGTCTTGTGGCCAGACTGTATAGTACTGGTTGTGTGTATTTATACTGTATGTTGAAAATAACAGTTTATAACGCTGCTGTCAGCACTGAGGATGATTTAAATTCAAATTGAGAATTTTTTTTCTGATCCAAGACAAAACAAAAATCGCATCAAAAGATGAAAATGTGTCTGAAGTAATCAGCTTTAATGTTCAAAAGTATGTAAACAAATGACAATAAATATGGTTAAGATCGTTTCTAATGAGATAATGGTTGTTTTCACTTCAGTCTCAAAATGTAAAATGATATATAATTTTTATTGTATTAGAATTTGTATAATAATCTTGGGTGTGATGGCGACCTCCAGTGGTGAGACAAAGAGCTACATGCTGGCTTCTTTGGGTCAACCTCCTGCTGTTGGCATGGCTGAATTAACACAAACCTCCAGAATGAGCTGATATGATGATGATGGTGTTGCTGCTGTGTGTGCAGATGTCAACAAGTGTGCTGGACAGCCATGTGGGAATGGAGGAATCTGCAGAGATCTGGAGGGAGACTTTAAATGTCATTGCCCATCTCCATATGTGGGCAAACACTGCCAGTTGCGTAAGTATGACTTGAACCAGCAGAAGGACTCAATCAATGCGGGCGCTAATTTGGTGCACCACCACGGTCATAGGCACGCTGAGTGACGCATATCAAACACCTTGAAAAACAGCTAAACTGATAATTGTTGGATTTGTTGATGAACTTTTGTTTTCAGTTTTGATGAGTTTTGATTGGTACTCTGAAGAGTTGGGACATGGTTTTACCAAGAGGAGAAGAAGAGGTGCACAGCATTTGGTGACACTTGTGGTTTCGTCAGGGAGGGAGATCCAACTTTGCATTCTTGACTCCTGCCCAGACATTTTGATACAGCCAGTCACTGATGTCCACTTTGTTGACAGGGACAGTCAGCACATGTCTGTAGATTTGAAAAAGAACACTTTCGGTTAGAAACTTTAAATATATTTGCTGTTGTTCCTTCTCTTTACAACAATATTCAGTGTGACAACAAGGAGCTTTAACTTTGACTTCAATTTGTACTTCTGGGTTTTTTTTTTGTTTTTTTTTAACTAAAATTCTGTATAACTAAGGATCCCTGTTGAATATTAGTTTGGATAATGGTAGGGCGGCACGGTGGTATGGTGGTTAGCACTGTTGCCTGCCTCACAACAAGAAGGCCCCGGGTTCGATCCCCGGTTGGGACTGAGGCTGGGGACTTTCTGTGTGGAGTTTGCATGTTCTCGCTGTGCCTGCGTGGGTTCTCTGGGTACTCCGGCTTCCTCCCACAGTCCAAAGACATGCATGATTGGGGATTAGGCTAATTGGAAACTCTAAATTGCCCGTAGGTGTGAGTGTGAGAGAGAATGGTTGTTTGTCTATATGTGTTAGCCCTGCGATTGACTGGCGTCCAGTCCAGGGTGTACCCTGCCTCTGCCCATTGTGCTGGGATAGGCTCCAGTCCCCCCGCGACCCTCAGTGGAGGAACAAGCGGTAGAGAGTGAGTGAGTGTTTAACCCTTCAAAGCCTTCGATATATCAAGGACTATATTATAATGTCAAAGTTCAAATCAATTGGGTCAAGTGGGGGCATTTCTTGACCCAGGGCTTTCATATTTTGCAAGATGACTTTAAAGTTTGAACGGTTTTTAGGTTCACCATACATAGGTGAATGTATGCCGGAGCTACGGGCCCTCAAACTGGGGGTTAAATTCCATGACCTTTCCAGACCTCTTCTATTAGTTACAATGGGATTTTAAGGCAATGAAAGCAAGTATATGATCCCCCCCCCCCCAGGACTAATTGCAAGAAAAATCAAATCAATCTTTATTTATATAGCATCTGTTACAATCAAAATTGTTTCTTGGTGCTTTCCAGAATCCCAGGGCCTAACCCCAGACAAGCAACAGTGGCAAGGAAAAACTCCCCTTTAACAGGAAGAAACCTTGAGCAGGACCAGGCTCATGTAGGGGACCCTCCTGCTGATGGCCGGCTGGGTAGAGAGAGAGGAGAAGGGGGAGGACAGGTAGAGGAGAGAATAAGAAGAGATCATAGAAATACATTAATAGTACAAGCTGCTGGTATAAGAGTAGAGTGGGTCAGCAGGGTCGGAGGTCGGCGGGTTAGCATTTAGCTATAAAGGCGGCTAGACCTGTTGATGGATACGGAGAGGGGGATAAGCAGAGAAACTATACAAGAAACAACATCATCAATGATCTACTTGCAGAGGAAAGGAGAGGAGAAGAAGCCATGACCCAGCAGGGTGACAGAGGCCTGTCAGGTGATCATGTTTCTGGACCCCGGCAGCCTCGGCCTATAGCAGCATAACTAAGATGTTAACCTAATGATTAGACAACCCCCTAAGTATGATAGTTTGTCTCTCTAGGATAGTAACTGAAACTACAGAATTAGTGACAATAAGCTTTTTCAAAGAGGAAGGTTTTAAGTCTAATCTTAAAAGTAAAGCTAGGCCTCTGAGGACCTTTGTAGGTCAGAAGAAGGATTTTAAAAATTATTCTAAATTTAATGGGCAGCCAATGAAGAGACGCCAGTACAGGAGTAATGTGATCTCTTTTGTCAATACCTGTCATTTTGGATCACCTGGAGGCTTCTTAAAGAGTTGTTTGAACACCCTGATAATAAAGAATTACAATAGTCCAGCCTGGAAGTAACAAATGCATGGACTAACTTTTCAGCATCATGCTGCGTCAGTAGTTTTCTAATCTTTGCATTGTTTCTCAGGTGAAAAAATGCACTCCTGGAGAGTATTTTAATGTGTTAGTTGAAGGACAGATTTTGATCAAAAGTTACTCCAAGATTCCTCACACAGAGACTAGATGCTAGGGAGATACCATCTAGAGTGATAATGTGATCTAATCTATCCCTGAGAGTTTCAGGACCAAACACCATGATCTCAGTTTTTCCTGAGTTGAGGAGAAGGAAATTTGAAGACATCCAAGACTTTGTCTGTTTATGTATGTTTAGGTCTGAAGCTTCACTAACTTCTCTGTCTCCTTTGGTTTCATGGATAAATAAAGCTGAGTGTCATCAGCATAACAATGAAAATGTATTCCATGCTGCTGAATAATGTTTCCTAAGGGAAGCATGTACAAGGTGAAAAGGATTGGTCCAAGTACAGAACCTTGTGGAACTCCATGGCTAACCCTTCTGTATGAAGAGGGAACACCATGGACATGAGCAAACTGGTATCTATCTGATAAATATAATCTGAACCAGTTTAGTTCTGTCCTTTTAATTCCAATCATATGTTCCAGTCTCTGGAACTGTATCAAAGGCAGCAGTGAGGTCTAGCAGAACCAGCATAGAAACTAGTCCATGATCTGAAGCTATAAGATCATTAGTAACTTTAATAAGTGCTGTTTCTGTGCTGTGATGAGCTCTAAAGCCTGACTGAAACATCTCAAACGGGCTGTATTTCTGCATTTCTACAATTGTTGGAGGTGTTCTTGTCTATTGTCTGTCTCTAGGGTGTATTTCCCTGCTTGGCCTGGAGGGCGGCGGCATAGCTGAGTCCCAGATCTTGGCATCCTCTGTGCGATACACTGTGATGGGCCTCCAGCGCTGGGGGCCCGAACTGGCCCGCCTCCATCACAAAGGGCTGGTCAACGCCTGGAGTGCCGCCACCCATGACAAGAACCCCTGGATCCAGGTGACGAAACATTACATCACCCAAGAAGTGATGTAACTGAAGCAAATAAACATGAAATATAAAAATTGTGAAGAACTCCAGATTTGGTTGAACTTTTGATTATTTTTTTCTTTTCCCACTCAAACTTTTGTGATTTGACACCTGTGTTCCCATGGCAACAGGTAAACATGCAAAGAAAAATGCGATTAACGGGAATCGTGACGCAGGGCGCCAGTCGCATCGGAAGTGCTGAGTACATCAAAGTCTTCAAGGTGGCGTCGGGCTTGGACGGGAGGACTTTCACCATGTATCGAACGGAGGGCGAAACCCGCGATCACGTGAGGAGATGTGACTCCGTGTCGGCACCATCATCCAGGTGTTTTGCTGACTCCTCTCCCTTCTCTGTATAGGTGTTTGTTGGGAATGTCGACAATGAAGGAACCAAGACCAACCTGTTTGACCCGCCACTCATCGCCCAGTTCATCCGAGTCATCCCAGTGGTGTGTCGGAAGGCGTGCACACTGCGCATGGAGCTGGTGGGCTGCGAGCTGAACGGTAAAACCAGGGATGGTGTTAACTAACCTTCTCAAAAGCATTGTGATGCTTCTCTTATGCTAATTCTAATGCTAACATTGGCCTAAACTCGCTTACCTTCTGACTTCCTGTCTCCTTTATACCATATTCATGTGTTTTGACCTCCAGGTTGTTCAGAACCGATGGGAATAAAGTCTCGCCTGGTGTCAAACCGCCAGATCACAGGATCCAGTACGTTCCGTACGTGGGGGATGGACGCATTCACCTGGCACCCACACTTTGCCCGTCTGGACAAACAGGGCAAGACAAACGCCTGGACCGCCGCCACCAACAACCGCTCTGAGTGGCTTCAGGTGCCAACATTATGACCTGTTATGGTCTGTCTGCTGTTCCGGTCTTGATTCTGGTTTTTGGTTCTTTAGGTGGATCTGGAGTCGCCAAAGAAGATTTCAGGGATCATCACGCAAGGCGCCAAAGATTTTGGGTCCGTCCAGTTTGTCTCAGCTTTTAAAGTGGCTCACAGTGATGATGGACAGACCTGGACCATCGTGAAGGACGAGACCACCAGGATGGACAAGGTTAGCTGACTCTGTCCAACAGAACAATCAACAAAACAGATCTTTGACCCAATAATTCCACACCTGGAAACAGTTTCAGCCTCAGGTTGGTCAGAATAATCAGGTGACATGGCAACCAGGATTGGAGTTCTGATTGGTTCAACATCAAAGTTTCAATATCAAAGTTGTTTGTGGATCTTTTACCTTCTCATGATGTCATGGCCAACTAAAGATCTGAACCACCTGGTCAGAGATGCTGTGATTGGCTGGTTCTGTTTTGCGTAAAAGTGAAAAAGATTGAAGAAACATCTGAGCAGATCATTTGATTAAATTATTTTTTCCTTTTAGATTTTTCCTGGAAACAGCGATAACAACGTCCACAAGAAGAACATCTTTGATCCTCCAATCTACGGAAGATACCTTCGCATCCTCCCTTGGGAGTGGCATGGGCGCATCACACTGCGTGTGGAACTGCTGGGCTGCGATGAATAGCTCTGCCACCTCCTCCTGCCCCTCTTCCCATCCTTTTTTTTCTTCTGCACTACCTCCCTCAGAGCTGTAGGGGGCTCTGATACTCCCCAGATAACCAACCAACCGAGGTCTGGACAGAGATTTCTCTCCTTCTGCCACTGGGCTCTTTTCCTTCTGTGGTTCTGTTGGATCTCAGGGTTCAGCAGGATCTGCTGGATCAGTTGGTGCTGCCTGAACTGGATCTTGTACCTTCTGGATCAGTTCTACCTGGTACCTCAGAGACGCTCACTGGTGATATACGGAATGTTCAAACATGTCCTGGAAGCCAACACACACTAGAGAAAATGTCATCTTTCATATCAGTGAGTTTTCAGTTTGATCCGCATTTCCCTTGTAGCCCTGCCCCCTTTGCTCTTTACCTTATCTTGCACCATCTGTCTTAATGTCTTAAATGTGTTCTGTCCTTCCTGGTATTTGTGTGAAGTATAGAAATGTTGCACTGACACAAAGTATTAAACATTTAATTGAATCTCATTTATTCAGCCCATCTACGTTCCGTCATCACAGAATTACAATCAAGATAAAAGCAGAAAATACTTTGATCACATCAGATGTCTGTAATCATCATCTTCATCATCACCATCATCATCTCAGCTGTGGAAGCTTTTCCAGATGTGGTGATGATGATGAAGGTGTGGTGGTGAGTTCTTTCTGATTCAGTTCATTAACAGACAGGTTCTGGTGTGTGAGAAGAATTATTGTTATTGTTGTTATTAGTATTATCTTTAAATGCTATTGTATGTAGATTTTGAGTGTTGAGGAATGTTGACAGGAGAAGAAGAACATGAGAATTCAAAAGTACTGATGCTGCTTACGACCAAGCCCAGCATCCAGATGTATCCTGTTGGTCAAGATTAGAGAAGTTCGTTAAGATGGGTGGAGAGGTCAGAAGGCAATGAGATATGAGATCTTGTTTGGACACCCATTCTGTTTGCACCAATAAAAGAGGTGAGCGAGCAGCAGACGAACGGAGTTGACAGAGGAAGCTTGAACTGCTGTTCGGCTCCCCCTTGCGAGGCACTCTTGTTGTTTGCGTGGTTACTCTGAGTCTAGTGAACGAACAGCGCGGGTGATCAAAACTTCATCCTCACAGGTGTGGAGGTCTTGGGTCAGAGAAGCTCAGCTGATGGTGAATCAGAACTGTAAACTTGTTTATGAATTTAAAAAAAGCAATCTCCAGTTATGTTATTTAATGTCCAATATGAAAAATATGTTTTGGAGTCTCAGAAACTAGATTTAGAACAGAAATGTAGATTTTTTTCACCAGACTCGTGGCATGCCCCCAAACCCCCCACATGAATTATAAATTATGGGCTTGTGCAATATAATAAACATGAATAATGTTTGGAAAACCTAAAATATGCATGAGGGGGTGGAGCCACGGAGCTGTCTAAGACTCTAAAATATTTATTACACTTGCATGCGAAGATTCGATTTTATTCAGATTATTGTGGGATTGTGCTCTTCAAATTTGCTGTGGTTGATGGAGAAATTGATGTTTACAATATTCCGAATTCATTTTTTGCTCTTTTAAACCTAAACCTTTTATGACTGTTTTTGATGCAAACTCAGAATAAATAAATCTGTAAAATCCAAAGGGTGGAATATTCATGTGATGGATCATATTTCAGGCTGTTTTCCAGTTTAAAAGTAAAAAACATCAGAATTTATTTATAGTTAAGCTCCTCTGTGGACCAAAGGTGGTCTTGCAGGTCTTCATCCTCTTCTTCCTCATTTGTGAAGATCGAGTGCAGAAAATCAGCTGATTCATTTGTAATGAATAAAATGTTTACTTTTCTGCTTATTTATGAGAGAATCAGCAGATACTGTATGACCATATTTGGATCTAAACTAATTTAGGCTGATTCAGGTGACAGGAAGTACTGGACCAATATCAGGAAGTGGTTGTGATCTGGTATGTTTACGCACTCATGGCTGTATTATTTACAGAAAATGTTGAAAATATCATTTCCAGAATATTTGGGTCCCTTTTTTTTTTTTTTAAACATTTGGTCTGAAATTTGCTCCATTAAAAACAAGCTCTTTTTCAAGTCTATTCTCCATCTTTCATCTATCCATCAGTTCTCTTTCATTAACGTCTTTCTCTCTAATCAGCTCTTCTTTCATGTTTGGGTCGGGGGGCAGCGGGGGGCGTAACCAGAGCTTTGGAGTCCTCTGCTGCGTCACTGACTCTTCCCATAGCTGCTGGTATTTGAGCCCCAGGACAAAACCTTTCATGTAGCCTGTTTGTGTGTGGGAGGGGCTGCAGTGCCCATCTGATGAGCAGAGTTCAGGTCTGAGAAACCTCAACACCTGAGCTTCCTCCTGGTAATGACAGATAGCCGAGACACATCATGACTTCATTCGTGGACCAAGAACGAGGTCCTGAGGAACACCAAACAGACCCGTTCTCAAGGTTCGGATTTTCCTCCTATGGTAGTTATTTTGAGATCCTCACTTCTTCATTTATGATGCAGCTTCAGCTTCACCTGGGTTTACCGCTGGGTGCTCGTGTGCGCGTGCGTGGTGGTAGCTGTGACGTCAGCGCACTCAGGAGCTTTCACGCCTTTTGTGCGGGCGGAGCAGGACCAGAGGCTGCGGAGGAGGATGGAGTGAAGACGCGAACAGCTGCTGATCCGTGAGTCTGCTGTTCTGTAAAGTTTTTTCTGGTTAGGGATTAAACACAGGTGACGTCACAAATCGAATCCGAGATGGATAGGTAGACAGGTGAAAGATAGACAGATGGACAGACGAATAGATGGATAATCTAAGTTTCTATTAAGGAAAATTTTCAAGAATAAGTTGTCATTGGTATTTAATCAACCATTAATATTGACACGTTTGAATAAATTAGAATATTTATCTTTTGCAATCTGTTGGTTCAACAAACATTTGTCTCCTTTTTATATTTGTAACAATGGCGTTATAATTTCTATCATCACCGGAGATTTATTTTCTAGTTGGTTTGTTCCTGAATTTTGTAATTAATTCGGATTAAACGGGTCCCCAGGAATAGGACCATTTCCAGCACCATGTTTGCGTTGCTGCGCCACCTGCTGGTGATCTGGTTCCTGCGGCTGTCTGCAGGACACACCGTCAGTAACGGATTCCTCTACCAGAGCATCAATAACGGAAACGGACACGAAGAGAGTACGTGCATGTATGTGTGTTTGTTGGAAAATCTGGTTTATTTATTTGCTCCAACTATTGTATATCTAAATTCAATACAATCTCTAAAAAGTGAGAAAATATAAGTAAATGAGTTTTTACAAGCAATGATGTAAATTTATTTTACAAGATTTCAACATCCGATTTTCCTCTTCTTCTGTGGTTTTCTGATTAGCTTCCAGGGTAGTCCTGGATTTTATAGCACTACTGTGTGGCCAAGGGTGTTCCTGCACCTCGATCCAGTCAGATCTGACTGAGCCGTCACAGCGTTTGTCACCCTGGGACCTGTGTGGGGTTAAAATATTTTCCAATTCCGCGATTTAAAGAAGACATTCTATTAAAAGATCAAATGGAATGCAAATCTGGAGTGGATTTTAGAGCCTTTTAGGATCTATTTGGATCCAGCGTATAAATAAATAAATAAATAAACAAATAAATAAACAAATAAAAAATTTATATATATACATATGTGTGTGTGTGTGTGTGTGTGTGTGTATGACAACACGGTGACAAAAAAGTAAATGTGGGTCATGGTGGTGGTGGGCCTGACGAGAAGTCTTGGGTGTTTCACTATCAAGTTTGCCTCATATTTCTGTTTGGTTTTTTCCAGTCTTTTTTAACGGAGTTCACCTCCATGTGGAGTCCCCACAGCCATCAGTCTCAGCCACCAGGGGGGGCTCCATCATCCTTCCTTGTCACTTCCATTATGAGCCTGAAATTGTGGAACCACGATGGACACGGGTCAAATGGTCCTGGTTACCTGCCAGCACCATCTATGTGCCTGCAGATGCTTCCACTGAGACAGAGGTGTTTGTTGCTATAGGCAACCGCCACCACAGTTATGGCAACTTCCGTGGCCGCGTGCGCTTGCGCCGTTCGGTGCCAGGTGACCTGTCTCTGGTAATTGATAGACTGCAGGTCAGTGATATGGGCCGATATCGCTGTGAGGTCATCGATGGCCTTGAAGACAAGAGCGTGACTGTAGAGCTGAAGCTGCGAGGTGTGTGTGAACCTGTGGTGATGTTTTACACTCAAACAACATTTTTGCTGATTCAGTGATGTTGTGTCCCCTCCAGGTGTAGTGTTTCCCTACCACTCTAAAAAAGGACGGTACCATTTTAACTACTTTGGGGCCGGACAAGCCTGTCAGGACCAAGATGCCAGTCTGGCCACGCCAGAGCAGCTTCTCACAGCTTGGGAGGAGGGGTTGGACTGGTGCAACGCTGGCTGGTTGGCCGATGGAACTGTGCAGTACCCAATCACAGAACCACGTGATGGCTGTGGGGGTATGGGTTCAGCCCCAGGGCTGCGGAGTTATGGGGAGCGACACCGACTACTCAGCCAGTTTGATGCATTTTGCTTCTCAGCCTCCATCAAAGGTCAGTGAGAGTGTTTCAAACAAACAATCGGTCAACCACCACAATCATGGGAACATAAGGTTCATGATGTTAGCCTGGATCAGATCTAACAGTGGATCGGTTCTTTATTTGAGCTGTCTTTGTTTTAACATTGCATCCGATCAACTTAGTCTGGATAATGAGTGATTTTATGCCTGTTTCAGGAAGTGTTTCCTTCCTCAACTACCCAATGAAGCTGAACTTCACAGAGGCCATCCAGGCATGTGCCAGTCATGGAAGTCAAATCGCCAAAGTGGGCCAGATCTATGTAGCCTGGAAGCTAATGGGACTAGACCGCTGTGATGCTGGATGGTTGGCCGATGGAAGTGTCCGTTATCCAATCACGAAGCCTCGGTCTAACTGTGGCCCCCCAGATCCAGGAGTGCGTAGTTTTGGGTTTCCTCCTATGTATCTTAGATTCGGGGTCTATTGTTATCGGTAGCTTAAATACTGGATTAACCTCACTATTCCAACCAGTGCAAGGCTCTGGGGTTAGCATTAGCTTCAGTCTGTTTTGGTGCTTTTGAGTTGATACCTGACAATAGTTGTGAAGAGATGAATTTTTGTAGCACGACACACCAGTCATTACCAGTTTGCAGCACTGGTCAAAGTTCTGTGGTCTGTGGACACAGAGACTTTTCAAGTGTTGGGTAAGAATCAACAAAACTATTCTTTGCATTTCCAACAAAAATATCATCAGGCCATTGTAGGGCTCCTCGGGAACCTCAGGATCCTCAGGCTAACCTGGCACCAGCAAAGATCCCACACAGGAGCCAAAAGCTACAGACGAGTCATGCAAACTTCTCGCTTTTCAGACCACAGACTGGACAAACTGGGAGAATAATTTGAAGCTCTTGGTTTTTCTACCATTTCCACGACAACTGAAAACTTTCCCTTTTCACTTGTTTAAAAACAATCAGTGTAATAATGATTGTAAATGCAAATGCAGCTTAGATGAACATTGACATTGCTCCTCCTGTTCTGGTCATGATCTGTACAGAACCAGTAGAGACTCGTTCTGTGATTCTGGACTTCATCTCTGACCCCAAAGATATTTGGGCTCTATATTCAAACTCTGTAGAACACAACAGCTTTCTTTAGATTTCTATATAATTCTATATACGGTAATTTTTACGTATATTTTTTCATAGTAGATATTTTTTTGCATTTGCTATTTCTTTCTACAACCAAATAAAAACTCCAACATGTATGCATGTGTTTACTGAATTTGTAGTATTTTTAAATTGTGGTAGCTTGAAAGTGCCTCCAAAATCCACTAGCATGTGGAGAATACAGAAACTGGAAGATGGAAGCAGTGGGAACAGAGAAGAAGGGAGAAGAGCAACCGCCTGTTGCTGCTGATACAGTCAGCTAAAAATACAACTGCTGCAGAGAACCTCCAGCATCCTCAAGCTAATAGTTCCCCAAATAGTTCCACACAAACCCTGGAAGGTTCTGAAAAATCGTTCTTGTTACTGCCATTCTTCTGAATAATGAGGTTTTTTCTTTTTCATGTCAGAAACAAACAAACAAACCATACACACTCTGTCTCTCTCACACACACCACACACACAAACATACATGCTAGTTATCAGACCAGCAGAATTTACTCTGTTCTCTCTCAACTTCAACCTTTCACATTTAAAGAGCTGCTGTAGTTCTGAGCTGTTTTATTCGACTATTTGTATTTTTAATTAATTCTCTGTGTGACTGAACCTCTCTTGAACTCTGAGCTTGAAGGAAAAGGTACTTTTATCTGTTTCAGAACTTCAGAGGGAGAATTTACTGCACGTTGGAACCTGATGTGATCCTCCATTGTTAGTTCCAGGGTACTTTTAGGTGAAACAGGAACAACAATCATAAAGGTGAATGATTCCAAGTTTTATTTGGCACAGCACAATCAAGTGTTCACATCAGGGTTTGGGTCTGAATCCAGTTTGAATGAGGACTCCAAACAACACAAACTGTTTGTGTGTGTGTGTGTGTGTGTGTGTGTGTGTGTGTGTGTGTGTGTGTGTGTGTCACAGCCCATGTTTCCTTTCCTCCCTCTATAAATTAGTGTTTTCACAGCTTATGTTTTGTCTTTCCTCTTGGCCTCTTGGTGACTGAAGCCTGCTCAGATTCTTCAGATCAACTCAAGGATCTTTTTTATCAGCCAGCTGTTACAGTGAGAAACACACAGAACTGAAACTTTCCAGCAAATCAGCGAATGAATCATATGAATTGTAGTTTTGACAGAACCTGCTGCTCAGAGAAAAGTGACAACGATGTCACCGTGCTGATTAACTTGAACTGTGATGACCCTTGACCTCCAGCCAGGAGGGCTCAATAGAACTAAAGGTGTGCTGGATTCAAATGTTGAGCACAGAAGTGTGTGACGAAAGTGCAAAAGTGCTGATTATTTCCACCCACATCTGTTGAAACTTGGATTATTCTTCATCTCTCTAAGATTACAATAGATCCCACTGGATTCCTGCAAAACTGAACTTTTTAGATTTCCAGAATTGAAAGGCAACAGCAACAAAGGTTGAACCTGTCCCTCCTGAATGTGATGAAAGCTTGTGGGTTCAGAAAGCTACTCTGACCTGCTGCTGCATCCAGAAGAGTTGCAAAAAATGCTTTTTGTTATTAAATTCTAGAGGAGAACTTCATATTCTGGTGTCATAACCAGAGTGGCCAAATTAAAAGAATAAAAAGACTAAAACACATCACGGATCTATAAAATTACTAAAAAATAGAGCTAATCTATGTTTATGTACCGATGTATTTACTTCAGGACAAATGCTTTTGGTGGTGGGTGTTTATGTGTGTGTGCGTGTGTGTGTCCATGGGTGTGTGAGTGTGGGTGGGGAGTGTGTGAGGGGTGAATGTTTCGATCAGTGTGGGCTCCTCTGTTTGTCCTTTCACTGGTGCTCAGAGATGTTTCCTTGTTTCCTGTCTCCTGCCTCCTTTACTCCTCCTGAGGGACCTTTTCTGTAGCCTGTTACTGTTGGCACCGGCTGGAGGAGAAAAGGTTTTCATACTGATACATGATGTTAAAAAGCCTGGGGAATGTGCAGACCCAGTTAAAAAGCTCCAGTCAGTACTAGTTTACACATTAAGTCTGTATTTTAATGATCAAGCGGCTGACTGATCTGGTCATTAATCAACACATGAATTGTGTCTTTATGGCGCTGAGGAACTGTCAGAGACTTAAGAGGCAGCTCCTCATGGTTTAGTCTAAAGTTCTACATGATGCTCTGAAGACAAAATTTTAATCTCAGGGGACTCACAGCTGAGGTGAGACGTGGTCTCATCTCCCTTTGATCTGTGGTTAAAGAGGGATTATGATGGTTCTAAAAGTAAACTCATGTCAGAGCTAGTGTCTGGTCTTGGACCCCTATAGCTATTTAAAGGATTACTCTGTAATCATGATTAGATGCAACAGGCTGACCAAATAACTCCGGCAGCAGATCAAGCTAACTTTACCTTCGGTGCATTCCACTTGTGGCTCCTCCCACTGTCCTTCTGACAAACAGTGTATGACAGGTTGGTGTCGCTGTATGTAGCCTTCTTCACACTGGTAACGGATGATAGTGTTGACAGGATACCTCTGTTGGCTGCTGCCCATTGGTTGGCCATGTTTCACCTCAGGGGGGGGTCCACACATGACTGAGGAAAAAGAGAAAGAGAACAAAATAAACATTAATGTTTGGTCATTCACAATGCCCAGTTTAGTTTGGGGTCAGATATTTTGAAATTTTACCATGACATGGTGCAAAATACTTTAAACTAGAACCAATTTGAGTACCTGTAACCTGTATTCAGTGTGTGATGTGTGGTCTGTTATAATGACAATCAACTCATGAGGTAGGACGTGGAGGCCAGCAGATGATGACAGAACAGTTAGCTTGCTAACACCTCACACACACATAGACATAGTCAGAAGGATGGTTAATACCCACCAGGTCCAGTCTTGCAAGTAAAGGGAAGGTAGTAGTCACATGGTACATCATTCCACTGCCCACCCTCATGCCAGATCATCACCACACAATCCTCCCGAGAGTTGAGGTAGTTGTCAGGTTGGTTTACCCTCCAGTTCTCAAAATTCTGATTATGTAACAAAGAGATTAATTCAATTCTAACGTGACAGACTGGTGATTTACACAAGGAAGAGATTAAACTCACCAGAGGACTTCCATCTGTCCAACGGAACACATTTTGCACATCTTTGTCATTAAGTCCGATCCACTGGTAATCCTGACCATTGGCTGCAAAGATTTTAGATTGGAAACATGTACACGTGCATCTCATGATGAGAATGTTAACATGGATGAAGGCTTTCAGAACTAAAGTGGTTCAAAAGTGCCTCAAGACCAGTCAGTAAGCTGGCTACTTACAGTTGACAAACTGCTGCTCCTCTGGGGAGGTAATGCTAACCAGGTGGGCGTTGAGCTCCTGACAGCGTTGCTCAGCCTCAGACCAGGTATCTTTTTCTACAAAATGGAGGTAACAGCTGCCCTTGAACTCCAACCAGCCCTCAGGACAACCTTGCACACCTACACAGACAGACATGCAGATATAACGCAGCTGGACAAAAGTTCATCAGGATTGTATTCTTAAACGGATTATGGCAATTGACTGTATAGGTAGAACACACCCTCCACTATTTCGGGTTCCTTCACAACTGCAGGAGTTTGTAATGACACCAATGGTGTTGTAGGACTGCTGTAGAATGAGTTGGGACTCATTTCAGATGCTGAAGGGTCTACATTACTTTCCTGTTTCTCCTGTCCTGACTGCCCAGAACCATCAGAAGGTGGACCACTTCCTGACATATTCAGGCTTCTCTCCAAAGTAGTAGAAAAGCCACTGTGGCTCCCTGAACCAGTTTCTTCACCGCTGATCTCCACAACCCCTCGGCCCTGTTCAGGTAGGCTTGTCATAGGCGGTACAGCAATTTCAAAGATGTCAGTGTCTGCAAGGTAGATGATGTCGCCATCATGTTGGTCCCCTGAGGCAGAACCACTACCAGAGTCAGTAGATGGAAAACCACTTGGAAATCCACTGTGGAAATCAGATCGGATATATCCAGACACCTCTTGTTTATCGTCTAGGCCAGCTGTAAGATCAACAGCACCGTGATCGACAAATGAGATGCCAGACAATTCACCAGAGCCTAAACCAGACATAACACCTGATCCTGACAGAAGTCCTGATCCTGAAATTACTCCAGACCCAGACATTACTCCAGATCCAATCATAACTCCTGATCCGTCCGCTGATCCCGATCCAGACATTACTCCTGAGCTGATTACAATTCCTGATCCAGACATTATTCCAGACACATCTTCAGATCCAGACATTACTCCTGATCCAGATGCACTTGTTTCCCAGAGTGTTCCGCTGGTATCAATCCCTCCATGGCTCTCCTGTTCGGGAAGCTTTTCCTGTTTCATCATCTCTACCATCTTCCCATCCACTATGGTGATGACCAAGTCATCACCAGTAGCATTAATTTCTCCACTTCCACTAATGAATCCGGAGCCTGATGCACTGACCCCAGAGTGTTGTCCATCAAATCCCTCCCCAGATCCAGATGCAGATGTACTACCCACATCTCCAGATGTGAACATGACAGCACTGCCTGCTTCTACCTCTCGTGGCCCTCCGGAGGCAGAGTGGTCTCCAGAAGGTATGATGGTATCTTTACAGAGAATGATTTGCTGCCCAAACACAGATATTTTACTGCAGGCACTGGAGGTGCTGGAGGTTTCACCACTTGTTGAATGATCGGGTGATCCAGAACCAGACTCTTCAACAAGAACTGGTGGCAAAATAGGGCCCACTGTGAGAAATAGTTAGAGATAAAATGTTAGACTTTAATTTTGTGAAATAAAATGTCCATATACAAGCTTTATTTTACTTGTCTTCCTTGCCTGAAGGAACAGCCTGTTCAGGTATGATGATTGTCTTGTTGATAAAATCTTCTATTTCAGTGATTTTTTCACTGGTTGTTTCAGCTAAAGCATTCAGGCAAACAAAGAAGAAACCAAATTAAATGATCACTCCTACCATGTAAATAAATAGATATTTGCTAAAAACTTCAACTTTTATCTGGAGCTGATCCACTTGCCTTACCCGGAACAAATTTATGAACTGAGATGATGGTCTTGTTCATGTATTCCTCAATCACTGAGGTGACATTGAGGCTGCCTTCAGTTTCAGCTGGAAAAGGTAACAGATCACTCAGCAATATTGAGCTTGAATATTGAGTTTATATGTCAATAAGGAGTCATTTTTTCAGTTCAGTTATACCTTTAAAACAGTAAGCGTCATAACGTGAGTGCTCATCGGGGAACCCTGTTTGGTTGGAGAAGGCGTAGATGGTATGGACACCGGCCTGACCGCCTCCGCAGTTGGGCCTGGGGGTGGTGATTGGATAGCGGACACTGCGGTCCATCAGCCATCCTGGACGGCATTTGTCAAGGCCTTGGCTCCAGGCAGCATATATCTGTGCAGTGGTAGCTAGTGTGGTGTTGAGATTGAGACAGTGCTGCACAGCCTCATCGTAGGAGAAGCTGTCATAATCACTGGTGAAAAAGACCTGACCTGGCAGATGATGGAGAGAAAAAAATTAATTTGTGTTGTAATTTCGAGCAATCATGATGGGGACAGTGAACCTTACCTTGCAAACGTTCTACATAACAAAACACATCATATTGTTCATTTGGTGGTCTCAGCCCATATGATCTGACTCCAGGGAGTTGTGATAGATTGCCTGCACAGTTTTCTCTAGGTGATACGATAGGATACCTGAGCACAAAAGGAAACATTATTGGTACAAGGCTGGTACTCACAATATCTTCAGTTTTTCAGCCTGAAAACTATCCATTAGTGAAAAAGTCACCTGACTGTCTGGTCACTGAGCCAGCCGGCATCACATTGGTGAAAACCTTTTTCAAAGGCTGCCTGAAGCTGCGGGGGACTCGCAATCACAGCCCCAATATCTCGACAGGCCTGTTGAGCCTCCACAAAAGACAGAGTGTACCGGCCCGTGATGGGTCTGTAGTGGAACAGGACACCTGATGTGAGGGAGGGAAGAGAAAGTAAAGTTGGTTGATAAAAGTAGCGATTGAGTTTTTGGACTGGTGTTATTGTAGAACAAGTGGAATGCATTAAAGCAGCAAATAAAATCTTTTGCTTATCATCAATAAATAGACGACCCACCCATGGGAGCCATTATGGCATCAGTCAGATCGAATCCTGGCTCATGAACCACATGGGTCTCCTTGGAGTCTGGTGACAGGGTAACAATGTCTCCACCCAAAGACTCCTCTTCCCTTGGTGATGGTGTCAGACCTGGATACACCCCAGGTGCAAGTGTTTCATGGACAATATCTGGGAAAGGGGTGGTTGTCATTGACACCACACCTTCATCCTCCAAGTCTATAAAAAATAGGATTATTGGAGATCACAGAGCCATCCAGAGCCATTCAATACAATTTATTTTGGATTAATGAAGAGTGGTTTACCTTGGAAACAGATAGCATCATAACGAGAGTCTGGATAAGGATATCCGGTTTGATTGTGGAAGAGGTAAACAGTTCGCACCCCCAGAAGCCCTCCTCCACACTGAGGCCTGGCGATGTTGATGGGGTAACGTACACTCCTGTCCTCCAACCAGCCAGCATTACACACATCCATGCCAGCCTTCCAGGCCAAGTAGAGCTCTCCAGTGGTTGCAAGTCGAGCACCAAGTTTGGCGCACTGATCCTTTGCTTCGTAGAAGGAAAATTTCTCAACAGACATGGAATAGAACACTCTGCCTGGAAAAAGAGAATAGTGATGATTTTGACCTGAAATCTGCCTCAGCTACTCTTAACAGTGTTGCATACCTGACATCTTCTCAGCAAAACAGTATACATCATAGGTCTCATTAACATCTCTCACGCCATAAGTTCTCACACCAGGGAAGTTGTCCTTGTCACCATAGCAAGGCTCCCGTGGCTCTTGGATGGGATACCTTGAAGGTTGAAATCAATCAGCACATGTTTCAATGGTATGCTGTTTGCTTGGTAGCACACTTAAGCTGGATGCGCTATTGTGAACATCTGTAAAGTTGTAGTTGCCTCATTGGTCATTAGTATGTCTGATCACTTTTTACTGTGATGACATCAGAAAAGCAATCTACAAACCACTGAAGCATAATCAGGCCACAAAGAGATAATAGGCAGCAACGGACACATGATACCTGACGGTCTCATCAGAGAGCCATCCTGCATCACACTGGTGATAACCATCATCATAAGCAGCTTGGAGTTGTGCTGGAGTGGCAATGGTGGCACTGTTCTGGATACAGGCTGCTTTAGCTTTCTCAAAGGTCAGGGTATACCGAGAGGTGATGGCCCGGTAATGAAACACAATTCCTGTGAGCAGAAGAAAAATTACATAAGCAATCTTTAGTTTTTAGTGTTGATAAATAACATGCACTGATGCATCACAGCAATGTTCTTGTAATGAGACTGGTTCTGTAGCGCACCTTGAACCTGGATGTTCACAGAGTCATAGTTGTCTTCAATGCCGTGTATCACCTCACAGCGGTAGGTGCCAGAATCTTTGGATCTCAGCTCCGTTATCTCGATGGAAGCATCAGTGGAAACCAGGGGGTAGTTGATCATTGTCACCCTGTCCAAATACTCAGTCTCCACATGAACTTTCCCCTCTGATGCAACAAGGATTGTGTGGATTTTCTCCTTGGTGATATAAGTCCACTTGATCCGGTGTAAGAGTGGGGTGACAGTTGGTGTTCTGGGGTTGTTCACTATGTTGTCTTGGAAATAACACGGTACCAGGACCTTGCTGCCCAGGACAGGATGGACAGGCCTCTCCAAGGGGATGCTCACGCGTAATCTACCATCAAGGTCTGTGGAAGAAGCTAAAGTGAGTTCAAACAAGACTTTTGATTCTGTAATAAAGAGGGTAAAGAAACTGTTCAACTTTCACGGTACCATGAAACAACAACTGCAGAACTAGACAATTCACCTGGAAAATGTTACGATCTTCAGTCACTACCACATTTACAAATGTTAACCTTCATATTTAAAAAAAGCTTGTTGCATCTTTTTTTTTGCAACCTTTTTGCAACAACCAGTAAATCTCTACTGTTTCTGAGCCGTTGCACACACTGTTATTGACTTGACCTCATAGAACCCCTTTCAACCATTACGCCAGACAATTTACTGGTACTTCTGAGCAGCTCCACTCTAAAGGAAATGTTCCTTTATTGAATGATGTATTATTTTCCTTCACTGAATTACCTTCACAAACCTTTTCTGTCTACCCATCTGTATCACCAGGGTAAGAAAGCACATGCAGGTAACATCTTAGAGATGCTCTTGAATACAAGCGTTTAAGTTTCTATGAAGGAAACCTAAATGCAACTTCAATCTTTTGTCTCTTACCTTCATGGTCTTCAAGTGTTACAGTTGCTGAGATGAAAGGTAAGAATACGCACAGCAGAAGCAACGGAGACATTGTTGCCTGAAGAGAAATGGCAACAGTTCAATAAAATCTGTGTGACAGTCCTGAAAATCCTTGAAATCACAGGAACAGGTAAAACATGCAGAAGCAACACAGACATCCAAACATCTGCAGCACAGAGACTCTTTCACCAAACTGGCACCTTAAAATATGCAGGTTTATCATCATTTCGTATTTTCTCTTTGTGCTGTATGTTGAAAATGCCGGACAGGCGCTGTTAGATATTAGCCTTAGGTAAATATTGGTGTCAGTGGCACCACTGTTTCCTCTCACTTTTCGAAGGTAGACCTTTGGCCTCTGAGACCTCTGACATAATTTTAATCCATTTTCAGGTTACTTAATTGCTACTCCTCTAGTGCAGACTATCAGCAGAGGTGACTGAGCTGTGTTTAAGTTGCCTCATATAAGATTATCCTTGTATTTTGTATGTAAATGATAAAGCGTGAGAGTGTCTGAGACAAACACAAATGGATCAATTCTATCATTAGATGTTCCAGGAGTGTTTAAATAGCAGAGACAGGAAGCACTCACGGTGTCTCCACACGTCCACAGTATATTAACACAGAGAATGCCAGCAAAAACTGCAGCTAAGCCAACTCAAACCTCAACCATTCATTCCTGACTATCCCATCATTGAGTGGATCCTCGGTTTGCTGTAAATGCACCATTTACACTGCAGCACCCTCATAATGCACGCTAACATTCACCCATAAGCTGTGGCAGGTCAGGCTCGCCCTTGCCCACAGACGACCTATTGAGCTACCGGGGTGGCGCCTGTTCCTCGTCTAGCCGCTGTGGCATGTTCCGCTCAGGTTCCAGGCGCAGGTCCATAAGGCCCTGGTCTGTTCCACACTGGACCTGGGGAGGGGCCGGGGGTGCGGCCTGGCCAAGGTAAACACCTGGCGGGCATCCAGGCGTGCCCGCTACCTCCACCCACACCTCCACCCCTCCAAACAGAGCTGACATTGATTCCAAACACTCCAGTACATCTGATAGTGTAGAACATGCGTGTTTTACACATGATCTGAGCTCCACACATGCAGGGAAACACATGTTAATCAGACTTAATATCAGATTAATTACATAAATATCATTTAAAATGTTATTCCCTCAGTTTTAAATCTCATTTTAATGAATGACTGGAAGTAAAACAGTTTCTCTCTGAAATTTGCTTAGAGTTTGATGCTGACTAATGTTGCTCATTAAAGATTAAACCAGATTATACTGATAATTTTATTCATTATGAATTCATCCATTATGCCAGTCAGTATTCCTGAAATGTAACCTGCAATTTAGACACAATTCAGCACAATTGAACTCCAGTTAATCTCATTCTAACTTCAACAAATTAAAATTGAAGGACGAACAAACCAGGTGTAATTGTATGAAATCACGTGAACCAAATGAACCCTTCAATCAGGTGATCCAGAAGAGACATACCTTAAAATACAGATCCCACAGCAGCTGCGCGTCTGGCAGCTAGATCCACCAGAGTCAAAGAGCAAAGAGAGGAGAAAGACCAGTCCAGTGCCCAGTCCAGGTGGGGGAGGTAGAGATAGGGCGGTAGAGAAAACGGGGGGGACAGTGAGAGAGGGAGAGGAGAGGAGAGGAGAGGGGAGGGGAGGGAAGGAAGGAAGGAAGGAAGGAAGGAGAGGAGAGGAGAGGAGAGGAGAGGAGAGGAGAGGAGAGGAGAGGAGAGGAGAGGAGAGGAGAGGAGAGGAGAGGAGAGGAGAGGAGAGGAGAGGAGAGGAGAGGAGAGGAGAGGAGAGGGGAGAGTTTTAGTCTACAGAGGGTGTGTGTGTGTGTGAGAGAGAGAAGGCAGATCGACACACAGCAGTGATGACACAGCTGTACCAGTGTACACCACTGGACTAGCACTGGAATACCAGTGATGAGGTGAGGTGGATGGGAACCAGGTGAGCTTTCTCCGGGTGTCAAATATCAGGGAAAATGACAGACAGACCACTCTCTCTCTCTCTCTCTCATGCTCACACACACGCACGCACTTAACATAACTTTAACAGTGTGTTTGCATCAACAGACAATTGCTTTATCAAGTTATTTCATTTGATTTTGAAGTAAGATTCAGATTCAAATTTAGATTCAGATTCAGATTCAGATCCTTTATTGTCCCACACGGGGAAATTTACAGTGCAACAACAGCAAGAGCACGCAGGGAAAAATAAGATAAAATCAAATAGAACAGGATTTGGGATATACAAAGAGGATGTAACGATTACTGTGCAAATTAACTGGTTTATTCATATGTGGAAGAAAAAGTTTAATGGAAACCTAATGTTGTGGAAGATGTGAACATTCATCTAAACGCTATATTTTATCGTTTCTAAGACCTGATAAATATTATGTCAAACTTCCTGTGTTGGAAGCAGCGGCACCACCTGAAATGACCGCTAGATGGGAGTAATGATCCGTATTGCAAAACGTCAATTTTAAGTTTTAAAAAAATGAAGTAAAAGGAGGAAGCTGAAGGAGGAAGCTAATGCTAACCGCTAACGCTGACCGGGTCGTGAACTCAGTCAGCAACTCCACTCTTTACACAAAGTTTCGGAACTCCGACAGTGGCTTCCTGCATCACGTTCAGCCCACTTTCATTCCGGTGAGACACAGAGACCAACGGCTGACGGAGCTCCGGAGGTTTTCCGAAGGTAAGTCCGTTTTTTTCCGCTGTCTGCTCACTGCTCAGCGGTGGATCTGGGACGGAGGAGAGTCGCTGTGACGGAACAAAAGCCCCTAAAAAGTATGCCTGTACTCATGAAATTACTGGTGTTTATTTTTAAATTTACTTCTCGATCAGCTCTGTAATCTGGTGATCTGCTGTTATTTCATTCAGACACCTGTAGTCTGGGGATTATGTGAAAATGTGGAAAAGAACTGGAAAAAAGATGTTTAAATGCTCTCTGACTCAAAGCTCCTTCCATCGGTGGCTTTCATCCTCTCATTTCTTACTTCTGAGTGTTTTCGACATTCTCAGTTTATCATCATTTCTGATTTACTGCAGCTATTTTTAGGCTTTCTTCTTTAATCTGTCATGAACTCTAGTCTATAAACCGTAATAAAAGGATTTAGTATCCGCTATATTATCCTTTTAAAATAATTTGTTATATTATAATACGTCATATTTTGTCGCCACTAAAGCTCATATGTTACTGTTGGGTTTTATTTTTGCTGGTATCTTCATTTCATTCAACTTTTTAATGTGACGTTTCTGAGTTAGAATGAGTCACCTGATGCCTTCACGATTGGTATAGCATCTCATTGTTACACCTGTGTACTTCTCATCATCTTATGGATCTCAGTGCATCGATGTGTTTGTAGTGGAAATTAATTTTATTGCTTTCTTTCATTTTCAAATACAGTAAAACAGAACAGAAGGGTCACGATATTACTATGAAACCCTCTGAGCTTTGGTGACAGAGTGTTGGTGACGCAGCGATGGTGTTGGTGATGGAGCGTGGGTGTTGGAGCGATGTTGTTGATGACTTGGTGTTGGTGACGGAGTGTTGGTTTTGGTGACGGAGCGTTTGTGTTGGTGTTGGAGTGATGGTGTTGGTGACAGAGCGTTGCTGTTGGTGACTTGCTGTTAGTGTTGGTGGCGGGGCGTTGGTGTTGCTGACAGTGTTGTTGGCTGCGTCTTTGATCTCATTATGTTGAAACAGACATAAATATTTGACATTCATCACATCTTCAACAACCACAGTGCTAATCTGAATTTGATGGGGCGGAGTCTGTCCCAGTAGTCATCGGGTCAGAAGTGAGGACACACCAGGGCCAGTGATTAGTCCAACACGCACGCACGCACGCACGCACGCACGCACGCACACACAGTTCAAATCAAATCAATCTTTATTTATATAGCGTCTTATACAATCAAAATTGTTTCAAGGCGCTTTCCAGAATCCCAGGGCCTAACCCCAGACAAGCAACAGTGGCAAGGAAAAACTCCCCTTTAACAGGAAGAAACCTTGAGCAGGACCAGGCTCATGTAGGGGGACCCTCCTGCTGATGGCCGGCTGGGTAGAGGGAGAGGAAGAGGAGAGGAAGAGGAGAGGAGAGAGGAGAGGAGAGGAGAGGCGAGGCGAGGCACAGAGCACAGAAACACACACAAAAATACGCTATACAGCGGGTCAGCGGGGCCAGAGGTCGTTATGCAGCTCCGAAGGCAGCGATACCTGTAAATAAATAGGGGGGGGGGGGGGGGGGAGAAGCAGAAAAACTACACAAGAATCAGCATAACTAGTCTGCTTGGAGAGGAGAGGAGAGGAGAGGAGAGGAGAGGAGAGGAGAGGAGAGGAGAGGAGAGGAGAGGAGAGGAGAGGAGAGCAGAGCACGACCCAGTGGGGTGACAGAGGCCTGTCAGGTGATCATGTTTCCGGACCCCGGCAGCCTTGGCCTATAACAGCATAGCTAAGATGTTAACCTAATGATTAGACGACCCCCTAAGTATGATAATTTGTCTGTCTATGATAGTAACTGGAACTACAGAATTAGTAACAATAAGCTTTTTCAAAGAGGTAGGTTTTAAGTCTGATCTTAAAAGTAGCGATGGAGTCAGCCTCCCGTACCTGGACAGGGAGCTGGTTCCATAGCAGGGGGGCCTGGTAGCTAAATGCTCGGCCCCCCATTCTACTCCTAGAAACTCTGGGAACCACAAGCATTCTGAGAGCGGAGCGGTCTATTGGGCTGGTAAGGTGTCACTAGCTCCTCCAGGTAGGATGGAGCTAGGCCTCTGAGGACCTTGTAGGTCAAAAGAAGGGTTTTAAAAATTATTCTAAATTTAATGGGCAGCCAATGAAGCGACGCCATTACAGGAGTTATGTGATCTCTTTTGTCAATACCTGTCAGAACTCTGCAGCATTTTGGATCAACTGGAGGCTTCTTAAAGAGTTGTTTGGACATCCTGATAATAAAGAATTACTATAGTCCAGCCTGGAAGTAACAAAAGCATGTATTAACTTTTCAGCATCATGCTGCGTCAGTAGCTTCCTAATCTTTGTGATGTTCCTCAGGTGAAAAAAAAGGCACTTCTAGAGACTAATTTAATGTGTGAGTTGAAGGAGAGATTTTGATCAAAAGTTACACCTAGATTCCTCACAGAGAGACTAGATGTTAATGAGATACCATCTAGAGTGATCATGTGATCTAATCTATCCCTGAGAGGTTCAGGACCAAACACCATGACCTCAGTTTTTCCTGGGTTAAGGAGGAGGAAATTTGAAGACATCCAGAACTTTATGTCTTTAAGACAGGTCTGGAGCTTCACTAACTTCTCTGTCTCCTCTGGTTTCATGGATAAATAAAGCTGAGTGTCATTAGCATAACAATGAAAATGTATCCCATGCTGCCGAATAATGTTCCCTAAGGGAAGCATGTACAAGGTGAAGAGGATTGGTCCAAGTACAGAACCTTGAGGAACTCCATGGCTAACCCTACTGTATGAGGAGGGAACACCATGGACATGAGCAAACTGGCATCTATCAGATAAATATGATTTAAACCAGTCTAGTGCTGTCCCTTTAATCCCAATCACATGTTCCAGTCTCTGTAACAGGATGCTGTGATCAGCTGTATCAAAAGCAGCACTGAGATCCAGCAGAACCAGCATAGAGACCAGTCCATGATCTGAAGCTATGAGAAGATCATTAGTAACTTTAAGAAGTGCTGTGATGAGCTCTAAAGCCTGACTGAAACATCTCAAACAGGCTGTTCCTCTGCAGGTGCTCCAGTAACTGAGTCACCACCACCTTCTCAAGAACTTAAGTGATAAAAGGAAGGTTGGATATCGGCCTATAGTTTGCTAAGACATCAGGATCCAGTGATGGTTTTTTAAGCAACGGCTTAATCACTGCCACCTTGTAGGAGCAGGATACATAACCTGACACTAAAGAACCATTGATCTGGTCCAGGATAGAACTGCCTATCAATGGTAAAACATCCTTCAACAGGTGTGTTGGGATGGGATCTAAAAGACACGTGGTGGACTTGGATTTCTGAATTAGCGAAGACGCCTCAGAAAAATATATAGGACTGAAGGAGTTTGGAGTTGGAGAACCTGTATGTTCCCACAGTCAGCACATCTGGTGATGGTCCAGTTGGGATGACCTGGTTAGCTTTCTCTCTGATAGCTAGAACTTTATCAGTGAAGAAGCTCATGAAGTCTTCACCACTAAGGGAAGAAGGGATACGTGGATCTAAAACACTGTGACTCTTGGTTAATTTGGCCACAGTGCTGAAAAGAAACCTGGGGTTGTTCTTATTTTCCTCAATTAAGGAAGAAAAATAAGCTGTTCTAGCCTTGCGAAGGGCCTTTTTGTAAGCTAATAGACAGTCTTTCCAGGCTACATGATAGCTGTCTATTTTACAAGAATGCAACTTCCTTTCCAGTCTTTGCGCTTTCTGCTTGAGGGTCCTGATATGTGAATTATACCAGGGGGCACACCTCCTCTGATTTACTATTTTCTTTTTCAGGGGGGCAACAGAATCAAGCGTGATTCTCAGTGAGGTTGCTGCACCTTCAGCAATAGAGTCAACCTCAGCAGGGCTAAGATTATAATGATTGATCCCTGGGGAAACACACGGTGGTCCTGGGATTAGCACAGGGATCGCTTCCTTAAACTTAGCTACAGCATTATCTGAAAGACATCTGCTATAGTAAGACTGTGCTCTGAGGATAGAAGAATCCTTAATCATAAATGTGAAAGTGATCAAAGAATGGTCTGACAGGAGTAGGTTCTGAGGGAACACTGACACATGTTCTACCTCAACACCTTAAGTCAGAACTAGATCTAGGGTGTGGTTGAAGTTATGAGTTGGTTGGTTTATCTGTTGGAGGAAACCAACTGACTCAAGTAATGAAATGAAGCCATTTCTAAAGCTGTCATTTACAACGTCTACATGTATGTTAAAGTCTCTAATGATAATGACTTTGTCCGTTGTAAGGACCAAGTCAGATAAGAAATCAGAGAACTCAGACAGGAACTCTGAATGTGGCCCAGCAGGGGGCCGATATACAACTGCAAACAGAAGTGGCTTTTCTGCCTTCCAGTTCAGATGGGTGATGCCAAGAGTCAGGCTTTCAAATGAACTGGAGCCATATTTTGGTCTAGGATTAATTAATAACTTGGAGTGATAGATTGCTGTCACTCCCCCTCCTCGACCAGTAGCACGAGGAATATGATAATTAAGATGGGTAGGAGGAGTAGATTCATTTAAGCTAACATACTCCTCCTCCTGAAGCCAGGTCTCAGTAAGACAAAATAAATCAATGTGATGATCCGCTATCAGGTCATGCACTAACAGGGATTTACACAAAAGAGATCTAATATTTAACAGTCCACACTTAATTGTGATATTAGTTTCTCCAACTTGTGCTTTGGTATTAATTTTAATAAGATTATGGTGATTGACCGCTCCCCTGCTCTGTGCTTGGTGAACTTTTAACCGTGGAACAGAGACTACCTCTTTAGTGTTAAATATATTATTGTTGGTGGATGAGGGTTCTATGGAAGCAGCAGAGAGGTGTGTAAGACTCTGCATCCTGGTCTGGACCCTGGATTGTCAGGTCACTTTGGGTCTAATAAAATTAGCCAAATTACTAGAAATGAGAGAGGCATCATCCCGTGTGGGATGGACACCGTCTCTCCTAATCAGACCAGGTTTTCCCCAAAAAGTGCTCCAATTGTCTATAAAGGCCACCTGGTTTTCGGGGCAGCACCGTGACAGCCAGCGACGAAGCGATGACATGCGGCTAAACATCTCATCGCTGGCCAGTTGAGAGTATCTGGTCAACCTGAGTGGTGGAAACCTGAACTGGGCTGATCTGTTGGCAAGTTTCTTCAGCTCAGAGATGTTTTGTTCCAGAAGAATTTAGTGAGATTATTAGTTCAACCACCAGGAGGAATCAACATCTGTATCTGTACCACTGGAGTTCTTGCACCTCATCTTGTCCATACGTGTTTATGTCCTGACTGGAATCATTGGTCAACATCTTGATGGGAAATTCCAGTTCTGTCGTCTTCCTGTTCAGTGGAGCTGCTGTTTAAATAATACATCAGTATTAAAAGAAAGCAATCAGCTGATCTGTAATCAGAACTGAGTCCCAACCACAGCAGCAGGCCCAGGCTGCTGTCTTATCATATAGTAATAAGTGGCTCCGCCTACACGTCGTAAATGGTCACTGAGGCGTCTGAGCAGCGGCTCAAAGGTTAAAACCTTTTATTGAAGCCACTTTGTGGAAGATGTGCTTAGGCAATGGTAAAAACAGTTTTTAACTCTAATTGCTACCCTGTCACTAAAGTGCTGCACGAAGATGGTTGCTAGGCAAGAAAGAATATTAGATAAACCTGAATATCAGGATATTTGTAATATCTGTGTGTGTTTGTGATGATATCCTCTGAATTATTTCAATATTGTTGACATTTAGGTTGGATTGTAATAAAGAACCATGAGAGTGTTAATCGGATCAACATTTACACTGCAGGATATCTCAGTCTCTGTGGGGACATTCTCTTGATGATTCATGCAGTTCAGATCCTTTCGTAGAAACTTTTTGTAATGTGATGTTTGCGACTGGAAGTTGTTGCAACTTTACTAGCCAAACTTCACCAAATTTCCTAGCATGCCATGGGTGCATGCCATGAACGCACTGGAACCACCTGACAGCTGCAGGAAGATGTTGAGAAAGATTCTGAAATATGAGGTTCCGGCCCGATCAGGGCTGTGGGATATCTGGGCTCAGAGAGACCTTGGGGAGACATTGCTGTCCGTCTTTTTGTCTTCAACTCTACTCATAATGGTGATGACACTGTAGTGTGATTCGGCCCAGGACCAGGTGGGCTCACACTGGTCTGTCACAGCACCGACCCAGAACCATGATAGCTGACCTCTGCTCTCATTGGTGATGCAAACATGGTTGTGACTGTGCAGACGCCATTTAAATTAGGTAATCTGAACTATGTAATGTCGGAGGAAGAGGAAATGTGGTGACCATCTTTGTCTCAGTTCTGCCTGTGAGAGAAGTCATGTTCTCCACCTTGGCAGCCAACCGGAAGTGCTTGCTTTTGTGTCTCATGTCATCGCCTCAGAGGCCTTAGCTGCTGGCCATGCCGTGCTGCGTACCTGAACTCCTACAGCCCTCAACTCTGTGTGTGTGTGTGTGTGTACAGAACAGGATGTCACGGTTGAGCCGGCCAGTATTGGTCGAGGCAGTGTTTAAAGATTCAAGGTAAAGATGGTAAAATGACCAGAACTGTTTTTGGAACCTGCCTTTTAATTTAGCGCCATCAGCTGCTTAACGCTGTCATCCGATCCCACCGTAGCTTCCACTCAGCTGCTGCTGCTGCTGCTGCTGCTGCTGCTGGATCAGAATGAACTGGTTTCCAGATGGCTTCAGGTCATAACAGGCTGCCCCACATTTTGTCGCATTAACAGCTGTGGTTCTTAATATGTTTGTACCTGAACATTCAGGTCACGTTTGCTGCCGCATGCTGTTCACAACTCAATCATTTGTCACAAGTAGAAATGTTTAATTTGCAGTGACCATTAAAAACTGTCTGATCAGAAATATTATGGTCTGATTGATTGATTTCTATGTTCATCATCATCATGCTTGTGTTCACGAACAAACACGTGGGCTTCATATCTGCTAGGACAACAACAGCCAGTGTTGGATTACACTTGGGGGCTGAGCTGGAGGATGACAAAGGAAGAATAAACCAGTCACTCACACTGGAATAAAGCTAAATAAGAGGGAAACCTGATGCCCAGAGACACGGAGGGGACGCTGCCATGACAGGTGATGGTGGTGAGCCACGGGCTCAGAAATGATCCAGATTAGTCACAAATGTTAAATATTGATGAGACACTAAATAAACTCTCACTCTGGATTCACAATTGTGGAATTTAATCTGGAATTCTGTATTTTTTGAGTCCTCTTTGTTTTTCCTGTCCTGGTTACTGTGATCTCACAGTCGGTGTAGTAACCTTCACAGGTGTTGTCCAAACTCTTTTGGTGTTCAGTCGTGTTCTATGTGTTCTTGCAGAATAATGGAGCCCAGAAGCTGCTGTTGAACCTTAGGTGTTGACTTTGGATTTTGAAGCGTGAGGGAGCGTCTCCAGGCTGGAACATGTTATCAGGCTTCCTTTGTCCTGGCACGAGGACTTTTACAACTGCAGACGTGACAACGGCAGGTCCAGGCCTCTAAGATACCATTCCTACCCCAGAACACTGAGGCTGTTCTCACTGAGTGTAGAAGTCCAGTAAACACCGCCACACAGTGACAGAACAACTGGACCTGTTACCCACGACCACCAGCCATGTTACACCAACACTCCTGATGTTGGAACCCTGTGAGGAAGCAGGGCCGGGACTCAGGCCGGGACCAGAACCAGAGGAGGCCGCTCCAGAAGGAAAGACGGGAAGGCCCAGCTGGGAGGAGGATGAGCAGGACTCAGCCCAGATGAAGTCCGACGTGATCGACAGGATGTGTGGATATGATGGCCTGGAGGAGGATGAAGACGAGGCGGTGAGTTTCAGTTTCTGTTAGTGGGAAAGTCCATTTTCCTCACCAGAACTATGTCTGTTCCTCCTGTTATTAATAGGACTGTGATGGAAAAAGCCAGTGTAATTAAGGAAGGGGAAGCTGAGGTTGGACAATGTTGGGGCAGCGGGAAGCAAAAAAGATTTATTTGGACTTGGATGGTGGAAAACAGATGTTGGTATACAGACGCTGTTCTGAGGTCATCTGGTGTCTGTTTGCAGACTGTAGCAGAAGGAAGACACGCCAGTTGTGTAGAAACGTTTATTGTTTATGATCATTAGATCAGAGGTCACATCGTTGGGTGCATGAACGCCTTCTACTGAGTTAAAAAGCACAAAGTCTACGATGGCAACCACGGGGTTTCCCTGTCCCACACAAGCAACACCAGCAACGTTGGTCAGTCCGCAGCTATGTGAAACAACGACCAATGGGGTCACTGTTTCAGCATATGGTCATTAGCATCCAGACACAAACTGATGAAAGGATGACACAGCACTGAGCTGCTGGTCGGTTGTTATTAGGAACTGACGTCTTCAATCTGTACATTAGGATTAAAGATTTGATATGTTTGAGCTTCATGC
This sequence comes from Takifugu rubripes, assembly GCF_901000725.2. Classification (NCBI taxonomy): domain Eukaryota; kingdom Metazoa; phylum Chordata; class Actinopteri; order Tetraodontiformes; family Tetraodontidae; genus Takifugu; species Takifugu rubripes. Next base: position 6,070,941 of record NC_042293.1, on the reverse strand, counting down.
ACATGTTGCCAAAATGATATTTAACACCCCTTTTTCAACTTCTTAATTAGCAGTGGCGCTAATGATTTTCATGAATATGTGTGATGGAACAGCAGGAGGTTAAATTCCTCCACATTATTTTCTTACTCGCCATCATTTCTGCTTTTTCTCAGCAGGAAGAGCGTCAGATTGTGGTTGGAATTTGTGCCATGACTAAGAAGTCCAACTCTAAACCCATGACTCAGATCCTGGAGCGCCTGTGCAAGTTTGACTACATAGATGTGGTCATCTTTCCGGAGGAGGTGATCCTTGAGGAGCCAGTGGAGAATTGGCCTCGCTGTGACTGCCTCATCTCCTTCCACTCCAAAGGTGAAATCAATCTCTCGAATGGGTGAAAGTCCGGATTTACCCACAGCTTCATCATTCAAACCACAAATCGCACATCTCAGAATATCCCAGTGGATCCCAGTTCCTTTGGTGAGGGCACTGGTCTTACTGGTAGGATGGAAAACCATGCTGGACTGTAGAATCGGGTTGGTTTACAGTGTCATAAATGTTCATTTCCAGCTCTGAACATCAGCACACAGAGATCCTCCGCTCTATTCAACATTTGCTACGTTTGTTATTTGGTTCTTATTACGGTAAAAGCATTGGTGGGAAAGTCTCACTGGGTTTACTGGTGTAGGGCCACAGAGCTAGATGGACACATATGAGGCCAGTTGAATCACAGAAGAACCAGTGCTGTAGCAGAAAGAACATTGCTAGCTCAGTTAGCCGTTGTGATTGATGCTGTAATCCCTGTGATCAAACTGGCCTCTATGGACTCTGACCAGATTAACCAACCACCAGTGCTGGAATCTCATCCTATTTTCCAGGTTTTCCTCTGGACAAAGCTGTGGATTATGCCAAACTCAGGAATCCTCTGCTCATCAATGACCTCAACATGCAGTATTTTATACAAGACAGGTTCAACACACACACGCACGTACGTACGTACGTATACGTGTTCAGATTTTTTCAGTAAATCCTCTTTGTGGTGTCAGGAGGGAGGTGTACCGGATCCTGAAGGAGGAAGGCATCGATCTCCCTCGTTATGCTGTTTTAAATCGAGACCCCCACCATCCTGATGGTGAGAGAAGCTCACAGGAAGTTTAGAACTGCAGGAACCTTTATCTGCTGATGAGGATCATCACCAACATCAGCCCTCTCATCATATCAGATGTGGAAAGAATTTAACTGAAGCAGTTGTTTTAACACAAGAAGCTACAGAAGTTTCAGATATCAGATTAGCTCACTGGTTTTCCAGAAGCTGCTGGGAAAAATGCAGTATTTAAATCTGCTCTTGTGCAGACTGTAATCTGGTGGAGGCGGAGGACCACGTGGAGGTGAATGGGGAGGTGTTCCCTAAACCCTTTGTAGAAAAACCCGTTTGTGCTGAGGACCACAACGTCTACATCTACTACCCCACCTCTGCTGGCGGGGGCAGCCAGAGACTCTTCAGGAAGGTAAGCGCAGAGGGAGAAGCCAGGTGACCAATCTCCTCTCTAATCTCCTGATGTTTGTGTTGGCGTTAGATTGGCAGTCGCAGCAGCGTCTACTCTCCTGAAAGCTGCGTCCGAAAGACCGGCTCTTACATTTACGAGGAGTTCATGCCCACAGATGGCACCGACGTGAAGGTATTGTTCTGTCCTCAGTATCCAGTTCGACAAGTGCGGAACTGTCTGTCATCTCTGGACCTCTCAGGTCTACACTGTGGGTCCAGACTACGCCCACGCCGAGGCCCGTAAGTCTCCTGCGCTGGACGGGAAGGTGGAGCGGGACAGTGAGGGCAAAGAGATCCGGTATCCCGTCATGCTGACATCAATGGAAAAACTTGTGGCCCGAAAAGTCTGCATGGCCTTCAAGGTGGGTTTGCTGGAGATGACTTCCCTGTTTGCTGCTTCTTGCTTTAACATCTCTGCATGATTCCCAGCAAACTGTGTGTGGCTTCGACCTCCTGCGAGCCAACGGCCACTCCTTCGTCTGTGACGTCAACGGCTTCAGCTTTGTCAAAAACTCCATGAAGTACTATGATGACTGTGCCAAAGTTCTGGGGTAGGTGGAAACCCACCCACCCCCCACCTCAGAATTGGCTAGTTGCAATATAACTCATGACTTGACCTGTTCAGGAATATGGTGATGAGGGAGTTGGCACCCCAGTTGCACATCCCCTGGTCCATCCCCATGGAAGCTGAAGACATCCCCATTGTTCCGACAACCTCTGGATCCATGTAAGTGCTGGAAAATACATCCAGAGTTGGCACTTCCTGTACAGGCAGGAAGTACGCCCCATCATGTCTGAAGTGATTATCCATTGATTATGAAACTGTTGTAGCAGGTGATGAAGTGTCCATGTCAGAATTAAAAAGTGGAAACGAAGGTGTAGTGAAATTTTGTTGAGTCAACTCTACTGCCTCCAGGATGGAGCTGCGATGTGTCATTGCTATCATTCGCCATGGTGACCGTACACCCAAGCAAAAGATGAAGATGGAGGTCAGACATCCTCTGTAAGTCTGAGCTTCTGACACTCACACCTGGTCTTTGCATTCATAGATTAATGTTGCTGAATTTGTTCAAGGATACAACCAGGCAACCTTTACATCTCACGTTCAGAACCATCAGAAGTTTCAGTTATGGTCAGTCATCTCATCTGCTCTCCCACAGATTCTTTGACCTGTTTGAAAAATACGGAGGGTACAAATCTGGCAAACTGAAGCTGAAGAAGCCAAAGCAGCTGCAGGTGAAAGAAGTTTCTCTCAACATCACTTTTTTGCTATTTATTATTAAACTGACTTCTCAGGAGTCACTTGCAAATCTTAAAAAAACTACCCGAGGGAGAGAATATCAGAACTTTCTACAATGAGAAATAAAATGTTTATTTGCTGTATAACAGAAATAAAATATTCAGCTTCATAAATCCTTCCAGATTGTTTCTACAGAAGTAAATTTGCCAACTCAAATCTTAGCAAAGGTGTCACTTTCTGTGTTAAAAGGAAGTGCTGGATATCGCCCGTCTGCTGCTGGCTGAACTGGGTCAACACAACGACTGTGAAATCGAGGAGAAGAAATCCAAATTGGAGCAGCTGAAGACGGTTCTGGAGATGTAAGTGACATTATACAGCATCATCATCTTCCTGTTTCATCATCATCAAACAGACTTCCTCTTTACTGACATTCATTCATCCTCTCATTTTTTCTTTGTATTTTCCCTCCTGTGACTCCATCTCTCATTGTTTCTGCCAAAGGGAATCCAGTTTGATTGACAACCAGTAGGCTCCACCCCTTTGCTTTTTGGTTTGCTCACATAATGCCGACACCTCAGGGTTCATTAATGTGCTGATTTAATCATTTCCTGATCCTTCCTGTCATTAACGGACTGACATGTGATCAAATGTTTCCCTCCGGACGTCGGTGTGTGCTGCATGTCCATTGTTCTCACCTGGACTCCACAGAGTGACAACAGTTATTTTACAATCGGCAATAAATAATTCTTAAAATGATTCAATTAGTCCTAATAAGATATGAAAGAGGTTCCAGGAACCAGGAAAGTATGATAGTCTCTGGTGTGCCTCTGACCCAGGAAAACTACTGTTTGCAGGTACGGTCATTTCTCAGGTATAAACAGGAAAGTTCAGTTAACATACCTCCGGAATGGCCAGCCCAAAGCCTCTAGTGAAGAAGAAGGTATGATGACGGAGATGCGTCTGAACATTTTATCATAATTCTGATTGATTCAGTCTTGTTCCTATTTTTAGACTGTAAGAAGGACGGCCCTTCACTGCTGCTTGTATTAAAGTGGGGCGGTGAGCTGACACCTGCAGGTCGGGTTCAGGCTGAGGAGCTGGGCCGGGCTTTTCGCTGCATGTACCCAGGAGGTCAAGGTAGCTCTGAGACGCACGCATATGCACCCATATACACAAAATAAAATGAGCTGGGCTTTATTGAACTTATTTGCTTGTCTCTGAACATAAACCTCTAATGGAGGTTTTTAGGGATGTCCACTGGTGCTGCTCTGGTGCTCCATTTGTGCTCCACTGGCGCTCTACTGGAGTACCACCTGTTCTGCTCTGGTGGTGCACGGGTGCTCCACGAGTGTTCCACTGGCACACCACTGGTGCTGCACTGGCAATGCACTGGTGCTCCGCTGGTGCCCCGCTGGTGCCCCACTGGTGCTCCACAGGCACTGCACTGGTGTTGCACTGGTGCTCCACTGGTACTCCAGTGGTGTTGCACTGGTGCTCTATTGGCACTCCACTGGTTCTCCATTGGCGCTCCACTGGTACTCCACTGGTGTTGCACTGGTGCTCCATTGGCGCTCCACCGGCGCTCCGCTGGTGCCCCGCCGGGGCTCCACCAGTGGTCCGTTGGTGCCCCATTGGTGCTCCACAAGCACTGCACTGGTATTACACTGGCGCTCCACTGGCGCTTCACTGGTGCTCACCTGGCGCTCCACTGGTGCTCCACAGGTAATCCACTGAAGCTGCACCAGTGCTCCACTGGTGCGCTCCACTGGTGCCGGAGCTCCACAGGTGCTCGGCAGGTGCTCCACTGGTGCTCCACTGGTGCTGCACTGGTGCTCCACTGGCACGCCACTGGCGCCCCATTCATGCTCCTCAGGTGCTCCACTGGTTCTCCACTGGTGCTGTACTGGTGCTGCAGATATCATATCATCATCGTAGTGATTATTGATCATCTTGAACAACTTGAGCTTGTGATAAAGATACATTTACCACCCATCCTCCTGCCGCATGCCCTTGTGCATGCGTCTCTTCCTCCTCAGTAGTTCCAGGGTCGGTTCCAGGGTTAGTTCCAGGCTTCATTGGTTGACCAAAGTAACTGTTATCCAAGTGATGCTCTGCTTAGGTATACAGCTACCTGACAGCTAGGTGTATAATTACACTCACACAACTAAATCAAAGCCATGATGCCAGCATGGTTTTGAAAGGTTAACCAGCCAAAACGGATGGTATTTATGGTGAAGTGATGATGTATTTGTGATGGGTTTCAGCTTTAGATGAGATCAAACTGAAAAATCTTTACATTCAAAATGAAACTTGACCATTTCCACAAAGTTCAAAAATGAGTAATTTTAGGCAGTGGACTTTTACACTTTGCTCCAAATGTGGAACATAAATGCAGCATCAAGGAACCAATGCTGGGACCAAGTCCCCTAAATGTTCTTGTGCGCTGGATCAGGATGGTTCTGTAATGTTTGTTCCTTTTTCAGATTTGTGTGAGGATGTTTTGTCAAAACTGTGTTTACAGACCTCCAGACCACTTCTGTGAAATAATTCCTGTACACATTCAGAACTAAGAGCACCAACAGCACACAGCATTAATTAAAGCACACAGAACCAACACTGGGAGGGGCCACAGAAATTCCGCTGAAACAGAACTTTATGGCTGATATCTTTCTTCTCTCAACCACCACTTTTGTCTGTTAACCCTGTTCTTCTGTTCTGACCTGTTGTCACATCCTGTATTAACTACTAGCCAGTAACCGCCGGGCCCTTGGCACAGAGTCCCCTATTCACTTTGGTAAGAGAAGGGTTTTCACAGCTCTTTACCTCTGCTCTCATGCCACACATTTTTGTCACTCTGCCCACTAATAAGGTCTAATTTCTCTCTCCATAATTTGGGTTAATTGCACCTGTGGTTTGCCTTCTGCAACATTTTCTGGAGATTGTTCAGAAACTGCTAACACGGATCATGTAAAAAATTCTGCTGTGTCTTGTTTCCCATTCCAACTTCCAGGATATGGTTTGATGATCCAGGCTGCTTCAGTTGGGACTAAGGTGCTTAAATCCAACCCATACCTGTAACAGCAACTGATGTGGCTGAGCGAGAACTGCATGAAGCATCAGTGTGAATATTTGAATGTGGGCCCAGTTAACATAAGATCCTTCCAGTGATAATCTGGTGATTGATCTCATGGTGGTCACCTCACTTTCACTTCATTTCCTTCAGAGCTCAGACCTCCCAGAGAATTGGGACCAAAGTTACTGAGCTTGTAGGAGACAACTGAACTGAAAGTGTTGTTTCACCTGCACAGGTGTTGGATTGACTGAGTTGCTACTTGAATGGACCTTTGTGGTACTTTTGAACACAATCATCATATTTTATGTTACTTTTCCCTTCAGTTGCTGCCTGTTTTATGGACAGGATGTTTGTAGACATTCTCATCAAGGTGGTGTGTTTTGTGGCCTGCAGGTGATTATGCTGGTTTTCCAGGCTGCGGCCTTCTCCGCCTGCACAGCACGTACCGCCACGACCTGAAGATCTATGCCTCTGATGAAGGCAGGGTCCAGATGACAGCTGCTGCTTTTGCCAAGGTGAGGAGCAGAATTCTGAAGCATTCCATCTAGAAAAATAACCGACATATTTGATCGTGTGAGGCTCTTTCTTCTGCTTCTTGTCCTTATGATTTTAAAAAGATGTGTTGGACGACACATTGAATGGATTTTGAGTTTACTGTAAGTTCTGACAGATGATGTCTGGTTCTAGTAATCAGACTGGGCATTGAGAAGTCCCAACAGTCACATTCAATTGAAAACTTCTATCTATTTGAACAGGCTCCTCTCAAACTCTCCTGTGGATTTGGGTGTCAAAGGTTGCTGCTGTGGCTGCTGCGGCTGCTGCTGCTGCTTTCAGCTTTTGTGGTTTTGGTTGCAGGGTCTACTGGCTCTAGAAGGAGAATTAACTCCAATCCTGGTTCAGATGGTGAAAAGTGCCAACATGAATGGACTGCTGGACAGTGACAGTGACTCTTTGACAGACTGCCAGCAGAAGGTGAAGACCAGGCTACATGAGATCATGCAGAAGGACCTGGAGTTCACACAGGACGACTACCAGAAGGTTTGTGGGTGCAAATCCCCAAAAATAGATTCTGTTCCTTCAGTCTGGAATATGTTGATGATCTTTCCATCCTGTCCCAGCTGGCTCCCACTGGCAGCCCGTCACTGGTGAACTCCATGGAAGTCATTCAGAATCCAGTGAAAACCTGCGACAAAGTGTACGGTCTTATCCAGAGTCTGACCTCACAGATCCGCAGAAGGTTGGAGGACCCAAAGTCAGCAGGTAAGGTGAACCTGTGTCGCTCAGGTGTGTGAGGAACTGCTGAAGAGCATCTGTTACTCTTCCTCACAGACCTGCAGCTCTACCACAGCGAGACACTGGAGCTGATGCTGCAGCGCTGGTCCAAACTGGAGAGGGACTTCCGCACCAAGAATGCCCGCTACGACATCAGCAAGATCCCTGACATCTACGACTGCATCAAGTATGACACACAGCACAACGCCACGCTGGCCCTGGAGGACACAATGGAGTTGTTCCGGCTGTCTCGAGCCCTAGCCGATATCATCATCCCTCAGGTCGACTTGGCTTTAATGCTTTCATGTTTGAGCTGAGCAGTTCTTGTTGCTCTGCGCCTCAAGTTACATTTCACTGATACCTGATCAGTAAATCAGTAATTGTTTTGGGTTTTGGATTTTTCAGTGTCGGTCTGGACTTGGAGTCCTAATTATTTCTGTTGTCATCTCATCTGCCAGGAGTATGGCATCAGCAGAGCAGAGAAGCTGGACATTGCTCAGGCTTACTGTGTCCCTCTGATGAAGAAGATCCAGCTGGACCTGCAGAGGACTCACGAAGACGAAGCTGTCAACAAGCTTCACCCATTGTAAGAACCAATACAGGTTATTTTCTGCCGTAGTGGTGGCTGTGCTGACTGATGAGACATTTCCGCTCTTTTGCCCTGCAGGTATTCACGCGGAGTGATGTCACCTGGTCGTCACGTGCGCACCCGCCTCTACTTTACCAGCGAGAGCCATGTTCACTCTCTGCTCAATGTCTTCCGCTACGGTGGCCTGCTAGATGTATGAAAGATCTGTTTGCATTTTGTCTTCTTTTCTTGTTGTCATTGAGTTATTGTCTGAAAGATGAGTCCTCTGAGTTCTCTCATCTATGTCTTCATGTCTGCCTGTGTTCTCAGGAGGAGAAGGACTGGCAGTGGAGACAGGCCATGGAGTACCTGAGCGCCGTCACTGAACTCAACTACATGACGCAGATCGTCATCATGCTGTATGAGGACAACGATAAGGTGCCCTGAAGGTTCCACCCTCTCATCTGCCTTCATCACTTTTACATCCTAAATGGTGTCACGTTGCCTCCAGGAGCCCACTTCAGAGGAGCGCTTCCATGTGGAACTTCACTTCAGTCCAGGGGTCAAAGGTTGTGAAGATGAGGAAAACATTCCTCTGGGCTTTGGCTTTAGGCCGGCCTCCTCTGAGGTGCGTGTGTGAACAGAGCTGAACTGACCTTAGCAGTCAGGCCAGGCTAACTGGATCAGCCTGACCAACATCCAGGTTTTTAGGAGGTGTATATGACAGGCAGGGTAAGAGTAACCAGTCTAAAGTTGGGACCACTGGGACCAAAACACAGCCCATCAAAACAGGAGTAGGAACAAAATGAGAAAGGGCAGGTTTCACAATCCAACAGTCAGAAACTACAGTCAGAACATGACTCAGACGTTTATTCCCTTATTCAAACAGGCTTCTTTTCCCTTACAAATCTAAAAGTTTTATTGTTCTGTCTGACTGACATAAACACAACTGTTAGTGTAATTTTATTTCTATTTTCTGACCAATTAGAACAAAGACAAGAAGCCCAATCAGGGCAGTCTGGAGGACCTCTCCCAAGACCAGCCCGATCAAGCCCTCCTCATCTCTGAGCCAATCAATATTCAGCGTAGGTCACCAATGATCCGAAACCGCAAGACGGGCTCAATGGAGGTACCACAGCTGCTTTCTAGGGGAGCAGAACCATTTTTGCTCATTAGTCCTTGTGACTGAAAGAGTTTATTTGAATTTGAAACCACAATTGAGTCTCACAGCACCTTTCCTTCTGGTCTCCACATTCCCTCTCAGGTCCTCTCTGAGACCTCCCCCATCCAGTCCTGCAAAGGCTGCACGTCCCACAGACTCTTCCACTCCTGTTCACACCAGTCACCTGAGGTCAAACCAGCCAGTGGTTTAGGTGGGCCACTCTTTCCTGATGTGTGTTTGTATTCTTGTCCCAGGACATGCACTACACTAGGACAGAGAACATTACTGCTGCTCCTCACAACCTCCAAAGTAATGGGGTTAAGGGAAGAAGATGAGGAATGCATTATGTCAGTGAGAGTCGCCACAATAATCGAAGTTCACACTTGTTTGTGAGTCAGTGTGTGACAAAAATGTGTGTGTGTGTGTGTGTGTCCATGTCCCTTACCTTTCAATGATGGTGGTTCCAGCTTTAGCAGCCGTCAGACAGGACTGTGAACTATGTAGGCCAGAGGTCAGAGGAGAGTCACACCTGTTGGGGAACACGAGGGAACAACAGATAGAATGATAGTGGAACAAACGCATGGTTCCATTTAATGGCTGTAGAAAAACTAATGTTGATTCTGTCTGCGGTTCTGATCACCACTATTTACAGTGACAGTGACGGTGAAAATCAAAACGTCTACAGTCAAGGGAGGGTGATGATGTCAGCTGGTTTATCAAATCTATTCCCAGCTCAGAGACCTCACAAGGTCACCTGCTCTACTGCATCAGCACTTTACTCCCAACCCTCAACGGTGTGTTACCACAGCAACACTCACCGGGTGTCTAATGGAAGACACGTGGACACAACCATGAAGGGTTAGAACAGGAGGGTGTGTGTGTGTGCCTGTGTGTGTTTGTGTGTGTGTGGGTGGGGGTGTGTGTAACTCCGCCTCAGGCATGTGACAGCAGCAATTGTTTGTCCTCCATGTATAGCTACTCCGTGACTACTGAGTCAGGTCTGAATGTTCCTGTTCATGTACACACGTGTACGTGTCTCCAGAACATCATGAGGTTCCACACGGGACCACTTCTGATGACCTTCTATTTTTATCAGTGTTTGACAGCTTCGTGTTTCCACACTTGTCCAAGGCTTTGCTCCTCTGTTGACTCTAAACACACCTTCTTGTTCCACCTCTGCCAACCATGTGACCACGTCACTGCTGTGAAAACCTCAAGATAAAATCACCTGGATGATTTTCCTGGATGTTTTTCACAGTGTGAACTGGTGTCTCCTTCAGATGATCAGGACCACTGTTGATCTAAATTCCCTTAATATTGACACCTTTTTCAAATTTCACATTCTTGCCTCACATTTTTGCAAGAATTTAGCCAAAACAACCCTTCAACTTTCTGAGAAATAATAATATTGCAAAGTGCCAATATTATCTTGTTTTTATAAACTGTGTGTTTGTTAGATTTTGTATCTAATGGTGGTTCTAATTATGCTTCATGTTTTTGCATTAGCATGCTGTGAAATAAAAACTAACCCCCACACCTTGTCCCCTGGCTTCTCACTCTTTGGCTCCTCCTCCTCACCTTTGGCCCCTCCCACTCAACGGATGCATAGGCTCACTCTGCTCAGGTCTCTTCAGTGCCTCTGCCCTTGGGGTGTCCTGTAGCGCCCCCAACCTGCGAGATTATGTCCGCACGCATCACCTCCACCATCGAAAACCGCCGTTGTCGCCGGGCAGTCTCCCTTGTCAGACCGGCGTGTTTGGTATGTTCAGGCTGTTCTGCGTCCTCCTGTAGGAGGCGCCGTTCCTGCCTCTCAGAAGCTTCTTTTTCTTCTATATCATGTGTTACATTGTGGAATGTTTGTCGGCCTTTTTTCCTCAGTCAGAACTGAATTTCTCAATGTCGTGTTGACTGATTTTAATTTTCCGATGATGGTGATGAAGGCACAGATATGATCAGGGATCAGCATTGATGCTTATGCTTGGGTTCTATCTCTTCTTGCATGCTGGTTTGCAGTTGGCACCAGAACCTCTTGTATGGGTTCACATGTTTTCAGTTTTCTGTTTTTCAAAGCTGAAATAAGAAGGTTCTTTTCGGTGCATCTGCACTAATTTCTATAGCTGAATGCCATAAAACCTGTTTGGAACCAGCCAGTAAACCACTAACATGAATGTTTTGACCTGCAACATGTCTGCAAGTTGTTTAGATCATCATAAGTACGAGAATATTCAAATAATAAGAGTTCTCAGGCAAACATTTTGATCGGTATTAACAGATTATTCGCTGAGAACATTCATCTGGAATCTGACCTGCACCGTTTATCCACCAGGCGTCACTATGGCTGCAGGAAACAAACAGTTCCTCATTGTGTGACATCACTTCCTGTTTGCCTCCAGCGTGAACTGACTGCTGTTGATGTTAAAGAAAAACCCTCTAATCTTCTTTTGATGAGAATTAAATTTAAACATTAAATCTGGATGTCGTTTAACATTGAATAGGCTTCAGGAATTATTCGCATATGACTATTCAAGGTAGATTTCTCTGTCAACTGGACTGTGTTTCTTCTCTTTGAAGACGTTTCCCCTTCTATCCAGAAGGCTTCTTCAGTTCTGAACTCGCTGGGGACTGAGCTTGAAAATATAGCCCCTGTGGACCATTGGCATGTTAATGATCTGGACTGCATACTGTACAGTGCCAGGAGGAATGCAAGGAACTGTACATTGGGGAAACCAAACAACCTCTCCACAGAAGAATGGCACAACACAGACGTGCCACCTCTTCAGGTCAGGATTCAGCAGTCCACTTACACCTAAATGAGAGTGGGCACTCCTTTGAGGACAGCCAAGTACGGATACTGGCCAGAGAAGACCGAGAGGGGTATCAAGGAAGCTATCCATGTCAAATTGGAAAAAACATCCTTAAACAGAGGTGGTGGGCTGAGGCCCTTCCTATCACCCACGTACAATGCAGTCCTCCACTCCTTCCAACAACAAACCAAATGTTCACACCACTTCAGGAGACCTGGAGACTCACCACCAAGTGAGCCAGCAGACAAAGAGGAGACACCTCAACCGAAACTAGGTGAACGACCCGACCAACGACCCTGCCAACAACTCTAAGGTGACCACTCAGATCATTAACATGCCAATGGTCTACTTAGCTCAGTCCCCAGCGAGTTCAGAACTGAAGAAGCCTTCTGGATGGAAGGCGAATGTCTCCAAAGAGAAGAAACACAGTCCAGTTGACAGAGAAAACTACCTTGGATAATGATGACCTGGATGATTGAGAATCTACACAGACATTTTGCATATGACATAAAACTTTCTGAATATTAACATTCGGCATGCGTTTATCAACTAACCACATTTGATTGTGTTTGGAGATTTAACCAATTATTGTTGGTGACATGACCTCAGTCATGAAATTCTTCAACAGCCAGTAAAGAGCTGAAGTCTGAAGTTAGAATACTGCAGCCTTCAGCTAATTTGCTGCTTTGGTATTCAGATTAGGGTTAAAATTCCCATCGGCATGGAAACAACCCTTTATTAATTCATCAAACAGGAAGTGAGGTGTTTTTGGAGCAGTTCCCTTCTGGTTTCTTCCATGTTTGCTCCTCATCGTCCTCCTTCGTCCCTCTGATGTCCCCGTTTTTCGACTTTTAAAGGAGTCGTGCAGACAAGCAGGTGGCCCAACCTTCCCAGTAACACCAGTTACCTTTCTTATCTCCTCAGAGCTCTTCTCTATGCCACCAGTAAAGAGATTTTCAGTGTCGTTTGCCAGGCATCCGACCAATGGTACGTCTGTTTCATTCCCCTCCATGGTCCTCCGTGTTGACCTTGCATGACCTTTTCATGGAGACACATTCTTGTGGATTTTCCATTTTGGTTTGAAATTTGCGTGAATCTGTTTAATGATCTTCTGATGGAGCAGCTTCTGTTTGAGCACTTGCTGACTTGTTTCCTCACCTCTAACATCACCTGCTTCCTTCATCACCCTTCCACTTCTTCTCAGGCTGGATTATAATCAATAAAATCTTCTGATCGTTCAGAACCTGCATGTGTCACAACAGACACTCAGCTGCACTTTTTTGGTTCAAATAAATGTTAAATTGTTCCTGATTCTTAATCAGGAACATGATTACATTTCTTCTGTCTGTTTTGATTACCTAGTTTAGTTTTAGGAGTTGAGTTCTTGAGTTGGTGATATGTTCTTCTGGTGAATACTCCCCTCTAGTGGAGACTGTGGGTGGATTTTAGCAGTGAGGCTCTGTAGGAGGAGATGGAGCCTTTCGGCTTTATTTGCTGCTGTTATGTAACAAAGAGGCCAACACACGTTCTTCTGCCTGCAGGAAGACTGATGGATGGAATCGTCATTGTCAGATTCTCCAGTTTAGTTGTGTTCCTCCTGATAACCTGAACGGTTCAAGCGTCTGTCAGCGTCTTTCTGTCTTGCAAACAAACCAGACAACCTTTTATTGATCCATCATAGAATGGAGCTTCTGCACATCTTCATACCAGACACTTCTTTTAGGGGCAAATGGGGCTGTTACCATAGAAACAGCTGAGCTGGAGAGATCAAGTGTCTGACCGTCATTGTTCTGTCTAAAGGAAAGCATTCAATGAAGCTGCTGCAGCAGTGTTCAGGACAGCGTGTCCAACGTGTCCTACTGAAACAGGCCTGAATCACTCCAGGGCTGTGAAATATGGCTGAAATGCTGCTGCAGACATTTGAGTTCATAAATAAAATTGACGGAGTCACAGCAGCATCATCCAACACGGCTTTACTCACACACCGGCTTTCATCTCCGTTTAATCCAGTCCTGTTTAATCTAGTCCAATTTAAACCAGTCCTGTTTAAAGTAGTCCAGTTTACACAAGTCCCCTTTACACCAGTGCAGTTTAAACCAGTCCTGTTTAAACTAGTCAAATCCAATTCAATTCAGCTTTCTGAGCCAGTTTGATTCAGTTGAATAAAGTCCAATGGTCCATTCCAGTTGGTCCAGCCTTGTCCAGCACAGTTACCACTTACAGACTGTTCTGTTGGGATTGCAGAAGTAACATCTGTAGAAGCCACATGTCACTGATCTGGTCTAACTGGACCTGGACTAACTGATCTAAATGATCTATTCGATCTATCTGATCTAACTGATCCATCTGTTCTAAGTTATCTAACCGATCAATGATCTAACTGATCTATTCGATCTAAATGATCTAGTCTTACTGATCTAAATGATCTAACTGATCAAAATGATGTATCTGGTCTAAATGATGTATCTGGTCTAAATGATCTCTCTGATCTAAATGATTTATCTTATCTAACTGATCTAAATGATCTATCTAATCTACCTGATTTAGCTAATCTAAATGATCTATCTGATTTAAATGGTTTAAATGATGTGTCAGCTTTCTTGTCAATGCTACTTGTTGTTCACGCTTGTCTCCTGGATATTTTAGAGGTGGACGGATGTACAGACATACTGAGCATCAGTCTAGTCACTAAACATTAAACATCAACCAGTTTTGACATTATCTCTAACTGAAGATGAAGAATTAATATCCACCGTGTTTCTGCTCATGTTGGTGTATATGGCTGTAGTTGGATGACTGTTGGGGGTAACAGACACTAGTTTGTTTTAATTTGTAGTTAGTTTTTGTTGCCTGTTAACAAATGAAAGCCAATGCATGAGGTCTGGCTGGTGATGAAGGTTCTTTTCTGTGGTATTCCTTCTGCTGCAGGCTTTGAAGGCTGCTCCATGGTGCCCTCTATCTACCCTCTGGAGACACTGCACAACTCGCTGTCCCTCAAGCAGGTGGACGACTTCCTCAACAGGGTGTGTGAAAGCAGCAGCGAAGCTCACGCCAAAACCATGAAGGGTGAAAATCAGCTTCCACTTTGCCTTTGATGCACGACAGCATTTGAATGTGAAGTAACACTTGCTGTGTGTCTCTGCAGTCTTGTCCAGCCTGTTTGACTCTCAGAGTCAGTCTCTCTACAGTCCTCAGCGTCCTCTGTCCTCTTCCGGCTCTGAGACATCCCTGCGCCCGCCAAGTCAGAAAGTGTGGAGTGAGTGTGGAATCGCACTTCATATCTGTATATGAACACCACAGTCAGATTTAAAGAAGTGGTCACTGACCAATAATCAGATTATTAGTACATCAGCATGTTTTAATCTGATTGGATGCTGGGATTTTGTCTTTAAGACAGCAGTATCCCCTCCAGTGCCGTGTCCAGCGCTGGCCCCCCCTCCCCTGTCACAGAGAGCTCCTCCCTTGACTTCACCTTCAACGACTAAACGGAAAAGTGCCAGGAATTCTGGATTGGGAAATGTGGGGAGAATGTGCCTTTCATCTACCCATGCACGCACGCACACACATGAGCTGCTGACCTGTGTGTTTTTCAAAGTGTTCATGAATTTTGTGGCCATTGAGATAATTTTCTGTTGCTGCTGGTTAGCTTATCTTCAGGTGGTAAACAAGAGCTCCATCGTAACTTACCCACAATCCTCGTCTGTAGAGGAGCTGTAGGAGATTTGGTAGAACAATTAGTCTCATTCTTCACAGACTCAGCTGCTCATTAGGTTTTCTGCTTCAGCTTTAATTATGTTAAAGTTTCTGTGAAGAAAATCTGTCAAACATTCAGTAAAGTTTATTCTTTCAGTCTGATTCAACATGCTGAGCTAAGTTAATTAGTAGCTGTAGCTTCACTGTTAGTGTCACATGATCAGTTTGTCGCCAAAGCAACGAGAAACCAAAGAGAAACTCTTAAGTAGTCAGTCAGTTTAAGTTTAAAAATGATTTAAATTGATTGTGTTAAACTTTAATTGACTGTTTTTGGCTGAAACCACTGAGATTAAATAAACCTTGAGATGTCTTTTGAGACTGAAGCAGCTTTGATTCTGAATCTGATTCAAGTTTTCAAAAATGAGTTTATTGAAAATAAGCTACTGAGTTCATCCGGCTGTGCTGATCTGACCTTTATTTATGTTGAATTATTTCTGTTGTTCTGACGTTAAAGAACAGAAATTAAATGTCCAAAAAAGTTCACTTTATTTTAATCTGAGAAATGATTAAACTATCAAAATATTATTTTTATGTTCTTGAAGACGATGCTTCACTACATTAAATTAAATAATTTTAATCTGATTACCGTATTTTTGCGACCATAAGGCGCACTTAAAAGTTTTAAATTTTCTCGAAAATGGACGGGGCGCCTTATAATGCGGTGCACCTTTCCAAAATCTGTAAATGCTTTTCGGCTTTTGCAAAAGCCATTTCGGATTCATTTTGTTCATTTCAGATACAGAAGCTGATGTATGTGAGTACATTGCTAAATACATGCTAGCATGCATGTTTTAAGATAGCGTACCGGTATGTTTTACCATGCCCACGCCCGATAATCCGGTGTGCCTTATGTATGTGTTAAATACACAAATTACACCCATAACTGAGACTGTGCCGTTTAATACGGTGCGTCTTATGGTCACAAAAATATGGTACACGTGCCAGAGTCCATCCTCACTTTACAGTTAAACTTGGATTACGCTTGTAATCTGATTCATTTTTAATCAGATTACATTCACACTTAATCTGCATTCATGTGCTGATCATCAGCAAAATCACTTGACTTACTTGTACACAGTTTCCTTTTGCTTTTTAATCAGACTACATACAATCAGACTACACTCAAAGCTACTCATTGTCTTGCAGCTTCCACCTGTAAACACTTACACACAGACCCCACCCAAGAATAATCAGAATACATGTAATCATATTGCATGCATATTATTGGGAAGAGAAAGATGAAAACCTTCTGCCTCTCTGCTCCTTTTCTGTCCAAACTGCCCTTGAAATCGGGCATGAATCAGTGTTCATCTGTCGCTCCCCTGGTTTACCATGACAACGCCCCCACATTTAATCTGAAGCAGGGACACACAAACGCACTCGCTATCTGCTGTGTGACGCTGCAGGAAGCAGAGAAATAAATGTTCCATTTATGTTCCCACAAGAAGAAAAACAAACCTGATGGAACATTAAACAGACCAAAGTTGATGAAACTTCCTGAGATCCGCAGGTCTGAGTCTCATCTCCACGACAGCACATATATTCAGCCTGCCTTACGGTAACCGGGACAACAGAAACACGCCACTTAAGTGTGGAGCCTTGAGGATCAGATTCAGAGAAGGGAAGAGCTGCCTTTAGAGGTCAAAGTCCAAGGTCATCGTGGCCTTCAGTATACGCAGAACATCTCAACATCAGAAATGGCGAAAAAGAAAAAACAGCTGAACCCGGTTTGTCCTTTCACAATAAGAGACACAAACACACGGCAGCAGGTGTGATTTTGATGCTTTTTATTTCGACGATCACCAGGCTGTTTTCCCTTTGATATCTGCAGAAGTTTCTAGTTTCACCATTGATACAGAGATACTGAATGTTGCAACGAGGGCGAATAAACTCAATTTAGTTTATACGATGCAAAAAATGAAAAAAATGAAACTGATCTAGCATTGTAACGGCTGCTAACATGTTCATAGGTCAAACAGTTAAAGCACAGGCCAGTAATATATTACTGTAAATGGTTTCAGTACCAGTTAAGACAGGTAACTTTTTTCAAAGACAACTCTTTAAAATAGCCTTATATGTTGTAGTATTTCCAAGTTAAACAATTACATTCAGGATTATAACTAAATAAATCACATGCAGAGAGTGAAAATGGACAGATGTTTATACAGCTGTGGTGATGAGACAGAAATGTTGGTTTCTGTTAGCATTTTTTAACATTTCTGTCACTAAAATCAGCTAAATCTACCAGTTTCCACAGAATGAATGCTTAACTGCTTCTGTTCTGGTACAGCCAACTGCCGAGTGGAGTGTTTTTGGTCTCCACTTTTCTTTAAATTGATTTTATTGTCCGTTTTGGATTCAGCAGTATTGATGTGGTTGTATGACTCTACATTCAGAAAAATACATCTTTTTAGTGCACCAGCTTCAGACCTTCTCACAACTCTACCGGTGCCTTAAGAAACATCAAGGCTCTTATTTGGAATCTGCCAACTTAAAAACATGACTCAACAACTTCAACTATCAGACCAAAAACAGATCCTCACAATTGAGGACCACAAAAGAATCAGTCAGAACCTCCCGTTTCTCCACTGTCAGTTTGTAGGTGCAACATTAGAAACAATCATTTCACACCCCAGACATGGTGCTGCTCTGAGAAGATTCAGTCAGAAGATCTGTATCTAGATCACATGTGTCAAACTCAGTCCTCGAGGGCCATGATCCTGCAGGGTTTTCTGTCCTACCAGGCTGAAAACCCGGCAGGATCGTGGCCCTCGAGGACTGAGTTTGACATGCCTGGTCTAGATGAACCCAAACAGAGTACCACAATCCTCTGAGCAAAGAAACCTGCCATTGTGTGTGTCTGCGTTTAACGAGTTGCTTTTAACCTCTGAATTTCTTCTAAATTTATTTACACACTTTGAATTTGTTCCTGATCTTCCTCCTCTCACACTTTCATGCAAATCAGCCGTTTGCATTAAGAAGCCGAAGGTTAAACATGCAACCACGCAAAATCAGTTCAACTCATTATTATTGTTCCTGCTTTTCAGCGCAAACAAGGAAAAGAAATGCAAATTAATTGTTTGAAAAGAACTTTCCATTTAGAATCTTCTCTAATGGAATTGTAAAGCAGCTACTGGTGTGCAAACACAACTAAGTTACAATCGTTAATGCAACCCTGCTTATTCTGACTAGTTGATGTAGATTAATTACAGTTTCTGCTGCTACGCTAACTCTGTGCTTCATCTACAAATCTGACTTTACTCATCAGAAGATTCCTGGTTGTTGTAAAAGTGGTTTTGATTTAAGAATGTGCAGTTCTTGCTGAGTCAGGCTGCAGTTTCCACTTTGTTCATGAATCTGTGTTATGATACTCTGATTGGGTGCCAGTTTCAAAATTGTGGAAATGTTCTCAAAATGTTGCCATCCTACAACAAGCTAAAGGCACATGAGCGAAGCCTCCTGCTAACCTCCTACACTAGCCTCTGCAGCTCCCACCAGGCTCAGACAAGCTTCCCTTGCTACATTGTTCTGTCGCTCGATGATGTCGACACTAAAACAACAGCAACAGCTGCGCTTGCCCATCATCATTTATTTAATGCAACACCATGATGTAGAAATATTTACCCCAAAG
Source organism: Takifugu rubripes (assembly GCF_901000725.2). Taxonomy (NCBI): domain Eukaryota; kingdom Metazoa; phylum Chordata; class Actinopteri; order Tetraodontiformes; family Tetraodontidae; genus Takifugu; species Takifugu rubripes. The sequence continues at coordinate 6,051,916 of NC_042293.1, read as the reverse complement.
GAGACCAGACACAAACACACACCAGCTGACCGACGTAACGACCCGTCGTTGACTAACTGGGTTCGTTTGCAGTTTACATAAAGCAGAACTTGGACCAGGTTAAAGACATCGTTGCTCAGTGCTGCCACGACCGAGCGAGCCTCCTAATACTAACCAGAAGAAAGTTTCCAATCATCTACTAACCAGCTGTTGGATTAGTTTGTTTTTGGAGCCTAAAGTTTGAACATTTTTCTACGTAGACACAAGTGGAAATGCTGAGAATCGACTTTGACTTCAACCGACAGAATCAGATGCGTCAGCGCTGCAGCGAATGCGTTTAAGAGCAGTACCATGAGAAACATTGATGGCGTGCCGTTCTGATGATGCCGTGGAGGAGGAGGATGGGACGGGGGGAGAAGAGGAGCATAGCAGAGCACATCAAGCTTAGAACTCGATCTTGCAGGCAGGGAAGGATTCATCCTGCATGACCACAGTGCTGCTGGATGCCAGAACCATGATGTTCAGATCCTGCTGCATCTCGTGGGTCTGCTGGTACCACTCCCGGGTCACCTCCGTATCATGAGTCGGGATGAGGGTCACCTGAAGTTAAAAGGAAACAAAATGGAAACTATGACACCTGGAAGAGCAAGAAATACTGGCTAAATTCCTGCAATGGCCATACCTGTAGGTTGGAGCCCCACTGAGCTTTGCCATCGAGCAGAGCATCCAGGACTCCACGGCTGGGCTCGCCGCTGCTGGGGTCATTCCCGCTCACCACGTAGTATGCCGCCCGCACCCTCTTAAAGAATTCCTGGTCCACGTTCTTGGCACTGCAGTGATTGGGTACATATGCCAGGTCGACATAGACAGGTGACCCTGGGGGAGTGGCCATGTTCACCTTTTGGGCACTGTTACCTGGAATGTAAATGAAGGCTGTCAACACACTTCAATGGTTGGTGTCAATGTTCTGTCGCGGGTTTATAAGAAAACAGAATTGGGCTCTAATATTCATGCTATTCATAAGGAAGAATGTTGTAAGTCCTTCACAATAATCTGAATTTATAAGGATGAACAATCAGTCTATTGACTGCCTGCAGAACTTTGGCTTGGACCCTGAGTTCCAGTGAACCCTGGTGGAGAACTTTTATAAACAAAGTCTAAAATAAACCATCTCCGCAGCAGAACATTAACACGTCCATGATCAGTAACATCAGGACCCAGTAGCATCAAACAAACCTGAAGTGTTCTTCATGCTATTGATCAAACTCTTCACTCCATGAGGGGTTTGATTCTCAGACATCTTGATGAGCCTGGAGCTTCTATCTGTGTCCTTTTTCCTGTGGGGGGCTGATTCCTTGGATATGTGCTTCACTGGAGTCGAGGACCTTTTCCTAACCTCCCCTTTCCCAGCAGGAGAGCCTGACTTTGATTTGCTCTTCCTCAGGCCCTTGCTGGTTTTGTGCTCCCTCTTCAGAAGCTTCTCTGTGCTGCTCTGGTCATTGAAAACAACTTCTGGATCCACCATACACACATCTGGGTGTGGAGGGTAGGGATGAGGATCCTTTATTGGGGTGGGCAAAGGATCGTAAGTCTTTTGAGAAGACCGTGGGGATGAAGGACGGAGGCTCACCCCAGCTCCTGTGGCAGACAGTTTGTCCACTGGGAGATGTTCTGCATCTTCATCAGAGTCCAGATTTCCTTCTGGTGTTATGGATGGACATTCTTCGGTTTCTGGAGGGACGTCAGAATCAGAGTGTGAAGGCAAAGATTCGCTTACTGACGTTGGAGGCGTTTCTTCTCCAGCTAACATTGTGGCCACACCAGGTGAGGTGGCACTGGGAAGATATTTTGAATGGTAACTGGAAGTGTGGTGGCGTTTCTGCTTGTGTGACCTCTTTCTCACAGACTGCTGGTCCTGAAACTCTTCATCTCCTTCCTGGGTGTGGTTCCCGTCGCCTTCCTCCTCCTCCTCGCTGTCTTCACTGGAGGCCTGATGAGGGCTTGGGTTGATGAAAGAAGGGGAAAGCTCTCCTTTGTTATATTTGCACTCACAGGAGGAGGAGCTCTGTTGGCTCAGTACAGCTCCTGTAGTCAGGTCAGAGGGATGACTGATTGTTGTATCTTCTCTTTTGGATGCTTGACTATGAGAGCTCTGATTGGACATGGAGGAACCTTGAACGCTCTTCATCCACTCCATCACTCCACCCTCTTCATTGTCACCATAATGTGGGGGTACACTTGGACAATCATCAGGCCTCTGAAGTAGCTCCCAGTCAGATATACTGCTCTTCCTTCTGACTCCTAGTCTCTCTGAGTGTTCCTCCAGCAAAGTTTTCTCCTCAAATCTTTCTTCCTCTTGCCTCCTTTTACCATCTTCATCTTTCACACGTGTTGGATCCACCTCCACGTCTTTTTGACTGTCTTTACATATAGACGCTGTTTCCACTCTGACTTCCTCTGTAAGTGACCATTCCTGGTAACGGTTTTCTGTTGTCTTCTCCTGGATCTCTTTGAGCTCCTTGGTTTTGGGCACATTAGTTGTGGCACATGTGGATTTAGCCTCCTGACTGTCACTTTTGTGAGTAACTGAAACTCTTAGATGTTTTGGTTCGACATCAGTTCCTGACACACCTGAAGGAATGCTGGTGGAATGGAGAGAACCAACTGACTCAGGTGACTCAGTTATTGATGAAGACTGTGACTGCTCTACTGCTTTGATTTGTTGACATTCGAAATGATACGGTAGAATATTTTCCTCCATTTCAAGTGTATCGGTCTCCTCGTCTTCTGATGATGGTCGGGACAGTTTGTTAGGGGAACTGGCTCTTTTGAGGGGAGAGACACTGATACGAGTCTCTGATGGAGAAGGATCCTCTGGCACCTTAGCTTGTTCAGTACTCACTGATGTTGCCAGAGAGCAAATGGACATTGTAGTTTCTTGTTTATAGGAACTGTCAGCAATGGACTTTGTCTCTATCTCTGGTTTGGTGGAAGAACTTTGGGCTTCAATCTGTTTGACGGTGGTACTCAAGTTTAGAGATGATGGCTCTGACTCACTCACAAGCTGGTGGGATGAAGGCTTCAGATAAGCAGGTGTGGTCATCACCTCCATGTATCCTCTGAAGTGGGAGCTTATAGATTCAGACGTGGATGTTGACTCCGCACTGAGCAGAGTTACCTCAGAGCCTAAAAGTGCCGTAAATGTTTGAACTTTATCTCCATTGTGTCCGATCAAAGAGGCAGATGTTGGGTCAGAGGATGAACAGCTGTATGATGTGGAGTAGTGTGTTGAAGAAGAGGAAGTGGTAGAGCATGTGTTGGCTGATGAGTGAGGTTCCCCAGGCTTTGTGGTGATTTCTGGGATGTGTTTGTCTTCATGAACTTCTCCTGTGCTGTAACATTTAATATCACCGTGTGTGGATATCTGAGAAGGTTCAGAAAGCTGAAGAGCCTCCGTTTTATCCTCGTTTACTCTCACCTGATCTTCTCCACTGTAAAAATACTCAGAGTATCCAGATTTGCTCAGGCCAATGTCAGCATAGCTGCTGCCAAGTGAAAGGGGGTCGTTGGACGTAGGCTTGGCTTCAAAGCAGCTTGTGGATGTCGGCTTAGATGTTTCCATTGACAAAAATGTTTGAGAATCTTCGTCTCTGTTTTCTTCTTGTGAATTCAGGACTTCAGAGTAGGTGAATTCTGCTGATGACTTGCAGCTGGGTTCAGAAGACAGAACCCAGTCCACTCTGTCCTCTCCTGTAGGTTTTGTGACATCTGGTTTAAAGGTGTGCTCGTCCTTTCGGTCATCATGTGCATCTGATGATGTCTTATCTTGATTCTTTGTTTCACCAGCTCCATCATGTTCTTCCTCTGGTTTTGTGTCCAGAGGCCAGACTCCCCCCACCCCTTCCCTCCCAGTGATTGATGGCACTGAGATGTCTTCATGAGGTGGTCTACATGGTTCTCCTGTGAGGAAACTTGGTTCAGTAATCTGGGACTTTTTATTTGAATCTTCTGCCTCTGCTGATGTTGTACTGTCGTCAGAGCCATGCATGCATGTTTCCTTCTCAGACTCTTCTCTGGCTCCTTTTTCCAAATCTTTATCGCTTAATTTTTCCTCATCTTCCTCCTCATCAAAATCTTCCCCTTGGACAAGTAGTCCTTTATCACTCGGGCCCTCTTTTCTTTCAGGAGAGTCTTTCATGATTGGATGACTAGCAGAACTGCCCTTTTGGATGTTGTCTGATGCTAAGACGTTAGCATCTATTTCTTCTCCTGAAACAGCACCAAGCGATGGGACATTTGAAGAGGTTTCTTTCTCTAAAGGAGAACCTTGGTGAGGTGAAACATCTCCTTCTCCTTCATATTCAGAAGCTCTCATTTTTCCTTTTAATGTCTCTTTTTCTCTGAAATCTTTAAAATCAAGAGGAGCTGAAACTGAGTGTGATTGATCCCCTGGTGCATGCTGTGTTTCCTGACTGGTTGAAGGACCTGCAGAGGAACCTCTTGCACTGGTAGATACTTTATCTCCTCCTCTTGAAACAAATGCTGCTGCTGCACCTTCGGTCACATCCTCTTTCTCCTTCTCAGATTTCTCAGGTTTGTCTTCTTTTGGAACAAAAGTATCCATTTCAGCAGCCTGGGACAGTTTGTTATCATGCATTTCTATTGAGGAAAAGCTCTTTTGTGTGTCTTGACATTCTTCTCTCTCCCTCTCTTCCTCCTGGCCTTTCTCTCTGCCTTCATCTTGAGGTGAGACACTTCGGCTGCGATGGACACTTCTCTCACTGACGGTGATGGACGCCGAAGTGTAGTCGACTCTGCTGAAGGACAGAGGTTCTTCTTTGCCCTGGTCGTCCAGCAGGAACGTCGCTCCTTCAGCTTCAGTTTGACTGGTTCTTTTGTTATCATCCACACTTAGAACACAGTGAGGGTCTACACCAGAAGACAGTTTCATGGATTCTAGGTCATGATCTTCTGGAACAGGTTTTTCATACGGCTCATACTTAGATGCACCGGAGGTGTGTTTTTCATCTCCACTGCTGACCACGACCTTCTCTGAGTCTTCTGTGCTGTCCATTTTTCTGGTGTCTAGTTTGAGAGGTTCTGCGTGGCTGATGTCCTCAGAATCTTTGTCCAACATGAAGTAGGGCGAAGGATGTGATAATCCAGGAGAAGCTACCTCTCGTTCTCCTTCCATCTCCCTTTCTGCCTCCTTGCCAGGTTGCTCTGTAGAAGCATCTTTAGAGCTTGTCCAGGAAGGTGCCTGTTTCTCTGGTTGATGGAGTCCAGCTTCACTGGACTCGCTCTTCTGGCTGAAGGTCATGGAAATACTGGGCTGATTGTCGGTTCTCTGGTCCATCTCAGGAGGTTCTGCTCTGCTTGTTGGAGTATCAGATGGTGTTTGTTGTTTTAGAGCAGAGTTCATCTCCTCTGACAAGACGACATGGACACAGGGCACTGATTCAGTTTTCACATCTTCATCTACTTTAGGTGAACTTTTGGACTCTTGTTTGCTGGAGTGAGGAACATCATCATCGATAGAGGGCTCCTGCATTGTGAGTGTTGGTATGATCCCTGTGATGTGTTCGGAGGTCAGTGGTGGTGTTTTGGATGAGGGCCGACCTGCAGAGAAGATGACCGACAAAGGTCTGGAACCTGCTCCTCCCATACAGATTTCCTCCTCCTCTTCATCTTCTTGGTCTTCATTAGAGGAGTGAAGCACAAAAGCAGGTTTGCCTGCAGCTTCTTCCTGCAGGGCCACAGTGGGATGTTTCATGGACGTGTCCAGATGTTTCTCCAGTAACTCCTCTCTCTCCCATTTCTCCTCTTTGCTGTGGTCGGATGAGTCCCGTTGGTGTTTCTCAGTGATCTTCTCAGCTTTATCTGCAGCTTTAGTCATCCTTTCTTCTGTGCTGTCATAGCTGTACTCTTTCTCCTGCTCTTTTTCCATTTTCTCTTCTTTGCTCAGCTCAGCAACATGTGAGTCATCTTTTTCTTTCTCTTCATAACAAATTATGTCCTTCACTCGTTCTCCACTTGTCTTTTCCTGCATAGAGCCACAAATCACTGGTTTCCTGTCTTCATCACATAGGTTCTCCACTTTTTCAGGTTTCTGCTCTGGAAGTGTGAGAGATGTTTGAACATCTATGTCCTTATCGTCCTTCAGAGCTTCAGTCTCATCATGATAATCATCTGTGATGCTGACTCTTCGGACATACATTTCCATCTCTCCTTGAATGGAAACAGATCTGCTGTGAACATCTACCAAGCCTTCAGATTTTCTTTGTTCTTCTTTGATCTGTTCACCTTTTTTCTGCTCTTGTTTAATCTTTTCTTCCCTGTCTGTTTCCACAGATTTATCTAAAATAAAGACCTGACTCTTTTCATCTTTTACCACTGTCAGTTCCTGATGCTCTGCAATGACGCTCCTTTCACATGTTTTGTCTTCCTCCTTAATGGATAAGATATGAAATTCACTTGTTTCTTTTTCTTTAAACTCTGTATCTTGGAGAACTTTGACCTCTGAAATCTCTTTTGCTTCCTGGCTGCTCAGTTTTGCAAGAGATACGAGATCTTTAGTGTGATCCACAACAGCAAGATCTCTACACTCAGCGGTTCCTGTTTGTTCTTCATTGGTGGTTTGGATGAAAACAGAAAGATCCTGACCTCCTTCTCCAAGTGATTGTGGAGTCAACACATAATTCATGTCTTCCTTCTCTTTTTCTATCATATGTTGGACAGTGTCCACCTCTGCCATGGTGACATTAATCCACCCAGTTTGGCCTTCAGATGTGTCCACAGGGGGATGATCTTTGTACGTGGCCGCATCATGTTTGACAGCAGAAGGAATGTCTTGAACTTTTTCTGTTTCTTTGCTCTTTTCTGTCTCTGGTTTCTCTTTCAAGGATGTGGAGGAGAACTCATCATGCTTGGGTGATAAGTCCCTGTCCTCCTCCAGCTGGACAAGTCTGATGGTTAACAATTCCTCTTTACTTTGCTGTTGTCCTCCAACTGTTGCCAGGGCTGCATCTTCTTCTGTAGGTTTTGGAGCTGCAGTTTTGCTTTCTTTCTTTTTGTCCTCCTCCAAAGCTGATGTGAACATGTGCCTACCATCGTTTCCCAATATCGCATCTTTCTCTTGCTGGGAGATTCTACGGTCAGAGTCATCTTCACTGGCCTTTTTGTCTTCTTTGTTGGGTTTGTCTTTTCTTTCCATCGGGACAAGGCTGCTGGTAGAGACATCTTTACCAACTTCCTGACCCCTGTCCTCTTTTATGCTAACAGATGTGTCACCTGTAGCCATAGTGTCCTCTTTTGCAGGGATCTCCACAGTGACATCATCCCTCTGTTCATCTGGAGAGGCTTTGATAACAGAAGTGTCTTTCTTTTGAGTTTTTTTCCCCTCTTTTTTCCTTTCTTCTTCAGTACTTTCAGTCTTTTCTTTCTCATTGTGTACATCAACCTTCTTTGCTCCTGTCTCCATCTCTTCTTTAACAGGTTTGATATCTGCAGCACAGCCACCTTCAGTCTCCTCACCTTCCATCTTCAGGGATCTTACATCGACATGCTCCTTCTTGTACTCTTTCTTACTTTCTTCCAAGCCTTCCATTTTAATCTGAACTTTGGATTCTTTCTGCTCATCTTTCATGAGCTTCAGCTGGGATGTTTCTGTATCTTGACTAGTTTGGACTACAGGCCCATGGTCTTCTTCAGTGACCTTTATTACTTCTGTGGTGGCTTTAATGTCAACTTTTAGGGACTCTTTCTCTGCGTCCTTGTCCATTGTGGACGCTGTGTTGTATTCCTGTCTCACAGACTTCTGCTCAGCTATAATTTCTGTGTCCAGTGGTGCATCATGTTTGGCCTCTTCTGCTCTTGTACTTTTAAATGTAGATTTGTCATCCTGAGCACCACCACCTGTGGACACAGCACGACTCAGATATTTTACTGGCTCCTTCTGCTGAAATGATGTTTCCAACAATGCTGAAGCTTCCTGATGATCTACATCCTGTTTTTCTTCTCTTTCCTTTATGTCTAGTTCTCCTGAAGTTTTAGTTTTGACTCCATCTAACTGCTCTTCCTGTTCCAGCATATCCAAACTGTGGAAGACCTTCATATTATCTTCTGTAGGTGAACGATGCAGAGGAGAATGTGCCACACTGGGAGGTCCCGACTGTGGAGGGGAGGCCATCTTCACTGTAATATCATCTGGACTGAAGCAGCGCTCTTCACTTTCTGACATCACCACCTCAGATCCTGCAGGTCTCACTACCGATGAGACATCTTTAGCTTCTTCATCACCTGGTAGCTCAACTGGTTCCCGAGTTGATGGCGAATGTGAAGGTTTTTCTGTATCTTTCTGTTTATCCTGAAACAGAAATGATCCATAACCTTCTTGGAGTTTTTCAAGTGAAATGTCAACATTGGGAGTCTGATCGTCCTCTTCTTCTTCCTCCTCTTTTGCTTTCTCATCAAGAGGATTAGTCACCATCTTTATTTCTAAAACAGAGAGCTGTAAGTCAGTAGATGGAGACTTGGACTCTTCTTCTAAAGAAATTGGTGAAATCGTATCTGCAGAAAGAGAGTGGTCTTTGCCTTCACCAGTGTCAGGCGCAGTTGAGGAGGTCAAGATGGTTTTTGTTGGTTCTTCAGTTTGATGTGAAGCTACAGAAGCTAAAGACTGGTCCTCAGCAATAGAAGGAGGGAAGGAAGAGATTTTGTCATACTCGGTGATGGATGTTGCAGATGAGACATGCTCCTCTTCAGCCAGAGGAGCAGAGATGATGTTGGTAAAGACTGAGACTTGCTCCTGCAGTCTTGGGACAAGGGTCTTTTCCGCCAGAGCTGCAGCTTCAATCTCCTTCATGCCATGAATATTGCTGAAGGACTGAGTCTGATCTGGAACTGAGACGTCGTAGCTCCTGACGTCGTACAGCAGCTGTGGTATCCTCTCCTCGGCTTCCTCGTGGATTTCTTCATCAGAGATGGTTTGCTCGGTTTCAGAGTATCCGGGAGCGGCCTCCTCCTGCGTGAAGCAGACAGGTTCGGCAGCAGCACCTCCTGGTGTTCTGGAGGAGACTGGGAAAGAATACGGGTAACCTTTCTCTTCCTCCTGGTCTTTGACAGCAGCCAGGATCTCAGTGGGTTTACTTTCAGCTGAATCTTCAGGTTTGATCTCTTCATCTGCAATTACATCTAAATCTTCAACTTCTTCCAGTTCAGCTTTCTCCATTACCTCCCCTTCTTCCCCTTCTTCCATCTGGAGACTCCGTTGCTCCTCTGGAACAAGTTTTTTCTCAATTTCTTCAGGCTCATATTTCTTGTCCAGGTCCCTGTTTTCTGCTTGCTTGGATTTTGATTCTTCTTCACGTGCACCCGCATCTTCCTTCTTATCCTCTTCCTTTGGTTTCTGTTCAGCAGCAACCTCCTCTTCAGCACCCTCAGGTGCTGCTCCCTTCCCCCTGCCTCCTTCCTCTTCCATATCTTTCTCTTGTATGGAGTCCTTGTCGCTTTCTTCAGGGACTGCAATCTCCTCCTCAGACTTGGTAGCAGGTGACGTTTCCTCTTCATGGGTCAAACCTTCGGGTTTTGACTCTTTCTTACTGTCAGTCGATTCTACTGGTTCTGCTTTTTTCAGTTCTTCAAAGTCCTTGGTGAGGTCTTCAGGTGTGGATGGAGCAGCTAAGCCTTGCACAGTTCCTTTTTCTGTTGGTTCTGGTTCTGCTTGAATGGTTCCAGATTTTGTCTCCTCTTTCTTGGGTCCAGCAGGTTCGACCTTTGCTAATTTGACTTTGCCAGATTTGGTTTTTCCCAACACTTTTGCTCTGTTTAACGTCTTCCTGACCTCTGGCGTCAGTGGTTTGAGATCTGGCTTTGTGATTTTCCTCAGTTCAGGTTTGAATGTGTCCTTTTTTTTGTCCTCCCTAGATTTTGACTCCTTCTTTTCATCTTTTTTAGCAGAGTCTTCTTTCTTTATTTTCTTTAACTCCCTCTTTTCCTTGTCCTTCTTCTCATCCATTTTCGATAGTATTTCCTTGGGGTGCTTTTTAATGGATTTTTCTTTAAGTTTTTTCCTTTCGGGTACATCACTTTTGGTTTTGGCAGGTTTGTTGACTTTTTTCTCTCCTTTTTTCTCCACCATATTTTCTTTTGCTGAGTCGCTCTTTGCCTCTGTGGTGATGGACGCATCGTCTGGCCCTTCACTTTCCTTCTTCGAGGGTTTTGCAGAAATCTTTGGGGAGGACTTGAGGCTCTCCTTGCTGTCAGTTTTTTGCTTTAACCTGGTTTGTTTCATAATGGAGGGAGGAGCTCCTGAGGCGATGTCTCTTGGTGTGGCAACAGGATACCGCAGGAAGTCAAGGTGTTTTAACCTGTCAAGCCCCTCCAGGATCTTGTTCTGTGGCGCATTGCCAGGAAACAGGACCCTGATGATCTTCTCTGCAGGATTGGCTGGCAGCCACACGACCAAGGCTGTGACAGATGTCAGGTAGGGAACTGAGATTTCTCCTTCTTTTCCACTGGGCAGCACGATACCGGTCTTGGCCTTGCTGTTTCCAGCCCATTTCTGCATTAAAAACTGCATCTCTTTACTGTCTTTGACAGGGTTAAGGATGTACATGTCTAACCGGCCCACTCCCATCTTGTGGAAGAGAGTAATGGGCTCAATGGTGTTGCTGACCACTCGAGAGAGTGACTCCGGTTTGATTCCCAGTCTGTTGAGGTACTGCAGAGTCAGCGAGGCCTCTTCAATGCTGCGCTTGACTTTCAGGTTGGACTCTGGCATACGGAGCTTCTCTGGCACGTTGAAGAAAACCACGCCGAGTTCAGGAGAGATCAGGTTCTTCATCCAGTCACTGTAGTTGGTGGAACCTTGAGACTGCTCCTCCTCCTGCTCAGCAATCTTCCTCTGTAGAAGACCGTTAATACCTGGCAGATTGTCAGCACCGATGTGTGTAATTAGAATGGAGTCAATTCGGTCCAAATGACGAACCAGCTTCCAGAAACACGACTTTCGCTCGGACCCACCATCTACTAAGATGTTGAATCCGTTGACAGCAAAGAGGGCGGAGTCTCCTCGTCCACCAGGAAAAATGTAACAACAAGGCTTAGAGAGTTTCAGAAATCCTCCAGATGTTGGTGGCTCTAGCAGGTCAAAGGGTGAAGGGACGTCCACTGTCTCTGAGATGTACTCCGTGAACTCACTGATGCCCTCCATCTTGGGGAGAATGGGTTCAGGGTTCAGTTTATATTCCAGAAACTTCTGTAGACTCTGTAGTTCTTCCACAGAGCTCCAGCCCACCTCGCCACGGCAGGACACAGTAAGTGTGGCAGGCTGATCGGCTCCTGATGAGGCAAAGAAGTCTCTGATCTGGAGGAAGGACAGACAAGAATGTGAGTCAGAGTGGGGTGCCATAAATCATGTCAACAAAAGGAATTTATGAATTGAGGCTGACATTGGACTCACCTGAGGATCTGCAAAGACACAAGAGAAGGTCTGGCAGGTGAAAACACCACTTTGGAGAAGGAGGCCGCCCTGATCAGAGCTCTGACCGCTCAAGACCAGAAGCTTATGTCCTGCTGAGTCAGTGACCAAAGTCTGGATCTGGAACACAAACTTAACATCACTGACTGATACACTATCGCACCGACCCACCCGACCTGAATGCTAATGGGTCCTTCAGCACCAGAACAGCAGCTCAGAACCGCTGTGGCCTGATCTGTGATGATGACATCAAAGCTCTCCAGGCCTCTGAGCTTTGGATCTGGGACACTTTAAGCTCTTTGTTATATTTCTTAGATAATTCCTGAGCAGATTTTGGGGATTGGCAGCAATGGTGTTCGTGCCGGGGATCAGGAGGGTACTTTGTGTTCCTGTGTGGAAAGTTCAGCTGCGGTTCTGCAGACTGTGGCCATGGCCATGGAAGCGGAGCTTGTTGGCAGAAAATCATATTAAGAAAATTAAAGAAAACTCTTGGCTGAAGATCTCCAAAGATGATCAACATTACAGATATGACAACCTCAGTGAGAAGTACCTCTGAAACCACCGCGTCCTCACAAGGGTTGACAAGGACCACCGTCTCTAGAATATCACTCCTGTGGCGAAGTGTTCTCTGTCCTGCAGGAGAACATTTAGAACATGCTTAGTTCTTCATGAATGGAGACATGTGAATCAATCATTTACATGTGAATCATTCACGGTGCTTTTAGGTGAATTTAAATAAAAAACAAATCTAAAATTATAATTAACCCCCGAAACACAAAGAAGTGTTAGAAGTTGAGTAGAGGGGTGTAGCCACAGCTGTGACTCTGCCCTCAGCTGGAAGAGGATGTGGTAACACTCTTGTCACCTCACATAGTTCAACGTCACATAAAAGAGATACCTTTGTCAGGTGGGTGTGGCCTGAAAACATCTGATGAGTTCAGGTGAATCAGCAGGATGGGATGCTGGAGGTCAGGACTGTAACAGAATCTGTGTTAATATTTAAATAATCCAATTCCTTTATCTAAATAACTTCTGGAGGCAGAGTTGATGTTGTTGGCCACGCCCCCCTTAGACTGGAAGGTCATTTTTCAGAGCTCGGTGCTTCTGCGGAGTTTCTTCAGCTGACCTGTTTGCTATAAATACCTCCATGTCTGAACTCCCTGGATGACAACGCTCCGTTTAAAGGCCGCTAAAAAGGAAAGCTGATCATCTGCCGCAATGCTCCAGTTACGGTGCTCCACATTTTCAGCTGACAGGAAAGCAGGGAGGAAACTGTCAGGTGGCAGCTTCTCCAAAGGACAGAAATATTCAGCAGGGCAGGAGGATCATTCTACAGCTACAGTTGTTATGATAACTATGCTAATACAAGCATCCTCTTCTTAGCTATGCTGCTATAGACCGAAGTCATGGCAGCATAACTAATATTGTGTCTGTATCTCTCTCTTCTTCCACTCCATTTTTCTACTTTACTCTCTTCTCTGTAGGCCTCTCTTTCAGTCCTCTCTTTCTCTTTTTGTCTACACATTGACCTCTATCCCCACTGACTGTGTCAGTTTTAAGTCTACAGAATAACAAACCACATCTCTTTTCACACAGATACTGCATGCATCTGTTTTCCTGTCCTCCCTTGATTTATCTCTCCATCTTCTCTTCTGTCCTGCCTCATCCTGCTCAAGCTTTCTTTCTGTTAAAGGCAGTGTTTCTTGAACATGCTACAGTTGCTCTATAATCGCGCTGAATTTTTTTTAGGAATAAAACACTTCCTGGTTGGTTACTGAGGCAACATCTAACAGATGCTAACTGATGCTAAACTGTAGCATGCACAGCAACCATAGAAGTAGAAGCTGTGATGCTAGTTGTACTTGAATCATTTGCATAGCTAGAATTACCATGGCAACAACATTTCAAGCAAACATTATTTTACTGTATAACGACTCTGAGTTGAAGATGTAACCTTCAGGAAGAATCAATGTCATTGGTTCAAAACAGCAACAGGAACCCAGCGTCTTAGCTTCCTTTACTAATCCTGGTCCTGTGATTTGGCCCCAGACAAACAGCTAAATGCTAATCCAGTTAAAGCTTCTATGCTACCAACTGTTAGCGAATATAAAATTTAAGAACAGAATCGCATCAGCAACTATTCAGCTACAACGTTAGCTGAATAGTTAGTTGAATAGTTAGCTGCAACGGATGAGGACAAAACTTCTCAGGTACCCTGCAGCAGATTCTATGTACCATAGTTCTCAGAAAAACAATTAAGCAGTCTCATGAACATCACACACAGCAGATAGTTTTATACCTTTATAGATTTGCAGACTTTTATCAGATCAGTGTCAATAGAACTGAATAAATTCATTTGGTCCTGTTGGTGATGAAGAATGGTTAGGAAAAATAAAACCGAATAAAACTGCACTTTTTTGGCAAATAATCCAACTGGAACGCAGCAGCGTGACCAAAAGTAGGACTACGTCAAACACTGACCTCTGGTGGTGAAGAGCGTTGGCGCAGGGCAGAAGAAAGCGCCGGATGACAGAAAAGCTCGTGAATTTAGCATCAAGAAAAACACTTTTTGTAATGTTTCCTACAATGTTGCGCATTAAATTTTTAAAAAAGCAATAAAGACGAAGCAGAGATTTTAAAGACGCAGCTGAAAGTTGATTACAGTCGCACAGAAAGTCCTCACAAGCCTGATTCTTCTGCATAAGTTACAGCAGCAGAGGAGCGAGACCACCCGGAGATCCCAGAGGAGGGGCAACAAGTCGCCTTCTGTTTGAGACTAGTGCACAGTGAGCCAACTATGACATCATCATCATCCTTGTATCCCCCCCCCCCCCCCCCCCACACACAGGCATTCATTGGTTCCCAACACTAAACAAAACCCTCTGAAGCCAAGTCTGAATCCTCAATCAGGCCGTTACTCACACTCACACACACACGCGCGCACACACAGGCTCAGTCAGTATGAAGCAGCTGTCAGCAGAAGCATCTCATCCATGATGGTGGCGGCAATGGTGAAATTTGCTCCACCATTACGTCTCTGTCCAGGTGATAACAGGGAGGAGTTTTACCCCCAGCCTCACAGAAAATGGTGCAGCGCATAAATAAAGGATGCTGCAAATATGTTATGTGTTTTTGTTTATGCGGTTAAAAGATGTATTTTTCAGTGATGCTTCACTCAGGTCCCCATCAGGGTCAGGTGTCTGTGTGTGTGCACTGTCAGCAGATCAAAGGAAGCAGAGACTGTTTGGATCGATGTTTCCACCATTGGCAAAACTGTCTGGTGTCTTTCTGTCTGTCACATCATAAATCTGATGCTAAAATATTAAATTAGCAGTGCCCGCATTGACCTTTTGAGAATAATGATCAATAGATGAATGAAGAAGGTCCAAAAGCTCTTTAACTTCAACAATTCTTCCTGTTCTTGCTGAGTCATTCCCACTGGTTCTGTAACCTGCAACAGTTAACCCTTCATCTCTTGGTAGCAATCATGTTCTACCTTAGTTGTGACTGTTTCCTGGCAGCAACCTAACCCAGCAGAACAAAGATGGAGGTTAGAAAATCACACACACACAAACACATACACAGAAATATGAGTAACAGCTAATAGGAGTTAATTAGCTGATAAAAATGCTCTATAAGTGAAGTTTAGCTGCTTCGGAAAGCACAGCTGTTGCTGGTAGTTACTATGGCAACCAACAAGTTTTATCTCTCAGCAGGTAAACTGAATTAATAATAAATCAGTGGAATTCTACATAAAGTTAAGGATGCTAAAAAGCTAATGAAGTTTGTGTCTGATGAAGTTGGATCAAAGTCTGGTTCTGTCAGTCCAAGACCAAAGACCAGGATCTCCTGCAGAGCCTGCGAAGCCCAGACAGTGAATTTCCATTCTTTAAGTACAGAAGTGAAAATTCCTATGATGCTGTCATAGTTTCACAAGTAAGATAAACTGGCTGAAGTTCAGATGAAGCATGTGGACATATGATTTAAACCAACCAGCACCCTCTCCATTGCCCCAGCAACCAAACAAAAACGCATTAACTCAAAAGCTTGTTATAGTTTCATTAAAAAAATTAGAAAAACGTAGAAAAATGAATGAATTAATGTAGTTTGTTTGATGGCTAGATAACAGCGCCAAAGGCTTCAATAACAGCGTTAACAACAGGTACAATAACAATGTCAATAACAGCGTCAACAACAGTGTCGACAACAGTATCAACAACAGCATCAATAACAGCATCAAC
The DNA here is from genome assembly GCF_901000725.2 of Takifugu rubripes. NCBI lineage: Eukaryota > Metazoa > Chordata > Actinopteri > Tetraodontiformes > Tetraodontidae > Takifugu > Takifugu rubripes. The sequence goes on along the minus strand of NC_042293.1, from coordinate 6,036,217 downwards.
AACAGCGTTAACAGCAATCATGAGCTGCACCCCCTGCTGTGGGGGCTTGAGGAACCATCTGATCACCTGCTGCTGTTTCAACACCAAATTCAAATGCGTCAGAAGTTTGGATCAAAGGCAAAAGGAGACTCGAGCTGCTGCCGTCAGTCAACGCTCACAGCTGATTGCTCTGTGTCACAGACGGCGGCCTGGATAATAAAGGGCTGCTAAAGGTCCACACCGGTGGGACACACACACACACACACACACACACACACACACACACACACACACAAATTCTCTCTCTCTCTCATACACACACACACACACAGCAGAGGGTGGTTTCACTGCAGCAGCATGAATGAATCATCAGCAGCTCTGGGGACCAGCAGGTCTGATGTTTGTACCACACACACACACAAACACACACACACACGCGCGCGCACGCGCGTTGATCACTGAAGGCTCAGGCCCACTGGTACCGTAACTAAACTGCACCAGAACCACAGAAAATAACTTTACAGGACTTAAGAAAGATGAGGAATCTGTCAGAACCTCAGCTGGAGGTTTAAACTGATCCCAGAGCAGCTGAATGAAAAAGAAAGGCCATAGTGGATCAATGAGGCTGATTAATGACTCAGCAAATGTGAGAGTGAGGGTCCAGGTTTAACCAAGGTAGTTTTCTTTGTCAACTGGACTGTTTTTCTTCTCTGGACGTTTTGCCTTCTATCGATAGAATAGGATAACTATGACCGGATTTAGAATGTACACAGACGTCCAGGTTTATCTTTTAGTCCCTCACACTCATCCTTGCAATCCTACCCTTGTGAGGACTCTGATAGACATACTACATTCCCATCCCCTTTTCTTGACCTCTGACCTCAACCTAGTTCCAGCCTAAACCAATAAAACAGGTCTGAACCCTCAAACTGTCTTCTTAAGTTGTGAAGACTCACAACTTTGCTGGTAGAATGAAGATTTTGGTGCTTAGTATGTAGCAAGTAAAAGAACACACAAATACACACACACACACACACACACTCACACACACACGGTTCTGTCCGGTTACAGCAGAAATCTCCGCGATTGTTCTTATTTCGGTTGATCAGCTGATCGGAAGTGATCGATAATCTGACGGGGACTCTGCGGCTCTATGACATCATCCCCAGAGCAACTTGTGCATGATGGTCCAGCAGCAGTTCGCTGTGGGTTATTGATCAGGACCGACATGTTCGGCATTAATCCGCTCTAAATCCGCTCACCTGCCTCCTCTGATCCTTCAGATCGTCACCGGAGGCTTCGTGTCGGACAACTCCAGACAGGCAGGTTCCGGCATGTTGGCACAAGATTACGCAATAGAACCAGAACCAGCCTGAGAGGACGGCACCGGGCTGAGAGGAGAGAACCGTGGGGGCATAAAAACATCAGAACCGAAGCCGAGAATAAAGATCGAACCCAGATCAAACACGAATCCGCAGCCAGACACGCCAAATTAGTTCTACAAAGAGTTCACGTACCGTGACGGAGCCGCCGGAGAGTGCGCGTCTACAGACGGGCAGGAGCGTTGGCGATGTGTGAGCGCGTGTGCGTGAGGAGGAGGAGTTGATCTGGCACATTCGGATAGCAGCCTGGTGGCGGAGCGGCGCAGCACCGGGATGCGGCAACATCCGTTTGAGCAGCGGCGTGCGGTCCGAGCAGGGAGGGGCGCACACGCACGCACGCACGCACACTGCACCAACTGAACTCGGTCGTGTGTGTGTGTGAGACGTCACCCGATTTTGACAATAAAACACTGAATTTCTCCAAAATTAATATCACAAAAAGTGAACTATAAATAATAAACAATATAAATATCAAAAATCAAACATGTGTGACATAAATAATACTGGTACCAGTACCGCTACCACGACTGGTACCAGCACTACTGTAAGGGCTAGTACCAGCACCATTACCAGGACTGGTACCGGCACCCCCTGTAGCTTGAAAAAGGTGAGTCAGTACAAGGCTAATGCTAACAACAGCAACAACAGCAGCAGCAGCAGCACCACCACCACCACCAACAACAACAACAACAACAACAACTACAACAACTACAATGTTAATAACAGTCCAGGAGGAGCAGTAAAATTACTGTCGCCATAGTTACTTCCTCTGATCTATCTGTCTGTCTATCTGACACTGTCGGTGGGGTTACGATGTACCGTATATATGATACAACGTGAAACTGCATTTCATGAATTTACAAGATTATAATCTGAAATAGAACATTTGTTTGACATTAACACAGGATCTAATAACAGCAATTTTCTTGTCACTTTCCTATTAACTGCTAGCTAGCTACACCTTCTATCTTGACATAAAATCTTAAAGACGAAGCCTGTAGTTTTAGAGATTAGCAGATATGCTAATACACAAACAAGAAGAAAATATAGAGACTGTAATGAAGTCACATTGTTTTATTGGCAACCTCTCTACCCAGCCGGCCATCAGCAGGAGGGTCCTCCTACATTAGCCTGGTCCTGCTCAAAGTTTCTTCCTGTTACAGGGGAGTTTTTCCTTGTCACTGTTGCTTGTTAAGGGTCAGGTCGTGGGATTCTGTAAAGCACCTAGAGACAATTTTGATCGTAACAGATGTTATACAAATAAAGATTGATTGATTGATTGATTGATTGATTGATTGATTTAACCTTGTCTTGTTCTCAATGATGAGTTCATGACACCTGACACCTGATAGCATCCATTAATGTATGCGGAAACATGAAATGATGCAAAAATATGTAAACCATGTGATTAATCTCTTTCTCTCCCTGGGATCCATATCATCTCTCTACATAATTCAGCATCTGACTCATTAATAAATGATAGTCTCTTGCCCTTCATCTCCTCCTCCTGTTCTCTGGACCTGAGTGAAAACAAGCACATGTACTTGTACCAGTTAAAGACACCGGGTTACAGACAGAAGGCGTGTTTGCACTAAGTTCCTGGTAAATACTGGGGGCAGGGACTTTACAAGAACCGTTCCTCTTGATGGTCGATCGTGACGTCACCTGGTTCAGATGCCAAAAGCAAAAATAACAACAGTGAGGAAGGAGGTGAATGTGGATGAGCTGAGGTGGGATATTCCAGGAGAAGATTATGTTTGACAGCTCCCAGAAGTCTGTAGTTATAGAGTTTTGCCCTTGTGACTTTTTTGTTGCGATCTTTCCTGGAAAACTGTATTAGTTAACCCACCGTTGTGTTCATAAACATTAAACAGCACTGTTGAGTTGTGACATATAAAATACAAAAACAGACAGGCGACTGCTATGTTTATAGTTGTCTCCTCCTGGGTCACTTCCTCCTCTAGATACAGCCAATCTCCACCCAGGTGTTTTCTAGGGCCGATCAAAATACCTACCATTAAGCAGAAACCCGGTTAGGCCCCTTGAAAGTTCCTGTAAATAGCCATTTGTGGGAGGTTCCTGCTGTGGAGACACGGACCAACGGCCCCATATTGCCCCGAACTGTTGCAATTGAAATGTGCCTAGACTCTGGGATCCCGGCTGCAGCCCTGAGCCATTCAGGCCCATAAAGAATGAAAAATTTTAAACAAGAGCAGCAGCAGTGTGACTGGTCCTCAAATCCTTTTTTCTTTTGTTTCTTTTTATTGACTGCTTTATCCCTTTTGGGGTCACAGGAAGGATGCTAAAGCCTATCCCAGCTGTATATGAATGATCACAGGCCCTATGTGAGCATTTGGGGGTTCAGTGCCTTGCTTAAGGGTACCTTGGTGGTGCTCTTAATGTGTGTATTTATATAACTAAACAGCCATAATAGAGCAACAATATTTAGGAATATAACCGTTGAAAAGATTTTCAATTGTCACATCAACTGTGATGGTTCGTTCTTAGAAAATATTCCTCCTGTGTCCTTGTGGGGAAGTCAGCGGACTAGTGAAGGACCTTGGCCAGATTACAGGCTGTGATGATACTGCACTTTGAAAGATTATCCTCTGCACTTTGGCAAACTAACCCACCACACATCTCAACACCAAACAGATGTCATCATCTTTTCAACCATATTAAAGGCGATCATTGGTCTGAAAGCCAGGCTTTGACATTGATTTCACCATTGATTTCATTCATAGTTAGTGCTGAGTGATGGGTGTTGGGTGTTGGTGCGTCATGGTTGTTAGAGCAGACTCATGGTTGGAGCTGAGTTGTGGTTGTGGGCCCTGAGTCATAGTTGTTGGTGCTGAGTCATGGTTGTTGCAGCTGAGTTATGGTTGTTGGTGTTGGGTCGTGGTTGCTGTTGCTGAGTCATGGTTGTTGGTGCTAAGTCATGGCTGTCGGAGCTGAGTTGTGGTTGCTGGAGCTGAGTTATGATTGTTGGTGCTGAGTTATGGTTGTTGGAGCTGAGTAATGGCTGTTTGTGCTGAGTCATGGTTGTTGGTGCTAAGTCATGGCTATCGGAGCTGAGTTGAGGTTGCTGGAGCTGAGTCATGGTTGTTGGTGCTGACTCATAATTGTTGCTGCTCTGTCACGTTTGTTGCTGCTGAGTCATGGTTTTTGCCACAAATTTACCATTTAGCATCAGTGTTAGCCTGTGTTTGGGTGTGATATGTTCAGTTCTTTAACTGTGCTACAGGTAGACCGGTTGATGAACTTGGACCATGATGCCTTCAGAAATCTGAGCCTCTTAAATATTCCTGCATCCGTCAGTGAAGCTGAACGGAAGATCGTATCATCACATACGTTTGTCAAAGGATGAAAGAGAGCAAATGAGGAGCTAATGAACTTTTAAAATTTTGGTAGTTTAGTGAACTTTGATATGAAAGTATTAAAGTCCTAAAGATCAGTCGTCTCACAGATTATTATTATAATTATAATCTAAAAGTTTCAAATAAGAAGTCTGACTGGACAAAATTAAGTCAATCAAAGCAGTAACAATATTATAATTATATAATATATCACAAAAGTTAGGTAAAAATCCCCAGATTCAAGTTAGACAAGTAATTAGGATGTTCTGAAGCTACAATCAGACATCTATAAAAATTTAAAATGAAATATTTTTTAAGACCTAAACTGGATAAAAACAAAAGCAACAGTCTCTATTCTCAGAAAACACCTTTAACAGCTGTTTTCATGTATCCAATAAAGAAAAGTAGTCGGGGAGCTGGTAGGAGTGGTTAAGGGGTGACGTAGGCACGGCAACGGTGGCTTTAGTATCAGATACAACACAATAGAGACCATTAGAATGTTTCTGTTGTGCCTCGCAGGGTTGGTCAAAATGCAGCAAAATAGGACGTTGTAGCAACAGAAGGAAGGTGAAGACTAACATCACCGTTTCCTATGATGAGGGTCCGAACTGAGGGTCGGAGGAGCCCTGTGGTTTCCATCCTGGCCCTGGACCAGTGGACCAGCTCTACACCCTTGGTACAGTGTTGGATGGAACAGGGAAGTTTGCCCAACCCCATGTACACAGAGGCCCCAATGGGGGAATTTATGGGGAGGAGGGACCCTTACTAAGGGCCATCCAGGTAATCCTGGTTAGAAAAAGAATGTAGAGACCAGGTAGGCCTAATTTTTTTAGTCAACTTTCTAAAGTTCATCTGAGAAACATGAGCATTAATATTAAACTGATACCCAAACATCTGCAACCAGAAATAGAACACCAATCAGTCAGCGGTTACTAAGATTACCGGCAATACAAAATGATATATTACCTTGGTCATCTAGTTAAAAATATGGTCTTCTTCTGAAACAATCAGACGTGACACTGACCTCTGACCTCGGAAGAGAAGTGGGCGGAGTGGCGGGTTATGAAGAGCTGAAGCTGCGTGTCCAGGTCGCAGCGTCCAAGGTCCACATTCCAGGATCGAATTCCTGCCAGAAGAACCAATGAGTGGCAGAAAACACACACACACACACACACACACACACACATACACACACACACAGTTGTCCAGTTGACTGGACATGTCTGATTCAGAATGAAAACAATTCGGATTATTCAGATGATTTTTCTTTCTTAAATCCACCCTCCTCAGAGAAAATGAGCTCAAACCTCAAAAGCCACGAGGATCAACTCTGAATTCACACAGGAAGCTCAGAGGCCAATATTTAGAGCTGAAACCTCAAAGCGACACCAAAGACACAACAAACGGCTAAAAGTGTTAGCCCTATAAAGATGATCTGTGCTACGATACTCACGTTAAACTACACTATCCACAATACTTCTCATGTTTGGTGGAGCCTGTTTATTATATTCAAACCCTCCCATTTGATATGTACGTAGATTAATGTTTAGCAAAAAAGATTATTTTATTTTATTTAATCTTTATTTATATAGTGTCTTTTACAATCAAAATTTTTTCTAGGTGCTTTACAGAATCCCAGGGCCTAACCCCAAACAAGCAACAGTGGCAAGGAAAAACTCCCCTTTAACAGGAAGAAATCTTGAGCAGGACCAGGCTCATGTTGGGGGACCCTCCTGCTGATGGCAAAAAAGAAGATTGATAGATTTTTGTCTAAGTTTAATTAAAACATTCACATTCTTTGATTCAGAATTCCTATGCTAATTTAGCACTGTCATGCAAGACCAATTAACTAACTAAAATAAGCTCAACAGCTGTATGAGAGTCGTTGCCATGGTGACACTGAAGCGTTGGTGCACAATAGCCAGGTGTTTGAGGTCCAAATACAAACATGCGCTGTTGTTTAAAAGGCTAAAGAATCACTTCATAGCCGGTGAAAAACTAAAGCTGCGTCACAATACAGAGCAAACCGCATTATTTTAGTGCGCTGACGTCACAGTCACGACTATCAGCGTTTAAGACCAGGTGGACAGATCCCACCGCTCGTCACCTTCACAACCTGACGTGATGATTTTAATTAACTTAATTAACTGTAAAATTTATACTTTATTTCTTTGAAGAGAACGCACAGGTGACTTTAAAAAAACAAATTCAAAATGCTGAGAAATAAGTGCCCTCTCGGGACACGCGTGTACACGCACGGCTGCTGGTTTAATGTTAATCCGAAATTCCTGGTGTTGACCCGCCAAGATATTAGTGGTAATAACCGGACTGAAGAGTGTTGGTGTCGATCTGTCCCATGGTGCAATGCTGCTGCCGCTGCAGCATTCTGCGTCACTCCGCCGCACGGACTCGCTCACCGCGCTCGATGTGCGCCCGGGCGGCGTCCAGCTGCAGCTCCGAACCAATCTCTCCGATCACCACCAGCAGGTAGAACCGGCGCCGGCTGAATTCACCCAGCCTGTCCTCGGAATCTGGAGAACCCTCGTCCTCCTCCAGCACGGGGAGCATCTCCATGGCAACAGTCCCCAGAACCGACGCCGGGAACGACTCCATCGTCATGACAACTGCCTGAGTGCACGAGCAGAGTGAGGGTAGAGTGAAAGCGCGTGCATTTGTGGGGGGCAGGGCTTTCAAAATATTTGTTCACGCAGAATGAGTTCGCTTTATAAAGTAAGTGCCGCTGGAGCCGAAGGATACTGGGTAATGTTTCTGCCTAACGCGCGACTGAATGGACATTTGGTTCCTTTGTGACAAAAACACACACCGGGAGTGAATATTCAGTGTTTAAAGTGACGAAGGTTTGTTCAGCGTACCTGTGGTGACAGTCGTCCCAGGCGCGTGGCGCCACCTAGTGGACAGAACGGGTGTTCCATCGCAAAACGTTTATTAACAGACGGTTAAAGCTAAAACTCGCGTTAAAATCTAATTAGTTCTAGTTTGACGCAATAAAAGATTTCATCTATCATATTATGGATGGGTGGGTGAGGGTCTTCTCGTGACATGGTCACTGCAATGTTGTTTTTTGTTTTTACTCGTGTTTCCCTAAATTACAGTTCAATACAGTTGTCACTTGGGAATTTGTAATCTTTCACCTTTGAAACCCTAAAATGAAACTGGAGCAAAAATAAAGTCATGTAAAACAATTCTGGAATTGTTTTTATCCAAGAACTCTCATAAGCTCTAGATTATTTTCAGAATTCAGTTGATATTCTTGACACTTGAGGCAGATGCAATGTTAGCTAAGCCTATATAAATAGTGTATTTTTATAGCAGCAGCCTCTCTGCTCAGCCAGAGCCCCCCCCCACATCAGCCTGGTCCTGATGAAGGTTCTTCCTGCTACTGGTGTTTGTTGGAGGTCAGGCCCTGATAGTTTGATTTTAGCAGACACTATATAAATAAAGATTGATTGATCGATCGATTGATTAATTAATTAGCAACACTTTAATAGCAAACCTGTAGCTAAAAGTTTTGTGAATGAACCTAATGTAAACTAGCCTCATTTCTGATAATTGAAACAGTAAAAACAGTTGAGTGGTCTACATTTATTCTGTCAGGTTACAGATGTGAGATTAACTTTTGAAATCAGAAAAATATTCCATAAAACCAAAGTCCTACAAACAAATAGAAAAATGTACATCAGAGCAAATAATTTAGACTATGATGAGGACAAAGTTTGGTCAGTGATGATTAAAGATGAACACATGACAGAGGATTAAAGCAAAGTTCTGATTTCAGGTCAGATTCAGAAAATTTTCATCAGTTTATCTTCTGTGTTTACAGACATGAAATCAGGATTTTCATCCATATTTTATATTTTGCATGATTGAGTTTTTCTTTATTTACTCACTGAGCAGAAACAAAAAGCTTCAGAGGAAATGTTAATGAGACACTACACAGAAAATACTTCATTTCATTCAGGTAAGTGTGCTTACACACACACACACACACACACACACACGCACACACGCACACACACACACACAAATAGAGGAAGTATACAAAAACAAACAAAAGTGCACACTAAATAGGAAAGCTACACACTCAAATATCCTGCACTCAACCCACAATGCACCATGTTGACATTAGCATGATGTTAGCATGTGCACAGCGCTAGAGGCTAACCTCGCTGATTCCTGTCGTTCGAAGGCGCCGACCTCCAGCGGTCTCCTCAGCTCCTCTCAGTTGTTCCTCTGCAGGGCTCCCTGGGCAGCAGACGAGGCTGCAGTTTGGAAGGTTTTACTGGTGAAAACACCCTGAGAAAATTCCTGCTGAGCCTTGTGGAAACTGGCACCAGTCCGGCGGTACAAACCGTGAACCTGGATACAGAAGAGGATGGCTCAGCGGCTCTTTGTGTAGAATCAGATGAGCTGAAACTAACTGAAGGAAGCTCACGCTAATGTTAAAATCATTAATGATGTGGAAGAAAAAGCTCAGTTGGTTCTCAGTTGACTTCACATTAAAAGGTCAAGATACTCAGATTCATAACTCAAAGGTAAATCAGTAAAAGCTGCTGTTCCTGCAACGTTCTTACCATTTTGAGCAGGACAACTGACAGCGAGGCGCAGAAGGTAAAGAGGATCGCCACGATGATCATGATGGCACCCACAGCTTTGTCTGTTCTGAGACTAGAGAGCGCCGTCACCCAACCACTGCGAGAGACACACACGCACACACATCTGTATAGAGCAGCACCACAGTCCACAGGAATTGGCTGTACTGCAGTGCTGTAGTACAGTAGCTTTAATACACTTTCACTTTAATACTGTAGCACTATGATGAAAGCAGCATCAACATTTAGAGGTATTGTCAATTCTTATAATCAATAAAAAAATATCTGACATATCAAAATGAATAAAGTCACATAAACATAAAAAAAATTTGCACTTCTGGTTAGATGCTAAACTGCATTTTGTTGCTCTGTACCTGTACATGTGCAATAACAATAAAGTTGAATCTAATCTAATCTAATAAACACCTGAAGTCTAACTTGGAAGCTAACGCTAGCTACTGTTAGCTAGAACTGGTCAGTAAATCAGAAACAACCCAGACGATTTTATGCAAAAAAAACAAATCATCTTCATCCTAAAATAATCTATATGAAGACAAACATTCTTCAGTTCTTTAGATTATTGGTTTATTATCAGTTTTTCATGTTTCCTTGTAGATTCTTAATGGTTTCATTTGCAGTGAACGACTGTAACAAAATAAAGGTAAAGGAGAAAGCAGCAGAAACAGGAAGCAGCAGAAACTTACAGAGACAGCAGCAGACAGAGAGGCAGCAGGAAGCTGAGAGACCAGAGCAGCTGAAAGAGTCAGGGACTCATGGAGGAATCATCTCTCCCCAGGAAATCTGCTCAAATACATCAAACTGGCTAGAAATTGAGGCATTTTCGCCATCATGAGGTTGAGGAAGACGTGTGCTGCATGAACGAGGAGAAAATTGGTCACAAATCACAAACACTCACCTGTTCCCCCAGCTGGGGATGCCGACAGCCTGGATGATGAAGATCACCACTTGGCAAAAAAACACAAAGAAGAAGAAAAAGAAGCTGACGGAGCTGTCGGTCCTAAAAAAGAAGAAAGAAGCACAGTTCTTTTTGGGTGGGACTTCAACTCTCAATGTGTCATTACTGACTCTCTGGACTAGTAATGACCATCATCATCACCACCACCATCATCATAGCATGCCCACAGTTTTTTCCCCAACAATGAAGCATACTCACTTGAAGGCCTTATAGATGGGTCGGTACCAGCAGAGGAAGGAACAGGGCGTGAAGAGGATGAACCAGAGGATGGAGAGACCAAAGTCGATACCTTCACTGGAGTCCCGGATGAAGAAGGCGAGGCAGGCAAGGACGTTGAGGAACAGAGTCACACAGTTCACTGAAGAACACAGAACAGTCACAGTTGGCAACAACGTGAAATGGAGGGGCTCTAACTGTCTGTCACCACCTCCTCCAGCTTTCAACTCTTGTTCAGATAAACACGTGAACAGGTTCAAATATCTGTGAACAAACAGCAGCAGTTCTCCTGCGGACCTGCTGGGCTCAGCCCACCAGTTGGCAGGCTGGTCAGGCCAGAGGTACTCACACATCCACAGGTAGTACATCATCTTACAGACCCTTTGGTACTCTGAGGGGATCTCCTCTGAGAAGTCCTGGTAGAAACATGGTTTGATGGGGAAGTTCTTGGGCAGAGGAGGCCAGTTGTTCACTTTACCTGCCAGGACAAAAAACAGAACTTCCTGCTTTAAAAGAACGTGTTGATGAACCACCACTGCTGCAGCGTTACTGCTGTTTGTGCCGACCTGAGGCTCCTCTGCTCTGCAGTTCTTGCTCCCTGCGATCCAGCGCTGCAGCCTTCCTCTCCAGCTCCTCCTGCTGCTTCAGCAAGTTGGCCTGAGCAGCAGCAGCTGTGGCCTGAAACAGGATCAGGAAGCTGCCAGTTTACATCCACGATGCCCTCTAAATTTACAGCTTATCCAGATCCAACATTGCTGCCTCACCTGTGGGCCTGGCTCAGTGGACGGCTGCAACACCGCCGGCTGGTATGGAGAGCTGGAGGTTGCTGCACTGTGAGTGGCCAGACCGTCCTGGGATGGTTTCAAGGAGAACATGAGAATGTGATGAGGATGAGGTTGAAACGTAACACAGAAAATAAGAGGAGGATGTTACTGTTTGGAATGGGTTGTACTGGTCCACTGGTTCTATGCTGGAGCTGGTCACCTGGGTGACTGAGGGGTCCTGAAAGAGCAGACGATCTTAACATTTTTCATGTTCTGGTACAGAATAAACCACAGAGATACTTCAGAGCAACGTTAGATTGTTCCTGTGTGATTTTAGAAGATGTTTTAGTTCATTTCTGTGTCTCCATCTCCATCAAGCAGCAGCAGAAGCAAACATTTCTCAGTATGTACTGGACTCAAATCCATCATCTCGCACCACCAATCACCAGTGACCACTGCTTCAGACCCCTTCTGAGAGCCTCCTCCAAACACCTTGACTCAGCTGAGCATTATCACCTGCAGGACTCAGACGTGAATTTTGGCCCAATGTTAAAGTTTAAAGCCATCAGACCTGGGGAGATCTTTCCTGGAGGGTCTGGAGGATTTTCCAGAGTGTTCTGAAGATCAAAGCTGGAAATGTGTGCAGCCTTCATTGTATGAAAAAACCTTCGAGGGCAACAGATTGGAACTTCCTGAAGAGTCTGATGTTACTACAATGACTGGATCAAGTCAACTCTGATGGTCACACTGATCACACACTCACCGATCAAACACACACATCCATTATACACACATGTGCTGAGGCCATCAGAGTTAATGGTTTTACTATCCTTACCTTTTAATCTTATGTCTAACTAACCAACAGACATATTTTTGGGGGATCATCAGTCTAGGTCTTAGAGGAGAATAACCTGAAGTAGGCAAAACACCACTAAACAAATAACAACAACTGATATTTACAATATTTTAAGTTGCTTTTTTGTGTCTGCATATCCTGAGGTTGAAGAACAAACTGGTCTGATGATCAGCAAGAAGAGCTGAGAGGCTGTTCATGAAGCTCCTGTTGTTTCAACTGAAGTTCTCAGAACCAGAAGCTTTTTTAGACTTTAGACACTTTGTCAATTCACTCCATGTTTTGAACATACAGATGAACTGAAATACCGTTTCTCTTCTCTCTAGCTTATCGTGTTGTAAAAACCAAAGTAAAATTAAAAATGAATAGAATAACATAAAATAACAATATAAGTGAGGCAAAAAAGGAGGTCAAATAAGGTGCCAAAGACATGAATGTGCATATATTGCAATACAATGAAGTGAGGTAGGTAGGTAGGCTCTCTGACCTGTTGAGTTCACCAACCAGCAAACAGGCATCGCAACACTATCACACATCACTGACTCGCACCTGAGACGACTACTGACTTTGCGTGCACACTGTGACCTCATTTAATTCAAATATTTTATTCACCTTTTGTCTATATAATCTCTTAGTTGAGAAGGTTTTCAAGGACATAGTAAATATTTAAAAGAATCTGTGACATTTCACCAGTTCCTCTCATCAGAATCGCCCTGAGTTTACATTCTTGCAAATTTCCCCTGGTTGACACTTTGATCATGATGCTCCATAATCTTCTCTGTTTCATGGCAGAAGTATAAAACTATTTAAAATGCAGTTTTCTTCCAAATGTGCAACAGGTTTTCTACAGCAAAGCTGGAAAGTGGAAACCTACTAAGACGAAAAAGAATACAAAAGACTGTAAAAAAGTCTTTGGACAAACGAAAACTCTTCAGAATATTAACACCTCCGGGCTTCGACCTGTCACTAATTCATACAGCAAACAAGCAACCTGAGCGGAAGTGCGTTTGCACTCTGCCGAGAATCTGACTAAAGTATTCTCAGTATGGAATATGCATACACTCGGGGATTTAAAAGTAATATCAATTCAAGTCCAGTTAAATAATGTGATATAAGCTGCACTTATGTTTGTAACGTGGCTATTTCAAACTGACAAAAGTTTGACTTCCTGTAGCAGGCCAAGCGAATGACCCCGCTTGCTTTTCGAGCTAAGATGTCTGATTGGTTGCTCCTTTGACACTCATGCGATCACCAGCCAATGGTAGGCAAAATGTCGGCGGTAAGGCCCTCCTCAACACACACCCGACAAGTTTTCTGCGTTAGCTATTTTACGCTGTCAGAGGCCGTTAGCCCAGTGTAAACACAACATAAGCCACTTACGCTGAAGGGGTTCTCGTTGGCGGGCTCCGCAAATGGGTTGTCGTCGATCGCGGACATTTTGAATAAACTGCGTTGTTCTGTCCTCTGTAGATGATAGTCGACTGTTTGACTCCCTTCAGTTACTTCCTAGAATGAAAACGGACTGCGCATGCGTACTCACACCCCCGTGCTCCACCTATCGTTTTGAAACGTTACAATATTGTAATGAAATTCTTCTCGATTGTACAAAGCATTGAAATAAAGATTACAATTTTAAAGTGGTGAGTTTAAATATTTAGCTCTAATAGTGTGATAGTTTGGGCATTTCTCTTTATGGTTGCCACACCAGACGGTGGATCGAGTATCTGTGGCAGGTGATGCCGACAATTTACGTTGAATCATTTCCTACATCCTAAATTTAAATGCATTGCTTTCTTTTCACAAAACAATAATTACTTAACCAATGCCGCGTTGTTGCGTTTTCAAAAACCTTAAAAAGTTTTAATCCAAATTTACAACACCAACGTCATCAGGTGAAATGGGAAGTGAAGCGGATGTGACGTCGCCAGCGGTGGCTCGACACGTCGCAGCCATGGAGCGGGTCAGAGGTGAGATTTTCTTCTTCTGGGCTGATTTAAAGCATTTGTTTTTCCCGTAAAAGTCTGTGATCAATTCCAGTGATGGGAAAGGTTTCTGCTGTCCGTCTTGAATTATCAACGACGTTTCATCTTTCATGCCGGATCTCAGTCAGGCTGGATTCATTCGTTTTGTATAGGAGACTTTTTTTTTTTTTTTTTTTTTTTTTTTACTACAGTTGAGAATATTGAATCATAATAGCGTGATACATTGATTAAGATTAAGATTAAGATTAAGATGAACTTTATTCATCCCCGTGGGGAAATTGAATTATAGTAGCAGCGTATGCAGAGTAAAGAGACAGAAAAAAATAAATACAGATAAGATTAGAATGTTATAAGCATATATACAGCATATATTATAAGCATATATATAATATATACATAATATAATATATACATATTATAAGCATTATAAGCATATATACATAAATATAGAATAAATTAGAAATAAAATTACAACATGAACATTACACAGTTGTTGTTATTGGCTGGGTTTGGATGAGTTATATAGTCTGATGGCGGACGGCAGGAATGACTTCCTGTACCGTTCCTTGGAGCAGCGAGGCTGCAGGAGTCTGTTGCTGAAGCTGCTCCTCAGTTTGTCCACTGTGTTATGGAGGGGGTGGGAGGGACTGTCCATGATTCAGTTCAACCTTATTTATATAGAGGTTATTACTGTCGAGTATCGGTTATAAACATGACGGATTGTTATCTATGAAAACATGAGTTAACTGCAGAAACATGTTGAGACTCTGGACTTAAGAACCAATTTGATCCTCAGTGTTCCCACTGACCTGCGTGGTACAGAACTATGCCTGGGGGAAAGTGGGCGAGGACAGTGAGGTGGCCAGGCTGGTGGTCAATGGAGACCCTCTGACTGTCATCGAGGATGGGAAACCTTACGCAGAGGTAAGAAGAGTTCCTCTCATGCTGCTCTTCTTGATCTACCTGCCTGACATCAATGTTAGCTCCAAGGAGGCACAGCACACACCCCAACTGGGACAGATTTCTCCTGGTTATTTGTAACATCTCAAATGGTTCTTGCAAATAACTTGCAAATAATGGAGCTTGTGATCATCTGTTATTGGTTACACGGTGGAATGTGATTCTTCTTAGTGGCATCTCAGCGGATGATATTAATTAACCACTAATAAAAGCTGCTGGTTTAGTGGTGTTGGGATGCATGCTGGTGATTCCAGCTTGTCCAGTTTCTTCAGGGGTTGACTGATGACCATGATTCAAATGTTCATCAATAACGTTGAAACTACGTTTGCGTCTCTTCCAGTTGTGGATGGGTGCTCACCCCAAAGGTGACGCTCAGATTAAAGACAACCGTGTGGCTCAGACCACGCTGGGACAGTGGATCGCCAGCTTCCCTGCCTGCCTGGGTTCAAAGGTCAAAGACAAATTTCAGGGCCGGCTGCCGTTCCTGTTTAAAGTTCTGTCTGTGAACACGGCTCTATCCATCCAGGCTCACCCCAACAGAGTGAGTGGCAGGTGAACCCAGCACCATTATCTGTGCCTTTCTTCAGTAACACCACACTCTGCTCAGGAGTTAGCTGCTCGGCTCCACGCTCAGTTTCCCCAACACTATCCAGATGACAACCACAAGCCAGAGATGGCCATCGCTCTGACCCACTTCCAGGGCCTCTGTGGTTTCAGACCAGTGGATCAGATCCTGGGCTTCCTTCATTGTAAGTCCCAAAGCCTCCAGAGGAATTCCCACACCTCCATTGCATCTTCCTCCAGCTCCTTATGAACTCATGAATGTGTTTGCCCCATCAGCTGTCCCAGAGTTCCGTGCTCTTGTGGGCAATGAGGCAGCAGAGGAGCTGCAGTGCAGTGTGGAAGATGCGGTCCACACGAGACTGGTGCTCAAGAACTGCTTCACCAGGATGATGAACTGTGAGAAGAAAGTGTTTGTAGATCAGCTCAACATGCTGGTGAAAAGAGTTACGGAGGAAGGTGAGGAATATCAAAACCGGTTTTACACCACTTCAGCTGAGCCCAAGGAGGGAAAGGTTGGTGTTTGTTCTGGGCCGAGTGGCACCATGGGCTGTTTGCTCAGTGGTCGGGTATCAGGTGCAGTCTGGGAAGACATTTAACAAGAGTCAAAGATTTACCAGACGTCAAATAATGTACTGTTGTATTCCATTTACAAAATCAACAAGAAAGAGTGGTACTAACCTTTTCCACCCCTGCAGGAGCAGCAGCGAAAGACACTTCAAGCAGCAATGGTGACTTGTTGCTCCGCCTCCATTCCCAGTATCCTGGAGACATCGGCTGCTTCTCCATCTTTTTTCTCAACCACATCATGTTGGAGCCAGGCCAGGCCATGTTCCTGGGGGCCAACGAGCCTCACGCCTACATTTATGGAGGTGAGAGCGCATGTTTGGTTTTGCTGATGTTCATATTTTCAACAAGCAGGATGAGGCATTTTGAGAGTTTCAACCTTCTGAAAATGTTGCAGACTGCATTGAGTGCATGGCGTGCTCCGACAACACCGTCAGGGCTGGCCTCACTCCCAAATACATTGACGTCAACACACTGTGCGAGATGCTGAACTACAGCCCCGCCCCCGCGGCCTCCAAAATCTTTCTGGGTGTCCCAGATGGTGCTGACCCCTGTGTGACCGTGTACGACCCACCAGTGCCAGACTTCAGTGTCCTGAGGATACAGGTGAGAAACTGGTTGGTTGATCTGCATTTTTTTTGTTAGTTAGTTATTGGCGTGTTAGCTGACCTCCTCACCTGCTCTTGCAGATCCCGCCCTCCCTCCCACAGTACACCATCTCTCCGGTCGACAGCGCTAGCATCCTCCTGGTTACCGAAGGCCACGCTACAGCAACGTGTGCTACAGGCCTCTCTGAGATCATGCTGAGGCGGGGCACCGTCCTCTTTGTATCGGCCAATGAGAGCATTTCCTTGGAGGAGGTCTCGCCGGTGGGGGTAACCATGTTCCGCGCCTGCTGCCTGCTGTAGCTGAGATCTGCTAGATTCTCATGGTTCTGTTTGTACTGAGGAAGACCAGTGGTGTTGAGTACTGTGTCGTAGGTGTTGTACTGAAGCGTCCTTACCTGAATCCTGTGTTCAGGTAAGGAAACATAAATCCCGTTCCGCTGTCTACTGACAGCAGCTGCGCCTTTTTTGTCTACAACACTGTACAACTTTAACCTTCCTGCTGGTGAGCTGGTTCTGCTTGGTTCTAATAAATGTTAGTTCTGTTATCTTTACCTCTGCATATGACAATTGGAGGTGTGAGTATTTCACTGTCACCAGCATCACCAGTGCATGTCGGTGGGTGTGGCCAATTATGTCCCAATGCTGCAGTAATTTATGGTGTTAAAGGAATGTTTGAAGACATGTTTTTCAGAATAAAGGTAAACAAATTTTATACATTTAAGTCAGAATTATAAGAGAAAACTGTAGGGAGTTTTGTTGTTTAATTTGTATCTTCATAAGAAAAATACCTTTCAGACTGATGTCATTAAGATTAAGATTAAGATGAACTTTATTCATCCCCGTGGGGAAATTGAATTATAGTAGCAGCGTATGCAGAGTAAAGAGACAGAAAAAATAAATACAGATAAGATTAGAATGTTATAAGCATATATACAGCATATATTATAAGCATATATATAATATATACATAATATAATATATACATATTATAAGCATTATAAGCATATATACATAAATATAGAATAAATTAGAAATAAAATTACAACATGAACATTACACAGTTGTTGTTATTGGCTGGGTTTGGATGAGTTATATAGTCTGATGGTGGACGGCAGGAATGACTTCCTGTATTATTGATTAAAAATAATTTATTTGTTAATGGAGTTATTATTCTTGATCACTGCTGATCTTTACACCGCATGTGAAGTATGGAAGGCACTAAAACATTTACAGCTTTCTTTAAAACCTGTTTATTAGAATGTTTCTGAGTGAATATTTGTTACAGATTTTAGTTTGAACACTGATCATGTTTGCACACAAATCTTTAAAGTGTTTATTTTCAAGAGAAGAGGTTTTTGATTTAAAAGTAGCTCAGACCTAAAACCATATATGTTGAATAAAACTTGTTCTGTTGCACCAGTGTTTCAGCTTATTCTTTGATGGCACCACCAGATAGCTCTGGTACACTGGTTCATTATCATTAACACTTAATTCACCAAAGAGATAATATGACATAATGTGGAATTCATGAAGTTTCCTTTTAAAATTCTGAAAATTAACATTTGGAAGAAGATTTATTTTATTACCTGATATAAATTGTCTAGAATACACTGTCGGCCCGCAGTGCTTCCACTGGGCGGCGCTGTTGTTTAAGTCCTACTTTACTATTTCAGTTGCTCTAGTTTCAATAACACTCAAAGTAAATTTGTGTCTGCAGATCATCTCTGCTGTGCGCTGAAGTGCGCTAAAGAGGGCCTGCAGAGCGCGCAGATCTTGCAATACATCATGGACTCTGTAGTTCACACCCAGCAGCTCTTTGACCAGAGTCTCCTGCTGGAAGTTTTGCAAGTGGCGGCCCCTGAGCATTTCCCGAGCCAGAGTCAGAGTGTCGACACAGTGGACTCAAACTGCACCCTGAGGTCCATCTCGTCGAGGACCAGTACCAGCAAGGGGCCGTCTAAATTGCGGATGTTGTGGCTGACGAGTGGCTGATGGATCATTCGTTGGTGGGGATGAGCTGGCGGTGGAGGTACAGCTGGCCCTGGTGGAGCCTAAATCCAGTCACCTTTGCTGCATCAGGTTGCAGCGAGCACTGTGGAATGACGTACAGGTTGAAGGAGTGACCTCCGCTCACTGTCGCCAGCTGGATGATGTCAGAACTTTGACCTGCAGCCAGAGAAGACATTATGTGAGTCAGACCTCCATCCTGCTGCACCAGCAACCTGAAAGTGGCGTGAATTTATGGCCACAGGCAGCATGTTTGGTTACTGATGGCTAAAAGTGAGCAACCACATCCACCATCAGTGTTTCTTACATGAAGACAGAGGAAATCGCCAGAAATAAACACTTAAGCACCAGTCGATTACTAAATTTAATTCAGTTTCATCCCTAACTCTTAAGACAAAGTTCATTAGTAAAAAAACAAAAGACGTTTTGGTACATTTAACCATAGAAAGTGAGATTGTACATCGTTTAAACAATGAGTTGAACCCTTTAGTCCTTTCTGTAGATAAATACATGCAGATTTCTGCAGTTTTCATCATTCCGCTGGTGTTAGAAGTGTTGACATCATTTGGAGATAGGCAGAGCTCTTTATTTTAATTGATGTGAAGTAAACTCTTTCTTTAATTCAGTTTACATGCTTTTCGCTGTTGGTTTTACTTTTAAACTTAGAAACGCGGCAGTCGAGAAAAACCGCCTCCCGGTTTGATAGAGACAGTTTAGAGTCCAGTTTAGAGCCCAACTCGCACAGTCCGCTCGTCTCCAAATCAAAGAAATCGAGCGTCTATCAACACTTTCTACTTCGGCCGGAATCTTGCATCACATTTTGACATTAATGCAGCCCGAATGTCATAATCTTTTTAATATTTTCCAAAGATTGTCTGTGAAAAATTGACAAATTATCTTCCACCCGCGCACGCGCAGAACGCTTTCCGAAATAGGTGAACGGTTCCCATAAATGTGCCTGAAGAAAATGATTTACAGGAACGGTGTCCATGGTTGCAAGAGTGATTCTTTTATGCTGGGGTTTTGACAGTGGCGAACCGTGCATTTCACACCTAGGCCTTCAGTAGTGCTCCGTCTGAATCACTCAAACCCTCATTAACCATTTTCGTTATTTAAAAAAAAACCAGAACATTTTATTATGCATAAATGAACCTTGCGTTGCATATAGAAAATTTAAACGCCTCAACTGAATAAATAAACAAGTGTACAAGTCTCGTTCTGCAACTACAGCATTAATTAAAAAGCATTTATAATAACGCCATAAACTTGGAATGATAGCAACATTTCAATCACCAAAAAATCGGATTATTTGGAAAAAATATAATTAACATGATTCGGATATTTTTAGAGAAGGCCTCGAAAGCCCTGACAGCCCACCACTGGGTTTTGGGGGGGGGGGGGGGGGGGTATATAAATATTATTTATATTAATATTTAATTATATTAATATATTAATATGAGACCAGAATGGCACCATTTAATCTGACACCAACACCACCTTTTCAGGAAGAGCTTGTTTACAAGTTCAGGCTAAAATGTTTAGAGAGACGGTCACCTTCAACAAAAGCCTGAACTCAGTCCATCAGAATTTTATCCCGGTATATGTTTGGTTCATGATGATCTTTGCTGCTGCTACGATTTGGCTCAGCCTTGAGGATTATGATCTGTTCTCTGGTCTGTTCTCTTTTACAGCATTGATGCAACAACTCCAACTCACTGGCTGCAACTTCAATGAGGAAAATCTGGCCATTTTCAGAATTCTGTCAAGATGATAATGTTAGCCTCAAGTTCTTTCAGTGTTTTAGTGAGCAGAAACAAAGCTCCATATTACCAATGTTTACCTCTGATACTATAATAACGATGCACAGACAAACTTCCACTGAGACCTGCTGACCCAAAAAGTCTTGCTACTGTGCTGCCTGGTTGTGCCGAATGTTAAAATGTCATGTCTAAACATTATATATAAGTATATGTTAAATGTAAATTTTAATTGTCTTGCTGAGTGTAAAAAGGCTCCACCTCAAATAGTGTTGGCTGTAAGCAATTACAGTTATCATCACAGACCAGAGTTGAGGTTACACACTATCGTAGTTTGCTGCCACTGTAGTACATCAAAGAAGAAATAACCCGGCCTGACTCTGGATGGATGGACCACATTGGAAGGACAATGAACCAAACCAGACCAAACTCTGCTGCCTTATTGAACTTGCTACTGCTGGTTTTTCCTTAGTTGTCTCTACATCTAAGCTGACTTTTCCCTATAAAAATATTCTGACATGGTTTTCTATTTTCATCAGCAGTTTAAGGGAGCATATTTGATAGTTCAATGGTACCCCGATCAAATCATGGTCCCAGCGACACAGCATACGCTTACACATACTTTATGTGTAATAAACAATTTGGAATGCATGGAGCAAACATGGTCATGAAAGTGATGAGGTACTGCCCATGTGCGGAACAAACAGTAGCACTTTTCGGTCATCAGAACAGGTCAGAATGACTGATTTGAGATGATTTGTAGCACTTAATGTTGTCCTAGCATCATCCTTCCTGGGCTGTGGCCTCAGTGCTTTAGGCCAGAGGTCAGATGATCTAAATGATGCCCTCCAGGGATGATAGGCCTTCTGGTGCTCCATCTGAAAGTCCAGTAAATTCCTGTGGTCTACAAACATCATCCAGCTGCCACACAGGTTATTGGTGGAGTTTCTCAGAATGGTCACCTACTGCTTCATGGACTCTGCCTCCTAACGACAAATCAGCTCTGAACTTAAATCCTGGTAGATCTGTTTGGTCCTCTGAAGAGTTGGGACATGGTTTTACCAAGAGAGGAGAAGAAGAGGTGCACAGCATTTGGTGGCGTTTGTGGTTTCGTCAAGTAGAATTGGAAAACGGTTGAATCAGTGACAGGATGTTTAAATTGATCAAACACACCAAGTGGTGTGCACCACTCTATATCCCACACAGGTCTCTGAAGATCTTCTTGGACAGCTTCTTGGAACTTTGCGTTCTTGACTCCTGCCCAGGCATTTTGAAACACCCAGTCGCTGATGTCCACTTTGTTGACAGGGACAGTCAGCGCATGTCTCTAGATTTAAAAAAGTCACAACAATGCACTTTAACTATCATTTCAATTTGTGCTTCTGTTTTTTTTTTTAACAACTAAAGTTCTGTATAACTAAGGAAGGTGGTCTGTTGGGATGCCTGTTGAATTCTGGTCTGGATAATGGTAGATTGTTTAACCCTTCTTAGCCTTCAACACACTATAATATAATGTCAAAGTTCAAAGAAATTATAAGTTAGCATCAGCCATCATGAAAATGACATGAAAGGCTTTGCGATCATTCTGTTTTCACTTTTCTACCAAACCTTTGACAGTTTTTGTCAGACCTGGTTCCAATTGAACTTTTCTTCACTTTCTATAAGTAATGACTTCGGTCTTGAATCACAAATACACCATATGAGGATACATTATTTTAATATCTTGCTGAAAACATGATTGCCTATTACAGTATTAGTGATGTTGCAGAAGTGGAGTTTCAGTAGGACCTGTTGGTTCTCTCAGATCTCCAAAAGAGGCCAGAGTTCACAAGTTCACACATCTCATCCTCATCATCAACCATCTTTCAATGCTCATTCGGCCAATGATGAAATGTCACAATGTTGGAGGTCTTTTGGAAAGTAATCGCCCATCCAGCCCTGATTCAGGACAGTGTTTCAGTGAAATTTGAACCCACAGGAATGAATGGGAAAAATCTGAATTGAAAAATGTGTTCCAAGTTGAAGGACACACCCCCCAGACCTACACAATCATCATAAGTCAAACATCCATTTGTGTCTAGATTCATCATGACCTTACTGTAATACCAATAAGGGTTTCTTGGGGAGGCACTTCTCTGAGCATGTTCTTACCCTCCAGTTTGGGATTTACCTATGGGAGCTAGAGTTGGGAGTCATGTGACCTTGAATGTGTAAATGTGGCCAGTCCCATTGAAACAGACAGAAAATACTATTCCTTTAAAAGGTTGATTGAATAATCAGGCAGAACAAAGACTGTGTCTCTACCTTAGGCAGTAAAATGGGCAGTTTTAGTTCAGAGTCTTATGCCAGGTCAGCTACATTGTCACAGCCTTGAGCTTTTGTGAAACGGCCAAAGTTCCTATC
Organism: Takifugu rubripes; assembly: GCF_901000725.2. Classification (NCBI taxonomy): domain Eukaryota; kingdom Metazoa; phylum Chordata; class Actinopteri; order Tetraodontiformes; family Tetraodontidae; genus Takifugu; species Takifugu rubripes. Next base: position 6,013,236 of record NC_042293.1, on the reverse strand, counting down.
ACCAATGAACCAGTTGCTTTTACGTTTAGCTTTGCTCCCCTTTCTTGAGATGACGTCCTCAAAGTCGTCATCCCAGTTTCTTCTACCTTTTATCCTATTGCCTCAACAAAGTTCTCTACAGATTCCTTTTGCTGTGTTGGTTTACAGCAATGACATATCTGCATCTTAAACATGAATAATGTTTCTTTCATCTTTAAGGTTCTTTCATGCTTGACTTTAGTGTTCTTTTGTAAAACGCACATTTAAGCAATATATGTATCAAAGCATCCCAGGCTTTGATGCCTATTTCTGTGATGTACTTTTTTCTCCCAAAATAACAGATGTTACAGATTTTAATGGTTTTACATTTTTTCATTAATTTTGATGTTACAGATTCCGGAGTGACTTTGACCTTTGATCTTCAAAGGAACATAGGTAGAACATAGGTCAAGATCAAAGCCAAGGGGCCTTAATAATAAAAGGACAGAGGGAATCACACCATAAAGCAAAAATGTGATTTTGGACTCTTAAATAAATTTGACTTAATTTTCATTTGCTTTGGAAACTATAAACAAATCATGACTAGATCTCATACTTTGATCTTTGTTTGTTCTGTGGAAGGTTTCCTGCTTCTTTAAAGGAATTGTAATAATTGCAGTAAGACTGACCCTATCGCTGGGTAATGCACCGGTAAACATATGAAACAGCAAATGTTACAGAGCGCGTACCTATCACAAACATATACAATTTAGCTGTAAGAACTGGGAAGGAAAATGACTACTCTCTAAATTCTAGTTTGTACTGTAGAATTGATCTTTACTCTCATTTAGTGTCATGGGCACCACACAGTTGTCCACCGGAGGAGAGGGGGGGCTGCATTGGGTTGACAGCAGAGCTCCAATTTCAGCAGCTTGCTCTAGTAACAGTGCACACCTACTTCACAGGTGAGCACTACTGTGGGTGTCTCTGGTAGCCCGCTAGTGGAGCCCTTATCTGACCAAACAGGGTCAGATGTTCAACATGCAATGCTCATTTCTGAAAGGAGTCCGGTGAGTTTGTCGGGAAGAGATTTGTTGCGTAGGCAGCATGCTAGCATTTATTGTACTCCTGCTGGTTTGTTTCTCACCGTCCCTGACAATAAAGCCTTCCAGGCTGTCCAATATTTAAAATCTGTTATTCATTTTTAGTTTTTCTGGATGTTTCCAGATTTTAATCCAGCTGAAACCTTTGCCATGGTAAATATTCAAAGTATTGCTACGACGTCACCTCCTTGTGCATCCTTGATGTCTACTGTGAGACCTCTGATGGAGTGCTATTGTGTTGCTGCTGTTGATTCCTGTGCTAAGTACAATAATTTTGCGTCTTTATCCCTGCAAAAACAATTCAAATTTGGCCTGTGAAAATTATTTGATGGTTGGTTCTGAAGGTTGTGTTGCCAAATTAATTGACCAAAGAATCACAGATTCTTTACAGATTTCCTGATGTGTTGCCACACCTTAAAGTTGCCGTTGAGTGAGAAGATCAGAAGGTGCCACAGCCATAGCCTTTAGAGTGATGTCCTCACTTCTTTGAGTAGTTAATTGTTTTTGTTGAGGATTCCACAGAGTCTCTCTTAACCAGATCACTTTTATTCTACAGAAGGCACGTTTTCCTCCACTGTATGGGCCACCCTCTGATTTGTTTTAAGTTCCTAATGAATTATGGGCCAAACCTAAGAATCATGTGGGATTGCTGACTGCCTCATGTCAACTTAAACTGTTGGGGTCCAGGGTGGTGTCGGGGCGGGGGGGAGCTTCATTGCCTACAGCTGGCACTGTGGGTAGGCGCACCTGCGGGCGATTGCCACCTGGCTGCCTACTTAAGGAGGGAGCGCCTGCCCATTGGGGCCGGAGTGTCTTGTTGTCTCTGTCGCTGTCCTGTTTGATTCCCGGCACGGTCTCCATGCCATTCTGCTGGACCGGTGAGCGTGCCGTGCCTGGGTTCTCTGCAGTCCCGGAGGACTGCTTCTGGTTCGAGGACTCACCCAGGCTCCCCGCAGTCGTGGTGGACTGTTCCTGTTCCTGAGTTCTCAGCAGTACCGGTGGACTGCTTCTGGTCTGAGGACTCTAGTACTCCCTGCAGTTCAGGAGGACTGCGTCTGTCTTCGGGGTGTCCACGGTGCGCTCGCGGTCTCCATGCCGGTCTGCTGGACCAGTGAGCGTGCTGCACCCGGTTCCTGGGTTCTCTGCAGTCCTGGAGGACTGCTTCTGGTTTGAGGACTCTCCGTTGGACCCCATGAAGTGCGGATCCTACTCCTGAGCTACCCGCAGTCCAGGAGGACTTGTCTTTGTGTTGCCCCCCTGTAATAAAACTCATTTGGACCCTCTTACCACCGTGTTCTGGTCTGCTCTCGGGTCCTCTCTAAAACCCTTTTCGTAACACAAACCTAACTCTAAACTTCCAATGTTCAGGCAAAATAAATGACCCCAAAAAGCAATCACAGGAATAGAGGGTGTAATCCAGTCCCTCTTGGATCAGCATGTACTAGTGGAAACGAGAAGTCCATGCAACACTCCCATCCTCCCTATTCTGAAAAAGACCTGAAGAATGGAGGTTTGTTCAAGATCTACTAGCTATTAATAGCATTGTTGTACCTACAGATCCAATTGTGTATATGGCGGCCGCAACCCAGTTACCTTCCATCTGGCTTAAATAGCTCTGGGTAAGAGTGTCTCATCAGAATTGCTGCTGGCTCTGCATGAATATAGTGCATGTACTGCAGTTTGAAGAGATTCTACCATTGCCCAAACAAACTGAAGTTCATATTAATTTCACGTTTGAATTTGTCCATCACATTTTCCTTCTCTGGACTCTTGTCAATGATTCTAATCCAAAGTGGAAGAGTTATGGACAAATATTGCAGAAAAAGTGAGGGAGGGAGGGAGGGATGGACAGAGAGAGGAGGGAGGTGTGGAGGAGCTTCATCAGTAGCTGCTGGTCTGCAGGAGGTGTGAAATATGCCTGGCTGGTGGCGTTCCTGGGATTAATACGGAGGAGAAGACATTTGGCAGGAGGTGGATCCTCCGATCATCTGCTGCTGGGTCCTCAGAGGCTCCTCAAACCCGTGACTGGCTGGAGCCACAGCTCCCACATGCTGATGCCCCGGCTGCTCTGGACTCTGACGGCTGCTGCAGTGGGATTCATGCTGCTGCCCACACGTGTCCACAGGGAAGGTACAGCTAGTGTGTGTGTGTGTGGGTGTGAGTGAGCGAGAGAGAGAGAAAGAGTGTGTGAGTGTGAATGAGTGTGTGTGAGTATGTATATGTGTGTGTGTGAGCCTCCAGCTCTGTAGATAGAAGGTCTCTGTGGTCCAGACTAACTTGATGTTAATCGATGTTTTCATGCCTTTCACTTTATTCTGGATTAACAATCTGTCATCTGATAAAGTTCTTAGGTTTCTGTCATGAATCTGGTCCATCTCCAAGTTCTGGATGGTACTGTGACTGTTTGGTGCTCTTACATTCCCTTGCCGATTGTTGATCTGATGGTTCTCAGGTCAGCCGACAGCAGGAACCTGTGAAATTATCACTATGGACCATGACAGCAGCCAGCCCAGTAGGACCATCGCCCGACAGACTGCCCGCTGCGCCTGCAGGAAGGGACAGATTGCTGGTACCAGGAGAGCCAGTCCCGCCTGTGTGGACGGTGAGACCAGCTGTGGTGTTTGACTCTGCACAGCAGTTATTTATCAGTCATTATCAGCATCATCACCACCATCATTACCATTGTTATCCTCAGTTTTTAATCCCAGAATATTCATCCACCTTTGAGACCTTCAGGCTGTAAAAATCTGTGAATTGAGTAGTTGGTGGTGTCTCCTGTTCTTCCTCAGTTGATATCATCTGGCGCCGTCGTTGGTGTGACATGACTCCCTGTTTAGATGATGAATATTGTGACCTCCTGGTCAATCAGTCGGGCTGGAGCTGCACACAGCCAGGAGGCCGAGTCAGGAGAACTACGGTAAGATGAGAATCTGAAGGGGGACCTCCTTCAGCATCTTCAAACAGTTCAGCCCAACACAAACATGTACATGACAACAGTCTCTAGACGTCTCCTCCTATTTTAGGTTTAATGTTGAATTCCACTTCATTTTACCAGCAACTGTTGCTGTGGGTGATGGTTTCTCTTGTTGGTCACTGACACGGCTGATGTCTTCCAGGTCTTCCTGACAGCAACAGGAAAGATGTAACACCTCCTGAGTGGACAACCCTTATTCTCCAGGATAATCACTGACCTGCCAGATTAGATAAACTGGATTACAAAAACAAGGAGTTGGTCTTCAGAGGGGCGGAGCCTTCGACACCATGTGACCTGCGAGAGTGAAAGTGTGAAGATTTGTGTTTTAGGAGAGAGGAATGCAGCATCGTAACAGTGATAAAACCAATGATGAAATATCAGTGTAGCCCACTTCTCACAACTATGTCAGAGGGTTTCTGAGTTCGTAGTAATCAATGAATTTAGTTGACAAATAAAATATGGGATAATATACCTTGTCTAATACCCTGTCCTGGAACACAAATGAATCAATTATTTATTTAAACATAAAATATTGTCCAACAAAACAATATTCTCATTGGGGGGGGGGAAACTTAAACAAAAGGCTATTATAATCACTCAAACCATCAACTTGATCACAAGAAAAACTCAGGTTCAGCCTCAAAGAAAATACACCTTCTGCATAAACTAGATAACTTTTAGCCATGCATGTTTTCAAATTTTAACAACTAAAATTTTCTTCTTTTACATCCTCTCACCCCAGTGGATCCACACCCAACACATACATACACATAAACACAGCCAGCAAAAATAAAAGAAATAACCCTGTGGCAGGCCTGATTGCAGAAAAATCCAGGTTACTCCAAATGATCCTCGAAATGTAGAAAACTGTTACCTCGGATGTAGTTCAGTTGCAAAGAGCGACGATTTACCGGTCCAAGTCATTGATGAAAGGTGGTACCCCTGTTCGATGCTCAGAGGCAGACAGATGATGGAGTCTCTCTCAGGCATTCAACGACTACCTCCAGATGGTTAGGAATCACACCATGGCAGACAAATCCTCACTGTCCCATGTTGAAACAGCAAGGCACAGCCGATAGTGATTGCTGTTTAAGCTATTCCATGGCTAAAAGTTCACCCCATGTACTAAGGAATGCTAATTACAGCTAGCACAAAACTAATATTTGCTAACACGGATGCTTCAACCCGAAACGTCTGCGACGGCGCATAAGCACAGGTGTAGCCCCAATAATCACTTACAGAATGTCGAGGAGACAATCTTTTTGTAACAAAGATATACTGATGTTACAGACAGTGCTTCTTATGCTAATTGATCTTTCCATCTGCGCCATGCGTCTTCCCAACCACTCTCTTGTTTTTCTTCATGTCCCCCCCAAAAAATCCCCTCATCCACCCCAATATATAGTAATATATAACAAAACACCTGAGTGTCTTTTAAATATTCTCTTATGAAATTGTATGTTTTGTGTTTTAAACAGTTTTAACCCAAGATAAACATTGTTCTTAATAATATAAATTTTAGTTGGGTTACATCATTTACCACGGTAATCGGATGTACTTTTAGACCTGACACCATTTTACTCATAAATGTAGACTAAGATCAGGCACTAAAAGATGTTAGATGTGTGATCTTTCCAGACACAGTTGCCATTTTTTTTTTATCATCTTCTTATTCACACTGTTGTACTTCATGATGTTGTTGAAATTTTAGTTGGGTTCCACCCTTCCCCCTTTAAATATCTGACATCCCTGTCAGGTTACTAAAACAAAATGTCACTTTTCCTCTTCTAAAGTATAAAAGATAAATACATATAGACCTACTTTAGCGTTTACCTATAAGTATAGTAACACCTCTGTGCCCGGATCATCATCTACCAAGGAACTGGTGGTTGCTCTAATCCAGGGGTGGCCAACCAGTCAGAGCCTAAGAGCCACATTTTTTTTACCGTGTTACCGCAAAGAGCCACATCATACACGTGGGAACATGTGAACATCACCTCATCCCTTCCTCACACACACAGACCTCTGCTTAGCCAGATATATTGTAAATGTCACACACCAACATGATAATGACAGAATTTGACTTCTACAGACCATGGGCCAGTCATTTTCAACAATGAACATTTTGTGCACTGTCTCACACACACAAACTCTCAATTCAACTAAGTCCACAAACAAAAATATAACAATTAAAATATTTTTTTTTCTCTTACTATGTACAGTATGTTGCTTAGTGGGACTTCTGGCATTCCTTGCTTTGAACAATCCTCTTCAAATCTGGCTTGTATTCAGTTGTTGCCAGGCAGTCAGAACAGATCGATGCTTTGGTTTCACGTGTTTCAGGGTAGAAAACACAGACTTGCAGACGTATGTTGACCCAAATATTGACAGTATCTTAAGCGCAGCCCGTTTGACATTGGGCTATTTTTCCATTGGCACACTTTTCCAGAACTCAATGGCCCCTTCCCTTAAAGCAGGTTTCAGTTGGTCCTCCTCACAAAGATCGATCATCTCCAACTCAGCTGCAGCCTCATCTGTGACAAGTGGGGCTTTCCAACAGTGCGTCTCCACATTAAAAGGGGCAACGAAGAATACGATCTGTGGCCTTTTCAGTTGTAGATCACGGAACCGAGTCACGAAGCTTTCGTGCATTTTTTCCTGCCATTTTGAAGGCAAACTTAATTGTTTACTCAAAAGATCTTGTCCCTACTGAGAAACTTTGCAGTATTTTCATCTAACGCGCATGCGCTTTTGGCGAAAGTACCGTATTGAACTCAAGCGAAGCGAAGACGCACATTAAAAAAATACAAACCCAAACTTCGATATGAACGTTAGAGCCGCATGAAACCAGGCAAAGAGCCGCATGCGGCTCGGGAGCCGCGGGTTGGCCAGGCCTGCTCTAATCCATCAGCACTGCAACTCTCTCTCTCTTTTGAATGAGCTCATCCACAAACTTTCTGTATTGTTTAACTGGCCATTCGCTCTCAAAATCAGAGGAGTCAGTTGACATTACAGTCTCTCTGTACATTGTTACCCGTTGTGCTTTGTTTGCGCCTGATGTGAATACGACTTTGGATTACTGGTTTCTTTGGCATGTTTTTGGTGTTATCCAACACTGGGATCCTCACAAAACTTCCTATAGGAAGGATGTTGTTCCTGTGCATAGTTTTGAGCTTTCCCTTTCCATTCACTGTGTATACTTGCAAGTAAATCATACCAATGATTCTCTAGTTTGTCTTTGACCTTCAACCCAAGATTTTGCAATAATACTTAGTCACCAGGTTCTAAATTGTGGAAATGTTTTGCTGGTGTTGTTTTTGAAGCCTCTGTAGCCATGATATAGGCTTTCTTTAAGTCTTCTTTGATTTTGGTAACATACAGTAGGAGGGCTGGGTTTGGTTGGTTTCTCCATTTGGGCATGTCCCAAAACATATATCCTGGCCTTCCGCCCAAACATTAAAAAATATGGGGAGTATCCCGTGGCATCACATTTAATGCTGTTATAGGCATGTACAAGATGTACTTTGTGTTGACTCCATTGCCTCTTTTTCTCCTGGTCAAGCGTGGCTAACATGGACAACATAGTTCGATTGAAGTGTTCTGGTTGTGGATCTCCCTGTGGGTTGTAGGGTGTGGGCCGTGACTTTTGTATGCCCAGTGTTGTCAGCAGTTGTTTAATGAGCTGAGACTCAAAGTCTCTTCCTTGATCAAAATGAATCCGAGATAGAAAGCCACAATGTACAAAATACTTTTTCTCACTGTAATTTTTTGATTTTGAGTGGGGACAGCTTGAGCATATCTTGTAAAATGGTCAGTTACGACTTGTACATTACTCACCCCTCTAGAGTCAGGTTCCATTGACAAGAAGTCAATACAGACTAATTCGAAAGGCCCAGAACTCACTATTTGATGCAAAGGTGCAGCTCTCTGATACGGAGTGTTTCTGAGGACACACGCTCCACAGTTTCTCACATATTGCTCCATTTCTGTTGACATCTTGAGCCAGAAGAACTGTCTCCTGATATGGTCAGTCACTCAACTCCCAAATGACCAAGATCATCATGCATTCCTTTGAGTACTACTACCCTGAACTTAGCACTAACTTCTTTGTCTTTTTTCCTGTATGGCATGTACTCACACGATGGAGTAACCCATCAGTCATGATTAGCTTCCCCGTTTCTCTTTTTATCAGCAATAACTCCGGATTGTCAGGCCACTTGCCACTTTTCATAGCTTGTATTGTACATTCTATGAAGGGGTCCTGAGCTTGGGCCTCGGATAGTTCCGACCGAGAAATTTGTTCCACTGAGTTCACCTGAAGGTGAAAGAGCATACATGTCAGGAATAGAGCATACACGTCAGGAATAGACTCAGGTGGAGGGCCAAGTTCTGTGCTCTGTGCCTCTCCTCTCCTCTCCTCTCCTCTCCTCTCCTCTCCTCTCCTCTCCTCTCCTCTCCTCTCTATCTTCTACCTGTCCTCCCCCCTTCTCCTCTCTCTCTACCCAGCCGGCCATCAGCAGGAGGGTCCCCCTACATGAGCCTGGTCCTGCTCAAGGTTTCTTCCTGTTAAAGGGGAGTTTTTCCATGCCACTGTTGCTTGTCTGGGGTTAGGCCCTGGGATTCTGGAAAGCGCCTTGAAACAATTTTGATTGTAAAAGACGCTATATAAATAAAGATTGATTTGATTTGATTTGATTTGAAGTTGTTCAACGTACCTAGGAGAGACTGTAGCTGGGTCCATAACACCAGCTCGCTGGCAAATTGACTTGACTGCAGCCTGTGAAATGCTTTGCAACTCCGTCTCCTCTTCCTGACAGAGAAAATTACCTTGGATAACTATGACCTGAATGATTGAGAATCTACACAGATATCCATCTTCTCTTCTCTCAACTTGATACGTGATAACAAATCAGCGTCAATGTTACTTCTGCCTGGTCTGTAGATAATGTCAAAATCATACACTGACAAATCTGACAGTCACCGATGCCCCACAGCATTGAGCTTTGCTGATGTAAGGACATAAGTTAACGGTTTGTAAAATGGGCCCCATAGAGATAATCTTGGAATTTTTGAAATTGATGAATGGCATAATTCTTTTCTGAAGAGCTCAGCTTTCTGCTTGCAAATGCAACTGGCCTCAACCCTTCTGGATGCTCTTGATATAAAACAGCTCCAAGTCCTGAGAGGCTGAAATCCATGTACAGTGTGTATGGTTGTTCAAGATCACCAAAGGCTAACACTGGAGCATTTGTCAAACAGTCTTTTATTTTCTTAAAAGCATCCATGCAGGATCCATCCTATCTGTCACCAAACGGCTCCCCCTCGTCAAGATAAACATCATTCTTTCCTTTTGTCTTTTTGCTGTGACCTTTAGTGAGGTCAGTCAAGGGATGGACGATGGAAGAGTAATTGTGGTTAAATCATTGGTAATATCTACAAAACCCCAAAAATGATTGTAAGGTCTTAAGATTTGAAGGCTTGGGCCAATTAGTCACAGCTTCAACCTTTGCGGGATCGGCTGCAACACTGTCTGCAGCCACTATATGACCCACATACTTGACTTTCGTTTGGCAGAACTGACATTTGTTGAGTGAAATCTTAAGTCTCGCTTCTTGAAGTCGGTCCAGAACTTTCACCAATCTCTCCTCATGTTCTGCCAGGGTCTTCCCAAATATGATCAGGTCATCAAGGTAGACCAGAACTTGGAGCATATTCATGTCACCAATGGTTTTCTCCAAAAGCCTCTGGAAGGTCACAGGATCTCATGTTATGCCCTGTGGTATCCTTTCCGTTCCTGAGTGTTTCCCTCTCCCCCTCCCTTTCTGTTTCTTGTCTATGTTTCCCTTGTCTGTTTAATTCCAGGCTGGGCAGGGCTGTTTCCAGGTTCTCTCCTGTCGGGCGATCTACACACCTGAAACTCATCTCCAGCTAATCACCCACACCTGCCTCCTGCTTTAAAAGCAAGGTCTAGCCTGGTTTCCAGTTCTGAACTGATTGTTAGTCTCTCCCGCAGATCGCCTTTCGGACACCTCTTTGCACCACCCAGCCTGCTCCAGTTTGACCGTGTTTGTCGGTTTCCAGCACCACTTGGTTTTACCCTGAACTAATTCCAACCTCACCCAGTCATGTGTGCCTGCATTTGGGGGTCTTGATTCATGTATGCAATGCTTAACACTTTCAAACTGGCAAAATCCAAGAGGACAGATTAAAGCAATTTTCTCCTTGTCTCCTTCTTTCATTCATTTATTTGGTAATATCCACTACGCAAGTCCAGAACATAAAACCATTTACTTCCAGACAGAGTAAAGAGCCTCATCAATACGCGGGGTAGTATATTGATCTATGATGGTATTGTGTATGGTAGTCAATACACATCCTTACATCCCCATTCGTTTTCCTAAGAATGACTATGAGCGATGCATAGGGCCTCCTGGACTCTTTTATAATGCCTGCTGCTAACAGCTTCTGGATATGACAACGCACATCATTAATATCTGCTGGAGCAATGTGCCTGGAGCATTCACGAAAGGGTCCGATAGGCGGATTGGATGCTCCATATCTTTGGCGAGTCCCACATCCAGTTCATGAAAGGAGAACACATCTGCTCTCTCTGACAATTTATGACAGAGTCTGGCTTTCCTCTCTTCAAGGACAGGAGAGTCACCAAAGTCAATCATACTGAAGTCAAAAGCATCCTCAGTTACTGTCTATTGTTGAAAACGTGGTAACCACGTTAGTGACACACAGGCGACCCAGCACAGCACCAACCGGAATTGTCACTTTTTTCTGCAACTCATTTTGAACCAGTACGGTTAACCTGTCAATGTCCACAGTATTACTTGGTATCATCATAGGTTGTAACATAATAGCCGAGGGGAGAGTGGATGTACTGGAAGCTTCCACCATCAAGATGTCATCGGGCAGTGACCTGCCAAACACAACTTTGCAGGCCACTTTACCACGGCTCCTGCAGGTAAGGTAAGTGAGCTGGGACCATCCAAGTGAACCAAACCTACTTTATCATTCTCTGGTTTTGACCAGTGACTTGCATCTCTTCTTTCCCCTTCTCAGGGACAGTGGTCTGTATACCAAATGTGTGGGCTACAGTGACTCCAGTTGTATCTTTCTGCAACTGGACTAGCTGCTTGGACAGATTGGCTTTGGTATTTGTCCCTAAAATCACAGGTGTCTGATCTGGACTAAGTAGGTCAGGACAAACAAGGGCCAGGACCGATAGAGCAGTTGGCGTCCCTGCTACCTTCTTGGGAAACTCTATGTCCACCACTACATAACCAAGGTATGGATAAACAGTGTCACTGAAACCCCAAATGTTATGTTTGCTTACTGGGTATTTGGGAGTATCCACCAGATGTCTCCTGTACCAAGATTCAAAGATGATGGTAACTCGAGACACGCTGTCCAGTAAGGCATCATATTAACTTTCAGAGGCTCCAAAGACAGTGGCCCTATAAAACTTTCTGGTATGTCTGTTGAATTAGCCCTGTCCACAGTACTCTTTCTCACAGTGCAGTCAGCTTCAGGTGAACTGGTAATACCAGTAGGTTGAAAGCTGTTTGTCTTAGCCTTTTTTAGGGTTTGGATGAGTCTCTGAATCACTTTGTTTTGATTCTCAGGGCTTCTGCACTTTCCTGTCATGTGTCCATTTTCTCCACAACAGTAACAGAAACTCTCTTCAGTTTCAGTCACTTGTCTATTAGCAGTGTTTGCAGTCATCACTACATATAGGTGAAGGAGGATATTTTGAGTTCATTTTCTGTTGTAACTGTTTCACCTGTTTCCACAGAGCTATCACCTCTGAATCAGCAGTGGTCTCTGGGTGTCTTTCCCCGGTTAGTCTGATGGTCGTTTCACGTCACTTTGTCTTGTGTAGAGAGTGCAGCAAGCATTGATTTCACTTCTTTAATTTCAGCTCTCAAGCTGTTTATCTCTGATTGCTTGTTTACTTCTTGAAGTTTGGTATGAACAGTATACACCAAGTGGTTTAGCTTTGTTCTTGAAGCCTCATATTCTTCTTCTTTATGTCTTTCTTTTAGGAGTTCAAGGAAGGTTGGAGGTCTAGCCCTCCTCTCTCTCAGTCACAACTGAATTAACATCAAGTCAGCCTTAACTGCACCTCTAAGAAGCTGTTCAAGCCATGCACTATCCATGGCTGTGGGAGGGATTCCACCTCTTTGCACTACTTTGGACAAGCAACATTCCAGTCTTCTTAGTAAATCAGACAATTTCTCATGAGGGCGCCGCTGCTGCTTCCTAAGCTAATGAGTTGAACCAGTTTTTCAACAGGTTTGATTCTAGCTCCCCCTCCTCCAGCTGTCCCAATATTCCTCTGGATAACAATGGGTCCCCTTCACACCTCCCAGAGCCCCTAACACCTCTGCCAACTTCTTCCCCCTCCCCCTGCTGACACCCTACATAGATACCAACATGTCACCCATCCCCCCGACAGGACTATCCTTCACGTCTAGCCAGGTGAGGAGAGAGCTGGAGAGGCTCAACCATAGAAAGGCTGCCGGACCGGACGGCATCAGGCCACGAGTGCTGAAGAACTGCTCCAGGCAGCTGTGTGGAATACTGCAGCACCTGTTCAACCAGAGCCTTCATCTTCAGAGGATCCCAGTGCTTTGGAAGATATCCTGCCTGATCTCGGTGCCGAAGAAGACCCATCCTGTGGCACCGAGTGATTACAGGCGAATAGCACTGACCTCCCACATTATGAAGGTCAAGGAGCGGCTGGTGCTGACACACCTCAGACCTCTGGTGAGCCCCTTTCAAGACCCTCTGCAGTTTGCCTATCAGCCCAAGGTGGGGGTTGATGACGCAGTGATATACTTGCTACAGAGGGCTTACTCCTCCTTGGACAGACTAAACATCACAGTGCGGGTCATGTTCTTTGACTTCTCTTCTGCCTTCAACACCATCCAGCCAAGACTGCTGAGGGCTAAGTTGGAGGAGATGCAGATGGATGCTCCCCTTGTTTCTTGGATCGAGGACTACCTGACCGGTCGACCACAGTTTGTGAGACTGCGGAGCTGTGTGTCCGACCCCCTGATGAGCAACACAGGGGCTCCCCAAAGAACTGTGCTCTCCCCCTTTCTGTTCACCGCCTACACAGCTGACTTCCAGTACCACTCTGAGACATGTCACCTCCAGAAGTACTCGGATGACACAGTCATAGTCGGATGTGTGGAGAATGGACAAGAGGATGAATACAGGGACCTTGTGGAGAGTTTTGTTAGGTGGAGCAGGGAGAACCTTTTGCAGCTCAATGTGACTAAGATGAAGGAGATGGTGGTGGATTTCAGTAAAAGTAATTCCCCACCCTCCCCAGTCTGCATTAGTGGGAAAGAAGTGGAAATAGTCCCATCTTACAGGTTCCTGTGTGTTCAGCTGGACAATAAACTGGAGTGGTCCACAAACACTGATGCTGTCTACAAGAAGGCCATGAGAAGACTCTATTTCCTCAGGAGACTCAGGTCCTTCAGTGTTTGCAGCAGGGTGCTCCACATGTTCTACCAGTCTGTCATGGCTAGCATCATCGTCTTTGCTGTAGTGTGCTGGGGTGCAGGCATTAAAGCAAAGGATGCCAACAGACTTAACAAACTCATTAAAAAGGCAGGGTCTGTTGTTGGCTGTAAACTTGCAAACTTGGATGAGGTGGTGAGGGACAGGATGGTGCTGAAATTGTGGACAATCATGGACAGTCCCACCCACTCCCTCCATAACACAGTGGACAAACTGAGAAGCAGCTTCAGTAACAGACTCCTGCAGCCTCGCTGCTCTAAGGAATGGTACAGGAAGTCATTCCTGCCGTCTGCCATCCGACTGTATAACTCATCCAAACCTACTCAACAATAATTGTGTAATGTTTATGTTGTAATTTTATTTCTATTTTATTCCATATTTATGTATATATGCTTATAATGCTTATAATATGTATATATTATAATATGTGTGTCACAGCCCCATTTCCCCAGTTCCCTCCTGTCCCTCTGCCCCAGTAATTTTCCACTCTCCCTGCCTCTGCTCCACTCTACCTGCCAGCCACTCCCACCCCGTCAGCTCAACTCCACTCACCTGCAAGCACAGCTGCAGCTTATTACCAATCAGCCCTGCTTATAAGCCTCCCCTGCACTCCCAGTCTTCGCCAGATTGTTCTTCTGCTTTGATGCAAGAGTTTCCAGCGTTATTCCCCTGCCGGATTCCCCGTTATCGACCCTGCCTGTCTTCGTTCTGCCTGCCTCGCCTGTTCCCCGGACAACCTACCTGCTTTCTGCCCCTGACTACGACTTCTGCCTCAGCGTTTCTGGTTCCTGTCTGCTCACCTGGTTTTCACTTCTCCGCCTGGCCCGACTTCGCTGCTGCTCATCCCCAGTCTGCTCCGCTACATCGTCAGCCTCATCTCTTGTAAGACCCTTTCTGTCACTCCTGCCCGCTGTCAGCGGAACTGCACGGTTCCGAGGATTTATGTCCTTCCCCCTTGGTTCCGCATTCCAGCTCTGCTCGACCCACTCCCCGAGCCTGCAACCCATAGTTCTTTGTGTGGGCCCTGAGCCTGAAGAACGGACTATTTCCTGTGTTTCCTTGTCTGCCTGAGTTCCTGTTTGCCCGTGTGCAAATAAAAGTCATTACCACGGTCCAGTTTTCCAGAGTGCTGCTTTTGGGTCCTAATCGCACCCGTCGCAGTACAGTCTGGCCAAACATGGACCCAGCACACTCGTCACCACCTCAGTCTCGCTTGGACCAACTGGAGGGGAGGCTCCAACAATTCGAGGCCCAGTTAGCCTCCAATGCGGCTGAGCCTCAGCAGACGGCATCGGCCCTGGAGTGGGCATTAACGTCAGTAGCCACCCAGGTCCAACACCTGGCGGTCTCAGTGACCCAACCGGCTGCTCCTGTTCCTGCTCCAGCTCCTCCTCCTCCGGTTCCTGTTCCCCCACCAGGCACTGCTCCAGAGCCCCAGGAGCCCCAGAGCGTTATTCCGGAGACCCAGAGAGCTGCAATCAGTTTCTCACAAACTGTTCTATCCTGTTTGCTCTTACCATCAATCGGTTGCCTTTACCATCAATCACCTGAATGGCAGAGCATGCCTGTGGGGAGTGGGAGAGGGGCATGCCGGCCTGTTCCTCATTCCAGACCTTCTCTGCTGAACTTCGTAAGGTTTTTGGGCCTGTTTCTCTGGGCCCGGAGGCCACCGGGGGACTCATGAGTGTGAAGCAAGGAAGTCGGCCCGTTGCTGACTACGCTATCGACTTCCGTACCCGGGCCCGGCTTAGTGACTGGAACCAAGCAGCCCAGTGCGACGCCTTCCTCCATGGACTAGCACCATACATAAAGGATGCGTTGGTTTCCTATGCTCTTCCACCCTCCCTCGATGGACTCATAGAGCTGACTTCTAGGCTGGACAGGCGCATCCAGGCAAGGAGAAGGGAGCTACGCTAGCGAGGGGCGGCGCACCGTTCGTCCGCCCGCCTTATATACCATCACCCATGCAGGTGGGACGCACCAGCCTGACTCCTGAGGATCAAGAGCGACAACGCCAGGGGAACCTCTGCCTCTACTGCGGCCAGGCTGGACACTTCATCTCTCGTTGCCCAGTAAAAGGGAGGGCTCAGCAGTAAACGGGGGCGTACTGCTGAGTCGGACTCAAGACTCTGCCCCCTGCCCACGGCCATTGTTTCATGTCCGGCTCCTGTTGGCGGGGGGTTCTCACACCCTTGCCACCTTCATAGACTCTGGGGCGGATGTCAGCCTGATCGACGAGGAGCTCGCCGTCCAGCTGGGTATAGACCAGGTTCCCTTACCACATTCCGTTCCTGCCAGTGCCCTGGATGGCCATCTCCTGGGGACCGTCACTCACCAGACCACTTCCATCCGCATGCTTCTGTCCGGCAACCATCACAAGACCATACAGTTCCACGTCCTGAAGTCACCTCACCTCCCACTCATCCTTGGCTATCCCTGGCTCCGTCGTCACAACCCCCACATTGATTGGGCAATGGGGTCGTTTCTGGGGTGGAGTTCCTCCTGTCACCAGTTTTGTCTTCAAGCGGCTGCACCTCTACTGTCTGTCAGATCCAGTCCGACCGCCGACCTGTCTCGGGTGCCCTCCGAATATCACGACGTCCGGGAGGTGTTCAGCAAGGCTAAGGCTACCTCCCTGCCCCCTCATCGGCCGTATGACTGCGCCATAGACCTTCTGCCCGGCACCGCACCTCCCAAGGGTCGTCTCTACTCCCTGTCTGCGCCAGAGAGAGAGGCCATGGAGGCCTACATTAATGACGCTCTGGCCGCCGGGATCATCTGCCCCTCCTCATCGCCTGCTGGGGCGGGGTTCTTCTTCGTGGAGAAGAAAGACGGGTCCTTAAGGCCCTGCATCGACTATAGGGGTCTCAACGATATCACCGTAAAGAATCTGTACCCTCTCCCACTCATCGCTTCAGCCTTTGAGCTGCTTCAGGGGGCCAAGGTTTTCACCAAGTTGGATCTCCACAATGCCTACCACCTAGTCCGGATCCGGGAGGGGGACGAGTGGAAGACTGCCTTCAACACACCCGCTGGACACTATGAGTACCTGGTCATGCCTTTCGGCCTTACTAATGCCTGGCCGTATTCCAGGCACTCATTAATGACATTTTAAGAGACATACTCAACAAGAGTGTGTTTGTCTACCTGGACGACATCCTGATCTTCTCCCGTTCCAAGGAGGAACACGTGCATCATGTCCAGGCCGTCCTCCAACGCCTGCTGGAGAACTCGCTGTTTGTGAAAGCTGAAAAGTGTGAATTCCATGCTACCTCTGTCTCTTTCCTGGGATACATTATCGGTCAAGGCAGTGTGGAGATGGACCCCGCCAAGGTCTCTGCCGTCACCTCCTGGCCCGTACCCGAGTCCCGGAAACAGCTGCAACAGTTCCTGGGATTTGCCAACTTTTACCGAAGGTTCATCCGGGGATACAGCACCGTGGCCGCTCCACTCACTGCTCTTACCTCCTCCAAGGTACCCTTCCATTGGTCCCAGGCTGCCAGGGAGGCTTTCCAGGACCTCAAGGCCCGGTTCACCTCAGCTCCCATTCTCCTGGTTCCCGATCCTGAGAGGCAGTTCATAGTGGAGGTGGACGCCTCTGACGTGGGGGTCGGAGCCATTCTCTCTCAACGCTCTGCGGATGACCAGAAAAAGCACCCCTGTGCCGCCTTCTCCCGACGTCTGTCTCCGGCAGAGAGGAATTATGATATTGGGAACCGGGAGCTATTGGCCGTGAAACGGGCATTGGAGGAGTGGCGTCACTGGTTGGAAGGGACTAAATTGCCCTTCCTGGTTTGGATGGACCATAAGAACCTGAAGAACATCCGCTCAGCCAAGAGACTGAACTCCCGTGAGGCCAGGTGGTCCTTATTTTTTACCCGGTTCAACTTTTCCCTCTCCTATCGGCCAGGCTCCCGCAATGTCAAGCCTGACTCCCTATCCCGCCAGTTTTTGGGAACAGAAGACACTGACCTAAACCCGGACACCATTCTCCCTGCTCCCTGCCTGGTGGCTTCTCTCACCTGGGAGGTAGAGGAGCGTGTAAAAGCTGCTATGGAGAATCAGCCTGGTCCCAGCTCCTGTCCTCCTGACCGCCTGTTTGTCCCGGAGGGCCTGAGGTCTGACATCCTGCAATGGGCCCACGGCTCCCGGCTCACTTGTCACCCAGGCATTCGGCGTACCAAAGAGGTCCTGCAGTGACGATTCTGGTGGCCCATTTTAGAGGACACGAAAGAGTTTGTCAACGCCTGCCTGCTCTGTAGTCAGCACAAGTGCTCCCACCAGGCCCCTGCCAGTTACCTGCAACCTCTGCCTGTGCCACATCGACCCTGGTCCCATATTTCTCTGGACTTTGTTACCGGTCTGCCACTGTCGGGCGGATTCACCACCATCCTGACAGTGGTAGACTGTTTCAGCAAGATGGCCTACTTTGTGCCCCTACCCAAGCTTCCATCGGCCAAGGAAACCGGTGAACTAGTTCTGCAGCACATATTTCGGCTCCACGGCCTTCCGTCTGATGTGGTCTCTGATCGGGGTCCCCAGTTCACGTCCATATTCTGGCGGGAGTTCTGCAGCCTCATCGGGGCCACCGTAAGCCTGTCCTCTGGTTTCCACCCCCAATCCAACAGCCAAACAGAGAGGATGAATCAAGAGATGGAGACAGCGTTTCGCTGCATGGCGTCCAGACACCCCACCACTTGGTCCAAGCAGCTACTGTGGGTAGAATACGCCCACAACACCTTAACCAGCTCTGCCACGGGACTTTCCACCTTCCAGTGCGCCTACGGCTTCCAGCCGCCGCTGTTCCCAGCCCTGGAGAAGGAAGCTTCCTGTCCGTCCGTCAAGGCCTTCATACACCGTCCATACACCGTCCACCCAACCTTCCATGTCTTAAGGGTCAAGCCTGTTCGTGAAAGTCCATTGATGCCTGCTTCTGAGCCGCCACCACCTCTACGGATTATTGATGGGGGTCCTGCCTTCAGTTTGCCGCCTGCTGCGCTCCCACCACCGTGGAAGGGGTCTTCCGTATCTCGTAGACTGGGAGGGGTACGGCACAGAGGAGAGGTCATGGGTCCCGGCCCGTCACATCCTGGATGCACAGCTCATCCGCAAGTTCCATTGCTGTCACCCTGACCAGCCCTCCAAGATCCCCAATGCTGGTGGGGGTGCCAATTTAGAGACCCTGTCGTCCGAGGCATCCAGCGATGAGGATGAAGAGGAAGCTGAGACGGAGGCCTCAGAAGAATTTTAGCCCTCCTCCAGGCCCCCCTCCACCCACCCGGCTCAGCTTGGACTTTGTTTTTGGGATGTCAGGGGCCATCCCTTGAGAGGGGGGTTTTGTCACAGCCCCATTTCCCCAGTTCCCTCCTGTCCCTCTGCCCCAGTAATTTTCCACTCTCCCTGCCTCTGCTCCACTCTACCTGCCAGCCACTCCCACCCTGTCAGCTCAAGTCCACTCACCTGCAAGCACAGCTGCAGCTCATTCCCAATCAGCCCTGCTTATAAGCCTCCCCTGCACTCTCACTCTTCGCCAGATTGTTCTTCTGCTTTGATGCAAGACTTTCCAGCGTTATTTCCCTGCCGGATTCCCCGTTATCGACCCTGCCTGTCTTCGTTCTGCCTGCCTCGCCTGTTCCCCGGGCAACCTACCTGCTTTCTGCCCCTGACTACGACTTCTGCCTCAGCGTTTCTGGTTCCTGTCTGCTCACCTGGTTTTCACTTCTCCGCCTGGCCCCGACTTCGCTGCTGCTCGTCCCCAGTCTGCTCCGCTACATCGTCAGCCTCATCTCCTGTAAGACCCTTTCTGTCACTCCTGCCCGCTGTCAGTGGAACCGCATGGCTCCCAGGATTTACGTCCTTCCCCCTTGGTTCCGCATTCCAGCTCTGCTCGACCCACTCCCCGAGCCTGCAACCCATAGACTTTGTGCGGGCCCTGAGCCTGAAGAATGGACTATTTCCTGTGTTTCCTTGTCTGCCTGAGTTCCTGTTTGCCCGTGTGCAAATAAAAGTCATTACCACGGTCCAGTTTTCCAGAGTGCTTCTTTTTGGTCCTAATCGCACCCGTCACAATGTGTGTGTATATATGCTGTATATATGCTTATAACGTTCTAATCTCATTTGTATTTATTCTGTTTCTATACTTTGTAAATGCAAAACCTAGTCTACAGGTATATTAATCCACGTTAGGCTGCTACTACAATTCAATTTCCCTACAGGGATGAATAAAGTACATCTTGAATGTAAAATACAGGTCATCTCTGGCCTCTGCTAATCCAAAGGCATTTTCGAGAGCTTCTAAGCACTTGTCAGGGGTAACATAAGGATCAGAGAGACGCACAGCTTTTATCACCTCCAAAGCTAGTCCCTTTAGACTTTCCATTCTCCTCTTATCTTTTGCGAAACCTTCACTCTCTTCCACCATCAGGTAACCTTGTTCTAACCAGCGGTCAAACTGCTCCTCTCCATACCGCAATCTGCGATATCCTCCACTTTCATTTGCTGGCTTGGCTGCCAGATCACCAATGGCACAAAGGATGGCTTCAGTAGGGGAAAATGGCTGTGGAGTCAGCAAAGCCTGAACATCTTCCATTGACTTTCCCTCGGCCTGTAGAAGGGCAATCAGTTTACTGTTAAAGTCTCCATTAGGATCTGAGTTTCCCACAACAGTGAAGATTGGCCATACTGATTGTCCATCTAAACTGGGATCTTCAGCTGGGACATTTGAATCAGTCAGTTTTTCTCTGCACTCACAAAGCACCAGCACTTAAGTTCCAGTTTCACTTATTGTTCTTCCTCTCACGCGCACCCATCCTAGGCACTTTACAGTTTGTGATGTCTCTTCCAGTCTCATTCCAGTGTTTTCAGGAACGATGGTCAGCAAGGTTTGGTTCACCTCTGAGTTCTCACCTCGACACCAGTTCTTCATCTTATTCACGTACATTGTGGCACTTGCTACACTTAATCTATCACTGTTCTGTTATGGTAGAACCCTAATCCTATCTGTCACATCCCAGCGGTGCCTCCAATTTATGTAGCCGACTTCTCACAACTATGGCAGAGGGGCTCTGAGTTTGTTGTAATAAATGAATTTAGTTGACAAAATATGGGATAATATACCTTGTCTAATACTCATTGGAAACCAGCAAATGGAAACCAAGTAAAATCAGCCTGTCGGAGGCAGGAAAGACAACCTGACCTCAGCGATGCCTGCTTCCACCTTATATAAGAGGACAACTTGATGAAATGTTCTCCTTGATTTGTGCCGGCAAGGATAGAAATTATGTTAATGATAAAAATAATATTTATGTCCAAATTTAGATATCAATTGTTCCTACTTTTACTCTGAAATTACAAATCAGACAAATTTGGACAATTCTGACTCCAAATTTAACTGCAGGATAATACAGGATAATAGAGGATAATACAGGATAATACAATATTTCCCCATTAATGTTTGTAATTTTATTTTGTTTATTTAGTCTAAATGCTAAATATATTATGCTAGACATCACCTCTAGAGAAAAAAAGTCGTATTATAGGATGATGCAGAGTGATACAGCTAGTTAGCATGATAATATGTCAGTATTTTCAATGTTTGCATCTGGACTTTGTTGTTCAATGAGGCTCTAGGAGAACTTTCAGCAACGGCCACCAGGTGGCGGTTTGGATAAGAGCAAATCATTGAACCTCTGAAAAAAGTTGGTTTTGATCAATAAACCTCAGACAACTTTGGTCCAGATTGTAGAGAACTTAAACTTTGATCTGTGACATAGTTTGTAGAAGCGGAGCAGCTGAGCGTGAAAAGGTCAAATGAGCTAAAAGACATCCGAGGATTCTGGTGCAAGTATAGAAACTTTGTCAGAGTTTTCTGGATAGGCGATTTATCCTCGAACTGCAGCAGAAAAAAAGGAGAGCAGTGATTGTCGATGACGCCAAAATGTCACAGTACCTTCATCGTGTCACCTAATGATTCCTCTAAGGGTCCAATTAGCGCCGCGATGGCTAGACTTGAAGCAAGTTGCCGTTCCGGAAAAAGCCAACGATTGGCGGTAAAAACAACGCTAAAAAGACACACGCGAGGCAAGCATATGTTCAAAACTTTCCATTTCCTCATTAAACTTTAGCTACAATATTGGCACGCGGATGTGAGAATTCTTTGTTACCACAAAAGTGGAACCACGCTAATGACCACGCGGGCCTATTTTAGCAGATGTCTGAGCGCGGTTCAGTCGTTTCAAACAACCGAACGATGCCATAAATGTTTGGGTACTTTTTAATTACTGTAAGTAACAACATTCATACCCCCGACTGAGCTTTTAAGTCAATTTTCCAAAATAAACCAGGTTACAAAAAAGTTGAATGAGGCCGAAAAGCGCTAGCGTCCTTCATTAGGGTGAATGGTGATATTTTAGTGTTGAGACTGATGATGAAAGTGGACAAAGAAAACTTTGAGTTTCTGCCCGTCATCGACCTGATCTGATGTCGTCATATAATCAGATTATGCTAATGTGGCTAGCATTGTGCCTGATGAGAACACAGATGTCACTGACATCCCAACTCTATGGTGTTGCTGTAGTGATAGTGGACTTCCTGGTCCAACATGCGAGACTAACGTGTTTTAATGACATGATCATTGAGCAATGTGTGAGACAGAAATTCAGCGGCTCTTGTGCAAAAGTGACAAACAAGCGACAACAGGACAGATCACCTGCATTAGGGAATGTTTGAAGACCAACTCCTCCGCTTGTTGTTTCTGCTGAGTCTCCCAGCAGGAGTCAGGCCACGATGCCAGGAGAGCTAGAGGGACAGAGGAGGGCAACAACCCAGCAACAGGGTGGTATCGGCTGCTTTGTTCAAGAAGAACCAGAACCTGAGGCAGCTGGATGTACTGATGCTGACATTATGGCCCAATGTCCACCAGTGGGACCTATTTTTAAAGATTGACAAAGTGGGGTCTAACTGGAACCCCAGAATCCCTATTAATGACCTGATCTCCTCGCAGCTGAGAACAGGTTAACACTAAGCACACACAAGAGTCTGGAGAAACGGTGGAGGTAGAACTTCCCCCTTTACATGACCAGATGGTTCAGTGATAGTCTGGGGAGGCATAGCTCAGAGCTCCTCAGGCTATCCAGTGGAACCCTGACAGGAACAGATCTCCAGACCATCACCAGAACATGTGTTGGTCCAGTGGCTCCCGGCTTCCTTCTGGTTCTTGAGAATGACATACCACTAATGCTCTAGCCCAGGTCTAGGAGGAGATCCACCAGGAGACCATCCATCCTCAAGTCAACACACCTGCTGACATTCAAATGCAACTGTGTGTTCTTGTACTTGCTACATACAAGTAAAGACATTTTGGCTGGTCCTTAGAACTTCAAAGGATTGTTTGAGGCTTCAGATGTGGTTTTAAGGTTGAGGTTAAAATGAGGTTTAGTTGAGGGTCAGGGGTCAGCGCGAGGGGTCAAGGGGCTTAGTTGGGATGGTCAGGGTCAGCAGTTGGAAAGTGCATAATGTTTATGAAAGTCCTCACAAAAATAGTACAAGGATGAGTGTGATCACCTCTTCTATATTATTATTTATTGTTTTCACTTTTATGACTTTTGCTTTTATTTGTTTGAATGTGAAACTGGGAACACTGGGAGGACCAGGTGAGAGGCTGACCTCTATGTGACCTCGTGGTGGCTTCATTGGGGTTCACGCGTGCTGTCTCTCTTGTTCCGCCCTGTATATCCATCTGTCTCTCTGTCTGTCTGCCCATCCGTCTTAACCCTGATATGTCACCTGTGTCTCAGCTGTATTAAAGCTGCTTCCTGATTCAAATGTTGAGGTTAAATCTAAATGAAATGTTTTTAAATGTTTGATTTGTGGCTCTTCAGACTGTTGGATAATGTTGCTGTTGCAATTATTGCTGTTGTTGTTGCTGTTCTTATTGTTGCCATTGTTGTTGCTGTTTTTGTTGTTGCTGCTGTTGTTATTGTTGTTCTTGTTGCTGCTGCTTTTGTTGTTACTATTGTTCTTGTTATTGCTGTTGTTGAATATGTTGTTATTGTTGCTGTTGTTGCCATTGTTGTTTTTGCTGATGTTGCGGTTGTTGACATTGCTGCTGTTGTTATTATTGCTGTTGTTGATGTTTTTGTTGCTCTTTTTGCAGTTGATGCTGCCTGTGTTGTTACTGTTGTTATTGTTGTTGCCGTTGTTATTGCTGTTGTTGCTGCTGTAGGAACCTGGTCAGTCACAACTGATCAACCATGTTAGTGTCCAGTAGAACCAATTACAATCAGGTCGAATGTCACCACCCTGTTTGTGATTTTTGATAAATACCAAGGTGAACCAAACCTTGCTGACCATCGGAGAGGAGAGGAGAGGAGAGGAGAGGAGAGGAGAGGAGAGGAGAGGAGAGGAGAGGAGAGGAGAGGAGAGGAGAGGAGAGGAGAGGAGAGGAGAGGAGAGGAAACCATGACCCAGTGGGGTGACAGAGGCCTGTCAGGTGATCATGTTTCTGGACCCCAGCAGCCTCGGCCTGTAACAGCATAACTAAGATGTTAACCCAATAATTAGACGACCCCCTAAGTATGATCATTTGTCTGTCTAGGATAGTAGACAGATTGTTGGGAAGGACGTAAATCCTGGGAACCCGTTCTACCCTTAGAGACTTTGGGGACCACAAGTAAACCAGCATTCTGAAAGTGGAGCGGCCTATTGGGATTATAACATACTGTACTCTGTTAGCGGAGCAGCACTGAAGAGAGCCTGGAGGTTGACGCCGTGATCTGAATAAAGTTCTGTTTTATACTGTTAGCATTTAGCTTCACGGGAATTCATGAAATGTGGTGTGGAGCAACAGGATGACAGAGACTGATTGCTGTGAAATATGAAGGTTAAACATTTCTTTTCGTGTTTAGTCTTCTTTCCTTCCTGTCTTTATTAATGCTACTGATCCATAAACAGCCACGTCAGGCTAATATACTCTTCTGTGGCACATTGACTTCCACATGACTGATAACCAGAGTTGTTACTAGTTTATCAGAATTCTAATATTAAACTAAATTCATCTCTTCAATATGTTTTATATATTACTATATATTCACGTGTACCTACAACTTCCTTCAACAAACTGAAAACTTGGATTTAAAAAAGTTGATTTTACAATCAGCACTAGCATGAAGTTTAAATCAGATAGATGTAGTTTATTTGTACTTTGGCTGTAATTTACGTTTTATATCTAATTCTTTGGTAAACGTTCGCCAGATTAGTTAAAACGTTTAGATTGAACTGAATCAAATTCGTTCGTTAACATACTTGGTCTGTTGATGTCAGTGCCGTGGCCGCGGCGCCCCCTGGTGGACGCATATCACGCACATTAAACAATGTCTGCACTTAGTGATCAGTTACAAGAATGCAGAGGGGTGAATTTTGCGGTGATTTGTGGCTTCAAGGTCACATTTAAGTTTTTTTAACTGTTTGGATAAACATTAGGAGAAAATGATGAATCAGAACAGAATCAGTGATTCAATAAGATCTTTTAATTTCTCAGTGTTGTGTATAAAAATGCCACCGGCCTCTTGACGGTTATATCTGTGGTTTTTTTCCCCGAGAATCAGCACAAGTACCAATACTGCGCGCGCACGCACACACACAACCGCACAGGAAGTCTGCCCAGCACTACTGGGAAACCCAACAAATGAATAACTGAAGACATGTGTGTATGTGTGTGTGTGAACCCTATATATAAATAACACCACCACTCATGTTAGTTTAGGAGGCGATGAATACAGGACATGTCTCGGATCAAAATTTAAATAAAAAACTGTCACAAAGTCACAATCAATTTAGAAATCAATCAATTCAGACTTTCCAATCAGACTAGTAATATATTTTTCATGTGTGGCCCTGATCACCTTTGTAGGGTCCAGTTTCAATACTCTTTATAAAGTAATGCATTACACACCTTTGAATTTACAATAAATTATTTCCTCTAAGGCCAGCCTAAGCCATCACTGCTTTACAGGAGGCTGAACGCATCACAGCACACAAACAAAAAGCCTGAAAACAGTGAAAAACCAACAGGGAACCGTTCCCTCAGCACATCCGTTTGGGTTTGGGTTGAATGACGGAATTTCGGGCATTTTTAATGTTTCCACAGCATCAACAAGAATTTGATATAAATACATAGAAAAACAATCAGTAAAAGTAAAAAAGAAAAGGACAAACTATTAATGCCAACGATGTGAGAACTTGAAAATAAGTTACAAAAACAGTAAAAGTGAGCTGAAATCAAGGTTACAGTATATCTGTTAGTTTTCTGGGAGTTAGCACCAGCAGGAACGTCAACGCGGGAATCCCAACGAGTTTTGAGCTGAATAATTTAGTGTATTTACAGGAGCTGCTGCAGCGGCCACAGACTCTGTTAGACCACTGCAGCAGCTTTGCAGCACATTTATAGAGGTCAGAGGTCAAACTCCGACACATTCAACAGTTTGGGACTTTTTGGTCCTCACAGATTTATTTTACCTCCCAAAGACAAGTTGTGTTGTTGCATAGCTCTTTGACCAGGAGATGGCTGCCACAAGCTACAGTATTCTGGAGAGAGGTTTCTGCCAGTTAACAGGAAACAGGAGTGAGGAGTGATGGAAGTTTCTTGGCAGAGGAGTTCAGTAGGTGGCTGGTTTCAGCTCCTCACATTGCAGCTGCGACTAAGACGGCTTTAAGGACGCAGGAGTACGTGTCCAGCTGCGTGTCCAGTCCACCCTGAAGGCAGCCATCTTGGATTCAGGAAGCCATGGCCTGGTGGGAAACGGTAGGTCAGAGTTGCAATAATACTCTCAGTTAGAGCCGATCACTCCAGCACAGTCCTGGTGGATTCCGTCTGAACCGGGACAACACAGTAATACCAGATGTCATGAACATATCCAGGAGCCGACCAGCGTCCTCACCAGTTGTGCTTGCTGTCGATGAAGAGGACGAGAAAGAGTTTCTCTGCGGACCTGAACCGCTTCTGCTCTCCTGCTCTGAGCGCGCCCGCTGGTGGCTGGGGAAGCTCCGCCCACCTGAGGCAAGACGCCATCTTCTGTGCTGTGAGGTCGGCGATCTGCAATGAGCAAAGAAGTGTGACTCTGCCCAATCAAAGTGCATATTCTACTTACACACATTTGCTCTTCTATCTTTAAAAGGACTCTCATTGAGATCACTCCTGATCTAAACCCAATTTAAATACACCTCTGAGGACAAGACAAAATATCCTCACTTTGATAGTAAAATATGTAATCTGGCCCTGTAGCATCCCCCTAGAGGACAAAGCTTATCTGACGGTTCCAAAAATGAATATATGTTTTGAGCCACAAAAACACACACAGGAAGTGCAGTGGCTCTGCTTCCTGTCTTATAATCACCTGAAGCAAGCTTGGCGGTTTTGACCAAATCTCCATTTTCAACACACACCAGAGCGTGTTTATCATCCACAGTCCTGCGGCGTGCTGGTGGTGAACGCCCTTTCCCACTTTTAAACACAAATGCTGCGCTGGAAGAGAAGATAAAAACATCAAACATTGTCCAAAAAGACGTTAGTGGGACGTGTCCCTCAGCGTTCACCTGGTGTTGGAGACAGGGCCCGCGCTGGAGGAGATGCTGGATTCTGAGGCACACCG
Organism: Takifugu rubripes; assembly: GCF_901000725.2. Lineage (NCBI taxonomy): Eukaryota > Metazoa > Chordata > Actinopteri > Tetraodontiformes > Tetraodontidae > Takifugu > Takifugu rubripes. Next base: position 5,986,012 of record NC_042293.1, on the reverse strand, counting down.
TCGTCTTGGTTCCAGCAGGCGAGGGGCTGCAGAGAGTTCTTCCTCCACCGTGAAGCCACTGGCGATTCCTGGAGAGAAAAGGAAGCAGTGTCGTTAGGAAAGGACACAAACACAGACGGTGCTGCTGTCAGAGTGATTTCCTGTACCGAGGCGCTTTATCGGGGATTCCTCCTCCCGCTCACTGTCGATGCTGCGCCTCCGTTTCTTGGGCAGGAGGAGAGTCTCCAATCGAGGAATCACGACAGACAAGAAGGTCTTTGCACCCAGAGTCTGCACCGAGGCAGCGGTGGCCTCCTGGCTCTTCTGCGGCTTCTGTGGGCTGGTGCTTTTAGACTTGCGGAAGAACATGTTGCTCCGTTGATTGCAGGTTGCAGACGCTTCAGCATAAAGTTCCCCATTGAGGAGTGGCGAGTCTGGACGGTACCCATCGGGACCATCCGAGAGCACTGAGGTAGATGTGTCACCATCCAAATCCACATCTGGACTGGGAGCATTGGGAGCCTCTGAGTCTATCTGTGACAACGAGGTCAGCAGCTCCAGCATGGGTGGAGCTAAAGGCTCCTCTGGCTGGGGGCAGGGCCGAATCACAGGGTTAGTTAGTGGTTGATCATCTGAATGGGGCAGGGCTAAGGTGCAAAGTGGGGTCGGGGTGTGGGGAGGGCTAGGCCGCACAGCTGGAAATGAATTTTTAAGGCTCAGTTCGCTGCGGACCTCCATGATGGACTTCTTGAGCAACTTGAGTCTTTTGCTGCGGGACGGGCCGTGCTTCATGGCCGTGCTCAGGTCCAACTTCTCCAGCAGCTCTTTTAGCTGTTCCTCCAGAGGGGTCACCTGACGATAGGTGGGGCTTAGCACTCGGTCCACTGATAAAAACCAAATGACATAATCACACATTGTTAAGACCACAAAATGCTCAACACAAACATGAAGGTTTCCTGTTGAAATAGCAGAAGAGCATCACATTCGAACAGGAAGTTCTTGTGGTATTAAGGTGGTGCTGGTGAAATATTGTGCTGTTTTCTTCAGACATGCATTAGCTGGACTCACCATCTTCCCAGCAGAATGGAGGCGGCGACTCTAATTTTGGAGATTCGGGCAAGTGGAGCCCACTTGGGAAATCAAAGCCGATCCGGTTTGTCTCCTTACGAGCCCGGCGAAGTATCAGCCCGCCGTGGTCCTGCATCCGCTGGGCAGCCTTGTAGAAGAACGTGTCTTTGGCGTTGTACATCAGGCAGTTGCTGATGATGAGATTGAAGTCCTCCTCAAACTCATCCAGGCTCCTGTATTGGTGCTTATCAATGCGTCTCCTCATGGTGGAGAAGTCCATCGGGTTCTTAATGTGCTCCAGATAATCAGGAACCTGCAGGAGATGTTAGCTGTTAATGTTCCACCTGTTGGCACATTGAAAGGAGCAGCACGTGCCTGCACGCAGGCACACACACCCACCCACAGACCCCTACACACACACAGAGACCCCCACCCACACACAGAGCCCTACACCCTGGGCAGTGAACACACACCTCTTTAGTGCTGACAGGTTGGGCAAAGATGCTGTACTTGTCCTTCTCCTGTAGTTGACTGAGCACAGCTCTTAGCAGGATGTTGAAGGGCGTCAACTGAAGCTCCAACAGCGACTGTTGCTGCTTCATCTGACACACAACAATGACACAGTCAGCATTGAGTGGTTGACCACGCTGTCAACAGTCTGCCGTCGGAATCTCTACCTCGTCTCTCTTTAACTTTTCTCTCTTCCTGATGAGCTCCAGCAGCAGACGAGCTCGCTCCAGGTCGTGGCGGAGGCGGTGCCACTCCTTCAGCTGCTCTTTAAGTGCCTGGTTTGTCTCTGCACGACTCTGTAACCACAAAAACAAAACCAGGATCAGTTTCGGCAGCAGTGCCGACACTCAGGGGTGATTCTGTGACACTGACATTCTGACTGTCTCTGATTGTCTGAGGGTTGGCCTGGAGCCGCCGGATCAGTGGCACGTTGTTCCTCGACTGCCTCTTCTGCACCCAGTAGCTCAGCACACGTTCCACAAAGGAGCGCTTCCGTTGGACGGCCACCTGGTTCAGGATCAACTCAAAACTGAGCAGAGACACCACAGATGTCAAAGATGGGTTCAACATTTGTAACATGCATCAGTCTCTGACCAAACCATTTGTTCTGGCCATGCTGAGATTTGGTTGTGTTCATCTTTTCATGGCAACACCAGTCATTAGCATTGAGGCTAGCGTAGCATATTAGAACCATTAATCTGTTAACAGCTTTACCGGGATGTCTGTGTAGATTCTCAATCATCCAGGTCATTGTATCCAAGGTAGTTTTCTATGTCAACTAGAAAACTACCTTTACAGGGATGAAAGAAGAACTTGTCATCATTTCAGATAAGGATAAGGAAGAACTTTATTGCCAAGTACATTTTAACACATACAAGGAATTTGACTTGGTGTTTGTTGCGTGCAGTGCTGACTTATTAACAATAATATAGTAAAATAGGAATAAAGATCAGGAAATATAAAAAAAATAAGCATATTTCTGCCATCTTCGATCCGCTATCGAATCAGAAGATCCAGCTGATATCAACAAAAATGACCAGAGATCACTACCAAACAACTCTTATTACCTGTACCAGGAGCTCTATCTGCCTACCTGGAAGCAGTGATACTGGGCCCAGAGTTGGGGGGGCTCTCAGGTTGTGGTTCAGGTCCAACCCTCTTGCTCTTTTTCTTGCACCAGCTCTTGGTCCGGGCCCTGCCCCTTTTGGCCTCCCTCTTGTGGCAGGCTTCATGTTTGGGGTGCGGCTCCTCGTAGACGGCAAGTGGTCGGTGGCTCCAGCTGTCGGGTGTGTGGCTGCAGCAGTAAGCTGTCTTCTTCACCGAGAAGGTGGTAACAGAGTCCAGCACCTCTTTAACGGGCTCCATCTTCATGTACAGACCGACCTTTTGGGCACAGCTGACATGGAAGGCAGTGTAACAGTTGATCTTGTCGCACTGGATGCAGGCGCCGGCCCCCTTTTCTCTACACAGGTAACAGGTGAGTTTCCAACGTGCTGGCGGGATGTTGCACACTCCGTCGATGGGCTCAATAAAAACCGTGTCAGAAAACCCCACCTCGGGCACCCACAGAGCACACGCCACGTGACCCCAGCGGCCATCATCGGTCTTCTTCAAGGCGCCACCCTGGTTGGGGCAGAAGACACACTTGGCAGGCCTCAAGGGGCACTGCAGGCAGTGGCGGCACAGCCACTGGCCCTCTGGTATGTACGGCACGCCGTAGCACTCCTGGTGCACTGCGATGTTGCAGGAGTCACAGAAGAGGATCACATTACTGTCTGCTCCGTCCCCATCCATGCAAATGCAGCAGACGGCATCCTCATCCACCATGGCCTGCAGATCACTCTGGCCCTGCATGACAGAGAACGACTCCTTCTCAAAACGGTCCATGAGGAACTCAAACAGGTTGTGCGACACCTGACTGACACCTTCACTCTTCCTCTTCTCATTGACAAGCTCCAGCCAGGCATAGTCCTCCTCGTCCATGTCGTACTCCACCTCCTCATCCAGCTCCTCTGCTGTCCTCTCTGCGTATTTGTAAAATGCTGCCGGCCTCTTTGTAACCACAGGCAGATTGTACTCGACTGTTCTGAACTTTGGCTGCAGCAGACCGCTGGCGCCACTGGGCATCCCGCTGCTGCTGAGTGAAGCTTCCAGTGCTGCATTTTTCTTCTGACGGTTGATTTTGAGGCGGACAGAACGCACCAGGACCTGTTGCGGCTTCTCGCTGTTCTCCTTGTTACTGTTGCACTCGCTGATCTCCTGTGCTGTGGGATCGTCGTCCGCGATAACATCCAACTTATCATAGATGCTGAGTCGGTGCACACGGCCATCCACCTCTAGCTCCACGATTCGCTGAGCCTGTGCATACGTCAACGTCTCCCGGTTGGGCGAGGGCTTGATGGGGGAGGGGTCCCTCTTCAGCACCGGCGGGCGACTGTGTCGAGCTTTTTTCTTCATCTTGAAAGTATTCAGCCTGAAAAGTAAAATAGGTGAGATGAGACAGGTTCTTTACTCAGCAGCAGAGACATTGGACCCAAACAGAATTATGAACTGTCTCAGAGAAAAAAAACAGACACTGTCCGAGCTTAACATTCCTTATAGACAACCACTTATCCGAGCTGTTGAATAGTCACCAAATTAAAACTGTTCGAATATTCCGCAGTTCTTGCATAGATGTGTAAAATAACATCCAGGTAGAGACGCTGCCTTTCTGAAAGGAGGGTCTGGACAGACGTGGAAGCACAGTTTAATAGTGTCAAATGTAGATGAAAGAGGAAAGCAAAAGGCCAAACCCTTAGCAACTGTTGCCACTCCAGTCAAACATTCTGCAGCACATAAGTTCTTTCCCACATGGCTGCTTAGTTCCTACATTTGTTCATTGACACATTCTAACTGGTATCAGCAAATACCCCAGACCAGCATTAGAGATCTCTGTACAGGTGACACCTACACCTGTTTTATAGTTACAAATATGCAGCAAGTTTACTTTGCTGCAGACAGATTCCAGCCGGGGGGCAGAAGCTGCTCAGGTCGCCCCATCCAGGTCAACAGGACAAATTACCGCTGCTCCCTTCGGTGACTGTTAGCTCCTGCTAACCTTTGCGTCGCGCAGCCGAAACTGTTGCTTAGCTAAAGGTGAAGCAACTTATTCCAATGTTATAAAGCCACTGTTGCTCTGTGCTTGCCAAACAAACAGGTGGCGTTTAACTGGCCTCTTCGGCCGCTGCTTTCAAGGCTTTAAGACACTCCGTCCATGAGCAGCGCTCCACTTAGCCTGTTAGCACCATTAGCAGGGGGGGAAACATGGCGACCAACACAACAAGAACCTGGCTCCAATGAGAAACGAGCCCCTTTTCTTCTACAAAAACACGGGGAGACTTTTCACTTCAATATAGTGACATGGTTTGGACGATAATAGCAGTATTAAGACAGGGTTCGACTGAACATACCCCGGTATTTCACCGTATTCAACTTATAAAAACAGCAGCAATGGCGGCGCGGCCTGCAGAGCAAAGCGACACTAAAATCCAGTCCGCTCATCCAGCGGCTGCGGCTCGTACTGAACCGAGTCCAAGGTGGAGGAATCCGATGGGAATCCAGAGCGACGGATCCGGGTTTGAATCGACTTATTCAGTCTGATCCGGGCAAATATTTACAGTATGGATTGTAGAGTAGTCGGAAGTCTCAGAGCTCAGCAGATGCCCGAGCCTCTTTCCCCAACAATGCGGCTGAGCGAGGCTTTGCGTGATGACGTCATCACGTACAACGCCGACCCGGAACTGCCCTGGCCTGTAGGCTAGCACCTAGCATCATTTAGGACTAGGATTACCCTCCATGGCTAGCAACTGTAACTAACCATCACTCGTGGGGTACCCTGCTGAAACTCGGATTTAACTGCGTTGAACAGACGGGTGGGTTAGAACAAAATTCTTACAAACTGATTTCGAATATATTTAGATTGTTTGAATCAACTGAAGTCCTGTCCGTTCCATCAAATCATTTAAATGTTAATGGAAAGTATTAAATTTCTTTTATTTCCCAATAAAACAAGGCCTGATAAAACATAGATATTTTGATAAAAGGGTCTAAATTACTGGACATGAAACAATATCTCATCTGTCACAAGTGTGGCTCATTAACATTGTAGCATCTTGATGCGGAACAAGCACAAACTTCAGCATTCTCAGATTCTAGTATGACAACATTTTACATGAGCAAGAGATGGTCTACTCCACAGTACCGAAGAGCTGAAGAGGTAGAAGCCTGTAGGTGATATCAGAACCAGGGTAAAACACCGTAAAAGATATGTTAACCCGACAAAATGGGGTAACTCTTTCTTCCTACAACATTGAATAGCAAACAGGGCGTGCTTGTTTTTAAAGATCTGACAGGGTCCCAGTAGAGGACTCTGCTGGCAGCTCCATTTCATCTCCACCAGGAGTTGATGGAGCATCCTGTTTCTGGAGCAAGTTGTTTCTGCGGAGGTGGCAGGCCTGCTCATACGGGGGCCGGATGGGTGGCTGCGTGGGGGGGGTATATTCATACTGTTGGTCACCTTCCAGCTGAGCACAAGAGACATGGATATAAGAGCCCTGGCTACCAAAACAACCTTCACAGGTCAGATGTTTAATGTCTTAATCATTTAAAAAAAAAAATCAAAATCAAAATACAAATACAAATTCATTTGAGAATTATCAGTAAAACGATGACAGAAACTAAAATTCAGAATCTTGTTTAGATCCGAGGGTGAGTGAACCTGCAAAGGGTAGGTTCTGTCTGAGTCGAAGGCACTGAGGTCACCACACGCCAGGAAGGGAACAATGACCCGGTTAGGACCCTCTAACTGGTTGAAGTCCACATCTGAAGGATAAAGAGCAGCATGAAAAGCCACAGGAAGAGTATGGATCCATGTAGGTGAAAACTGCCTCAAGAAGAGATTCAATAAAGAAAAGAGCTTTGACTTACTGTAGGAGTGATCCAGCAGAGGGTTGGACATGTTGGGCATGAAACCTGTAGGGGGTGAGTAATTCTGACAGACCACAAAGGCCTCTGAGAGGGGGAGAGAGAGGAGAGGAGAGTAAAAGACTGGACAGGTTCTTCCACTTGATCTAGCTAGCCTGTCTTGTTACCAATGCTGGAGTTGCGGCTGCTCCGAGGTTTAGCACAGGTGACACTAGAGAAGAAGATCTTCAGCTGAGAGTAGAGCAGAGTCACGTCTTTGCCTCTGAAGATCTGGGACACACAACAAAGTGTGATTTCCCCTATAAAAAACCTGAGCCTCCTTTAGAAAGAAACACCATGTAAAGTGTATATACGCTGTGTGGAACATGAAGATGACGAGTCAAAAGTTGACCTTTGCCACAAATGTCCCTCTAGGTTTGAGGACGTGAGTTGTGATGTTGAGAGCCTGGAAGACATTCAGCTGTCAGACTGGTAACAGATAAAGCACATACTCAACCAGCATGGTGCTCTTACAGCCAGCAGGAGCTGAGCCTGGATGTACTCATCCACATCATGGAGGCCAGTTACTATGGAGACAGAAGAGGAAGTACCAACAGCTGAAAATCACATTGACAGACATTTGAAAGAAGAGAAAAGGTGTCTCACCATCTGGAGCTCCATCACAAACCACCAGATCAGCCGGCTGACCCTCAAAGTGACGAATGATTTCTTGAGCTGTGGAAACCTTCCGGGAAGAAGAAATGTCATGGGACGTCAGCAACAGTGAGGCAAAGATGCTTATTGTTCACTTCCTGACCTTTGTGATGTCACCCTGGATCTGAGTAACACCTGGCAGAGGAGCCATGGCCTGCAGATCCACCGCCACGATCTTCACCTCCTGGGGATGCTCCTCCTGACCTAGTTTTCGGCTGAGAACCTGGCTCCAGCTGCCAGGAGCTGCACACAGATCCACTGCTCTGTTCACACCTGAGACAACAGCAGGTGTTAAAGCATCTGCCAGGATCCTTCATGTTGGCTTTGTTTCCAGGGTGGAGCCATCAGGAAAAGCATCTACATACTGAGGGATCTCAGCAGGGTTGCTAGAATGGTTCCTTCTGATCTCTCCTCAAATTTGTCTGATAATCAGTTTCCTATCAAGACCACTGGACCTCCTCCCTCCTGTCCTTTCTCTCTCACCCCTCTCCCCTCCTCCTGTCCTCTAGGACTTTATACTGAGGTCTCTGAAAAGCACCTAGAAACTATCTTGATTGTAACTGATGCCACGTCGTTAAAGTCGAATTGGATCTTCTGTTTGTCCCTTAAGCTACCATGAGGTAAATGCTCTCTGGGTACCAGGTAAAACTTACAGCATATCAGCTCATCATCATGAGCAGGGACGCATCACATTTACTTTTTTCATGAGTGGTGTGAAGGCACCAGTGATGCCAGTGCTGGTAACATGAAGCTGAATGGGACCAGCATAGGCCAGGCAAAGCAACAGCATGCTGGGCATGCTGAGCAAGAACTTTAAAACCTTTCAGAACAATCATCTCACATTACAGACCATGCAGTGCATTAATAGACAAGATCTCTTTCACCCGTAAACAGGTTAAACTCCTGGTCAAGCTGCAGCAGTTTGAAGGCACTTCTGGCTCTCCAACCTTCCTCTTTTGCCAGACGGTAGTATATGTCCCGTTTGTCCTTGGAGGAACGACCCATCCTGCGCCCTGACCGTCGAGATACAGAAAGAAATCCACAATTATCTCAATTACGCCGACAATAAATGTTGGAATAAAAAATTATTCCAGTTTCTGAATTTAAAGACACATTGTCGATATTAACAGAGTGGAGTTCGAATAATTTAAATGGTTTCATTTTGAGATGCTTATTTTCTTTAGGATGGAAAAAAATAACTCAACGTGTTGAAATTAAAATAAAATCTTCAGTCACATATCTATCGTAAAATAAAATCTATAATTATGTGGGTTTTAAGTTCGTGATGCTAAGACCTACAACGAACAAACATCAAATACCAAACAATCGTAGCATCTTTCATTTAACTGTTTCTTACCCTTTATGAATCTAAGTATTAAAATACTTAGTTGCTGTTAAATCAGTTGGACTTAAGCATTCCTCCCTGAATTCAGACATATATTTGTTAAGTATCGATAAAAGGGAAGAGCTGAGCAGAAGAGTTTTTTTTGTAAGATATTCAGTCAAACTGGGATTTCTGTTGAATTTACATACATCATAACTATGGTATTAAAGTTACAACACGCACTAAAGAAACGACATTTATCAAGCATTAGCCACAAAAATACCGCTGACGTGCACTTCCGGAAACCGGAATAAAGTCTGTGTTAGTTGTCCCATGCGCGCCTGTCTGCAATTAAACCCACCCCTGCCCAAAAGAAGACCAATATCTATTTATTATATTTATTTGGATTTTTAGCAACATTTACCTTGTTATAGATCGATGATGTGGTTAAAAATATGATAATTTATAAAAGGCTGACATCAGTTGAAATTATAAAATATAAATCCTTCCCAATATATTTATTTAGATACACAGTAGTCATGCACAGTGGACCCCAGCACCCCTGTGACCCCTGAGCAGTAGGGGTTAAAAGGAAATGGACTGACATGACAAAGGACTGTGTCATAAAAGTGTGGACTTTCTTGTGCATCATACATGTATTCTTCAAGAAGTCAAAATATAACCCAAATAGTAGATTACTATTACAGCTATGGTAGCAAAGTTCCTACTAATAACATTGAGTACATTTTAAAATTGTTGGAAAAGATTCAAAATAGTTTAACGTTCGCTTTTATTGACACAATAATGATAAAACTATGCTGTAATTTCTTTAATTTTCCTTTAAAGAATGCAAACACAAATGCAGGTCTGGACTTCAAAAGAGCTCTGAAACAGAGTAGGATTATACAACAAAACTATTTTGCAATGTCATTTTAAATCTTCCACAGTTTAGTTGAGCCTTTAGTATTGAATGTTCAAGTATTCATTCCAAAGCTTGTTTTAGCATGAACATAATGGAAGCTCCGCTGGCAGCTGCAGCAGAAATGTCCACAATGATCCACTTCTGGGGAAACCTCTCAGCTGCCGTCTGGGCTTCCATGACTTCCTGTCAATGATGTATTCAAGTGTTGTGCTCCTGTTGAGGGTGAACACTGAATCTCCTCTTACCACCGCCGTAAAGAGTGAGCCTTTGCTGTTGGTGAAGTGACCAGGCAAAGATGACCACTGGCCTGTGGTCAGGTTGTAACATTCAATTAAGCATCGTAGGAAGTCATCTGAAGGTCCATTCCTAATTACATAAAGACAGTCCCTGTGTCCAACCAAGAAATGGCCATAACTCTGTTGCTTGATCAGGGTGCTAACGAGCTGCCACTCGTCCTTCCTCGGGATGTACTCATAGATCTCTGTTGTCTCCATTGGCTTCCACAAACACACAAATATCCTGTTCATGGCAGTGGTGCATGCCGGTCTAGCTGCAGGTTGAGGCAAGTTAGCAGCAAATTCCCACCTGGCAGATGTCACATCATACATTTCCACAGATGACATCACAATGCGCTCATATTCCCCTCCAATGGCATAAAGATGGCCTTCCACACCTATCAGACTGAAGTTGTACCTGGGTTGAGACAACCTGGAGATGTTGGTCCAGTGGTTGCTGTTAACGCTGTAGCAGAAGCAGGAGTCTACAATTTGTTTGTGGGGACCTTGCACACCTCCAACAATGTAGAGATTGTTGTCAAGCACTGCTACTCCTGCCATGGACGAGCTGGCCTTAAGTGGGAGGTCGGTTAACACTTTCCATTGGTTGACAGTTTCATCCAGATAGCAGACTGTCCTGGAGGCGGAATGCACAGTTTCATTACTACTGCATGTCACGTGGGCTCCCACAGCCACAAAAACACTTGGACTCAAAGACTCCACGTGGGCAATCAGCTCCGATGGGAAGGTTTCTCTGACCTCCTCCTGCAGATCAGTGTACATATTCCGAATAAAGACAGCAGCAGCGTGGTAAAGCTCTGTGAGTCCAAAGATAGCAGCACTGTGGCACATCAGCAAACAGTTGTCAGAGTTGACACTGTTGACAAGATGTTTGGTGAGCAGTGCAACCTGCAAGAAAGCAGCACATTCAACAGCCTCGACAATGTCGTCACCATCCAGGATTGGGCGCTCCCCTCTCAAAACTGTCAGGGCAATAAGAAACCCACGAGCCTGCAAACACTGAAGTTGGATTTCCTCCTGCCAACACTCCTTCATCCCAGAGCGATACAGAGCTTGGAAATAGTCACAGTTTTGGATGAGTTCTTTCTTATCCACACAGAAGTGCACATCTTCAATCACTATGGTTAAGTTACCTGAGACTGTCTGATCCTCTGATTCACTCTCACACAGCAACATGTCTGGCAGCAAGAGTCTCCACCGCAGACATGGACAATCTCAGAATTCTTACTTGTTTGGCAAATCTTAATTCAGTTTCATGATCTGGATGTAGAGTTAATGCGGGATGGGGGAGGGGGGGAGAGACATCAGAAGTCTAACAGAATCTTAAAATCCTCAGAATTGTTGCTCCTACCATGAAGGTAGAAATGTCCAAGGTCACATTGTAGCTTGAATAATTATTTTTCTGCCATCCAACAAGCTGTCCTGCTTCAAGGGCTTTTCAAAGAGGGTATAGAGAGAACAATTACAAGTAAAGTGTAAAGCATAGCATGAAAGTGCTTCTGAAGTGCCTGGTTGTCAGAGAAGCTTAGTTACGTGTCAGTTTTCTGAATAGATGCAGCTAAAGATAGAACACAAGAGCCTGGTCACATTCATGGAGCAGACAGATGGGAAGCAAAGCTACAGACTGGCTTCCAACACCCAATGACACAAAAGTGCTTTAAGGGCCATTTAAAAAAACTGAACTATGTAGGACTGATCAGACTGCTATTTATTTTAGCAGTTTCATGTTTACACATTTTTGTCTTATTGAGGTGATGGCGACACATTATTTTGAATACAATCATTTATCTTGTAGCTATTCTTATATGTAAAAGAAAAACGTATATATTTAATTGGAATATAACAAAAACGCGTTTTAGAGAAATTCCGTGGATTATCACAGCCGTCGATCCTGTAGACAACGCTCGGGGCGAAATGTCCCAGGTTGTGTCTCCGTGCCGCCTTCGTGTGTCCAGTCCCGCCCAGCTGAGGACTTTAGACAATCACCGACACTTAGGTGAGTAAAGGTAGCTTCGGACTACGTTAGTCAGACTGTTGTGAAATTTGTTTGGAGGACGACAAACCCGGAGAATTCGTCAGCCTAGATTGGTTCAGAGTCTGCTCGAAGGTCCGGCTCCAAATCTTTTTTACCATTTACGTCCAACTTTGGACTTTGAGCGTTCAATATATCAGAGTATTTTACTTTCAGGGATTTGTTTCTTGTACTATTATTGTCATCCTAGTGCGTAAGGATCCTATCTTTAGATACACGGTTTTTAGTTTAATGCAATTATAACCTTTACCATAAAGGCACTATCATGATATTTCAATGATGCGTTTCAGAAAAAATAGCGCAATAATGTGTAATATATGTAATTGCATTTGCAATTGTATAACGAAGAATCGAGAATTTGAATCACATATAGAACTGACGCAAAATTAATTTAGTCTCAGTCATTTCACGTTTGCCATTAAAACCTTCAGTAGTAGGGGACTAAACTTTGCAGCCCAATAAAAGCTCTTGAAACTAGCCAATCACGTTCCAAAGTTCAGGGCTGAAAATTCTTTCTCTGTTTTTTAAATGGGGGTCCAAACAGCTTGTAGGTGCATTACCGCAACCTTCTGGACTGGAGTGTGCAGCGGAATACCCCGTTACCCCCCTAAATACCACATCCTCTGAATTCCCCCAGGATAACTCTGTTAGATTAAATGGTATCTGATTTTCTTTTAAATGTTTCTTTTAGTGTGAATTTCTGTACCTGGTATGTTCCTGGTATGTTTCGAGGAACGCACACTATTTATATTTTAATTTTTTGTGCTGTTTAATCCTGTGTGCTCAATTCTCATTAGTGGTATGGCATCTTCCTCCTTGTTGCTCCTATGGCATTCTCTCATTTCTCCTGAATTCTTTGGTTTGTTCTACAACTGTCAACCTTTACCCTCTCTGTCCCGATGTTTCTGCCATTTCCTCTTTATCTTCGACTTAACTACATTTACTATGCTTTACTATATGTTACAGGAATTGATATTTGTTGTTTTCTCATTGCACTCCTGGCATACTTGTCCACTATATCACTGTCTTTAATTCCTCTTTGTATTGGGACCCAAATGAGCTTGGCCTCTGGTCCTGGTCTCCTCATTCCTTGCAGCATATGTGCTAGCTCCCATATTGTCTTGTTTGGTTTCTGACTGGTTATGTTTGATGCTGATCAATGCAATATTGGAAGCTGATGCTATGAGTACTTTACATGGTCTGACACCCTGGATCCAGTCCAATGCCATATAAGTGGTCAACAGCTCAACTTTACTTATTGTTAAATTATTATTGATTCTTTTATTTAATATAATTTGTAACTCTGAAACTGCTGTTGCTTTACCTACTGTTTGCTCTACTAATACTTTAATATCCTGGCTGTCATTTTAACTTGAACTGTTCACTTCAATCTCATTTTTTCCTTGATCCTTTTCCAGTAGACTCAAATGAATACGGTACTTTCCTTTTCCAGTGTCCAAGGTGGGACAACACAGAGAGGGACTGCACTACTCACACTTATGTGAGCAACCCTATTCTCTCTAATCCAGCCTTTAATCATCCCTCCAAAACTGTGTACCTTTTCTTTTTTCCTTCTCTGTTTTTAAAACACTCTAAGCTGGGTGGTTTTCTCACTGTCCCCTTAAATGTGCTCAATATACCACTGATGTTTGTCCTGTCCTTATGTATAGGGGCATTTCACCCATCTCTACTTGTAGGGATGACACTGGTATGGTTTTTTTTGCATCACAGTACACTCTTAGTACCTGATAATGAATGAGGCCCAGTTCTTTTAACATCGTCTTTGATGCAGATTCATATAGTATCCACCCGTAACTCAGACCTGATGAAATCTATACTTAACCTATACAGTATATACTGCTCTACGTGCTCTACAGTCTCTACCTTTTAAACACCTGATAATATTTGAATCTTTTTACAGCCCACTACCTTCTCAATGTGTATTTTCTCAGCGAATCCCTTTATCAAACCAAATCCCTAAATACTTCAAACAATCCACTACTTTGAACTAATGCTCATATTACTTAAGGTTGATTTGACTCAGTTTTTTCTTATTTTTAAGGACAACCACTTTTGTTTTACTAACTCCAATCTATCCATTTCAGTGCCCAAACTTTCCTATCACAGCCTGTAACTTTCCTGCAACAAATGGTACATTTGGCCCCCTTTCCATGGAGCTCTGTCATCTGTGAATAATGAAACTCCAATAATAATAATAAACTCCAATAGAGCTGCATATACTCCAAAATATGCCATTTATCATGACTGAGGATAAATTTGGGCTAATGTTACTTCCCTGAGATGTTCCATTAGCTACTCTGAGGTTTTCAGTCAGGTTTTTACCCACACTTCCTGCTATTTCCCTGCTGGTAAGAAAGCTCCTGATCCATTTAAACATTTTACCTTTTGTTCCCATATGATTTCATTTAATAAGCCGTGTCCCATCATACACTTTTTCAAAATCTGAAACACAGCCACACATTTTGGAGCTACTGTGCTCCTTCCTTTCCAAAACCTTTTATTTCTTTCACTTCTTCTTCTCTGGGTTTTAACAGTAGTTGGCATCTGTGAAGTTGCATTGGTGCCACCTTCAGGTCGCCATTTTCATTCATTTCTCCTGAAACCCTTTTTAATAATCCTGTAGAGATTGGAAATTCTGCAACTGGTTATTGGACTTTCTGACCAATAGACCACAACATGTGCGGTTAGATCATCACTGCTCCCCTACCCTCACTGTAAACACTGGAGTACCACAAGGCTGTGTGATGAGCCCATTCCTCTACTCCCTTTTCACCCACGACTGCAGAGCTCTACATGGTTCCAACACCATCATCAAGTTCGCAGATGACACCACGGTGATTGGCGTCATCAAGGATAACGATGAGTCAGCTTACAGGGAGGAGGTGGACCGCTTGTCTACATGGTGCCACAACAACAACCTGCTGCTCAACACCAATAAAACTAAAGAACTCGTCCTGGACTTCAGGAGGAAGACGGACATCCACCCACCTATCCACATCAACGGAGCAGCGGTGGAGCGTGTGTCCAGCTTCAAATTCCTGGGGATCCACCTCTCACAGGACCTCACCTGGACGACTAACTGTTCCAGTCTGGTGAAGAAGGCTCACCAGCGTCTCTTCTTCCTGAGGACTCTGAAGAAACACCACCTCTCTTCAGACATCCTGGTGAACTTCTATCGCTGCACCATTGAGAGCATCCTTACCAGCTGTATTATGGTCTGGTATGGGAACTGCTCTGCCTCAGACCGGAAGGCATTGCAGAAGGTGGTGAAAACCGCCCAGCGAATAGCTGGAGCTTCTCTTCCTGCCATTGAGGACATATACAGGAGGCGTTGTCACAGGAGGGCCAAGAAGGTCACTAAAGACTCCTGTCCCAGCAAATGGACTGTTTACCCTCATGCCCTCTGGGAGGCGCTACAAGAGCCTCCAGACAAAAACCACCAGGTTCAGAAACGGCTTCTTCCCCACTGCTGTCTCCCTGCTGAATTCCGACCCCTCTCACTTTACCTCCCTTCAGGCACAATAACCCCGTCTGGACTGACTGATTGTACATTCACTCTATTTGCACTGATTACATCTGTTACAATAATTGCACTATTTACATCTGTTTATTTGCACTACCTACATCCGTTTATTTGCACTGCTTTCCATACTTTTCACATTTTTACCATACTTTATCATTATTGTATAGTCAAAACGTACACATAGTTAAAAACTGCATAAATAGCCTCTATTGATCCTGTAGGAAATTCAGCACCATAGTTACAGCCTGTATATATATTTATCTTGGTTGCAATGACTTTTATATACCCTTTACATATCTGTGAACTCTGTAAATACAAACATATATATTGATATCATAAACATATATTATTGTGTGTATATATTGTATATACCTCATCACAGTTTTATTTGCTACTTAAGCACTTCTGGTTAGATGCTAACTGCATTTCGTTGCCTTGTACTTATGACATGTGTAATGACAATAAAGTTGAAATCTAATCTAATCTAATTTTTGGGGGTACTTAGCAATGTGCTAAATGGGCTAGTTAAGCCCCAGCTGGCTCTAATGAGCACTTCTGTCGCCATAACCACAAACCTAGCTATGTAGCAGTAGTGGAAAGTTAATCTGCTTCCAGATGTGGCCCAAGGAAAAATCCTATGGGGAGCCTACAGAGCCTTGACAAATAGGGTCTTTTGGAAGCTCTTACAGCCACTTGAGCTGGAAAAAAGTGGAAATGTGCAGCTTTTTGATTTTCCCTCTTTGTCTGTTGCAAGTTAAGGATGGACAGACAGAAGTTTTGTGTCAGCCTCACAGTTAAGCCATCCAGAGGACTGATTGATGAGAAGCTTGTTGTCATTGTCCAAAACTGCCCCCCTGGCTTCCAGATGACCATCTACGCCCACCACAAGTCTGACGACGGACACAGCTATGAGGCCTTTGCTCACTACTCTGCCAGCACTTCTGGCTCTGTCAATGGTTTGTTGGTCATTTGAGATCTGGGAGGGTCAGGAAAATTAAAGCTTTGTGATAAAGAGTATGAACAAATGACAGAATGAGGAACTTTTATTCATTTTCAGTTTCAGAAGACACAAGTCTGGGCGGGACTTATTCTGGGGTTCAACAAATGGGTCTATTCTGGAGTCTCAGACCAGTTCCAGGTAGCAAACCAGGGCTTAGGTGGGTCACAAGGAGGTCCAACAGAATTAAGCAATATTGAATCAGATAATGTGATCACACTTGATGTTTCTCATCATCCTTCAGGTTGAGAAAAAGTAATGTGCTGACCCCCATGGAGGTCACCATCTCAGTGTACGCAGGATACCAGACTGAGGGATTTGTCGATCTGATTCCATTGGTCAGTGTGGAGGTGGAGAGATGGTACATCACGCCGGGCGTCCGCAGGATCCCGGTCACAGAGGATGGACTTACTGGGACCCTCTTCCTACCTTCAGGTTGGTTGACAGTAGGATTTAGAAGTTTTTCTGTTGGTTGAACTCAGGTTTGATGACCCAAAAATGACATGAAACCAACATTTAGGTGAGCTTCGCCAAAGTCACTCATGAAGAATACAATATTTATCATTGTCTTTTTCAACTTCTCTGAAGGGCCAGGACCTTTCCCTGGAGTTTTGGATCTTTGGGGGGGTGGAGGAAAGTTAGTCGAGTACCGAGCAGCTCTATTGGCCTCTCATGGCTTTGCCGCCATCGCCCTTGACTACATGACGCCTAAAATCACCATGGAAACTGGGAAAATGGTCGGCATTGATTACCTCGAGGTAAAACCAATAATCATCTGATTCAAAGCAACCAAAGTTATTCAGCTTTAGTGTGAGAATTTAAATGTATGACCACGAGAAGCGTCATGTGACCTTGTCCATAATCCGTGTGTGTGTGTGTGTGTGTGTGTGTGTGCGCGTGTGTGTGTGTGTGTGTGTGCGTGTGATTGATTGATCTAATTAAAAACTGCCTTGGGTCTTATCTCTTATTCAATAAAACATTTGTTGTAGTTTACTGAGGTACATACTCATAGAACATGCATGTTACCTATTGGTTTCTCTGTCTTGTGAAACAAAAACTGGTTGTTCCTTCTCATTTCCTGTTGTAGACGGCCTACAGCTTCTTGCAGAAGCATCCTCAGGTCCTCAGCAGCAGAATCGCCATCTTGGGTCTTTCCTTTGGAACCAGTATGACTTTGAAAATAGCTGTTTACTCCAAAGTTCTGAAGGTCTGGAATAGAAGGGAGATACACAGGATATACACACAGAATAAAGACACAGGATACAGACAGACATTGATATACACACACACAGGATACACACACAAGATTCAGACACAGGATTCAGACACAGGATATACGCACACACAGGATATATACACACAGAATAGGCACACACAGGACACAGACACACATGCTACACAGACATGATACACACAGGATACACACATACAAGATACAGACACACATAATACAAACATGATATGCTCACAGGATACAGACACACATAGGATACACACATATGCTACAGACGCACAATAGAAGTACAAATGGCTGTTTCGGTGTCGAGAACTTTGATCCTTAAGAGTGTGTGTGTGTGTGTGTGTGTGTGTGTGTATGTGTATGTGTATACATGCTTGTGTACATGCTTGCACGTGCATCCTTGTGTGCGTGTGCACACGTGTGTGTGTGCATGTCCCCTCCAGCCCAGGTGTGCAGTGTGTATCAGTGGCAGCCATGTGCAGCCTGTTGATGGATCCATAAAGGAAATTCTGGAATACTTTCAGCAGTAAGTTAACCTTTAGCCACGTCATCTGACAATTGAAATCTTGCCACACTGATATAATGCTTAATTTTCCAAAAAGAAACGAACACAAGACTCGTTTCAATGAAGAGAACCAGGTGATCTTTCGAGATCTTCTACTGCCGATCCCCACTGACCCCAAACTCAAAGTAGATGTGAGTAGCACTACTCAGATCTCTGTGTCACCATGATCTTGTCTGTCCTGATAAGTGATCTGGCTGTAATAGCTAGATAGAGACTAATTTAACATTGTTAGCTTGAGTCTTTTTATTAGAGATCTAAAATTCTGTTAAAACAGAAAACACAATAGTTTTCTCAGAGGAAACTGTGTTTGTCTGGTCTTCTCTAACTGCTCTACTGTGGTTGTCTGGTTTATCGTGTGCCAGATAACCTCTGGGGGGTTTTGGGTGCCTGGGGGTGGACTTGAGAAGGGTTCAGGTGTACCACGATGTGCTCTGACACTAATGTGGGACATTTGAAATGCTGCTGTAGCCTCATCTCCATTGTGAGCCAACAGAGGGTTAAGAAAGGAGCAGCAGCAGACTGGATTACTGGTGTACTGAAACATCTACTGCACTGATGTGACTCTTCTGTTTGTGAATTGTTGTTTTTGTGTGAACTTGCCCTGAGCAGGTGGGACAGCTCCAGATTCCACTGCTGTTGGTTGTGGGTGAGGATGATCAGAATTGGCCAGCAGAAGAGTCCGCAATGGACGTAAGTGAAAGGCCCGTCAGTTGACTGCCGGCTGTAATGTGAATTTACTTACGGCAGAAGCTACAACTTCTTCTTTCTAGATGAAAGAAATGATGGAGCGAGCTGGGAACAGTCACCTGCTGACCATCTTGTCTTACCCAAACACCGGTCACTTGATCGAACCTCCGTACACGCCCCACTTCCGATCCACCGCCTTCAAAACAGCAATAACGCAACCGAAAAGTAAGTTTAGAGACCAAATGACACCAACGATGCAAAATCAAGAGTCGGTGAAGTTCAGAGCTTCCTGTCCTCCCTGCAGCGTTTGCTCTGTGGGGTGGAGAGATGGTGGCACACTCTTGGGCTCAGGAAGACTCCTGGAGAAAGGTGCTGGACTTTCTGAGGCAGAATCTGTATGTCAACACTGCTTCATTCTCAAACCATGGCAACAGCAAATGATTGCTCAGATTGATGATTTCCACCCTGTAAGTGAGAAGAACATGAATGTAAACAATCTTTAGAATGTTAAGCAGAGCACAATCCTGATTCTGACCATGAGCTCTGACCCTTGGCCTTGACTCTGATTTTTTTAAAATGTTTAAAAATCTTTTGCAGATATTTACCCTTAATTGTGTTACCTGATCTTTTAAAAGGATCTTTGAAGAGCTGATAAAAAGAATGAATCAGTCTGATTTCACACTGAGATGTTTTTTCATGTCAAATGTATTGAAATTAATTTTTCACTATATTATGTAATAAAATTGATTTTAAAAAACTTGAGTTTCCCCTCAGAGTATTCCACAACCATGACCCGAGGTTGGAGAGGATGTTCTTCCCTAACTCGGTCCTCATTAGAGGAACCTTAAACTGCAGCCAACTGTTGCTTTGAGATTCTGGGTGACCTGAACAGCAGAAGATAGCTTGTCTAAAAGAGCCTTATAAATAAAATAAAATATACTAATTAAAAGTTCTTGAGTCTCTGCTTGATAAGCATTTTGTTTGACTAAACTTTGTCCTGATTATGATCATTTTTAACTAAAATGATCAGGATAAAGTTTAGGAGCAGAATTTCTACACAAGAAGAAACTACACAAGAAATAACGGGACGGGACCTTTTACCTGCAGTTCTGATACTTGTCCGCTGGGTGTCCCCCGCCCCTCTCTCCCTCTCTCTCTCTCTCTCTCCCTCTCTCTCTTCCCCCCCCCCCCCACACACACACACACTCCCCCGCCCCCCAGTATGTAAACTTCATCTGTTCCCGCACGTGTCCCAAACTCGCTCCTCAGGTCTGAATGGATTATTCGGCATGCGGCCAAAGCCAATTGGATCTACGAACACCGCCCCATCCCCCGGCTCAGCCAGGACCCCTGCTTTGACGAAAGACATCCGTCCCTGACTGACGGGGAGGCCTGGACCAGTCCGTTTTGACCGGGACCGGTTCTGCTGAGGTAGGGAACTTTTTTGGTCAGTGGTGGTGGAGTCAGATTAAAACTAAGGTGGAAGCATTTGGAAAAAGCGTTGGCGTGGCGTGATAGGACTGACCTGTGAGTCACGCCAGAAATTCACCTGCTCTTGCAACAGGCACGGGGTACGTGAACGCAATTTAGAAACTACAGGAATAAATTACAGGAGTCGCTGGGTTATTGATGGATGTGTAGCAATTCTCTATGCCTTGTATACAGTATATCTCTAAGAGACGAGACGAGTGTATCCTTTTTTATTGTTTTAATCCACCCACCAAGTACTTCCCAAGCACGTAAAACATCGGCACATTGGTTCCTACCAATATTCCTACATCTCCCCCTTTTAGTGAGTTGCCCACATTTCTTTTAACATCAACAACTGTTATTTTCTTTTACTGTACTTACAAACACAAATACCTCTGTATAACTTTAACTCAGGAATGTACAGTATGCAATAATCAATTAGCTTAGCAACTGGAGTACATTTTGTCTCATTTCTTTTAAACAAGTCAAACAATCAACTTAAAGGCACTTTCCTATCTCGGGGTCAGGGTAGACTGCCTGAGTCCCCAAAGCTGTGCAGGGGTTATTCTGCCCTGTGTGACCACAGCTTTCTATGTAAGACGGATTATTATTATAAGTCCATTTTCACTGGTCTTCTAATCATGCGCCCTGATCTAGTAACAGTAGGAGTCTCTGGAATGACCCTGATGTGGGATCGGTTTCTCCGAAGACTTCCTGAGGCCAACTCGATGTTGTAGGACCTTGGTGTCTGGGCTGGACCTGTGATGACCCCAGGTTGCGTAAAACATCGGCACATTGGTTCCTACCAATATTCCTACAGGATGTTTCCTCCGCTCAGATCTTTTTAAAGCAGCTGTGGAAGACTGTGAAACCTCAGCTACACCCTGAAGCTCCAGTGCCTCAGCCATATCTGACAGAGGGAAGCTGTTCAGGAACATCGAGTCATTGTGGCTGTCCACCTGGTTGTGGCTGACAGGGACCTTAGTGCTGTGACAGCAGACCACCCTTTTTACCTCCAGCCTCTCTCAACATGGCTCCTGGATGGTTCTGGAGAATCTGTGACCCCACCATTCACTTGTTTTTAATACTATGCAGGCGCTTATTGAGCGGGACGGTTCTGATGTGCACTGTGCAAATGGGGTTAGGCTTTTTCCTGAGTTACTTGTGCTCCTTCATTTGGATTAATTGGAGACGTACTGTACTGTACACGTACTGTACACGTACTGTACACGTGGACATTTGATGGATTAGCTCTGAGGTTAACAGGGACCATGTTAGGGGTCATAAGGTTCGCAGTGGCGAGGCTAGTGGTGACCATGTTAGATTGGATTTGTGATTCTTGAAAATCCAAGTGTTGTAGATAACTGTAAAATAGACCTACTGTCCTGATTCAAAGACCCAAATGACTAATTTACCGGCAGGCTCAACACAGATGACAGTGAAGCAGCTTTAAAATCCCCCAGTTGAAGCGCAGATACACGCATGCTGTCGCCTCTGATGCGATGTCCTTTCTTCAGTCGCAGCTGGATGACAACCATCAATCATTTGTCACAGGAAGTCCCCTCAGACAGCAGGAGAAGCACAGACAGACTTCAGTGAGACCAGGAGTGGTCCAACCATGTTGGCACGCCTGCGCCCTCACAGACTTTGGGCCTCTGCTCTTCCATGTGTTGTGGGGGGTCATTGGTGTTGAGTTGATCCTTGACTTAGGTTGGAAGGTCTAAGAACAACTGAAGGTTCCAGGTGATGTGTGGGGAACTGCTGATATGTTCTGGATGTCAGATGGATGTGAGTGTGAGTGAATTTTTTCACTGACGGATTTGTCATATTTGCAGATTCCTCAGATCAGCTATGCCTTCACAGCGCCAGAGCTCAGCGACAGCACGCCGCTATGACTTCTTCTCCCGTGTGGTTCCTCCAGACTCGTACCAGGCTCAGGCCATGCTGGATATTGTCACGGCGATGGGGTGGAACTATGTATCAACACTGGCCTCTGAGGGAAACTATGGGGAGGGTGGCGTGGAGGCCTTCATCCAGATCTCCAGAGAGTCTGGTACTGAGCAAAGAGGAACAATGCAGAACCTTTACAGAACACCAGTACAGATCAAAGTTTCTTCTGCTCCAGTTAGGTTCTCTGGTTGGTCTGCTTTTCTTTGTCTTCTTTCTGTCCATGTTTCATCCGCTTCCATTGCTTAATTTTGCACATCTTTATCCCCTGAACTGGTTCTTCAGACGTTTGGTGCCTTTTCTTGTCTTTAAACAGGACATAGACTTGACAAACAGTCCCCGTTCTTCTCTGAGAGGGCAACACACACAACACACATTTCCATTATTAGTTGGCCTGGTAATGCTGCCTTGACTTGAGCCACAGTTGAAGTTGTGGCCGCCACAAAGTTCTCATACCAATATGGAGCTCTCAGACCAGTAGGTGGTCAGCCCTGTTAACTACGAGTCTTCAGGGTTTTGTGTCTGTTGTGTTCGTCTAAGCATCTGAATAACGCCAGATCAAAGCTGCAGCTTTGTTCAGCCTTTTTCTTGTTTTGATCAGATGCTTCCTTTTAATATTCAGATGAAGTCATGTTACCTTCAGGTGATGTTGAACGTGTCCTCCATCGAGAAGCTCTGCATTCCTCAGCAACAACACAAACACCTACAGATACTAAAACTCACAAGCTAAATCTGGTATTGGTGCCTTTCCCTGTCCATAAATGAATAAACATGAAGAAGATGAGCACAACAGAAAATCCTCAGTGTGGTTAATAAAGTTTATTATTCTGTGAAATTATTTATCAAAGTAAAGTTTAGGGCAGCCTAAATTGACATGTTGGATATCATGCTATCTAAAAATTTTAACATTTCACCTGGCTTGGTCTTAGCATTGAAGCCATCTATAAGAAAACCAAACTAATAAAGACCAACTGGCATCCATTTGAGCGTCTTTCACACTAAAAGTCTGTTTCCTTCCTCTGTCCTTCACAATAACAGCGTGAGGAATGTGTCATTGCCATCAGGTCAACAGCTGAGTACAAGATCATCGGACATTGGACGAATACGCTGCACCTGAATGTAAGTGGACATGTTGGACACAAAATCTGCTTCATTCACTAACAGGAATGTGGTTCTGACCAGTGCTGGCTGAAAAACCATATAAATCACAAGTATTGTTCTTGTCTGTAGACATTATTGCAAAGCTAATTTAGTCTCATAGGCTCACATTTGCTGGTTTCCCTGGTGTTAGCAGGGGGTCGCACAGTGGAGACACAAGGCCCAGCATGAGTGTCCAGTAATTGCTAGGATGCAACCTTGTTTTCATATGGAGGCCCTTCACTGGGCTGCTGGGGAGCAGCCCCTGCCAGTGTTGGTTTGCAGCCTCTCCTGTGGCACTGGAGCAAGGAAGAAGGTGGTGAATGGTGTCCCGTGTTGTTGGCACTGCGAGCGCTGTGAGGGTTACCACTTCCAGGCCAGCTATTCACCTGTGAGCTCTGCCCATATGAGAAACGTCCTGACCAGAACCGCACCGGCTGCCAGCCCATCCCCATCATCAAACTGGAATGGCACTCGGCTTGGGTGCTCCTGCCTATCTTCCTCTCTGTGCTGGGCATCCTCGCCACAACCTTTGTCATCGTCACTTTCATCTGCCACCACGACACTCCGATCGTCCGTGCATCTGGCAGGGAGATGAGCTACCTGCTGCTGACCGGTATCTTCCTGTGTTACGTCATCACCTTCCCGGTGATCGCTGAGCCAGATGTTGCTGTCTGTTCCTTCCGCTGCATATTCCTGGGCCTCGGCATGTGCTTCAGCTATGCCGCCTTACTCACAAAGACCAACCGAATCCACCGCATCTTTGAGCAGGGGAAGAAGGCCGTGACGGCGCCGTGCTTCATCTCGCCAGCCTCTCAGCTCCTCATCACATTTTCACTCATCTCTGTACAGCTGCTGGGAGTTGTGGTGTGGTTCGCTGTTGACCCACCACATACTGTTGTGGATTATGGAGAGCAGCGAACGCAAGAGCCAGAGAAGGCTCGAGGAGTATTAAAGTGCAATATTTCTGATTTGTCGCTCATCTGTTCACTAGGATATAGCATCCTGCTAATGGTCACCTGCACCGTGTATGCTATCAAGACGTGTGGTGCTCCAGACATTCAATGAAGCCAAACCCATCGGATTTACAATGTACACGACATGCATCATCTGGCTGGCCTTCATCCCTATCTTCTTTGGCACGGCACAGTCAGCTGAACGGGTGAGTCCCAAGGTTCTGAGAATACTAACCATTCAGGAAATACATGTAATAAAGATTAACAAGTCAACAAGAACACATAGAGGTCAGCTGTTGATGATGATGATGATGATGATGATGATGATGAGAGCAACCAATCACGATGGAGATAACCTCCAAACACTCTCACTGCAGCAAAATTTAGCATGCAGTGAGCTATGCAACTAGGGTGGCTTCTTCTGTCTAACGGCAACATCTAAACACTCAGAGCGGGCCTGACCCAGCCCGCTGCTTCCCCCCTCTGTCCAGCTCACACACTCAGTCCATCAGATCAGGCCTGTTTCAGTAGGATGAAACTCAGTTTTCATCATCAAACACACCAGCTGTCACCTGTTTCCTGACTCAGTCATACTGACCTGTTTTTCTTTTCATTCTGCCTATGAATGGTCTGTGAATGCATTGTCATGTCTGTGAATGCATCGCTGTGTCTGTGAATGCATCGCTGTGTCTGTGAATGTATTGTTAATCCTGTGAATGCATCACTGTGTCTGTCAATGGTCTGCAAATGCATCGTTGAGTGGAGACAGCAGATATGGTTATGCCCTGAATCAACACTCGCTCATAAATGCAGTGTTAACTTAATGATGCATTCACGGCTGTCAGTCAAACTTGAATGTGAGTCGTTTTAGTCTTGTGCTGTACCCAATGGGAGTGCTGGAAGTTGTGTTTTCCTGTGTGACAGTCAATGCCTCTCAGGTTCACAGTTAACCTTTCAAAGACCAGAACCAGCCTTGAATCCTCTCCCACAATGGCTTCTCTCAGTCAAACCTTCGCATCATGCCGGCACCATTTGGGTCTTTTTCTTTGATGGTTTACTGAGCTGTTCCAGTTGCATCTTTCATCTGTCATTAATTCCTCCCCTTGGTGTTGCATCCACTCCTTCCTTCAGCTGTACATCCAGACCGCCACACTGACCGTGTCCCTCAGCCTGAGTGCCTCTGTCTCTCTGGGAATGCTGTACATGCCAAAGGTCTACATCATCATCTTCCATCCAGAGCAGAACATCCCCAAGCGTAAACACAGCTTCAAAGCCATTGTCACTGTCGCCACCATGACCAGCAAGCTGACACAGCCCAACAGTGAGGTGAAGACAGAGCTGTGTGAGGGTGTGGGGGCTGCAGGTGAGTACAAGCAGACCTGCTGTACAATGTTTCTTGATAAAGCTTGAATACGCTGGACAGATGACGGCAGGCTACCATCTTGGTTCCGCATTCTGTAGTTGGTATCTGATCAAGCCAAACAAATATGGTTCCACATTAACCACACCCAATATTCTGACCAAGTACACAAAAGTTGTCATTGTGTTCTAAATGGAGTCACAGCAGGGGGTCCTTCACATCAGCTTCAGGCTTCCTGTTAGCTCTGGTGAGACCAGGCATAAGCTCCGCTCACTCGAGCACTGATCAGATACAGAGGAGGAAGTAGGCTGAAATTAGTTCTGCTAACATTACTCCAGCTAACATCTGACGAACCTCTGTAGACTAAATTACTCAAAATTGGCCTCACATTAGATACTAGAATGAGTATTTTGGTGCTTAATGTGTAACAAGTACAAGAACACACAAACGTCTTGTCTTTTCTGTCCTCAGCAACACCCACCAAAAGCACCTATGTGAGCTACACCAACCAAGCCATTTGAGGTTGACACATAGGCAGACAAGAGAGGTTGAAATGTGCAGACGTGGATCCGGTAACGTGGATGGTTTGACTGATTGGCGGCGTGAACACACAGACTCAGTTGATGCATCTTCCTGCTCTGAACTGGAGCCAGTGAGAGCACTGAGACTTAGACTGGCACCAGGACTGCAAAATCAATAAAAAAAAAAATCCAAGAAGAGATGAAAAGAAGTAGGGACCAACATTTGTTACTGTACATTTATTAAAAAAAGTGGTGGAAATATTTGATTTTTGTCCCATGACGTCCAAACTCGAATTATGAGATAAACTCTGTTTCTGTTTTGGTCTTTTGTGTTAACATTATCCGGTTTTATGGAAACATGCCTGTAATTTTATATAAAATTATCTGGTTCTAATAACACAAGATTGTCTTCTGGTTCTTGTGGGCAACACCCAGGAGGATTGGTTAGTTCTCCAGAGGTCAGAACGATCCAGCTGTGGCTCTGACCTGAACATCTTCCTGTCTCTTACCTGCAGCAGAACAAGGCTGATAAACAGGCAGGATTTACTGGCTCAGCGGGGCCGACTGACCCACCTCCACTGTGGGAAAGATGAAGGTGATTCAGAAGTGTTTGTTCACTCTTGACCCAGTGCAGGATTGACAGGATGGGAGCATGGATGTAATAGGTGCATTCATCAGCTCCGATCAGAATTAAATGATGCTTTTGTCAGCTAATCATGTGTATGGAGGCCCCGCAGGCACTGATGACCTTCCTGTTCTTTACTATTACCTACAGCTGGAAGGAGATATTGCATTTATCCCATGAAAGTGTTGCGCTGAGGCGGCGCCTTTACCTTCAAACACCCCTTGAGGACTGAAACAACCTGGACCGGCCCCTGGAGCCCAGGCCTGTGGAAAAAACTTTGCTTACATGTTTTAAAATCAATCTTCAGTAAGTATCTGGTGTGTAAACAGTCCGTAAGAAGTTTCCCTCCAAGTTTTCGGTTTTGAACCAAACGTGGATCAAACATTGATATATAAAACCTGATAATTAAATGATTTGATCCATGTTTGGATTATTGTGTTTAAATGTAGGCTTATGTTAAACAGTTTGTTTTTTGGATATGTTTGTTCTTTGGAGATGGATCATCCTTTTTATAGATTTGGGCCAGACCTTTATTGAATTCAAATGTGATCATTTTAGATATTTTGGTTTAGAAGTGATTAAGTTACTAATCAACGGCATCAATACCATTTGTAAATTGATTTCAGATTCTAAGATGTACAAGACCTGCAGGTTCATCATATTTCGCACATTGTCAAGTGAAATTTTTGCTCTTTTGGGCAACATTAAAATCATCCTGGACCAAAGCCGATGTGCAGCCTGGTCTAGTTGGTTTATGTCCCAAATCTGTCAGTGCAGATGAGATGGCATCTGCACGGCAGCCTTCAACTCGCCTACTACTCATCAAGGGTTTCCCGGTGTCATCTGACATGTCTTCAGATGGAGCACCTGAGCCACATCGAGATGTTTCTGTACATCAAAATCAAAAGCATCTCTTCACTAATGCGATTATCTGCCAAACACAGCAGGAAGTCGGAAGCCGCCCTCCTGTTGTAGTGTCAAGCCTTCCTTTACTCTGTGTCATTACCTTTGACAACTCTCACCAATGATAACAGAAGCAGGTATTACAGGTTGATGTTACTGGGAGAGGACGACATCAGAGCTGATTCCAGCAGCTTTTATGATGAGGGGAAGACAATAGCCAATCAGGTTTCAGGTCAACTGCAACTCCAGGAAGCTTCATCTTGTAATGAGGCAGAAAATATGATTATCTGATTACCAAGACAACTATTCCACCAATTAAGTTAATACAGCTAATGATCAATAAATCCATGACCCAGTTCATCCTGAGTGAGCTGTGGAAGCTTCCAGACTCTAGTAAAATTCTCAGGTACCAGATAAAGACCCTTTAGGCACTAGCTATCTACCCCTAAAGCCTTTTTCTACCTGAAAAACTTGAAGAATAGATGGATGTTAAATGGTTCTAATTGACAAGACTCACCAAAAGAAACAACTGGTGTCAACTGTGAGCAGTGACTTTGACCAAAATCTAAATTTGTGAGTTCTTCTATAGTTCAGGAGCAAAATGAATCAAACATTTTGGTCAATATTCTGTTTCCAGAGCACCATACTTTAATATTGAAATGAAGACTGTCTTTAATGCTTGTTGCTGCTGAGCAGTCTCTTGAAGCTCTTGTTTGGTGGATTTTGGTTATGACTTCAAATTAAATGATTTTATTTTACTTTCATCCAATGCCACCATTATTTTGTTAAGGAACTTTATTTTGTAGTTGACGGACTTCCTCCGCGCATGCGTACTCCTTTCAATTTGAACGCGCGAGGGAAACTACCGGAAGTTGCTCAGCGGTAAGTGTGTGAAGTTTAGTGTTTAATTTCGGTTTCTTCTCTTAATTAGCAGCAGAAACGCACTCCTGCTATAATATAAGTTCTCCTCTTCTGGGTTTGGAGCTCCTTTGTCATTAGAATGACTTTAGTGAACTCAGAAAATCTGAATGATCGCCATCAGGACGGTCGATTCCAAGTTTCACACGTTTGTGTATTGATTTCGACCCCAGTAGATGCTTCTCTAGATCCTTACTTTTGGCTCAATGGCGAAGATTTCAACTTGCAGTATGAAGGGAACCATTTTTAAGAGATTAAGACTTTAGCCTTGTTTTATATGGCTATATTATTCCTTGAAATTTGCTCAATATCTATTTTTGTATGTTCCCTGAGAATAAATAATAAGCCAACTGTTGACCTTTAAAAAGCAAATCCCGAGTTTCAGTTTAATTTAAAGTATTTCAGATATTTCTGCAAATTATCTGTTCTTAATGCTCATTTTTTACTGTGTTCACCCCACAGTAAAAAATGATTGATCCTGGACCGATCAGTGGATCTGCAACTGTTGTGAGAGTTGATAATGAGAGGAACCATAAATGAAGCACTTTAATCTAATTTCTGCTTATCAGTTTTAATTATTTAAATCAGTATTAATTATCAACATATAATCAATCAATCTTTATTTATAAAGCATCTGTTATTATCAAAATTGTCTCTAGGCGCTTCACAGAATCCCAGGGCCTGACTCCCAACAAGCAAGAGTGGCAAGGAAAGACTCCCCTTTAACAGGAAGAAACCATGAGCAGTACCAGACTCAAGTAGGGGACCCTCCTGCTTATGGCTGGGTGGGTAGAGGAAGAAGCAGGTAGAAGAGAGAATAGGCATAGATTATGCAAGTACCGGTACATAAATTTTAACAATGAAATGATCATTTTTGCAACACAGAGCCTCCATCTCTCTTCGCCAGCTGTTCATGAGCCAATGAAACTCCTCACAGCTGCTGAGAGCAGCAGATCTATCAATCTTTATTCCTATTGGGGTAGCTAAACTGGTCATTGGTCCCATCCTTTAGCCCCATCCCTTACTCCTCTATCTGTTCTGTTGACCTTCAAATTCTACAGTATTTTAAAAATCATTACCATTTTTGTTGCATCTTTTTTGTTCACTTTGAGTTTCATTGGGTGACCCTGCAGGTCCAGAAGCAAATCTTTCAGACAGTGGTAGCTCAGTCTGTTGGTACCTGGGCTGAGGAGCAGAGGGTTCTTGGTTCAAGTGCCAGTGCAGACAAATCTTATAAGATACTCTGGTAGTAGGGGAAGGTGCCAGAACACCTTCAGAGCACTGCTGAGGTACCAAACCCACAAATGCTCACATAGGGTACTGGAATGAACTGGCGACTCATCTGGGGGGGGGCTGCATTTGCTAATTGTGGGCACTTGGCTAATTGTGTACCCTCCCCTTGATAACGTGGTTAAGAAGATGAGCTGAGACCTGCATGGTTGTTTAGTGGGTAGGGACCGCTAGAAACTATCCTAGTACCTTCAACATATCTGGTCTGCTCACAATCTTATCTGCATTTTCCTTCACTGCTTTTTTCTAACAGTATTGATCAACTTCAAATGCTGTGGGCTGCTGGCTCTAGCAGGCAGCTGCAGCTAGCCCCACAAGCTTTGGTCCACCACACCTCAGCTCTGATAGGTCAGCTAACCAAGCCTCTTGGCATGAAGTCTTGGTCCTGAATGATTTCACCATCTGAAAGCTGCCGAGTTGTAGATCTGGAGCTCTGTTGTGCTGTCGTTTGAGCCTTTGGCTCTGCCTATTTGGTCCACATTACAGAGGTTTATTTCACTTTAATTTTCCTTGGTAGAATTTTCTGCCCAACTGGGTCACTGCCTGGGCAGCTGAGCAAGCAGCTTGTCTGCCTCACGGGCTGTTCCTGCTGTGCTGTCCTCTGCCTGTGATGCTTCACTGAGGGACTCACCGGTCAAATCTGCAGGAACTCAAAGTAACACGGCCTGACAGGAACCAACATGCTGGCCACTTGGAACAAAGCCAGCGTTTTTGTAGATTTTTTTTCAGAAGAAAGGCCTGGCAGACCGTTAGCATGCTGCCCTCCTGTAGACACAGGTGTTGTGCTTCCTGTCAGAGGTTTTATCCTGTCAGAAGTTGTGTATTGGAGGACAGGTGAAACCTGCAGTTCTGATGTCAGCAGGTAAAAGGGCTGTACGACACTGTAAATTATGGTAATCACCATGTCTTTGCTATGAATTGAGATCACCACATGAGATCTGACATGATTTTATTCCTTACTCAAATAGTTCTCATCTTCTGAACTCTCTTGTGTTGGACGGTGTTTATTGGGGCCAAATATTTGTCTAGGTGACACCTGATAGCTGCCATCATCTCCTGTCTGCTTGAGTTTGGTGGCTTCAGCAATGCCCTGCAGAAGGTTCCATGGAAGGTTATGGACATCTGCGTGTTTTTCCCACTAACCCTACAGCTTCATCATGCTGTACGTTGTGGTGACATTTAACTGTAGAGATTTACAGTGCTGCAATGAAGGCAAAACAACTTCAGGGATGGATCCAGAGGATCTTTGTTCTTTGTGGGTACTTGGCAAATATCCGGGAGGAAACGGGAACATTTGTTTGTGATGCAGCTCCTAAAATGAAATACTTCAGAATTGCTGCGTGTAGACATGAAATGCTGTGCATCTGGGAATCAAGATTGATTTTCTAAGAACTTTTTTCGTGCAGCTCGAGCAGGCAGTGTTCAACATTACGGAGTAAGAAAGTTTCCTGCAATGGACGTTCTGGTTCTGTTTTGTGATCTGAATCATGGGATATTATTTGAGTTCATCACATCTTCTGATTGGTCTCCCTCAGATCTCCATAAACATGCCGGTTCACCTCCTGTCAGATGGGGCAGGGCCACCTAGACAGGTACCATCTCATCTGAGCAGGATTCCCATCACACTCATCAATACCAGTGTGGACTGCACCGACAGGACAGTCCAGGTGTGGAGACTTTTTTTCTGGTTTTCTGTGACAGCAGGTTTACAATAGTGATGTTAGCTTGTTTTCTGAGAGAGACCATGCTGAAACACCGTCCAGGACCAAAGCTTTAATGCTAACGCAGCATTAGCAGGAGACCGATGTGCTAAATGGTCAGGTGATCAGTAATATTGTCCTGCTGTGATGGTTGCAGGTTCTTTGTACCAGCAGAGTAATAATCTGAACAGCTCCTTCTCAGAGCAGTAAAGCAGCAGATAAATCCAACTCCACCAATGCTGCTCAGATTCTTTATTGCTTCTCTGGTCCCAGTTCTTCGGTACTGGTAAAAACTTGCCTGTTTGATTGCGTGCAGGGCAGAGTGGTGCACAAAGGTCCGCTGGTGCCGACGGCAGCTGACTCCTTTATCCTGAAGGCTGTGGTCACAGGTGAGCGTGAAAAATTCTTATGTCTGGAAATCAGTTTTGATTCTTCGTTAGAGGTTTTTTTAAAAATGGAACCTGATGTGATGTCATTGATCTGATAGATTCAGTATTACATGCCTGCGTGTATCTGTATCTTTATGTATTGCTCAGCATTAATCTGCACTAATCTTCGGTCTGT
Organism: Takifugu rubripes; assembly: GCF_901000725.2. Classification (NCBI taxonomy): domain Eukaryota; kingdom Metazoa; phylum Chordata; class Actinopteri; order Tetraodontiformes; family Tetraodontidae; genus Takifugu; species Takifugu rubripes. Next base: position 5,953,802 of record NC_042293.1, on the reverse strand, counting down.
GAATAAGAGTCTACCCGAGCTGTAAGTTTGAGCTTTACTCATGTTTTGAATCTTTGCTTTACAGAAGAGTCTGAACAGATTGTGGGCTCAATTAACGTCATCCTGCAGGGTACGCTGGCTCAGGACTTCAGTCAATCCGTCCATCAAGGGGTATGTTCATTTTGAAGGCCTTGGTTTAGGAGGTTTTCCTAAACCAGGACAGCAGACTATTTTCTCTGTCTCAACATACAGACCCTCTTGCTCCACCTCCAGAGTTTAACCACTCCCTCTCGCTGTTGCCACAGTAACATTTTCCTTTTCCTGAAACATGGCAACAACTCTGATGCTGTTTACAAAGTTCTGAATCACTTTTCTGGTGAGGATTTGGATGATTATCTCACCGAGGATAATCCTGGTGAATGTCAGAAAATCTGAAATCTGACTCACTACATTCAGCTCTACATCAGTTTGTCAGGTCATCCAAACACAATGCTTCTGCTTCCTTTTCTTGAGCTTTGGTGCCGTCTCCTGGGCAACTGACACGCCAGTTTATGGATGACTCACCCCTGTGGGATGAAGGTGTATGTTTATCTGTCAAGTTTGATCTCACAGTTCTGTTTGTGTTTATTCTGGCCTGTTTGTGCAGGATGTGGTCGCAGCCTCTGGCTTCACTGTCGGCAAATCGCCTACACGTCTCAGGGACAAGCTTCACCCCTTTAACCTGCAGCTGTCTGGAGACCACGCCTGCGTGTTTGTAAGACACTAATGGCCACACAGAAAATATGTTGCTAAGCAATATTGAGTCAGTTTTAGAAATCATTTAGAAAAAGTATCATCAAGTTGTAGCTTCACACCAGTATGGCTAATGGTATGCTGACTCAACCCCATGGCTGTCTCACGCAGCTGTTTGAGATATGAAAAACTGATATTTATATTTGTGTATTTTCCTCAGTATCGGCTGTACTGCTTCTAACACTTCTTTGTCCTCTTTGACCTTCAGGTGTCCCGAGAAGTGCCGCCGCATCCCCCCCACCCTCGATCCTTGGCAGTTGTAAGGAGAGCCAGCGCAGCCTCGACAGAGGTCAGAGATGAACGGCAGATTAGCTGTGGTCCATGATGGTCTTGTGTCTGTCAGGATGTTTTCTGTCAACTGCTGGCGGTCCTGGTGACCTCCACCTTTATTAACTAAACATTCTGTATTTCATATACAGTCAGACATTAAAACTTTACAGAAGTTTCCTGTTGATGCACTTTGGTTTCCTGAGTGTTTGGGTTTTAGCTCATTTAGGCTGCACTCACACTGTCCCAACTGTGTCCAAGTACACTTCCCCTAAGGTCTGATTTCAATTGGATCAGTCTGGCTTGTTTATGTCTTTATTCTTGCATGACATTTTCAGAGTATTAATAATATAATCTTAATTCTCCTCAGGTTTCCAGGGTGACCAAGGTTCCAAAGTACATGTATGTCAGACTGAAGGACCTGAAGCCTGGAACTGTGGTCAACGTGTATGGAGTGGTGGTTTTCTTCAAGCAGCCGTTCAGGACACGTGGAACCGGTCAGTCCAGAATTCCAACCACATTAGGTTAAATCAATCAGATTCTGAGACTGACCTCGGGATGCGTGGAACTGGTCGGTCCAGAATTTCAACCACATTAGTTTAAATCGATCAGATTTTGAGACCGACCTCAGCTGGTGTACTGGGAATCTTTCATGAAGCTGGAAGTCCATGATGGTTTATATAGGAAGACTGGTGGCCCCCATGAAGGTGAAACATTATGTCAGGTTGTCTGGTTTCCACAGCTCATCAGCACAGACAAGAAGCTGCTGCTAAATATCATCCAAGACAGCATCAACTGCAGCAAAGTTTCCCTGGAAACAGGGGAGGGACAAGAACCTTATCTTTGCCTCAATGTGCAACAAAGTCCTCCGTTTTAGAGCCACAACCAAAGATATCTCCAGGTTTCTCCCATGATGGTCATATTTAAAGCACCCTGTATAATGGCCATTAGAGGCCCAGATCCATCATATCTGGAGACCCAGCAGATCATTCCAGTAGGCCGCTCCGCTCTCAGAGTGCTTGTTTACTGCTGGTTCCAGAAACTTTCACAGTAGAATGGGAGGCCGAACTTTCAGCCCTGCTGTTGAACCACCCTTCCTCCATGAGAAGGTTTAGAGTCTGTAGCTAGTCATTATGCTAGCTAAAATAATGCTAATATTGAGAAGAGGAACAGCTAAGTTTTGGCATTGTCTCAGCTACATTGCTACAGGCTGAGGCTGCTGAGGACCAGAGACATGAACTGACTGGTTCCTCTCCTCTCGCTTCCTCTCCTCTCGCTTCCTCTCCTCTCGCTTCCTCTCCTCTCCTCTCCTCTCCTCTCCTCTCCTCTCCTCTCCTCTCCTCTCCTCTCCTCTCCTCTCCACTCCTGCCCACTCCTCTCCACTCCAGACTTCTGCTCCAGTCTGAAGATAACTGACCAGTCCAACCAAAGTGTCTTCTGCACCATCTTCTGTGAGAAGCTGGAGGACCATCCTAAAATCTTTCAAATCGGGGACATTATCCGCCTGCACAGAGTCAAGGTCCATTCTGGCTTCCAGAATGCTTCTAACTGCCTTTGATCAAATTCAATCAGAATACAGGTCTGAAGGTCAACAATGTCCTCACTAGTTGCTTGTTGTCTTCCTAGACTCAGTTTTTCAATGACTCCATCATGTTGGTCAACACCTTTGGTTTCTCGGTGGTGACATTTGACGGCGGGGAGGGTGGACCCGTGGAGCCGAGAACCTCCTGCCAGAAGTTCCACTTTGACGAGACGGATGGTTCTACTGTGGAGGAGCTGCGGGCCTGGGCTGCTGGCCAGGTGAAGATGCCCCCGTCCCCGTTGATGCGTCTGTCTGCAGTTCAGCCCACAAATTACTTTGACCTGACCTGCCAGCTGCTGGCCAAGGCCTCCATCGACTCCACCTGCACCCTGCTGAGGGTAAGAAGCGTCATTTCTGTCCCCATCTTGTGATAAAGCATCTGAGATAATGTTCAGAAGACTGTCAGAAACTCGCTCTTCTTCCAGTCTGATAAGCTCCACATATGTCAGCAGGAATTCCTTAACGTTCTTTCAAAATGAATTTATTATAAAAGCAACCAGAGGAGGAATGGAGATGTTCCTTTAAGGAGCTGCAGTCCGTGAAGGACGGAGCAATATTAAACGCTACCGTTAATTAAGCCTAACATTTCCCATATACGTCAGAAAATATGCCAGAACTGTAGGTAAACAAAACAAAAAAAGTTACATAACTGCAGCAGAAGAGCACCCCCCCTGACCAGGATGGATGATGGCTTACCAGCATGTAAAGACTCAAAAGGAGGAAATACTGTATTTTCCGCACCATAAGGCGCACCGGGTTATAAGGTGCACTCTCAATTACGGGGTTTATTTCTGTACTTAAGCCATACATAAGACGCACCGTATTTTTAGGCGCATGCTAAAACATACAGTAAAAAACGACAACGGATTTAAAACAGTGAGTTTCGACACAACAAAATATTCATTCTTCCACCACAAAACCATCAAAGTTTTTATCTTCTGTATCTGAATTAAACAGCCGCGCTATTTCAATGTCCAACATCCTGAGTTCCTCTTCGTCATCAACTGAATCAGACTCGCCGGCTTTTGCGAAAGCTCTTACAATACATGAAGACCGTATCATAGCCCATGCATCTACAATCCACCCGCATATGGTGGCATAACTTGCCCGCCGCTGCCTCATAGTCTTTGTGAAGGAGTGTTCGCCTTCCGTCATCCAGCGCTCCCATGCAGTGCGCAGCTTGACGTTAAAAGCCCGGTTCACACCAATGTCCACCGGTTGTAGTTCCTTTGTGAGTCCTCCCGGGATGATGACGAGCTCTGAATTCACCTGCTTAATGTGTTGTTTGACGCTGTCTGAGGTGGGCGCGCATGGAATCACATACAAGCAGGGACGTGAAGTGTGAAAAAAGCCACCTGGCCTCCTAATATACACTTCCCTCAGCCACTCTTTAATTTTTTCTTTGTCCATCCAGCCCTTTTGATTTGCCTTGACCACAACTCCGGCAGGAAACGCTTCTTTCAGCAACGTCTTTCTCTTGAAAATCACCATTGGTGGCAATTTCTGTCCGTTTCCGTGGCAGCCGAGAACCACTGTGAACGACAACTTCTCATGCCCCGTCGTGCATATCGCCACCGTGCTGGTCCCTTTTTTCTCCACTGTGTGGGTCAAAGTGATGTCAAAAGTCAGCGGGATTTTATCCATGTTGGTGATGTGGCTGGGAGCGGGGTTTTTTTGCCGGTTATTTTGTCGCGGCAGTAGGTGCGGAAGATGGCCACCCTCTCCTGGTAATCCGCAGGCAGCCGTTGCACCACAGTAGTCCTCATGCGTATGGAGAGATGCCGCCTCCTCATAAAATGAAAACAAGACGGACCTCCTTGGAAGTGCTCAATGTCCATTTCTTCAGCAATCGCTTTGGCCTTTGGTGACAGTAGAGACGCCCCTTCCAGTTGTTCGCTGTTCCACAACCCACTGTTCCACTCGGTCCAGCTCGGGCCACCTTGCTTTGTTCCCGCAAAAACTCAGCTTCGTCTTCCTCACTTGGCGCAGTTCACTTTCTTGTTTTCTCCACTTTCTGACCATGGACTCATTTACATTAAAATGTCTTGGAGCTGCTCAATTGCCATTTTCAGCCGCATATTCGATGGCCTGCAGTTTAATGTAAGCCTCATACGCGTGTCGCTTGACCGCCGCCATTTTAGGGGATCCTTACGCATAGGTGTGCCGCTAATCGATGGGCGGAGCATTTACTGTAGTGCACCCACCAAAAGCACACTGCAGATTTTGGAACTCAGTCCACACACAAGGCGCACCGTATTATAAGGCGCACTGTTGATTTTTGAGAAAATCTCAGTGTTTTAAGTGCGCCTTATAGTGCGGAAAATACGGTATATCTTTGGTCTTTGCTTCCAGTATTGCGGGATGTCCCTTTCACTTATTACTAATTTGATTAAATTATTTGAAGTTAAAGCTGAAACAAACCAACCAAGGCAATATTTAATATGTGGCAACATCAAATTAGACAAATTAATAAACTTTTAACATCTGCTACGGTGAGAGTTGATGACTTGCATAACTTTCTCAGTGGGATCGGTTCATTTAGATGGATCTTTACATAAACAGACACAAATATTGGCTCACATAATTATTAATTACATAAGGCCAAGACTTCAAAGAGCAGCTGGAAATTAAAAAGCTCACTTGTTTTCCTGTGTTGTATAATTTTCTACTTCAGTAGAAATGTTCTAACATATTTGAAAAAAATGTATAAAGGAAAAACCTAATTAACTTTAAGACCTACAATCTAAGAACTACGAACTAATAATGGAAAATAAATAAAGGAAATCCATAATGGTTATGGCCCTCTTTGATCACAGTGGGTTTTACGAGTGAGCTGAACCTTCTGGTGGAATTTCTGTCTTCAGACATTCATGTTTCTTTCCCTGCTGTGAAGCTTCGGACAATGTGCTGTTGTAATGGTTGTGATGGTCTACAGGTGTGGGACGGCTCCAGATGTGCTCACACACTCTTGAAAGTGAACATCAGTCCAGACATCATAGAGGGACCGCCGTCCTTCTCTGCACGGAAGGAGGAGCTCATTGCCAACATCCTGGTCTACGACAACCACGTGGAGTTCACGAGGCAGCTGAAGGTTGGACACACACGCGCACACATACGCACACACGTAGACGCACACACAAACACACACACACACACATTGAACACTTTCATTTCCAGATGTTGTCATTTCAATATAATTCACTGGGATTTGTTTTAACCAGGTTTGTAGTTGAACATCTTCATCATATGAGCACCCGGATTCCAGAAGAACGCTGTTGTTGAGTCGTGATCCTTTTATTGATTGTGGCTTTGAAGGCTTCACCCTGTCTGACATGATTATGTTTTGTTTTTTAATTATTCATCTTATGTGAGTACTTCAGATGAACTCTCGCATGTCTACATCAGGAAATGTGCTGAGCTCACACAAACAAATCTCAGCTTTAAAGCAGCACCAGAGTTTAGCCAGTGACAGAACCGATGTTCTGTTATCAGTTACGCATCTGTCAGATCACTGTCACGATTATCCAAGTCAGTCTGATTGGCTTTAGTTGGGTGATTGAAGAACTGTTTGAGATGTTGTGTTGCCCTCATTCATGCTGCAGCTGTGCTCAAATGTGGACCGACTGTTTGGACCCTCTGGGTCTGAGGGGACGGCAGGAATGTTGTCACATGTCACACGTGAATTGCTTTGAAGTGACTTTGCTGTGCGTTTGAAGAGTCTGTAAATTTAGCTTTGTGATCATGCTCAGCCGACCGAAGCCTGAACTGTAAAGGCAAAGGATTGTGCTTAAAATGCGCAGAAAAAACAGGTTAGTCACGTCTTCTTCTGATGTACCTGCACCTAAACCTGCAGCACTGTTGTGACCACTTTGGCCCTGGAACTGAATACCTGGTTACCCTGGCAGCAAGGCTCCTCCTACAAACAGATGATGATTCTGTATTTCAGGCCAGACAAAGAGGTTACCTTTGGTCCAGCTTTCTGACGTGTCTTTGATGAGCGGAATTGGGTCAGATCATTCACATCAGTGATCATCTTCTGGGCCTTCTGCTCGTCAGTGGCATTCAGTTCTGCTGATTATCTCGTTTTAGGTGCTCACACTTGGGTGAATGCCGCCTCAGGCCCTGATGCGTCCTCGTCTTTCCTCCCACGCTGCTTCCTGTTTGGTGAACACTGTTCTGAGGAGAACGGGCCTCCATGTTGAGCCCATGGGCTCACATTTAGTCCAGAATCCACCGACCGCAATTAAAGTGCTGCTTCTCTCCTGATGCTTGAGAAGTTAACTGAAGCATTAGTGGAACAAGTGAGGGATGAGATCAGCGCTGGTGCTTCAGTGCACAGCTCTCATCTGTGTAGGCTTTAGTCCTGTTTATGTAGATCCCAGAATTCTGGAGTTCTGTTCACTTTACCAGCCCGTCAATGTGAGGAGCTGCAGGTTAACCAGGCTCCAGCAGCGATTTTGGTTTCTCTGCTGATCAAAGTTACTACAATTGTCACTCAAGCAGTCCAAGCAGTTTCTGTTAATCACACATCTGGAACACGTCCCTTTCTTTGTCTGTACTTCTTTACCTGTTCAGGTGAGAGGGAGTGCAGTTTTTAGTCAGGAGAACGATGTATCCAGAATTTAAGCCTGGATGTTTGTTGCACCTAGCTGGTGTGGGCAGAGCCAGTCCAGAGGGGGAAGACCCTTAGAGGGGTGGAGAACCTCAAGAAGGAGGAAGAACCTCTGGACAGGGGAAAACCTCAGGAGGAGGCGGGGGGTCTTCATCCCAACAGACTGCAGCTGGATAATCAAACCCACATGAAACCTGATAAACTCTTTCAGTTTAAATCCTCCACTGAAACTCAAGTATGGCAACAATAAATACAATTTATTCAACTTTTCTGGTTAGTAATAAATTATTTGCCTTGATGACCTCCCTGACACATCCAGTAGATCTGTTGGGATGTAACCAGTCCCCTGTGCCACGGCGTTATAAAAACATCCTCTGTACAAACTTCTGTCCTCTGTACAAACACAAGGGTGCCCTTACCCTGGTGCGATTAGTTCAGACCTCTGAGGAGCAGCTGAGTGCTGCAGCTCCTGCCTGTGAACCCTCAGGATTTGATGGCTGCTTTGTTCCTCCGTCAGCATCAATATGCTCAGTGTTGACCATCATCTGAGCTCCACAGGAGGAATGGATCCATCCACCTGACAAAGACTCAAGATTATCCCAGCAAATTCAGATGTAGCCAGAGCTCATCCTGCCACCCCAGCAGATCAGCTTCTGAGAAGCTTCAGCCAGTCCTGCTGAAGACACATGGCGCCATCTGCTGGTCCACAAATACCTCATGCAAAAAACCACAAAGTGAAGAGATGATGACGTTTGTTCCCTGACGTGTGATCTTACCACAGGAAGAGTGGGTGGGGCTTAATGAATGTTTTGTCTCCTCAGCCTGGAGATTTCCTGAGACTCTACAACCTGCGAGCGATTCCAGGATCCCAAAAGGTTCCTGGACTCCCCAGCAGTCAGCCAGCAGAGCTCCATCATTTGTCGTTCCACCTGCATGGAGGGACCGCTTATGGTCGAGGCCTTCGCATTCTACCAGAGAACAGCTCTGATGTGCAGGAACTGAAGAGGTACGGCAGGAGATGTATGGCTCTTTGATCTCATAAAACCAATACATCTATTGATCAATTTGAATGTTCTGAAAAATGTTTCCTCTCTCAAAGCTGAAGAAGCTTCATGTGTCTTTGATTAGAGTTTTAGACTTGTTTGAGGACGACGAGCTGAACAACTCGTACCTGATGGATACGTGGAGTACGACGCCTGAAAGTTCAGCAGGTGAGAACAGAACTTCTAAGAACCTCTGGCCTGCTGCTGCTGCTGCTTTCCATCCAGAGGTTTTTACAAAGCAGCACTGGAGATGTGAAGCTGGAGGCCGTGTCCATAAGTTGAGCCTCCTGAATGTTCAGGTCTCACCAAACGCAATCAGAGGTCTGAAGACTTCTGAGCCTAGGCCTGATTGTGCTGACCCTCTTTTATTCAACCTCTTTTTCTGAGTTCTGGTTGATTTTCTCATCTGTAAGGGCACTGTCATACATGATTCTTGTTCTTGTGGTGTAGTATGTAGAATGATGAGAAGATGCTTCAACTTATAAGGTCTTCCACATCCTGTTACTGGACCGTCCTCTTCAGACTCCAGCTGTGCTGCTGCTTGGACCAAAAGAGTTGCCTCATATCATCCTCGGTCTCGGTCCACTTTGGTCCTGGTTTTCTGCTCATATGATTGTTCCTGACCCGTCTGGACTCGCTTACTCTGACATGGACCCCCCCCACCACACACATTACAGTGATGATAGCATGGGCGTGATGTTGGGCTCATGGGCAGGTCCCCCTGGAGAAAGTGTTGCTGTTAGACTGGGATTGGATTTCATGGATTCTCTTCCTGGTCTGTTGGTTGCCGATGTTTCTGTGTGCAAATCAAAATGGCGCCCAGAGCGGTCGCCTTGTCTTGCTGCGTTCTTGTTTGTCTATTTTTGTTTGTTAATTGTGTGTCTGTCTGCTCTTACACCCGTGAAGAGCTATTAAACATCAGGACTCTCACCCCCACGGACTTACTTCCAGTTTTTCTGGCTCCTGCAGCCGACCTGGTTCACTTTTTGGTCCAAAAGGTGAGACGGCGGAGGAGAGGAAGACGGGCCGGTGCCTTGGCGAGATTACGCAGGAGAGGCTCGCACACGGCGCTGCCTGGGATCTTTCTGTCCAACGTCAACTCACTTTGTAACAAAATGGACGAGCTGAAGTAGCTGATGCAGATTAAAGATTTCTCCACCTCGTGTGTTCTCTGCTTCACTGAAACCTGGTTCAGGAAAGAGACACCGGACAGCGCGCTCCTCCTCGAGGAATTCCAGCTGTTCCGTGCCGACCGCGACCTGGCGCTCTCTGGCAAGAGAGCAGGCGGTGGAGTCTGCTTCTACATCAACAGCGACTGGTGCACTGATGTGACTGTGATCTCTCAGCACTGTTCTCCTGCTTTGGAATACCTCTTCATCAACTGCAGACCCTTCTATTCTCCGCGTGAGTTCGCTTCATTCATTCTGGCCTCTGTTTACATCTCGCCAGACGCGGACGCGCGCGAGGCTCAGCGCACGCTCGCGGACTGTATTCAACAAGTGGAGCAGACCTATCCCGACGCTCTGGTTATCGTGCTTGGTGACTTTAATCAGAGCAACCTGAGATACTCCAATCCTCTGCCCCCCCCACCTCTGCCCCCCACCTGTAGTCATGAAGTCCTTAGAGCGCCTGATCCTGCCACACCTCAAGTCCATCACCACCCCCCTCCTGGATCCACTGCAGTTCGCCTACAGAGCTAACAGATCTGTGGACGACGCGGTCAACCTGGCCCTTCACTCCATCTTGCAGCATCTGGACTCCCCAGGAACCTACGCGAGGATCCTGTTCGTGGACTTCAGCTCTGTGTTCAACACCATCTGCCCCGCTCTGCTACAGGACAAGCTGTCCTAGCTTAGTGTGCCTGACTCCCTCTGCAGGTGGATCACTCACTTCCTGACAGATCGGAGGCAGTATGTGTGGCTGGGGAAGACTGTCTCAGACTCTATCACCATCAGCACTGGATCACCCCAGGGCTGTGTACTTTCCCCCCTGCGCTTCCTGGGCACCACCATCACCCGGGACCTTAAGTGGGAGCCAACCATCAGCTCCCTCATCAAGAAGGCCCAGCAAAGGATGTTCTTCCTACGGCAGCTGAGGAAGCTCAAACTGCCTCCCAGGATGTTGGCGCAGTTTTATACGGCCATCATCGAGTCCATCCTCACCTCCTCCATCACCGTGTGATATGCTGGCGCCACCGTCAGGGACAGACTGAGGCTGCAGCACGTCGTGCGTGCTGCCGAGAAAGTGATCGGCTGCAGGCTTCCATCCATCCAGGACCTGTATATCTCCAGGACCCGGAGGTGTGCAGGTCGGATCACGGCTGACCCTTCCCACCCTGGTCACAGACTGTTTCCCCCCTCCCCTCAGGCAGGAGACTACGGTCCATTCGGACCAAAACCTCCCGCTACATGAACAGCTTCTTCCCCTCTGCCATCAGGCTGCTGAATACCAAGTGACTTATCACTTAAGCACCACGTACAGCAGCCAGTCGGACTCACGAACAATACACTACTTTTGCATTGACCTGCACTGTGGACTTTTAACTTAACTGCTGCTCTTGCACATTATAGGAATACATATTACCTATTCCTTACTATTTATATATATATATATGTCTTATCTTATTTATCTTATTCTAGTGTTTATTGTCTTCTCTATGTTGAATGTTGCAGCGTCACACCGGGACAAATTCCTAGCTTGTGTAATACTGTGTACTACATGAACAATGGCAATAAATAAATCTGATTCTGATCTGATTCTGTTTGTGTTTCAGGTGCTGAAGCTGCTGGAGGTTTGGAACTGCTGGATGGTAATTTCCTATTTGGTCTGAATTTCCTGGATTAGGAGAGACAACAATAGGTTTCATATCCTCTGGGAAAATTCTTGCTTTAAAATGACATCTTGTTGGATTTAGGTTGAAAAGACATACACCTGCTGAGCAATCGTAGCTCCAAGGCTGGATTGAGCTGCATTTCTTGTTAAATATTTTAGTTCCTTTTAAAGTTATTAAGTAGCTTCAGTGCATTTGTGCCCCAGTATTCTGATGTTTTTTGTTCCAGATAGGCACCCAGAACAGCTGTCTGAGGTGAGGCGCGCCGGTCCGGGTGGTGTCCACCATGTCAGGGTCCAGCTGCGCTCCTACGAGCCGCAAAAACTTCACCAGCTCCTGAAGCTCTACTGCAGCAAGTGCAGCTCCATGTACGACCATTTGTGCTTGTTTAGGTCCTGCAAGCCATTAGATCCCTCAGAGTCTGCAGTTTTTTCATGTTCAAAACATTTTGCTCCTTATTTATACTGATAAAGAACCAGATCACCACAACTACACTATATTTAACAATTGATGCTTTTTATCTCAGGCAAGACGTCCCAGATGAAGAACTGGTAGAGAATTTATTCTCTCAGGCCTCCAGGAGCCCCGTCCCCTGTGACCCTCCACCCTGGGCTCTCTCTGGGATGGCCAGACTCCCACCAGGACCCTTAAAGCGGACTCTCAGCATTCACATGTCTAAACAGCTTGTGTCTGAGGGCAAAACCACACAGCTTATCTTCATCATGGGTACCTCTTGGATGCTCCTCATCTTCATGCAGTTCAGAGTCAACTACAGGTACTGATGGACCGCCACTGTCCCATAGGTTCTTCTCTGGAGGAAGCCATTCAGCTCACTTCTGGCTACCAGAACGTGGTCCCTGTGATGTCATCAGGAGGTCACATGACTCTGCTGGACCTGTCTGCACCGTTCTTGTTCAGAGGCAGGAAGAGATTCTATGGGTCAGAGTCAATCAGCTCATGTTCATCTCCACATTTGGGAGTCTGTACCGACTCACTGCCCCCCTTGTGGTCAAATAGGTGTCATACAGGGAGTTTTCAGAAGTTTGAAGGCTCAAGCCTCTTAGGATACGACAGCAGTTTACTGTTAATCCAGAGTGTCCTTGGTGATATGAAGCCTTAATTTAGATGTTTCTACAGACATATTCAGTGTTGCAGCTAAAGTTGACCAACTGTAAGGTTCACGTGCCTTCCAGGTGCAGAAACTGCTCAGACGTGGTAATAAAGGAGCCGTGGGGCAATGGCGTTGAGCTGATCAATGAAAAGACCATTGCTGAAGGTACATGAGCTGCTGCCAAGTGGCCAAAGTCAACCATGTTTCACTCTGTGAGTGACAACACTTGATAATTGGCTTGTTTGGCAAACACAACTAAATTCAGCAACACAGAATTAACAGTTTTGTAATTGAAGTTAAAGCATCGGTGATTCTACTAAAGATCTAAGTTCCAGTTTGACTTGTTCTCCTCTCCCTTCTTTACTGGCCAGCCTTCGGCATCCAACTGATGCAATTTGTCTTTCTGATGAAGTTTAAGCTGCAAGATGCCACTGACAGTCTGGACGTCTTCCTGTTTAGGGATGCTGTGAGTTTCTATCATCCCTGAGCCATTTGAAAAAGGGAAAATCCCACTAAGGACGCTGCATGAGCCTGTTATGACATCTCGCTTTGTTCCTGTCATCAGGAGCTGTTCTTCGGTGTGACAGCAGAGGACGCAGCAGCCAATCAGGAGGCTCAAAGCCGCGTCTGCCGGATGGTGGAGTCCATCTGCCCACCAGAGGACAGCACTGGTACATGTCTCCTTAATACTGACATACCTGAACAGGTCTAAGCTACACCTCCTCAACTGCAGAAAAATAGCCTCAGACACCACGCACACGCTTGGCTCAGCTGTCAGTCGTGACGATTCGCTCTGTCATGTTTCTGTGTCCTTAGGTGAGCGTCCGTGGCTCCATTTGTGTCTGGTGTCATACAGCAGAGAAGACGATTTTGGCCAGAACCAAACCTGTTATCAGATCTGCCACAGTGCCATTGCCTCGTCCAGCCCAGACCTCCAGGCTCCTTTCCACCCTCCCTTTTGAATGTGTCTTTATTGATTGTGTGAATCTCAACATTTTTGTAAAATGTTGAACATTCTGTCTGCAGCAAAACTGTAAAAAATAAAAGTTTTTTAAGTTTGGTCTGTGCAGATTCATCCAGGTCATGGTTATCTGTGTCAACTGGAATGTTTTTCTTGTCTTTTGAATATGTTTTGTGTTCTATCCAGAAGGCTTCTTCAGTTCTGAACTCACTGGGGACAGAGCTTGAAAATATAGCCCTTGTGGACCATTAGCATGCTTATGATCTGGGTGGTCACCTGAGAGTTGTTGGTAGGGTCGTTCACCTAGTTTCAGTTGGTGTGTCTCCCCATTGTCTGCTGGCTCACATGGTGAGTCACCAGGTCTCCTAAAATGGTGTGAACGTTTGGTTTTCTTGGGAGGAGTGGAGGACTGCATTGTATGTGTTTTTTCCAATTTGACATGGGTGGCTTCCTTGACACCCCTTTAAGTTTTGCTAAACCAAAAACTCGTCTTTGAAATTTGAAGTCATGCTATTGTTGAAATTCTTTTAAATGGAGTGATCCTGAAAATCACAACACATCTAAGATCATTATTCCTGAAAATCACAACACATCTAAGATCATTATTTCTGAAATCAAAAGTTCCAGAGTACAGTTGTGTATTAATGCAGACGGGTCAGTAGAGGACGCAGCAGGACTCTGAATGCTGACTCGAGACTTTGGTCCCTGACTCTTTGGGCCCCATAGCTAACACTAACCATTATTCAAGGTAGTTTTCTCTGTCAACTGGACTGTGTTTCTTCTCTTTGAAGACATTTCGCAACACTCAGAGGTTAGTACACCCGAAGGACAAGACACCAAGACACAAACAAAGTAATGTTGTTTATGCTGTACAGTGCCAGGAGGAATGCAAGGAACTGTACATTGGGGAAACCAAAGAACCTCTCCACAGAGGAATGGCACAGCACAGACATGCCACCTCTTCAGGTCAGGATTCAGCAGTCCACTTACACCTAAAGGAGAGTGGGCACTCCTTCGAGGACAGCCAAGTATGGATACTGGCCAGAGAAGACCGCTGGTTTGAAAGGGGTGTCAAGGAAGCTATCCATGTCAAATTGGAAAAACCATCCTTAAACAGAGGTGGTGGGCTGAGGCACTTCCTGTCACCCACGTACAATGCAGTCCTCCACTCCTTCCAACAGCAAAACAAACATTCACACCATTCCAGGAGACCCGGAGACTCACCACCAAGTGAGCCAGCAGACAAAGGGGAGACACCTCAAGCGAAACTAGGTGAACGACCCGACCAATGACCCTGCCAATGACTCTCAGGTGACCACTCAGATCATTAACATGCCAATGGTCCACAGGGGCTACATTTTTCAGCTCTCTCTCCAGCGAGTTCAGAACTGAATAAGCCTTATGGATAGAAGGCGAAACGTCTTCAAAGAGAAGAAACACAGTCCAGTTGACAGAGAAAACTACCTTGGATACGATGACCCGGATGATTGAGAATCTACACAGACAACTAACCATTATTATTAAATCCCTTTTCAGATTGTGGATTTATTTTCGATAGATTAAATTAACATCTTTCTGTTGATCTAATATCGGATGTATTTAAATAAAGCTGGTCGAAATTTAATCAGGTTAATTTTGATGAAGTATTTTGAATTTACATTCAAGTCTTAACATGAGTGAATTATATAAAACCTGTAATCAATCATTCTTCTGTGGTGTTTGACAGATGATTTTCTCTCTTCTTTCTCCCCTCCCCGGGCTCTCCTCCCCCAGGGGTCCTCCTCCTCCCACGGGGGTCCTCCTCCTCCCGTGGGGACCTCTCCTTCAGCTCCGCGGCCTCCGAATCCTGTTGTGCCGGACGGAGGCAGACCTCTCCCGGCTCTGACGGATCCCTGTCTTCTCCCTGATTAACTCCCTTCCATCCGTTTGGAGCTCCACTGGGTTCTACCTCCGTCATGCTGCCGGACCCTCAACGGTGCTGAGAACGTGCGAGTCCGGATGGATCAAGTTTGGATTTGATTTCGTTTAAAGTTTTTGACGTTTTGGGAAATGTACAAACCAAATATGGTTCTGTTCCTTTGACCAGTCTGAACCGCAAGATGCTTCTTCCACTGTCTGGGTTCGTGTGTGTGTGGTTCTGCAGCGGGGCCGCAGAGTTCCACAACCAGAAAACAAAGACCACTTTCAGCCCTCATGAATCCTCCGCCGCCGAAAGGAATGTGCAGGGCCACAGATGGCTCACGGTCATCGGGAAGGACAGTGGTGGGCCGCGCGGTGCAGGACTTCAGATTTCTGAGCTGAAGAGCGTGACCCTGGCACCGGCGGAGCGGTTCGGACCGCAGACGCCCCGTCCCTGTGTGCGTAAAACGGACGCGCAGAGTCGAGCGCAGCGCGTCCGCCGCAAACTGGTGAATAAAGCCGGTGAGCAGCGGAGCACCCCGCACGGACCCCTCTGTACCCTCGAGTGGAAGGCGAAGCGCGGCCCGAACCCAGTCAGGACGGAGCGCAGCGAGCCTCTGCCAGTCGGCGCCGCGCCTGCGGCCATGGCCCAGGGACAAGAGGCCGAACCCCCCACCGGCCTCAACATTAGCGACTACGGGGAGGAGGAGCAGGACTACGAAGTACCGGACTACCCCGATCCCACCCCGCTCCTGCCGTTGGACTCACGGACCAGACGGAAACTGCTGAAGAATCCGTTTTATCCGCTCAGCGCAGAGGCTATGGGCGCGTACGCGGTGCTGATGGTGTCGGCCGTCATCTTCATTGTGGGTGTGATCGGGAACGTGTCCGTCATGTGTATCGTGTGTCACAACTTCTACATGAGGAGCATCTCCAACTCTCTGCTGGCCAGTCTGGCGCTCTGGGACTTCAGCGTCATCTTTTTCTGCCTGCCGCTGGTTCTGTTCCACCAGCTGACCAAGACCTGGCTGCTGGGAGAGCTCTCGTGCAAGATCATCCCCTACCTGGAGGTAAGCGTGACGTCACAGCACAGGTGTTGTTTATCAGCAACACCGCGCATCTGATTAAAGTCCCACAGGTTATTCGTCGTTACCATGGAGACAAGAATCTTTAAATTTGAAACAGGTTTTCCATGACAGCGATCTTTGATTTCCCACTCAGAAGAGTGATAAAGAGAAGTGAAACAAAGAGTGCAGGGAGGGATTAAAATCAGGGTTCATGTGAACCCACCATAATCTGATCAGGCTCGAGACGCTTTGTGTCCAGTCAGAGAAAATGAGGATTACTGAAGATTCTCTGGGATTACGCGCGCGCGCGCGCGCGCACACACACACACACACACACACACACACACACACACACACACACACACACACACTGAGTCAGGGGACAAACATCTCCACCATATGTGTTGTCTGTGTATTGTGTAGACCAAAAAACATGAGACATTTGGTCGGGGCTTTTGATAGTAAAATATCACTTTTGGTCCCGTGATTATGTCTACGAAAGTCCTCACAAAGATAGGATTACAAACATGTGTATCTGTATAGTATTTGGTTACCCAGAGGGACCCCTGGTGCCTGAAGTCACAGGCACCAGGGGTCCCTCTGGGTAAGCCATCATGGGTAGCCATCCCCAAGTTAAGGGTCCTATTGGGTCCTATGCCGACTCCTTGTCATCACAGTCCCCTGTAACTCCTCCCTCTCCTTCCAGGTCGCCTCTCTCGGGGTCACGACCTTCACTCTCTGCGCCCTGTGCATCGACCGCTTCCGTGCTGCCACCAACGTGCAGATGTACTACGAAATGATTGAAAACTGGGTGTCCACTTCTGCCAAGCTGGGTGTGATCTGGGTGGGTGCCATGCTGCTGGCCCTGCCTGAGCTGTTGATCCGGCAGCTGGTCACAGAAGACAGCGGCCCGCCCAATGTGAGTCTGTGCGAGCGCTGCGTGGTCCGAATCTCCACTGACCTCCCTGACACGCTCTATGTGCTGGGCCTGACCTATGACAGTGCCCGCCTTTGGTGGTACTTCGGCTGTTACTTCTGCCTGCCAACGCTCTTCACCATCTGCAGCTCGCTTTTCACGGCCCGTAAGATCCGTGGTGCCAAGCGGGCCCGTGTCCGTGCCAGCAAGAAGCAGAACCAACTGGAGAGTCAGATGAACTGCGTGGTGGTGGCTTTGGCCATCCTCTATGGCTTCTGCATCGTTCCAGAGAACATCTGCAACATTGTCGGCACATACATGGCGGCCAGCGTTCCACAGCGGACTCTTGACGTGCTGCACGTGGTCAGTCAGCTGCTGCTGTTCTGTAAGTCGGCGGCGGCGCCAGTGCTGCTCTTCAGCCTGTGTCAACCGTTCAGCCAAGCCTTCCTCAACTGCTGCTGCTGTTGCTGCGAGGAATGCAACCCACCCCCTGCTTCCGACGACCACCTCGAGATGTTGCCGCCAAGTGCCGACCAGAGGGAGGCGTCCGACTCAGCCACTCATGCCATTGTGGGGACGCACTGCTGAGGAAGCAGCGGGAGGCTGAGCAAAAGCTGATCAGTCAGATACGTAGACATATCAGGTTCCAAACTAAAACTGCTCCAAGGTTATTGTAATCTGATTCCATCAAGAGAAGAGTTACACCAGGAGCATCATGGTACCTTTGACCCCAGTGAGACTCAGGATCTTCAGCCAGTCCTTCAGTTTTCTGGTCACATGATGCAACAATTTCAGTCTAGTTGAATATTTAGGTGCCACATGCACATGCATGTTGGGTGTGCACGGTGGGTGTTATTAAATCTTCTTCCACTCTCGTTTGTGTAAGTTTCTTCCTGTTTTAGATCAAAGAGAAGGGGGCGTGGCTCCTTTGATCCATCCTCTGACCAGTGGAGTTCCCCTTTTTTGGCTCCGCCCTCTGAAGGTCAGGGCCACTTCCTGAAGGGGAAATATCCATTTATTGATACAAATGTTTGAAGGTTATCTCACTTCCAGTTGGAGAGGGCGAGTGGAGCCTGTTCTGTGAACACTGATTTCTGTTGAAGCAGGGACAGAGAATGTGGACATCCTGCATCCTCTCTGAATGGAGACGCTGATCTGAGATCAGCTCTTACTCATTCACAAAAGTATAATGATGGCGGACGAGTCAGAATTCCTTCACTTAAGCTGCGTCACTCTTTCTCCTCTTTCTATCCTTTCATCATCAGGAACAGCGCACCATTGTCTGGGCCTACTGTCGTCATGGCAACTGACGGAGTGTGGCTCTCAGCTGTGCAGTGGAAGCTACAGCAACACAGAACAAATAACTTAAAGTCTTCCAAAAGAGCAAATTTGTAGCTTAATACTGACAATTAAAAGATGCTCATGGTCAGATTCTTTCTTTTGTTCATCAGTTATAATCACAGTTGCATTTTTTTCTGTTTCAATCTGTTCATTCGTTTGAAAATCTGTTGAAATAAATAAGAAATCAATAATTAAAATAGCATTGGAGCTGTCTGTTGCTGTTGTCCTCATCAGTTTTCCTGGTGGTTCTGGATCCAGTTCCCTGTGGTGGGGTTCAGGTCAGGGACCTGAAAGGTCCTGTTCTCTGTAACTGACCGGGTCAGACCATCAGCTGATGATGCTTTTGTGTTCTGACCCCTTTTGAAGCCTCAATGATACAAAGACAGACTTTGTGTTGGGCTCCAGGATAATTACTGCACATTCTTTTGTAATTACCAACAGTGGATTCACTAATTAGACCAGAACAAAATAGACCAGAACTCAGATCACCAACATGTTGTCTAACGTCTCAGAGCCCGTTGCCATGCCAACTCAGCTTTAATATGTTCATGTTTCTAAAATTTTTTTACATCTAAAGTTTGGTTACTGAGTTACAGAGCTAAAGATGTGAGTTCTGTTGGTTCTAATGGTTCTGTTGTTTCAGATGGTTCTGTTTCTTCTGTTGGTTGTGGATATTTCATTTTATTTCTGTGACTGGATGTGACACACACACACACACACACACACACACACACACACACACACACACACACACACACACACACACACACACACACACACACACACACACACACATTATAAAAGGCTGTGAATTATAACTTTTAATATTGTATTAAATTTAGAAGCAGTAATAGAAAGTTTTAGGTAGGAATCCATCATAGTTCAATCAAATTTAATCATAATTCTAAACTCCCTAAAAATAGCACACATTCTAAATCTATGTTTAATTTCCTAAACATGTGTTTGACATTTCTGTCTATGTTTAATTTTAGCAGCCGCTACAGAGCTCCAGTCAAGGGTCTCCCCCTACTGGTCATCCGACAGAAGACAACCCTTTATCACCTTCATGAATGTCTTCTTCAGCCGCAAGGTTGTTATGAAAGCAGCGTTGAAGATTCTGAAAGGTGGATGTGAGGTCTGACCCATGTCTGCAGGTTCTGGACCTCTAAAACAGAAAATCTACTCAAAATGACACGCAATCGAACCTTTTCACATCTTTTTTCTTCAGGGAAACCATAAAGTTCTTTTTTCCATCAAACGTTAAAGATTCATTAGGTAAGTCCATTCAGAAGTTTCAGCTGAACTGAATTGAGAAGAAAACTAGAGCCGAAACAAAAGCAGCCTCAGTCAAAGTCAGAGAGAATGCCGTCAGCAGCAGAAGGCAGAGTATGCTGGCTCCCCTGGTTATCGGTCAGAGTAACGGTTGCCACGGCAACGTATGGCGTCATAGTCTCATTTACAACAAGAAAAGGGAATGAAACATTAATTTATTCATTATTTACTTTTGTTTAACCATCAAGGCACCTGATCACCTTCAGCATTTATAGGATTATTGAGCGCATTGCCTCATTAGACCTCAAACTGTTGGACCTGGTCCAGATAAACCGGTTTGGCTTCACAGTTCTGATCCACGTAGCACTGACATGTAAAGTGTTCGGACAGTGTGTCCACGTCAGCAACCGATGGGATGCCTCTTGCCACATACGTCCCCTTCACCTGGCTGATGTTGAAGTGGGAGGGGTTGAGGTGCAGGTAGTGGGTGGAGTCGTAGTTCTTCCGGGTGCAGCGACCTTTCCCCTGGCAGAGGACTCTGCTGCACAGCATGGCAGCTGCCGTCACATTGGCAATGTATGGATTTAAGGTGGATTTCAGGTACCTGGATAAAGACTCACACTCCCCCTGGGGGATGGGGTGCCATTCAGGTCAAAGGTTAATGACAGGTTAAGGTCAGTTGCACATCTTGTTACAAGTTTAAAATGTATTAATTTCCAACCAGTGACAGCATTAAAAACTCCATCCACTCAGACAACACAGGTTCCCTTTAAACATTTGTTTATCTTCAGACTCGAACTAGTTTCTGTTGAATCCGGTCAGACTAGAACACTGAACCCACTGGTCTGAGCTGCTCAGATATTTGACCCTATTGTCGTTCACGATGACGAGACATTAAGGGTTTCTGCAGTTACTGATTGATTGGCTGGACGGAGGATCTGTTATTGTGGTGTGGTCACAGAGAAACCAGAAAACCTCCACCACACCTGTACCCGCTACATCACCACAGAGCTGCACAGTATCAGGTGGATTCGTGATAGCTGTATGGAGAACTTTTGCAGGACACCAACTTGAATATTGATCAAGATTGGTTGTGACAGAGCAGATGGCTCCAATACGGACAGACCTGTTTACCTTTGAGTCGTAATCGGTGCTGGAGCCCCACATGACCACACCTGAAGCTCCCACGGCTGCAATCTCTCCCACGGTGCTGACCAGGTCCATCTGACACAGGACCCAAGAGCTCAGAGTCAGACTTTAGCCTTTCTTTCCTGTCATTTGTAGAACAGATGAAGTGTCTCACCTGACTCAGGAATGTGCTGGACTGATCCCGGAACAGTGGTCTGGAGTACACGTAGACTGGAACTGTGTGTGGGCGATGAGGCAGCTCAGCCACCCTCATGGCCTCCTGCACACGGTTACGAACATACAGCTTTGCAAATGTGGAGTTCCCCAGAGACTGGGATATGTAGACTGAGGGAAAGAGGGCCTTGCTCTTCTCCCAGAGCCACAACAGCTGGTCGTTCTGCCATTTAGTCTTCTCAGAACACCTTCCAGTGTAGCCTGGCTCCTCCCAGCCATAATTGTAGCAGTCGGGGAATAAGTAGAAGCCCCAGAGGCGACAGGGACGTTCAATAATGCCAAGACTGATCGTCTTCACCATGAATTTGCGACCAGCTTCTTCAAACTGCCTCTTGGCCAGTTTGATAAGGTCCTGTTGAGCCAGTGACTGGTTGATCTTCCTTGCATGATCAATGGATCTATCCCTATAAATTTTTTTAGAACCCCAGTTTCTGTCCCATAGGGGGCGCCAGGACTCCCAGTCAATGACAACCAGTCCTGAAGAATCTTTGGTCAAAGTTTCTGGAATCTGATTCTTCACTTTTTTGAGATGCTCTTCTAGGGAGCCATTTTGAGGGATACCGCCTTCGAAGGACATTCCAGTTTGACTGTGGATTCTGGGGTAGAGGCCCAGTCGGGGTTCATAATAAGTGATCAGGAACTGATCGGGCTCTAAGGCGGGCGTGGTCACTGCGGAGAAGGCAGCAAGATCCAGCAGGATCTCATGTTTCCTACAGTTGGAGGTTGGGGCGCTCCATATGGCTACGAAGGGATGGTCATGAATCAGCAGTGGCTCAGCCGGGGGTCTTGTTTCGATGGTTGAGATGGGCGTGATGAAAGAGAAAAGGATGCAGAACAGGATCTGTGTGACCTTCATGACAGTGCTAGAAAAACAGAAAATACAAGAATTACATCTCAGGTCCATACGAACCACCAACTAACCTTCAGGTGAGAGGCGGGTCCAGTCTGGACAGGAAGTTTGTTCAGAAATGTAAAATCAGCCTTCAGCGAAAATGTTGTGGTATGTTCTTACCTGACCGAGACCAAAGTGTCTGTGCTCGGTGACATGTCCCTGGTGGTTTATAAACACCCCAGGACCTTTATTGTTTTGATGGATGTCTGGGCTTAGGCTCTGACATCCACCTGAGCAGGGTCTGATCCGGGACATCCTGGTTGGGCCTCTTGTTTACTCAGATCAGCTGTTCTGAACCTTTTGTCATCTCAAGTTCTAACAGCACAAACAATGACGGAGGTCAGAAGGTCCACGAGGACCTGATCAGCTGTTTTTACAGTACCTTTAATTCTTTCACATTTCATTAGTAACAATAACTCTTCTTCATATTTGATTTAAAAATATTTAAGATTTACTTTTGTTGAGCCACGATTAAGTGAACCTGGAGCTTCGGCTCTTCACACACCTGCATGACCTGGATCTATAGCTTAATTACCTATCAAAATTTATCTTAACGCATTGGGACCATTTCCTGAACACAGAATAACAGCGACTTCAGGGCCCACACCTCTGACAAGATGTTTCACCCGTGACAGCATGACTCCTGTGTGAGAGAGTGGTTCACCTGTGACAGTGTTACTCTCCTGTGACAACATGGTTCACCTATGGAAGTCTGAGCCTAATTACTGACAGATCTGGTGAACTTGGCACCATCACCTGTGGAGGTAAAACTGGCCTGGAAGGACGTGTTTGTGAACCATCTTCAGATGTGTTTCCTGTGTTCCTTCTGGTTCTTAGAGTTTCTGAAGAGAGAAACAGGTTAATGAAACTGACGTTGATGTTCCTCATTGAAGAATTTTCTGTTGAGCTCGAGAGGACTGGCGGTCAAGTGTGGCGGAACCCCAAAGAAGGCAGACAGACACAGGAATTAAAAGTAACAGAGGAAGAGGGGCTAGGAAGGTTGCAGAGGAGCTGGGGGAGACGCTGGGAGTCGCAGGGAGTCGCTGGGGAGCCTGGAGAGATGCTGGGTCGACGGGAAGTGTTGCCAAAAACATCAGTAAGATCAAGCACTGGCCTGAGTGCATAGGGGCCTTTTATGGGTGCAGAGTCGTTTGGGCGGATTGGGTGCAGCTGAAGGAGAGGGCCCAGGTGGTGGTGGTTGAGCTGATTGCCCAGGAGGAGGTGGGGCCAGAGTAGGAGTCACAACATTTTCTCCTCATCTGCCTGAACTGTTCAACTTCACTGCTTGTGAAAATAGAAATTTCAAAATAAAACCATGTTTATATCACAAAATTCTACAGATGGTTTGATGACCAGTCTTCAGTGGTTCTATAGGAGGTTCTGCTGGACCACAGAAATGTTCTCGACTGAGATCGCTCATGAGTGACAACAACACCATCATAAAGTCAACAAAACACACATCTGACTCAGCAGAAAACTATTTTTCACAGGTTTGATTTATGATCATGAGAACTTGGGTAAGACAGGAAGTTTCACAGACAGAAGATCATGTTTTCGACTCAGGACTCTTAATTCAGTCCAGATGAAAATAATTGGGTGAGGAAGATGTGACTGAATCTTCATTCGAGTCATTTAACAGGAAAACCAATTTGCTCCAGTTATAAAATAAAGTTTGGACTTATTTTAGAACCTTTTTTTCTGTTTGTACTTTAATAAAACTAAACTAATGATCCATTGATCAACTAAATTGAACTAAATATGAAAAATGACTGAATTTATTTGATGTTTTGACACTTTAAAGCTCAAAATTATCCACAAAGCTCAGCCCCACTGACCCGTGGGCCATCGTCCGTCCAAAAGGAAGAGGCTTTAATAAGCACAACCTGCTGACCTGCTCATGTTACTGATGTGACATGTGTCACCATTGTAGGACTGTAGTTAATAACCAGTTCAGCAGGAGTACCAATACAACCAGATCCTGTTTGTATCCTGTTAGTGTGGCGCCACTCCGGCCTCCCGCACACTGTTTGTCCTGCTCGTTCTTCCACCGCTGCCACTCCTGCTCATCATCCTCATCTTCCTCCTTCCATGGCCCGCCGTCCTCCCTCACTTCATTGATGCTGTCGCAACGCTCGCCTTCGTGACCTTCGTAACAGTGGCAGCGAAACCTGCGCGACAGCAACTGCAGCTCCCACTGCGAGGGCCAACCAGTCACAGTGAAGCCGCCATCAGCGGAGAGGTGGATGCGGAAACTTCTGGCACTCAGGTGGAGGTAGTGGTGTGCATGAGGGTCCCGGCGGACACAGCGGCCATTTCCCTGGCACAGGAAGTCGCTGCAGAACTCGGCGGCTCGAGTGACGTTGGTGATGTAGCGGCCCAGATGGTGGCGCAAGAAGGACCTGACTCTGGTGCAGTTATGCTGCAGAAACACAAGAATGGTTGAAAATTGAAGCAGAAGCTTCAACTCAATTATGTTGCTCAAAACTCCCAGAGGAGAAACCAGATAACATCAGCTGAATGGTACTTCTATCTTTGTGAGGACTTACATCAATATGATGCATCACCCAACTCCTTACCCAAACCCTCTCATCTAATCTTCAGGGATCCGAATACCTGAGCTCTGGCCCCTGACCTCAACCCAGTTGTAGCTCCAACCTTAAAACCAGGTCTTAAATCTCAAACTGTCCTTTGAAGTTGTGAGGAACAGCCAAAATGTCTTCACTTTGCTAGTAGAATGAGGATTTTAGTGCTCAGTATGTAGCAAGTGAACACACACGAACACACAGACACAGACACACACACAATGATTCCTGAGCCTTCAGTCTTTGCAGAAGTGTGCAGTTAATCAGTTATAATCCCTTCATCTGGATTTGATTGTTGTCTACAAGTGCCTATAAATTTCAGCTGAGGTTCTGATGGTTCGGGATGTGCTCACAACATTTTACCACTGGATGACATCATCGTTCTGGGGTAATTGAACTCTGCGTCTCTCAGTCTCACCTCAGTTGTCTCGTCAGCACAAATAAAATAACAATCAGATCTCTGATTGATGATGTTGGATTACAAATCTAGATTAGTGCTGACAGAACTGAAACCCACCCTGGATGAGGTCAGGTTCAGATCTCCCCAGATGACGAATCCTGCTGCTCCCAGGGCAGCGCTCTCCCCAATGGTGTGGATCAAGTCTTTCTGCAGAAACAGACAAGAGTCAGATGACCACAGGAAGTGAGCACAGGAGGTCGCAGCTGCTGTTCTGTTAGCCTCTGCTAGATGATAGCAGACAACCATTTTAAAATGGTTTTAAAACAGTGTTAAAATAGTTTTTAAACAAAGAAATACATGTTTTCATCAGACTTTCAGTTCTGAGCTTCAGTTCAAAGCTTCTGAGAGTAAATGGATGATCAACAGGTCTCCAATATAACTGGAAACATCTCATAACTTTAGACCAGATTTGTTAGACTGCACTAAAAGAATGACCCGAACTGGTATGTGGTGCACTTTGACTAAGCAGGACATCATATGTCACCTTGTGGGAACTGTGTTCTTACCGCAGTGAGGAAGGTCAGTGCCTCGTCCCGGTAGCCCAGCCTCAGGTAGACGAAGGTTGGGAGGTCATATTCCCTGGACGTGAGCGATGCGACACGCAGCGACTCTCTGATTCTGTGCTGGGAGAAGTGCAGATTGATGTCACTGTCGCTGTGGTTCTTCCGGATGGCCACCGAGGGGAAGAGCGCACTGCTGCTGTTCCACAGCCACTGAAGCTCGTCGTTCCTCAGCCTCTCCAGCAGGGGGCAGAAGCCACTGTAGTTCTGCTCATGCAGGTTGTAGTTGTGGCAGTCAGGGTAGAGGTAGAAACCCCAGAGGGTGTTTGGACGGAGTCGAATGCCCAGCTGGATCGTCCTCTGCATGAAGGCCTTGGCACTCTTCTCGAACCTTCTGCGAGCCAGCTCCTCCACCTGCAACTCCGTTACATTTACATACGCCTTGGCCGTCAGCTCCTTAGACCTGCGCCGGTAGATGTCTTTCTTATGCCAGTTACGGTTCCACTGAGGCCGCCAGAACTCCCAGTCGATGACGGCAAGACCTCGGAAGTCCTGTGCGGGGATGAAGTGGGTGATGTCCTGATACGCTTTGAACAGATGCAGATCCAGGCTGCAGTTCTGCGGCAACCCGCCGTGCACAGCAACACCCTGAGGTGTGTAGTGGGGGTAGAAACCCAGGCGGTTTGCATAGAAGATGGTGATATTCTGGCCCGTCCACTCTGCCCGGGGGCTGCCATAGATGTGGAACAGTCTGTCAATGTTGGTGCTGATGTTGTACTTGATGGTGCACATGTCCAGAGGAGCATTCCACGCAGCGATGAAGGGCTTTCGGCCAATCAGAGGTAATTTGGCAGGTTTCTGCCCAAAGGCAGTGTGGAGTAGCAGGAGGAGCCAGGAGCAGATCAGAGCAACAGGTACTACATGATGGGAGGAAGATGCCCCGCCCACTGGTCCCAGAGGCATCCTTCAGCAAGAGCTGTCAATCATTCTGAGAAGATAAAAAACAAACAAACATAGAAGAACTTATAAAGTTATTTAAGTTCTCTGGTGTCCTACAGCAGTGTGATCCAACATTTTCACCAGCTGGCAGTGATAGTTAGCTCTTAGCTAACCCCAACAGGTACTGAAATGAGGAAAAGGAGTTGAAAGGGTTTTTTTTATTCTCATCTGTGACTGTTGCTTGAAGCCTTCTGTCCATCCAGTTGATGGTGCAGCTGAAGTTGGTCCAGACAGGAAGTCATTGACAGCCAGGGAGGAATGGAGCTGCAGAGGCGGCTGTTTTCCTGTTGACATGTGGTCATCCTGTGGAGGACGTGGAGAGAGCTGAAGCCATAATGAGAGGCTTGGCTGCCAACCATGATGCTGCATCTCAGCAGAAAGATGAAGATCCTTCAGTCTCACTTCTGTCTCCTCTTCTTCTGTTGTTCCACCAACCAGGATCCCACTGGTCTGTTTTTACCAGTCCCAGCCCTTCTCAGGGGACCTTCTGCTCTAGCGATGTTTTCATAGACTTTCTGTGTTGCGGTCCTGCAAGAATCTTCCCAGTTAAAACACTTCTGCGTCTCATCAGGCTCCAAATGACGCTCCAACACACCAGATGGTACTGACAATGCTATCCCAGGAAAAGTCCTCTTCATTGTCAAAATCAAATCAATCTTTATTTACATAGCGTCTTTTACAATCAAAATTGTTTCAAGGCGCTTTCCAGATTCCCAGGGCCTAACCCCAGACAAGCAACAGTGGCAAGGAAAAACTCCCCTTTAAAAGGAAGAAACCTTGAGCAGGACCAGGCTCATGTAGGGGGACCCTCCTGCTCATGGCCGGCTGGGTAAAGAGAGAGGAGAGGAGAGGAGAGGAGAGGAGAGGAGAGGAGAGGGAGAGGAGAGGAGAGGAGAGGAGAGGAGAGGAGAGGAGAGGAGAGGAGAGGAGAGGACGGGAGGGGAGGGGAGGGGAGGGGAGGGGAGAGGAGAGGAGAGGAGAGGAGAGGAGAGGAGAGGAGAGGAGAGGAGAGGAGAGGAGAGGAGAGGACGGGAGGGGAGGGGAGGGGAGGGGAGGGGAGAGGAGAGGAGAGGAGAGGAGAGGAGAGGAGAGGAGAGGAGAGGAGAGGAGAGGAGAGGACGGGAGGGGAGGGGAGGGGAGGGGAGGGGAGAGGACGGGAGGGGAGGGGAGGGGAGGGGAGGGGAGAGGAGAGGAGAGGAGAGGAGAGGAGAGGAGAGGAGAGGAGAGGAGAGGAGAGGAGAGGAGAGGACGGGAGGGGAGGGGAGGGGAGGGGAGGGGAGAGGAGAGGAGAGGAGAGGAGAGGAGAGGAGAGGAGAGGAGAGGAGAGGAGAGGACGGGCACAGAGCACAGAAACACACACAAAAATAAACTATTTGTACAGTGGGTCAGCGGGGCCGGAGGTCATAATGCAGCTCCGAAGGCGGCGATACGTGTAAATGAATAGAGAAGGGGGGGGGGAGCAGAAAAACTAGTCTGCTTGATGAGGAGGAGGAAAGGAGAGGAAAGGAGAGGAGAGGAGAGGAAACCATGACCCAGTGGGGTGACAGAGGCCTGTCAGGTGATCATGTTTCTGCCTTGGCCTATAACAGCACAGCTAAGATGTTAACCTAATGATTAGACGACCCCCTAAGTATGATAATTTGTCT
The DNA here is from genome assembly GCF_901000725.2 of Takifugu rubripes. Lineage (NCBI taxonomy): Eukaryota > Metazoa > Chordata > Actinopteri > Tetraodontiformes > Tetraodontidae > Takifugu > Takifugu rubripes. Next base: position 5,925,689 of record NC_042293.1, on the reverse strand, counting down.
GTCTATAATAGTAACTGGAACTACAGATGGAACTATACATTGTCCTCTTCATGGTCCTCTTCTTGGTCCTCTTCATCATCCGCTTCATCGTCCCCTTCTTCATTCTCTTCTTTGTCCTCTTTATTATCCTATTTCATTGTTCTCTTCATCAATCTCTTCAGCAAATCTGTCCTCTCTGTCCCAGTATTACAGTTATATATCCTCTATGTCCCAGTATAACCAGTCACCGGTCCTCTCTGTCTCACTATGATGAATCATCTATCCTCCTATAAGCAAGCATCTGTCCTCCTCCCTGTCCCAGTATCTAACAAGCATCTAACCTCCCTGTCCCAGTATAACCAATCATCCTTTCTGTCTCAGTACAACCAGTCACTGGTCCTCTGTCACAGTATAACAGTTATATGTCCACTCTGCCCCGGTATAACCAGTCACCGGTCCTCTCTGTCCCACTATAATGAATCATTTGTCTTCTCTGTCCCAGTATAACCAGTTATATGTCTTCTCTGTCCAAGTATAACCAATCATCTGTCATCTCTGTCCAAGTATAACCAGTCATCTATCTTTTCTGCACCAGTATAACCAATCACCAGCCCTCTCGGTCCCAGTGTAAGTAACAGGAAACAGTTGAAACATCTGAAACATCCCAGTTCTTTCAGAAACATACTGACTTTTGGAAAGAGATTAGCAGTGGAACTCATCCGTAAATTCTATCACCTGAGGATCTTGAGAGCCTGTCAAGGTGACATAGACATCTCACAGCAGCAGCACACAAGCGGTATTGAGAGCCGCTCAGGGAGGGAAACTTTAATGTGACTGTTGCAGCTCAGTCTGATCTCTAAATTACAGAATCGCTCTGCTAACGTTTCAGGAATGACAGACTCCCCCCATCACCACCCCACCACTGCCACCTCTGTCTCCCTTCATCAGCCACACGTCGGGAAATTCCCGCCTCCCAGAGAAAGAAGAAAACAGAAAACAGCAGAAGTTGTTGGCAAAAAGTTTGTCCGAAGAACTCACCTGTAGATGCTGCATGCTACAGAGGGTGGTGGGGTCAGTGGTCATTGGTCCCAACAGCTGTCATGCACAGGAAGCCTCAGATGAGTCAAAGACGTCGAGTCAGCCAGAGTTTTATGTGCATGCCGGAGGAGGAGGAGGAGGAGAGAACGTCATCGTCGCCACAACACAGCGATTAGAGAACGGAGAGGGGAGGTGGAGGAGGGAGGGGGAGGGGCTAAATCCTGCTCAGATCATTTCATCCAATCAGCAGCATGTAAACATCAACTAAACAGTTCACATGGATGTTTACACATATGCAGAGCAGGACACACACAGCTGACAGCACTCTGTGACTGTATCTGTCCCCACTGAAGCCACATGGCACCCCTTGTAGGGGCCTGAGGGCTAGCCCCCACCTGAAATGACCCAGCCCCCAATGATGATCAGAGGCACACAAACATTTATAACACAAGCTAACAAAGATTAGCATTGCTTCTGTAATTGCAATAAAGAAAAACTGTGAAGATGAAAAACCCTCCTGAAAAGGATTTTGAAGAATCATGTGGTTTCAGGATCCTTTGTTGACTTATCGAGAACCTGATAAGTCAACTGAGAAATATCAGGAAAACAGTTTTTAATCTGGAAGACCAGTTGATGATGATGATTAAAACCAATTGATGATGATGATGATGATGATGATGATGATGATGCTACGTCAGCGTTTCTGGAGTAGATCCAGTTGAAAAGAGGAAATCCATCAACGCCTCTCGTCTTCTTCAGCTTCGTTTTCGTGGCTGATTAAATCTGGTTTCATGAGCCACCAGCATTTACACACATTCCAGCGGCTAACCACAGTTGCGCCCAACAAAGTCAGTGAGACTCGTCTGTCTGATATTCACACGGAGTTTCCCAACAGAAACATGTGTTTTTTAATTCATCACACACACACACACACACACACACACACACACACACACACACACACACACACACACTCAACTGCCTGAAGGTCAATGCAGGAATGAAAGAAGAGAACCAAAAGCATCCTGATACACTTTGAACAGATGCAGATCCAGGCTGCAGTTCTGCGGCAGCCCGCCGTGCACAGCAACACCCTGAGGTGTGTAGTGGGGGTAGAAGAATTTGCTAAAAAAATAAAGTAAAGGTATAGACGAGCAGTCCAATCCACTTACCTGCTACATGCGAATGTGCTGCTCTTCATATGTGTGTCATATCTTCACCATGTCAACCAACCTGTGGCAAGTGACGGTTCTGCTTCATCCTGCTGAATCAGCAATGTCTTTAAGCTAATGATGCAAAGACAGTGTGTGTGTATGTCTGTGTGGGTGCGCGCGCGTGTGTGTGTGCGTGTTTGCATGTGTGTGTGTGTGTGTCAGTGTTTGCATGTGTGTATATGTGTGTGTGTGAGTGCGTGTTCCCTACTAACGCCCTGAAATTTCAAATCTTCTCTCTGAACTTGTCTAATTTGCTCCCTGAGTTCACTTAAAAATTACACACAACCTGTCTATGCTGACTCATACTGTGATCATGCATGTGTTTGTGTGTGGGTGTCCATCTACATTTGTGTGTCCCTGTCTGTGCATGAGTATCTGTGTATGTTTGGGTGTCAAACTGTTGTTAGCAATTATATTTTCCCTGTGTAATTAAGCTGTGTGTGTGTGTCTTTGTGTGTATGTCTCTGTGTGTGTGTGTGTTTGTGTGGTGTGTTTCATGAGTTTCTTGGCTGACGTCAGGATTGTTGTGTGTAGCAGTTCATGAAAACAGGAAGTCACACTAACATTAGCAGTCCTGTACCTGAAGATGATGGATCCAGACCACATTCTCACAGCAGCTGGAGGTCTGTGTGTTCCAAGCTTCTCAGTGATGGAGGCTCCTGCACACACACACACACACACACACACATGCAGGAACATTTGGATGGACTGCTGGAATGACCTGGAGCTGCTGGTGGAGGAAATGATGTTTGGACTGTTGGATACCGATACAGGAAGTGCAGATTTCCATCTGTGATGGTGCCACATTCCACTGCTATACAGTCAAACAAATTCAATCACCTAATTTCTTTGTTCCTCGTTTTCCACAGGTCAGGTAATCTTGTCAACAGCAGTGACATTATAATAATCCTCATCACTGTTGATACCTTCTGATCTGAGACCTGAGGGACAGATTACTGGAAGGAGAAGTTCAGTGTGACTGTGTGGCCAGTGGTCACATGATCCTCAATGTTTCCAGCACCTTCTCACCAGCCAAGTTTCTTTCACTGTGATGTTTGCCCTCCAGGTGTTCTGAGGTTGTTGTAGGATCAGCATCTCAGAAGTGGCCCAAAAACCATTTGGAATCTTTGGGGTTCCTAGGCAGAGCTACAGACTTTGATGTGATCTCCTAGAATTTAGCTGCAACTCAGATACATTAAGGGTGTAATTACACCTTTGTTCTTTCTTGACTGGATTGACTTGATTCTTGAAAGACTAATAATCAAAGTTCTGTTACCAGCTGGTGTTTGAACAGGTTAGAATTTATTTATTAATTTCACTAAAACTGTTAAAGATGTGTCCACGGTAGTTTTCTCTGTCAACTGGACTGGGTTTCTTCTCTTGAAGACGTTTTGCCTTCTATCCAGAAGGCTTCTTCAGTTCTGAAATCGCTGGGGAGAGAGCTTGAAAATATATAGCCCCTGTGGACCATTTGCATGCTAATGATCTGGGTGGTCGCCTGAGAGTCGTTAGCAGGGTCGTTGGTCGGGTCGTTCACCTAGTTTCTGTTGAGGTGTCTCCCCTTTGTCTGCTGGATCACATGGTGGTGAGTCACTGGGTCTCCTGGAATGGTGTGAATGTTTGTTTTGCTGTTGGAAGGAGTGGAGGACTGCATTGTATGTGGGTGATAGGAAGTGCCTCAGGCCACCACCTCTGTTTAAGGATGGTTTTTCCAATTTGACATGGATAGCTTCCTTGACCCCCTTTCAAACCAGCGGTCTTCTCTGGCCAGTATCCATACTTGGCTGTCCTCGAAGGAGTGCCCACTCTCCTTTAGGTGGCTTTAGTGGACTGCTGAATCTTGACCCGAAGAGGTGGCACGTCTGTGTTGTGCCATTCTTCTGTGGAGAGGTTGTTTGGTTTCCCCAATGTACAGTTCCTTGCATTTCTCCTGACACTGTACAGCATAAACAACATTACTTTGTTTGGGTCTTGGTGTTTTGTCCTTTGGGTGTACTAACCTCTGTCTGAGAGTGTTGCTGGGTTTGAAATGAACCGGTATGTCGTGTTTCTGGAGGATCCTCCTAAACTTCTCCGAGACTCCGGACAGGTAGGGGATGGAAACGCTGCGGCGTTTGTTTCTCTCGTCCTCTCCTTTGCTGGGGTCTCGCTTTCTTGAGGTTTTGGTGAAGGTGTGTAGGTTTTCTGTAGACTTCGATGGTGAGATTTCTGTCCTCAGTGATCTTGACTGCGCAGTCCAGAAAGGCCAAACTGTTTCCTTTTACATCTTCCCGGGTGAAGAATTGGAAGCATTCTCCGATCACCTCAACAAAACAGACGAGCATGTAAAATTCACCCGGGAAGATGTAAAAGGAAACAGTTTGGCCTTTCTGGACTGCGCAGTCAAGATCACTGAGGACAGAAATCTCACCATCGAAGTCTCCAGAAAACCTACACATACCGACCAGTACCTTCAGTTTGACTCTCACCACCCACTGGAACGCAAGTTGGGAGTGATCAGAACTCTCCAACACCGGGCCAGAGAAATACCCACCACATCCCAAGGCAGAAAGAAGGAACAGGACCACATTAAGACAGCTCTCAAAACATGTGGCTACCCAGACTGGGCCTTCACCAAAACCTGGCTCACCACCATGTGATCCAGCAGACAAAGGGGAGACACCTCAACAGAAACTAGGTGAACGACCCGACCAACGACCCTGCTAACGACTCTCAGGCGACCACCCAGATCATTAGCATGCAAATGGTCCACAGGGGCTATATATTTTCAAGCTCTCTCCCCAGCGATTTCAGAACTGAAGAAGCCTTCTGGATAGAAGGCAAAACGTCTTCAAGAGAAGAAACCCAGTCCAGTTGACAGAGAAAACTACCTTGGATACAATGACCTGGATGATTGAGAATCTACACAGACATGTTAAAGATGTGACAACTAGCACAGATCAGTGCTGAGGCTGAATAATCACATGATTATTGAGACAATAATGAGACAATATGAGATCAAAACATTTATTAGCTATTTGACATCTTGGATCAGTAACAAAAAAACAGGAATCACAATAATAAGCTACTCAATAACGATGTTTAATCAAATCATCCATTAATCTTCTCTCCTGCAGGGTCATTGGATCTGGGAACCTTGGATAGACCCCTTATCTGAGGAACTCAGAAAAGGGGGATCCTATTTCCAAGTCTGTGGTTCTGGTGGAGGTTCCTCTGACTGATGTGAGGTCAAATCTTCAAAGGGTCAAACACTTGATGATCAGACAGAGTCCAAGGAAGATGATGACGCAGAGGCAGGAGAAATGTACAGAAAGGAAGATGAGAACATCTGCCAGTAAGTTGGTTTGGCTGGGCTGAGGTTGATGGATGGCAGGATGGAGAAGACGACCAGGAGGACAGGGCGGAGCCTGGGGCATCTCACAGTAAACCCCTGTCCAGCCTTTGTAGCACTGACAGGTGAACTTCTGCTTCATGGCCAGAATGTCATCATGGTTGAGGTGACCGCTGACGTGGAAGCGCCGTCCCTTCAGGGTCGGGTCATGGCGGATGTGGAAAAAGTGTGGGTTAAGGTGCAGGTAGGCGCCAGAGTCAAGGCTCTTCCGAATGCACCTGCCGTTCTTCTTGCAGAGTGCTTTGCTGCACAGTTTGGTGGCCGAGGTGACGTTGATGACATAATGTCCCAGCGGACCATCGATGAACTTCTTCACCGTCAGACAGTTTTTCTGAAGGAGGCAAACATTTTATAAGTCTTATCAAAGGTTGACTTTTCAACTACACCTGTGATAAATATTAAATATGTGTGTGATATCTATTCAGCCTAGCTATAGCCAGCTTTGTCTAATCTTAACTAACTGTAATAGATTTTTAACAAGCTGTGGCCTTTCCCTTGTAAGCTTGTGTCTGTTTAAAAACATAGAAGAAGAAAGACAGTGTTTTTTCTTGCATGTTCCATACTGGATTCTGAGGAGCTGCGTTGGGAAACAGCTGGTTACACACAATGTGTCACATTCCATCTTGCCATAAACCTTGTTTGGGTGATTATTATTGGTTTTACCTGTGAACGAGCGTACTCTGAGGATCCCCAGAGGATGATGCCTGAGGCTCCCAGGGCAGCACTTTCACCGATAGTGTGGACCAGATCACTCTATAATAAAATAGGACAGTTTCAGACTGCTTGCTCTCTCCTGATCACCTTCTTTTGAAAAAGCATTTTAAACAGGCGTGCTCAGACTTCCTAATGTTATCACAAAGGACAAAGTGTTCAGTTATGAAAAAAAAGCCTTCAACTTTACTTCGGAAAGAATCACAAAGGTGTAGGCGTAGAATGGTCTGGAGTAGACAAACACAGGTAAGGTGAAGTCTGTCCGGGCAATAGATGCGATCCTCAGGGCCTCTTTGACTCGGTAGTGGACAAACTTTACAGTGTTGGGAGAAGACTTGAGCTCATAGTCCAGGTAGATGGATGGGTAAAGCGCCGTGCTTTCCTTCCAAAGCCACATAAGGTGGTCGTTTCGTACATGTTCAACGTTGGGGCATTCTCCAGTGTACCTCTGAGGGTGTTGTTTGTACCCATAGTTGTAACAATCTGGGAAGAGATAAAACCCCCACAGTCCATCTGGCCTACGTCCTTCAGCCAGTGCCAAAGTCAGGTTCATGAAGGCTAGTCCCGCCCTCTCAAAACTTTCTTTTGCCTCCTTCTCAATTTTGCTGTCTGGCCAGTTTGGGTGAAGATTCCGGATCTGTTCCTTGGACTTGATGCGATAGATGTCCTTAGAGCCCCAGTTTCGGACCCACTGAGGCCTCCAGTTCTCCCAGTCAATAACTCCGAGGCCACGGAAGTCCTTTTGAGGGATGAGCTTTTCGATATCAGCTCGTGCCTTGGTCAGGTGTTTGGAAATGCTCTGGTTCTGTGGTAGTCCACCATTGATGGGTTCTCCTGACACGGCGTAGTACGGGTAGTATCCCAAATGGCTGTGGTAGAAAATGGTGACATTTGGGCCACTGAGGGTCTCATTAAGGTTTGCTACAATGTCAAAAACACTGAGATCTAGATCCACCTTGAACCTCAGACGGCAGGACTCAGTGGGAGCATTCCAAACTACGACGAAAGGCCGGTGAGGGATCAAAGGTGCCCGGGCAGGTTTCATCTGATTTGCCCAAACTTGGAGCTTTCTGTCCCAGCCAACCCACAAGGCCAGTACCAGGAGGCCAAGCTCCATCAGCGCCATGGCCCCAGTCTCCCTGTAGAGCAATTAGCGGTCCTATAAAAGCGGACCAAGCACAAAGACATTTTGAGGTTCAGCGAGCAGAAATAATCAAACAGAAAACGGGTCCAATTTCTCAGCAAAATAAAACCCAACAAAACACAAAGCTGTTCTGCTTGAGAGAGAGGAAGCGCCATGTTAATGATGTCCTGGTTCCCACAACTGCTTTGTTGGTTTTTCATGATTCACAACATTCCCGTTGGGACATTATACTGCAGATTTAGTTGTGAGCAGTTTCTGATGCAGTTATTAGAACATCTGACAGAAACCGTTCATGTAGCCAACCCCCATCCCCCACCCCACATGTGAAGAATTCATATTTCAGTTTTTCCAGCATCAGGGAGGTTTTGTGACCTGGCTCTTGGGAAACAAGACCACAGAGGTTGCTTCCAGACCGCCACGGAAAATCTTTCATCATTCATTTGGTCCGGTTACAACCAGAGTGAAAAAAGAGCAGGAGGTGGCCTTGGGCAGGGGGAGGGGTCAGCTGGAAATCATAAACATTCTTCCTTCAAAAAAATTGAAGGTGGATTTATTAGATGCCTCCTCTGAAAGCATTTCTTCAGGTGGGGCAGTTCCATCATCATGCCAGCAAGACGGTTTTCCATCAGCACTGTTCCAACACAAACCCTAGTGGTGCTGTCCACCAAACCACTGAAATGTTCCAGACCACAGGGAAGACCCCCAGAGCACCAAGAATTAATGCAAACTGGATTCTGGCTTTGATGGTTTGTTGCAAAAAGATAGTAAAAGTGGATCCAGATGAGGTCAGGCTGCTAATCGTAACCCTAACCCTAGGCATAAGCCTAACCCTAGCTGTAACCTTGGTCAGGAGGTCAAATATCACATAATTCTAATTTTTGTTTGCTTGCGAAGAAATTGTTTCCAGGTATTCCTGGTTTGTCCACCACACGGCGCCATCTAGTTTGGTTTTGGAACAACATTAAAGTGACGTTTATTGTTCAGCGTCTCCAGATCCTCAAAGTTTGTTCCGACATCTTGTTTTCAGAATCTCTCCCCTCTGAAATACCCACAATCCAGTGGTTTTTCATACCGCACACTGACAGACTCATGCTGGCTTTCCTCCATCACATCATGTGAAAGGGAGCAAGGACCCTGCTTCCCACTTCTACTTAGTTTTTATATCAACTGCCTGTCCCCAAATAACCATGTTCATACAAAACTACTTCCTGTGCAAAGATGCTTACTTATTGCTCTTATGCTAACCCAGGTGCAGGTGATATTAACACCATTGTGAGGAACACCTACCTTCCAGTCGTGAATGACTGTGCTGCAGATGAAGACTCATTTCATCTCGGAATTCACCATCTGATGAGCTGCTAAATCGTGTCTGTGTTTCGGTGAGTTTGTTGGTGGCTCGCGGGTCACTGACGCCCTGATATTGTTGGATTAACTCCTCCCCCTCTGTGAAAAGACACCCAGCAATTGAAACGTGATGGGACACAAGCTAATTGTAAAAATGCTAGCGTTGGATGTTTGGAGTCTGTGATGAAGAACATCAAAGAACAAACCAAGAAGCTGAATCACTTCTGCAGGCTAATGGGTAAACAAATCTTTAATGTTAGAGCATCTGTGGAAATGTCAACTAAGGGTCATGTGATCCATGTTCATGTGAAGCTCCAGCTCCTCCTCAGAGGTGGGGCAACAATGAGGCTAATCTAAGCTAGAACTGTTGTCCATTTGACACGTTTAGTTTCAGATCAGAAGGTCAAAGGTTGGGTCCTAAACTCTCACCGTTGTAGCTGCTTTAGTTGACCAGTTGTCACAGTTGTTCGTGCAGGAGCTTCTGCTGTTTCCTCAGTCAGACGATGTCATCAAAACATCTGGACGGTTATTTTAAGGGAACTTTCTTTCTGTAGGTCTGGTGGCAGAATGTGGTCTGGCAACAGTACTTGAGAAGTTAGCAACTATTGTTGTCCTAAAAACGTCTCATTTGTCCTACGCACCCGAAAAAAACTTTAAAGCTCTCATAAGCAACCGGCATCACATTTGTGACTGCAAGAGAACTGATTCTGGATCAGAGACTTTCTGTCTAGAAACTTGAGGCTGCACATGTGGGCGGATCCTTCCGTCTCTCATGGCTGAGTGAGCAGAGGTACAAAATCTGTAAGATCAAGTTTAGCATCAAGTAAACACCCTGACATTGGCAAGGTGGTTGTTGTGTGTCGACACTGAGCTCCAGGAACATTTCACTGTTCCGTTTCTCTCTTCATGCAGGTTCAATTCCATCCCTCCATCATTAATGTAAACTGAAAAAATGAAATCGAATAAGAGTGTTTCATTTACAGTGTAAGAAGTGAACACTGAAAATGGTCAAACAACTTTGTCTTTCCTCTTCACCAGTAAAACTCATGAAGGGATGGAGCTCCCAGTGTCCAGGTGGAAATGTCAACATAGCTGTCAGTCAGAAAGGGGTTCAGCCTTCCCACCATTCCTCCAACATCATGAAGAAGCCCAGCATCCAGGCCGGCGAGGCCCACCCACCGCTCTAGTCACCCCAAATGCATCCACGCTACGGGAAGATTTAACAGGAACAGGAAGTCATTCCTGCCGACCGCCATCAGACTCTATAACTCATCCAAACCCAGCCAATAACAATAACTGTGTAATGTTCATGTTGTAATTTTATTTCTAATTTATTCTATATTTATGTATATATGCTTATAATGCTTATAATATGTATATATTATATTATGTATATATTATATATATATATATATGCTTATAATATATGCTGTATACATGCTTATAACATTCTGATCTTATCTGTATTTATTTTTTCTGTCTCTTTACTCTGCATACGCTGCTACTATAATTCAATTTCCCCACGGGGATGAATAAAGTTCATCTTAATCTTAATCTTAAAGAGATTAACTGAGTCCGTCCAATTGTGATTTGCTGAGTCTGATCTGACTCGTCTGAGATGAATGTGTTATAACACATTTATAGTGGATGAACTTTTGACACAACAGGAGAGATTTGGCCATTTCATTTTTGATGTTTTAGGAAGCTGAACTGGTGCAGATGTAGGATCACAGATGACTACAGTGGTTCGTGTTTCTGTAGAGCTATCTGGTGATCAAGATAAACTTCTTTCCCCATCTAGTGGCCACGTGTTCTCATTGCATCTGTTACCAGCAGTTTTAGTGACGACTCGGGCCTCATTTTTGATTGATTGGTCTGGTTAATTCTACTCAGTAAAATTGAGGCCACGCTGGACCCGACCGAAAGGAGCCACTACGTCAGCATTTGGCTCCTACCTGGGCTACGTCACTCTGCATCATTTTTCTTTATCATTTTTGGACTTGAAAATATAAAAAATAGACTTTGCCAACTGAAATGTGCGTTTGACATCTATTCTCCTTCAAAAGATGTAAACGTAAGAAACGAGCCTGGTGCAATAACATATCGAACCATTTGTACACCGAACACTTTTTCTTGACATTGAAAAACAAACGTGAGTATTAAACATTTATAAACGGAGCATTAAACAAGGAAGCCAAATCTGAATGTTGAGATGTGTACGTCATGCAACACAACCACGGTGTGGTCTACTCCTCGGTAGATAATGGGAGATGTCCTTCACCCCCTGAGCTCTCTGGCGGTGGTTTGCTCCGTCTGGCCGCCATGTTGTTCGGGAGCATCAGCATCATCGTCAGCTTATCCTCCGCCGTTAGAAACGTTCTGATCTAGAGTTGAGCGTTTGTGAGTGTGTGCAGAGACACACTGTGTGTCCACGTCTTTTCCAAACCCAACCGAACAAAACGGTTCTTCTCCGTGTGGGACGAGCCTGGAAGCACTCCGACTCTCCCCCGCCCTCCAGCCGAGTTGGACTCGGTGCAGATGATCCGGTTGCAGGCCATAGCAAGCGGAACGCGCATGGAATTTCTGTGAGCGCAAATGTCTGTGCGGGGTGAGTGTGTCGTTTTCAGAGTTGAGTAGCGGAGTGTGGAAACATGAACAACCACCCAACACCTCGCAGGTCCCAGAGCGTGGGCTCCATCCTGCTGACCCCGCATGAGAACGAGTGTCTGTTCGGCTACCTGGGCAGGAAATGCACCGTGAGTTCAGTATCAATAATTACATGATCGTGCCAATGCCAGCAGTTCTGTCCGCAAATTTCTGACTAATCGAATAGGATAATCTGGTGGTGGGATGGGGTACCCCACGAGCTTTGACCCCTAAGTCAATGTCCTAAAAGAGTAAACAGATAAATGTGCTAACCTCTTTAGAGCCTATGCTCGGCCGTGGTCCAGGTGTATGGTTCAGACCGGACCTGCAGCTGGGTCAAGCGATGCTGTGGCGTGGCCTGTCTGGTCAAAGACAATCCCCAGAGGTCCTACTTTATCCGAGTGTTGGACATGAAGGTGAGGATCCATCTGCCATTTTTATTAACTGAGCTGTCAGTGAGAATGGGTGACCATGCGCCCTGCTTCAGTAATTACAGCAGTTATGATGATAGTGGTCATCAGAACAAACATGAAACCTCATATGTAATCTGACATCCCCAAAGGCAACATGTCATTCCCCCTCTGTCATGGTTGTCGTCCACCTCTGTCACGGTCGTTGTTCCCCACTGTCACGTTTGTCATCCTCCTCTGCAATGGCTGTCCACCGCTGTCATGTTTGTCATCCCCTCTGTAATGATCGTTGTCCCCCTTTGTCATGGTCATCGTCCCCCCTCTGTCATAGTCCCCTTCTGTCATAAACGTTGTCCCCCTCTGAGGGATGAGTGGAACACTTTGGCTTTCTTGCTTTGATATTGGGACCGAGTGTTGTTTTTAATGAATGGATAGAATCTTTCCAGTGAGCGAGTCACTGCTCCTAGAGAATTGGAACCATGCTACAGATTTCAGCAGCCAGACTGCAACTGCCTCTTCCTACATCTGGGCATGTGTGAAGGGAACAGAGTGGGCGACGCTATCACTCTGTGGTCCGGCTCTGTCCGTGTGAACATGCCTGACGTTCTCTGGTTTCCTGCATGTGTGATGGTTCTGATTCTGTGGGGACCCTGAATGTTGTGCTTGTTTGCAGGACGGTAAAACCCTGTTTGAACAGGAACTCTACCACAGCTTCTCAGTCAGCAGCAGCAGGTCCTACTTCATCTCGTTTGCTGGAGACGTAAGTGTGATGTCAGTGTTCTGATGCTCCTCCAGTTTCAGAGCAGAAATTTAAAATAAAGCTCCTCATCAGCCAACCTGGTCTTTGATTTGTTCTTCTATGTGAGACCACGTTTGGATGATATCAATTTAGTTGTGATGTTTCTCAAAGGTGAAACTTTAATGATCCACATATTCTCCTTCAGACCTGTCAGGTTGGTCTGAACTTTGCCAGTGAGGAAGAGGCCAGAAGATTCAGAAACAACATCAATGACCTGCTCAACCGTCGACAGCGTAAAACCGGTTTGGTTTTAAGTTTGTGTTTTCTTTAAAACAGCCAGACTTCGAACTCCAGGAGACTTTTAAGGTTCCTGCTTCAGGATAACTGAGAGAGCCAGTTTATTTTCCCTGGCTGCTCCGTCTCTGCCTGAGGGTGTGTATTTCCTGATGTTACGTGCTGTAGCAGACTATGGCAGAATGTTGTCTGATGCAGGTTAATCCGGTCAGCAGGAAGTCCGTCTGAACCATATGGAGCCCACGTGCCCCCACATTAGGCTAAATCTGTAATCTCGCTGCTCCTCGCTTGTATCGCATTGATCAAAGTTGGACTGTGAGAACGAAGAAGCAGATTGATCTGAATGGTGCTAGTTCACATTGACGCTGAAACCTGGAGTAAATCTTTAACATAAAGATTAACAAAGACGCAAATTAGCATTATCATGCTACCAACAGACTCACGATTGCTTCAAATGTGAAGCTAACAGCTGCTAAATGTTCCCTCCCACTAAAATGTTGGTTCGTGACAGCTAGCTAATTGTCGTGGCATTTGTTGTATTAAAGGACTAAATTCATAGATTTCTGTATTACAGCAAACCATTTCATTTTGAATCTCAAACGGTTGAACCCTTTTATCTGCGGATTAATCTGGGATTAAATAGAATGTTTTTCAGTGCGGAATCTTTATGTTCCCAGGAATCAAATATCTAGTCCCCCCTCCTCTGGTTAAAAGTGGTAGCTGCTGCCCTGTGAGACCAGCCCACCGGTGTGCAGACCAGTGCTGATGGGGAGTCCTGGGATTTGGACTGAGATTAGGATTAGGAATTTGTCAGAGGCTGCTGAAGTTTGGAGAGATTAATAAGAATTTCAGCCTGAGTGGAACACACCAACCACCATGGAGGGGATGGTCCAAAACAGCCTTTTTACCAGAGGATGGATATAAACTGGTGACCTGTGATATTGGTCCTCTGGAGAAAAAGCTGTATCACACGGGACATGTGGTCACCACTCCAGGTTGAGCTCTGCCCGTAATGGCTGCTTCCTCAGTCCAGGAGGACAGCTGGGCCGAGAGAAGGTCATGTGATGTATCTGAACAATCCGTACATGACTGTGGGTCCAGTTCCCACTGTACCACGGCTTTGTGTGTCCTGAACAGGACAGTAAAGGACAGTTCTGTTACCCCTGACCTGTGACATTATCAAATGGTTGTTCTTGGTTATTTCACGGTCCTGAGCTCCATGATTGTTCTGCTCCCCCAGGTCCAGACCTCCACATCGCCACGGTGGACATCAAAAACCCCGAAATCAACAATGTCCGAATTCAGAACTCTCACAGCCCCCAACAACCGTACCACCTCAACAACATCCTCAGCCGCAAGGAAAAGAGCAAGGGCAAGAAGAAGAAGCTGACCAAGGCTGACATTGGCATGCCCAGCAACTTCCAGTGAGTTCCTGGTCCTGGTTTCTGTCCAATCATGTCCAAGAACCCTGTGTGTGTGTGTTTCTGTGGTTTATTACCTACAATGATTTGAGGACCATAATATGCATTTTAACTGCAAAGTGGAGACTGGATACTGTCTATGAATGTCCTTACAAACATAGAAGTACATGTGAGAATGTGAGTGTCTGTTTGCACGAGTGACCTCTTCTCTCTGTCCTCTTTTCTTCAGGCACATTGGTCACGTGGGCTGGGATCCAAACACGGGTTTTGATGTGAGCACATACATACAATAGTGACCTGTTTGTGAGTGAGTGTCTGTGTATGTGGGTGTCTGGGAAGAGATTCATCAGAGGGTCTTTTTGTTTGCTCATCACTGCATCACCAAAGCTGCACTTGGGCAAAAATTGTTTTCTCTTAATTGAACTTGAGAAGTCATGTGACTCAGATCTGTTCACCTTACTGGAGTTAATGGTCTTGAGTACGACTGATGGGGGCTTTGATCAGCTCACCGTGGTTCTGAGCTCTTCTGTGTGTTGACTCAGCTGAACAACCTGGACCCAGAGCTGAAGAACCTGTTTGACATGTGTGGCATTTCTGAGGCTCAGCTGAAGGACCGCAAGACCTCCAAGGTCATCTACGACTTCATTGAGAAGAAAGGAGGGGTAGAGGCAGTGAAGAACGAGCTGAGGAGGCAAGGTGAGGGCAAACGTCTGCCTGAAGGGGGTATCTGCACCGGTACATTGAGATAAATGCTAGTGAAGTGTGTTAGCTCCGGACTCCATGCTGTGGAACATTTATGTTGTGATGTTCTAATAAAAACATGAGAATTGACTGAAATAGAGACAGAACTTTGATTTGAAACTCTTTTAAAGGTAAACATCTTCTAATCAGTGGTCATGTGACTTTGTGTCATGTCAGCCTGATTTGTTTTTCTCTCCCCCAGCACCCCCACCACCCCCTTCCCGTGGTGGGGGTCCTCCTCCTCCTCCTCCTCCTCCAACCCAACACATCTCCACTCCACTCCCTCCTCCCCCAACCAGAGTGTGCCGTGGAGCCCCCCCTCCTCCACCTCCATCACGTGCCCCTATCTCTGCCCCTCCCCCACCTCCTCCCACCCGACCAGGAAGTCTGGGAGCCCCACCTCCTCCACCACCTACCACTCGGGGAGGTCACCAGGTTCCTCCTCTGCACCAAAAGATTCCACCTCCTCCTCCACAGTCCTCCTCACACACCTCTGTTGTTCACCAAACCACTCCCCCTCCTCCACCTCTGGCCCTGCAGTACCCTGTAGGCAATGATGGCAGCCCTGCTCCCGCCCCCCCTCCAACTCCTCTGTTGAATGGACTCAATGGAGGTGAAGAGTCTCCCCATTGGCCGAGCCCTAGTGGGTCATTGGCGCTGCTGGAACAGATCAGAGGTGGAACCCAGCTGAAGAAGGTGGAGCAGAGCCAGCGAGCACTAACAGGAGGAGAAGGCCGGGATGCCCTGCTGGGACAGATCCGACAAGGAATTCAGCTCAAACCGGTGAGCCAATCAGGATGTTTCTGGGACCAGTTCAGAACCAGAACTGATTGAAGTGTTTTTGAACAGATGACATTCTCTTTGAACGGAACTGAAATTCCTGATGAGCACGTTTAAGAGTACAATTGGAGTCTCTGGAAACTGACTGGGGCTCCTCTCTCATCAGGTGTCGGACCATTCTGAGTCTGGTCCTCCACCGGTTCCCGCCGCTGACATCGTAGGTGCCCTGATGGAGGTGATGCAGAAGAGGAGCAAAGCCATCCATTCCTCAGGTGAGGGCACCTGCATAGGTCTTAACATCAGATACTGTTAGTATGTCCCACTCTGTTTTCATTAGCAGAATAGGCCAGGTAGTCCACAGGTCCTGTCTTTATGCTAAGCTAACGTGACTCTGCAGTTGTGCAAAAACATCGATTGAATAAGTGGCAAACTTCTGTGACATCACCGTTGGAGTTAGAAGGGCTGTTTTAGAATGCAAGAGTCTACAGGATGTCGACTTATTGTGTTGTTGGGGCCAAAAGTAACATTATTTTGGATAAGAGGGCAGAGGTGGAGTAGGAGCTGGGGGGGGGGGGGGGGTAACTAGCAGCCCACCCACAGACTGTACTGTATGTAGGACTGTAGGATCAATAAAAGATATCAATAAAATAGACACTCCTGGGTTTAAAGGATTAAAATCTTATTTATACTTGTCCGGCTTGGTTTTAATTTTGTTTGATTCTAGTTTTATAGCTCAGTCTTGCTCATGTGTGTTGTTGCTACATTAGCCATTTTGTGTTTTGGTATTATTGCGTTTGTTTTTTCTTCAGATGAAGATGACGTCGATGACGATGATGAAGACTTTGAAGAGGATGATGAGTGGGATGACTGAGTTCAGCTAACGCTAAAATATCTCCTCCAACTCTTTTTAGACTGACATTTTAATGTACATTTTATGAATTGGCAACATATTTATTTTTGCTTGTTTATTTTTTTAATGGATTAATAAATTTATTCTGTGCAATATTTCATCCCTTAAATGGTAACGATACGTGAGGAAGCGAGTTTAGTCGTTGGTTCATGTGAGTAAACGAGTGGCTGTGTAAAATAACGATTTTCTTAAAATTCTCTCAGTAATTTATTCTATTGTTGTTTTACGGCAGCTCAGATTAATTTATTCTGACTCTTGGGTTTCTCATTTTGAAGTGGTCTGAAGTCTCTGCTGTGGCCTCGTTCTTTCATTGGTCTGGTTTTAAGATGTTTGCACATATTTTCACACTGTTTCTATGTTGTATTTTAGCTTCTTTTGTGGAACAATTGGTTACCGTGAGACTCTTTAAATATGTTTTGTGTTGCTGTGTATTTGATAACAGTTGACGAAATGCTTTAACTTTCATCTTTTCTTTTGCTGCAAACTGATTGGTTGCCTTGGCTGTCACATCATTTCCTGCTTCTCTTCATGCAAAGAAACTATGACAGTCAGTTTTAACGCCGTCATTTTATGCAAACAACAAAAATCATCTCCTGATAGAGATAAACCCTTTGAGCTGTGTGTGTGTGTGGGGGTCTGGGTGTGTGTCTGTGAGTGAGTGATCCCACTGTTTGAACAATTAACTGCTGATTTGCTCTTACTGGTGTTCTGTGAGTCTAACCCTGATGCTAACCCTGTCAGACTGGAAGACGGTGATCAAGCTCCAACATTTACATCAATAAATGCAAATATTTCCAGAGAACATCTGTGGTCATGATTTCTGATCATGTTCTTGTGTTGTTCAAAGACAGCTGCTGCACAGTTCACACATGTTCTGTCACCAGCTTATAACTTTTTTCCACAAATTTAATCCACAAATACAAATGAGATAGAACATGTGATCAAAAAAGTCCAAGGAAAAAAACAAAACAAAATTAAAAATAAAGAATTGGCATAACCATGTTCCAAAAGCCAATTTCCATAACCGAGGATCGGGCTGCCAAGGCCTCCACCTTGGACCGCCGCCCAATCCACACTGCACTGGACCCTTCATGCTCCTCCTGCAGGTGGTGGGTCCACTGGAGACGGGAGTATCCACGTGGCTGGTTCGGAAGGGCGTGATTGGGAGGAACAGTCTGCCCGATCAGAACCAGAGTGGTGTTCAGTTATTGGACTTCTGTGCTAGTCGCAGTTTGGCCATAACTAACACTATTTCGAACATAAGGTTCATCGGTGCTCTTGGCACCATGACAGCCTGGGCCGTAGGTCAATGATCTGCTGATCTGCGGCCATATATACTCGGATGAAGAGAGGGGCAGAGCTGTCAACTGATCACTACCTGGTAGTTGGATCAGGTGGGGGGGGGGCACCGCACGGACCTGGCAGGCCCAAACGCTTAGTGAGGGTCTGTTGGGAACGCTTGGTGGAGGAACCCGTCAAGCTGGTCTTCAACTCCCACCTCCGACAGAGCTTCGATCATGTTCCGAGGACGGTAGGGGACATTAAGTCTGAAGAGGTCATGTTCCGCTCCACCATTGTCGAGGCGGCTGTCGCGAGCTGTGGCTGCAAGGTCGCTGGTGCTGGTCGTGGCCGTAATCCCCGTACCCGATGGTGGACACCAGAGGTGAGGGGAGCCATCAGGCTGAAGAAAGAGGCCTACAGGTCAGCGAGGCTATGGAGGAAGACTTTCGGTCGGCTCCGAGAAGATTCTGGCAAACTGTCCGGCGCCTTAGGGGCGGCAGGCGGCAACTCGCCCACACCGTGTTAAGTGTGTGTGGGGAGCTGCTGACGTCTCCTGGGGCAAGGGTGGTGGAGGGAATTCTTCCAGGAGCTCCTCAATCCCACCAACATGTATCCTCAAGGAGGAACAGAGTCGGAAGACCAGGAAGTGGACCATCAAATCTCCGGAGCGGAAGTTGCCAAAGTAATGAAACAGCTGCCTGGCAGCGGAGCTCCGGGAGCGGATGAGATCTGCCTGGGGTATCTTAAGGCTCTGGATGTTGTAGGGCTGTCCTGGTTGACACGCCTCTGCAACATTGCGTGGACATCAGGGGCAGTGCTCTTGGACTGGCAGACCGGGGTGGTGGTCCCTATTTTTAAGAGTGGGGACCAGAGGGTGTGTTCCAACTATAGGGGGATCACACTCCTCAGCCTCCCTGGGAAAGTCTATGCCAGGGTGCTGGAAAAGAGGATTAGAGTGATAGTCGAACCTCTGATCGAGGATGAAGAATGCGGGTTTCGCCCTGGTCGTGGAACCACGGACCAGCTCTTTACCCTTGCTGGGGTGCTTGGGGGGAGTTGGGAGTTTGTCCAACCAGTCCACATGTGCTTTGTGGACTTCAATCAATCAATCAATCAATCTTTATTTATATAGCGTCTTATACAATCAAAATTGTTTCAAGGCGCTTTCCAGAATCCCAGGGCCTGACCCTAGACAAGCAACAGTGGCAAGGAAAAACTCCCCTTTAACAGGAAGAAACCTTGAGCAGGACCAGGCTCATGTAGGGGGACCCTCCTGCTGATGGCCGGCTGGGTAAAGAGAGAGGAGAAGGGGGAGGACAGGTAGAGGATAGGATAGGTAGGAGAGGAGAGGAGAGGGGTAGAGGAGAGGAGCAGTAGAGTGAAGGGGAGGTAGAGGAGAGGAGAAGGAGGAGGAGGGGAAAGAGGAGAGGAAAGGAGAGGAGAGGGAGAGGGAGAGGAAAAGGAGAAGGAGAAGGAGGGGGAGAGGAGAGGAGAGGAGAGGAGAGGAGAGGAGAGGAGAGGAGAGGAGAGGAGAGGAGAGGAGAGGAGAGGAGAGGAAAGGAGAGGAGAGGAGAGGGAGAGGAGAGGCACAGAGCACAGAAACACACACAAAAAATATGATGTACAATCACTTCAGCGGGGCCGGAGGTCATTATGCAGCTCCGAGGGCGGCGATACCTGTAAATAAATAGAGGGGGGGGGGGAGCAGAAAAACTACACAAGAATCAGCATAACTAGTCTGCTTGATGAGGAGAGGAAAGGAGAGGAAAGGAGAGGAAAGGAGAGGAGAGGAGAGGAAACCATGACCCAGTGGAGTGACAGAGGCCTGTCAGGTGATCATGTTTCCGGACCCCGGCAGCCTTGGCCTATAACAGCATAACTAAGATGTGACCTAACGATTAGACGACCCCCTAAGTATGATAATTTGTCTGTCTATGATAGTAACTGGAACTACTGAATTAGTAACAATAAGCTTTTTCAAAGAGGTAGGTTTTGAGTCTGATCTTAAAAGTAGCGATGGAGTCAGCCTCCCGTACCTGGACAGGGAGCTGGTTCCATAGCAGGGGGGCCTGGTAGCTAAATGCTCGGCCCCCCATTCTACTCCTGGAAACTCTGGGAACCACAAGTAGACCAGCATTCTGAGAGCGGAAAAGCACTTGGAAAAGGCTTATGACCGGATCCCCAGGAGCATCCTGTGGGGACTCCGCCAGGGCTGCCCTTTGTCACCGGTTCTGTTCGTAACTTTTATGGACAGAATTTCTAGGCGCAGCCGGGGAGTAGAGGGTGTCGAGTAAGGTGGGCGGAAGCTCTCGTCGCTGCTTTTTGCGGATGATGTAGTTCTTCTGGCGCCATCAAACAGGGACCTCCAACAAAAGCTGGGATGGTTCGCAACCGAGTGTGAAGCAGCAGGGATCAGCATATCCAAGTCAGAGGCTATGGTCCTCGCTTGGAAAAAGGTAGAGTGCCTTCTCCGGGTTTGGGAGGAGGTCCTGCCCCAGGTGGAGAAGTTTAAGTATCTTGGGATCTTGTTCACGAGTGAGGGTAGGATGGAACGTGAGATCAACAGGTGGATCGGAGCGGCGTCAGCAGTGGTGTGGGTGCTTAACCGATCAGTCATGGTGAAGAAGGAGCTGAGCCAGAAGCCGAAGCTCTCAATTTACCGGTCGATCTACGTCCCAATCCTCACCTATGGCCATCAACGTTGGGTGATGACCGAAAAAACGAGATCGCGGATACAAGTGGCTGAAATGAGTTTCCTCCGCAGGGTGGCCGGGCTCAACCTTAGAGATAGGGTGAGGAGCTCGGAGTAGAACTGCTGCTTCTCCGCATCGAGAGGAGTCAGCTGGGGTGGCTCGGGCATCTGGCTAGGATGCCTTCCGGACGCCTCCCTTTACAGTAGAGGTGTTCCAGACATGTCCCACTGGGAAGAGACCTCGTGGCCGGCCCAGGACTAAGTGGAGAGATTACATCTCTCGCCTGGCTTGGGAGCGGCTGGGGGTCCCCCCGGAGGAGCTAATGGAAGTGGCCGGGGAGAGGGCTGTCTGGGTATCCCTCCTGAAGCTGCTGTCCCCGCCACCCGGATCCGGATAAGTGGGATAAACGAAACAAAACTAATTGGCATAACCCATATGTCGTTTTTGTGATCTCCAAAGGTTCCGCTCCAAGACTATGATAAGGAGAAGGAAGAACTCAAAACAGTGATGTCGCATCCAGCACAGTTGATGAGCCTCAAGAACTGAATTCATAACAGGAAATTCATGTTTCTCGCAGATCCACCTAAAATGACAAAACACAACATTTCGTCACTGTCACCATCCTGGAAACAAACATGAACTGAGACTCCTCACAGACACCAGGACCACATGGAGACTTATCACAGACACCAGGACAAAGATAGTCATGTTGACTTATTTATTTAGCACCTCTGAAGCTTCTTATCAGTTAGGAAGTCACACTCTTGAGATGTGGCTGGACGGAGGTTTCACAACTGTGATGCTCTCTCTCTTGTCCTGCAGGTCAGATTCAGAGAACTTTACCCTTTTTAAGGACCTGATGCTGCTCGCTCTTATTGCCGCCATTAGGTCATCGTGACTCGATCTCTGAGGCGGAGGCAGGTTCGGTTCTTCTCGTCTCTTCTGCAGTGATGGCTTCAGAACATTCCTCAGATCTCTGAGAAGATCGCCGCTGTCTTTATAATCGTGGCTCTTCTTGAAGTTCTTCTGTCTGGGGTTCCATTCTTGGTGCTGGTTCTTGGTGGTGTCCCAGCCTTTGCGTTGTTTGATCATTTGGGCACTTTTCCTTATTGGAGGGTCTGAAGGTGAAGGAGAAGGATTCTTGTTCAGATTCTTCAGTGATTTAGACTGGGCCAGCTTCTCTGGAGGTCTGTTGTCTGCAGATGACCCTCGTCCTGGCCCATCTGTGGACATCTGCTGGGACTTCTGTCACAGCCTCCTCCGTTGTTGTTTGTCCTGATTGCGTGTTAGGATGTTAGGTGCCATCCTTGGACCTGGGAGATCAAACTGATAACCCAGTCTGAGAAGAGTGGTGTTCTCTCTTAATATGTTCACCATCTCCATTTCTACCTTTTCCCCACAGATGTGGTGTTGGTTGTAGAAGCGGAGTTCCATCAGTGTCTGGTTGTGCTGCAGTTCCCCCAGCAGTGCCAAGATACCATGACCAGACACAAAGTTGGACTCCGATGTTCAGTTTTGTGATAAAGCATTGCTGAGCATCTTGGAGATGGCGAAGGCCAAGTGATCATTGGCATGGGTGTTGGCATGGCTAAAGACGTGAACATGAGCATTTGTGCTAAGAGCCTCGGCAAAGCGGAGCAAAGTCTTCTTTGAGATATCTTCGATGTTGTTGAGGTTGACTTTGCTGGTGCTGGGATCATCAGACAGAATTTGCTCCAGAGTTCTGTTCACATTTGCCAGATTCCTGCTCTGCCAGTCAGAGACTGGATCCGGACCAGGATTCTGGGTCTGGTCCAGACAATCAGTCTTTCTGGACTCCTCTGTTGTACTGGCCTTCTGATGACTTTAAATCCAGATCAAAGAGTTTTTGAACTTGTCTTTGTTTTCCCGCTTGTCGTTTTTCAGACGTCTCCATGTTTCACCGTCCTTCCTGACGCTGAGGGCGGGGTCATCGTTGGTCACCGTCACTTGCTCTGCACAGTGGTCTGATGGTGGCTCCTCCTGCATAAGATTACAGGACAGAAGCATTGTGTCCGAAACCACCCCCATATACCCTAATAGTACACTCAATAGTGTGTACGCCATTTTGAAATAGTGTCCGAATTCTTAGTGAGCATCGCTGTACCCTATGTAGTGCACTTAATGTATCCCACAATGCACTGCGAAAAGTAGTGTACAACCGCTGCATCCTAACTTGGAAATGTATCCCATCAGCCTTTACGGTATCACGTGTTACCGTAAAGGCTGATGGGATACATTTTTTTTAACGTAATTTCTACTGTGCGGTTTGATATATGAAATTTCTGGGAAATAAGAAATCAATATGTAGTTTACAATTGTTTTCAGTAGGGGTCCAAGATGATCATCTTAAAAATATTACAACATAAATGTGTAAAAAAAAAAAATCAATCAACCTTCACTGCCCCCCCCCATCACACACACACACACACACACACACTTAAAATTGTTCTTTAGAATCGTCTGTTCCTCACCAGGCTAATTAAAATATTATTTGCAAAGATGAAAAGTAGCACTGGATCCATTTCTTGATGAAAATTTGCTTTATTAAATGTTTTCACTACAGTGGAATATGACTTGAGAATGTGCCATCATATCTTGGCTTGAAAATGTCCTGAGACACTAATTATTTTAGGTAATAAGTAATTGTTATTTTGTGGCGGACACATTGGGGTGTAACTCACACCCAGGTGATGCATGGGGTGGTGGGCGTGGTTAGCCCTTGATTTGATGCACTGTTCAACGCGCCAATTGGTATTGTCTGCCGGATGCAGAATAAAGACGTCTAAACCATCTGCTCTGTCCGAGTCGTTCCTCGTCCTGCCACAATTTTATTATTATTGACATTAATATTTTATTTTACTATATGAAGTTAGTTCTAGCGTAAAATATTGCATTTCCAAAAAACGACCGCTGAATGTATTGGGGTGTGTTTCGGATGGGTTAAAATAAGTAAATGGACCTGGCCACTTTTACCGTCGACCGTGGTTCGTAATTATTATGCGACAGCATGACGTCATTTTACGTGCGCCATAGTGTCCGAACGATAATTTTAAAGTCAGTGCACTACGTAGTTCACTCAATCCAAGTACCCATGTAGTGAGTAGTGAATAGGGAACGAGTGTGTGACACAGCGAAGATGTGATCATAGAGTGACTGCAGTTGCAGAAAACACACTTACACACACAGGAGCGTGTGATATTTATATTTCTTTGGTGGAAAGTCTTTCTGACTTTCATGTATTTCTTATTTGTCTTGTAGACATTTCCTCTGATTTTTCTGATTTCAGTTGTTAAATATGTCAACTTTTATCTGTTGAATCAGAAATGTTGCAACTTTATGAATTGTGGAATTTGTGGAGGAACAACATAGCACAGCTAAAAGCACTGCTGTCATGTGCTTCCGCCATCAGATATCAACGGCTTTATGTTAGAATTTTGCAGGAACCTAAAAAGAAAGTGATGATTGATTGAGGATGGTTCGTCTCTGTGGTTTAAGCATGTTCTGATGGTGTGATGCTCTGAACAAACCATCCTGCTGTAGCTCTCGAGCAGCTTATTGTTCTCCTCCCAGAACCTCAGCAAAGCGTCCCTGTTGAACAATCGGGGTCTTGACCGTCTGGACTCTCTGTCTCATTCCAATTGGAATATTGTCATCAAGATGGATCAGCTCCCTATCCAACTCCTGCAGCTCCTCAGAGGACAATGTTGCCAACAGTTCATCTTCATCCCCCTCCTCCTCATACATTTTCAGCTCTCTGTGGTACCCAAAGGAAGTCATGGTCCTAACAGGAATCAACCAGGATATCTGTTCAGTCCATCGTCTTCTGATCACTGATGTGGCCTGTAAGAAGGTCCAGAGTCTTCAAGGGAAAGGGGATGGAATGTGAGGGTCTTTTTTTAGGGAGGCCCACCAGAGGCTTACTGCAGGAATGTGAAGACTAAGTGCTGAAAGCTCATCAGACAATGAAGGAAACAGAAGGCAACTTTAGTTCAACTTTAACCTCAAACCTGGAGACGTGAAATCTTTGGCGTCTCATCTGCCTTGAAACAATTTTGATTGTATAAGACGCTATATAAATAAAGATTGATTTGATTTGAGATTGATCTGCCTGAATCTCGGAACAAGACTTCACAGATTAGAAAAGCATCAGTTTTCAACGGCTCCCTCAGAAACAACGTTTCTTGTGTGACTGCCTGGGAACAGCTGGAATCTCTCAATGAGCGGCTGTGTGGAGCTGCTCAACCCTAGTGTCAGATTACCAGACTGAAGTTAGAACGTGCCATAAATCTGCTGTTGGTCTGACCTTTGACCTGCATATAGATTTAGTTGGAGAAAGGTCACTTGTTCAAAGAAAGAAACATTAGTTCATCAGGCTTAATGAATGAATTTATCATTTAATGATGAAGGTTTAAGTTTAATGAAAGACTTTCAAGCAAGCCTTTAATATTTGGATATAATTGATTTTTTCGACAAGTTGAATTTGTCTGTTGACCTAATGGCAACAGTGTGGCCTTTGGCCTAATGGACTTCTACAGAATATAATAGTGCTGCAGAAGAAATTGTCATTTGATAATACAAATTTAATGTTGTTTTGAGGTGTCTCAGAGAACTTTCCAGAAGCAGAACCGGAGGCTGGATCATTTCGTCCTCATTACAGGTTGCTGCTCCTCTCTAGGTTTGACCTCTCTGCTGATCTCCTGATGTCCCTCCCGAGGATTCTAAACACCCTGAAAGGTTTCAACAATCCCTTTTACAGATTGAGAACTGAAAAGTGAAAAATCAGAGTTCATTTTAACATTGGCCCCTCTGAAGACAAAGGCACTCAGAAGAAACTTTTGATGTCAGAATTTCTGTTCTGCAGACACCAACTGAGATGATCTATCATGAAACCTCCTTCAATCAGTAATGTTTTAACAGAACAGCAGGTGGCCCTCAGAGTCTGCTGTCCAAAAGCTACTGCATTCCACCCAAAACCAGCAGAACCTTCAGGTGAAACATTTATTCACATTGTTTAATATTTTCATTCAACAAACTTTTGAACTTTCTTCTTGTATCCACACAAAGTTTATAATCACTGTGTGTGTGTGTGTGTGTGTGTGTGTGTGTGTGTGTGTGTGTGTGTGTGTGTGTGTGTGTGTGCGTGTGTGTGTGTGTGTGTGTGTGAAAGGAAGTCAATCTTTTTTTATTTTGCTGTTCAGCGTTTTTAACTATGGTAGCTCTGATGGTCCAAACATTAAACATCACAAAAAATTATAAACATCACAATCGTGTAAAAGTGATTGAAAAAAAGTTAATATAAAAAATTAATTCAAAGTAGTAAAAAGAGATGATGCATTCAGGTGAGGTCATGGTGCATTCAGGATCCTGTAGAAGTGTAGAGGTCAAGTTCCTGATACAGGAGGAACCTTTGTAGCCCTGGTGGGATGATGAGTGAATTCATGATTTCGAGGTTGTTGAGTCTCTTCAGAGTTAGGCTCCGCCTCATCCGTAACCTGCACAGGTGCCCCAGAGAGCGAGGGGTACCTAGGGGGTCATAGAAACAAGCCAATCAGATCACAGTTTTACCTGCAACAGGGACACAAAACATCCTGAGTGGCCCCGATGTTAGCAGGTTGTGGCTGATAAACACTGTGAATCTCCGTCATTAGCAGAAGTTCAGATGCTGCTCCTCAGGTTCAGGATTCTGGTTTAAGGTTCAGGGCCATCTCTCTGGGGTTCTGGATCGGGAAAAGCTGGAACTAAGAACACTCACCTAGGACTCGACGTATTTCAGGCCACTCTGATTGCTTCTCCAGGATGGCTCCTAGTCTGGAGCAGATGTGGACGTGGCTGGTGTAGTCCAGCAGGATCAGGACCACCTTCCCAGACAGATGCAGCACACAGCAAAGACTCATGAACTCACAGAACTGCAGAGAGGAGTGACACAACACAACTCAAACACACACTCCTAAAACACCAAGTAACTCTCTGGTGTTCTCAGACGTTCAATTCTCTCAGCTCAGAGTTTCCACTGGTGAACATGGGAGAGCAGAAGACCTCCTGCACACCTGCACACAGACAGGCTGATATCGGCAGCAGAGAACCTCATTTAAGTTGTGACTCACTGGAATTTTCCGCTGCCCCTCATCCCCAGTGTCAGAGGCGTTGTCATGGTGACACTGGAAGCACTTTTCTACATCATATCCGTTGTTGAGCAGAAGCCTCATCATCACTTCATCCTTGAGGCAGTACTGCAGGGCAGTGGGAAAGAGCGTGTCACTCACCACTGTAAAGTAACGGTTCACGTCTGCTTTGGACGCCAGGAGCAGCTTCACGATGTCATAGCAGCCAGACCGAACTGCCACCAGGAGGCAACACAATGGGTCTAGATCTGTCTTTGCACCGGAAGCCAACAGGATTCTGGTGCACTCCACATCTCCATTGGAGACAGCAAAGTACAGGGCGGTCCTCCTCATGTCTCGGTAGGTTTCAGACTTCCTGGCATCCATTCGATAGTTGACATCGAAGCCGTGAGCAAGCAGGAGCTCCAGGCAGCGCCTGTGGCCTCCCTCTGCTGCGGAGTGAACTGGGCTCTGACCCGCCTCTTTGATGGCCTTCTTGGTGGTCAGAGGTATCAACATCTTCACAGCTCTGCATGACAACAAATCAAGGTTGTGTCAGTCATCAGAAGGTCGTCCCACCCGTCAATCCAGAACTTACTGGTAGTGTCCAGCATACGCAGCCTTATGGATGGGCAGGTGTCCGGTGGCATTGGGCAGATTGGCGTCGGCTCCGTTGTCCAGCAGCAGTTGGATACAGGCTGTGTTTCCTGATCCAGCGGCATCCAGCAGGACGCTCTCCCCATTACAGGCCTGAGAGTTGATTCTGCTACCTGAGCAGGCACAAAGGAGATGGGACACCTCTGGCAGAGTGCACCAGCATTTAGACAAGTCTACTTTCATCATACTCACCACAGCTCAGCAGAACCTCTGCGATGTGGGCGTGGCCATATTCGGCCGCCACGGCGAGAGGTGTCGCACCCGTCACATCCTTGTGGTTCACACGGCCTCCATTCCTCAGCAACAGCATCAGGATGTCTGTGTTGCCCAGTTTGGCGGCTTCATGCGTCGCCGTCCAGTTCCTCCAGCAGACCTGCTCCGCCCAGGCACCGTAGGTGATCAGCAGGTGCGTCATCTCGTAAGAGCCCGCCTTCACTGCTGCCAGGTGGGACACATCAGCGGGTGTTGTTGAGAAGAAACGACAGAAGAAGTAAGATGGAGTCCTTCAGAGAGTCAATGGTGCTGCTGTTGCTCAGCTTTTCTATGATTTCAGGGTTTAACTGAGAGGAGATGTTAGAACTCAGGAGGAATTGCTGTGGCTGATGGACTCTGTAGCTGTCGTGTTAATGCGACTGATTCACCGGGCTAGGTTTTCATCCTCCCGCCATCTTTACCCAGCATCAGTGGCGACTCTTTCTTGCCGTTGGTATTGTGTGGCGATGCTCCGTGCTCCAGAAGCGTCCTCACATTGTGTGTCAGTCCAGCTATGACCGCAAGCGTCAGCGGCGTCTCTCCTTCTGCCGCCGCCGTCCTCTCCTCCAGGCTGAGCCGCTGAGTCGCCGCTGTAAACAAATGCAGATTATCAGGGTCCACATTCCTGGAGGTCGACTTGCTAACCTGGCAGCTGAGCAGCTCAACTCGATGTCCAGCTATGTCCTGGGTTATTTTTGTCAGTGAGAGCCAAACTTCTCATCTCAGTGATGTTTTCATCTTCAGCTGGCCTTACTACAATCTTGGTGCTTTTGTGTAAGTTAGCATATGGTTAGGACAGCAGCTAAGACGGTCAATTTATCAATCAGTGGAAAAACATCATCTGTGTGAACAAATCAATACATCATACAGAACAACTCACATCTCAAAACTGTCTTTAGAACTTCCAGAACTGGCTGGACTGCAGCTCGATGGAGCGGAAGACATCCACGACTGTCCCACTCTCTGAAGGCCCCAGAGCCCTTCAGCAGATCTGTGAGCACCAGCACCTCACCTTTCCAGTGCAGTAATATCAGGATATCCCATTGTTTGTAGGAAGACAAGATCAAAACCCGTTGAGCTGCTTGTTCTTTGATACTGAAGGTGAATCTCACCTACCTTGATCGATTGCAGCCAAAACTCTCAGGTTTTCATCCGTTTCTGCTGCTAAGCTAAGAGAGAAAGAATGAAGCCTCATCAGGGATTAGCATCCTCCGTTATGATTGTAATATTGCTACAGTAAGCTAGTATTTACTGAGCAGCACAGGCACTGCTAGTGTAGTTTTTGTCATACTGAAATGTTGTGTGGTACCTTGCTGCAGACTTCAGAAAGGATTCTTGGCAGGACTCGTGAATGTTTAGCTGGGTGATGTAGTCACTGAGCTCATCTTCACCATCTTCTTCATGAGTGTACATTGTCCTGCTGATGCTCATGTGAATAAAGGAGGTTTCTGAGGCACATTGGTAAACTCCCTTTAGACTGAGCACCATGTTAGCCAAATGTGTAAGCAAATGTCAGCTAATCCAGCTAGTCAAGACTCTGAATTGAGTCATAAATGACTATTTTCTCCTGCCTAAAAACAAAATTCAGCCAAAACTAAAAATTAAAACAGAAGATGTCCCAAATGTTGGAGGTTTGCTGAAGTTCTCACCTGGAGGTTTGCTGGTGGCGTGTTGCACTGCTGCTCTGATGAAGCATTTATATGTTGTGACCTGCTGGAGGGTCCAATCGCGGCTGCTGCTCTTAAATAGAGTCGGGTTACTAGACCCATTGTGCTGTCTAAGCTGGGTCTTTGTCGTATTTGGCAGAAATCTTCCTTTTCTGATCTCACAATTGTCTGGGGCTTTAGCTCGCCGACACATGTTGTTCGATTCAACATTTGTGCATTCACACAATTAAATTGATGATGATAATGATGGAGATTTCTCAAAAAAACAAAGGACAGTGGAGTGAATCCTGTTTTCTCTCAGATAGAGGAACATTTGAAGATTTTTAACTGTCAACTGTTTTAACACTTTCAAAATCATCCTGATGCCTTCAGCAAAATTCTGATAGTTGTCAGCATTAAAAGGGTCAGATTAGCTGCAGTGCTGAGAACAATCACAGCGTCCGTTTTCCTCACGTGTTTGCGTGAAGAGTATCAGTGGGTTTCTGGACTCCCCCCCCATCAGCAGCTGACTGGAGCTTTATCTGAAGGCGCCACATCTGACCCCCAGACTGAAATAACAACATATAGCTCAACATAAACCTCCCAAAGTGTCGCTGTCCACAGACGAGTGTCTGAACTCATCTGACAAACATGTTTCTGCCTCTAACTGTATGATTCATGTTGGAACCCATCAAAACTTTATTTTGAGCTCAAAGCAAACACAATCCCCCAAAATAGAATTCATCCACGTCATGTTCAAACTTTAAAAAGACACAAAAGTCCATTTTTGCACCAGTAACTTAATTTTTATGTATTTTAATACTTCCTACTTTCTCAGGGGTCAAAATTTGAGACAAAAGACCAGAAGGACAGGAAGACAATAATTTCAGGTTAAATATTTTTCCATTTCATCAGTTCAAAATTCACCAAAAACTTTTGATTTTACTGTTAAGTGTTGTTATTTGATGACACCCTTACCCTATTAGTTATAGTACTGTATTTTGTGGTATTGTACACTGTTTATGTCACGTGTAGGATGTGACGTTTTGCGCAGCGGAAGCTCCTTGTATGTTCCGGTTAAGAGCGCGGTATACCGAGTGAGTTCATGTTCCTGTAATAAATATGCTACCAGGCTGAAGACATTGGAGAGATTCGCTTGCTTATTCCTCAGTATGCATGGACGTTGTGCAGTAAAACTGGACACCTTGACAACAATGAACCGAATTTCTATAAATAAAGTCACAATGCTAATGTTTATTTTTGTGTATTTAAAGGCGGACCCAGTCCGCGATTGCTATAGCAACGCGTCAACTGACTTCGCGTGAACTCACGTAGCTGTTCAGAGGTATCTGGGCTGAGGTTTCTCACCTCTCCTCTGCCAGGACGGAAAAAAGAAACTTTCTGGGTGTCTTTTAAAGGAAACCGATATTTCCGCCGTTTTCGAACCGAAGTCGGTAAGTGATAATTGAATTTGAACTGTTGGAAGTGGCGGCAGGACGAAACTTCTGCGAAGAGCAGCGTCATCTGATGGCAAAGTGGACGCTTAGGAGCTGTTTCAGTTTGAGACTGGCGCGTCCCTGTCATAGTCCGACAGTTTTCACGTTTATCACAAAAATACAACAAAACCTGTGTCACGAGCAGGAATAGTGAATGTATGTCTAAATATTGTACCAAGAAAAAAGGTGTTAACCAAAATAAAGATCAAAGGATGGTAGGAGCTTTGATTTCATGCAGCATACTCTATTACAGCTGCGTTGTTGTATTTCAACCGCTTTTTCACCTTGACTAATATCGACAGTCAGCAGTTATGGAAATAATTACACAAGACAAGCAGGTGAGATATTGACAAGGGTGTTTGTTCTTCTGCAGGACAAACGGAGGGACACACACGCACTGGACTCCACCAGTAATTTAAATTAATCCATCAACATTTTGCAGTTTCACGGTTATATATGGCATGTTTGTGGTTCAGGCACCAAAAACGCCAAACCGTGCGCTTCAACGTGGACTGAGTTACTGCCACGATTTTCTGTGACGTTCAGATGTGCGGGGCCTCGGCGGAGTCTGCTCCGAACCTTGAGCAGGATCTGCCGCTGATCTATGAATGACCTTTGAAATGATTCACAGATCTTCATGCTCATGTCTGAAAGGTGATGGAAGATAAGAGAGAATCAAATCAGCAACGTGCTGCAGAACAGCCAACAGAGGGCAGCAGAGAGGCCACAGATGCGACCAGTCTGACCACATTTGAGACTAGTCTGACCACAGATGAGTCCAGTCTGACCATAGGTGAGTCTTTTTGGTCAGCACAGTCATCACTGCTGTGCAGATGTCTAGACCCTGAGCAATTAGCATCTGTGCTGACCGTTAACCACACTAAGAACGCCATAGAACATGATAGAATAATGTAGAATGTGAGAGAACAGCAACTCAATTTTTGACAGAAAAAAAAGGTTTCTTTTTTGTTGAACACTAAAATACAGCCAGCACCTGCTGGCCCAGCAGAATAATATCTACACCTGTGCTGGTGCACTTTGAAAGTGAATGTTTCAGGACAGGAAGAAGGTGGAGTCTGAGTGAAACCTCCATTCTTATGTACAGCAGTGGACGAACAGCATACTCTGACGGAGACGGGTGTCTTTAATGAATCCACCTTGATGGTGATGGAGGTTAGCTCCTCCCAACCAAGCACCTCCCCACTTCACCCCGTGATAACAATAGAGAATGACTTCATGCCAGATGTCCTCACGGTCCTGGTCCAGACTGGTAAGAAAGGAAATTGGAGGGAAGAAGAGGATGTTGTGCAGGAAGATCATCTGTGTTTAGATTGACTCCTTGATCTCAGATGAAGGTGACTACCAGGAGCTGATGGTAGAGATTGAGCATCCTTGCTATCAGAAAAGGTTCCTGGGAGGATACAGACACCAGCTGACAGGGGTGGAGTACCATCACGCAGCTGTGCAGACGCTGCAGAAGAAGAGACCTGACAGAGGAGTTCAGCTGTTCAGCCGCGACACACAGGTGACAGCAAAACACTAAAAACAACAACATCAGTTCAAGCTTTTACCACGGAGACAACAATGAATATAAAACATGTGCTGTTAAAATGTTTCTCTACTTAAAAGGTTTTTAACCTGAGAACACCAATATTTATCATAGTAACTATCACCACCACAACATAGTGCTCCCTCTGTCAACCAGTCCTCTCTGTACCAGTGTTAGCATTTCTCAGCAGATGTAGCTATGACCAGATGAGCAATCAGTCAGGTCATGGCTACATCTGCTGAGAAATGGTAAAATTTCACACTAAAATGCAGAAATAGTAAAATTTCTCAGCAGATGTAGCCACGAATTTCTCAGCAGATGTAGCCATGACCTGACTGATGTATTGATTGATTGTCTGTCTCTTGATTCATCAGACAGTGGAGCTCAGGTGTCAGGAGCAGCAGTGTGCAGTTGACGTCTCTACTCAGATGACCAGGGTCGGTTGTTTCGTCTCTTGTTGCCAGGACAAGCTGGTTTCTCCGGGCAACTACGCGACGGCTGGCGATTATCAGGAGTGGCGCCTGAGAGCCGTGAGTCCACACTGCCACTGGTGCTGTTTTACTGGATGTCTGTCTGGTAACAGATCATCAGCGGCTGTAGATGTTGTGGCTGTTGTGAATCATTGTTTCACAATGGATGTCACAGCAGTAAAAGCATCCAGCTGCTGATTTGTTGCTAAGCTACCAAATCATTTGGCAGCTTTTCCCCACTGACCAAAGTTCTGTAATTGTGTGCAGTTATAAAGTGTTCTATAAAGAGTTTCTGTCAATGATCAACCTGGGCCTGAGGAGCAATATCCCCCTACTGAAAAGAAATTGACAGCAGTTGGACTCAGAAATGCTTAATTAGTTGAGAATAGTCAGTGTTGAGAATATTTGTGCAGGGGTGGGTGTTGCTTATCAATCTGACGTCAGCCACTCACGTGGTGTTTTCTGCTCCAGGTGATCTGTCTGCAGTCTTTTGTGCGACGCTGGTTGGCCCAGCAGAAAGTGGGCATGCTGAAGATGGAACGGGATCACCGGCTCGCCTGGGAGAACGAGCAGGTCAGGAGGAGGCAGGAGGAAAAGAGGTACCAAATGAGGGAACGTCACCAGCGCTGGTCAAACCCACAGCGGCAGGAAGATTTCAATGACCTGTACCGCTCAGTGGCGAGTAAGACGTATTCCTTGTGTCATATGATTACAGACATGTTCTTTGATCAGGTTTTGAATATGAATTAATCCACATGTTTTTCAGAGTGGAGGATGATGGCGGAGCAGCAAATTTGCTCCACCCTAACAGGAGCTGAGAAGACGGCAGCGCTCTGCTCACTGGTCCAGCAGGAGACACAGCACATAGCCGCCATTGGGCGCCTTCAAATCAAGGCCAAGGCTAGCAACCATGACAGCTATGTCAGGAGGCTGCTGGACAAGGTCAGAGGTTATTACAGCTTTCACCTGTCTCCATCCATCATCTTTGAGTTCAGACATCTCCTCTCCCCAGAGTCTCTAAAGGTAGAATGGGGGGCTGTGTATTTAACCACCAGGCCCCCCTGCTGTGGAATCAGCTCTCTGTCCAGGTACGGGAGGCTGACTCTATCTCTACTTTTAAGATTAGACTTAAAACCTCCCCCTTTGAAAAAGCTTATTGTCAGTAATTCTGTAGTTCCTGTTATTATCCTAGACATAATTATCATATTTAGAGGGTCGTCTAATTATTAGGTTAACATCTTAGGTATGCTGCTATAGGCCGAGGCTGCCAGGGTTCAGAAACATGTTCACCTGGCAGGCCTCTGTCACACTGCTGGGTCATGGCTTCCTCTCCTCTCCTCTCCTCTCCTCTCCTCTCCTCTCCTCTCCTCTCCTCCCCTCCCCCCCCCCCCCCCCCCCCCCCCCTCATGCTAATATGTGATGCCGTGTCAGTCAGCAGCCCCTCATCGATGGCCAGCAGCAGGAGGTAAAACCATCGAGGTCGACAATCAGCAGATCAGGAGAGCAAGAGAACTGCGAGATGTTTACAACTCCATCATTGTGGCCCCTGAGAGCTCAGAGCAGAGAGTCTGTATGCTGAAGAAGCTAAGAGACACCGTCCAGGTGACACACACTCACACAATTGTGTGCGGGGATGTAGTGGACTTCCCTCTGAGAACGGTGGTTGTGGACCTGATGTTTGCTGCTTTTCTGGACAGGAAGACAGGTGTCAGCTGACAGAGGACATCATGGGCTTGATTAACAGGGAGGTGGATCTGATGAAACGAGGGGTCAGGTCAGACAATCTGGAGGGTTTGAGGAAAAGGATCAGCACGCTCTTCCTGCAGTACATCAAAAAACCAGAGGTTAACCCAGAAGTGTCCAAACTGCTGGAGGTGAGCAGCGCACCATCAGGGTCACCTCCTCATGGAAACACTGTTCAAACACACATCTTCTTCACCTTGACTCTAGGTTCCTCAGAGTCCCTCTCAGAAAATTGACACACTCTTCTGCCAGAGCTGCCATCGCGTCCTGCTCTCTACAAAGTTTAACTTGCCTGCTGGCAGCCACCAGATTAGTCGATGCCGTAGATGCACTGCGCTTGACAGTGTTGCCAGAACCCGCAAGGACGTCTGCAGCTACAAGAACATGCTGTTAAGACTGAGGGTTGAGGAGCAGCAGCTGAACAAAGAGGCCAGAATCACCTTCCTGCTGCAGGTCATCTCTCTAGTTTGGCCTTTTCCTCTGTCACAGCATCTTCATCAAAACTCATGTGTCTGTAGGTGGAGGATGTTCAGTACCTGGTGGAGGATGTCTGGACATTCTGCTCAGCCTTTAAAGACAGGAGCGACCTGGATGCTCTGGACTTTGTTCGCTGGGACCGTCGAAGAGACTGGAGTCCGTGGAACTGCATCCTGCTGCCCACAGAGGAAACTTCAAGCCACCTGGAGGTGAAAGATCTCCACAAGGTCTGTCCATACCCACAGGATCACCCAAAGCCCAGAATCACGAAACTCCTACCGTTAAAGGCGGATTGTCTTTATTCGTGAAAATTTCAAACTTTTACATCTTTAAATTTGAGGCTGAATTTAAGAGTTTATAACTTTCGCCAAATCCCAGCAATCACAAAGCTGCTGCTAGGACTCTAAAATCCCCAAACACAACTCAGCAGGTGGCTTACATTTGAGCTCCAGGTGGGGTCACCTAATATAACACTGTGTGTGTGTGTGTGTGTGTGTGTGTGTGTGTGTGCGCTTGTGCTCAGGTTTACAAGGCGGTGTTCATCCGCAGTATTGAGTACAGGCACCTGCTGGCCTGGCGTCATTTCAGACAGAACCCAGCGCTGGTGGAGTATCTCAGTTCCCATCCAGCAGCTGGACTCAACATTCAGCTGCTCTCCAGCCCCGTCTCCACGACGACAGATGAACAGGCTGCCGTCACCAGCTCAGCTACATAAATAACCCTCTCATCGTACTGTCCCCTTCCTGTTTTGTTCTGAAATGATGAAAATAAAAATATTTATCAAAATCTGACCACTGTTAAAACTGTTTCTTTTTGGCTTGTAGGCTTCATCATGAATCTGGCCCAGCAGTTATTGGGGCAAGAACAAGGGGCAGGTTCATCTCTCTCACACGCACACAGTCACACACACACGCACATGAACATGCAGACACACTCAAACAAACACACACACATCCACAAACAGAGATGTGCACACACACACAAACACATACATACACAAAGACATACACACAAACTTACACACAAACACATACAAAGGCAGCGAGAGAGGGAATCTTAAGATTAAGGCTTACAATAGAATAGTATATACTTAATCTAGTACAGTTGTTATTGCCCCTGGAGGATTGGAGGGTAATTACACCAATCACTCCATTAACACTTGTTTTCTTTCTGTGGTTTTAGAGGAGTTACATCTCTGTACTCTCGGTTTGATTGGATAGGAAATCCAATTGACTCCCCACCTTCAAATTTCTACAGTCTTGGGGTTTCTGGTGTTCAGACTTAACTGGTTTGTCAACAGAAAGTTTTCAGTATGAGCAGCAGGTGAGAGCAGTGCAACTGCTGCTGTGTGTACACTGATATCTGCAAATGCCTTTCAAGAGGTGTGACAGTCATGAGTAACGCTGGTGCTGCACAAGAGGCGTCGTCAAGAGGTAGATTCACCTACTGTACTGTTCACAGTCCAGTAGGCCCCCTACTGGACCCTACTGGACTAGGGCGCATACTTTGCATGTTTTCCTTCTGAAGCAGCTGAGCAGCAGTTTTGTCTGCGGAGCTAAAGTCAGGACAAAACTTCCAAACAGGATGTTTTATAATCCTGACATGACCTTTACCCATCAAGAACAACCACCTTGAGGTTTGCAAATGGAAATCAGTCCTATTAAATACACAACAAAACTGACAAAACTGTACAGCCACAACAGGCTCTAACTAGTCAAGAGCTAACTCTCAGTTTCTCTGATTACCTGAGCACTGTTGATGTAACATCTAAATTCCTACCTGAGAATGGAAATATGATTTTTCTGTGATATTTGAAATGAAATAATAATAATCTATAACTTTCATGAGTTAACTTGCCAAACATTCCAGATCTCACCAGTATTGTTGTAACCAGCCCATGGTAGTCCCATACACGTATAGTATAACGTACTTTCACTGCGTTCCACTCAGCGCACACATTTACTGTGTTCTTTTTCAGGAAACATTTCATAAATTACTGCCATCATGAAAACAACATACCTTGTCAGTGGATTCTAATGTGCTTCCATCACAGTGAAACATATTATATTATATTATATTATATTATATTATATTATATTATATTATATTATATTATATTATATTATATTATATTATATTATATTATATTAGCGATGTCACATGACCCTGGCTAATGAATGAGATTCAGTAACAGAAGAAAATGTGTTTGGACCCTTTTAACCCCCACAAACTTGGAAGCTGTCTGATACAGAATATCAGTGTTAATCAGATAATTCTCCCCCTCCTTATCTAAATGATAGGAGACTCATGGAGGTCCCACATATCTTTGAGGGATATTGATTTCAGTCTGGTGCGTAGTTATGTAAGAGCGTTCCTCACGCTTAAAGGTCTCTGCAGATTGACTCAAGTACCCTTCACTGACGCCTGACCCTTTACTTTAGTCTGACTACATCAGAGGGTTCCTGTTTATGAGCATGTGGCCAGCAGGGTAGAGCCATGTGACCCTGTCCAGGAACTACCTGCAGATGTAACTGAATAATTAAAACTTGATCAACACAATAAATGACAAATGCCTGATGCATAAATTCTGTGACTGCTGCAGGTCAATGACAGCATTTTTATAGCAAAGACGTGAAGCTTACCGTATCTCTGATTGAGAGGGAATAACATCCCAACAACAACTTTAATAAGAATGAAATGCAATGAAAGTCCTATGAAAATGTAGCAGTTCTCCATCACACATGGGATTTCTGTCTTTCAGCTAAAAGGGTTAATCTTCATCGCACCAGTGAGATTTGGGCTAATGCCTACTTTTTATTCCATGTTTGCTTTATTTGGCTAACAGTCATCCTAAACAGCTGACTGGCTGCTGCTTGGCTGGTCTGAACCAAGTATGCAAGAAGAAAGTTAGTTTATGAAGAGAACTACTTTAAACAAAACTTTAAACCTTTATATTGATGTATACACCAGGAAATAAACCAATAAATTCTCCAAAGTTGGCAAAATGGGTTTAATGTTTAATTAGCTTGAACCCTGCCGGTCAAGGTTACTCTTCATATTCAGTGGGGAAATTCAGACAGTAAAAGTGCGGCCAAACAAACTTTAATCGTATGTTTCCCTGTCTCTCTCTCTCTCTCTCTCTTACACACACACACACACACACACACACACACACACACACACACACGTAGAGGTTAGCCAGGAAAATGCTAGCTTAGCTTAGCTTCCTTCTAAACAAACTCTGAGTTCTATGAAAAATGTTCAGATTTCACAAGAAAGAGATGAAAGTATGAATTTCCACCAATGATTCTCTTTTTAAAGACTCATAAATTAAAAGCTGTCTGTTTATCTTCTATGTGTGTGTTTGTTCAGAGATTATCAGCAATTATGGACCACGTTTGGAAACTCTGCGTTCCTGATATGAACATGAAACCATGTGACCTGAAGGCAGTGGGAGCTCCTAAGAAGAGCATGAACCTTAAGCTGGGACAGTCAGTCAGACAGAGCAGACCCAGAGATGAAGACCCTGAGGAGAACTCTGTGGAACTTTCGCAGCATCATCCTGATCCTGGTGACGCCGCTGCTGCTGCTTCCTCTTCCTCTGGTTATCAGGACGAAAGTTAGTGGCAATAATGTGGACTGACCTGAATCATTGACTGATAGGACGTGTCTTCAAAGGAACTGTGTTGATCATTGTTTCTCTTAATCCTGGCATCCGTCTGTTACAGGTGCGTAAAGCTGTAATAACAACAGTTCCTGCCTCTGTGTCTGTACAGGAAGCAGAATGTTCCTTCGTTTTGTTGCTGATGGCGGTCTTCTGGATGACCGAGGTCATCCCTCTGGCAATGGCTGCCATGCTACCTGCCATTTTGTTCCCCATCTTTGGCATCATGAAATCATCAGACGTGAGTCGGTTTCTCATTGTTTACTATCCCACAGTTGCACTTTAGGAAATAAGCAGCTTTGATTAATTTAAGTAGACAAAATTCTCCCCAACAACAGAAACAATCAGTTTCAAAGAGCAGAACAGTCCGATTCATCAGAAAACTCTTTCTAGGTGGCAAGGGAGTACTTTAAAGACTTTCACTTCCTGCTGGTGGGGGTCATTTGCCTCGCCACATCCATTGCAAAGTGGGGGCTTCACCGCAGGGTGGCCTTGAGGCTGGTGACCTTGGTGGGAGTCAGTCCAGTGTGGTGAGTGTTCACCTGGTCTTTCCTGGTCAGATCGCCTGGTGTTGGCCTTGTGGGAGGCCGGAGCAGGCGCGACACCTTGTGGACATTGTTCCCTGATGGCAGTGTCCTGTCATCTCTAGGCTGATACTGGGCTTCATGTCTGGCACTGCTTTCCTCTCCATGTGGGTCCAAAACACCTCAGCTGTCGCCATGGTGATGCCCATTGTTGAAGCAGTTCTTCAGCAGATCTTGAAGGCCAATGAGAAGCAGATTGCTGGAGAGGTGAACCCCAACCTGCAGATGGACGGTAACATGTGATGTTTTGCAGATATTCAAGCATCATGTCAAATCTAACTGAAGAAATGGATTTATGTTGGTTTATGAGTGATCTGATGATGTTAAAGGTCAGAGGTCACTGCAACCACCCAAAGGCTCAGATTTGCAGTAGAATTTGATCACATTTTCACAAACATCTAAAGAGTCTGAGTGATTGTCAGCATTAGCATCGTTAACAATACGTCATGTAACATTAGAAACGCTAACAGCTGCCTGTTATCAATGTAGAGTCTGATGGCCATGAGGAAAAGATGAAAGAGCCCTCCAGGTACGTGAAGGTCCACTTCCGTCCTTCTGTTGTGAGGCATCGTCAGCAACATCAACCAAAACTTTATTTGTTTGCGTGTGTTTAGTGAACAGAATATTCCAGGTGATCCTGTACCTGACTCTGTCGTCACCACTGTTCCTGACCAAACCACATCATATTTTTGTGCAGCTCAGGTACAAACAACAACAAAGAATGTGCAGGAGATCATGGTTTCATTCAGTTTGAGACTCCAATTGGTTTCTGTTTCATTGTTGTATTTTAAAAGGATTTATTACCGTCTGTGTTGTCTTCAGGGTGCTGAATGTCAGCCTGCAGCATGTGAGGCCAACAAACGGGACCGGATGGTCTGTAAAGCCATGTGCATCGGCATCGCCTACTCCTCCAACATCGGAGGCATCAGCACGCTACCTGGAACGTCACCCAACCTCATCTTCTCTGAGTTCCTGAACCAGTGAGTGAAGCGACAAACCACCCACACACCCAAACACTGACCTGACGACTGTCTCTGCTTACAGGATGTACCCCAAATGCAACTGCATCAACTTCGGGAACTGGTTGTTGTTGTGTTTCCCCATTAGTCTCATCATGTTGGTGCTGACGTGGTTGTGGCTCTACTGGCTCTTCATTGGCTCAGAGTGAGTTTAATCTCAGCCAATCAGCACAAACAGAACTGAACTATCTTATTATCTAATCTGTGTGTGTGTGTATCTCTGTGTGTGAAGCTTCAGCTTCCTGTGGCAATGTGGAGGAGAACAGACAGAGAAAGAGAGAGCAGCAAAGAAAGTGATTGAGGAGGAGTGCAAGTCACTGGGACCAATGAGGTGAGGATACAGTACCTTGCCTTCTTGACCCCTTTATGAATTCTCTCTTCCTTACCTGCTTCTTCTCTCCCCACTTGTTCCCTTTTCTCCTCATTTGTTACCTCTCTTCCTCACATGTTCCCTTTCTTCCTCAATTGTTCCATCTCTGCCACCTGTTCCCTCTCTTCCTTGTGTGTTCCCTCTCCCTCACCTGTTGCCTCTCTCTGCTACCTGTTCTCTCTGTTTCTCACCAGTTCTTTCTCTTCCTCATCTTTTCCCTCTCTTCCGCAAGTGTTCCCTCTCTTCCCCAACTGTTCCCTCTCCTCCTCATTTGTTTCCTCTCTCCCTTTTCACCCTTTTCCTGAATTCCCTTACTATTCTCTCACTGACTCACTGGTTCTTGTCAGTTCTCAGGAGATCTTCACTGGTGTGGTGTTCCTGCTCATGGTCCTGTTGTGGTTGACCAGATCTCCTGGATTTATGCCCGGCTGGTCTTCCCTCTTTCCTCAGTGAGCCACCTACTTTATTTCCTTCACCTGATTCATACGAAAGTGAAAATAGTTCCTGACAAAGGTTGTGATGTGTCTTTGAACAGTTACTCGGGTTACATCACGGACGCCACTGTGGCTCTTCTGCTTGGGCTCCTGTTCTTCATTGTTCCTGCTTATGGACCACAAAAGAAATACGGTACCACCACCGATCAAATAATGTCCAGCATCAGTTTTGATTTGAAAACTTCAGTTGCCTGAAAATGTCTGGTCATAATTTCTGTTCATGTAAACAGTTCAACAGGTGGAAGTTGAACTGATCAGAAAATGATGTAAAGCTCAATATGAAACTATTTTCAATATTTAAAACATTTCTGTGTTTTTGTTTGGTTTGGTTTGGTTTTAAAGTGACAGATGGAAAGAATGAAAACTTCAGGAGATCTGACCTCACAGATAACTTTCACCTTCATTAGTCTGTTGGCATCTTGGCCTGTTTACAGTCATTACCAACTGATGCTAATCAATGGTTTATTAATACCAGACTCCTCTACTCCACCCCAACATGGTTCCTCTGAGCAGAATCTTGAACTCTGGAGATGAAGATGGCTAAGGCCAACACAGCAGGAGGAGACTGAGACGATAGCGAAGTGTTTTCAGGTCA
This sequence comes from Takifugu rubripes, assembly GCF_901000725.2. Classification (NCBI taxonomy): domain Eukaryota; kingdom Metazoa; phylum Chordata; class Actinopteri; order Tetraodontiformes; family Tetraodontidae; genus Takifugu; species Takifugu rubripes. Next base: position 5,883,815 of record NC_042293.1, on the reverse strand, counting down.
TTTCCTCAATTAACAATTTGATTAAGACATAACAGTTTACAGAAACAGTGGAGATCAAGATCAGAACTCTGTTTAGCTGCAGAAGATCTCCAGGAAAATCTGGCAAAGTCCAGAGTTGTGCTTCACTCTTTAACAGCAACACCTGAACAGATTAAACTTCTCAGAAGAGCCAACAGAATAGCAGGCCTGACAGTTTTGTGAGAACAAGTCCCGTTGAACCACAAGATTGTAATAGAACTCAGGCAGTAGTGAGCAAAGGTCTGCGTGGACACAGAATTTACTGGGTAAAAAATCTGTCCAGCTGTAAAGCATGCTTTGGGTTTGTGTTCCGGCCAGCAGGAAGATCTCACATCTAGATGTAAGAATGTAATCAATGCAATTACATCAAATTCTGGAATCAAGCATAAGAGGACCTGTAAAAAAAGCTGAAAAGAAGATGACTTCTATGGATGGATAAGGATCCTAAACACAACTTAGAATCCACTGTAGACCAACTCTTGAGGCTCCAGCCTAAGGCTCCTCACCAAAGAAGAACACTGGTTACAGAGGGCTGTACCCACCATGTCAAGTTGAAAAAAACATTGCGTTTAAAAACACAACAATACAGTCTGACACTCCGTCCGTCAATGTTCACACCTTCACACAGGATCATGTGACCCATCACCACGTGACCCTGCAGACAAAGGGGAAGCTCCCACAAGTTGAACTGGGTCAACAAACCTGCTAAATCCTCTTAGTTGATCACCCACATCATTAGCATGCTAATAATCCCAAAGGGCGATATCTTCAGGCTCTGATGTCCCAGAAATAGCCTGACTAGCTACAGAAGCCTCAACAAGCTCTGATGCTGGCCACAGGGGGCGCTGTTGAGCACTAACTCTGCGTGTGTTATTTTAAAAACATAAAATATGAAAATAAAGGGATTTTGTTTAAAATCTTAAGGGAAGTTGTCATCTTCCACCCACTGAACTTTTTACATTAACAGATATTTGACAAGGGGCCCAACAACTGTAGAAAACTAGGTGGAGGTGATTGGAATGACCGACAACTGATTGGAAAAAAGCTAAAAGGTCAATGAATCAACATGGGATGCTAGACACACATATGTCTCATGCTCCTGGTTACAATTTAAGCGGGCCTGACTTGGGTCAGGCATGATGTCAATTAGCTCATTAGCTTTGCTGGTGGCAAACACGTCATTAGAATTTGTAGTATGTGCGGATGAGCTTTCTTATTAGTTTGTTTCTTCTCCAACCAGTGTCAATGATCTCCTGGAGGGAGTTCCAAGAGTCCATGCCATGGAATGTGGCCCTGCTAGTCGGCGGAGGATTCGCACTTGCCGAAGGAACAAAAGTAACATTTTCACTTTGACTTTTTATTTGATTTAGGTTTTACCTTTAGCACTTCAGATATTTTATTAATAATTCACCTGTTTCACTTCACAACAGAGACTCCTCACAGACAATGAATTTTTAGATCCCTGATTGGTTCTGACTTATTTATCAGAATTCTGATATTGCTTGTCTCAGACTTCTGAGAAATTTATCCTGGGGTGAATTTTAGGGCTAAAATACATAAATAATATACTGAAATATTACTTTAAAAATTGAGAAATAGTCAGAGGGTGCTTCTTGGTTCCTGAGGTCCTCCTCCAGAAGGTTCTGCTTCTGTGTCTTAGAGGCATCTTGTGCTCTGATCTGAGTGTAGCACTATTAGCATTGTCATCTTTTTAGGTTCTGATTCTAGAAATCAGGATCTGATCCAGGCTCTCTTGGGAAGGTAATGTTTGTGGTTGTGTGTGGGTAAAGGGTAGGAGCTTATGCTGTATTCTATATATTTTTATACACATCTGTTAAGATTGCAGAAAGTTACTCAGATTTCTGTTGATTTTTTTTTTAAATGTTTATTTTATTTCACCAGGAGAACTACTCAAAATTAAATACAATGATACAATGTACATCCATTTTTTTAAATGAAGAAAACAGATGTCCCTAGTTAAGCAGTGTATATTGGTGGTCCACTCTTGGCCGTGTGTGTGTGTCTGCGTGTAGGTGTCAGGTCTGTCTCTGTGGGTTGCTGAACTTCTGGAACCTCTGGGTGACCTGCCTGTGTTAGCCACCATCACTGTCGCATGCATCATTGTCACCACCGTAACAGAGGTGACCAGCAACGCGGCAACCATCACCATCTTCCTCCCCATCCTTTCAGCCCTGGTAGGTCTATGCTGACATTAGTTAGGTTTGCTTTAATTGTCCTTTGTCAGCAAACAGGAAGTTCAGCACCTGGAGCTGGTGACATTGTTGCCATCCTGTGTGTCTGTTTGCAGGCAGAAGCCATCCAGGTGAACCCACTCTACGTCCTGATCCCCACCACACTGTGCACCTCCTTCTCCTTCCTTCTCCCAGTGTCCAACCCACCCAACGCCGTCGTGTTCAGCTACGGACACCTGACTATCATGGACATGGTGAGAAGAACACCAACATCAGGAAAAGGTCATTAACCTACAGCTGTTATAATTGTCTCTTGTCGCAGGTGAAAGCGGGTATTGGCACTAATGTCATCGGCGTCCTTGCTACTCTCTTGGCTGTGGCCACGTGGGGAGTTCCGTTATTCTCGCTGGATACGTACCCTGACTGGGCTCCGGTGTATCCTGGCTCCAACTCCACATCACCATGACAACAAGGATCCATTGTTTTCAACATCAACATTTTCAGTTTTTCTACAGTTCTAATGATAATACAGGACTGATATTTACTCATTTACAATTCATCTCCATGGAAACACTCAACTTTTGTTTTTAACTGTTGTTATAACTGCACTTGTGTTATAGTAATAAGTCAGACCCAGCTTTACGTCGAGACTTACAGCTCGTACAGTTAGTGTGGTCAACACATTCTTGTCAAGGGTGTGGGTTTGATTCCGTGTTCATGGTCTTTCCTTGTGGAGTCTCCATGTCTTCCTGGTGTCTGTGAGGAGTCTCTGTTGTACTGGTGTCTGTGAGGAGTCTCCATGTCTTCCTGGTGTCTGTGAGGAGTCTCCATGTGTGGCCCTGGTCTGTGAGGGTTCTCCATGTTGTCCTGGTGTCTGTGAGGAATTAATTTAATAAATTAATTTAATAAATTAAATAATTTGTGACTCAGTAGAAATTTAGTATAAATGGGATGATGGGATGGTCAATAGATACAACTGAATTGGTAAATATTTCCTTAAATTATCAATATGGTGCTAAAAGGGTAGGTAATGAATGTTGGATAACAATAATAAAAAGAAGATAATAACAGTAATTTGGGGAAAAAAAAAACACCACTCTGAGAACATCGACCTTCTCCAAGCAGCTCATTTCCTCACAGAATGTGACCTACACCCATAGTATATTCTGCATATAGGTGCATAACATAGGTGGTTTCTGATCACAGCCCCTTGGTTTGGCAGAGCTACTAATAATACCAGGCATGACTTGTTTATTTGTGATGAATGTGAAGAAAAAGTGTCATTGCGCTCCACAACATTTAATTCAGTTTGCTGTTGTTAAAACAGTGAAAAATAAGCATAGTCAAAAATAGAACAACAGAGCCAAAATCAAAATCAGCCAAAGTCCCTTCAGTAGGGCCACCTTTTGGTGTTGGATGGTTCAAAACCTTCTAGACGTTTAACAGACCGTAAAGTCAGATGTGTGTTAGGGTGCTTCCCTCTAGTGGTCAGAACTGAGCTGTGAATTTGAACGTTGTATAACTGTAAATATAAATCTAGACAGGAAGTAACGCTTGTGTGTTACAGTACTTTATTTAGGTGTTTCCCCCGTCTTTATATTTTATAAAGGAATAAAAATGATCTTGCTTTGGACACCTTTACACAGTTTCACTTTAGGATGAACTAGTTCAGACCAGTTGAACTGAAAACAAACTTAATTTATCACTGAAATAATGCTTTCGTTGTTTATGCATTTTTGCATTCTGCCTGGCCTATCTGATCTAACCCTGCCAAATATTGTTGGCGAAGTGAGCAAATATTTATTTCCATGCAATCATCAGATGATATATTGGTGACAGATCTTGAGTAAATACAAGATCTTCCAGAACTTCCTGAATCATGATGAAAAAGTACCCAAATCATTTTTTTTAAATAAATGCAAAGTGTAATTGGTTTCGAAGTGTGTGTAAATTTCAGTATAATGAAGATAAATATTAACCTGTTGCTTTTTGCTACTTTGGTTCCCAAAAACTTGCTGATTGAGTTCAGGTTAAAGATCTTCTCTTTAGCCTAAACTCTCACTCATGCTTCAAAAATACACCCACTGTTCAATGTGCTACGTCTCTATGCTTCGGTAAATAAAAAAAGTGAACGTTTTTGTTTGTTTGCTTACCTGGTCCCCAGATTCAACCATTTACTCTTATTGTATTTTGAAATTATAACTTTAAATATTCTAATGAGCTAATGTTTAAAAGGCAACATTTCATGTTTACAATGTTTGAATTACAACACCTGTACAATATTTTTATGTGAATACCACTAAAATAAACATTGAAATGCTGAACTATGCCACTGTGGATGTCGTCGTTTGAGGTATAATTCTGAATTAATAAGACGAGGTAAAAGTAACACGTTTCAACAAGTATCATTTTTTAAACAGAGTGAGACGTCCTGTCTGACACTCTTCGGCAGCCACAGGTTTCTCACCTGTGAGCGAGCTGGGGCGCGCGCTGCCATTCCAGCACTGTGTGACGGAACGAAACGCACGCGGCGACAACCTCTTGAGTACCCGCCGATAAGGCTCCGCCCACTCGCCAAAAAAGCCGTCGGTGGAACTAGTGGCTGCAGTCACAGCGCGGAAGCGGCAGATGAGAGCGGTGGTTGAACGCCACGTCAACTAAAACAAACAAACTTGTTTTTCTCTGCGCGCACTCTTCCACCACTCGGAGCCATGCTGGACCCTTCCTCTAGCGAAGACACCGGCGGGGAGTCCGACCCAGAAGTTATTTGGGAGGGTCCGCACAAACCAGCCTCCTCTTCAGCAGGGAAGCGGTGCGACCCCGGCGGTGCGGTGCCTGGAGGTGCCCGCGGCAGACGCGCAAAAGACGATGGCACCACAGGTGGGGGGGGGGGAGGAGGAGGAGGAGAAGGAGGAGGAGAGGAAAGAGCGAGAGCGGATCCAGGAGGAACAGCAGAGGAAGATTAAACTTCAGATATACGTGTTTGTCCTGCGATGCATCGCGTACCCGTTCAACGCCAAGCAGCCCACCGACATGGCCCGGCGGCAGCAGAAGGTGAGCCGCCGCAGACACCTGTTGTTCGTTGTGAAGGGAGCGCAACCTCCTTCAGAAACTGGTCCGTTTCGAAATAAATCTACTGCTTGACACGATCCGTCCCACAAGTCTTTTCAGATAAACATTGACGCGCTGAGGAATTCGGCACACGTATGATCAACCTTTTAGGCTTTTGCTGTCCTCCACGATTCTCTGTTGCATCATTTCCAGGCCCATGAAATTATTTATCCCAAAGTGATTTTCTAAAAACTTCCAAACAGCTGAGGCAACAGATTAAATAAATAGAGATGAAGTTTGAGGTGTAATGAGTTCACGTTCAAGTTTGCAAACGCTCAAGAAGTTGGTGCTGAAATGTGTTCAGTCGCGTACACGACACAGGCGTGCACGTTAGTCCTGTGGTAACTCCAGCAGCGCTTGAGGAGTCTTTGTGAAAACATTGATCCAGATTACACAAAACTAATGAGATATATCTCAGACAGAACTTTGTTAAACTAGAAAACTCATAGTAACCATAGCATCGCTGTTCGTTTGTACTTCCTGTTTTATTTTGACAGTCTGCAATGCACTTCCTGCTGCCGAGTGATTTAGAGTGTTTGTGTTTGAAGCCGATGCAGCTCAACCTTCAGGCCAGTTTAGTCTCTTGATTTCCTGTTTAAAGGAGTTTCAGTGGCTCCACCTCCGCTGTGGTGTTCTGCCCCTCTATTGGAGGGTGAGAGGACCACCTCCCCCTGCGGGGCAGCCTGGAATGTTGGTAACAGTGGTTCTGTGGCAGCGTCTTCTGCTGCTGGTAATTCTTCTTAAACAAGAAGCGTCACTGAGCTATGGTGAGATGATGTCAGCAGGCAGCCTGGTGGTCTGATGTCTGAAGAAGATGCCTTTCAGCCCAGGAAAAACCGGACCATGTGCTACTATGTGGACCAGAATATGACCACCAGAAACATGTTGGTCACATGATTATCAGTGATTATTAGCTGTGTTCTTTTCTCCTCCATTGTTCTGATCCATCTCCAGCTTGGTTCATCTGTGCACTTGAACTGATTCTAGATGTGTAGAGTCCTGCTGGATTAGATGTGGCTGTAGGCTCTGGGATTACTTCCACCATCGCTAAACGGGTCTGAAACAACAGGCTTCTCCATCTAAAACCTGTTCTTCTGTGTCAGCTCTTCACTCTTTGAATTGTGGATGTAAACAATTGCTGCATTACCTGTTGGACTCAGCTGAGGACCAGAGCCAGTGTTGGCAGCTGTATTGAAACATGAAACACAGACTCTGTGGTACTGGAGGAGGAGTTAATGATGCTTAGCTTCTGCCCACGCATAAACAGAGCTTACAGTGCGTTTGCTCTGATAAACCTCCAGAAAAACACATGAATGGTACCAGAGAAAGTTTGTGGATCACCTGAGGAACCACAGACGACAGCAGCATGTGCTGAGCTGTTTTCATGTTGTTTTTTTTCACCTCTTAATCCACCTCATCTTGAACAACACCACCTTCTTCTGCTGAGATTAGCTGAAAGCAGCAGCCGTCCTGTGGTACCATCTCTCCCTCACTGTCACATCCTGAGATGTGATTCTTTTTTCAGAGAGTTTTGCAACATCTTCTCCTCCTCTGATGTCTCTGCAGGGTTTCCTCTCAGCCAGGAGCTCCATGGAGAGTTTCAGTCAGCGCCACCTCCCAAACTATTAGTAAATTCAGTGTGACAACACACACATCTGCAGCCAAAGAGGGTTATTGTTCTACAACTGAAACTTTTGCTGCCACAAACGTGAGATAAAACAATCATCTTTTTTCCAGTTTGGAGTTCCTTTGATGCTCTTTTCTGTTTCCTGGATCTTCTTTTCTTTGTCATATCTGATTCAAACGTTGAGTTTTCAGCCTTTCACCCCAGAGAGGATTCAACTTTTCGACTGTTGTTCTTACTGTATTTCACGTTGCCAGTCCAACATGGACTTTTCACAGATACTCAACCTTCAGGTATAATGACTTGGACAGGAACTGAACCATAGACACCCCTGGCTCTGGTTCTCTGGATGTATTACACATGGTAAATAAACTGTTTTTAGATTTGTCTGAGCTGCCGCCTGGTTCTGGTTGTTTCTGTCAGAGACGATTGACGTCCCCTCAGCTGTCATCACCACTGTCCTGGGACTTGGCTACGCCATGCCTGTGCAGCCAACTGAAGGAGGATGAGGTGTTCCAGGAGCGCCTGTCATTTATCTTTGTGCTCTGATAATGAATGATTGAGCCATGTGGGTTTTCAGTGTTCACAGGGACGGACAAACTCTTCCTCATTAGACCGCCATGCCTCGGGGTCAGGTAACGGTTCACAAGTATGACACTGCACTAGACTAGGTTGCTCTCTGTTCGGAGGAAGTTCATTTCCAGGTGCACTGCAAAGACCATGAAAATCCTTTAAAAACATTTTAGTTTTATTGACCGAATCAGGTCACAACAGCAATGGGTGTGTAGAACTGTCTCTGGTCTTGTACACTTAATTGTCCCCTGCAAAATGACGACGTATCATTGGCTATCGTTTCGGTCCAAACCTGCCTTTTTCACATTGCTTTTATCTCCTAAATCAGATGAGTCTGAACATTAGTGCTGTCAATAACCACAGAGGCAGCAAAGAGGCAGTATGATGGGTGTGATTACGTTATGGCACCAAGTAGGTGGTTCGTGCAGCATTGGGACACAGTCCACTTGTCCATCTCAAAAATGTGGATGGTGGGTTTAGTTCTGATCTCATAAATTCTCCAGCTTAACTGGCGGCGATGATAATTGGAGGGTGGACTCGCTCGCCGCCGCGATCTGCTTCTATTTTTATCTCCCTGTTGAAGTCATAGCAGTCATCTTTGCCCTGCTCCCCCCCAGTCTTTGCTCTTCGTTGTCCTGCTGTCCCCCTACGCACACATATACACACACTCATAAACTCACATACACACACAGATGATCTGGCAGCTCCGCCCTTACAGGACTTTCCTGTTTTAGTAAAAACACTGAAAGCTGGTTGAGATCATGTGACCTCTGAGTCAGCTGTTAAAATCTAACAGTGTGGGGAAACCAAAGAGGAAGTGACCTGGTGGCACTACTTCCTTCCTCTGATACTGGGGAGCAGAACCAGAACCTTCCACTTGCTTTACAGCCAGTTTAGTGGTTAACTGACTGGGATTCAGCTGACCTTAGATCAGATCATCCAACTCCATTCTCACATGTTCACATCAGAATTCAGAACTAGCAACAGCACTTTATTTTTTCATTAAGTCTAAAATTCTTAAAACAGAAAAACTCATTTGTTTCTAATTTTTGTCCTCATTGGTAGCAGTGTGTTGACAGTGGAGACTGTCAGGGTTGGGCTTCCCACTCTGTTGTCATGGTTTCCACTGTTCAGTAGACGTTCTGTGTTTCTGTTCTCAGGTTCATCATGGTGCGCCAAGAGCAGCAGACCTGATTGGCCATCTGATTAACTGTTATTTGATGCCTTTGGATCTGATGAACACATGAATACTGTCAGCTCTGAAAGTGTCCCAATCAGGCTCTAATATTGAAGGAAAAACATCCTTGAAGCACTTTAAAGTCTCTCATGATGTAAAAAAGGAACGAAGAACAGCACTAATCCAGGTGTTAGCATTAGTGAATCAAAACCTCCTGCAATCTTTAAATCAATTGGGGATCCACTACTCAATCCCTGATGCCACGGCCCTAAAACCACAGTAGTACTAATGACAACATGTGAGAGAAATTCATGGAGCACTCCACTGTTGCAGCAGCTTCTCTTTTCATCCGCTGTAGTTAAAGGCGGCTAAACCTGGAGGAAACCCACGCAGGACCCTGTGAGACGCAGATAAGTCCACCCTCTGTCACTCGCAGGATAGATTTACTGTTGGCAGCAGTGTGTTTCATCTTCATCCACATGCAGCTCTGCCTATTGTGGGCTTGACCAGACAAATGAGAATGCTGACATTCTTGCAAATGTTTTCTTTTCTGCTCTGCTCTGAGGGGTTCTGTTATCGGAAAGTAGGTCTTCCAGATGTTAGCAAGGTCCAGGAAAATCTCTTCTTCACATGGGCCATTTGTGGACCAGAAAATTTCAATCTCTCCATTTTTCAGTTGAATGTGTGAATCTGGTTCAGGAGTTTCAAGTTTGGATTCAATCAAAGGTTCTGTCTGAAGATGTTTCAGCCAGTAACGTGACAGAACATCAGTAATGTTGTTCCACATGACTGCTGCCTCTGCATTAGGGAAGGTCAGTCAGCCGTCAAGTGATGACGCTGAAACCTCCAGATGATCGACATTGTTCCCAGACTCAAAAGGTCCATCAGAGCTCTGCGGTGCTGCTGCAGGTTTCCTTCTGTTATTGAGAAGCTAATGTGCTAATGGTGGAATGTCTAATCTGCTCCTTGTTCTCTTTCATCCCTTCTTCTCTTCATCTCTTCTGTCTGCTCTCAGGTGAACAAGCAGCAGCTTCAGGCGGTGAAGGAACGGTTTTTGGCGTTTCTCAGTGGGGAGACTCAGATTGTGGCTGATGAAGCCTTCTGCAATGCAGTTAGGAGCTACTATGAGGCAAGAACTTTTTCTAAAAGCTCTGTTTCTGTTTGAATAAATTATATTGTAGGAGGCAGAGGTTTGATTCTGGGCTCAAAATTCAAAGAAATGGAGGATAAATTCATAATAAACCAGACTGACATTAACTTCTAAACCATCCACACAAACAGTGAAGCTCAACATTACTGATAGAAGGTTAGAATTCAAGAGCTGAGAATGGAGAGCTGGGTGAAGGAGGAGGAAAAGAATGCATCATAGAAAAGCCTCCTCTGATTCATTGTCTCTCTCAGGTTGACAGGATGGAGGCTGCTGCACCTTCAAACACTGCAGGTGTTCCAAAGAAAGATCTGTCAGTCAGAACTAGATCAGATCAGCATTTACATGACCATTAAAGTCAGCCACAATCATGACTTCATCACAAGTGAGACCAGAAGAACTCTGTTACACAACCACAGACAGAACAAAACAGAACTGATGAGTGATGCCCAGAGCCTTTCAGATCCCCTGGAGCCAGTTTAGGTTTGGGGATCACTCAATGTTATTGCTGAACCTTCGAGGAACCTTTAGTAATCTGGGGCAGAAATGTTCTAGAGGGCTGAAGGTGTTTGTTAGCAGGTGGTGATTCTAGCTCTGCCTCCTGGCCAAAGAGAGTACGATCATCTGGATGGACACGTCTTTCCTTCTCAGACCACCTTTTCACCAAAAACTCTGCTTTTGTTTCAAGATTCTTTGGACACCAAAGGCACAGTGAGTTTTCCAAAGATTCACTGAGGTTTATTTATATTATGCACAGTATTGACAGCAAGCTCACCTGAGCAATGAAATGTTTAAAACCAGGTAGGCAGCAACTCCAGTGTCCCGTCCTAAAAACCTCCTATAATAATCAAACTATTACACAGTGGAACAAAGGCGAGGTTAGTAAAGGGCCCAGAGATGGTGGGTCACCTCACACTGGTGACCATCAGGCTCTCTCTTACTGCTGTGTTAGTCAGGTGAGATCTGATGGGGTGTTTTATTCCATCCATCCATCCATCCATTCTCTACCGCTTATCCGGGGTCGGGTCGCGGGGGCAGCAGCCTAAGGAGAGAAGCCCAGACTTCCCTCTCCCCAGCTACCTCCTCCAGCTCATCCGGAGGGATCCCCAGGCGTTCCCAGGCCAGTCGAGAGACATAGTCTCTCCAACGTGTCCTGGGTCTCCCCGGGGGTCTCCTACCGGAGGGACATGCCCTGAACACCTCACCAGGGAGGCGTCCAGGGGGCATCCTGACTAGATGCCCAAGCCACCCCATCTGGCTCCTCTCAACGCGGAGGAGCAGCGACTCTACTCTGAGCTCCTCCCGGATGGCAGAGCTTCTCACCCTATCTCTAAGGGAGAGCCCAGCCACCCTACGGAGGAAGCTCATTTCAGCCGCTTGTACCCGTGATCTTGTTCTTTCGGTCATTACCCAAAGCTCATGACCATAGGTGAGGGTAGGAACGAAGGTCGACCGGTAAATCGAGAGCTTCGCCTTTCGGCTCAGCTCTCTCTTCACCACAACGGACCGGTGCAGAGTCCGCATTACTGTGGACGCCGCACCGATCCGCCTGTCGATCTCCCGCTCCATTCTTCCCTCACTCGTGAACAAGACCCCGAGGTACTTAAACTCCTCCACTTGGGGCAGGATCTCCTCCTTTACCCGGAGAAGGCACTCCACCTTTTTCCGGTCGAGAACCATGGCCTCGGATTTGGAGGTGCTGATTCTCATCCCAGCCGCTTCACATGCGGCGGCGAACCGATCCAGTGATAGTTGGAGGTCACGGGCCGATGAAGCCAACAGGACCACATCATCCGCAAAAAGCAGAGACGCGATCCTGAGGTCACCAAACCGGATCCCCTCAACACCATGACTGCACCTAGAAATTCTGTCCATAAAAATTATGAACAGAATCGGTGACAAAGGGCAGCCCTGGCGGAGGCCAACCCTCACCGGAAACGAGTTCGACTTACTGCCAGCAATTCGGACCAAACTCTGGCACCAATCGTACAGGGAGCGGACAGCCCGTATCAGCGGGCCCGACACCCCATACTCTCGGAGGACCCCCCACAGGACCCCCCGAGGGACACGGTCGAATGCCTTCTCCAAGTCCACAAAACACATGTGGACTGGTTGGGCAAACTCCCATGCACCCTCGAAGACCCTGCTGAGGGTGTAGAGCTGGTCCACTGTTCCACGCCCAGGACGAAAACCACATTGCTCCTCCTGAATCCGAGGTTCGACTATCCGGCGGACCCTGCTCTCCAGTACCCCTGAATAGACCTTACCAGGGAGGCTGAGGAGTGTGATCCCCCTATAGTTGGAACACACCCTCCGGTCCCCCTTCTTAAAAAGAGGGACTACCACCCCGGTCTGCCAATCCAGCGGCACTGCCCCCGATGTCCACGCGATGTTGCAGAGTCGAGTCAACCACGACAGCCCTACAACATCCAGAGCCTTAAGGGACTCTGGGCGGATCTCATCCACCCCCGGGGCCTTGCCACCGAGGAGTTTTTTAACTACCTCGACAACTTCAGCCCCGGAGATACGAGAGCCCATCTCCAGGTCCCCAGGCCCTACTTCCTCACTGGAAGGCGTGTTGGTGGGATTGAGGAGGTCCTCGAAGTATTCCTTCCACCGATCCACAACATCCCGAGTTGAGGTCAGCAGCACACCATCACCACTATACACAGTGTTGACAGTGCACTGCTTCCCCCTCCTCAGACGCCGGATGGTGGTCCAGAACCTTTTCGAGGCCGTCCTCACCGAACTCTTCCCATGCCCGAGTCTTTGCCTCGGCAACCGCCGTAGCTGCACTCCGCTTGGCACGCCGGTACCCATCTGCTGCCTCAGGAGTCCCACAGGCCAGTAAGGCCCGATACGACTCCTTCTTCAGCTTGACGGCATCCCTCACCGCTGGTGTCCACCAGCGGGTTCGGGCATTGCCGCCACGACAGGCACCAACCACCTTGCGGCCACATTACCGGTCAGCTGCCTCAACAATGGAGGCACGGAACACGGTCCACTCGGACTCAATGTCCCCCGCCTCCCCCGGGACATGGTCAAAGCTCTCCCGGAGGCGTGAGTTGAAGCTCCTTCTGACAGGGGACTCTGCCAGGCGTTCCCAGCAGACCCTCACAACACGTTTGGGCCTGCCAGGTCTGTCCGGCATCCTTCCCCACCATCAGAGCCAACTCACCACCAGGTGGTGATCAGTTGACAGCTCCGCCCCTCTCTTCACCCGGGTGTCCAGAACATGCGGCCGCAAATCCGATGACACAACCACAAAGTCGATCATCGATCTGCAGCCTAAGGCGTCCTGGTGCCAAGTGCACATGTGGACGCCTTTATGTCTGAACAAGGTGTTCGTTATGGACAATCTGAGACGAGCACAGAAGTCCAATAACAAAACACCACTCGGGTTCAGATCAGGGGGGCCGTTCTTCCCAATCACACCTCTCCAGGTCGCACTGTCATTGCCAACGTGGGCATTGAAGTCACCCAGGAGGACGAGGGAGCCCCCAGAAGGGGCCCTCTCCAGCACTCCCTCTAAGGACTCCAAAAAGGGTGGATACGCTGAACTGCTGTTTGGATCATAGGCACAAACAACAGTCAGGATCCGTCCCCCCACCCGAAGGCGAAGGGAGGCTACCCTCTCATCCACCGGGGTAAACTCCAATACACAGGCACTGAGCTGGGGAGCAACCAGAATTGCCACCCCTGCTCGTCGCCTCTCACCATCGGCAACTCCAGAGTGGTAGAGAGTCCAACCCCTCTCAAGAAGACTGGTTCCAGAGCCCTTGCCGTGCGTCGAGGTGAGGCCAACTATATCTAGTCGGAACTTCTCAACCTCGCGCACCAACTCAGGCTCCTTTCCCACCAGAGAGACATTCCATGTCCCTAGAGCCAGTTTGTGCAGCCGGGAATCAGACCGCCAAGGTCCCTGCCTCCGGCTGCTACCCAAAACACAATGCACCCGACCCCCTTGGCCCCTCCTGCAGGTGGTGAGCCCACGGGAAGGGGGTCCCATGTTGCCTCTTCGGGCTGCGCCCGGCCGGACTCCATGGGCAGAGGTCCGGCCACCAGGCGCTCGCCAACGTGCCCCACCCCCAGGCCTGGCTCCAGGAGGGGGCCCCGGTGACCCGCATCCGGGCAAGGGAAACTTGGCACCAATGTTGTTCAGCATCATTAGGGGGTCCTGGGCTACGCTTTGTCTGGTCCCTCACCTAGGACCTGTTTGCCATGGGTGGCCCTACCAGGGGCATATAGCCCCAGACAACGGAGCTCCTGGGATCATTGGGACACGCAAACCCCTCCACCACGATAAGGTGGCAGCCCAGGGAGGGGACCGGAGGGTGTGTTTTATTCCAAAACAGAGAATTGACAGAAGTCACATTGTGTTTTCTGCTGCAAGTTTTTCACCTTCAACTGAGTGTTGAAAGGTTTGGTCAGGTGGTTTGATGGAAAGCTGCTGGTTGATTTGTACTTCCTGTCTCAGGTGTTAGAGGTTAGTTCTGTCATTGCTGGTGCTTCAGGTCTCACACACACCAGGTACCGCCAGAGGCAGGAAAGCCCCCCCCCCACCCACACACACACTCTCTCTTGTGTAACTCTGCTCCTGTCTGACAGTGTCGATGTAGCAGCCCCTTCCTGCTTTTTCTGTATAAATATATTGCTGCAGTTTTTTCTTCACCTCTCATTTTCACAGCTTCTTTAATCGCTGTGAAAATAGGAGCAGGTTATCACTGGTGTGTATTTATGTGTGACCACCAGTTGTTGCTCCCAGTGCTGTAGTGGTATCCCTTCCCAGAAAGTTTCACAATTGATCAAACCCAACATCGGATGATGACCCACCCTTTAATAATACCAATGACCACCAGTGATGGCATTCAGTAAACCAGTACAGTTTATAGAACTCTAGGATTCCTCCAGTTTAGAACTGAAGAAGCATCCTGTATCAGAGGTCAAACATGTTCAGAAAACTAAAAGAAGTCCAACTGCCTTCGACCTGGCTGACTGAGGTTAACCAGTGGAGATGTTTATGTGCTCATTTTAGCAGATTGTGACACTCAGCCAGTGGTTTTACTTTAGCTTTAATGAGCCTCAGATATGACGTGATGATCACATGATGTTTACGAGTGATTGGAAGAAAATCCATGCAGCTTCATTTGGTGGTGTGGCTGTGGTCTCTGACCTTGCTGATGTTTATGAATGACTTTCATACAGTTAGAATCTGTAACATTATTTTTGAAATCTGCTCAATGATCAATAGAGTTAATTTGAAATGGTTTCTGTTCTTCTCATGTTCTTCCTATGTCCTGCCTTTTTGCTCTCACATCCGTACGTGTTCTCCCTGAAATTATTGCGGCAGGTTTGTGGTCATTGCCTGTGTACCTGCTTTTTCTGTTCATTGTGCTTTTTGCCATTTTCAGTTTCAATAGAGATCAGCGGAGCATTCCTTATAGAATTAAGTCTAGAGGTATTTTTATTTTTAGGGGTGACCTTTGAGGGTGACTGGCGAGGGTGACTCTCTTGGATGCTGCTGACTGTTAACTTCAGTCACAACCTGTTTCCATGAGAAGCACATGTCATGTTTTATTTGAACTTTATGACTGATGGGAGGTAAAAGAGGACGCTCACATTTAAGGCTAAACATGTTTTTCAATTTTCATCACATCAAAAATGGCTGACATTGTTCACAGAGTCATCAAAGGTCAAAAAGTCAGAGAAAAAAAATCTGAACACATTGAACATATTCTCAGCAGGTTTCTCTGGTTCCTCAGATTAAAGGGCTGGTTATATTTTTATAAAAATGTCCCAATCTTAGCTCAGCTGGTGGGACAAACTCTGGCGTGTTGCTGTGGTAATGGTCTTCAGTCCCTCAGATGGTTGGAATCTTTAACCTCCTGACTCAGGGGGCATCTGCTGGTGTGTAAATAATTCAGTCAAATCTGAAAGCGGAGGTAGAGGGGGGCTCATCGATTCATTAGTAATAATTGCTGACATTTGTGTCTGAAGGAGGGTCGGTTGAAACCAGAGCACCCACAGAGCCATCTGAACCACCCCGATGATGGTTCTGTTGGAGAATAATGCTAACGATTTTCATTTCCTGTGTTTCAGAATAATCGTTGTGGCAGCAGAGACCTTGTGATTCATGAATTCTCCAGTATGAATTGTTCAGACATAATAAACACAGATATGTGGAGGATATGTGGGGTTAGCAGCGTGCTATTAGTATAAGATCTATCAGATGTTCCGGATCCTTTTGTTTGATATGTTGTCAACACTCCTGTAGCACATTCCATGCTTAACAGTGTGACCACCTTGAGAATGTCTTCTGTCCTGACTTTGACTCATATTAGATGGTAATTATTTCATGATGCTGGGTGGCTGGTGGGTGGACTGATGGAAGAGTGGCAGTTCATTAACCACGTTAGATGTCCACCTGTCTATTGTTGTCTTTTGTTGAGATCAAAGATAACGTGTTGAGTAAAATGTCTAATCAACCAGGTCTTTCTCAATAAAGAACTGGTTTAGACGCCCTAACACTTGTAGCAGCCTCCAGATATGTGACGTCATTGGAGGTGTTAGAATCCTCCTGTTGCATGTTAAAGGTTCAGAACTCAAAACCTCAGAACTCCTGTGTTACATCGAATGCTGGTCTACTTGTGGTTCCCAGAGTCTCTAGGAGTAGTATGGGGGGCCGAGCATTTAGCTACCAGGCCCCCCTGCTATGGAACCAGCTCCCTGTCCAGGTATGGGAGGCTGACTCCATCTCTACTTTTAAGATCAGACTTAAAACCTACCTCTTTGAAAACGTTTATTCTTACTACCGTAATTTCCGGACTATAAGCTGCTACTTTTCTCCTACATTTTAAACACTGCGGCTTATTCTGATAGTTCTTACAACTATTGTGAATCAGTCATTTTTACTAACCCTCATCAACGTGGAAAATACTAGAAGAAAAGCTTATGATGCGACTTTTAAGTTAAAAGCGATCACTCTGGCGGTTGAAGAAGGAAATTGAGCTGCCACACGTAATCTTGGCATACATTACGGTAATCAATGGCGAGAAGGTGGAGATGCCAGCCTGAAGAACTGATCCAAAGCAAAAAGACGACAAAAGCTTTTAGACGTAAACATCGCAGGTGGCCCGAGCTTGAAAACTTTCTGGAAGACTGGGTCAACACACAGAGAGCAGGCGGCCGCGGTGTTTACGCTGTACAACTCAGATGGAAGGCAAAAGCAATCGCCACCACGATGAAAATAGAAGATTTTAGAGGTGGGCCATCGGGGAGTTTTAGATTGTTCATTGTTTGAGTAAAAAAGCATAAACAACGTAATTTGTGTGTAGCTGATACAAATGTATATTTCAAGGTAGCTGCATTACAGACACCGTTAGAATAAAAAAGCATTTACCGGTAGAATATATTTGTTTATGTTGCTAAGCGGATTAAATTAAAAGAAAAGGTAAAAAATCCTGAAGTGATAAAAATTGGATTTAAGGTCTCTGTATAAACATACAAGTGAAAAGAGTGGCTGTTGTTTCTTACCTGTCTGTCACTCGTCCGTGACTCGTCTCTTACGGTAATAAAAACATATACCGTACTGAATGTTTTCGATCTAATTTTTCATATTACTACGTGGGATACCTGCGGCTTAAAATCCGGTGCGCTCTATAGTCCGGAAATTATGGTAATTCTGTAGTTCCAGTTACTATCATAGACAGACAAATTATCCTACTTAGGGGGTCATCTAATCATCAGGTTAACATCTTAGCTATGCTGTTATAGGCCAAGGCTGCCGGGGTCCAGAAACATGATCACCTGACAGGCCTCTGTCACCCCACTGGGTCATGGTTTCCTCTCTCCTCTCCTCTCCTCTCCTCTCCTCTCCTCTCCTCCTCATCAAGTAGACTAGTTATGCTGATTCTTGTGTAGTTTTTCTGCCCCCCCCCCCCTCCCCTTCTGTATTCATTTACAGGTATCGCCGCCTTCGAAGCTGCATGATGACCTCTGGCCCCGCTGACCCACTCAACCGGCGGCTTGCATAAATAGTGTATTTTTGTATGTGTTTCTGTGCTCTGTGCCCGTCCTCTCCTCTCATCTCCTCTCCTCTCCATTCTATCCTCTACCTGTCCTCCCCCCTCTCCTCTCTCTCTACCCAGCCGGCCATCAGCAGGAGGGTCCCCCTACATGAGCCTGGTCCTGCTCAAGGTTTCTTCCTGTTAAAGGGGAGTTTTTCCTTGCCACTGTTGCTTGTCTGGGGTTAGGCCCTGGGATTCTGGAAAGCGCCTTAAAACAATTTTGATTGTAAAAGACGCTATATAAATAAAGATTAATTTGATTTGATCGAGCGGTGCACTCGGTTCAGGCTGTCTCCATCCTTGCTGCAGGACTCCTGGCGTTATGTAACTGTTGGGTGAAGATCTACATGTTGACTTTCTGTTGACCAATCATCAGCCTCATCCAGGACGGTTGTATGTGCTTAGCCTATGTTTGACCATCAGATTCCTGCAGCTGGGACACTATGACAGCATGCTGGTTAGCACTACTGCCTCACAGCAACTTCTTGCTGTGAGGCAGTGTGGGTTTCCTCTGGGTGCTCTGGTTTCTACCAGTAAGAAGACAGATCAGGTTGGCCCACAGGCTGACCTGGATATATCAATAAAATCATGAGCGCTCAGACATGATCTAGCCTGCAGGACAGGGTGGGTCACCCTGATTGAGCAGCTCTTCGCAGAAGAATAATATCGTGACCAGGTAACACCACATCATCTTAAACCAAAATAGTGCTCCCTAGGGAGGTGTCCAGGGGACATCTGAAACAGGTGCCCGAGCCACCTCAGCTGATTCCTCTAAATGTGAAGGAGCAGCAGCTCTGATTTGAAGTGTTTGGATGTTTTCTGAGGGTTTGGTGGGGTGGTGTTCCTCGGTCTTCTAGAAGTCATGGTGGTGTGTCTGTTTCTGACAGGGTTTCCTCAAGAGCGAGCGTGTTTCCCGGATGGTTCAGAGCGGAGGCTGCTCAGCCAATGACTTCCGTGAGGTCTTCAAGAAGAATATTGAGCGTCGTGTCCGGAGCTTACCTGAGATTGACGGCCTGAGCAAAGAAACAGTGCTGAGCTCCTGGATTGCAAAGTATGACGCTATCTACAGAGGTGAGGAGAACATGAGACGGCAGCCACAAAGGGTGCACCTCAGCGTTGTGTCGGAGCTCATCCTCAGCAAGGAGCAGCTGTATGAGATGTTCCAGCAGATCCTCGGCATCCGCAAATTTGAGCACCAACTGCTGTACAATGCCTGTCAGGTAGGTTTGACACAGGTCTCACACACACTCTGGTTCCACAGAAGAGTGCGAGGTTCTTCTTTAGTGTGCAGCCTTCTCATCTTTACAACCAGAAATATGGCTTTGAACCCTGGGCGTGTGGTATTTCTATGACTCCAGCTCAGATGAAAACACTTGATCTTGGAGGTTTGCTGCAAGTTCTCTGAAGGCCTGCTGTCCTGTCATGGATACAGAACTTTCTGACCTGGCTTCAAACCTGTGTGGGATGTGATTATTTTCTTCTAAGAGAACCTATCAGGCATTCAGAGTTAAGCAAATATTCCCAGAGTCCATGTGTAGAGCTGCAGAGACTCCACCCACCTACAGGTCAAAGTTGAACATTCACACAGAAACAGAAAGTGAAGACGAGGCCTCCACAGAAGCAGAGTTACCAAACATAATTTTGTCTATTTGTTTTCATTGTACATAGCAAAGGATGGACAGTATTGATCCATACCTCCTGATAACATCACAACCTTCTCCTCTTCCTCCTTCCCACTCTTCCTCTCTTCATCCTCCCTCTTTTTTTTTTTTTCCCCCCTCCCTTTTCCTCCTCCTCCTCCCTCTGTCTTTTTCCTCCTCCCTTTCTGTCCCCTTCTAATCCCATCTGAGATGAAGAATGTTCCTTCCCAGCATTCCGCCTCTTCAGTTTCTGTTCTTGGCTTTCATGAAGGGAGGCATAACCTAAGTAAGCAAGCAATGATTTGCCGGACCCTTCAAAGGAAAGTCCTTATCTATGGTTCCGCTTGTGTCTGGCTCTAGGGCAGTTCCCA
Source organism: Takifugu rubripes (assembly GCF_901000725.2). Lineage (NCBI taxonomy): Eukaryota > Metazoa > Chordata > Actinopteri > Tetraodontiformes > Tetraodontidae > Takifugu > Takifugu rubripes. Next base: position 5,863,896 of record NC_042293.1, on the reverse strand, counting down.
TCACGGGCTTTTTAATCTGCTGTCACTGGAGATGGTTCTGCTCCTCACGCATTCTTTCTGCTTGCTCAGCAAACATGGCTCTATGGTAACTTTATGGTCCTCAAGCTCAGCAGCTGCATTTTGACGAGCTGACAAATGAGAACCATCTTCTGTGGGTATTGTCCAGGGAGACCTCCATCCTGGCCCCGCCCACCAAACTCTAAACTTGATGGTACAGTAGCACAATTTCTTATGTTATCTGTGAGATGAATGATCTCAAGCTTTTAACTTGTGATGGGTGCAATTTGGACCCAAAAGCAGCACTCTGGAAAGCTGGGACCGTTGGTAATGACCTTTATTAGTACACGGGCAAACTGGAACGCAGACAAGGAAACAGTCCGTTCTTCAGGCCCAGGGCCCACACAAAATCTATGGGTTTCAGGCTCGGGGACTGGGTTGAGCAGAGCCAGAATGCGGAACCGAGGGGAAGGACGAGAACCCTCGGAACTGTACAGTTCCGTTTACAGCAGGCAGGAGTGACAGAAAGGGGCTTACAGGAGATGAGGCCGACGATGCAGCAGAGCAGACTGGGGACGAGCAGCAGCGAAGTCGGGGCCTGGTGGAGAAGTCAGGACCAGGTGAGCAGACAGGCACCAGAAACGCTGAGGCAGAAGTCGTGGTCAGGGACGGAAGGCTGGTGAGTTTACCGGGAGACAGGCAGTGCAGGCAGGTTAGAGGCAAACAGGTTTGGCAACAGGAGGTCAGGCAGGTAAGAAGTGCTGGAGACTCTTGCATGGAAACGCAGAAAAATTATCTGGCGAAGAGTGAGAGTACAGGGGAGGCTTATAAGCAGGGCTGATTGGGAATCGGCTGCAGCTGCGCTTGCAGGTGAGTGGAGTTGAGCTGACGGGTTGGGAGTGCCTGGCAGGTAGAGTGGAAAATTACTGAGGCAGAGGGACAGGAGGGAACTCAAGGGACGGCCCCTGACGTCCCAAAAACAAAGTCCAAGCCGAGCCGGGTGGGTGGAAGGGGCCTGGAGGAGGGCTAAAATTCTTCCGAGTCGTCTTCCCCTGAGGATGGCCCCTTCTCTTCAGGGAGGACAGTCTCTAAATTGGCGCACCCACCAGCAGTGGGGATCTTGGAGGGCTGGTGAGGGTGATATCGATGGAACTCGCGGATGAGCTGCGCATCCAGGATGTGATGGGCCGGGACCCATGACCTCTCCTCTGGGCCGTATCCCTCCCAGTCCACGAGATACTAGAGACCCCTTCCGCGGCGGTGGGTGCGCAGCAGGCAGCGAACTGTGAAGGCTGGACCCCCATCAATGATCCGTGGAGGTGGTGGCGGCTGACAAGCAGGCATTAATGGACTTTCTCGAACCGGCTTGATCCTGGAGACATGGAAGGTTGGGTGGAGCCGCATGGCACGGGCAGCTTAAGCCTGACAGCCGCAGGGTTGATGACAAATTAAAAATGGCCCGATGACCTTAGGAGCCAGCTTTTTGGACTCCACCCTTAAGGGAAGGTCTCGGGTCGAGAGCCATACCTTCTAGCCCACCAGGTAATTGGGAGCCTGGGAACGATGGCGGTTGGCGGCCGTCGTAACGTCAGCTTGTCGTAGCCTGGGTCCAGGTCTGGCGGCAACGGTGGATAAAGGCCTTGATGGACAGACAGGAAGCTTCCTTCTCCAGGGCAGGGAACAGCGGCACCTGGAAGCCGTAGGCTCACTGGAAGGGAGAAAGTCCAGTGGCGGAGTTGGTTAGGGTGCTGTGGGCATATTCTACCCACAGTTGCTGCTTGGACCAAGTGGAGGGGTGTCTGGACGCCATGCAGCAAAGTGCCGTCTCCATCTCCTGATTCATCCTCTCCGATTGGCCGTTGGATTGGGGATGGAACCCAGAGGACAGGCTTACGGTGGCCCCAATGAGGCTGCAGAACTCCCACCAGAATACGGACGTGAACTGGGGACCCCGATCAGAGACGGAAGGCCGTGGAGCCGAAATATGTGCTGCAGAACTAGTTCAGTCTCCTTGGCCGATGGAAGCTTGGGTAGGGGCGCAAAGTGGGCCATCTTGCTGAAACGGTCTACCACTGTCAGGATAGTGGTGAATCCGCCCAACAGTGGCAGACCGGTAACAAAGTCCAGTGATATATGGGACCAGGGCCGATGTGGCACAGGCAGAGGTTGCAGGTAACCAGCAGAGGCCTGGCAGGAGGATTTGTGCTGGCTACAGATCAGGCAGGCGTTGACAAACTCTCTTGTGTCCTCTAAAGTGGGCCACCAGAACCGTCGTTGCAGGACCTCTTTAGTGCGCTGAATACTTGGGTGACAAGTGAGCCGGGAGCCCATTGCAGGACGTCAGACCCACCGGGACAAACAGGTGGTCAGGAGGATAGGAGCTGGGACCAGGCTGATTCTCCAAGGCAGCTTTTACACGCTCCTCTCAGGGAGCAGGGAGAATGGTGTCCGGGTTAAGGGCAGTGTCTTCTGTTCCCAAGAACTGGCGATAGAGCGTCAGGCTTGACGTTGCGGGAGCCCGGCAGATAGGAGAGGGAAAAGTTGAATCTGGTAAAGAACAAGGACCACCTGGCCTGACGGGAGTTCAGTCTCTTCGCCGAATGGATGTACTCTAGGTTCTTGTGGTCCGTCCAAACCAGGAAGGGCAATTTAGTCCCCTCCAACCAGTGACGCCATTCCTCCAACGCCAGTTTCACCGCCAACAGTTCTCGGTTCCCAATGTCATAATTCCTTTCTGCCGGAGACAGACGTCGGGAGAAGAAGGCACAGGGGTGCATTTTCTGGTCATCAGCAGAGCAGTGAGAGAGAACGGCTCCGACCCCACATCAAAAGCATCCACCTCTACTATGAACTGCCTTTCAGGATCAGGAACCAGGAGAATGGGAGCTGAGGTGAACCGGGGCTTTAGGTTCTGGAATGCCTCCTCAGCAGCCTGGGACCAACGGAAGGGTACTTTGGAGGAGGTGAGAGTAGTGAGTGGAGCGGCCACGGTGCTGTATCCCCGGATGAACCTTCGGTAGAAGTTGGCGAACCCTAGGAACCGTTGCAGCTGTTTCCGGGACTTGGGAATGGGCCAGGAGGTGACGCCAGAGACCTTGGTGGGGTCCATCTCTACGCTACCTTGACTGATGATGTACCCCAGGAAAGAGACGGAGGTAGCATGGAACTCGCACTTCTAGGCTTTAACAGAGAGTTCTCCAGCAGGCGTTTGAGGACGGCCTGGACATGATGCACATGTTTCTCCTTGGACCGGGAGAAGATCAAGTTGTCATCTAGGCAGACAAACACAAACTTGTTGAGCATGTCTCTTAAAATGTCGTTAATGAGCGGCTGAAATACGGCCGGTGCATTAGTAAGGCCGAAAGGCATGACCAGGTACTCATAGTGTCCAGTGGGTGTGTTGAAGGCAGTCTTCCACTCGTCCCCCTCCCGGATCCGGACTAGGTGGTAGGCATTGCGGAGATCCAACTTGGTGAAGACCATGGCCCCCTGAAGATCAAAGGAAACCAACTCTCCCTTAATGTATGGCGCTAGCCCATTGAGGAAGGCATCACACTGGGCTGCTGAGTTCCAGTCACTAAGACGGGCCCGGGTACGGAAGTCAATAGCGTAGTCGGCAATGGGCCGACTCCTCTGCTTCAGGCTCATAAGTCCCCCGGCAGCATCCGGGCCCAGAGAAACAGGTCCAAAAACTTTATGAAGTTCAGCAGAGAAAGCCTGGAAGGAGGAACAGGCCGGCGTGCCCCTCTCCCACTCTGCCGTTCCCCACAGGTGTGCTCTGCCAGTCAGGTGATTGATGGTAAAGGCGACCCTTGCCGCTTCTGAGGCCAAGGTTTAGGGCTGTAGAGCAAATAGGATAGAACAGTTCGTCAGAAACGGATTGCAGCCCTCAGGGTCCCCAGAATAACGCTCTGGGGCTCCCACCTGGGGCTCTGGAGCAGTGCCTGGTGGGAGAGCAGGAACCGGAGGAGGAGGAGCTGGAGCAGGTACAGGAGCGGCCGGTTGTGACACTGAGATGTCAGCTGTTGGACCTGGGTGGCTATTGAAGTTAATGCCTGCTCCAAGGCCGATGCCGTCTGCCGAGCCTCTGCAGCATTGAAGGCTAGCTGGGCCTCGAATTGTTAGAGCCTTCCCTCCACCTGGTCCAAGCAAGACTGAGGTGATGACGAGTGTGCTGGGTCCATGTTTGGCCAGATTGTACTGTGACGGGTGCAATTTGGACCCAAAAGCAGCACTCTGGAAAGCTGGGACCGTTGGTAATGACCAGGAGGAAACAGTCCGTTCTTCAGGCTCAGTCCGTTCTTCAGGCTCAGGGCCCACACAAAGTCTATGGGGTTAAGGCTCGGGGATTGGGTTGAGCAGAGCCAGAAAGCAGAACCGAGGGGGAGGACGAGAACCCTCGGAACTGTACAGTTCCGTTTACAGCGGGCAGGAGTGACAGAAAGGGGCTTACAGGAGATGAGGCCGACGATGCAGCAGAGCAGACTGGGGACGAGCAGCAGGGAAGTTGGGGCCAGGCGGAGAATTCAGGACCAGGTGAGCAGACAGGAACCAGAAACGCTGAAGTCGTGGTCAGGGACGGAAGGCTGGTGAGTTTACCGGGAGACAGGCAGGTTAGAGGCAAACAGGTTTGGCAACAGGAGGTCAGGCAGGTAAGAAGTGCTGGAGAGTCTTGCATGGAAACGCAGAAGAACAATCTGGCAAAGAGTGAGAGTGCAGGGGAGGCTTATAAGCAGGGCTGATTGGGAATCGACTGCAGCTGTGCTTGCAGGTGAGTGGAGTTGAGCTGATGGGGTGGGAGTGGCTGGCAGGTAGAGTGGAGCAGAGGCAGGGAGAGTGGAAAATTACTGAGGCAGAGGGACAGGAGGGAACTGGGGGAATGGAGCTGTGACATAACTACTGCAAACAGATACAATAGGCATCCATCGGTCCACATCCATCTGTCCAACCGTCCATCTGTCCACCATCAGTCTGTCCATTATCCATCTGTCCATTATCTGTCTGTCCACCATCCATCTGGCCACCTGTTCAACATCCATCTATCAATTATCCATCTGTTCATCCATCCATCTGTCTATCATCTGTCTGTCTGTCCATCATCTGTCTGTCCATCATCCATCTATCCATCATCTATGTGTCCAACCAACCATCTTCTACTGCTAGCTGTCGGTTCACTGAAGGGCCGACATCCAGACAGCCAACTCACAATCACACCTGGGGCCAGTTCAGAGCCACCGGTTCACCCCACATGCAAGTCGGTGGACTGTGGATGGAGCCAGAGAGAACACACAAACACACACAGAAAATGAAACTCTACACAGAAACGGGGGATTCGAACATGGAACCTTTTTGCTGTAGGGGTACCTGTAATTCTTTTCCAGCTGTTTAAATCTCAGGTTGTGTGCTGAGCATCGGTTGCCATGGTAACAGTAAATGTAGGTAGTATGCCACGTTGTGTGGCATACTACTGGCTCAATCCTCATTCCTGATCGAGACCTTTAAGGTTGTGGCGTGAGGAGTGAAAGAGGAGCTGAATCCAGGGGCGAGCACAGAAGCATCCACCTCAGCAGGAATTTTCCTCTGTCTGACATTTCGAAGCACCACAGACACTTCTTTACTCCTTCTCCCCCTTCCACACGGTGTCAGCATTGTTGCAGCAGCAGCTGGTGGCCCACATAGAAACTGCAGCCATCAGTTCTTTGAGTCAGATGTAATCATTCATCAATGCTAACTTTGATTTGTACATTTTTTTGCCACCAAGAAAACCAGTCATGGTAGATGGGAAGAAGCAGGACCATGTGACTGATGACATCATTTGTGTTTCCTCTCTCAGTTGGACAGCACAGATGAGCAGGCGGCACAGATTCGCAGAGAGCTTGATGGGCGTCTTCAGCTGGCTGAGAAGATCTCCAGGGTGAGATCCTGGAAGGTTACTGCATTTGCTGACTGCTGACTAGTTGATTGGCTGGATAAAATGGCAGTGATTTTAAGAGTGAATGTCTGTAATTTTACAGACTTATAATCAGTTCATACGGCAACAGCAGAAAATCATCTCATTTACTTGGTGCTGAAGCAAAACAGATTATTGATTTATGCTTCTGGGCATTTGAGATGATTCCAGAAGAACCTGAAAAATTCTAAACTTTCTAGGAGAAGAGATTTCCCAGGTTTGTGTCGGCAGACATGGAGTCTCTGTATGTGGAGGAGTTGCACTCATCCATCAACCTGCTCATGGCCAACCTTGAGAGTCTGCCAGTGGCTAAAGGGGGCCCGGACTTCAAACAGCGGTTGAAGCGCTCCTCACTCAACAACTCCTTCCTGGACATTGGAGAGGAGGGAGAGGTCCTGTCCAAGTCTGATGTCCTTCTGTCCTTCAACCTGGAGGTCAGTAGCTGAGGAAGCATCCATTATCATCACTGGAGTCCAGTCAGGAGGTCACAGATGGGTTCTTCACTGTGTCCTGCAAAAACTTTGCTTTGTTGAGTCTCTTTTTACCATCGTTGGAGTTAAAGTGAGATTTTCTTTTCCAGATTGTGATTGTGGAAGTTCAGGGTCTGAATTCTTTGGCCCCAAACCGGGTTGTTTACTGCACCATGGAGGTGGAGGGAGGAGAGAAACTGCAGACGGACCAGGCAGAAGCCTCCAGACCTCAGTCAGTTCCTCATCTTCATCACCTCAGCATGTTTGTAGGCAGAATAACATTAATCTGGTTATGATTCACCGTAAAACAACAAACAGCACAAACCCAAGCCTCCTGTGGTCCTCATTATAGACCAGAATTCCGGTTGCTGATCGTCTAAATGTTCCCACCACGGTGAAGCAGCTAGAGAACTCAGCAGGTGGTAGAAATCAAACTAGGTCTCTTCAGAGTGCAGATAGAGGAATTCAGTTTTGTTCCTTTAGTTCATGACCTGAGGTGGAGTTTGGCGATAGCAGGGGGTCCTCGAGGTAATGAGGCTGCCCTTTCACGGCCCCCTGCTGTTAGTTAAGGAGATTTTTATCCCAGCCAGGCGGGGCCCCAAGCTTCCCTCTATTTCTATCCAACAACTCTGTGATGTCATCATCTCTTCCTTTAACTTTTTATTAAAACCTTAATATTCTTTTATTCAGCACCTGAGATTACAGATGACCAGATCTTCATACAGTGCTGCAGTGCTAAGGTTGCTGTTGTCAGCACTTAAAGTGAGAAAATAAATGCTGTTACTCCTCTTATTCAGAGGAATGTCTCAAAGGCATTTCTGAGTGTTTGTGCCCTGGAATACTGGCCCCATAGTGGTCTGTAGTGATCTGGCCATTCCTCCCTGTGAGGGACTTTAATGTTGTTGACGTCGATGCCAACAGGCAGACAGGCTACTGCCAGTGGGCTACTCTTTACGTGCATTTAGAAACATTAATATCTGACTGTCCATCGTTGTCTTCACTATGGCCCAGCTTCTCTTTGTTCTCTTTGGAGCTGCGACAACATTCTGATTACTATCTGACCCAAGGCGTGAAATTCTAACACATATTTCAGTTTTTTCTCAAGTTAATCTGACCTTCATCTTTGGCCAGATTTTTTCTTCTTCATGTCCTTTAGAGCAGGCTCTGTGAGACTTCATTATGCATAGACAGGCACATGGCGTGCACCATTTGACACAGATTAATGTTGCATACTTGTGGGAGTAGAACTATCGCTAACCCCTTAGAGAAAAACACAAGAGGATGGGCTGCAATGAGCTCCAGAGAAGTCCCATTAGTCCTGATACACCATAAATAGTCCCAGTAGGCCGTTGAAAGTCCCAGTTTGCCAGAAAAAGTCCCGGTAGGCCATTAAAAGTCCCTGTAGGTCCTCTTGGCCCACTGTTGTCCTTTGTTTTCAGAGTGAAAATGTTTTTGAACATTGTGATTGAGGTGTTTTTCAGGTGGGGGACTCAGGGTGACTTCACCACGACTCACCCACTGCCATCTGTCAAAGTAAAGCTCTTCACTGAGAGCACCGGGGTCCTGGCTCTGGAGGACAAGGAACTTGGCCGGGTGAGCCCACCTCCACAGAAGCACACACACATCCCAGTCAGCAGTGTTAGTGTCCGTAGCACAGTTACCGTGTAGCAAGCAGGAGAGCTTGTGTTCACCTGATGCCTGCTGCTGGCACCACGTTCACCCACCAGAACATAGACGTTCTCTGATGGTGTGAACAGAAGATGGATATTGGTTTCTGTTAATGTGTTTTTATTCCTAATGTTGTTCATTTTTAAAAGATCTGGATTTTCATCATTTTTGACTTGTTTGAACACGATTGAGTCGACACAACGGCAGAGTTCTAACCCATTCTGCACTCCCTCAGGTGGTCCTTAATCCAACCACAAACGGGCCAAAGCAGGCCGAGTTCCACAACATGGTGATTCCCAAGAACAGCCAGGACACAGACTTGAAGATCAAGCTGGCGGTCTGCATGGACAAACCCCCCAACATGAAACACAGCGGGTGAGTCGGTCATATGATCCAAGCAGGTTCTGGATCCTTCTAGACGTTCTGAGGGGCCCATTCATCCACTCATCCATGATGAAGAAGCTTTGATCTTTCCACTGCTGATGGAAGAATGAACAAACATTTCAGTCATTTCAGTAACTTCAAAAACTATGAAGCTTCAATTTCAATCAGTCAATTCAAGATTCAAGATTCAAGATGTACTTTATTCATCCCCGTAGGGAAATTCAATTGTAGTAGCAGCCTAACGTGGATTAATATAACTGTAGACTAGGTTTTGTATTTACAAAGTATAGAAACAGAATAAATAAATACAAATAAGATTAGAACGTTATAAGCATATATACAGCATATATTATAAGCATATATATATATAATATATACATATTATAATATATACATCTAAATCTAATTTATGAAACATTTTTCAAACATCAAAGTCAGTTTGTCTTTAGTCAAACAGCGAAAGTAAACAATTCAAAGCTAATGTGTGTAATTCTGAAAATGGTCAGCAGAGGTCAGTGTCCGACTTCCATAGGAATCAGAGTCGGATCAAAGGAATTTGATCTGTTCGTAATTGGTGCGTAACAACAAAATAACACACCAAAAAACCCGTAATAACCTCAGTAATAGCGCAGTATTAACCTCATCTGCTTCATTCCTTCATTTTCCAACTCTATGAAGTATATGACAATTAATTAATTTGGCTTCAAAAATGTATTTAAAAATATATCTTTAGTCTTATCCTAAATAATTGTGAATATGAGCATAAATGATGATGAAGGTGAGGATGATGAAGGTTTTGTGTGTGTGTGTGTTTTGCAGACACTTGTTTGCTCTTGGTCAGAGAGTCTGGAAACGCTGGAAGAGACGATACTTTGTCCTCGTTCAGGTGAAAACATCATTGATTGATTCTACAGAGTGACAGATTGTGTCAATAATCAAATTTTCTGTCAGGTAAGTCAGTATACCTTCGCCATGTGCAGCTACAGACAGAAAAAGGCAGAACCTCAGGAGTTAATGCAGATGGAGGGGTACACAGTGGACTACTGCAACCCACAAACGGGTACAGAGACACTGAGACATACACAAACTAAGACTCACACACACACACTTAAACACACAGGATTTTGTAAGGGGTAAATGTGGTTGTGACATCACTTCCTGGTCCTCCTCCTTTGTCAGGCCTGAAGGGCGGCCGGGTGTTCTTCAACGCCGTGCGAGAGGGTGATCTGGTGACATTCGCCTGTGATGATGAACAGGACCGCATGATGTGGGTTCAGGCCATGTACCGGGCCACAGGACAGTCTCACAAACCAGTTCCACCACTACAGAACAGAATGTCCAACCGCAGCGGAGGATCCCTGAACCCAGCACCCCCCATGAGTATGTTCACATTTATTCTTTGAGAAGCAGCCAAGGTCTACCCCCTGGTGGAAAGTGGAACAGTCTCCAACGTCCTCAGAGAAAAACGCTCCTGATTTATCAAAAGATAGAAGGTGTTGAAAGCAGTCATGTTGTGTCTCTTGTGGCTCTAGAGGCCACTAGAGGCTAATAGCAGGATTAAAATAAGCCCCGCCTACTCCATTGCTTGCAATTGACCTCTTCCTAAGTCCCGCCCAAAAGGCTCTCAGAAAACAGAAACACATTGGGAACTTCTATGTTGTCTTGGTTTCAGAGACAGAATAAGTGAGTGCAGAGAGCCTTTAAACTGCAGCTGAGCACACACTTAGATCATATATGACATAAAGAATCTGGCTATTTCATGTGAGGTTACTAACATTGTTAGGATCATAGCATTTGACATATTTAAGGTGTCATAGGACTTAAAGGAAATAAATGTAATCTCTCTTTGTGGTACAAGAACAGTGCTGATGGGAAAGGAAGCAGCTGCACCTTCTGACCTGGGACCAGCAAACTTTGGTCATGGGAGATTAAGTCATGCGTGTCTTCCTGTGGATGTCAGGGAGACTTTACATAGAAACTGGTTCATCTCTCCTGTCTGGCGCTCTCTCTGCTTCTTTGTTCTACCTTCACCTATAACTGCAGCCTTCCTGTTCTCCTTCAATCACAAATCATTTCATTTATTAGCTGTCGGACCGTTGTCACATGTAGCGCATCATGCTGGGCACTGATGGTGCCATCTCATCCTCACTGCCACTGCGCTCTTTAGCTTTTAATGGAACAGACTGACACACTAATGGTGAGAGGTGATGACACGCTGGGCACGAGGAAGTGGAAATGTCCCTGAAATAGCTCTTAACTGGGTGCTAAGTGTTTGTGTCTCTGTGTGTATGTGTCTGTGTATGTATTGCTGTGTGTATGTGTCTGTGAGTGTGCGAGTGTGCATATGCGTGTGTCGGTGTGAGTGTGTGTCTGTCTGTGTGTGTGTGTGTGAGAGAGTGTGTGAATGTGTGTCTGTGTCAGTGTATGTGTCCATGTGTTTGTGTGAATGTGTGCATATATGCGTCTGTGTGTGCGTGTGTGTGTAGATGTGTGAGAGTGAATGTCTGTCTGTGTTTATGTGTCTGTGTGAGTGGGTGTGTATCCGTGTGTCCATGAGTGTGTGTGAATGTATGTCTGTGTTTATACGTGTCTGTATGAGTGTGCGTGTATGCGTCTGTGTGAGTGTGTGTGTTTGTATGGCTGTGTGTGTGTGTGTGTGTGTGTGTGTGTGTGGTGCTCCTTCAGCACCGACACCACTGCGCCAGAACATTTGCGTCAGAACGTGTGTCCAATCATTCTCTAACCAGTCAGTCAGTTTTCAATGTACAGGCAGCGGCGTGTCGGCCAACTTTATTTGTGTCACTTCCTGTCTGTGGGTCACTTGACCGTGCTGAAGGTCTGATGGATCGTGACCTGGGGATTCAGAACGAGTCTGTTTCCTGTATTGATCCACCTTGATTGATCATGCCAGCTGTGTGAGGAGGCAGCTGGTCGGTCCTCTGCTTCGCTTAACTTTCTGCAGATTCCTGCCACCCTCTAAAACCACAGCTGCATTTCCCAAACTTCTCCCCCAGTTGGGCTGGAGCAACAAGAAGCCGCTCAGTCAGACGCTCACCGCCGCACTTGTCTGTCTGAATGTTCATCTACATGTGTGTTTAACGTGCGTACACTGTCACGCTTCAACACACACATCACGTCACATCGCTCAGCTCAGTGCACCTGAAACTGAAACACTTCTCCTCCTGCTGCACATCAATAACCTGCCGCCACCGCTTCTGCCTCTCAGAGCGGCACGTCACATAGATGTGACTGTTGCCACGACGATACTGACAGGGTAGATATGAAGACATCAAAGATGGGAATTTGCCCCCTCCCCCCCACCACACACACACACACACACACACACACACACACACACACAATGTTGTAGCCGGGCATGGTGTGGTTAGCGTGCTCGCTCCATCTCCGTGTGGTTGTTACTGGTTGTTTTGGTGTCTTTTGCTCAAGGTTCCGGCTGCTCTTCAGCCCCAGACTTTTGTCAAGGTGTTTAAACACAGCCAATGGCAACAGTCTTGGTGCGACTGCACCTCAGGGCGGCGTTTGATACCGTCGGTCACAACATATTACTTTAGGGAGTTTGGGAGCTTCCCAAACGGGGACTAGTTTTTTGTCTACAGGTAACTTGAGAGCAGAGCAGCATTCTTGGGCATGTTGGAGGGTCTGGAACCATCTGATCTCACCTGAGCTGTGCTGGTTCTCAAGTCTAGAAGAAGATCCGGTTCCAGGCATTAGTGACACTGTTTCTCTGGCGCATTGGAAGAGTTTTTGATGAGAGGGAACAGGCCAGACCATCTGTGGACATCCGTCCCTGTTTTCATTCACACGCAGCCCCTCCCCCAACACCCCCGCCCCCAGATAATAGCTGAAAGTTGGTCTTGACACAAATCAGCATCTGTCCTCCAGCGCGTGTAGTCCAATCAATACTCCCCCTCCGCCCCTCTTTTCTTGTTATGGGCATTAATCTATATTTCTTTGTCTCGTTTTTCTTTAGAGTCGCCTCCTTCACTTCTTTTTTCCAAATTACATTAAGGACAATCGGTGTTTTGGAGCTAATGAATGTAAAATGACCTACATCGGAATGAGACAGCGGGGAAAGCAGGCCACAGGAGCCAAAGGGCAGCCGGAGTCAGAAGAAAGGAGGGAAAGAAAAGGAGCGCTGCATCGATCGGAAGTTGATTGTGAAGATTTCACTTTTGCTGTGTTTTTTTTCTTGTTGACAAAAGCAGAGTGTTGGTGGGGGTGGGGAACAAAACTTTCAAAGTCCTCGCAGGCTTCTCTGGGTCCAAACGAAAATGGCAGCGTGGATAAAAACGCTAATGCTGGTCTGAGACGCAAGGCCGGGGGCGCCGCAGCACTGCATTCTCGGGCGAGCTTTGGTCTTTTGTGGGCCATGCGTCCCACTCAGAACCTTCCCATTACAGACTGTGCCCCCCCAGATGAAGGCAGAATAGAAAGTGTTAGGCTTTTGATTTGGTGGAACCATTAACAGGATGCCTGAAAGGACTGTAAATGAACCAGTGTTTGCTCAGGCCTGGTCGCTGTGCTGCCACCGCCACCTCTGTATTGCTGGCTTTTACTTCAGCCTTTATTCTTCTGCCCCTGACCCGAAATGGTACATGTTGACTAATTTATCTTTTTACTTTTGAAACGCTCACATGTCTTAAACGCTTGCAAGACTGTTAGCCAAGGCTAGCCTAGCTTAGCATGTCCTTCATTCTGGTTGTTTTTGATTGTATCTAGTTTTTCTCCATTAAATCTTAGTCTGATGCAATAATTTTTGTTATATTTTTGATATTTTTGCTGGTCATGCAATTAAAAGGTGAATGAATGATTTAATTAGAAAACTACAATTTTTTCTCTGCCCAACGTTTTAAAGCTCTGTTATTTCTACCTCTGGCAAAGGTTTATCTGTGCTAGCTTATGTTGGTTACTGGTAGCTTCAATTCATTTCACATGTGCTGCACATGGTTGTGTTCCTGTAATTATCCTTTGTTTATCATCTCACTTATTCCACTATTATCTTTGATAAATGTCAGATGCAGCAACAGTTGACAACATATATAAGTTATGTTAGACATTAGCCATCAAATGAAGGTCGTTCTAACATATTTAGTTGGTTCCAAATGTATGTTTCAGTTTTGTCTGACAATTTTAACAATAAAACAAAAAAAGGCAGCTGTAATTTAAAGGGCCGAATCTTGCTGCCATGTAGGTCACAGTGGGTGGTGGCGGGGCTTCAGGAGGTCTCTTCTGGGAGTTGAAGTTTCTCTCCAAATTGCCTGCAGTCATTTCCTCGCCTGTCAGCCATGTTGGCTAAATGTTTTGAGTCAGCTGAGAGCGCCGCAGAGCCTCACAGAGCATTCGTAGCCAAGCGAGGTGGGAAGTATTAGATGCCATGTTAATGCCAACTCACATGAGGAGGCGAGTTTGCACACTAATGTATTCCAGTATGGGTTATTGGTTTTACTTCTGCCCATCACACTGGCTGTTTTGATGCAGCTGTGACACTAAGCTTGCTCCACATGTATGGCAGTAGTGATGCTCTGCACAACAGGGACCATCCTGCCATGGTTGGAGCAAAAACATTGCTCTATTTTGATTCTCTTTTGTTACATATGAGTGAAACTCTCATTTCCCAGCATGCCTCTAAAGTGGATGATTATGTAATCCAGGAAGTCTGAGAGCTTCTGCCTTCATCTGTGCAGGTGTGGACCTCTCGCAGCATCAGGGCGTTGAAGAGCTGATGTCAGCGGCGCCGTCCCACTTCGACCACGCCACTCTCTTCGCAGCTTTACAGCGATACACCCTGAAACATCGCATGAACGACTCCTTCTCCTGCTTGGTGGGTCCACTGATCCTCTCCTCGCCTCGCCTCTCCTCGCCTCGCCTCGCCTCGCCTCGATTTATGAGATCAAAATAGATCTCTAGTTATAATAATTATCATCACAGAAACATAATTAATGTGTGGGTGTGTGTGTGACATTGTAAGACAGTGTAAAGAACCCTCTGACCATCAGGATCATGAGAACATTTGGAGAAAAAGAGTCATCAGCCAGGAAAATTCTGGAGGGAAACGCTGAGTGATTGACAGATCCCATCTACGCTCCTCTCGGGGTCATGGACGCGTCGGCATGCAGCCGAGGCTGATGAAGCTGACGAGACAGTCGGCTCGTTAGCAGCTAATTGAGCGGTCAACGCCAAGACTGGAGTTTGCCATCTGTTTGTCACTGAGGAACATCTTGTTGCTTCTCTGTCGCCGTCAAGCCCCCCTCCTCTCGCTGTGTGTTGTGATATTATTAGCCTGCAATCACAGATGGACACAAAGATGAAGATGAGAAAAAACCAAACTGATGAGTGAGGGAGGAGGAGATGGAGGAGGCACTAAAAGACGTGCAGAAGAAAAATCTGTCATCTCCAGAAAACCTCAACGGCAAACAGAAGTTTGGCCAGCATCCACGGAAAATAAAGAAACCGCTGTCCTCAGACCACCTTTGAAGTACGCCACTCATTTTCCAGAGAGAAATCATCATCATCTGGGCAATCACCTAACCCCAAACACCACCACCACCACCTGCATATCCAAGGTTCTCAACAGTGGCCTGGACCCCTTCCCCGGCAGGTCTGGACCTGCCGCGTGCTGCTAAAGTTCCAGTCCACTGTCCCACCTCTGAAGGTCCAGAACCACCTGCTCTCCTGCTCGAATGAGAACCAGAAGAGCTTCTAGGACCACTAGACCTCCATTAAAATAATACTTGACAGGAGATTTCATCTGAAACATTCTGATGCTTCTTTACCTGTGTGTGTGAGTGTGTGTATGTGTGAATGTGTATCTGTCTGTGTGTGCGCGTATCTGTGTGTATATGTCTGTGTACTGTTGGTGGAGGTGTTAATTTGTGTGTGTGCCTCTGGCAGGAGTCTTAATTAGCTCTGCAGTTTGGTGGCTAATTTAACGATGTCATGCAGTCTGACTGAGCTAATTAGCATAAGGAGGTTTTAGTGGCTCCACAGTTTTTAAAGTGCTCTAAAAGTCTTTTCTGACAAGGTTGTGCTCGTGCACATTCATGTGCAGGTTCAGGAGGGAGGCATGTGGGTGGAGGTCATCAGCTCTCAGTGTGTGTGGTCACAAGCCAAAAATGCAGCAGTTCCAGCAGAATGACCTGTTGAAGGTGTGGCCCATCTGCTCACCCATCACGGTTCCTCTGGAGGAGGACATGGCAGCAGATATTTCTGTCTCAGACTGGTATTAAGTTTGTGGTGACATAGGTTCACCTGTCGAGCATGATCAACGAGGGGAAATCTGAGGATGTGAGGTGCTCACATCCGTCTGGAGCCATCCAAAGCTCACAGAGGCTCTGCACGCTTGCCTGTTACGGTCCAGTAGATCATCTGCGTGTTGTGTCTGCAGGGTTGGTTCAGTCCAGGTCAGGTGTTCGTCCTGGATGAGTACTGCGCTCGTTACGGCGTCCGCGGTTGCCATCGCCACCTGAGCTACCTGACTGATCTGATGGATTATTCAGAGAACAACGCTCTGATCGACCCCACGCTGCTCCACTACAGCTACGCCTTTTGTGCCTCGCACGTCCACGGGAACAGGTAAAATCTCCTGGTCACATGTCAATAGTGCAATTACTGATTCCAGACCTCTAAACATGTACATTTAAAGTTCGAGGTGCTTGTTCACTTCTCAAGTGTAACTTTAGCGCCGCTGACCTATGAGCTGACGTGTTCCCCTGCAGGTGAGTTAAGGTGCCACCTGCTGTGTTACCTGGTGACTTTCTTCACCTGTGATTGTTGACACAACTGCGGTGTTTGTGACTGAGATGCAGAAACTCTTTCATTTGTCTTTTTTCATGCTAGCGTTACCTTGAACACAGAGAAAGAGATGTAAATCTTTCCACGATAGCTCTCGGTCTTCTGTATTCACAGATACAATGCTTTGCCAGTGTTGACAACCATGGTCTCTTCAGGCCATCACCGATTAGCTACTGTAACATACAGCTACAGATTTAGCTCTTCACTTGACAGTTGTACTTCCTGTCTTTGTACCCTTATCTGGGCGATTAGCTAATCTAACACCCACTAACCTCACCACATAAACTGCCTTCCTGAGAGAGGCTGCATGGAGGAAAAGATGAAATAAATATTAAAAGCATGAAAAAAGATTGGAAGTTTTCTAAAATAAAAAAACCCAGAAAAACGCCAGACTGAATGGTGCTTTTTTGCAAGCAGCTAATTCTGTTAGTCACCCCGTTACAACAGTTGTTTTTTGGGGGGTGTGATGCTGCTCTGAAGTCCAGAATTGTGTCTACTCACACTACTCACACTGGTGCCTTAGACCGTGAGGAAAGAGGCAAAGCTCCACATGCAGGTTAGGGCCAGGCAGGGAGGGGTTACAGTGAAGGTGACGTGACGCTTTTCAGAATGAAATAATCAGGAAAGCCGCTGTGAAAATGTTGTTTGTGGCCATTCCTGCGGTCAATGAACCTTAAGAGATTGTTGTCGTTGCCGATCACACCTAAGCAGGTGATGGAGATGACGACCGAGTCTTGGTCCTGATCGAGGTTAAAGGAGCGTTAGTGAAGCTGCCGAAAACTCGCCTCCTTCTCGCCTGTCACCTCAGATTTTCCCATCACTGAGTTTTGGACGCCACGGCAACACATGATGTGACAGGAGCTTTTATCAGCACCTCTACCCCCATCTGTTCAGGATGTGGCACAGGGTAACCTGCCACTCAGCTCCATTTCCTGTCCACCCCCCACCCCTCCCTCACCAACGCCACATTGAGTTCAGTCGTCAGAAGCAAGTAGCTGCGGGGTTTGTTGGCACTGATAGTTTCCACGTGTGGCCCCCCTCCCCCAGCCCCTAGCAGCCCTAGCTCCAACTCGTTTGCTTCATTTAGCAGCAACAATGTGTCTGAACCCCGACAATCTGTCACATCACTTCCCACTCGGTGTGGGAGTCCAGGCAGAAACACGTGACTGGTTTTAATGGTGACGAATGACTGAAAGTAAGGGCCACTGTGTCATTCAGGCTTCTTGGGCTCTGCTGTGCTCTGTCACACTCTGCTATGCTCTGCAGGCTCTACATTGCTCTGCGGGCTTTGCCGACCCTGCAGACTTTCCTGGCTCTGCCACACTTTGCAGTCTCTGCTGTGCTCTGCAGATTCTACT
The DNA here is from genome assembly GCF_901000725.2 of Takifugu rubripes. Classification (NCBI taxonomy): domain Eukaryota; kingdom Metazoa; phylum Chordata; class Actinopteri; order Tetraodontiformes; family Tetraodontidae; genus Takifugu; species Takifugu rubripes. The sequence goes on along the minus strand of NC_042293.1, from coordinate 5,846,257 downwards.
CTTCTCTATGAGCTCTGCTGTGCTCTGCGGGCTCTCTTGTTATCGGGGGGAAGCTCAAGTTGTGTTTCCCAGAAGATAGAGCCACCTAATCTTGATTCATTTGATCAAAGCAAAGAATTTTAACCCTGAGAAGTTTTAAAGGACGATAAAATATGAAACTGACATTTATGAAATTAAATCCAGTTTTGGTGATAAATAAACAGACCATTCCTAAAGTATAATAATGTTGTTCTCCTTTTAAGCTCATTGCTTCCATGTTATTTTTTTTATTACGAACAAGTAAACCGGTTTGGTTTTAATGGAACATTTGTTTCTTCCTTCATCCTTTTGTTTGGCTGTATTTTTCTGCAACAATGACTTATGGTGTTGTATTTGTGATTGATTTTTACCGCTGTGCGATCTCGCGCGCTGAGCTCACGGCGGTCAGGGGCTCATTCACATAGAGGCTCCTCGCTTCCTCCCTGCAGCGAGCACAGAGCTGTTTGGAGAGGCCGCGTTTTCTCTTTCAGCTGCTCAGAGTCAAGGCTGGTCGCTCCGCTAACTGATTGCATTTTTTCCTTTTTTAGCGAACTGCCTGTTCAGACAAAGACGGCAGCGAATGAAAGCTTTACAAACATTAATGAAGCGCTCAACTCGCAGGTTTTTTCTGCCGAGTCTTTGTGGACATCGTCCTGCGACTGCCTTGTTGTGGAGGAGGAAGGGGAGCCTGAAGATCTCTCGTGTTTGATTGGTTGACTCTGAGGTCATGAAGGGTTCTTTTCCTTTATGCGTTAGTTTAGTGAAAACCAAATGATTTTATTTATTCTCTGTGGAAAATAAAAGCAGCTGTTTGACTTGTTCCTCTTTTGTCTTTAAGGCTTTGAAACCTTCGTCTGCACAGATTTCAGAATGATTTTAGTCAGGTTTTACCAGTGAGTCAATGAGCAACTTCCTGTAATGAACAGGAAGTTGACAATATTTAATATTGAAACTTTACAACTTTGCAAAGCCTTATTGTTTGTCTGTTGGAACAAAAGCAACTCAGTTTGTGTGAGGTGAAATCTTCTCTGTAGGACTGTGAGGAGGAACCCAGGCTTTAAGCATAGGCTCATGTTGTGACCGATTTCATTACCATTCGTCATGTCATCTGTGACTTTGACCTTGTGTTTGTCTGTCCAGGCCTGATGGGATGGGAACGGTCACGGTGAAGGAAAAGGAGAGGTTCCAAGCTGTCAGGAGTCGACTGATGGCACTGCTGGAGAATCACATCACATACTTTAGGTAAGAAGCTGCTCAGGAAGCAGCAGCAGCCTTCAAGCTTCAGAGCAGCTTCTGATTTCATCACATCCTGTTTGATGATGTCAAACATCCCAATGCACAAACATGGTGGCTTTCACCGACCACAGCCTGACTTTGCTTTAGCTTCAGTGCTAATGAGCTCTGAAGAATACTGAGGGTGAGACTAGCTAAGGGTGAGACTGGCTGAGAGTCAGACCAGGTGAGGATGAGACTAGGTGAGGATGAGGCTAGCTGAGGGTGAGGCCAATTGAGGGTGAGGCCAGGTTAGGATGGGACTAGATGAGGGTGAGTTTAGCTGAGAGTGAGACCAGCTCACAGTGAGGCCAGCTGAAGATAAGACCAGCCAAGGGTGAGACTAGCTGAAGGTGAGACTAACTGAGGGTGAGATCAGCTGAGGGTAAGGCCAGCAGAGGCTGAGACAAGGTGAGGGTGAGACAAGGTGAGGGCACCTCCTGCTGGAGGTGCTTCGGAATGGCTCTTCCTGGTGTTTGGCTCCTCCTCCAGCTGCTCCAGCGTGTGAAAGCTTTGTGAGCGGGCGTGAAAGCAGCAGCCCACAGACCTTGAGCCACACTCATGTGAATACATTGTGTTCCGTTAAGGGTCCTGAGGACCGGGAATATTTAAAGCCTCCGTGCTTTTGAGGGGAGCTTCCATCTGGTCCTGGAGGAAGAGGAGGGGGGATTCATTACTCACCCCCTCAAGGAGATGTTAATGTGGGAAAACAATGGCCACTGCAATACTCTGATTACACTAATCCAGCCCCAAACAAGAACCAGGTTCCAGATTAAAGCTGTTAAAGCAGATCAAGGTTCTCCTTAGGTGGTTCTCTACTCTGCTGAGGGACTATTGTTTCACAGGAAGGAGCACATCTCAGACAACAGGACTGCTCCTCAGATTATCCTGTAATTACTGCCCTCATTTAGGTGTCACATGTCCATTGCAGGTCTCTGGATTCGTCTCTCCTGGTCAGATTTTGTCGCCAAGACAGAAGTGTTATGGGAGTCATTAAAATTCACTTTCACAAGGAACATCAATGTGGTGGACCTTCTTCAAGAGGATTTTAAGTGTTTTCTGTTCTGGGAGTATTTGGAGAAGCTCTTTTTGAGGGGGAACCAGAAGAAGCTAAACAATCTAAAATTAGAACCTGCAGCTCAGGAACCTTTAGCTTCATGACAGACAGAATCTAGGAATTGGAACTCTGTAAAGGTTAGGGTTAGTCCCGAAATCTCTCCTGATGAACGAGTGCATTCAGCCGACTAGAAATCTTTAGATCTCCTGGCCCCACCTCCAAACTTCCAGAACCATGAGAATGTTCCAGTAGGAACTTCTGATTCTTGTTGTTCTGTTGATTCTTATTAAACTCTGATGTTCCATCCCATTTGTGGAGTAGATTTGTCCAGGTATAAAAATGAATCTCCAAAACAACTGTTGCCTTTGTTTAGCATTCTGCTAATTCTGTGAATGTGTCTTCACACTGATGATCGGGTGCGTTTATAAATCCAACAGTTTTGCAACCATCATTTCTATCACTGATCAAGCCAGACAAAACTGGGTTTCTTTTTGGATGCTGAGATAAAAGTTTTTTCAGTGCATTGATCTCTGTCAGGAACAGAGAAAACCTCTGACTGGCCATCTCAGAACCTCCTAAATGAACCTTTTGATCGGGCTTTTGTTGAGCCGTGCAAGTGTGAAGAACCAGGACATCTGTCTGAAGGTTTATTGTCCATTAAATGGCCGACCTGTGTGACCGCCTCCCTTTGTTAATTTAGTCGTGTTCCCTTGTCAATTAGCCGCGTGGAACCTTCATGAACACGGCGGCCTGTGCTGAGCTGGACTTAGAGACGAGAAAAGCTTCTTCATCAGGTTAATTAGATGAAAGGAGGTGGCCATCTGTTGGAGCTGACTGACATATTTTTCTTCTGCCTCTTTTATCACGCACTCGTCCTTGAGCCTGTAAGCAACTGCGATGACCTCCCACGTTCTACATCTGCAGGTACTGTTTCCCCTTCGGACGACCAGATGGGGCCCTGAAGGCAACGCTTTCCCTTCAGGAACGGGTACGTGAACATTCAGTCAGATTATTTCAAAAGGTTTTCTCCAAATCATTAAATAAATCTCGAAACCTTTTTCTTTCTTCAATATTTGGAGCCGCCAACGGGCAGACGTAACAGTTTTCTTGAATAAGTTAGCTCCAGTTAAAGGCCAGAGCTGATCCAGAGGAATATTTCAGGTTCATCTCAAAGTGTCCAAAATAAATGTTTTTTTAAGTCAACTTTATTTTTCTACAGTTGGTATTAGCCGTTTTCACAAAGATCAATAAGCCAACCTGCTGTTGCTATGGTAACCCAGATTCAGCAATAAAAGGTGGCAGGATTGTTGCTGATGTTTCAGGTGTTGATGAAGGACATCACCACCCCTGTTCCTCCAGAGGAGATGAAGAACCTGGTCAAAAAGTGTTTGGAGAAAGCTGCTCACATCAATTACAGTCAGCTGATGGAATATGCACAAGTCAAAGGTAAAGGTCACCCCCCCCACCTTAATTTAAAAACACGAAAGAATGGAGTCTTATCCAGCTATTGGTCATTGATAATTATGCTGAGTCTGCAGATTGAGAAATGATGGTGTGACTTAATATTTTCTCTTTAATTGATAGTTTATTGATAGAGTGTCATCCGCATAGAAACAAACGTGCTTGAATCAGCGGTTGCTAACTAAACATCTATTTTTACTAAAGCATGCAGTTATAACTGCCAGTTGCCAAGCAACAGTGCTCGTTTCCCTCTCTCACAAAGTTCCTGGAAATTATTATATTCATCAGATTTGATTACCGTATTTTTGCGACCATACGGCGCACTGTATTAAAAGGTGCAGTCTCAGTTACATAGTGCAGGCATGGTAAAACATACCGGTATGCTAGTTTAAAACATGCATGCTAGCGTGTATTTAGCAATGTACTCACGTTATTTTTTTATCAATCCTCATCCACAAATCATTCAAAGTACTCATCTTCTATATCCAAAATGAATCCGAAATGGCTTTTGTTAAAGCCGGCAAGCCGAAAAGCATTTACAGATTTTGGAACTCGGTGAACACATTAGGCACACCGAATTATAAGGCACCTTGTCCATTTTGGAGAAAATTTAAGATTTTTAAGTGCGCCTTATGGTCGCGAAAACACAGTATAAGAAAGTGAGTTTATCCGAATGTTGCAAGCTAACACAGCCTGTATGTTCTGATGGTTCATCATTGTTTTTACACTCCTGCTTGTGATCATTTGAACAGCAACATGTTGTAATGGATACGATCCGATCAGAAGACCCAGAGGCTAAAGGCAGGACTGCAGCAGCGTGTAACTGAATTTAGCTTCCATGTTAGGAGCGCTAATGCTAAGACCGCAGCCATGTTTTCAAGATAACAGGAAGTTTGAGTCACCACGTACTATAAGTACGCCGAAGTAAATCCAATAAACAGACAAAGCCATGAGCCGGAGTTGTGGCTGATCTGATTAAAATAATAATCTGATTCCTCCAAGTTATCAGATAATTTTAGGCATGTAAATGAACTAAAGGAGTCAATCAGCAAACAGGCCCCACCTCCCAACTCTTTCTGAAGCCATGGAATTGCTGTCGGTCCAGCAGCTACTGTTCTCACAAAGGTTCTCCATGACTGACTTCTGGATCACAGGAGTGCATGAGAACATGTGTGTGTCATCACTGTCCATTGTGATCACAATGGTGGATTTCCTTTGTTTTTGTTCAGTCAATCCTCTTACCAGTCCAGAAAAACGACTGGAGGACCTGTTGAGACTGGGAGAACTCTGCATTGAAGTTCTGCAGCAGAACGAAGAACATCACTCTGAGGTCTGGTTGGTCCTGCTGTTCTGGTGGAACACACACATAGATGCACTCTCATAAACTCTCAGAATCACACACACAACCTTGTCCTTGTGAGGACCTTCATAGACATTTTACTTTTCACAGTCCTGACCCTGACCATACTAACCCTCTAACCTACTGTAGACCCAGACCTAGTTCGAACCTAAAACCAGGTCTTGGAAGTTGTGAGGACAAAATGTCCCAAAAGTGTCGTCACGTCGCACAAGTGACGTTACCATCAGACTGGGCAGCGTCACATTGGCGTGTTGGATGCGTGTTTTTCAACAGTTGATCATTTGAGATTTCACAGCTTTGTCCGTGTTCTTCCTCTGCCGTTGGCAGCGTTTGTGCTAAAGTGGCAGATGACACAGCAAGTGGCAGCTCTGCCATTAGCATCGGCGATGGCGGAGCGAGCAAAACAACGCCCACGGCCCATATGTGCATTACATTTATACGCCATGGTGTAAAACTGATCAATCATAGGTGTTGAGACGTAGCAGTTGTGATCAGCCCTCAGTGGCGATGTGCCGCTCTGGCATCTGTTTCAGCGCTATTTTTAGTGGCCTCGCTCTGCTGCTGCCATGGCAATGAGAGAACTTCCATTTTGTGGCGGTGATTACAAATTAAGGGCTGTTTTGTCGTAGCAGTGACAGTTTAAATGAAAAATCTGGTTCCTTCAGTGTCTTTGTTACTCCTCTACGTCATGTCAGATGGTCGTCATGGCGAATTACCAACATTCACATTTGTAAAGTTTGTCATAGACGTCAACCTCAATGCGTTAACATTTTCTCAGCCACCAGAGGGCGGTCAGTCGTCATTGCTTGTTTCCCTGTTTGGTTTCCAACAACTTAACTTTCTGCTGCTCTGTTTCTGTTTCTGTTTCCGACCTGAAGGGAAGAGACGTAAGTTCATTTCCTGTGTTTGTGTTGTCATGCATGAACAACGCTCACTGTTTGTGTTGCACAGTATTCAAGTCTGCTTTAGCTGACATGCTAACCTGTGATGAGCCAGCTACTGCCGGCATCAGCAGCTCTGTTGGCTGGACGACCTGATGTTTCTCATCTGTGGTGTTTTCAGGCCTTCTCGTGGTGGCCTGAGCTGATGGCAGAACACACCGAAACGTTTCTGTCTCTGTACAGAGCCGACATGGACGCGGCCCTGCAGGTGCAGCCCGTGGACTCGTGGAACAGCTTCCCACTGTTTCAACTTCTCAATAACTTCCTTCGCAGTGACGGTGAGTGTGACGGTGTCCGTTTGCAGGAATCCATTGACTCTCTATCTCTATGAACATTTGAGGACAGGGTCAACTGGGAGCTTGTTTCACCCACCCACTTGGCTCTGAGCCATATGCAGCATGCATGCCACACCTGAGTGCAGGCAAGATTTTTTCTGTGATGCGGTGCCAAAGGCCTGACGTCATGGGCCCGCGGTAGCTGAGCAGATATCTCCTCACGGTTTCAGCGTCTCATTGTTTCTTCTGACTGCTATCAAAATGTTCACCTTTTCAAGACACACCAATGGTGGCATGTTATTTACTTAGTTAAATGTTTGCGATATATCGGATCATGTCTGTCGTAACGTTAAACACGATGTGGCTCGCCTGCTGCAGAGAAACTCACCATGTCAACGTGGGTGTCCATTTTAAATGGGTGTAACCACAAGTAATAAAACCACTAATGTTGAAGTGAGAGGGTCCGGTTTGACACAATGCACTTTGTAAAAATGCAGTGTTGCCATGCACGCTAACAAGCCTTCGCAGCCAACTCTCCTCTTCATCACAGCCTTTTTACTCCTCTAGAAACAGCAACTTATTGGTGAGCAAATGCACCTGTGTTGTGTAGCCTTGCTGCTAATTAACACTGATGATGCTGTTTAAGAGCTGAGGTTAATGGCACCTCACACACTTGACACAGCAGCATCGATCCCCCCACCCCTTCACCAAACCCACCCTCTGGACCTCCTGAAGAACTGCCTTCACTGCCTTCCATATGCTTTTTTAAACCTCATTGAGGTCCACAGACATGAAAAACAGAACTATCTCAGCTGAGACCCAATTCTCTAAGGGTTCCTCCAAAGGTTCCTGGTTGCCTTTGAACATGAACATGATTTTAACTATAACAGTCACAGTTTGTGCTGAAGGTCCAAACAGACTCAGAAGTTTCTCATGTCTGTATTCATGTTGTTTTCCTCTCAGATAAATCTCGCTTTGATTGGAATTCTCATTGTTTCTGAGCCCTCCTTCCTCTTTGTCTCGGCGCCAGCACAGATTTGGCGAATGGCGACGCATCATTTGAAGTGTTTGATGCCAAAAGAGCCTCCAGTAAAGTAGGAGACAGGCAGACGGCCCAAGGCCACCACCGGGAACAAAGAGCTTTTTAGTGTTTCATTACGCACAAACACGATTCCTGCAGCTCCCGTCGGCTTCTTTTATGACTTTTTACTAATTACATCGTCCCCGCTGTAATTACTCTGAGTATCACAGCAGAAGTCGGGTTAAACTGCAGAACACCGAGCAAACAGAACAAGTGCAGTATGGTTGTGTTTTTGATAATTGTGATAAAAGTGAGAGAAATTCACTTGAACTCGTTCCTGATCGGATGCAGATGAAACAGCGCATTAGAGACAAAAAGGCCACCTTCTCTAAAAAGTAAGAATAATTATTAATGTGAAAGGAACAATAATCATGTTCATAATAACCCAGTTGAGACCGAGAAGCCGGTCTTCTCACCACTACAGTCGGATTGTCCTCACCGCTATGATCGGATTGATGTTCTGTCAAATGTTAAAATGCTCACTTGATTGTCGAAGTGTGAAGGCAAGCGGCTGTGACTAGAAGCTTCTTCTGCTCCCAGGAGGGCAAAAAGGCTAGTGTTGATAATGCTGGAGCAGAGCGGGAGGAATTAAAGCTAATGAAGTCTTCAGAGAGCTGCTGCTTGCTGTCATTTGACACTGTCTCTGACCGATCAGCTGCAACCTCCCGCAGCCTTGCAGCACCTTTCCCACAGAAGACTTCCATCAGAAACCTCAGGAGGATCTCTAGGAACAATGCACTGATAAAAATTAAGAGATGAGTCCAGAAAATGACATCCCCCATGATCAGGGACAGTCCTGTGTATGCTTATTTCGTGGTAGAAACTCGAGAGGAAAGGGTGCTAAGATGAGTAGATGTAGCCGAGCTAACTGTACAGTAGCAGGTAAAGGGAAGTCCAAGTGGAGCCAATGCTGATGAAACAATTCTCAATGTGAGGATAAAGTATCGGGAGGTTCTGGAGGATGCCGGCTGAAACCAGCTGCCTGAACATTTCTGGGATCGGTTCCTGGAGCGACAAATTAATTTCCAGCTGGGCTGTGCATCTGTCTGATGATGTCTTGAGAACATTTAAAAGCAACATTCAAGTTGTTTCTGCATGTTTGACTTGAACAGTGTCCTGCTGAGGTTTGGGGTACGTGCACAAGAAGGTCTGTCCATGAACAAAACTGAGCTGAAGACAGTCTTTGTTACTGCGAGTTTGGCCAGCAGGAGGAGATAGAAACACACGTCCTCCAAGATTTTGAAATAGAATCATTTCGCTCTATTCTGAAGGGACATGAGGTGTCCTTGAAATTTTCATTCGTTCTGGTTTATAGCCTGTAAGCACAACTTTTATTATGGAATTCCACAAATCTGAATGATTCTTCTTTTTGTTTTGTTCAAGGTCTAAAAATCGCTGCTGCTGCAAATCACCCTCGTGTGGGTTTATGTTAGCGGATCGTCTAGCGCTTGTTAGCAATAGCTTGACTGGTTTACTCACCTGCCTCCTGCAGCTCACCTGTGCAACGGGACGTTCCACAAACACCTGCAGGACCTCTTCATACCACTGGTGGTGCGCTACATCGACCTGATGGAGTCGTCTATTGCTCAGTCCATTCACCGTGGCTTCGAGCAGGAGAAGTGGCAGTGTGTCAAGTAAGCTCCGCCCACCCGCTAGCATCCACGACATGGGCACCGGTTTGTTTGCTCTTTAATGTTTCATGTTGAACCACAAATTTGCACTTTTGTATTTATTAGGAAATATACAATCAAGATGGGGACGTTGGTGGCACCTGTCATATGTCTTCAGCTTTGGCCACATCCGAGTCTTTTTTGTTCAATGCAGAACTTTGAGGCTGGTGTCATACCCATAGTTATGAGTTCTCTTTGGACTCCATTGATCAGTGAGCGAGTCCTTGGCCGTCCTGTGGGATCTGACTCACTTCAGCAGGATGGCGATGACCTTGACCTTGGGTTTTTCTGCTCATGCTTGTCACACAACATAAATAGCACAGCCTTGTAATTTTTATGATTCTGTGTAGTTTGGCGGCCCACCTGATGTTCATCACCCTGCTGTGGTTGTGGGCGTGGTCTTTTGCGGTGTATAGCTGAGTGGGGTCCCCGAGCAACTGGCGGGACACGCCATTGAGGCTTTGTTTCCGTTTAGTGCTTGAGCTATGCTAATGGTTTCTGTGAATGTAAAAGAAACAATGCACGTGTGAAGAAATGGCATGGAACAAAAGGAAGCAAGCAGCAGGAACACTGGCGGTGCCACTGCGTCCAAATGCTGCAGAAGTGAGAGTGAAAGGATGAAGTTGAGGAGCATTTGTGTTTAATTACCCATCAGCAGCTGCTGTTAAAACTTTCTCCTGTCTCATCTTGTCCTCTCTAACATGTCTGTGCCTGGGTCCCGCCCCTGGTCTCGCCCCCTCTGACCAGCAGGTCCCTGACTAACAATCTCACGGGCGTTCCTCTTCCAAAGGTCCCCAGCTTCCCCCTCAAACTGCCACAGATGCCCAGTTTTTCAGCGCCCGTCTGGATGGGACCGCTGTGCGACAACGCGTAGGTACCGTAACAAACCCGAGGCCACAGGCGTGCTGACTTGCTGCCACCATCGAGTTTGTTACCAAAAAAATGAAATTCAGCGTTCTTCTTTATACAGAAGTCAATGTGGAAAAAACTGTTTGAAAGTCACATCAGAACTGATCTGGATCACAACACAGCTGTCAGGCTTCAGTGAAAAGGTGTAAAGATTAGAGTGGCCCAGAGCACCAGCTCACAGGTTCGGCATGCTGGTGTTGAATGGGCTGGTGGGGCGGGGTTACACACAATCTGTCGGCATGGTGACCTGGTTTCATGTTGCATTGAACCAGAACCAGAACAGGTTCCACACTTTGAGCTCCAGAGCAGAGGCTCTCTCTCTGCTTCTTTCTGCTGAGGCTCCAGAGCAGAGAGAAGCAGCTCTGGTGCTGAGCCTGGTGTGTCTCATCTGCCTGTTTCTGCCCGTTTCTGCCTGTTTCTGTGTGTTCCAGACTGTTTCTGCCTGTTTCTGTGTGTTCCCAACTGTCTCTGCCTTTTTCTGATTGTTTCTGTGTGTTCCCAGCTGTCTCTGACTGTTTCTGTCTTTTTCTGCCTGTTTCTGTGTTCCTGACTGTCTCTGCATGTTTCTGTGTTCCTGACTGTCAAGCCTGTTTCTGCCTGTTTCTGTGTGTTCCCAATGGTCTGTGTCTGTTTTTGACATGTTTGTTGTCTTTCCGTCTGTTGCTGTGGATTTCTGCCTTTTTTCTGGCTGGCTGTTTTTCACACTTTTGCTTGTCCGGTTGCTACCTGTATTCTACTGTTGTCTGTCTGTCTGTCTGTCTGTCTGTCTGTCTGTCTGTCTGTCTGTCTAGTCACTCAAAGCTCCACTCAAAGCTCCACCCTCCACCTCTGAGTGTTTTTGTGATTGTGCGCGTGACCCAGTGCCCTCTGACCTTTCACCTTCTAACCCTGACCCTCCATCTTCTGTTGCAGCCTGCAGGGAGTAAGTCCACCTGAAATCTTGTAAGTCACATAAATGTTCCAGCAAAAAAAAACAACTTGCCCTTTTCCCAGAATTCCCAGATTGGTGGTTTCTGGTGGTGTGGGTCCTCTGTGGTCAGTTGCTCCAGGAAGATCCCGCAATAATGGGTTTCCTGGTGGTGAATCTGACTGTTCCTCTCGTATGACAATACTGTTTCTCACATCAGTGAGTGACTGTGTCAGTCAGTGGCCATACTGGTCCCAGCCCCCGAGGCCAGTTGGGTCTGAGGCTCTATCAGCCATCCCAGCACACAGGCCACTGGTCCTCCACTGCTCTGCAACGGCCAATGAGAGAAGGACAAGAGAAAAAAGGCTCTTCATTAGCGAGCACAGACTGCCGAGTGGGATGGTTTTTCCCTGGGGAGCCGCTCAGAGAAGAGCACCGCTAATTAGACATGAGGGGACAGTGGCGACGCAGCGTTTGTCCCCATGCTGCCACTTGTTAAGGTAACAGTCTTTTAACCACAAAGTGAAGATCTGGTTTCAGCCTCCTCCATCAGTCCTGCTGCGCTGTACACTTGGACGCCGTCTGCCTGGCAACAGTGTTCAGACATCAGAGCCAAAACACTCAGTTTGGAGATCATATAAATCTAAAGTGATGATTCTTGGCCAAACACGTGACAAAAATGTGTTAATGCGCAGGAAGAGAAACTTGGAAAAAGGTTAAAACACGAGAAATAAATCCATTTCCACTAATCAGACCAAGAACGTGAAAACAAATGTTCAACAGCTGCCTGTTTTTATATGTGAACGGAGACTTCAGTTCAGATTCTTTCTCTAAGTCAAACGTTCTAGTCCAGGCATCCTGATGTGTCCTCCTTCACGTCCAAACACCTAACCCTGACACGAACACGTGTGGATGTGAACAAGGACCTCACCTTGCAGGTTTAGCCCAGTTGGCTGGTCTTGGTTGCAGGCTGGTGGTGTTCTGACCATCTCCCCTGTCTCTATAGTAATGGCTCGGCCACCTCTGAGGATCTATTCTGGAAGCTCGATGCCCTGCAGATGTTTGTGATGGACCTCTACTGGCCTGAGCCCGAGTTCGCTAAACATCTGGAGCAGAGGCTGAAGCTGATGGCCAGCGACATGATGGAAGCCTACATCAAGAGGTGAGAACAGTATTACAGAATTTTGCTTTACAGGACAGGTGAATGTAGAGACAGACAGGAAGAGGGAAGGGAGCGGTGGGAGGAGAGAGAGACTGTAAAATGACTGTAAACTCTGAAAAATCTCTTGCTCTGTCCTGACAGAACCAGATCAGCCTTTGATGCCAGACTACAGAAGTCCAGCAGGTGGACAGACTTGCGTGTGCCGCCGACCGTCTGTACCATGTTCAACGTCCTAATGGACGCCAAGAGACAGTGTTCCAAACTGTGCGTGCTGGACATGGGCCAGGAGGTGAGCTGGTGGTCACATGACACAGCAGAGATATGCAGAGATTTTACTTTGTAAAAGGCTGCTTCTCCAAGACAGAGTCAGCCCCCTTGTGGATGACTGCATGACGTGGCTCAGCTGTAAAAGCTTGATGATGATGCCGCTGGTGGTGAAACCAGCTTGGAAGCCGCAGAGTTGTAGTTGTGGAGCCTTTTACCGGCTCCCCTCTCCTCAGTTGGAGGATGTTTGCCGGCAGCTTCTAAAGCACCTTGGCCGTCTTTTATTCGCGGCCTCGCTCCACACAGGTCGAGTCAGAGTGTCACTCTGAAAGAGCACTTTTTCCTGGGCGCTCGGCAGCGGCCAAGTTCAGGTGTTTTTGTGTTCACTTGAAGCGGCCGAGCGCTCCAGCGGAGCTGTTTAATGGATGACCGTGAAGCCTGAGAGAGACGGTGGCCTTGCCGCCGCTGAGAGCTAAACCCTTGGCTGCCGGCAGTCTTGATAGAGAGCTAAGCTCTGTGTTCTCTTAACCTTCAGTTTCCTCTCCTATCTCAGCATCTGTTCATTTATTCACACGCTTCACAGGCTGCTCTCCGACTGTTGCCTTCACACTTTCCCGTTTGGAAAAGCGTTTCCATCATCAAAGAACCGTCAGGTAGTTGAAAACAAACATGTGAAACCTGATGTTTGTGGGAAAAGTCATCTCTAAAAGACAAAAACAGCCAAACCAGTGCTCCCATCACAGACTGGACCACTACTGCCATGTCACAGCTCTTCTGCTTTCTTTGTCAGTTCTAATTTCTAGGAAACCTCCTCATTCTGACTTGACCACTCATGTTCAGGCTCCAACAGTTTGAGAGTCTTAAAGAGCAGCTCAGTAGCGTAACAGATGTCAAACATCTGCAGTAGCTTCTTCTCCACTGTTTAAGAATCTGTCCCTTTTTAACTGATTCTATGTTTTTTGCTCTCCCGTGTGTCCATACGTCCATCTGTCCCTCCATCCTTGAGTCTCCAGGCTGACAATCAGTGGGTAAGTGACAAATCACTGTTGTCTTCTTGCTGACTGACTGACTGAGTGACTGGAGATGAAATTCAGACCTCCATCAGCTCTAACTTCCCAAACAAACTTCCAGGTTTGAAAAGCTACAGCATCTAAACTGTGATCAGAAGTGATCTGGAGGCAATTCAGGGGTCATCAAGAGGGATTGGGAGGTAATCAGGGGTGATAAGGAGTGATCAGGAGGAATCAAGAGGTGCTCAGGAGTGATCAGGCTTTATCACGAGAGATCAGGAGTGATCCTGCTGGCGCCTTTTGATTGGTTCGTTTAGTGTCACAGACAGAATTTTTTTTTTTTTTTTCAATTTTTTCCTGCCAAAACGGCAAAAACCAAACATCTTTTTTGTCCCATCTGTGCTCTTTCCAGCTGCTTTTGTCAGGAAAGCCGTCATGCTAATTGAGGTAAGAAGAGGAAAAAAAAGCCCTCAAGATTTTCCAAAAGATGCTGCTCACTGAAAGAGAGCTGCCATTTTAAGGACGTGTGAAGGAGGGGATTTAAAAACGGCACAATTAGGGCCGGCGGCGCTGACCTCCCGAGACCTGCAATTTGTCAGCGATCTGCGAGCTTTGTTGATTGAAATTTTTAATTTGGGCGTTCTTTAGACGGCCAGTGAAAGGCCATTGTCGCCCAGACACGAACTCCCCCGCTGCCACCGCCATTCAGCGCTTAGCCCAGCCACCTTTTTTTCTTCCGTTCCTTCAGGGGAAAAGGTGCCAACGTGTTTTTAGCTTTGGGACACAAACGAGACGTGAAATGGCGGATTAATTGAATCTGGTGAGTCTTTGGTCTTCACAGCTGGACCAGAGCTTTAGAGGAATACAAGGCTGTGCTAATTGTGAGGAGAAGCACAAAAAGTATCCTTCAGATTCCTCTGCTTTTCCAGCACAGACTGGAATTCACTCACACATAATGGTCCCATTAGCTGCTTAACGGTGCTGCTCACAAATGTTTGGTTGGCTGCCCCCCCCCCCCCTTCCCCACCCGTGTGTGTGTGTGTATGTATGAGGTGTGTGTGTGTTTGAGGTCTGTATGTATCTGTGTGTGTCTGTGTGTGTCTGAGGTCTGTGAGTGTGTGTCTGAGGTGTGTACCTGTCTGTGTGAGTGTGTGTGTCTCTCTGTGAGTGTGTGTTTGTGTGTCTGTGTATGTCTGTGAGTGTGTGTCTGAGGTGTGTGAGTGTATGTCTGAGGTGTGTGTGTGAGTGTGTGTCTGTCTGTGTGAGTGTGTGTCTGTGTATGTCTGTGAGTGTGTGTGTCTGTGGTGTGTGTGAGTGTGTCTTTGTGTGTGTTTGAGGAGTGTGAGTGTGTGTATCTATCTGTGTGTGTGTTTGTCCAAGTGTGAGAGTGTGTGTGTGTGTGTGTGTGAATGTGTGTGTATATGTATGTAGTTTGTGTTTGTGACTGTGTGATTGTGTGTGTCAGAGGCGTAAGTGTGAGAGAGTGTGCAGGAGTGTGTGTGTGTGTGTGTCTGAGGAGTGTGTGTGTGTGAAGTGATCCAGTTCACTTTAGTGATTTCGATGATCTGGACTCTAACCTGAACCACATTTCCAGCCACTGTTTGTAGTTCAGCAGGAATTGATCTCATTGATCATGTCTCTTCTTACCCCCCCCACAGCAGAGGTATCACTCTAGGATCGATATCCTGATCGATGAGGCAAACGCTGACATGACTTCCTGTTTGATGGCGAAGGTAAAGATGTTTTTTTCTGTATCTGCGTCTCTGGTTTGGTGGAACTGAATGAAGTCCTGATCAAGACCTGAGGGTCTCCTCTTCATCTCTTCCCTCTTTGGTGTCTGCAGTTGGCCAGTGTTTTAGATGGTGTCCTCTCAAAACTCTCCAGATACGATGAAGGCACATTGTTCTCCTCCATCATTTCTTTCACGGTGAGTGACCAGTTCTTTGTTCACTGGAACAGAAGAAGTCTCACCTTTCTTCTTCTCTTCTGCTTTTGCTCTCCTAAAGGTCAAAACAACAGGCAGATACATGGACGTCCCCGTAAGTCTGTCTGTATTAATGGTTCAGTTTGTCATTCTTGGTACTATATTTGTTCCCCTGATGTTCTATGCATCACTGTCACTTGATCACACCATTGAACACGCGTAACACCTGATGTGGGTTTTTATTCCGTGTTTGTCTCCAGAGTCAAAGAACACACCACCCTAATTAATTGCTCCTCCATCCTTGAGATGTGTTTTGTTGAGTGTTTGTGGGCGAAGTTGCGTGTGTCAAATGGTTAATAAACGGTGGTGAGAGTGGGGGGAGTGCGGGGGGTGGCATGGTTAAAGTGTTGAAGGTGTGAAGGAGAAACATGTCTCATCTGCTGAATTTAATGTTCACAAGATCAAGTCAGCAATGAAAAATGTACCAACTTTTTGAAAACATTTTTCACAGTTTGCTCTAGTCCAAGTGGGAGAAAAGTATGGAGAGATTTACAAAAAATGACAGAAAATCTGTTTTTATTTTTAAAAATATCCCTCCTGAATCATCTGAAAACTGGATGATGGATGGATGGATGTTGGATAATTGATGGATGGTTTGTTGGATGATGGATGGATGGAAGGATGATGGATGATGGACGGATGTTGGAAGTTGGATGGATGGATTTTGGATGGAAACCCTGTATGTGGACCCTAACCTGAGTCAAGGAGAGCATAAAAGAGCCCTCAGGTCACACCTGGAGATAAAGAGCAACACCTGAGCTCTTTGGCTCCTCCACCCTGCTGTTGTGGCTCCTGTATTTCCCATCATGCTCTCAAGTTCCAGACTGAAATTATAATGTAAGCATTACCTGCTGCTCCTCTTCTTTAGTGAGCAAGAAACCTGACACAACTAAGCTTCTTTTCCAGGTGGAATAAAGAGTTAAGGGGCGGGGCTTTGAGCCACTTTGCTGGAATGCTCCGCCCTGCTGTCACGAGAAGCCTCTGACTCTTTCTGCACACTTGACATGAGAATGGGTCAGTGTGTTGGTGTGTCTGTGCCCCAAATGAGGCAACAGAACCTTAACAACCATTAGTTGATGGATGCTAATGTTACCATCATGCCATTGTTGCTTTCGTGTAGAGAACATTCCTCATCTTTCACTTTCTCTTTCATCTCTTCTGTTTGTTTGTTTATTGCTTCTTGTTTCTCTCATGTTTCCACGTTTGCTGACCAGAACCTGCTGCTGCTGATGAATAAGGCCCAGTCCAGCAGGGTCGCTCATTCTCAGTCCAGGACCCCGGGATATAACGCGCACACACACACATATAAAGACACACACACCATTAAAAACTGAGCTCTTCATCAAACAAAGCAGACATGAGGGCTGAAGGTGGTACAGAGGGACCTCGTTGCTGTGGGTTACCTGGGCCCCCCTGGTCTGATGGAGCAGCAGATAACAGCATTTGTCTGATCAGTAAAGAGTGACGGTGTTACTGTTTTCTCTGCTCTCCTGCTTTAATGTGGTTGGAATTGTGCCGGAACCTCTGATAGTCACATCCACAGGAGAGGGTTAAATGAGCCCAGGCTTCAGGCCACGAAGAGCTTCCTCCTCCTCTTCCTCTTTTTACTCTACCTATTTCCTGTCCTCTTCCTCCTCCTCTTTTTACCGATTTTCACTCCTCCTCTTCCTCTTTATCTTCCTCCTCCTTTTCCTCCTCTTTTTACTCTACCCCTCCCCCCACATTTACCTAACGTCTGCCAACTGAAACAAAAGCTCTCCTCTGATAACCCCACTGTGGCTCTGATTCCCACTCCTCTTCCTTCTCCTCCTCCTCCTCTTCAGCGGTTTTCCCGGGGGTCCTCGCCTCACCAGCAACACCGACACGTTTACAGATTACACATCAGGACAACTGCTCTGTTATTATTGTTGCTCTATTATCTGTTAATATTGTTTCTCTGTTCTTATTATTAGAATAATTATCAATCTTCTGGGGTTATTGCTTTTATTTATTATTGCTGTATTACAGTATTTCTGTTATTATTAGTATTGTTGTTACTGCTATTGTTATTATTGGTTATTATTATTCATAATAGTAATAATTCCTTATTACATTGTTTCAGTAATAAAGTCCATCTGACATGGACATGTGCGCCTGGTCATGTGACCAGTTCTGCTGCAGCAAGCAGGCTTGATTTTGCTCAATGTGTCGTGTGTGACCGACATGGACTCGCATCTTCAGGACGATGGTTGCAACTCTGACAGGCCTGTCAATCACGCCCCGGCCGTGTGACCCCACTTTAACCTGTGGTTTGTGTTCACCGCTCACTCTGAATCACAGCCAAACCCCGCTGACGAGTCTTAGAGCGAGTTGTAGATGTGATAATGGGCGGAGTCAGCTGAGGGCTGATCGAGGGCGTAACAAGCATCTAAAGGTCAATCACCCACAGGAAAATCTGGACAAGAGAAGGTAGGGAGAGGGGGACTGGATTTCAGATGACATCAGGTACCAGAATCCTCCGTCTGATATCACAACTGTTTCCGCTGGTGGAATCAAACCCTCGCCTTCCTCAGCCCCACACCCCCGTGCTTCCCTGGGGGGGGCGGCGTGGAGAGAAGGTGTGAACGAGTGTTTTGATGGCGATCTCCCCTGATGATGGGAGGCTACTTCACACCAAACACCACCTCTCTTCTTCTACTTTTTCTTCTTTCTCTCATTCTTCTCCTGATCCTTCACCTCCTGATCCTTCACCTCCTTCACATTCACCTCCTCCTCTAAAGATGATTGTAATCCTTAAAGTAATCACATAAGATGATTGTGAAAAATAACATCAGGTGTTTGGTTGATTCACTAAACTATCCAGCTGCTTGTAGCTTGTTGATGCTTCTATGTTGGAAAACATTAAGACATCCATCCATCTGTCCATCCATTCATCTGACTAGCCATCCATCTGACCTAATGGAAAAACTGCTCTTCCATATGGAACTACAAAAAAACAAGTTTCAGAGCAGTTGAACAACTTGACCAACAATGGAGCAACAACCTTTGAATCAACATCCATTTCCACAACAACCAATTCAGGAAGCAACCCATAAAACTGTTGCCCTGGCAAACAGCAGGCGCCGTGGGAACGCTCTAGATTAGGAAAGGGTGGAGGTCATGTGGGCTGTGCCTCTACACCTGACAAGCATGCATCCTGCAGAGAGTACAGCCCATCAAGCGTTCCCGTGGAAACCCAGCTCCATTGTTTGATTGCTGTAACACACGTCTGTCATTGTTCTGCAGAAACCAGGCTCCGACCTGGCTGACAGCTACATCAGCTTTGTCCGGCAGAACCAAGACATTTTGCGAGATGGCATCAGGGACGAGCTGCACATCCAGAAGATCTTTGATGTGAGTTTACGTATGCTCTTGATGCACATGCTAACCTTGATGCTCACCTGGAGCTGGCGGCACCATGGCGCTCACACGTTTGTTCCTTTATATTAAAAGACCTTTCCTAACCCCACATGCTCTCCTTCCTCACCACATCCGGTGTGCTTCTTTTCCTCACCATGTTTGGTCTTTGGAAGTGTGGCAGTCAGAGTTTCTGGTACTTCTGTTTTCAGCAGACAAAACTACAGATTCAGGTGATCTCAGCAGGTCGCCACCAGGCTGAAAACACACTGCCTCTGTTGACCCGTTTATCACTTAGGAAAACAGCCAGCAGCACCGGCTCGCTCTGCAGGGGTCGCAAACAAACCCCCACTTTAGATTTCCCAAAGTACTTTAGTCGTGATTGGTCCAAACACGAATCAGCCCGCCGCCGCCAGTCAATGTGGAGGACATGGCAGCACAGACCTCCATCCATATTAGCAGCATGACAGCAAAGAGATGGATTTCTGCCACCTGCAGCCTCCACTGAGGGAGAGTGTGTTTGTGTGTGTGGTGGGGGGAGGGGGGTGTGTACTTGCTACATACTAACTACAAAACAAAAAACAAAACTGTATTCTACTAGAAAAAGTCAGGACATTTTGCTTTATCCTCACAACTTTGTTGACTATTTGAGGGGTAGGACCTGGGAATGTATGATGCTTACGAAAATCCTCACAATGATAGAAATACAAGTGTGTGTGTGTGTGTGTGTGTGTGAGTGTGAGAGAGAGAGAGAGTGAGAGAGGCCCTGCTGTCACCTCTTTCTCTGTGCATGACTTGATACTTCTGTGGCCCATTAGACTGTACACACACACACACACACACACACACACACACACACACAGGTAAAGTGTTGCACATATGTGAGTGGGCCCCCCCACCAGGTGCATTATGGGTAAGTACTTGTCTCCTTTGTTACACAAACATCACCAATATCTGTGTCACAAAATTTGTCTTTTAAAGCAGATTTGAAATCATGATATCATTATGTTTATGTTCATCATTATAAGTCAAAGGTCTGTCCACACAGACACACAGAGCTGTGCATCAAACTTACAACCTTCATGTTAACACAGATATACACACTCAGATACACAGAGATACACACACAGCGACACACAGATACACACACAAATACACATGCACACTCAGATACACACCCAGATACACGCAACACACAGATACACACAGAAACACACTCGGGTGATCTAGCGGCTGTGTGTGTGTGTTTCTCTGTTGCTGCGGTAATTCTGGCAGCGACTGAATGTAAGCGTGTGGCGGCGGTTTCTGGTGCTGAATTCTGCTGTAATTAAAGAGGAAAAGGTTTGATGCGGCTGCGATGGTGGCAGCCTGGTAGTCAACGGTTTGACAAAGATGACAAAAGCATTGGCTGATTTTTTTTCTGTTCTTCCTCAGCAGAGGTCATGGTGGAGCGCCGATCTTTTCCTTTGATGTGCAGCATTCCGAGTATTTTCCGGTAAATTGGCGGCGTTGAATAAGCGAATGTTTTAGCCTCTTTGAGTTTCATCGTTTGCACGCTGCACATCCCTTGACCTTGAGTTGTAGTGTCATCAGCATTCAGAGGCAAATGGCGATCATCATGGCTCCTCACTAGGATGACGGGTGCACGCCGTCCTTGCTCGCCCGTGTCAGCATTAACATAGTGTACTTTTATTTCAACTTCAGAGCAAAGAAATCTTCCAGATTACTTCAGACCAGCTTCATGATGCTGCTCAGGGGCTGAATGAAGCAGCTTTCAGGAGGTTCTGGTGTTCTGCTCTCAGCCTTTTGATTCCTTTGATGTTTTGATCTGTAGAAATGTGTTCTGATGATGGTCCCTCATCCAGCAGGAACTAACCTGACCATTGTTTACCCAGTTTCAGACCAGTCTCACTGCAGTTAGTGTGTGTGCGTGCGTGCATTCGTGCGTGCCTGTGTGAACCCATATTTTCCTGTGTTTGGCAGCTGTGGTACACGGGCTCCATGAATGCGGTGTGTGTGTGGCTGACGGAGAGGCTAGACCTGCAGCTCCACACTTTCCAGCTGAAGACGCTCGTCAAGATGGTGAAGGTTAGCAGATCCACAGCTCCTCTGCCTGTGGTCCAGTGTTTATTCAGGGGAAACATTTCCAGTCAGACCAGTTTCCACCTATTGCTCTCCTCTGATCCTCCCAGTTTGTTGCTCATCCACTTTTCCCAAACCCACAGAAGACCTACCGTGACTTTCGGCTGCAGGGCGTCCTGGTCGGAACGCTGAAGAACAAGAACTATGAGACCGTCTACAACCGGCTAATGGTGGAGGGGGCAACAGCGGTGGTGAAGGCCGGCGACGGTCTGCAGGGCATCAGCATGAGAGACAGCGATGAGGAGGACGAGTAACCGATGAGTCACCTTCCTCGCTGATACAGAAGGACTATGGTTGATGCTCAGACATGTTTAATTCCTGTTTTTGTTCCCTTTTGATGTTAAGTGAGAGAGAATTCTGTGACACAAATGTGAGGGACCCAGAAACAACCAGTAGAGACACCATGACAGACAGAAACAGAAGGACAAATGCTGACAGCAAAACCAAACCCCAACTGTAGCTTGTTTAAGAGTTACATGTGGTTATCGAGAAACACTGGTTTTACAATATTTTTTTAACTGTCAGTAGAATTTCACTGTGTAGGCTGTGTGCATGTTGTCACGGTTTGTTGTAGAAGCTTTGTAGAAGTCTGTACAAGACCCTCACAGTGGAAAGTGGCTGGACAGTGAGACAGGAAGTCCCCCTCCTATGCGCAGCCATGTTCTTCTCAAAGTCACTTTGTACCTCAGTTTTTGTTGTCAGCGGAGTTTCCAACACAAAATCCATGACAAACTAAACCCATGTTCAATCATCAGCACATGCGATGAGTCAGCCAGAAAAAACAAACGATCTTCACTAACCTGGCCTCCGATGCTCGGTCAGCTAACACAGCTTTGACGTGTAGCATGAGCAATAGCTGTTCTGACTGATCCAACACAGCAACCACACCGTAGCCGTAACCGCGTTACGGTGCACAGCTGCATTAGCAAACACAGCATCGGCGCATTGAATTAGCTAGTTATATTGTCTGCGTTGCATTCCTGCGCTTTCAGACACTTCCTGTTTGAGCTATACCTGAATCCGTTTTGAAAGCAAAGGCTCAAACTTCTGCTGCTGCTAACTGCTGTGTGAAGGTTTTGATGAATTTACATTGTTGTGAACGAACAAATAAAAGCTGAGCTGAAGGTGAAACGGTGGATGAGAGAAACAACAAAGAATGTTGTTGGTCTGATTGATGTGTTGACTGATGAGCTGTAGCTGTTCCTGTTGTTAGTCATCTCCACTAACAAATAGCTAAATGCTGTCTCCTTAGTCCCTGTAAATGTCTCCATCAAAGGCAAAATTTCTGCTCACATTCAGTTCAACCAATATTTAGAAAACGTTCCTGCTAAAGGAGGCAGGAACATTGGGACAACATGATTTGAAGGTTCTGTTGGTCTCACAGCCGACAGATCTCCAGTTCTTGCTGTAACCAGTTTGAGGTGGCGGAAAAAACTGCAGCGACACTGGTGTGTTTGATGATCAAAGAAACTGTTCTCAGACACCCAGGATGGATGCAGGATGTTCTCTGTCTTCTACATATTCAGCTTTGATCATTAAAAATAGAGACTCATTTAATTTAAAGCACATCAGCAACAGTTTTAGAAACAATTTAAGGAATTTAATATAATAAGAAAAATCTGATCAACATTTTTTTATTTCTCTAAATTCAAGGACACGTCAAGGTTCTAACAAGAACATGGCTTTTACAGGAGAACACACAGATGCACTGTTGCACACAATGTTATTCATAAAGTTAATAATGATAAAACAGATATTATTAAAGTAGCATTAATTGCATTAATTTGCGTCATTAGATAGAAATGTGAGAACAGCATTAAAATAATTAGAGTAATAACAGTTAAAAAAAACAATGGCAACAAACAATTTCTTTTTTTTCCTCATTTCAATTTATTTGATTTATGGGCCATTTTATCTTTTTATTTCACAAAATAAATTTAAACGTTTTCTTAATTTGTTAACTTTTATTTTGTTATTAAATGTTATTAAATTATCTTTACATATTCTCAAAACAGCTGATTTTTAAGTTCCTTCTTCACATTTTATTTATTCATCGCAGCAGTTTTATCTGGACTTTCAGCTTGTTCATCTTTGTTTGACTATTTGATAAAGAGTTCACGTTTTCCTGCTCCATTTATAATATTGATAATAATTATTTCTATATTTATCGTTGTTATTAGTATCACTGTATGATTGCTATTACCTTTTTATTCTATTGTCTTAACGATACGTGGTCGCGCGCTGTTTGGAATAGAATAAAATAAAAAAATTGAACAATGAAATAAAGGAGAAAAATAGAAAATAAACATAACGGCATAAGAAAATATAGCATTAGAAAGAGTTTTGCTTGTCTCGCCTAAACGCGCGTGGGGAAAGTTCTGGCGCGAGCTTCTCGGATCGATGACTTTGATCTGATGGGCGCCTCTGACAGCTCCTGACCCGTCATGATGTCACGCGGAGCCACAAGGGGAGGTGAGAGTGAAAGGAGCCTCAGATGATCCAGAGTCCCGCCAGCAGGAGCACCTCTTCTTCCTCTTCCTCCTCCTCTTCCTCCTCCTCCTCATCTCCTCATCTCCTCATCTGTGAAGAATTGACCAAATTAGGTCCTCCTCGCTCTGGACGGTAACGATCCGGGTCTCGGCTCTCGGCACGCGGGTATCGAGCGAGCTGCGGCCGCGTGTTCGACGGGTGTGTGCGTGGACGCTTCCCCTCTGATGATGCCCTCTCCTGCAATCCAGTAGGAGCAGCAGCGACCCCCTCCAGGCCTCCCTGCAGTAGCTCCTGGTCGCGGTGGATGCGGAGGTGATGGACGCTCCTCTCCTGCGCCCAGTGGGGTTGCTCGGCGCCCCCCCGGCTTCTGGGAGCCAGCCCACAGGCTCTGACATGCAAGTCGGCAGCGGGAAGCCTCTCGCGTTCTCCATCGACCGGATTATGGCCCGCACTCCAGAACCCAGGTCGATACCGCTTCCCGGCTGGTTCCCGTCCTCCCCGGTGGGAAAACCCGAAACGTGCCCGTCCTCGCTGCACTGCATGATCCCGCTGCTGCCGTTCGGGTACGAGCCGGGCCACCGACTCAGCGTCGCTGGTCTGGATTCGGGCCACTTGGACGCTTCTCTGCCCGCCAACGCAGACTTTCTGGGCTTCAGGGCGCATCAGGAGGAGTCCGCCTCCACCCCGGGCCAGTACAAACTCTTCAGACCACGCGTGGTCAACCAGTCCGCCTTCCCGACGGTGGGCGCTGTGTGTTACCTGAACTGCAGCGGCGACAGCGGGGGCTGCCCGCCGCCCGCGGGGCTTGTCAACCTGCACCCGATGGCCTCGTACCTGCTGAGCGCCCGGCACAAATCCCTCTTGACGGACAAGAGCAAAGCGGGCCTGCAGGCCGCGGAGCGTTGCCCGGTGTCCCAGAGCCACATCCAGATCCAGAACTACATGAAGGACCGGGACCAGGTTCTCACCGACAAACTCTTCAAGAGCTCCGCGGCTGCGGCCGCGCGCCTCAGCGGGCCGTGTCCCGGCACCAAGCCCAAAGTGTTCACCTGCGAGGTCTGCGGCAAGGTGAGTCAGAACAGCCCGAGCAGAACCGGGCTGACAACATTATTATTATTATTTTTATTATTATTATTATTATTATTATTATTATTATTATTATTATTATTATTATTATTCACAGAAGAAAATCTAACTGGGTTTAAAGGGGAGGTAAGTAAATAAATTTAAGTAAATTTGGAGCAGTTCGATTTAAAGTTGATCAGCTGTCCCACATTATTTTTGCAACATGTCTGAATTATTTAAGCTTTAAGGGCAGAAATGACGCCCAACCACGGTAAAATTAATCATTTCAATTAAAAATAAGAAAGTCAAAATCTTCAGTTTTCAACTGTTCTGTTCCTGTAATAACAATAATCATTATTACTCTTTTGTCTCCTCCCGCAGGTGTTTAACGCGCACTATAACCTGACCCGCCACATGCCCGTGCACACCGGCGCGAGGCCTTTCGTGTGCAAAGTTTGCGGAAAAGGATTCCGACAGGCGAGCACGCTGTGCCGCCACAAGATCATCCACACTCAGGTTAGAGTTAACCACTACAATAATAATAGTTAACAACAACAATAATAATAATAATAATTACAATAATAATAATAATATCAACAACAACAATAATAATAATGATGATGATGGTAATATACAAGAAACACAATAAATATTGGTATAATGACAATACACTAGTAGTCATATTGTGAATCAACAACAAGAACAGCAACATAACAGCAACATCAGTTATTATTATTGAGCTATATTATTGTTGTTGTTGTTGTTATAAGCAGAGGCGGACTTCAGCCCCCCGCGACTCCGTAAGGGAAAAGCGGCAGAAATTGGAAGGTTAATATCATTATTGTTGCTATTATCATCATCGTTACTTCTATTAATACATTTTTCTTTTTATAGTTGTTATTAATCTATTTGTAAAAACGTAAATGAACGCGCACACGCGTATATGTAAATATATATTTAAATTATTTCCTGAAAAAAGTACTTTAATTTTGTAGAGAAGAAAACCAGTAAAGATGCCGCGTTTCTCGTACCTGAACACGTGGCAGTTTATTATTATTTTATCGTGATTATTATTCTTGATCGTGTTTTCGGATTACATTAGAAATAAAGAAACCAGCAGTCCGCGTGATCGTCGGTCTGATTTTCTGAGTGCAGCACTGAAATAATCCAGATTCTTCTGGTGGACTTTGATCCCCCTCAAACACACAGACCGAAAAGATCTCATCTTCTTGTTGTGACGCAGGAAAAACCGCACAAATGTAACCAGTGCGGGAAAGCCTTCAATCGCAGCTCCACACTCAACACGCACACGCGCATCCACGCGGGGTACAAACCGTTCGTGTGCGAGTTCTGCGGGAAAGGATTCCATCAGAAAGGTGAGTTTCTATCATCATCACCATCATCATCATCACCATCATCATCATCATCATCATTATCATCATCAAACATCAACAGAAACCTCACGTGACCTCTGATTCATGGAAACATCAAATAATCCCGTCAGAGCAAAATATAACAGTCATTAGTACCAACACACAAATAAACAACCTGAAATTTGTTAAAAAAAATAACTTTTGAATTTCAAAGTGGCGTCATAGTTAAGAACAAATTTAGCGGCGGACGTTAGTGGGAGCTAAGCAAAGTGCGCCCTCTGCTGGCGGCACCTGCTCAGGTTACAGTTCCTGTCCTGAAAAATGCGACCAGACGTAACCAGCAACAGCTCCCGAAACCCACGCTTATAGCTGCGAATGTTGTTGTTGTTGTTGTTGTTGTTTATGATGACAAATAAGCAGTTGCGTTGTCTTTCCACCCGTCTCATTGTCTACAAAGGAAACTACAAGAACCATAAGCTGACCCACAGCGGGGAAAAGCAGTTCAAATGTTCCATCTGCAGCAAAGCATTCCATCAGGTGTACAACCTGACATTCCACATGCACACACACAATGACAAGAAGCCCTTCACCTGTCCCACCTGTGGGAAAGGCTTCTGCAGAAACTTTGACCTGAAGAAACACATCAGGAAGCTCCACGATCTGACTGGACCGCAGTCGCCGGCACCTCAGCAGACCTGAACGGGAACATCAGGTGAACTCACACCAATGATTCACTTTTATAGACTTGCTAAAAAAAAGTCTGGATCAAAAGAGTGAAATCACCCAAGGGAGGAGTTCCTACACTTCCCATGATGCAGCAGATAAGAAGGTCCGCTCAGGTCTGATGTTGTCTAACAGGCTACAGCAGAATCTCCCCAGAGTTTATCAGAAGAGCTGAAGCTTTATGGAAAAATCTGTTTCAATCACCACCAAAAGCTGAGATTGGGCTCATACTGGGCTCATACTGGGCTCAGACTAGGCTCAGACCGGGCTCAGACTGGGCTCAGACTGGGGTCAGACTGGGTTCAGACTGGGGTCATACTGGGTTCAGACTGGGCTTAGACTGGGCTTAGACTGTGCTACTAGGCTCAGACTGGGCTCAGACTGGGCTTATAATGGGCTCCGACTGGGCTCATACTGGAGTCATACTAGACTCAGACTGGCCTCATACTGGGCTTTTATGGGCTCATTCTGGACTCATTCTGGGCTCAAACTGGGTTCATGCAGGGCTTAGACTGGGCTCAGACTGGGCTCCTACTGGGCTCAGACTGGGCTTGGACTTGACTCAGACTAGGCTCATACTGGGCTCCTACTGGGCTCAGAGTGGGCTCAAACTGGGCTCCTACTAGGCTCATACTGGGCTCAGAGTGAGCTCAGACTGGGCTTATACTGGGTTCAGACTGGGCGTGAGTTGTGATACTAAAACAGAGAAATGAACCTGATGAAAGAATTTCCCTTTAAGCTGATGATTATTGAGAGAAGGTCTGAGAGCAGATTTGTTTCAGTAACTTCATTTCTTATATGACGTGTCTGAGAGGAGGAGGAGGATGAAGATGATCCTCTCTGTTCAGTCTGGACAGAAAACAGGTGAAGGATGAAGATGCAGTTTTGAATCTGGTTCTTTCTTCCTGTCAGAACCATCTTTATTCCAGATGTTTCCCCATCAGAAAACCTGTTTTCCTTTTGTGATCAAGTAAGACTGAAACCACATTTTCACTAAATGAAGGATGGGTTTTAAGGTGTTCATGGATATAAATCTTCACCTCCCAGAGTTTCGGCTCCTTGTGATAAATCTTGTTAGGAGAAAAATTGGAATTATTTAAGCTGGACTTTTGAGTTTTTCTCTCCCTCAAATGTTAATTTTTGATTGAATCTTTGAATGTTTATTGACATTATTATTTGAAATGTGGGATTCATCTCTGGCTCCTTTCTTTCCCTTTGATTTTAAAATGTCAAAGCTTTTTTTTGGTGTTTCACTTTCTGAAATATTCATTCCTCAGTGTAATGATTCAGAAATAACTGAAAATTCTGATAAGACAAATGGAGCCTGAGCTTAAAGGTGTGTTCTATGTTGGTTTGTTCTTCCGTCCAGTTGTTGTTGACAGAGGAAGAGCCGATGCTTCCTACCTCCTCCTTCACTTTACTGATCCTTTGATTTTGATCTCAGGTTTCCTGTAAAATTAGTGTTTATGGTATTTACGTTAAATTATTCCGATGTTCTAACATGTTGCCATCGTGTTTCTGCTGAATGAGAAAACATTTAATAAATGCTTTAATTGTGTGAGAGTCCTGATCAACAAAGCCAGACAGGTCACATGACCCCTGTCCTGGCTCCAAAACCTGAAGGTCATCAGAGGTCAATCGCCATCCTGTTGAAGATGAGAGCACCAGATAAGACCACTGGATCCTTGCATGGGGCCAGGCCTCCAGCCCTCAGGTCCTGATCTTATTTTTACGATAAACACCTCCTAAAAAGGACAAATAGTGTCGATTTGTCTATCAAAGGGATCATTCCCGATTACTCCTGATCACTCCCGATCACTCATAATCACTCACGATCACTCCGGACCACTCCAGATCACTCCCAAAATACAAAATGTAACTTTTCCCATCTGGTGACGCCACAGTGACACTGACTTCGTAGTCGAATGAAGTCTCACACCATCAAGGCTCAGGAAGCTAACATGGGGCTCCTAGATGACCAGATGAAAAAGGTCAGCAAGCCATTAACACGCTGGTGTTGCTCAAACTGTTGTTATGCTGCTAGCTAAGAAGCTAGAAATTCAACTTTTGTTTCCCAAGGAGGTTCGTCTGAGGTTCGACACTGCGGGTCAGACCTAGGTGAGATCTTTACCTCCAGTCTGAACCTCATCCACATTCTTGAGATCAGCTGACGAATAATAGCCGCATTATTTGACTCCTAAATAAAATGCATAATAAATAATCCAACGGTTTTCATTTTCTTCTATAAACTGCTCATTGTTACTCCCATTTAAATGAAAAATATGTTTAAGATTTAATTTTCAAAAAATGCCTGACGGCTCTTGTTTCTACGATTTCTTTAACTGTCTCAAAATGACAAACTAGGTTGGATGACGTGTATCTGTGTGGACAGAGTCTGATTCAAGTCTGTCACAGACACCTTTTTCGATAATACAACTACAGTCGCAAAGTGAGGAGAAGAGGAGGCGCCTCAGCTTCGGAAGCTGACTGGTCGAAAGTCGGCAGGGCCCCTGACAGGTGGTTGGGACAAAACGGAAACTGAGGATTTCAGAATAAAATATAAATGTACCTTTAAACCTTTCACTATCCAAAGTTTGATTAAAACATGAAACACAACCTGCATGAAAGGATTTATTATCTGCAGGTTTCATATGCAGAGGACGATGATGATGATGGTGATGATGGTGATAATAATAATAGACACGAAACATAATAAATATTGTTATGATAACAATAATAGACATATTATGCACATTTAAAATAATACATAATATAATTTATGTTATTCTGTATGCACGCTTTTGTCCTGTGATAGTCCTTTTTTGCAGTCCTGTTTAAATCGGGAGATTTAAGGTGACGTACCTAAACATGAACGGAAATCCGCTTTATTGTGAAAGTCTGAGCGGAAATGTGTGGTGCTTGTGAAGTGGGGATCACCTCTGAGGTGGAATAGAACCTGGAGGCGCTGATCCGGACACAAACTGCTCTTCAAGGTAAAGCTGAGCTGCGTCCTCAGCGTTTCATTGCTTATCGATCAGCTGCCAGAAACGTGACGTTATAATACCGATCAATATCAGCCCACGTCCCGAAGTTAGCGGCGTTCTGAATTAAGCCACAGCCGCTTTATGACTATTTGTACATAAATATTTGCTTTATTCTATGCCCTGAACAAAGTGAGTCAAAACTGAGTTTTATTTCTTGTGGCCTTCGAAATGTCATTCTGCCTCATTTTTATTCGTTTTTCAAAAAGTCAGCGGTTCTTTTATTTTTTGTCCAGTTTTAAAGTTGCTTTAAAGTTTTCTTTTCTATCTGTTTTTCTTTTACTTTCTTCTTTTCTTACGTGTGTATTGGGACCAAACCATGACGTCGCTGAAAAGGGTGTAACTTGTGATTGAGACCTTTGCTGTTCATGTTAGCCAGCTAGCTTAGCCCAGTCCCGGAACCAGTCAGCCTGTCATTGAGTGTCCGCTCCTCAAATGGGCACCTGTGTCTTCCCAGTCAGTTTGCTCCGTTTGACTGGTTCCTCTGTCAGATTGAGCCAAAAATTAGAATCTGTTTCTTTCTCTTTTTCCACATCTGTTATGTGGGATGCAGCAGCCTGGTTAAAGTCAACTATCAGAATCAGGTTTATTGGTCATGTGAACATGATGAAGGCCAGCGGGTGACCCTGGAGGACCCAGAGGAGGAACCCGAGGGACCCAGGGCTGACCCAGAGGAACCTAGAAAATCCACCAGTTTGAACCCACAGGTTCAAACACTCCAGTCACTTTTTCTTTCTCCAGAGGTGGAAACTTTAAACCATGACACCATCTATTATTTCCTCAGCCCGACCCCTCTCAGCGCCTCCTTTTTCCACAGGCAGCATCACAGGCACCTTGAACCGCGTTAGCTTGACCTTACTGCTGTTTTTAACTTTAATTTCTAATTTAAGACTTGATCAAATCCTTGGTCAAATCCTGACGCTGTCAAGTTTCCTTGTTGCTGCTGTTGACGATCAGTGTTAATGAGACTAATCTGAGTGTTTAATCAGGTGTGTGTCTGTGGCAAAGGTATCGCCATGTTCAGGCTTCTCCATCACCATGGTAAGAGGACACGGTGCTGTGTGGTGCAACAACAACGCCTTAAACACTACAGGGCCATCATGGCCATCCGCCGCGAGGACATCAACCCGTGGGAGAGGCGGGCCCCACTGGCTCCGCGGCATGTGAAGGAGCTGACCAATGCCAAGGTCAAAGTCCTGGTCCAGCCGTCCAACCGCAGAGCCATCCACGAGAAGGTGACGCTTCGTTCTGAGAGTCATGATAGCCGATAGTTACTGATTACCACAACCGATTATTACTGATTCTCATGACCGCTTGTAATGGCCAATTATCATGACCAAATATCACGATTGACCTATGGTTTCCTGCCATTTATTGTGGAAAAAAAAGTCACACAAGATTGATTTTTTTCCAAAATTGGCATGTGGTATCGTTGTAGTTTTACGAGAGGGCGGGCGCCATCGTTCAGGAGGACATTTCAGAGGCGTCATTAATCATTGGGGTAAAGAGGCTGCCAGAGGAGAAGGTGATTCCCAGGAAGACATATGCATTTTTTTCTCACACCATCAAAGCTCAGGAAGCTAACATGGGGCTCCTGGATGACCTGCTGAAAAAGGTCAGCATTCCATTAGCACACTGGTGTTGCTCAAACTGTTGTTATGCTGCTAGCTAAGAAGCTAGAAATTCAACTTTTGTTCCCTCAGGAGGTTCGTCTGATTGACTATGAGAAGATGGTCGATGCTAATGGCTATCGGATTGTTGCATTTGGCCAGTGGGCCGGTGTTGCAGGTACTTCTTTTTATGTTCTGATGAGGTTTATCATAGTCACATGTCTAAGATATGTACATATGTATGTGTTATGTGTATGTGTTAAATGAACTTCAATCATTTAAGAACCAGCCCTGAAGAAAGTGAGTCAAAACTGAGTTCATTTTAGGCATGATTAACATCTTACATGGATTGGGGCTGCGCTTTCTGGCTCTTGGACACCACACCCCTTTCATGGTGAGAGAAGCAAGAACACCAAACATTCAGCTTTTCCTGTGTTGATGTTTACTTTCTGTTCCCAGCACATCGGAATGGCTCATAACTACAGGAACGTCAGCCAGGCCATCCAGGCAGTAAGGGATTGTGGGTACGAGATTTCCATGGGTCTCATGCCCAAGTCCATTGGGCCTGTGACCTTCTGCTTCACTGGTACTGGCAACGTGTCCAAGGTATGCTGTGACCTTTGCACTTTTTGAAAAAGCATGTTTGATTTTTTTCTACTCTTATTGTCCTACAGGGGGCGCAGGACATCTTAAATGAGCTTCCTGTTGAATTTGTTGAGCCGCTGGAGCTGAAGGACGTCTCTGAAAGTGGAGGTTTGAAACTTTTGAAGCCTGTTAGCGTGAGCTAACAGCCTGTTAACATTTAGTGCTTCTGGTGTTCATGCTAGTTTTAGCGGTTATTCCCAGCATTCAGGTGTGAAGGTCGGAAATGTAACTTTTTCTCGCAGAACTGACCAAAGTCTACGCCACAGTCCTGAGCCGACATCACCACCTAGTCCGCAAGAGTGACAGCATTTATGACCCCATGGAATATGAGAACCACCCGGAACTCTACACCTCCCACTTCAGGACCAGCGTGAGTGCTCCTCCCCCGTGGCTTCGGTCATGCCTGTTGCAGTCAGTTATTGTGAGGCAGCTTCTCCTCACGTCGCTTAAACATTTTCCCAAACAGGTGGCTCCGTACACAACCTGCCTCATCAATGGAATTTACTGGGACCGTCATACTCCCCGACTGCTGCGAAGGCTCGATGCACAGAAGCTAATAAGGCCTCCCAACGTCTCTCCAGCGTCCACAGAGGGTTCACCAGTACTGCCTCACAGGTATGTGTGTGAACTAATGTTAGCTCCGCTATTAGCCTGTTGTTGTCAAGTGACATGAATGGCATTTTTGTTATGACCTTTGACCTGTCACGTTTAGCCCAAACAGGCTGTGTTAGCTTTGTGGGACATTAAACACTGAATCTGATGGCTTTAATGTTTTGATGCTTTGACCAGGTAAAAAGAAAAAAAACACAGATTTGATCTTCTCTGAGAACACAAGCAGTCTGTTCCCAGTGTTCCCAGTTTGGATGTAAAACTGAGCTGAACCTCATCAAACATTTGATGGCGGACATTCATTTGTCTGCAGGCTCCTCGCCATTTGCGACATCTCGGCCGACACTGGCGGCTCCATCGAGTTTATGAACGAGTGCACCACCATCGACAAACCCTTCTGCATGTACGACGCTGACCAGCACATTGACCACGACAGGTGCGCCATCATCCTCGCTTTGATGATGTCATCATCACGATTATATCCTCAAAAAAGCTAAGCATAGCTTAGCTGCAGCCTAGTATAGCGGCAACTGCCGAGCTTAGCTACAGCTATGCCCTCTATACTACCTGTCTTGCTCTCTCTCCTCTCCCCCTCCCTATCACCCCCCTCTCTCCCTCCCCCCTCTCTCTTCCTCCTTCCCTCTCTCCCTTTCTTCCCTCTCTCTTCTATCCTCTCTCCCCCTTCCTCTCACCTTCTTTCACCTCTCTCTCCCCCTCTCCTCCTCCCTCCCTCTGTCTCCCCTCCCTCTCTCTCACCAGGCAAGTGTGGCACTGTGACTAACTGACCTTTCACCTTTGTCCTGGCAGCGTGGAGGGGAACGGGATTCTCATGTGCTCCATCGACAACCTTCCCGCTCAGCTGCCCATTGAAGCCACAGAATACTTTGGAGACCGATTGTTCCCGTACATCTGGGAGATGGTGAGAAGTGCCGACTGTTGTCAGTCTGATATCTGCTGCAGCCAGAAAGGTTTTAACGGAGCGTCTGTCGCCATCAGCTGCCTTCAGATGCCACCAGAAGTCTGGACCAAGAGGACTTCAGCCCACAGGTTAAAGACGTAAGTTGGCCCCTCAAATGTTTTCTGTCATACCTGTCAATCATCCAGAAGAGCCTGGAAACACTTGGACAAGGAAGTGTGGGGGCAGGGCTTACAGCCTTGTGTCTTCCTCTCATGTGAAGCAGCTTTAAGAGCAGAGACCAGTAAAATAGTCACACGTCTTCTCTCCTCCCCCTCTCTCCCTCTTACCTCCCTCGCTCCCCTCTCTTTCCTCCTTTCCTTCCTTTCTTCCCTCATTCTCCCTCTCTTCTCCCTCTCTCCCTCTCTCTTCCTGTTTCTGTCCCCTGCTCTCCTCCCTCTCTCCTCTCTTCCACTCTCCCTCTATCTCCCTCTTTCCTCCCTCTCTCCCCTCTTTCCTCCCTCTCTCCTCTCTCCTGTTCCTGTCCCCCTCTCCCCTCACTCTCCTGCTTTCCTCCTTCTCACCTCCCTCTCTCTGTCTCTCCCTCTCTCCCCCCTCTCTCTTCCTGTTTCTGTCTCCACTCCACTCTTCTTCTTCTCTTTCTTCTCTCTCATCCTCTCGCCTCCCACTCTCCTCCATCTCTCTTCCCCTCTCCCTCCTCCCTTTCTCTCCCTCTCTCCTCCCTCTCTTTCTCTCTCCTCTGTCCTCCCTCTCTCTCTCTCTAACTCATCACTCCATCTCTGATGACCTTCAGGTTGAGTTGTCAGGAGAGTTCATTGTTGTTCAGAATAATTCCTGTCACGTTTTCTTTTTAAAGGCCATCATCACCTCAAACGGAGCGCTGACCCCAAAGTTTGAGTACATAGAGAAGCTCAGAGAGAGAAGGTGAGACATCTTCCTCCTCTTCGTTTTCCTCATCCTCATCCTCCTCCTCCTTCTCCTGTTGTGTTTTTTTCTCAGTCCTTCTCACAGGTTTCTTTGTCCAATCTTCTTTGTCCATTAGGGAGAAGGCTCAGATTCTGAGGAGGACTGGGATGAAACGGGTTCTGCTGCTGGGCTCAGGCTACGTCTCTGGACCTGTGGTTGAGTATCTGACTCGTGATGACAAGACACAGGTGACCGTGGGTGAGTTTTCATGAACTAATGCTCCGAGCTGGCTAATGCTCTTGCCACAGTTGTCTTTCTTACATGCTGTAAATGACATCAGTTCCTGTGGTATCTCGACTATGGCGCTCCGCCCTCCCTTCAAATCACACCTTTACTGTATAATGAAAACCAACCGGTGTTGATTTGCTCTTTTTGCAAGGCTAAGCTACGGTATTGCTAGGCTAATGTAGGCTATGTTGTGATGTTGATTCAAGATGGTGGAGCAGATCTGATTTGTCCAGAGAAAATTGTTGAACCCAGCAGAGAACCTGTTGAGAATCATATCTCACTGTCATGCTTCAAGACTCTAAGGTTAGGGTTGACCCCCAACCCTAGCGGTCAACCCCTTAACCTTAGCATCAGTGAGGTCAATTTGTAGTACCTGGAGAAGGTGCAGATCTTAAATGTCAGGATCAGGTGTTCCATGAACTCATAAAAGATTCTTTGAAGATGATTGTTGTGGATGACTGGGGGTCTCTGTGTGCCCCCCAGGCTCGGTGGTGCTGAAGCAGGCCGAGGAGCTGGCGTCCAGATACCCCAACACCATCCCCATCATGGTGGATGTGAGCAGTCAGGAAGGACACCTGGACTCGCTGCTCAAAGACCACGACCTGGTCATCAGGTGACTCTATTGTTAAACTTCCTTCTTTTACTGAACATGAACAGAGCAAATGTCCTGGCTTAAACTCCTCCCTCTTCCCATCAGCATGCTGCCACACTCCTTTCACCCCCTGGTGGCCAAACACTGTATCAGCAGGAAGGTGAACCTGGTCACTGCCAGCTACCAGAGTCCTGCCATGAAGGAGCTGCAGAGCAGGTGACCACCAAGTTGGTTGGCAAGAGCAGTAACACTCAGGACTATCAAATAGATTCAATCTATAGAGACAGACAGAATAAAAAGACAATTTATCCCCCGGACAGTCTGCCAGTCAACCAAGAAAACTATAAAACAAAACAGAAGGTGTATAACACTGGTTCCTGGGTTCTAAGGTAACGTGCACACTACACAAGAACCTGTTGACATGTCTGGAGGACGATCACATGGTCAGAACCAGGGGTTAGGTCAGTCCCAGGTCAGAACCAAGGGTTAGGTCAGTCCCAGAGGTCCAGGTGAGAACCAAGGGTCAGCTCAGTCCCAGGGATCCAGGTCAGAACCAAGGATCAGGTCAGAACCAAGGGTCAGGTCAGTCCCAGGGGTCCAGGCCAGAACCAGAGTTCAGGGCAGAGATGTTGTAATTTTACACCAAGATTTGTAAAATTACTCAGCATCTCTACCTCAGGACTGTTTATGTTCACCATCACTAACTGTTTTTTCTGCTGCTGACTGGTGTTACTGGTCCAGAGTTTGGCAGCTCATGGTTTGTGTGAGCCTGAGTGAAAACATGAGCATGTCTGTGACAGCGTGCAGGCAGCAGGAATCACGATCATCAACGAGGTGGGATTGGATCCAGGAATTGATCACATGCTCGCCATGGAGTGTATTGACCAGGCAAAAGCTGACGGCTGCACCGTGAGTGTGTGTGTGTGTGTGAGTGTATCTTTGATCTTGGCTCTTGGTAAGTGCTGTGATATCTGTGTGATCAGGTAGAGTCCTACATGTCATTCTGTGGTGGTCTTCCTGCTCCAGAATGTTCAGACAATCCTCTCCGCTACAAGTTCAGCTGGAGTCCCTATAGCGTCCTCCTCAACACCATTAGCCCCGCCCTCTTTCTCAGAGACAGCCAGGTAAGGAAGCCTTCAATGGACAAAAACATTTGAATTTTCAGAAGTCAGAATGTGTGTGTGTGTGTGTGTGTGTGTGTGTGTGTGTGTGTGCACAGTTGGTGAACATCCCTGCAGGGGGCGCTCTCATGGATGCCACCATGCCCCTCAAGTTCTTTCCTGGTTTGAATTTGGAGGGATTTCCAAATCGTGACAGCACCAAATATGCTGAACCTTATGGGATTGAGACGGCACACACACTGATCAGAGGATCACTGCGGTTCAGGGTATATATACACACACACAGACACACAAACACAGGAAGGATGAGTGTTTCTATTCTATGTTGTTGAGGACAGAATCTTCGGTGTGTCCTGTCTGTTCTGCAGGGTTTCTCTCAGGCCATGAGAGGGTTTATTAAACTGGGTCTGATCCACAGCAGCTCTGCAGCCATCGGACCAACAGCTGCTCCTGTTACCTGGGTATCTCTACTCTACTAAATGTTGCTAAACTTATTTTTTTGATTAACAGTTGCTCTGTAACCTTTGGATACTGCTGAAAATCAATTATCGGCCAAAACAGTAGTAATAATAAAATGTTGATATACTGTAGCTGCATCCCTAGTTATCACCTTATAGTACGTTCAGAAACAAGCAACCAGTCACCATGGAAACATTTGGTAACATGATGGGCGGGTGTTTTCTGCAGAAAGAGCTGCTGTGTCAGCAGGCAGGACTGTCCTCCTCCATCTCCCATGAGGCCTTTCAGGCAGCCATATATGAGCGTCTGGGACAGGATGACTTTGGGATGGACACACTGCGGTGGTGAGTGACTGTCATCATCTTCAGCATTTGAACAGCTGGGCATTGCCGCTGCAGCCTCTGGGGGGGCGGAGCCTATAGATCAAGCTTCCACGTTTGAGTGGAAGTTGCAACAGAAGGTTGTTGAGGTTGAGGCTGCAGAGGTCAGAATGTTAGAACACATCTTCACTGTTGTCTTTGGTTCCACGTAGGCTCGGAATGCTGGGCGAGGAGGCAGTGCCACGTGCCGACAGCGTGCTTGCGTCACTCGCTAAACACCTGGAAGTGAAACTGGCCTTTGGTGCGACAGGAACTCAGATGAAAGCAAAGTTGAAAGGGTGGATGCTGATTAACCCTCTTTGATTTTGAGTCCAGATGAGAACGAGAGAGACATGATTGTCCTCAGGAATGACGTCGGCCTCCGACATCCCACCGGGGAGCTGGAGACCAAACACATCAGCCTGGTCGTGTATGGCGACCCGGACGGCTTCTCCGCCATGGCCAAGACTGTGGGATACCCAGCAGCCATTGCTGCTCGCATGCTGCTGGATGGTGAATCTGTTAAAATATCAATTTGTATTGACATTTGTGAAGCTAACGCTGGTTTATGTCGCCCGTGTCAATGTGTGAAGCAAATGTTATGCTAATGCTAACTTAAGCTTCACCTTTCTTTTAGGTGAAATCACGAGAAAAGGACTTGTGGTTCCGATGACAAAAGAGATTTATGGGCCGGTGCTGACGCGGCTGAAGGAGGAGGGGCTTCACTTCAGGTCTATGAGCACACTGCAGGAATGAGAGCTTGTGTTTTATTTGACCTCAACAAATATGTGAGCATAAAGAAGTGAAAAGATAAAATGCCACCAAAGTAAATGATGTTTTTTGAAGATGTTTACTTTGTAAGGGTCAACAGTCAATGCTAGGTAGTCACATTTATGAGCTTAAAAGAAACTGTTTTTGTTATTGCTGCTACTACTGCTATGTGACTATTCTTAATGACATTGTTACATTTAAAAAGCACAGGTCTCATCTTGGAACAAGTAATAAAATATGATGAAGCTAACATCCTTTTCGCATTTGTATGTGCAGGTTTGGCCGTCCTGTGACTCGTTACACATAAGAACATTCAGTTAAAACTTTTTTTGAGCTAATTTATCTTCTGTTGCTTCAGAAAACCCTTTTAATTTAAATTCTTGTCTAATTTCGGGGTAGATTTTTTGTGAATGCTTTTATTTAAAAAGTTCTTTTTCTGCATGTTTCCTGTGCAATGTCATAATCAAACATCCACTCGTGATCATATCTGCCTTCTCAATCCTCCAGGGAATAAAAGATTTCTTCACTGTAACATGTTTTTATTTGGCAGTTTGTGGAGTTACTCCTCAAATGATTGTTGGTGTTTGGGTGTTTCAGCATTTGAATGACTGTTGAGCTCTGTGCTGCCGTCGCTCAGCTAACAGGACATTTGATCAGAGTTGATCTGAATATCCAGACTGGTTTAATCCATCCAGTCCAGTGAGCAGCTGAGGATTGGAAAGTCAGAAAATGCAAATGAAGGTGTGGACGTGCTGCTTGTCTGGATGCTTGACCCATTTTCTGTCCTGAAAAGATGCCTTTCATCCAGCGCCTTAACCCGGATTAATTCAAAAGGAAATTAAGTGGAACGACAGGTCGATTTTGGGATTAGAGCATCCAGGACAAAAGATAATCCCGCTGGTTGTTTTAACACCTGATGGCTGTTTGTGACCTTTGAGCTGCTGATGTTCGACAGCCATCACACATCCAAGTGAGTTCTGGCATCATTAAACCACTGATCATTTCTGTCATTCTGAATTGTTCAAATGCTCTTTAGTTTGTGCTTTAGAGCAGTACCTTCATGAAAAATCTGCTGATGGGACACTTTGACAGCGATGCTCCTTCTCCAAAATCTTCTGATCAAATATACAGTTATTTGCCTTTTTCCCTGTTGGACAAATATAAAAGCCAGACTATAAGAGGTTCTGGTTCTGTTTATTGAGAATCCAGCAGATGAAATGTTTTAGTACTTCAGCTTCAGTGTTACGAAAACAGAAGTTTTCAAAAATGTTAGAACCAAAATATGTGAACGCACTAAGGGTCAAATGTACAAATCTAAATGTATAAATACAAGTTTGGCCCCTTGAGTTGATTAGAATAATATTATTTACATTCCTAAAACCTTTTCAGTGTTTTCAGCTCAACTTCAACCTTTTTCATAAAAAAAACATTTTTTTTAATCATGACAGGAAAAAAGACTTTGTTGCTTTTGAGTAAACTTTTGGCTCAAATCTTCCTCATTTGGTCCCAGAAGGCACACAGGGAAGGGATGGGACTGGTTCTGACCCGAATTGCTGTCGTCTTCAACCGGTATAGAAACAACTTTGTTGCTTTTGGAGGAGAAATGAAAGAATGTTCTTTTTCCTGCTAAATGAGGGACTCAAGGCTCTCAGCAACGCTGCGTCCAGTCCGCACCACGACGGAACCATTGTTATCAGAGGATGTTTCCTGCTCCAGCATTCCAATGAGACTCAGCAGAGCTTCATACAGAAACTGGAACTCATCCTGCCAACAGACAGAATATTTTTGCCATTATAGAAAAATCCCATCAATGCTACACAATTCCCACTTCTCTTGCCTTTAAGCCCTGCCTTTAAGCCCCACCACTGCAGGCTCTGGTTTAAGCCCTGCCTCTAACTCACAACATGGCTGAAGACCCCCGGTCTCATCAGGTTGGTCATCTTGGCCACTTGGAAGACATCAACAGAACCTTCAGCCTCCAGCTGCTGAGTCAAAGACGTCAGCACGCAGAATGTTGCCGCAGTGACTCCACCCACACTGATCAAATAAAAGATGCATTCACTGTCAATCCCACAAATATTACTGTCCTGATGGTGAAACATTCAGAGAAGGGCTTAC
Organism: Takifugu rubripes; assembly: GCF_901000725.2. NCBI lineage: Eukaryota > Metazoa > Chordata > Actinopteri > Tetraodontiformes > Tetraodontidae > Takifugu > Takifugu rubripes. The sequence continues at coordinate 5,806,283 of NC_042293.1, read as the reverse complement.
AGATCATGGACCACAGTGGGGCCATCTATGGCACCCTGGTTTTTCACCATAGCAACCACCTCAAAGGTATTGTTGATGGGCCTATCCGGATTTGGCCAGCTGGGGGCGCAGTACTGTTTCACCTCAAGAACAAAATCATCCTGAAGGAGAAAGTTTTAGATGTGAATCCTTTTCTGAGACCAAGAACAGAGCTTGATGCTCCAGAGTGCACTTATGTGTGTTTATATATTGTATTGCAAATATTAGCGTACTTTTGTGGACTCCAGTACATAGTTGTGGATCACCAACACGTCCTCACTGGACAAACAGATACGATCCTCATTCTTCTGCATGACGGTGAACAGCTCGTAGCAGATTTTTTGACCTTTTTGAGGCCAAAGGGCACAAAGCCCAACCTCCTCTTCCGCCTAACAACAAATCAGCAAGACAGGAAGTTCTAGTGTCTCAAGCAGTGTGATGTATCACAGGGGGCGAGCTGGCTATCTCCTCACCTCGCTCCCCCACGCTGCTTGCAGCGATACAATGATGCGCGCATTGTGGTCCCACACCATCCTCCAAAAGTCCTTCATGGTGCCAGGCAAAGGATTCTGGGTAATGATGAACTCCCGGCTGTGCCTGTAACCCTGCAGATGATCACAGGAGGAAACAGATTTTTTTTTGCCATGAAGCTTTTCTTACCATCAACTCCAGCTACAAACAGGTGAACAGTAGGTTGACACATGAACGTAACGCTACTTCTGGTGAACTGATGAAAAAGAAACCACATTTTCTTACTGTTACGTAAGACGCGTTGATGTAATCAGACGTTTCTCCCTCCGTCACCAACAGGCGAACTCGTGACCGTTCAGCTGGAAAAGAACTATTTCTTCAGACTGATGCAGATGAAAACAAGGCTAAGACAGGCTAATAGAAGGCTACTGTATTTTTAACATTGCGCTAACAAAAGCATGGAGCTTAGTAGTGCCAGCGTGCTGCTGGGCTCACCGGGCATCACGGCGCCGCTGCGGTTCTTGCTGCGGTTACAGTCAAGCAGCGCCGCAGAATGATCATGCACTTTCACTCCGGAGCAACGGAGCAGCTGCGGAGGAGAAACCACACCTGTATCAACACCTCGGATTTTGACTGAGAGGGAGTGTTGTTGTGCTAACTGACCTTGAACTGTTTCTCCAGGCGTGTCCTCCCAGCATGCCCTGGGGCCAGCAGCTCATCCACGTACCTGCGCAGGTGCGCTGCCATCACCTCCGTCTCCCCACACGTGATGGCTTCTGCTAAGGCATCGTGAATAAAAACGTACTGTTCCTGTGGAGGTTATTAGATTAATCGCGTCAGATCAAATAGACTTTTCAGAGCTTTTGAGTTGTGAAGGCGGTGGGACCTCAGCTTCCCCCACAAAAGATGAGTATTGTCTCATTTTTCAGCACTGGGGCTGGGGATGACCTCTAACCTCAGTTTGAACAAGATAGTTCCGCTGCTTCCTGATGTGTTTAAGGAAGGCCATGATGTTGACGGCGTTCTGGTCTCTTATCTGTTTCAGCATGCTGTCCAGCACTATGTAGGTGCCCGTCCGTCCCACTCCGGCGCTGTGGAACACAAATAATGAGCAAGATCTGACGCTAAGGGACAGAAACGCACCATCTTACCTGCAGTGAATGACGACGGGGCCCATATCGTCTGTCCTGGCCTTCGAGGACCTGCGGATGAAGCTGAGGAGCGGGAGAGCAAAGTCTGGGACCCCTATGTCGGGCCACTGTGTGTACTGGTACTGTGTGATTGTCCGCTCGATGCTCCGGCCCCTCTGACAGCCCTGCATGCCAAGCACACAGGAAATGCTGTTGAACAGCTTCATGGGCGGTGTCTGGTCACAGGAAGGTTTTCTGCTCACTTCTAGCAGAGGCAGCACCTTTTTGGTGTGGATGTTCCTCAAAGTCAAGGTTCTCTGGGTGTAGTGGGCCAGAACTCTGCTGCTCTTCAGAGTCACCAGATAACTCCCGTAGACCTGCGGCATGTCTGTGGGCCAGTACTGGTCACACTTCCTCTAGGGAAGCGTGTCAAAAAAGACAGAATACACATCAAACAGCAACAAAATGCTGACATTTCTGAAGATGTCAACAGGAAGCTCACTCTGCCGTTTTCCACCAGCTTGGTGATCATGACGATAACACCGACATTTTGTTCCCAAATAATTCGCCAGAAATCATCTGTGCTCGACTTCAGAGGACCCTGAGCGGCGATGTAATACCGCGGCACTCCGAAGCCCTGACAACATACAGGTGGGAGACTGAGACAGGAGAATGTGCTCACTCACTCACAGGAACACTGATCAAGGGTGTTTGCACATACTGGTGCGGGCCAGGCCTGTACCGGAAGAACAAATGCTGCAGTGCATCATTGTTCAACTGGTCCACCTTCACACATCATCATCACACAGTGAATTGCTGGCAGAACGTCATGTTTCCATGAAAACTGACAGAGAAACTTTTGTTTGCTTCATAGCTTTTACTTGACCCCAGCGAGATGAGGGTTTTACAGCAAAATGGTCAAAGCTGAAAAAAGTTCTTTTACATCTACGAAGTTGGCGTTGATGTAATCGCTGTGGGCCTTTGGCATCAGTTGTACACGGCTGTGGTCATCTGATGGTTCATGTGGAGGAGACAAACTTTGTGATGAATTCATATTTGTGTTCAAAGCACAAAACAACCAATCAGATGACTGCAAACTGTAGCAGATGAAATAATCTGACAAAACACAACTGGTCACCAATGGTCAGCCACTCACAGGCCAAAATGTTGCTGTATTGGTTTTTCCTTTTGTTGTCAGGAAGCTGTCGGAGCTGGTTGGAGCTGTCGGTTGTTATTTCCATATCCACCGTGCATGCCTGAACCTCCTGGACACACATGTTTCATCATTGGAACTAAAAACAATTAGGCTGAATAATCTTTTTGTAGTTTTTGTAGTTATCGGTATCAGATGACAGACAGCTGATTCAACAACAGGAAGTAGCAGTGGTACAGTGGGCTCAGGTTGTCGTGTTTGAGCAATAGCCAACTCAGCTTTTGTCTGCTGAATTATAAGATGAGGAGAGCATCTTACCTCATAGCTCTCCTTTACAATCTATGATGAGGGTGAGGAAGGGCAGGCAGCAAGGATGTTTCCATGACAACACAGTGAAGCAAAGAGGTGAAACACACAGGATTACAAGAAAACAGAGACAAATTCAACTGACGAGAACAGTCAGGCAGAGAAAAACATGTTGAAGGAAAAGAAGCTTCATTCAAGCAACACCTCCTCAACATCCACAGCATCTGCTGATGATGTCACACCTGTAAACACACCTGCAGAGACCAGGCCAAGCCCACGAACACATTAAAAAATAAAGAGTCCTTTAAGTTTTTTCTGGTGGAGGGTCGGAGAACAGGCGCAACTGGTCTGAAGATTTGATTGTTGATTTGAGTCATACCTGAAACTCTCGGTGAAAACTCTGTGTGTTGTGAAGTTCAACGACGTGTTTGACGAACTCCGTGAGGGATAACGCTGACTGTTTATCTGAAGAAGAACAAGCAAACACAGTTGAGACCTGATAAACGCCACTCAAGCAAATCACATTTTGAAGAACATGTCAACACCAGAAGTCAGAGTGGCGCTGGACGTCGGTCCAATCACCCTGGGTGACGAGCTATCGTCCACATAGAAGTGAGCCGTCTGGAAACAAGTTCTGCAGACACACACACACACACACACACACACACACACACACACACACAAAGTCGGTTAGAGCAGAACCTTCGTGGCACACAACCAGGACAACCCCGGACTGAGTGTGAGACCTCTGTGAAGGTCTTCCTTCCTTGCTTGCTTGCTTCCTTCCTTCCTTCAATCAATCAATCAATCAATCAATTAATCAATATTTGAATAGCTTCAATCGAAATTGTCTTTAGGTGCTTTATAGAATCCCAGGGCCTGACCCCCAACAAGCAAGGAAAAACTCCCCTTTAACAGGAAGAAACTTTGAGCAGGACCAGGCTCATGTAGAGGCTGGGTAGAGAGAGAGGAGGAGAAGAGGGGAGGACAGGTAGAGGAGAGAATAGGCAGAGATTATGCAAGTCCTGGATGAAGCTTGACATGAACCTCAAGTCTCCGTGACAGAAGTTGAGAGGATCTGCAGAGAATAACCAACCCCAGAAGACTGGAGCCTGAATACTATTGCCATGGCAACATTTGAATTGTTTTGCTTCACTCCAGTCTTCTGGGTTCTTCAGAACAATGAAAGCACCTCTGAAGAACTGCATCTGTAGCTGGATCTCAGATGTGACTAGGTCTTTCTGATTATGGAGCAGTACAGATCGCTGTGGACACGTCTCCCCACATCAGTCAACATCTGTTTCCACGGCACACTGGGCCCAGATTTGGGAGAATACACGTTAATCTTCACACAAACACATGAAAAATCTGTGTTCTCATAATCCAGAACACGTTTTTAACAGGATGGGCTCCGCCTGGGATGAAGCAGTGGCGTCACACAAATGTGCTTCAGGGATTATGAGCAGCAGGGAGATCGAAGCTCAGATTAATGCCATGTTCTGCAGGAAGCACCGGCTGTGTCCTGCTGTGTTTTTCAGGTTCTAAAGATTCAAATATCCAGTCTGTGAGTTTTGGGGACAACTAGTGGTGAGAAAATGGACTTGACCCCTTCTGTCCGTTCAGGAAAGTTGTGGTGGCTGTTGAGGAGGGCAACATCATCTTACATGTAAAGATGTATTACATTTCCTATTTAATTCTGCTGGTTGTTTCTGGGCGACTGTAGAAGCAACGCTGTAGCCTGTATGGAGCAAGAGCCACCGCTGCTAAAGATCCTGTGTGCATGGACACATCAGGGGGCATCTCCAGATGTTTACATACCTGAAGCTTACAGAACCTCTGGTCTTCACCGTTAGCAACAACTTGGCTAAATCTTGTCCATTCTCTCTGATAGGGGCTACATGTTGCTATGGCAACTCCAAACAACACAGAACTTCCTTTTACTACCAGAAACTCTGGTTGGAAAAGAACAGCTGCTCATTAGCGCTAACTGAAGCAGATGCTAACATCCTGCTCTGGCTGAAATATTTTTGTCTGTTGCTAATTAGCTGCATATCACTTAAAGTTGCTTGATCTTAAATGCACATCAGCCGTGTCCAAATGAGCACTGTGTTTTGTGGCGGCGGTGAAAAAGAGCACGGCAGGATTAGTGTCGTTTGGAATCTGGCCTTACAAGATGCTGACATGCCTCCTCCTGTTGGACACGGTCAGGCTGACGACCCTCAGAGTGGTGTTCATTAATCTGGGGATTATTGCTGCTTGAGTCTTGCAGCTACAAGGACTGGAGTTCAAAACAAGAACAATCTGTGAAGTCTAGAAGCTGTCTGAACCTGTCTGATGAAAGTTGGGAACCTTTGCCATGAAGTGCTGCTCAGATCATATTTGAAATCCTGTCAATTTAAAACATTCTCAAGGACAACAGTAAAAATAAGATAAGAAGAGATGCCTCTGACAGAAAGCTGAAGGTCAAAGATGGACGAGGTACGGGAGGCTGACTCCATCTCTACTTTTAAGATTAGGCTTAAAATCTACCTCTTTGAAAAATCTTATTGTTACTAATTCTGTAGTTCCAGTTATTATCATAGACAGACAAATTATCATACTTAAGGGGTCGTCTAATCATTAGGTTAACATCTTAGTTATGCTGCTATAGGCCAAGGCTGCCGGGGTCCAGAAACATGATCACCTGACAGGCCTCTGTCACCCCACTGGGTCATGGTTTCCTTTTCTTTTCTTTTCCTTTCTTTTCCTTTCCTTTCCTTTCCTTTCCTTTCCTTTCCTTTCCTTTCCTTTCCTTTCCTTTCCTTTCCTTTCCTCTCCTCTCCTCTCCTCTCCTCTCCTCTCCTCTCCTCTCCTCATCAAGTAGACTAGTGATGCTATTTCTTGTGTAGTTTTTCTGCCCGCCCCCCCCTTCTGTATTCATTTACAGGTATCGCCACCTTCAGAGCTGCATAATGACCTCCAACCCCGCTGACCCACTCAACCGGTAGCTTATTCAATATTCAATATAATGTATTTTTGTATGTATTTCTATGCTCTATGCCTCTCCTCTCCTCTCCTCTCCTCTCCTCTCCTCTCCTCTCCTCTCCTCTCCTCTCCTCTCCTACCTATTCTATCCTCTATCTGTCCTCCCCCTTCTCCTCTCGCTCTACCCAGCCGGCCATCAGCAGGAGGGTCCCCCTACATGAACCTGGTCATGCTCAAGGTTTCTTCCTGTTAAAGGGGAGTTTTTCCTTGCCACTGTTGCTTGTCTGGGGTTAGGCCCTGGGATTCTGGAAAGCGCCTTGAAACAATTTTGATTGTAAAAGACGCTATATAAATAAAGATTGATTGATTGATTGATTGACGATGATATTGTCCAAGACACCTTGACATACGCGCAACAGAACTCACCTCCAGTACACCAGGATGCCGATGAGGACAATGAGGCCAAGGACAGCGAGGCTGGACACAATAGCTAAGGAAAGGACGGCTGTCCTCTCTCTCTCCCTGACCGATCCCACCCGTGACTCGTGGCTGCTGTTGCTAATCTCTGACGAAGAGGAGGGGGACAAAGTCATGGACATGAAGGACAAACACTTTGTTGCTACCCACTGTTCAGACATATTCAGCCCCAATCCATAACATAGAGGATTTCAGTTTACTGCTAGTTCCAGAAGCTTTCACAGTAGAACGGGGGCCAGTAGCTACAGATTTACACATATAAGCCTACTCCACTAACAAACAACTCCGGATTCAGGAACACGTGAAACTGTGTTTGGGGAACTCGGATCTTGTAAACACGTCTGTAGATCATGAATGCCAAACGATCATAAATTGACAGTCCGCTCCCGCTAATCAGCAATTTGCATAAATCTCCACTCATGAATTGGCAATGAGCACCATTGTTGATGTCACTGGACGTTGATGTGTCCGGTTTACCTGTCAGTCATGGCATAAGCAAAATGAGAGAGAACAAAGGTTAATCCCTATCTCTGCTTCATAAAGTTCAAAACTTTATGAAGCAGAGATAGGGATTATTTTGAGTGAAGCTGAGCTAAAATAAAACACATTTTAATGTCATCAATAAGCAGTGGTGTGACAGGGACAGGCAAATCAAAAGCTTGGAAGGAGGTAACAGACGCAGTGAATGCCATCCCCAGAACCATGCCCGAGGTCAAAGGAAAGTGGTTTGATATAAAAACTAGAGGCCAAATACGTATTTGTGCACACAGAAGGAGCAGGAGGCTCACTGTCCAAATTGTCAAATACAGACGAATGGCAGGAATTATTGGGGAGAGCGCTTTGTCAGGAATCATCTCTGATGGAGATAGCGACCCCAGATGGTAAGGTAATAAATGTTATGTCACAATAGTCTACATTCTAAAAAAAAAGACCTTAGATGACAGATACCTTAGTGATCAATTCAGATCAATACAGTGCCAAACAATTTGGGCAATTTTCTCTCCAGATTGAAGCAGAAATGTGAAACCAGCAATGTTATATTGCATAATTGATATAGCCGAATCTAAATCCGTGATAGCTGTCGGAATGTAGAGCTATCTAACATTTTTAAAAAGTGATACGGTTAAGAGCCACCTATTGCCAATTAATTTAACTAACTAAATGTCTTATATTTCTAATTGTTTGTCATGTTTAGGATATGCCTATATCATGTTTTTTGAAGGCATATGCTTATTATTTTTATAACAGAGCGCAATATGAATTAAAATTGTAATTTACAAGAGTGACAAGCATTATTTATATGGTTGTACATTTACACAAGCGTTACACATGGTCGAAAACGTGTGTGGATTTTATTAGTAGCTATGAAGAGATCTAAGTTACTGAAATGTTGATGAATGTGAGATTCACTAAGCTAATGCTAATAGTGAGAAGAGGAACAGCTATGCTTTAGCATTGTCTTAGCTACGTTGCTACAGGCTCAGGCTGCTGGGGACCAGAGACACGATCAGGTGGGTTCCTTTCTCCTGATTCTTGCATGTCTACATCTCTAATCTCGCCCCCTCTCTCTGAGACTGACCTTCTCAGTTTTAGTGATACTTCCACTTCCATTTATCTGCATGTATGATATATGTGTTTGTTCCTTTTCTCTTTCTGTTTTCCTCCTTCATCACTCTTCCCTTGCTTATCTGTCCATCAGCAGGAATACAGTTAAATCATTGGATACCAATGACCTTTGACCACTTTGAAAAGATTTTCTGATGCATAGTTGGACCAGCCTTCATGTGACATCATTTGACTTGCTGAGTAGAACCAAACCCTGAGAAAAAAATTCAGTCAGAACTTCAACATCTTCACAAACACACCGCCACCACTGCTGACAGCAGCACTCCAGCCACCTGCCAAAGCTCAACTTCACACACACCCACCAGCACATTTGATCATACCGCGTCATTGTAGCACTGAACAACACTCGCTGACCTGAGAGCACCTGAATCCGCAGCTATCAACTGCTTGAGAGTAGCCAGGAGAAAACGTCAGGAGAAAAAAAGGAAGTGTAAAGGTCAGGAGAGCATGGTGGAAAACAAAGACAACCAATGCACACAGGCCTGCGCAATGGTTGCCTTCCTCTTGTCTCCGGCGCCCCCTACAGGTGACTCAAATACAATTTGGAAAACAGGGGTCGGCAACCCATGGCTCTAGAGCCGCATGCGGCTCTTTAGTGCCGCCCTAGTGGCTCCCTGGAGCTTTTTCAAAAATGTGAAAATGGAAAAACATGGTGTGAATATATTTTTTGTTTTAATAAAATTTCTGTAGGAGGAAAAACATGACAAACATTCTTAAAGATTTACAATGCTGTAAAAATATGTATAATAAATATTTAATTTCAACATCTCATTATAATGGAAGTTAAACTTAAAGCACCATCGTACAGCAGACTAGTCACGTGGTGCGTCATTCTCTCCAGGATGCATTGCAGGGAACATAAACATTTAATCATGAATGCTCTTTATGTATTTGTAGCCTACTTATCATTTGGAAAGTAGATTAATACAGCTAATATAGACACTTACAGCATGTGTTGCCTTTATTATAAGCCATATATAAGGCTTTTAATTTTTTGCGGCTCCAGACAGATTTGTTTTTTGTTTTTTTTGGTCCAATACGGCTCTTTCAACATTTTGAGTTGCCGACCTCTGCTCTAGAATCAGAGACTGAAACAACAAATGTGCTGCTTTCTTTGATCTTTATGTTTTGTCTGATTGTTCCAACCGGTTTAGTTGGGCTTCATTAACCAGATGACTCAACAAAAAGGTGGAGAGAGGAAGAAGACGCCATAGACTCAGCCTTACGCAGGTAAGGAGTTGTTTTGGTCACATGACTGACGGTCATTGATTGATCTGTGAATATTTTGAAAACTTTTCCCTTTGATCTTATTAATCTGAATTTGATGAAATATTGTAAATATTTTAGATTTTGGAAAAAAGCCAATGAAAATAGATTTGAGTTTTTAAGCCCAATAATGCGAGGAAGGCCCAACCTTCATCATCCTCACTGGATGGCTTTAGAACTTTGCTACCTTTGGTTCGATTGTAATTCAAGACTTTTTTCTTTTTTCTTTTTTTTAAAAGGGTTTTGGTTTCAAACTCAAAATTACAGCTTTTAATGTAGCATTTTTCTATGATGGAAGACAGATGAGTGCTTGGCCTCCAAATCAAATTGTCTTTCCTTTTTCCTCTCCTCTCCTCTCCTCCTCCTCATCAAGCAGACTAGTTATGCTGATTCCTGTGTAGTTTTTCTGCTTCTCTCCCCCCCCTATTCATTTACAGGTATCGCCACCTTCGGAGCTGCATGATGACCTCTGGCCCCGCTGACCCGTTGTATAGTGTATTTTTGTGTGTGTTTCTGTGCCTCTCCTCTCCTCTCCTCTCCTCTCTCTTTATCCAGCCGGCCATCAGCAGGAGGGTACCCCTACATGAGCCTAGTCCTGCTCAAGGTTTCTTTCTGTTAAAGGGGAGTTTTTCCTTGCCACTGTTGCTTGTCTGGGGTTAGGCCCTGGGATTCTGGAAAGCGCCTTGAAACAATTTTGATTGTATAAGACGCTATATAAATAAAGATTGATTTGATTTGATTTATTGGGGGTGGGGGCGGAGAAAGCAGGGTTCTCCCCTCATCAAAGGGCCCTATGTGAGCTTTTGGTGGTTCGGTACCTTGCTCAATGGTACCTTGGTGGTGCTCTGAAAGTATCCTGGAACTTCCTACTGCTTCCAGAATCCCTCCTATGTTTAGTCTACACTGGGGTTTGAACCAAGAACCCTCTGCATCTCAGCCCAGATCCCTACAGGCTGAGCACCCACCACACCTTGAAATTTTATTTATTTTTTAAAAATTTTATCAAGATGAAACCACAGCTATAACCACACACCACATGTATCAATATTCCCTGTAAATGATAAAAGAAAGTACATTGTTGGAAATAAATGACATATTTACCCTCCCTCACGCAACACAAATTAAAGATATTTACAGCTCTACTGCACTCTGGTGGTCTTCATGAGTAATGCTACAAAAGCTATGTAAACCGATAGATAACGTACAGTTAATAAAATGAATTAGGAAATAGAAAACTAGACCAGAACTATGGCGTAGTAACACTAATGTTTGTGATACTCATTCCAATATTCATACTATGCTATTATTGCTGCTGCTACCAATGCTAATGATATAAACAATATGTAAGAAAATACAATTACTGATGAGCCAACATTTTGGTGATTTTTAGATTATGGATGTGAGAATATTTCTGTATATTAAACTGGTGGAAGAAATCTTTCACCCTACATTAGCATAATAGAACAGCAGTTGGCTGCTCTTAGTCATTGGACCTATTGACCCAACCTGATTTACCAAAGAACGACATCATCATCGCTCATATGGACTTTAGCACCTGAAACATCATTCGCTTGTGCTAATGGTGGCTATGCAACCCTTGAAATACTAGAGATGAATCCATATGTTCAGGCAGCCAACGGGTTCTGTTACCTGCAACTGGCTCCTCTTCCTCTCTCTCTCTGTGCTCAGAGATACTGAAGTCAGAGGGCGTCTCGTTGTCATACAGGCTTTCACCCTGACCTGAGCCACTCTGCCTCTCTGTGCCCAACGACCAGGGTGATACCGCGCTCACAGCAGGAAGGGCTGGCATTGCTGCATCTCCCACCTCTGTGGCGCTACCACTCTCACTTTCAAAATAAAATGCCGACGAGTGTTCATTATGGGGACTCTGGGTGGACTGATAGGTGGTAGGTGGGGGAACGGTGTTGGTGGAGAGAGGGTACTTGCTTCCTCCAGAGCCTCCAGAGACTTGAATCCTGTCCCACTCCTGATCTACACTCTCCTGAGAGTCGGGAACAATGGCTGAGCCAGAAGCACCGCTGCCAATGTCTAATGTCTGCTCCTCTGGGGTGAGGGGAAATGGAGTGGCAGAGGCTGACAGAGGGGGGGCAGAGGTTTGCAGGTCAGAGCTGGTCAGCCAGGATCTACTGACAGCAGGCAGTGGGGCTGAAACAGAAAGGGGCAGGTTGGTGGAGGCGCCCTGGCTGATTTGTGAGAGGGTGAAAGGGAAAGATGGAGTATCAGTACTGTGGGAGAGCAAATCCTGGTCCAAGGACAGACCACCAGAACCCAGCATGGACTCAGAATGTAGAAAACTGTCGATACTAACACTGGAGCCTGAAGTGATGCTAGAGTACAGGGCTAAGCTAACAGAGTCCCACACTGTTGATGGCAGAGGAACATGAGGAGAAGCATGCAACCAGAAGGAAGAACCCGATGACTCCAGTGAGCAACCGCATACGGGGTCCAAATCAGTAGCTAACCTAAACCTCCCACTACCTGTGTCAGGAAAAAAAGATTCTACCTTGCTTCCTGAAGCGTACTTTGATTCCTCAAACCCAACAGAGGAGAAATGAGATGAACCCAGAGTTGTGCCAAAGAAAGGGAAGACACTTGAGACAAGAACTGAAGGCTGCAGGGTGGGACTGAGGGAGGGTGTTGACAGTGATAGGTCCCCAGACGACCCGGGAAACTTGTCAGGAAATTCTGTGCCAGATGGATACGGCATTGTTTGGAGAGGAGGGGTATCACCAAGAGAAACTTTCAAGGTTGACGCCGCAGGCAACAAATCAGAGCCCCCATCAGACAGGGGGTCAGAGGGGTAGTAGGGCAAGGAGGAGGCAAGAGGAGCTGAGGGAACTGAAGCAGTAGCTGGACTTGGGTCTGTAGCAACATGCTGGAAGTCTGATGCAGAGGATGACATAAGAGCCCAGGACGAGGCGGAAGGGTCATGCAGGCGGGTGGAGGAAAAGCTGGGGTCCGAGGCAAAGGAGCAAGAGGAGGCAGAGGAGGGGAGGACAAAGAGTTGCTCACCGGTAGCCAGTGGGTACGATGTCTGTAAGAGAATACCACTCAACTGGGTGGAGGTCGGGATAGATGAAAAATGAAGCACGCTCTGACTTGTTGCTCTATCAGGTTCTTGGGTTGAGATCTCGTCCTGAACCTCTGGTTGGCCTCCTGGACGAGTGTCCACACTGGTGTCTGCTTCAGCCTGGTTGGATGCTAATGAAGCACTGGCGAAAGTTGGAGTGGTCCTCACACCACCAACTCGCTTTTCAGAGTCTTTTGTTGTGCAGCGTGCCAACTGGCACAGAACGTGATTGTGGTCAGTTGGCTTGGCCCAGGATGGCAGATCAGTCATAGTTCGGTCCTTTCCAGACTCTGCTGTGCTCCTGATCTCAGGTGTGAGGAAAAGATGAGGTTCAGATGCAGAAGAACGTGGAAAGCTTGTGGGAGCCTGGGTAGGATTGTAATCATTCATGTGGATGGGTGCATTCCACAGCAGTTCGAGGTCGAATCGGTCCTGCTGGTAATAGAACAACACCTTTAAAAAGAGAACAAGTAAAGCGATACCACAGAGAAATGGAGGGTTCCCTCACCTCCACAAGGAAGTCATCAGAATCAGGATCCAAGGTTCCGTCTGCACAGGAAACACAGAAACATAAGATCAATAAAAAACAATCCTAAGTGGAGCACAAATCAGCAGCCACCATGGCTTCTCCAGACTAGTCCAGATAGCAATGGGCTCTAACGGACCAGTTTTTTACACTGGCAGCCAATCACAGTGAAGCACACACAATGAAAAAAGAACAGGCAACATGTGAAGCCAACACCTGGAGGGGATGAACGTGATCTCATTGTGACACCGCCCATGGTGGGACGGTTACTCCAACAGAACAACTCCATAATCAACCTGAACAGTGAAGTTTCTGCTGTGTGAACTCAGACCAGGTGATCTGGAGAGAAGCTGCGCCTGATGGGAGCTCGCCACCAAAGTTCTACCTCACCCACAAGTGCAGGACCTGAACTTCTGTAGGTTTTTGAAGACACACAGGTCAGACCCAGTACAGGTGCACCAGAGCACCAAAGACCTGAGGGTAATCATCAGGTGAGAGGAGAGGTGGTCTTCAACATCCTATAAAAAGTCCAGATGCCTTTATGTGTTAAACTGTGAGCATTAAACTGAGACATTTCTCTGAGAAAAGATGAAAGGAGGTGGAGAAGACATAAAGGAGGGACAAAAACAGAAGGACATTCACACGTGTCACACTTTCATGCACCCTCCTCTAAAAGCTGACGAACAGACAAAACCTGTGCTGTGAACCTTCTGCCTGTCCTCCAGGGACAGAACCCCGACACACGTGAAACACAGGACACATGGGAATGTTCAGGGATGGCTGAGAGGGGGTGGCTCTTACCTGTCACAGGTGAAGTCATGAGATGAGGTTTAACGTTTCAGACGGAGGAAGATGATTCAGAAAAGTCAAACATGAAGAAACAAGATCTTTGAGTTTGGAGACCAAGTTAAACGCGTGATCATCTGCTGTGGTTCTGAGGAGAAGACTGGTTCTAATTCAGCAGTCAGACATGGAGACAGTTTAATGTCTTTATTCAGGGATCATTGGTTCGTTTCTGTTGTCGGAGGATCAAAGAAGTTTACATTTGGTCTTTCACAGAAGAAGAAACACAAAAAATGAACGTTGCTTCCTCGGCTAATTGATTTAGAGTATAGTTCAAGGTTAGACAAATCTTGGTCTGCTAGCTGTTGGCAAACAGGCTACAGAAAAAGGGACAATTTATGATTCCAAGTGAGTGTATTACAAGCTTCCAAGTTGTTTCTGCAAAAGTACAGACCAGTTATACTGTTACAGTAACAACACAAACAAAGATGGCAGTGGCATCTACAACTGTGGCAGAAAGTAAGCTCAAGTAAAAAAATCAGGTTGAAACACAGGATCTCATCAAACAAAGCACACATCAAAGATGGAGAGCAAGTGAGAACCCCCCCCCCCCCAAAAGATGATAACCTAAGCTACCTGGACCTTTTCCTCCAAATCAAAGCAATGCTGCTTTCATTTCTTTAACTCAAGACTCCACCTTCAGTCTGTCTCTTACCCGGGTCATCGATGGGAATGGTGACCATCAGAGGAGCACTTAGACGGCCAAACAGACTGTTGGTGCACACCGCCGCCACCTGGACCACGTAGCTGCTGTTGGCTAACAGGTCGGTGAGTAATGCCCCCTGGTGGATATAGAAGGTATTATATCAGCTCTGATTTAATATAGGAAACCATGGCGACCAGTTCAATTCAGTCAGCTTTATTTCTTCAGTGTCGGACTACAGCTGTCCCACCCTGTACTTCATGTCCCAGATGCTGATGGTGACAAACAGACCATACGGACCATAATCATGAGCATTCATCAGTCACTGATTTGAGAGCTTCAGTCATGTGACTCTCACCACGTCCTGGTCTCCATCAGTCAGGTACACGGACGGTGTGACCTTTTCCCCACTGGCCAGCACGTATCTGACCGAATATTTGTCAATGCCGGCATCGTACACCGCCCGTGGACGTTCCCACGTCACCAGCAGGCTGCTGAGGTTGTGAGGAGTCGCCTGGATGTTCTCCGGCTCTGAACTACACACTGACAGAAGAATACAGATCAACTTTCAGATCTCCATAGCCTGGATCATTTCAGATCCAAGCAGCAGAGACCGAGAAGGTTCTATGGCAGGGGTCGGCAACCCATGGCTCTAGAGCCGCATGCGGCTCTTTAGTGCTGCCCTAGTGGCTCCCTGGAGCTTTTTCAAAAATGTGAAAATGGAAAAACATGGTGTGAATATATTTCTTGTTTTAATAAAATTTTTGTAGGAGGAAAAACATGACAAACATTCTTAAAGATTTACAATGCTGTAAAAATATGTATAATAAATATTTAATTTCAACATCTCATTATAATGGAAGTTAAACTTAAAGCACCATCGTACAGCAGACTAGTCACGTGGTGCGTCATTCTCTCCAGGATGCATTGCAGGGAACATAAACATTTAATCATGAATGCTCTTTATGTATTTGTAGCCTACTTATCATTTGGAAAGTAGATTAATACAGCTAATATAGACACTTACAGCATGTGTTGCCTTTATTATAAGCCATATATAAGGCTTTTAATTTTTTGCGGCTCCAGACAGATTTGTTTTTTGTTTTTTTTGGTCCAATACGGCTCTTTCAACATTTTGAGTTGCCGACCTCTGTTCTATGGTATTGTTGTGTTGTGGGTCCGTCACCGGGATTAAAGACAGTGGGCGGGATTAAAACAGATTAATGATCAGTAACAAGAAATAATCTAACCACCACGAGAGGGCACCATAAACCCAGCATGGCTGGTCTAGTGGTTCCTGCTCTGAGGCCCACATGTTCCTGATGAATGTAGCTGTTCTGACAGGAAGTTGATACACACCTAATGACAGCTAAACTGCTAGTGCTCATATCCAAAATTCTGATGAGGCCCCGAATATACTGGTGGACTTTCATCAAACTGGATCAACTCAGTGATGAGAAACACATTAGAAAAAGTGTTTTAATGTCTGCAACGTTCAGGTAATGGCTGATTTTTTAATATTTGGGGCCTGACAAATGTTGTGGTGGACTTTTAGCTGGAGCTTATGGATTTTTCTGTAAAGATGCTCCAAAATCGGAAGCACTGGTGCTAACTGGATCAGATTCCCGTGACGTGACAATCACACTGCTCTGTGTGACCTGCTGTGACCTTTCTGTGTTTTAGTCTCCTGCTGGTGCTTTTTGTTGTTACCTGGCGTGAGAACCTCCTCACTGCCGGTATAGGAGGAGAACACCTGACCCATGAACTGCTGCTGCTGCTCCCTGTAGTTGTTCTGCAGGTAATCCATCAGCATCACGTATCCAGCCTGCTGCATCGTCATCACCTCACAGAACGTCTCCAGCTGCAAAGGAAAGCAGCATTAACATCACACCAGCACACATCAGATAAAATCTCGAAAGGAAACTGATTCAGTCCAGCATTTGGAGTCTGAACATAAATACTAGGAAAGTTTGAATTCTTCTGAATTCTTGGCCTGCAAAACTAGTCTGGAGGCCTGAGGGGAGGGTTTGAGGGGAGCCAACTCACATCTTTATCAGGAAGTTTGGGGTTTTATGGACATAAAAACATTGAATAACAAACTCTGATGCTAATAGCTAGTCATAGTGAGCTAACAACCACAGCAACATTTAATATGAATGGTTCATGTGTGCAGCAGTAGCCATCTTTAGCTCCAAAAATCAAAGCTCAGCTGTAAATACCTCTTTTTGAAAAACATCTCAGTTGATTTAATGTTCTAATTTGCCATTCATAAATCTTTGATTATTACAGAAACATTTAAATAGAAAAGTGGAACCAGATGGATGGATGGACATTTAAAAATGGTGGCACAGCAATGGTTAGCACTGTCACCTCACAGCTAAAAGGTCAAGGTTAGCCCTGCAGTGAGCTGTCCTGGGTGACCCCGCCTCTCTCCAGATGTACATAATAGATGGATGGACACTTCAAAATAGGTAGAACTTCAGTGGGCTTGCTACTGTCACCTGTCTTTACTGTTCACCCTACTCATTACCTGTGTAGGTGAGTCACCTGTCTGTTATGCAAGGCTTGGTGTCAGCACCACCTCTTTTAAAGGTAAGGTGCAGCTGGAATGTTTGACATGTTGGGATGTGTTTAGGACATTTCTTACCTACATCAGTGTTCCTGTTAAAACTGATGATTCTATGGAACCAGAGTGATTTTAAATGAAATGGTGGAGATTCTCTGTGATCTCACCGCAGTGACAACTGATGATTGTTCATGCGACAGGAAGCTATGTGGACCCTGGTGTCTCCACATCTATATGTCTGTCTGTATGTCTACTTTGCATTCAGCTGGAGATGTACTCAGTTGGGACAGGCTTTATGGTGTTAGCTACCTTACTAGATGTTAGTCAGCTGGGGAAGGTGTTAGCCATCTGTGGAAGGTGTTAGCTAGCTGGGGTAGAAGATAACTCTCTGGGGTAGGTGTTAAATCAAAATCAAATCAAATCAATCTTTATTTATATAGTGTCTTATACAATCAAAATTGTTTCAAGGCGCTTTACAGAAAGGAGAGGGAGAAGGAGAGGGAGGGGGACTAGCTGGGGTTGGTGTTAGCTAGATGGGGTAGGTGTTAGGTAGGTGTTAGCCTTTAGAGACCAGAGTTTATTTGGGCTACTGTCCTGGAAGCTACTGAGTATTTGTGAAACACTTTGACTTGTAATTTTTCAATTTCTCTTTTCTGCATAAAGATGGATGATGCCAAGGTAAAACTGTGGTCTCCAGGTGGTAGACAGTGGTATTTGTGTGCTCCTTATTTTGTGCTGCCAGATTAAATGCTAAATGGACAAGCTAAGTGATGACTTGATGGACAAATATCCACAGAAGCTACCACAAAGTGGGTTAATATCAAGTTGGGCTTTCAGGAGGACTAAAGGAAAATGGTTACCATGGATACTTCATCTTGCCTTTTTGATTGTATGCACAGTTGAGTTCAACAGGTGCTTCAGGTTTAGCTCACCTGTTCATCGGAAATGGCTGCCAGGTTCTTGAAGATGATCCACTCCACAGTCTCGCTGCAGGGGGGCGTGGTCAGAGAACCGTTGTAGACGAAGTATTTCTCTGTGGAGTTTGGCAGGAGCCCTTGCAGTGTGAAGGGTAACACCTGTGCACTCTTACCTGCACAGATAACATTTGGGTCAACAGAAGAAAAAGAAAGACAGAGAAAGGAGGACGCACCGTATCTGCTGACGCCACTGATGCTCTCCATGATGGCAGCGTAGTTGCTGTTTTCCTGGCTGCTGGTCTGCAGACAGAAACCAGAGTGGTCACAGAAGCCCTCCTGGCAGCTCCACCATCAGAGCCAGAGCCCAGGAGAACATCTCACACTTCTAAAGAAACATTCCATCTCTGCTATGTCTGCTCCATAGCGTGGGCGTCAGCCTGAGGCTACAGGAACCTCCTCATCATCCAGGTGAGCTTGTTTATTCCAGAAAACAAAACCAGGAGGGTGAAGACCTTCTGAAGGCAGATGTTCCTGTAGCTTCACCTCAGAAGATTCTGTCTGTTCTGTCTGAAAGTACCAACAGCTTGAGGCCAAACTGCAGTTCAGAGAAGCAACAAGCTGATCCAGGACCAGCAGGCGTGCACTCCTTCAGCTGAGTCTGGTAACTCTCCCGTTCATCCACTCCCAGCATCACATTTACACTCTCTAATTACACAGCATGGTGCGTATGCATGTGCACATACCTCAAACAGCACGGCGAGTGCAACGATCCTGCCCCCGGCTTTGATGCTTTCATCTAACGAGTGGAAGTGATGTGGCTGGTAACAGTAGATCTGCATCTGTGGGAGCAGAGCAGAGGAGTAGAGCCCCTTCACACTCCTTCACACAGCTTCAGAACCCTTCACACCCCTTCACACACCTTTACACACCTTCACACCCGTTCACACACCTTTCCACCCATTCACACTTCTTCAAACAACTTCACACCCCTTCAGACATGAGCAGCAGAATACTGAAGCTTAAATGACATCAGCCTGACCTCCAGTGGGTATTTGACCCCATCCACACTGTGTTCGGAGCCCTCTGTTGAGGCGTTGCAGCGACCCCAGTGGAAGGTGATGCGTCCTACTTTGAACTTTGACCTGAGACTCCCTCCACCGATGTAGAAGTCTCCATCCACGTTGATGGCCACTGACAAGATACAAGGTCAGTTAAGGTCATTAGGGAGGTCATCATTAGGGATGTTTGATACCACTTCTTTCAGTGCGAGTATGAGTCCTCTTTTGTGAGTCCTCACTTTCAAATTCTCACACTCGAGCACTCATTGTCAAGCACTCGATTACTCACCATTACCGACACATCTGTGGACTTTTGTGAATGTATCTCTTTCTACACCCTGAGGTCCTTTACTAAATTCCTACTCTTAAACTAGACTTACAACATAAGCCCATAACCGATCAGGTGAGGAACCAACATGTCTAGTTAAATAACTTATTTATTTATTGTCTATGCTTGTGCTCTGGTTACTGTGTACTTTTTAGCCTTGTGTTTTGTTTTTTCCCAAACTGACTGAGGTGAAATGGTTGCATATCCAGGACCTCTAGAGGTCATTTAAAACTGGTCAGATGTAAGTTCAAAGTTTAATCAGGACAAACCAAAATGAACTGAGAAAAAATGGAAATAACAGCTTAACTGTCACTGAATTACCTTAATATAATTAAATTACCTTTTTGTAATAACGATACTGCACATTCCACATCGCCAATATGTTTGTCTGCATCCGACATATTAAAAATTAAAAACTGTTAGTGTCCTTCACATCGTGATGTCCTTCACTCAAAACATAAATGTCACAAAGATACAATAAATACATTGAAAGCAAGGGGACATGTCTAGTCTGTTTTGGTTGTTTAATGCAAACAACAATCACTTCTCATTGGCTTTATTGTGTTTTTTTTTACATCTGTGCTGACAGAAATACCCAAGTTGTTTAGCTAGCACAACCGTTAGCTAGCAACATTATAAGAAAGCAACATCTTTACTAGCAAACAACATGTGGATGCTGTGAAATGTCATCAGTTAATGAGAGAGATATCTGTAAACTATGCAACTGAAGTCTCTGGAAAAACTTTCAAAACAAGGAACTCCTCTTCATTACACCTGTAGCAACTCTAACAGACTTCTCAAACCTGTGAGCTTTTTGGGACAGGAGAAGTCATGTTTGCTATGTTTGAACATTTTTTTACCTGGTTGCTGGTTCGGGTTAGTGATTACGACTACCCATATTTTTAAAAAGGTCTGGCGTCGGCCCGATACCAATGCCTGGTATCGGCGCTCCCCATCCCTAAACATCAATGTCAAGCTTCGGCCTGCCTTGATTTAACGTTCCTACTGAAATGTTCCTGTTGTGGGATGGTTGTTTTAGGAAGTAGAGGAGGTAAGCTATCTATGGAAATGGAAAGGTTCACCCTGGGAGGTAAAGTGTGCCTCCCCTGTGATCCAGAAGTCCCACGGCTGAATGATTCTGTTTCAATGTTTGCATTGATAATGAGAAGCAAGAATTAAAGCAACTCTTCAGTGATGATTACTGTGCCCTTCTCTTCAGGACCATCGCTTAACTCTACAAGCTCATTTCCCTCCACAGAGGGTAAATATTGACTCAGCTGAATACATCCTGTTGAAATGTTCATGATGAAACATGAATGTGTTCACTCATCATCATCTCTTTTCTTTCTCACTGCGCTCATGAACAGAAAGGTGGAGCAAACATCTGCACCTCGAGGGAGACCAACATTCTCTCCCAAAACCCTGTCTAACATTTAACAAAGAGCCTGAAAGTTCTGGTTCCAGAGTTGAGAGCATGTGTTCTTACCAGTCTTCCCATCGTTCTTGATGGTGGTCTGGGCAGTGGTGGGTTTCTCCCAGCCCTCAAAGCTCAGCTCCCGGTAGTGCAGCTTCACCTGAGCCAGGTTCTCCTCGATGTTGATAGGAGACTGTCTGGCGTTGCTGCAGGATGGAAACTTCTTGGCCCAGTTGTTTTGATTTAAAGTCCCTTAAAGAGCACAGAGCCAAAGTTCATGTACTCTCAAAACATCTGGAAGCATCACTCTATTTTTATCTGCTTGGTTTCTCAAACTGGCTCGTCACACTGTTGGCACACATTGGCACAGAAATGATTGTGGTGGTGCTTCAGGTTCTGTTGAGCTGGATTATTTCCGAAATACGTGTTTGGAACATGTCACTGTTGGGCTAAGGAGACTCCAGAAGTACAACTGACATCAGAGCTTTTTTTTTTGCATTTCCAAAGTACATTTGTACACCTATGTGAGTTTTACTTCGTGCATAACTTCCTCCGCTTCTTGTCACCTTTTTTGTTTTTTGCATATGCTGTGAACGCACATGATGGTGATTCAACATGCTAAATCAAGCGGGTGAAGTGTATCACTTACTTATAGCTCTAGATATAGCTCTTAGCATCCAGCTAATCAGCTGAAACCCTCAGTGATGATGTTTTAGTTTTCACCTGTGGGAAACTGTTCTGGTGTTCCCTGTCAACGTGGTACTCACCAGTATATGACCAGTCTATATCCTCAGAGAACTTCCGCTGAATCCTGTATGAATATCCTTCAGCTGCACAACAGAAAAAAACATTTTTTGGAAAAAAAAGTGGCTCACAAATCCAGATATACTACATGATCTCTAGCAGAAGGACAATTGAGTCCACCCAGAGACACCAACATCTGCTCCGAGTTCATCAGGATCAATCGGCTGCCCAACAATTCCTCATTAAAAGTTCACCTGCATTTGTGTCTCTCATTTCTTTCATGTCTCAAAAGATTTCACAGGTTTGATGACCTTATAAGTCTCATTGTGTTGGCAGTAAATGACCCCCTCCTGTACTCAGAATGAACGTGGTCCTATCTGCAATTACAAGATTGGGAAACCCGGGAGCATCTCCTGAGTTGAGAAGAGCTTCTCAGGCAGCCTCCAGAAAAAGATTTTCTTCTGGCAGAAGTCTGAGCCTCAGCCCAGGAGGAACACTCTGAGGGGGTCTGCCGTCAGACCAGATTGGCACCAAATTGTGACAAATTCCAATATTTTGGCTTTTGAAGTAAACGGAAATATTTCAGAGGTGTTAGTCAGTCCACATACATTAGAAGAACATTTGTACAAATCAAATCAAATCAATCTTTATTTATATAGCGTCTTTTACAATCAAAATTGTTTCAAGGAGCTTTCCAGAATCCCAGGGCCTGACCCCCAACAAGCAACAGTGGGAAGGAAAAAATCCCCTTTAACAGAAGAAGAGCAGGACCAGGCTCATGTAGGGGGACCCTACTGCTGATGGCCGGCTGGGTAAAGAGAGGAGAGGGGGGAGGACAGGTAGGTGATAGAGGAGAGGGGGGAGGACAGGTAGATGATAGAATGGAGAGGACAGGAGAGGAGAGGAGAAGCACAGAGCACAGAAACACATACAAAAATACACTATTTATGCAAGCCGCCAGCCGAGTGGGTCAGCGGGGCCGGAGATTATCACGCAGGTCCGAAGGCGGCGATACCTGTAGATGAATACAGAAAGGGGGGGGGGGGGGGAGCAGAAAAACTACACAAGAATCAGCATAACTAGTCTACTTGATGAGGAGGAGAGGAGAGGAGAGGAGAGGAGAGGAGAGGAGAGGAGAGGAGAGGAGAGGAGAGGAGAGGAGAGGAAACCATGGAAACCAGTGGGGTGACAGAGGTGATCATGTTTCTGGACCCCGGCAGCCTCGGCCTATAACAGCATAGCTAAGATGTTAACCTAATGATTAGACGACCCCCTAAGTATGATAGTTTGTCTGTCTATGATAGTAACTGGAACTGCAGAATTAGTAACAATAAGCTTTTTCAAAGAGGTTAGTTTTAAGTCTGATCTTAAAAGTAGAGATGGAGTCAGCCTGCCGTACCTGGACAGGGAGCTGGTTCCATAGTAGGGGGGCCTGGTGGCTAAATGCTCGGCCCCCCATTCTACTCCTAGAGACTCTGGGAACCACAAGTAGACCAGCATTCTGAGAGCGTAGCCATCTATTGGGCTGGTAAGGTGTCACTAGCTCCTCCAGGTAGGATGGAGCTAGGCCTCTGAGGACCTTGTAGGTCAAAAGAAGGGTTTTAAAAATTATTCTAAATTTAATGGGCAGCCAATGAATAGACGCCAGTACGGGAGTTATACTTTTGTCAATACCTGTCAGAACTCTGGCTGCAGCATTTTGGATCAACTGGAGGCTTCTTAAAGAGTTGTTTGGACACCCTGATAATAAAGAATTACAATAGTCCAGCCTGGAAGTAACAAATGCATGGACTAACTTTTCAGCATCAGTAGTTTCAGTAGTTTCCTGATCTTTGTGATGTTCCTCAGATGAAACACTTCTAGAGACTGTTTTAATGTGTGAGTTCAAGGAGAGATTTTGGTCAAAAGTTACTCACAGATTCCTCACAGAGAGACTAGATGTTAATGAGATACCATCTAGAGTGATCATGTGATCTAATCTATCCCTAAGAGGTTCAGGACCAAACACCGTGACCTCAGTTTTTCCTGAGTTAAGGAGGAGGAAATTTGAAGACATCCAGGACTTTATGTCTTTAAGATAGGTCTGAAGCTTCACTAACTTCTCTGTCTTCTCTGGTTTGATAGATTGCTGCCACTCCCCCTCCTAGACCAGTAACACGAGGAATATGATAATTAAGATGGGTAGGAGGTGTAGATTCATTTAAGCTAACATACTCCTCCTCCTGAAGCCAGGTCTCAGTAAGACAAAATAAATCAATGTGATGATCCGCTATCAGGTCGTGCACTAACAGGGATTTACACAAAAGAGATCTAATATTTAACAGTCCACACTTAATTGTGATATTAGTTTCTCCAACTTGTGCTTTGGTATTAATTTTAATAAGATTATGGTGATTGACCGCACCCCTGCTCTGTGCTTGGTGAACTTTTAACCATGGAACACAGACTACCTCTAAAGTGTTAAATATGTTATTGTTGGTGGATTAGGGTTCTATGGAAGCAGCACAGAGGTGTGTAAGACTACAACTCTGCATCCTGGTCTGGACCTTGGATTGTCAGGTCACTTTGGGTCTAATAAAATTAGCCAAGTTACTAGAAATGAGAGAGGCACCATCCCGTGTGGGATGGACACCGTCTCTCCTGATCAGACCAGGTTTTCCTCAAAAAGTGCTCCAATTGTCTACAAAGGCCACCTGGTTTTCAGGGCACCACCGTGACAGCCAGCGAGAAAGCAACGACATGCGACTAAACATTTCATCGCTGGCCAGATTGGGGAGGGGACCAGAGAATGCTACGGAGTCTGACATCGTTTTTGCGCAGTTGCACACCGACTCTATGTTAATTTTGGTGACCTCTGACTGACGAAGCCGGGTGTCGTTTGCTCCGACATGAATAATAACTTTACCAAATTTACGTTTACTTCTCGCCAGGAGCTTTAGAGTGGCTTCTATGTCGCCCGCTCTGGCCCCTGGAATGCACTTAACTATGGTAGCTGGAGTCGGCTTCACGTAGCGCAAAACAAGAGTTGCCAATTACTAGGGTCGGTTTCTCAGCGGGTGTGTCGCCGAGTGGGGAAAAACGATTAGCCACGTGGTGGTGGTGGTGCACCGTGGGCCTTTGGTTTGGGCTACGCTTCCTGGGACCGCTAGCTGTATCTAAGCAGCTCCGCAGCAGCTAGCAAATATGAGAAACTGTGATGAGCAGCTTCTTTTCTGACTTTTTAATAGTGATGGTTGCTGTTGGTGGTGCTGCTGTAAATGTAGAAGTAATCAGCGTTGCTCGGTGACCCTCTAAAACATACAGGCATCCATCATGTTGCCTTGGCTTTGACAGAAAAGGCACAGTGAATCATGGATTTGCTTTGCCCTCTACAGTTTCAGCAGGAAGTTTCACAGAGAACCAGACATCGGTCCACTGATGCGTAAATGCCGAGGCCCATTTGTATAGACAAGGTGTTCACGTTGCTACGTAAAACCATAACGACTCCACAATAAACTTTGGATCTTGGATGACCTCCAAACCTGCCACAGGTAATGACTTGCCAGTTTAAAGGTCCATTTGTTCATTTTGCCCTGTTGGGACTAAACCTAAAAACTCGATAAAGACTCAAATTAAATGACGTTAGTAGCCAGTGAGGGTGAGATCATATACAGTACATGAGCACTAATTTACTGCACCTTTACATCTGAGCTGCAACATAACGACCAAAAGGGTCCTGCAGGAGCTTCTGTTTGGAGAAACAAGATGGCAGCAGACCACGCCAACATACAAGTCTTCTGTTGACCACACAGCTAGTGCTAATGCATGTCAATGCTGTTAGCTGAAGAACATTCATCTCCATCACATACCTTTAATAAAGACCTGCAACCTCAAACTCAGCATGAGGGACAATGGGAATAAGAAACACAAGTAGAGACTCATAGTGGGATGCCTGAATGAGGACTCCTCAAAGAATTAAGTGTCACTCTGTTGTCAGCAGACTTTTATTCCAGACCTTACTGGTCTCATTTCCCGTTGACAGCATCATGAGTGCAATCAGTGTCATTAGCAAAGGCTTTGAGGGGACATTGGACTATTCTGAGAAATGACCCAGTTTAAAAAAGCAGCGGGGACGATGGGGGGACGGGGGAGGGCGCACTGAGGAAATTATGGATTTGTCCTTCAATGCCATTGACACATTTCTGCTGGCGGCTGTTTCCTACTCGTCATTGTTTGACACCATTTTCCCATCAACCATCAGAATCTGTTGAAACTACAGCAGGACAGACATCAAGAGTCTGAACCCACTTTAAAAGTCCAGTCCTGGTGGTCCAGAGGTCACATCACCTGACCACAGCAGAAACATCTGTCTTGACCAGGGTGTGCATTAGCATTAGCGTATGTGTTTGTGTTTGTGTGTGTGTGTGGGGGTGGGGGGGTGGGGGGGGGGGGGGGGGGGTGTCACAGTAGGTGAAGGTAAAAGGGTGACTGAGGAATTTAAGCTGGTTCTGATCCAGATAAGAGGATAAGTCTCATGTCTGAGATAGAGGTGTTGTGTAAAACCTTCAGCATATAAGAGGAGGAGGAGGGGGAAGAGTTGATGGAAGACAAGAGGAGGAGGGTGGGAAAGAGTTGGGGAGAACGAGGGGAAGAAGGGGGGGAGTTAGGGAGGACAAGAGGAGGGCAGGGAGGAGTTGGGGAGGATGAGACGAAGATGAACAGTTGGGGGAGGAAAAGAGGAGGAGAGGAAGAGGAGGAGTTGGGGGATGAGAGGAGGGGGAGTAGTTGGGGGATGAGTGGAGAAGGAGGGGAAGGAGTTGGGGGAGGATGAGAGGAGGAGGATTTGGGGGAGGACAAGAGGTAGAAGAGAAGTTGGGGAGGATGAGGTGGAGGAGGAGTAAGAAGAGGCAGAAGACCAGACGGATACCAGCAGAGACACAATGGCTGCCTTGGGGGGCAACAGGGTGAAAGGAGAAAAAAGGAGAGATTAAGAATTAAGAAAAGAACACCAGCATAAGAGAGAAAACAGTGTTTTCAGGTCAGATCCAAAAGACTCCAGAATGTGTCTGGATACACACTCACAGAAGCCCCCCTTTCCACGTCTGTGTGGTCACAACCACATTAGCCCCGCCCCAATGGACCCCCTCCTCCCGTCTGCTCCCACACATCTTTCTTTCTCACAGTTGTTCTCCTTCCTTGTGTTACTAAACAAACTCTGACAGCATAATTCAGTGGGGCCGGGCTGGACCGGGCAAGGCCAGGCTGGGCCGGGTCAGGTCGTGTTCACCAAACATTGTTGAGCCTAATACCTGCTAATCTGTTAGAGGAACACCACAGAGACTGTGAGGAGCTGCAGCCTCTTTCGACATGCTTAAAAAAGAAGATAGACACTCTTGAGAGTCAAGGTTAGCAAAGACCACTGGTACCAGAGTGGCTACCTGGTGTAAGAGAAGAGAACAGAGGAGAGGGAGGTGGTTGATACTGAGGGGAACAAGCTAAGCTAATGCTAATAGCTAGAATAGAAAGAGCTCATCTTTAGCATCATCTTAGCTATGCTGCTGACCCAGACACAAAGTTGCTGACCTGCTGACCTTTGACCCCTCTGACAAGCTCCGTTTTAGTTCTGCACATTCAGTTTAACTAATGTATCTGCTTGTATGGCCGATGTCTCTGTCCTTCTGTCCATCAGCAGGAGGGTTCCCCCATCAGCCTCGTCCTGCCCAAGATTTCTTCCTGTTAGAAGCAGTTTAGCTGCCACTGTAGCTATTCAGACTCTGGGTTTCTACAGAATCCAGACTGTGAACTCTAAATGGATGAAACAAAAATGGAACTAATCTGCCTTTCCTTGACAACCGTTCTAAAAGTTGAAAAGTTCAAGTTGAAAAGGAGGCAAGAATGTTGGAGCTGATAAAGTCTTTAGTCATCGAAAGTGCCAAAAGTACTGATGAGATGAAGTATTCATGCACCAGAAGGTTCTCCATCATCCATTATTACAATAATAATTACAGAAGAAAATGAAGAGCAGGAAAGTTCTGTGTTCGCTCCAATCACGAAGAAAGAAGATCAGTACAGCAATTGAGCGCTGCTGACTGGAAGCAACGTTGGTCTGCAGATTAGAACGCAAAATGTGGCGGCCTGAACGAGCCCGCCTGACCACCGTGTCCAAAAGGCTCTTTTCTTGCGTGACAGCTGCGCTTTGGATCTGATCTATGACACCTCGCTCCCATTTTCACCTGCCATCCCACAGACCCTTATCATCAACTCTTCATCACCATAGAGACCCAATTTAGGCTCTTTTGCAAGAATTTGTGCGCGCCAACATTTCCAAGGACGCAGCTGTTGTTACGCAGCGCAAAGTCGGTGTGGTTCTCCAACAAAGGCAGTTCTGCGGCTCCAGGAGTCGAAGCGCAAACGGAAAAATGGAGAAGCACAGAACGAGCCTGTCGGCGTCCTGAGCACAGACCAGCGTCTTACCTTGTTGGCAGAGGAAGGTGAAGAGCGCAGCCAGCAGCAGCAGCAGCCCGCCTGCCAGCTCCATGTCGGGGATCAAAAGCTAAAGTGATGAGTCGGGGGTTCGGGGCCAGGTCCCGGGGTTCCGCAGTCCTCACAGCTTCATGCTGCTTCGCTCCTGCCTGACGCTGTTTTGAGATGTTGCTGAAGCCGGGTGTGTACAACTGATCCCTGCTCCGCTCTGCTCCACCCCAACCAACAGACTGGAGTAGTGCGCCACCCACAGTCCGCAGACACGCCAGCCTCCTCCACCCGGCAGCAGCCCCGGAAAAGCCCCGGTAAAGAGTCAGTAAACTCACTTACGGACTACCTTTCAAGATAAAACATCCAAAACAGCAAACAGAGTCCAGCACACAGAATAATGACTTCTCACTCACATCCAGGGTGGAATCAAAGAGCAGAAGCTTCAAAGTTCTGAATATCACAAAGAGCAGAAGCTCCAAAGTTCCGAATATCACAATCTTGTGGAATAAAGATAAAAACAGGTGACATCACTTAACGGCTGACCTGTTGCACTGCTGACCCTAACCCTGATTTAGCAGATCACCTGATGAAAGGAAAGGAAAATAGAGGGAGAGTGTATGTGTGTGTGTGTGTCTCTGTGTGTGAGTGTGTGTCTGTGTGTGTGTGTGTGTGTGTGTGTGTGTGTGTGTGTGTGTGTGTGTGTGTTGAAGTATTTTTCATCTGTTTTCAAATTAATTTCTTCCTTTGTTTATTTCTCTGTTTTCTGTCTGTCCCAGTCAAACCTTTTACCATATTGGTGTAATGGGGAGTCCTTCTATAGATCTGGCCACCTGAAGGTCCGATTCCCTGGATCCTCCTGAAGGTTTGGCGATTGGCTCAGAGGTTCTAACGTGACAATAAACGACCACACCAGTCCGGCCTTTATGGCTCTGAATACATTTGCATAATTTACTCTGGATTATCGTTAATTTATGCAGAAAAAGCTTCTGCTGTGCTTGAAAGGAGGCTAATAAAATTAGCCGTACTCCCACAGAGCCATTCAAGCATGTTTCTGAGGAGTTGGTGGAGAATTTTTTCACCATCATTTTCCCTCCAGGATCGTCTGGAAACAACCCAACAGTAAGACGAAACGCCATCATTTCCAAAGCTAAGAAAGTTTTATCATTTCCACTGTGCTATTTTTATGAATTTCTAGTAAACTGAAGAAGGGGCTAACCACCTAGCGTAGCACACATCAGCGCCACTGATGGCCATTTTCACTTCTAAAATGTCTAGATGACAAATATAAGTAATGTAAGTTTTTGCACACTGAAAAGCCAATGGTGATCCTGTGAATGGAGGGGAACCATTGAGAGCGCTGAAGGTGGCTAGTGGTCACACATTTAAGGCTATGTTTGTGTTTTCTAGGTAAATTGAGACTACAGATGAAGGAACTTCCTGTTTGGTCATTCACACTCCAGCAACAGGACTGATCCACTCATGTTACCTGAACAACTAACCCTCCCTAAGGGAACCTTTTTTTGGGGACAGCAGGTGTCTCAGCATTGTTCCCATTGTTCAGGAATGCAGGCCAATAGTCAGATGGTCTTTGTCATAAATGTCCTGTCCTCACGTCCTTCATCCTTCTGTCCACCATTGACCAGTGTTGGCATCAGAAGTCCACTCGGAGTTATGATGGAACATTTGAGGTCTCAACCAACATCCTCACAAACTGACTAGTTAACTGGCTGTTCACCAGTCTCATCACCTGAGTGGTGAAGTGACTGTTATTGACTGCTAACTGACTGTTTTCCTGGCTGGTCAACTAATTGGTTACTGAACCGAATGGTTAACTGAATGGTCTTTTAACTGAGTTGTTACCTACTGTTTTGCTGTCTGGTCATTTTCCTGGCTGGTGAACTGTCTGGTTAGTGACTGGTTAACTGGCTTGTTACTGATTGTTTTCTTTGCTGGCCTACTGACTGGTTAACTGGCTGATTAACAGGCTGGCTACTGATTGTTTTCCTTGCTGCCCTACTGACTGGTTTAAATGATTAACGGGGTGGTTAGGGAGTGTTTTCGAGGCTGGTTCATGACTGGGTACCTACTGTTTTCCTTGCTGGCCAACTGACTGATTACTGACTGGTTAATTGGCTTAATTAATTGGATGGTTAACTGACTGATTACTGATCATTTACCTGTCTGGTTTACTGACTGGCAACTGACCGTTTTCCTGACTGGTCACCTGACAAGTTGCTGACTGAATAATGCGGTCCCTCCATGTTTCACAGGGTTTTGTATGTATTCTATATGATCTATGCCTATTCTCTCCTCTCCTCTCCTCTCCTCTCCTCTCCTCTCCTCTCCTCTCCTCTCCTCTCCTCTCCTCTCCTCTCCTCTCCTCTCCTCTCTATTCTATTCTCTACCTGTCCTCCTCCCTTCTCCTCCTCCTCTCTACCCAGCCGGCCATCAGCAGGAGGGTCCCCCTACATGATCCGATTGTGAATGACTATAGTTTGCTGTGATGTTGACGACTGTTTCTGTGTGTCTGTATGCAGAGCATCAGGCCAACCCCCCCCAACCCCCAGCCAACACATGGATTGAGGTAATGAGGTCATGACACACATGACAGACTGGTTGTCATTAACACCCCCACTGTAACTGCCTGATCTTCTGCTTTCATGCTGAGGTGGAAAATTCCACTCACTCTGCCATGCCCCTCTTCCACACCCATCTGATTTGGCTTCACCATTTTCACCTGTTGCTTCTGCCTAGGGTGTATTTAGGCCACAGCAGTGCAGTTCTGCTTTGCCAGAGTGTTATCGTTCCATGCTGGACTCTACAGCACTTTCTTTGGTTGGACTTACTGGGTTTTGACCGTGCCCGCCTGGGACTTTTCTTCTGCAGCAAGCCTCTTCGCCTGTCTGTCCTCCCGACTCCAGTTCATAACACAGTTCAGTTCACATGGTGCCACCTGAGCATCAGGATTTCTGCCAAGTCTTCAGTAAAGCCATGGCTACATCTCTGCCCCCTCACCGCCCATATCATTGCGCCATTGACTTCTGCCGGGCACCGCACCCTCCCAGGACGCCCTGTACACTTTGTCGGAACCTGAGCCGAAGGCCATGGACACCTATATAAATGATTCACTGGCTGCGGGTCTCATCCGTCTCTCTTTCTCCCCTGCAGGGGCCAGGTTTTTCTGGCCCCTGCAGGACATTGAGACCCTGTATTGACTACCGTGGTCTTAACAGCATTACCATTAAGAATTGGTACCCCCTTCCACTGATTTTGTCTCCTTTTGAACTGCTCTAGGAATCCACTATTTTCACAAAATTAGACCTACGCAATGCCTACCATCTTGTCCGCATTAGAGAGGGGGACAAGTGGAAGACAGCCTTCAACACACCCACAGAACACTACAAGTACCTCGTCATGCTGTTTGGCCTCACAATGCCCCAGCTATCTTTCAAGCCCTAATGAATGACATTTTGTGGGACATGCTCAATAGATGTGTGTTTGTCTATCTGGATGACATTCTGATCGACATTATGATATCCTCTAAAACCCGGGAGGACCACACCCACCATGTTCAATTGGTACTCCAGCGTCTGCAGGAGAACTCATTATATGTTAAGGCCTAGAAGTGCAAATTTCACGCCTCCTCAGTTGCCTTCCTGGGATACGTGGTGGCAAAAAGACACCTCCAGATGGACCCAGCAAAGGTGTCTGCTGTTAATGTGTTAGACAGTGCCAGAGAATTGGAAGCAGCTGCAGCACTTTCTCAGCTTTGCCAATTTCTACTGTTTCATTTGGAACTATAGCACTGTGGCAGCTTCTCTTACCAAACTAACCTCCTCTAAAGTGCCCTTTCGATGGACTCCTACGGCAGAGAAGGCCTTCCAGGCTCTCAAGGCCCGCTTCATGTCCGCGCCCATCCTCCAGGTGCCTGACCATACACGTCAGTTTGATGTTGAGGTGGACGCCTTGGATGTAGGGGTAGGAGCTGTCTTGTCCCAGCGGTCTTCCACTGACCAGAAACTCCACCCATGTGCTTTCTTCTCTCAGTTCCTGTCCCCTGCGGAGAGGAATTACGACATTGTGACATCACATTATGACATCACCCTCTCCCACTGCCCAGGATCCTGCAATACCAAACCCGATGCCTTGTTCCGGCAGTTCCAGAATGAGGAGACAAACACTGGGTCTGAGGTGAAGAGAGCCACTGAAGGTCAACCAAGTCCGAGTGCCTGTCCCCTGAACTGTCTGCTCGTTCCGTACCCTTATGGGCAGGGGTGTTACAGTGGTTTCACTCCTCTAAACTTACCTGCCATCCTGAAACTCTATGCACCCAACAGGCCATTCATCAACATTTCTGGTGGCCCACAGTGAGGGAAGACACCCAGGAGTGGCTCTGAGCTGGACACTTTGCTGAGTTTGGCCGCATTATCCGACCCTAAGGTGGTTCTATTTTTTTCCTTTCGGTGGCTCCACTTCCTCTGCCCTGGACCTGCTTTTGGGTCGTAACTGGAGGGGGTGGGGGGTGGGGGGGGGGGGGGGGGTACCTGTCACTGCCTGCTCTTCTGCTCTTGTGCTGAAGTGGAAAATTCCACTCACTCTGCCTTCTACACCCATCTGATTTGGCTTCAGCATTTTTACCTGTTGTTTCTGCCTAAACTGTATTTAATCCACAGCAGTGCAGTTCTGCTTTGCCAGATTGTTATCACTCCATGCCTGACTCTCCAGCACTTTGTTTGATTGGACTTAATGGATTTGACCCTGCCTGTCTTGGACTTTTATTCTACATCTCTGCCCTGGTAAATCTGACAACCTTCTGTCCCTGATTAAGAGTTTTGCCGTGTGTTTATTTGGACCGTTGCCCACCTGTGGCTGTGCTGTGTTTTCCGCATTCCATGGAGGCCCGTGATTACTTCTGTGCTGTTACCTGCAAGTATTTAATAAAGCCACTTATTAAAACTGTCCCAACACCACTCTCGAGTCATCCACAATACACACACGGACCCACATGGAAGTCAGAGGTCAGGCTCTAGGATTAGGAAACGGCAGACGTATTACTCAACTACTTTCTTAGTTTTTAGGAGGTTTCGGAAGGGTTTGGTTGAGCTGATTCACCACCATTCTGCTATAGTTGTTGTTGTTGTCCAGGGTTTTGGGTTGTGTGTCTGTTTTTTCCTGCAGGGGGCGTGGAGGAGCCGATATTGGCAACAGCTGGCGCTGCAGGCAGGCGCACCTGTCGGCAATCGCCATCAGGCCACCTATTTAAGGAGGGAGCGCCTGTCTACCAGGGTTGGAGAGATTTGGTGGTTTCCCCTGCTTGTTCGAGGTCTCCATGCTGCCCTGCTGGACTAGAGAATGCGCAAGACTTGACCCCTGTGTTGGCTCTGCGCTGGAGCTTGCTGTGCACCCCAGAAGACTGGACCAGTGCTTCCCTGCAGTCCAGGGGGATTGCCAGTTGAATTTGCTAAATAAAGACTTGTTGTTGGACTTTTTATAGCTGCTTTCGGGTCCTTTAAAAACCCAACCTTTACCATAGTCCTTTAGAACATGTACAAGGAGCAACAAACGGACTGAAGGATGACCTCATCTCACCGGTGTGTTGATGCAGCCCCATAAGGCTCTGCCAAAGGCTGCTGGTTTACAGGCTGATGAAGTCAGTGAAAGATAATCATTTTAAATGAAGCAAGTTTATAGGTGGTACATCAAAACTGAACAAGACACAGTGTTTCAGCCTCGAACCTGTTGTTGTTCAGGCTGATCAGCAGCACTAATGGACAACATTGGTGTTGTTGTTGGGCAGATGTCCGGACCAGAACATGAACGCTGGGCCGATGGGAACGGTGGCTGTCCCCTCTCTCTACTCCGCTCTTGAAGGTGCCACTCTGGGTCAAAGCCTGCTGGTTGTTGGCACAGATTAATTGTTATTATGCTTGTTTTGGTGGTTTCCACTGAAGGAGGCTCCAGCCAACAGCATGTCTGCTTGGCTTTTATCTTCTGAGAGCAGCAGCACTCACAGGCCTCTCCAATGACAACAAGTTCCTTTTAGGGAGAGAAGAGCCTTCACATGTGTTCTATTAGAATCACTCACACACAATGGAAAAAGACCTTCTATTCTGGGACACACGGCATCCCGGCTCAGCCAAGTAAAGTGGCAGGAATGTGTTGACACCCTCAATGCTCACTTCACCTTTGGCATCTCTGTGTCCTCCAAGACTCTCCTGCTGCACTAATGAGCTCTGCATTCACACGCTCCTTCACTCTGCTGCCACCACAGCACAGGTGAAACACACCAACACACGCTGACACAGTGGTTGAAAGACAAGCAGAGCAGGAGAAGACGGTCCAGGTTTTGGTCTCCTGGGATGGGCTGTGACCCACCGGTCACTGTGACAACACAGAACAGCGGCAGGCTTGAGTCGAGCACATTGCGGCTCTTCTCAGATGATCCCAACAGGTCCCAGTCAGATACAAAATAAACTTCCAGGTTGTGCCGCTGGTCTCCACAGCCCTGAAGGGTTTCAGTCCAGAAAACCTGAAAGACATGCGACAGAGCAGAGCTGTAGACCAGGAGAGCTGTAGGAGTCTGCTGAAGCCAAAATCCAAACTATAAGGCAAAGGTCTTCATGAGGACAGAGAAAAGGATTTCCCGTTCTTATCATTTGACAGGGTAAATAAATCAAGAGTCTGGCTTCAAGAAGAGTCAAACATGGGTTTTTCTACAAAGCAGCAATGATAATTACAATTGATTTGTGTTCTGAGGTTGCTGTGCCTCTCCTGATGGGTGTTTCTGCGCTAATGAGATGATGGTGACACGAGCTCAACAACGGTGAAGACACAAACACTGCTTCTCCTACCTCAGGGTACCGAGGTAGGAGAGGCAGCTTCCAGTCCAGGTGACAGACAGCAGGACTCCTGTTTGTCTAAAAGGTTTTAGTGGGAGACCTTTTCAGATTTTCTCCGGACACTCACTCATTCTTCAGAGCTGCTGAATCTCTGATGAAGGAATTTCTCCCAGCATAACCATTTTTCAAAACACTTTGGGCTTGTTGGAAATAAACCTCCCTGGAGCCCAGGAGGTGATGGCTTGTGACTGGAAGGACAAGGGAACCACCTGATAGCGTTGCCAGCCAGCCGACATTCACCTCAGTGCCTGCAGAGAGCTGCTTTATGCCTGCTGGCCACCAGTGGAGGAGATAGGAAAAAAGGCCTTACAGAAAAAGAATCTCCGAAGTGCAACTCCAGGCTTTAACTCTGCGTGTCCTAGCAACATGCTCTGGGTGAAGAAACCAGGTTTTGCAGATCTGCTCTGTTTTCATGTTCTCATTCAAACAGCAAAGTTTGGGTTGAACACCAGGATCAGGTTCTTCTTGTTCATCCAGCTGCAGCGTTTGCAGAATCATTAGCATGTTTACAGTCAGCTCACTTTCACAGCCGTTGAATCTAAAAGTTCTGCACTTCGCCATTCTGAACCCCCCAAGACAAAAGCGTGAATGCATAATTAATATAGTGAAGCTGTGTTTTTAATTGTTGCTGCTCTTCAAAGTTGCCCAGCAGCATTGTGTCTGAGTTCAGGCCGGCTGCTTCCGATGGCAGAGCTTCATTCAGCTCTTTTTACAGGCTGGGCCGCTGCTGAAGCACCAGCAGACAAGCTCGCCTCTTTTCTCAGGGTGTCTGCCTGCACAATAGACTTCCTTAGACTCAACACAAAAGAGGCTGCTGCATGAAAAAACAGCCAATTCAATAGCATTCCTCTCCACAATACACTCTGAGAAGAAGTGCTTCCCTCGGTGCTGGGAATTGTATCTGGGCTGTTGACCAGGAAAGAATACGTTCCTGCGTCAAGAGGTAAATGAAGGAGAAGTGAGAGTTATACTCTTGTAACAGCTCCGTGAGTGCACCAATGTGCTCCTGGAAGAGCTACCTTTAATGTGCTAACATGCAACAGTCACCAGTAAAAAAAAGAAGCTCGTTGGAACCTTCACAATCAGGATATTACTGGTCTCACATGCATTGGCGTTAGTCTTCAGGTACCTCCAGACTCAGCTAAGTGCCAGAGCCCAACAGTAGTTTGGTTGAGTGTCAGAGTTCATGAGCACTGTGTCAGTGCATCATCCAACATCCACCAGTGGCCTCTGGAGCCACCCAGGAGCCTATCATCACCTGATGTCTTCAGCTGACACCTCCTGAGCTCCTCTGAAGACACTGATTCTTGTGTTGACATGGTGAAACTCGAGAGTCTATCCAGAGTCTCCAGAAGGTCACAGGGACAAGAAACGTTGTGCATGGCCAACCAGGAGCTCTGACAAAGTTGTGGACGTGCCAACAGATGAATGGACAGGCGGGACAGGTGGACATTTTTTCACATGTTCTGTTTGTGGCGGATGTTGGTCCGACTCCACCATCGTTGTACTCACACTGGCAACCAGTTGAAACTGCTTGGAGAGAGTCGGGTGAACATCCCCATCACCCACAGCCTAATCCTCCAACCCTATACAGCAGGCCAGTTTCCAGGCCAGAGCGCCCCACGCAGCCCCCTTTTCTTTTCTCTCATCACTCTGCAGTAGAAGAAAGCCAGAGCTTTTGTAAGCATCCATAGTGTCACTCAGACACAAGACCTGAGGCTGCCAGTCTTCAAATGGACACTCTTGTTGGGTCTTTCATAGCTCTTGCTTTGCTCATGTCAACTCTAGGACAGAGGGAAAAACACATGAAAAGGCTCCAGATGGGACAGGAAGACTGGCTCTTCAGGGCCCACAATGACCTTCAGCCACTGTTCCTCTCTAGAGGAGTGGTGGGGAGTGTTTGCTTCATGTTTTTATTGAATTTGACTGTCGGCAGGTCTACGGGGCCAAATCAAGCTTATTGTGTATATGTGGTAAAAGGGTCCTCCTGGGTTCAAAAGACAAGTAAAATACAGGAAAGTGAGGAGAGATAAGTGAGGTCAAAAAACCTGGGTGAAAGGCAAACAGCAGCTATTCTGAACCTTCACATGATGCAGCTTTAAATGGACCAACGGGACTAAATCAAATAGTTGTGCCCCATCTCAGAGCTGAAAGACTCTAAGGTTTTTTTCTGATGTAGATCAGAGTTTCACTGCAGAATAAAAAAGCCAATTGTTGGAAATTACGCGATTCAGAAACCTCTCTGCTCCCAGGAAGCCACAGGAAATAAAGCAGGTGTAACGAGCAGAGAAGCGTGTGCACCAGGGATGGAAGTAATCAGTCTTTATTCTCACAGAACTGTGACATGAATGAATATGGACACACTTGATGTCTTGTTCCACATTTTCAATAAATGTTTGCTGAACAATCCTAAGAACATTCTGTACAGTTAAAGCTGTTCCAACATTACAGACGGAGGTTGAAGATGACAGCCAATGGAGGGTCTACAGGCGCCCCCAAGTGGCGGTCCGTCAGAAACAAACTGGCTTCACAGGTTTGTTGAAAAAGTGGTGGATGAGCAGAGCTGCAGCCTGACCTACAATGGGCTCCAGTTGAGAAGGAGCAGCGTTGCAGAGCTGCTGGAGGCTGGAGAAGTGCTTCAACAGAGCTAGGGCCTTGACACGGCCTACCCCGGGGACCTGCAGGACCACACTCAAGACCAGTGGGTCCAACAGCTGAAATGAAGTTCGTCTCCTGAACGTGTTGTCCCTATCGTCCATGTGCACCTGGAAACCAGAAGACAACGCTGCGAGACTATAAAGAATTTTGATTGATTAAAGCACATTTAATGTGATGGATCTGGCACCTCTGAGAGAATTCAGGAATGTCCATCTATAACATCCTGATGTTTCCCTGTGAGTGGTTGTTTGAGATATCATTAATCCTGTGAGTTACAGTAAGCAAAGAGATCAGCATCACAGTTTTTCCCCAACTTAATGTTTCTGTTGAACTTCCAACAGCAGGAAAGCAGCAAGGACCACTGCTGCAAGAGGGACCTTTTCAAAAGACACATATTTTGAAGTAAAATAAAGCTTTGAGACATGAAGCGTGCATGTATGGATGAGACTTGTGTCCCTTGTCTCTTCAGCCAAACAAAGGTGAGTTTCTTCTGCACGCTGGAAAAGTACTGCTGACAGAGCTGGCTGTCCTCCACTAGCACCAACTCCTGTAAACTACCACTGACCTTGAAAAGAGGACGTGCACAGTTTGTCTCAGGCTTTGGAACAGTAGGATAAAACAGATTGTGGTTAAAACTCACGTTTCTGTAGCGAACCACCTTCCTCTTGTAGCCGTTGCCAGCGATGACGTCACACTCAGACAGGTAGAGGACGCAGCTTTTGTTGGGCAGATGGAAATCTGCAGGCCCCAGGTGACTCTCAAACAGGATTTTCACTCCTTCACCTACAGCATGATGAGAAGAAAACGCTGTTTCTCTCTGAAAGTTTCAGCTTCTGTTTGCCACCATGTATAGAAAAGTGACGGGTCAAATCTGTTAATTAGCACCTTATGTCCGACTGTCCTCCAATGAAGTCAGAACATCATTTGACAGTATCAACCTTTTTCGACTGTGTAGCAACTGAACTAATAAAAACCTGATGAAAGACAACTTAGAAAGACAACTTATATCCTAAAATAGAAACAAATAGTGCTCCTCTCACCTTTTAAACCTTGAAGAAGCATAGAGTTTCTCCACTTCTCGGCGGCAATAACGTGTCCATAGGGCGGAAGTGTGTTAACGACAGCGGCTCCTTTGATCTCCATCCCTAAAAAGCTCCCACATTAGAGCAAATCAAAGTAACCCTAACCCTAATCATATTTAAAATCTTCCTCTACTGCTTCTTCTTCTTCTTGTTCTATAACGTTCGGTAAACAAACGGTAAGCAGGTGAATTACCGTCTCCTGCTGGACTGGAGGGCAGATTGATCAGTCAAAAGCGCATAAGCTTTTCTTCCCCGATCCTGAGTCTAACTCCAAACGAGACAGTAAATGACGCCATTAGAGCCCAAAATCAGATCGAGCACAAAAGCACATAGCACAAAAGCTTTACTCAAAGATACGTTGAGTGAAACTCGACAAATGTAGATTAGGGAAGCAGAAGAGAATCGAAGCCGCCTTAAGCAGAAAATTCTTTACAGATGAGAGAAACAAATGTTAGATATTATGTATTTGCTCTTTATATGATATTCAGCAACAATGCTGAAAACTGCAACATGGATACAGTTTGGAATGGCTGCATATGGAACACACAATTGCTTTTTCTGTATGGTGTGCATTTTGATATGATGAATATAAAATAATGTTCAGGCCTAATTAGTTAGCTAGTCAGACCTAAAGTATTCTGCCAAGCATCTGAAGTAAACCCATCCTTGCAGTTTGTGGTCAGTGAGGTCTGGTTCTAACCCAGGTGGTAGTGTACATCTCAGCCGACACCAGGTGAAAGATAGGAACACACTAGGACAGGTATTCTGTCCATCACAGGACACGCGCGCGCGCGCAGGGGGACAGTTTAGAGTCTCTGATATGCTGAAATGTGGAA
This sequence comes from Takifugu rubripes, assembly GCF_901000725.2. Lineage (NCBI taxonomy): Eukaryota > Metazoa > Chordata > Actinopteri > Tetraodontiformes > Tetraodontidae > Takifugu > Takifugu rubripes. The sequence continues at coordinate 5,766,814 of NC_042293.1, read as the reverse complement.
AGAAACATGGAAACTCGCCACAGACGGTGCCGAGACCCGGACTCTGACACGGACTCGAACCAGGATCATTAGATCGTAACTACACAGCTGGCTTGTCACTGACCTCTGTCGGTCACGGCTAAAACTGCACACACATGCCCCCCGCATTTACCGGCTGTTTCGTGTAGAAATTCGGTCCCTGGTAAGATTAATATTTCCTTTGGTTGACTGAAAAAACAAAAAACAAATAAAAAACCAACAACAGCCAGGCAAACAATGACTATTTCTAGACTGCAGCATCACCCATTCTAGAATATTCTAAGCTTTATATTTGAAAGCAATGTGCCACCAATGAGCTAGCTAGCATTAGCTCACGCATGCTAATTTCGTATGACTTAACTTGACTTTTTTTTTGTTCTTCGTGTTTAATTTGAGTTAAAATTAGTGACTTTTTTTCCCGACAGCGTCCACTGTGTTGAGGTGAAATTGTAGTGCATATTGATTAAAGCCAACCACAATGGCGACAACATCCATTGTAAAGGTAAATCAGAGATTTTCTGACCTCTTGACTTTAGCAGAGGGTGGACAAAGTCCTTCATTTGATATGGTTGAATTTACAGTGGCTTGTTTGATGTCGCGTGCTAAATGTAATTTATCAGACATCGTTTTAATGTTTGTGAGGATTTCAACAGTAGAAAAATCTACATTGACTTCAATCGTGGATTTATGTTAATGCAGTTTTATGTTGTGGTCCAGTCATCATTTTGACATGTCTTCGTCTTGACTTTTCCACATCCACCAACTTCCAGGAGCACTGCTTGTTTTAGCTGTCTTTTTCTGCCATCTGTGGGAACAGTAAAGGCTTAGATTTAAGTCCAGTTCCAAATGGACCCACCAACGATTTTGGTTCTTTGTTGACTGCAGGTGGACAGTCCATCCTGCATCTGGAGTCGAGTTTACTTGGGACCTGGAGGAGAGACAGACATCGTGGAGAAGTACAAACATCTCATGCTGCAGATGAACTTATTCTACCATGATGTCACCAAGGACCAGCAGGAGCTGAAGCCCTCTGTGTTAGAGGAGGGGCAGGTAAGACCGCACCTAACACACCGTTGGATTGAAGCTAGGCTGGGCCGGACATGTGCGTGCCTGTATTTCCCCGCAGGTTTGTGTAGTGTACTGGTCTGTGCTGCAGTCATGGTGCCGGGCCGTGGTGGAGTCGCTCATTGTGGACTCTGTGTGCTGCACAGCTCGTTGCCTGCTGGTGGACCATGGAGAACATCTGGTTGTTTCCTCTGACCAGTAAGAAATAAGCATCTTCATCTGGCGCTATCCTAGCTCTGCCGCCAACACAGTTATTTTGCCCTTGGCTGCTACCAACTGCTCACGCTTGGATGTGACCAGGGCTTCAACACCTTTCCCAAAGTTGGTGGAAACTTCTGGTAGTGCAGGTCAGGTGATGTGTGAGGTCTGACAGCTGTGTCTTCTCAGATGCTGCGGTGGTCTGACCTTTAGTGCAGAAACATCTATCGGCAGAGCGATGGAGTGACGATGCTGCTGTCTTCACACACTTTAGCCAAATAAACACTGAATTTGTCCTCTGTGATCTCGCCGAGGATCCGAGTGGTGACACAGAATTTCCTCCAGCTGCCGTTCTGGGTTAAGAGGCTCCATCTGATGGGAATCAAACCCACAACCCTGCAAGTGGATGTGTTAGAGGAGAGAGCAAAGCTCATGTAAGAGAAGCCTGAAATGTTGCTGCTTCAAAAGCTTCCAGGACCAAAAGTCCAACTATTGTCTTCTCTGCAGACCGTCCACTCAGTGGGACAGTTCAGCTACACTTTACCTCCACAACCTGCTACGAGGTAAGACACTGTCCCTCTCCCTCCTCCTCACTTTGTCTAATCAGTCTTCTCTTTTCCATCAGTGTCTACTAAATCGGAGGTGGTGCTGCTGGATTTGGCGACAGACCCCACCCCCATCATGCTGTACGTTACTGTTGGGAACATCAAGGTGACCCCCAGACCTGTTGTGTTGCTCTTTAACCTTCCTGTTTTATTATAACTATCCTATATTTATTGCTGTTGGGAGCTCTGCAGTGGTTGGACTCAGGTGTTCCACTGGAACAGTGAGGTGTCTGGATCTCGTTTTAGATTTGTGTCAACGATGATCTGGTGGCCAAGAAGTTTGCGCTGTACAACAGCCAGCTGGCTGCTGGTTATGAGCTGGATGAGGTTGACCAAGAACCTGTTATGTTACCAGCTTCTATCCTGAAGCAGACCGCCTGCACGACCACGAGGGTGGCGGTTCCAGGTACACACTTCTTGTCTGCTTCCTGTTGGGTCAGACTGTCTTGTTCTTGACCACCAACGTCTCCTGCCAATGAAGATCAGCTGCTGCTGATGGTGGTGGTGGTGTTGTCCTCTCTAACATGGTTTCATTCACAGTGCTGCATCAAAGCTGGTCTATGGGTGGAGCATGTGACCACCTGGCTCCTCCATCCACACCTAAGGTCAGCAGCTCTGCTCCACGTAGGACAACAAAACACACACTAGCATGTAAATAAGGGCCATTGTTGGACAGGACACATGTAAATGTCCAGTTTCCAGGGCAGGGAGATGGTTTGTGTTGAGACATCGGTGTACGGTTCAGCAGGAGCCTCCACAAAGATCACACATGCACATGGACATGTGGACTCTTGTATAACATTTGAGCTTCTTTACTAAATGATGATTTTATATTCTGATGTTTAATGATGGTCATTATTTAATCGTCACTGTGTGACTAGAAATTAATAGGTTCTAACCCTGCCACAGGAGATAAGGCTGCAGGAGCTGGTGTGGGGCAGAGCATTGGGTGGATGAGCAGATGTTGAAACCATTTCAACAGATTTTCTGCAGTGAATGTTCACCTTTAACTCCTCTGCTGCTTTAGAGGCCACAACACAAGCTGGAGTGGTCAGAAGATGGACATGTGTGTGCAGGCAGCCAAGCAGTGTTCAGGCTTGCTGAAGGTGCTGAAAATGATGATGCTGGAGATGATGATGATGATGGTGGTGCTGCTGCTGAATGTGCTGAAGATGATGATGATGGTGCTGCTGCTGATGGTGCTGAAGATGATGATGGTGATGTCGCTGACAGGTGAAGCCCTGTTTGGATCTCTTTTTGGAATATTCCTTAATATATGTTAGCATGCTGCTAGCAGGGTTAGGCTCATCTGACTAAGGACCTTTGCTTTAACCACATGACACCATATCTGCTACATGTGTCTGAATGCTGTGTTGAGGCCCTTCTGATGTTGCCCCTCTAACTCTAACTCTGTTTTTGTACCCCTGCTCGGGACTATCGAATGGACCCTTTCCTTGGACCGGATTTGTTGAACCTGCAGAAATGAAGCTGAATGTGTTGGTGAGAAAACCGAAGAAAGGAGGTATGAGAACGCTCTGTGGTGTGAAGCAGCACAGAGGACGTGCAGCAGGGAGCAGGATGTCATGTGTGCACGGTGCGCTTCACTTGCTGAAAGTTTGATGGAACTGCAATGTTTTCTCTAGTTTGACTGACAGGAGACATCAGGACTAACTCGTCTACCTGAGTCTTGACGTCACAGCTCCTCCACATACAGCAACAGTTTGTTGGTGCTGCTTGCACCTGTTTTCGTCTCCGCCTGTTCTGCTCCGCAGTGGACCACGATGTCCTTTAGTGTCCAGAACTTCAAAAGTCTGCATCAGTCCAGCTCTCTGACCTGAACTCTCTCCTGCAGCTTTTTGAAGTGGTTGAACCCAGACCTTCTGGACCATGATCCAGATGCTCTAGAGTGCAAACAGGTATTCTCTGTGGAACCTTTCAGCATTTCTGAACCTAATGAGTCATTTGAATTGTTCTGATCCAGTACAGCTTTGAACAGGCTCAAAGCTCACATGTCATTGGCCCTCAGGTTGTTCCCAGTGGTCCCAGTAAGAGCACCGTCCTTGTTCACTCTGCCCTTCCAGTAGAACCCTGCAGCAGCTGGGATGATGCCCCCATCATGGAGCATCTCCGCAGGGTAAATGAATGTTCAGCTTCACTTTGAATTCCAGCCTCAAAAACACACAATGGGTTGTTTGCAGTGTGAGAACCTTGGAGTAAATCAGCAACCTTTCCACCACCCACCACACAGATGGGACCGGAGACAGGGGGTGGAGATAAGGTGGGCGAAGACTGGGTGGACAGGGGAGGGCGGAGACTCGGGAGGGGGGCATATGGAAGGGAGACTGTCGAGGTAGAGGCTGGGGGAACAGGGGAGGGTGGAGACTAGGGGAGACAGGGGAGGGCGTAGACTAGGGAGGAAGGCAGAGACTAGGAGAGGGTGGAGACTGTGGAACAGGGGAGTGCGGAGACTTGGGGGACAGGGGAATGCGGAGAATTGGGAGGGTAGAGACTGGGGGAACTGCACAAAGATTTGGTTGTAGTGGACGGGCTCATCACCTGCTCCACACCCAGTGGAGCTTCCCACACTGCTGCTCTGTCTTCAGGGCTGGTGGAGGGCACAGTACAGTACTCTGTCTCCAGCTGATTGCTATAGCTGGCCAGCTATGGCTCGTGGGTGCAACACGCTAGTGATCTCACAAAATAGTGAGCAGCCGCTCAGCTACCTGGCTCCGTTCCTGACCAACATCCTGCTGAGTTCCATCTTCACCTGCCAAACCTCCAGCAAAGGGGTGAGAACATCATCGTCGTCTTCATTCTTAAACATCTTCATATTCAAGTTATATTTATTTAGAAAGCCATCCTGATCACACCTGTCTGCTCCTGTACTGAACTGTCATTAGTTGGGGTGTTCTTAGCTTTGGGCTTTGCTCTTGTGTCCAGCCCATCGCTGTCGTGCTGTGTTCAGGCTGGGAAAAGGCTCAAGTTGTCTATGACCTGCTGGAGGAGATAAAGGTCAACCAAACCCTTCACTCCATCATTATCCTGCTGGGCCTCAAAGAAGACGAGGCTAAAGCCTTCAAGATCCCTAAAAACTGTGAGTCAACATCTTCATCTCTGTCTGCTTGTGATCAACAAGGTCATCGGATTTTTATATGCAGCCCGAATCTGATTCTAAATTTTCTGATTTTACTTCATCAAAAACACTCTCTCCTGTTTCATTTCATCTGTGGAAATGTGAATTAGAAATTATGGCGAAATTTAACAATAGAATAGTTCCCAAAACATGACAGAACACAACCGAACCCAAGTATGCCTGGAAGACACAAGCCATCCAGGAGGGATGTAGCAATCTCCGAAAGGCTGTTCCTTTAGAGATGAGCACTGGTGGGAGGGAAACGGGTAGGAAGAACCAGCAGAAACACCAAATAATACGTCGCTGACTGTAAAATGTCCAAATCTTCTCAGCAGCACTACTTCTGTGCGTAGACACATACACACTCCCAGTGTGGGAGCGTGGTGGGTGAGACTGGTTGATTGGGACTGTAAGAAACTGAAACTGTGTAAGAAACTGAGCCGTGGGGTTTATCAGAAATGCTAATGGTAATCTATGCCTGTGCTGATGCTAAATTATGACTTCTGTTTTGACCAGGCCTTCTGTTGGTGACCACTCCCTTCACCTTGGTCCGTCTGCTGTCTTGCCACTGTTTTTTGTTCTTGCGTCTGTCTCATCTGGTGTTGGACGAGGCCGACCGGCTATTCACACTTGCACCTGAGCAGGTAAAGCACCGTCTCTCTCCCCCACAGGTTCATCTACACCTCTACTGGCTGTAAATGTGGCAGTTTCCATGTGAAGCTGATGAAAATGTGACCGTTTCTCTACGACAGTCCCAAATCCTTCATTCTGCCACCTGATTTTATGGGGACCCAATATTTAAGTCCCAGCGTCCCAGCAGGTTTATTTTTAATAATGTAGCTGCAGCCAAGCTGGCTCTGAATGCTGAGTCCTAGTTTGGCTGTTCCAGGTGTCAGATGGTTTCGTTTTGAATTCCTTCTTCGTTTTTTCTCCTGTGGATTTAAAAATGCTCTCATCAGATGGTGACCATCTTGCAGCATTTCCAGAAAGGGAACTTGAAGGGGGAACCGATGTCCCGTTGTCACCAGCTGGTTGCTGTGGCCAAACGATGGAGTGGGCACATGGGCCACCTGTTAGCCAATTACATGCCACACCCCTGCATCGTGCTGTCTGTGTTGGAGGAGGTGGCTCTCTATGCTGACATCCAGCAGGTTTAACATCAGATCTGACAAAACGTCAACTTTTTTATCAGAAATTATCACAAAGTCCTTCATTCACAAGCAATCATCTGACGGCTCAGATGTTTTGTGAAAGAGCTCAACTTTATCAGTATAAGTTTTATACTTATAACTTTTTCCAGATTGTCCTCGTAACTATGGAGAGCAAGAAGAGTTCTGAACTGCTGGATTTGCTGGATTTGAATCCTAACATTGGTCAGAAGACTCTGGTCATAACCAGATCTGCTCTGGAGGTGGAAGAGGTGTTCAAGGTGAAAGAGAATTTCTGTTTTAACTGTGACGTCATTCATGCTGTGGCCTCTGGCCTTCTTTTGGTGTCTTTTGGCAGCTGTAACGGGGATCAGTTCTCTTTTTACAGCTATGGTTTTAGATTAGACAAATGTGTTTTCTGAAAAGATTGATTCTTCAAATTAGCATGTACTAATAAAGCATGTTGACAGTAAGAGCTTTGAAACTCTTATGTCCTCACAGGTTTATGCTGAATGAAAACACTGTTCTGATGTCTGGAGAATATCTGACGTTTTCAATTTCAGGCTCTGAGCAGCAAATCTGCTTTCTGCCTGATGGTACACGAGACATTGACTCATCGCTTTGACTGTGTGATGGAACAGTGGAGGGAGGACATTGGTCCCAGCACTCACATCATTCTGGGTAAACCGTTGGTTCATTTACAGTGAACGGTCTGTGTCTAACCTCTGATGGTTTCTGATGGGACCAGTGACCTCCACCGAGTGTCTGAAGAGTTTGAGCATCAGGGATGCCACGAGTATCATCCACTACGACTTTCCTGCGTCTCCCAAAGTGTTCGGTCAGCGACTCTTCTGCATGGCTGACAACTTCAGGAACCTTTCCGAACAGGTACAATGAGCTTGATTTGTGCTGACTCCTGTCTGTCGGAGGTCATTGATCAGCAATCGGAACGATCGCTTTTACGAACACATCAGGATTGGCTGTGGAAGATGTCTCTTTGCTTTTCCCAGGCTCCTCTGCAGGCCCTGGCTGTTGTCTGCCCTGCTCCTGTGCAGTCTGTGCTGTTCATCTCTGAGAGGAGCACCAGTCACAGTGTGGGGATCCTGCATTACCTGGAGCGGACCTGTGCCCAGCTGCCCCCACAGCTACTCTCCTTTGTCCAGGGTGTCCTTGCTGCCCGTGAAGAGCAGAAGATGGACCGTCCTCTCTGCAGCTATCTGAAGACCATTGGAGTCTGCAGGTCTTTGATGAACATATGGCACCAGAGATTTACTGGTGCCAGTTTAACAATTCAGCTCTCACTGGTTTTCATTTAACGGGACACCAAAGGCGTCAGAGATCAGTAGGATTCAGGCGGTCACTCTAAAAAACCCTTTAACCCATCAACCCTTAAAAAAACCCTTTGATCCTGCTGGCATGACCTCTTTGATGTGAGCATTTCTGTTCTCCTGGATGGAGGCTGCACGCTGTGGTGATGTTGGCTTTTTTCTGTGTGTCGCAGAGACAGCAGTGGGTGTCCTGATCGCCACAGACTGATTTATCATCTGGATCAGCCACTGCTTCCTACCACAGGACTTATAGAGGTGAGCTGGTTCATTTCCAGTGAAAACCACTGCTGACCACTTTGTTCCCCAGTGCTCAGAGACGATTACCATACATACCTCACGCATGCAGGGTAAAAACAGCCTTAAATCACCCTTGTGTCCGTCTAAAATATGAGACCAGCCGTGCTCCATGCAGGTCTTTCAAGCTGGTCTAAAAGAAGTCATCAAGAAGCTTTCTCAATAAAACCACCTGACATCATGTGATCCCAGGTCCAGCCTCTCTATGTAAAAACGGCGTCGGTCTTCTACGGTCGTATTATCAGGAAGGAGTGCCACGATGATTTTCAGAGCATGGTGACCGACTTGACGTCTCACTATGCTGAGAAGAAGCTTGCAGCCAGGCAGGTGAAGGAGGGAGGCCTGTATGTGGTGCAGGAGGCCACAGAGTTCCACAGGTGTGGCATGAACAACCTAAACAGCAGCGGCTCTCTCAGCTGTACTGGTGTGACCATAAATCAGATGTCCATGAACATCAGAGAAGGATGACCATGACCATGTTCTCCTGCCGGCAGGGTGAAGATCCTGTCTGTCTCTGACAGAAGCGACCGCCTATTTTCCAGCAATGTAGTTTGGTTTATTGATGTCGGGAAAACGGAGGAAGTCAAGTCCTACCAGCTCTTGGAGCTCCCTCAACGGTACCACTCTGTGCCCAGCCAGGCTGTCGAAATGATCGTCTGTGGGGTCAGACCAGCCGACAGTGAGAAGGACTGGCACCCAAAGGTCTCCTCTCCCAACACATTCTCTCTTCCCATCCTCATCTGATCTGTCTTTGCATCCAAAATCAGGTCACCAGAGCGATCCGTGAGAAGATCCAAGGTGTGCCGCACCAGGCCAGAGTGGTTTTCACTCTGGGGAGGACTGTGTTCCTGGATCCTATGGTGAATGTTGTCCATCAGCCTTGTGTTTGGATTTGAATCTTGCTAACAGCTTTTCTTTTGTAAGATGTCTGTGTAGATTCTCAATCACCCAGGTCATTGTATCCAAGGTAGTTTTCTCTGTCAACTGGACTGGGTTTCTTTTCTTTTGTACTTCTCAGGTATGTGTTGCCCACATTCCTGGAATGAGAACTGTGATCAACGAGTACAACGTGCACACAGAAATCCTCAACACTGGGATGGCCGTCAAGAACCCTGATCACCTGGACCTGCTGAGGGCACTGTGCCAGGAAATGGGTCACATGTCTGGGTAAGGATGCTGACTGTGGTCCTAGCAGGGAAGCTGACTGTAGTCAACTGGTGATGAATGTTCACAGGTCGGGAGAAGCAGCAGTATCTCTGGGGGCCAGGATCCAAGCTGAGGAGACTGTTCTGGGTGACTGTTCTTACTCTGAACCCCTTGGTCTAGGATCTCCAGTGACACAGGCCCTGCTCCCAGTAGAACCAGCGGGAAGGGATGCTGTTGCCTACCCGGCTGCAATTTGTGAGGAGTCGTCTTTGATAATCTCAAGGTTGGTTATTGGTGAAGACCAACTGAAGGTGCACAGGTCTACCTGGGGCAAGTGAACCAATTCTTCAGATTTATCAATGATATATGTTGACATTTAAAAGTACCAGAAGTCAGATTTATTGTAAATGTTTTGACATTACTTCTTATGTTTGAGAACTTCCGGAACTGGATGTTTGACCACGAGTCATTAAGCGTAATACATACGCCTGGAAAAGTTAAGCTGATCTCTGTCTTTGCTTAATAACAATCAACCTCCCATTGTCTCTGATTTTCAGAACCAGTGAGGACGGCAGACTTTACTCCTCAACCAGTCAGCCCACAGCCATCCACCTCTGTGAGGACGGTAGCAGGCTGCTTAGCAAAGGTTCAGCCCACCAGGAACCCACCAGGAGGTAGGAGATAGTTTTCCTCCTGCCAACAAAGCTCCAAAAGTGAAGCTGCATCTACTGTTTGTGTTGCAGTTTCCACCCTCAGGTCCGCTGGTACCAGACGCGTGACTTTGTGATGGTGACGGTGAAGCTGCTGAATCCGGAGGATCAAAGCTGCCACTTCTACCCAGACAGAGTCGTTTACAGGTATCTAGTTGTTGGCTGTTTGTGTCTAGTTTTACATTTCTAGCTACTGGACCTTCTGAGAACTTTTCAGAGGCCTGAGTGGGCTCCTCTACAGCCTGATCTTCACACAGACATGTCTGTGACATATAACACGGGACATTTTCTCATGTGTTAAGTGGTAGAGCAAACGGACGGAAGTACTGGGCTGACTTGGAGCTTCAGGCTAGCATCCATGCTGAGAGCTGCTGCTGGGAGATGAGCTGCAATGAGCCGGTCCTCAAACTAGTGAAACAGAAGCAGGGATACTGGGAGCGCTTCTCTAGGAACAAGGTACTGATGGAAGTTCACACTGATGGTAATGTTGGCAGCAGCAGTCCATTCCTGACATCCAATAGTATGCTAATGGCATCAAATGGAGATATGTATTTATTGAAGCTGTTTTAGCTGAAAAGCTGCATTTTTGTGACAGAAACTTTTGAAACATAAGATGGAAGAAGGAATATAAGGAATATATATATATAAAACATAAGAAGGAATAAGGCACTACAGAACAGAACTGCTGATCAAAGAACAGTAAATCTCTCAGTATTGTCTGGAGCTGATGGGCTTTCTGCTCTGATATCAGCTTTGGCCCACAGCTGATCAGCAGCGATCATGCTCACATATTTCTCATCTTGAGTCGCTTGGAATAAACAACTTCTTTTTCTTGGCAGAATATTTTTGTGAGCTACGACACGGAGCACTTTGAGAAGGAAGAAGCCATAGCCCTGAATGGTAGGCAACTGAACCACAGTGGCTGCTGCTCAGCAGATGACACTTTTGATGACTTTTTTATGTTCATGGTCCCCAGGTCCCTGGTTTGTGGAGGAAACTGGTGAGGACAACTGGTACATGAACTCAGACAGCACCAGTGAGAGTGACTGAAGGTTACAGGTCCTGGTGCTGCCTGTTATCATCCATCAAAGGGCTTTACATGGGTGGAGTAGCAGAGAAGTCCAAGTTTTTCTTTCCATATGTGTCCCAGAAGTTTATTCCAGGTTGTTCACAGACTTTTTTGCTGGTTGTAATGTTGCAGCTGAGCTGAACCGTTGCAAGCATTTCAGTATTTCTCAGTTATTGTAATTAATAATGATTAGTGATGTATTTCCTGTGTTGTATGAAGAGTTCTGAGTTCTCCTTGGTTTACATTAAATACGTCAAGAGAATTTTGATGATGGCTGCTCTGAAAGCTGTTTCCTTTCTCTTTATTTCCTTTCTCTTTATTTTGTTGTGTGCAATTAAGGCAGAGACCTTGTGATACATCATTTGAATCCTCCTCTCAGCCAAACGGTTACAGGGGACATTAGAATGAATTTATGATGATTGGACAAGACGAAACCACAAAATTCTGGTAAAGGTCCATATGTTTGTTCAGGAAGATTCTCGGGAAGCATTAGTCAGAGTTGCTTTTTGTCAGCAGTTCTGTAACTTTTATGGACAGGATGTAAAGATAATGGACATTACCCTAACCCTAACCTACCAGCACCACTCTGCAGGCCAAGTTCCACTCTTTTCTGTTGTGGGAACCCCTGAGGGGAGGACGGGTGATGAAGGGGAGCCCAGGCAAGGACTGTATTCATGTTTCCTGGAGGATTGAAACAAATTTCAGATGTCTAAATTTTGCTTTAAGGTCCTATTGATAGTGTGTTTTATAGATTTGTTTTAATATCTGTGTGTTCATTTAAAGTTATATGTAATTTCATTTGAATGAGAGAATTGCTGAAGGTTTTGGAATTGAATTATTAATTTCCACAGTTTTTATTAATCTTGCTCATGTTTAATTTTTCAGACGTTTAAGAAGATGTCATTTTACTTGTGTATGAAGTATTAAATATTCTGACTAGAATTCAAGTCCATCCTTATAGTGGACAGTCGCTTATAATGTTCGTGTAATACAGGGTGGTGCCGTAGGTGGCAGTATAGTGTGAGGTGGGCTTGTTATGGGAAAGAAGAAGTAATACGTGTGTTGTTCGATAGGGGGCCGCGTGAGGTAGCTGACGTTGTAGAGCAAATGTTCGACCTCTAGATAAAAATGCAGTTTGAAATCTGATTTTTTTTTTCTCCGTAAGGAATTGTCTGGAGATCCTTAGCAACAGAACAATACAGCAGTTGTTTTTTTTAAAATTCTGTTGTAGTTCTGTACCCGAGACGGGAAGCTAACCGCCAGTCAGCAGCCCCGGGCGGTAGCCGTCATCGATCTTAATGTCTATGGTAGCCGTAGCTGTTGGTCTTTGCCATGCCCGCCTCCAGTAACAGGTAAAACACATTATATAGCCGAGAAATCACGCTGGGATGTTGCTGAGGTAACGAGGGTTGTTGTGGGGCTGCTGGTACCGGTGCTAGTACATCTAGCAGTTGTGTATGTAGCTGGACCCAAATGTTCACGCTTCCGGTGTTCCTTTACTGCCGGAGCGATAAATAATATAGCTGTCATAATACCTAAATACCTTCAATTAGAAAATAACATTTTGATTCACCCGCACGTTGTTATAATCGTCGTTTGTGTAAAGTATCTGTTGATATTCAAGAGCTAATATACAACATCAAACCCGGTGCTAATGAACGGCACGTCACAAGTATAACAAGCCCATTTAACCACTCCGACCCAGTTCAACTAGTCTATTAGTCCTGTCTGTCCCAGTATGTCTGTAGTAGTCTCTAATTATCATCAGTATTTATGCTGGTCACTTAGCTGTTAATCATTGGGATGGTCTATCAACGTGCCAATAATCCGATTACTGATAACGTGAATGTGTCCCTCTGTCCCCCTGTTGTTGTGCTGGGGCTAACACATCAGATGAGACATGCTTTGATCTCATGGTTTGTCATATTGACATTCCTTGACACCACAAAGCGTTCCTACAGCTCTCTTCCTGTGAGGTCATGAGGATTGTGATGGTCATGTGACTCCCGGCTCAGAACGTGAAATGGTTCTAGCGTGGCCTGGATCAGAGAGGGTGAAGCTGATCTGATGAAGAGTTTTGGTTGTGCAGTGTTTCTTCATCAGACCCAGAAATGAATGGCAAGAGCAACTGTTGAATAAAGAAGGAACATTTCCATGGTTTGGAATGATTTATTTCTCCTGAGATCACAGCCGAGCTTTGTTTTTGTTAGTAGAGCACATCCAGCCCAGCACCACTCATCTTGGAATGGTTCTCCCTGTGTTCTTCCTGGGGTCACTCTGGCTTCTCTCTTGCTATGGGAATTGTCCCATATCTGCTCCTGCTTTATTTGGAATGTGTGGAAGGATGTCAGACTCTGGCAATCATGGTTGATGCTGATGTTCTTGCTTTGAGGCATCGCTGCAGTTTGTCTTACGGTTCTTCTATCATTTTCTCTTCGCAATAAACCTCAAATTGATTTCCCTGAAATGGGGTCACTGGGTTCTGTCTGTTGTCATGACCAGGATCCAGACTGCCTCCTCCATATGGCGGTGTATGATGAGAACATCCTGAAGAACCCTTTCTACCTGGCACTGGAGAAGCAGAGACCAGACTTGTGCAGCCGAGTGGCAGAATTCCACGGTGTGGTGAGTCTCTGAAGGCCTATTCATACCTCCCCACTTTAGCCCAGTTTAGCTGGTAGCCGACTGTTTGTTGCCTGTGTAGATTCTCAGTCATCCAGGTCATCGTTATCCAAGGTAGTTTTCTCTGTCAACTGGACTGTGTTTCTTCTCTGTGAAGACGTTTCGCCTTCTATCCAGAAGGCTTCTTCAGTTCTGAACTCGCTGGGGACCGAGCTTGAAAATATAGCCCCTGGGACCATTACTATGTTAATGATCTGAGTGGTCACCTGAGAGTCGTCGGCAGGGTTGTTGGTAGGGTCGTTGGTAGGGTCATTCACCTAGTTTCGGTTGAGGCGTCTCCCCTTTGTCTGCTGGCTCACATGGTGGTGAGTCACTGGGTCTCCTGGAATGGTGTGACTGTTTCTTGCTCTCCTCTGCCAGGTCAGGGTCAGACAGTCATACGCGCCGTGAGCCTGGGTCGGAAACCATGACCACCTCCGACTCAAGCTGATACTTCTCCCCCTTTTCCTCCTTCTCTTGCCAGCTGGCCACCAGCAGGAAGGTCCCCCTATATGAGCCTTCTCTAGCTCAAGGTTTCTTTCTGTTAAAGGGAAGTTTTTCCTGCCACTGGTGCTTGTTGAAGGTCAGGGCCTGGGATTCTATGATGCACCTGGAGACACTTTTGATTGTAGCAGATGCTGATAAATAAAAATGAATTGATTTGATCCAATTCTGCTCTTCAGCTCCTCCATGTTTTCAATGAAAACCATCAACCACTGCATTTCCCGGTGCAACTTCATTATACTAAACATTGTTGGTGACCAAGTAGAGTGGGAGGCCACTCCTGCTGATGGAGGTCTGCAATGTGAACGAGCAGTAACCTGCTGTTGACCCTTTTGAAGGATCACTTGTAATGTTTGAGTATGAGAGGAAGTGTTATCTAACAACTCATTTCACACATCAGTCAGTGATGCTGTGGTCCAGGATGGTCTGATCTCTTTCTGCCCTGACAGTATCTAATTTTACAGATACAGGTTAAAGTTGTCTCCTCATATCTCCTGAGAAATGTTGAAACATTTGTTACCATCAGTGAGTGTTGAACTGGGTTTGTGTCTTCCTGCAGGTTCTGGTTCCCTGTTGCAGCAGTTTGACGGTCAGCAGCTTCTCAGACACACAGTTTGACAGTTATGTTCTGCAGCCAGTAGAGGATGGATTCCAGACAGTTGACGGAAAGGTTTGTTCTGTCCGTCTGTGCAACCTCACCTGCTGCTCACCTGTGCAGAAACATACAGTTACATCACATGAATCAAATCCAGACCGGCATCAGAGTTGGACAGTGTTGGAGACCAGTCTGAAACGTTGGGTTTTTGATTGAAAACAAGGAAATAAAATGGTTTTCCTCCTGTTGCAGGAGGTCCGGATCCAAAACAAACAGATCCTACTGGGATCCGGTTTTCCTGCTCTGGCTTCGGTCCCCATCCTGTTTGATGAGACCTTCTACAATGACCAGGAGCAGAGCTACAACATTCTGTGCATCTCCAGGCCCATAGAGGTGGACCTGAGTCTTTGTGATCTCAGCCCACCGCACCCCTCCTACCTGAAGAATCTGGACGATGTCCGGGAGTTCTTGGGCCACCACACACAGAAGCTGGACAAACTGATCCAGAGCTTCTGTCAGGCCTTCAGACAGCAGGACAGGAAAGGTCTCCGACACCACATAGTGAGGCAAATTCTCTTCTTCTCTGCCCCTGGTACCACTTATTCTCCTTACAGCACAGATGCAGAAACCACGTGAAACTGTCCTGTTGTCTCTCCACTCAGGACTCGGTGAATGCTCTTTACACCAAGTGTCTTCAGTGTCTGCTGAGAGACTCTCGTCTGGTGAGTACAACATGGGAGAAGAAAGTTCCGCCCAGAAAGTCACGTCAAACTGGTCTTCAGACCATGAGCGTGAGCTTGAATGCATGGTGGTTAGATGATTGGATGTGTCGTGTCCATTGGATGGATGTGCAGAGGTCTGGTTATTACCAGCTTCTACAACAGATGGCCCACCACATGATCTTGGTGGGGTTTGTTTGAACAGATGGTGCTCAGGCATCATCAATATTTCCAGACTGTTTTCTGCTCAGCTTTTATCCAGCAGTGCCTCCTCTGCATCTTCTGTGCTGACTGGTACATTTGTCATTTTTTCTTTGTTCAGAAACTTTTGGCTAAAGAGGGGCTACAGATGAATCTTCTCAAACAGGCTGTCGAGGTAAAAGTATTCACCTCTGAAGAAACAGCTAATGGCTAGTGAGAACAGATGAGCCACTGTTGCTGTATTTGCTGTAACAGTGGGGCTTGAGAAACAGCAGGGGTTGCTGTAATCATCTCTGCTTACTCAGCTGTCAAGCTGAAATCAATACTAGCTTAAAGGTTTTTGAGCCCTTTTCCCTCAGCTGCTGTCCAAACAAAGTCTTGTGTTTTCCTTTTCCAGATGTATGTTCATCATGGAATCCATGACATCATTTTTAACTTTGTGGGGACTCTTGAAGCCAGTCAGGTAGGTGTGAACCCTTCTTTTTCCCACAGTCATGGAAGTAAACTGTTTTTGTCCAGAATAGTTCTCCTTTCATTTCTGCACCTTCACAAAGTTCCAGACAGATTATTCATGTCCAGTGAAGATGGCAGGTTTGCTGCTGAGTCATGTGATTCTATTTTATGTTCTGATGCTTTTCAACAGGATGCAGCCTTTAACAAAACCAGCAGGAGTCTGCAGGAGCTGCAGCAGAAAGATCTGGGAGTCAAACCCCAGTTCAGGTCTGCTCCGCAACACATCTTTTATCTGGGCCTCAGTTACCACGGAGCTCTTGCTGTAGTAACCGCTCCCTGCTCTAATAGCAGCTTCATCATTTTCACCTGTTGCTTTTTCGCAGCATCAACTTGTCTCGAGCAAAGAGAGAGCTGAGCCGGCTCAACCAGCAGACATCCCCCCTCCTCAAACTGCTCTGTCTGCGCCAAGTCGCCCTCACCGCCATCCAGACCCCCAAGCGCACAGGTTTGGACCAGCCGGCCAGTGTCATCATGTGGTTTTAAGCGAGGGGCTGTTGGTGTAACTCTGTGTGTGTGCGCGTGTGTGTGTGTGTGTGTGTGTGTGTGTGTGTGTGTGTGTGTGTGTGTGTGCCTGCGTGCGTGTGCCTGCGTGCGTGTGCCTGCGTGCGTGTGTGCCTGCGTGCGTGTGTGCCTGCGTGCGTGTGTGCGTGCAGTCAGTATTGAAGCCGTGTGTGCAGATGACCTGCTGTCAGTCGTCCTGTATCTGCTGGTGAAGACAGAAATCCCCAACTGGTGAGCAGATGAGCTCTGGTGAAGCACATCACCAACAAATTTCCTTGTCATCATGTCTGTGTTCAGTTGTTTCATCTCTGTGGTTTGATCTTTGTGACAGTATCAGGTGCAAGCTGTCGCAGAATTTAGCCGTTTTGAGAAGTAAACGATGAATCTAAGTTACTGCGCAGGAGATGGTTTATTCAGTCAGTCGGTCAGGATACATGCATGGAAGCATGCAGAGAGATCTCTGCCTATGCCTACACAGTTCTGATCTTATACAGCCGAAGGCCCGCCTCCAAGACACACAGGATGTCTGCACAGCATGTGTGCGCTGCATGCACAGCATGTGCTCAACACAGGACGTCTGCACAGCATGTGCGCGCTGCATGCATAGCATGTGCTCGGGGCCTGCACAGCATGTGTCCTGGCTGGCGCAAGAAGTAGAATGTCCCCCTCGTCAGTCGTTTGACGTAGGTCTCCATTGAGCCTCAGGGCGCCTTTGTTCCCTGTGAATGCATGAGGTGGCAAACAAGCTCATATGCTCACCCAGTCTTCACCCCACCCTTTCTAATTTCCATTTCTTTTCCTTTCTTTAGCACTCAATTTCCATTTCAGAATCAGAAGGCAGGTGTTTATGCCCCTTGTGGCTGGTTGCAGTATAGCTGTTAAACACATCCCCCTCTGTGGGACAGATATACAACTTGGCAGGAGTAAAGACACATTGATGCAGGGTGTTTAAACTGAAGGCAGTCAGCAGGGGGCAGACATGACGGCTGCCAGTCATAACCAAATCCATCAATGGATTGGAGCCTATGAAGCAAATCTAATGTTTTTGTTTTGTCAGGATGGCGAATCTGAGCTACATCAAAAATTTCTGCTTCAGCCACTCCAGCAAAGATGAGCTGAGCTACTGTCTGAGCACGTTTGAGGCTGCCGTCGAGTATATCAACCTGGGGAAGCTGCAGGATACACACACTGTGAGTGTCTCTCACACAGACACACACACACACATGGTGCCTCAGTAATGTTTAAACAGGTTGGGTCCCCTCAGCACTCGGGTTCCTTGAATGAAAAGGTGTATTTCAAAGCAAGGCTGAGTCTGCTGGATCAGAACGCCACACCCATCCACCATCTGTTCCAGGTGAGCTTACAGACAAAAGGCTTCTTCACATATTTTAGCACCAGAATGACCAATTTTTCATCCTGTGTGTGCATGTGTTGTGCCGGTTTTGAAGCACATAGCAAATGGGAACAAAGAGGTGGTGGAACATTTGCTGAATGAGGGTGAGAGAGAGGGGGAGGTCAGAATGTGTCATCCGCTCTGTTCCTGTACCCTCTGTGACCTCCAGCTGTCTGGGTAAATATCATCTCATCATGGACCCCCTGAGCCTTCGGCCAGATCATTTTGGTTTTTAAGTGCTTGTATCTGTTGCCGGAGGTTAGGACTCACTACATATAGAATGTTTAAACTGATGTGGTAGGGTTCCTTTTCTAGTCGCTTGAATGACCCTTCCATCGTCACGCCACGCTCCAGAGATGACCGAGGCTACACGCCACTACATGTTGCTGCTACCTGCGGTGAGCCCCAGTTATAACAGTACAGCTATAGCATGTTAGTACTGGGAGCTGTACTGGGAGCTTTAGTGTGTGTGTGTGTGTGTGTGTGTGTGTGTGTGTGTGTGTGCGTGTGTGTGTGTGTGTGCGCGCGTGCGTGCGTGTAGGTCAGTCTCAGCTGATTGACCTCTTGGTGTGTAAGGGTGCCTCAGTGAATGCCACAGATTACCATGGTCTCACACCACTGCACCTAGCCTGCCAGCATGGATACCAGGGAGTCACGGTGAATAGATACACACATACACACACAGGTAGATACAGACACACAGATAAATACACTAAAAATGTGTACTGCTTGCAGCTGCTGCTGCTGCACCACAAGGCCAACACGGACGCTCAGGATAACAGTGGCAACAGTCCGCTGATCCTCGCCTGCATGTACGGCCACGAGGATGTGAGTAGCAGGAACACCAAGCAGCGTCGTCATGCAGAGCACCTGTCACTCATTGGAACAGTAACTAGAATCCGTGTGTGTGTCAGTGTGTGAAGGCGCTGGTGTACTACGACATCCAAACATGTCACCTGGACCTGCAGAATGATAAAGGTGACACAGCGCTGCACACCGCAGCTCGCTGGGGCTACGAGGGCATCATCCAGGTGCTGCTGGAGAACAGAGCAAACATCCACATTGTCAACAAGAACAAAGACTCCCCGCTGCAGTGTGCCCTCAACTCCAAGGTAAGTTTAAGGTCAGGGTGTAGAGCCCTTTGCTCCATCATCCTCTTTGACCATCAGATGGTTGATATATCTACTTAACTGTGTTCATGTCCTGGGCTGATCAAATACTTCGGTACAAACTTCTTCTTGATGAGCATCTAAACCACACACACACACACACACACACACAGAGTCTTCAGCAGCTGTTCCGTCCTGATGTTCCTACATGTAGATGAATGTTGGATGTTCTGTGTTCTGCCTGGACCTGATCACTGAGGTGATCCAGTTCTCGTTCTGTTCTCTTGTAGATCCTCATGCTGTTAGAGTTGAGCCAGAATGGTAGTCAGCGCAGCAACACTAGATTTACTGTGAGTACACAAACACACAGGCTGGTCCAGAAATCTCTGCACAGATGTTTTAAACTTCTGACATTCTAGAAGTTAATAACATAATTTATCACGGCAGCCATTGACTTGGTTTTCATCTACCAGGGTTCCTGCAACTTGTTTGTGTGTGAGTGTGTGTGTGTGTGTGTGTGCGTGTGTGTGTGTGTGTGTGTTTGTGTGCGTGATCCAAGAGGAAAGTTGGCTTTGGTTTTTTGATGGTACTTATGCTCCTGCTGCCTATTTCTTTTAACTGCCCCCCCCAATCACCATGTTGCTCCCCTCAGGTCTCAGATGACAGCAGTCTCTGCTCCTCCATCTCCAGCACCTCCTCCCTGGGCTCAGAGTTCAAACCGGAGGGTGAACGAGTCCGACACAGAGAGGTAAAACACCTAGGGAACCTGTCAGGAAAAGAGTAGAGCATGTGTTTTCACTGTGCTGATGAAGGGACAGACCTGGCACTGGCTGTTTCCATGACAACTAGTAATGAGCCTGTATGATTGACAGGTGGAGAAGCTGCTGCGAGCTGTAGCTGATGCTGATGTGGAGATGGTGAGAAGAAATGGGAAGTAGTCACATCTTCTGAGCTGATCTTCTCTAAAGCTGTGTGTGTGTAGGTGCGTTTCCTGCTCGAATGGACAGATGAGAAAGAGGAGAATGAAGAGGAGGTTCAGGCTCTGCTGTGTCACCCTCTCTGCCAGTGTCCCAGCTGTTCTCCGACACATAAGGTGTGAGAGGAAAGTGAGGGATTGTTAGGTTCAAACTGTTCATATAACAATGCTGTAACTACTTATTATCACTCCTGACCAGAACCCTGACCTACTTTAGCTGATGTTCTATCACCTCGGGATAGCAGGGGACAACCTGAACATCCTGTGACACTCCATCCCCCATTTTCTTATATGTTCCTTTTGTATATATCATGCTTTGTTTTATCATGTGAAGCTTACACGCTTATTGTAATCTTACATGTTCGTGTGCTAGTGTAAGAATAAACTTCACCAGGGCCCACACTTGTAGCTCACACTGCAGATGTGTGGTTGCCCTTGCAGCAAGTAAACTGAAGCTTCCGTCTCATTCCTCTGATGGCAACAGCACGGGAAGAAAACTGATCACTTTCTCCCCAACAGGGATGAGAAGGTGAAGCAGAGGGTTGGTCCTGACTCTGTATGTGTGTCTGTGTCTGTGTAGATGTGTGTCCTGCAGACCGGAGCTCTGGCTGTAAACAGCTGTAACTTTGACGGCTTCACGCCGCTGCACGTGGCTGCCTTGCATGGTCACTCGGTGCTTGCCAGCCTGCTGATCCGCCACGGTGCAAACATCAATGCTCGCACCAGCCAGAGTGCCACGCCGCTCCACCTGGCCAGCCAGAACAGTCACATACAGGTACGTCAGCCAGGAGACCTCCTTTCAGTCCTTCATGTACTTTTAAAACTCATCAGTTCAACTTTTTAGTCAAACAAAAGTTTGTCCCAGCTTTACTTTTATTAAAACTCAATAAGTGCTTAAAAACCACTGCACACCACTGTATTCGTTTGTTTCTACAGTTGTGTGTGTGTGTGTGTGCGTGTGTGTGTGTGTGTGTGTGTGCGTGTGTGTGTGTGTGTGTGAGTGTAGGTTGTGAGACTCCTGCTTGAGTGTAATGCCAAATTAAATAAGAAGGATAATTTTGGAAACACACCTCTCATACATGCCTGTTTGTGTGGAAATCTGGAGACGGTCACAAGACTGTTGGAGGTACGCACATGCACATGCACATACACACACTTACTTTGGTGTGTACTTGTTACGTCTAACCTCTTACTTTAATCTTAACCCAAACTCAATTCTAACCAAGGCTGAACCCTCAAACAGCCCTCTGAAGTTTTGAGGACCAGACCAAATGTCCTCACTTCAGTGGTTAAATGTGTATTTGGTCCTCATTTCATGTGTTTGTGTGTCTGTTCTTGTTCATGCTGCCTAATAATTATGACAATACACCTAAAAAAGTGAGGACATTGTTTCTGGTCTTCATTCCTCAGACGTGGTTTTAAGTTTAAGGTTAGAATTGAGTTTAGGTCAGGGTTAGGGGCGAGGGTTAAGGGCTGGGGAAAGTGATGTGTCAATGAAAGTCCTCACAAAGATAGACATACAAGGATGTGTGTATGTGTGCAGAGTAATGCATTGGTGAATGTAGCTAACCTCCAGGGAAACACGGCTCTTCATGAGGCGGCGCGTCGTGGACATCAGGTACTGGTGGAGCTGCTGCTGAGGGGCGGAGCATCTCCCAGTCTCAGCAACAAGAGCCAAAAGACGCCATTGGACTGTGCTTATGAGATGGGTGGGAAGGTATGTGCTTCAGACTAGTTTCTGATCAGAGCGGAAGGCCAGTGTGGGTTTGATGTTCTGACTCTGGGTCTCTGTTCCTCTGCTCTCTGTTCTGAATGACTGTAAATGGTGTTTTCTGCAGAACACAGAGATCCTGAGAGCTCTGCAGAAAGCATCTGGGCTGTCTCCTGATGAGGAACCAATCAAGCTGCTGTCGGTGCCCAAAGGAGCTCTGGGTAACGTCTGAATCCTCACTGGTTCCTGTTCAGTCAGGGTTCAACATGTAGTTGTTGTCATCATCATCGTCATCATCAGAACTAAAACCCAAAACAAGGGAATGATAATGTACAAACTAATGACAAACTGGCACATTAGCACGAACCCTTTAGCGTGTAGGTTGCCGTGAACAACAGTTAAGTGTGTTGTATTGAAAAGTTTGCCATGTTGTTAACTTGAACAGTCCAGCGTGTTGTCATGAGCACTTTAGCATGTAGGTTAGCTTGATTAGATTAGCATATTGTTAGCATGAGCAGCATGTTGGGAACACCTTAATGTGTAGGTTAGCATGAACAGCTCAGCGTGGTGTTGGTGTGAGCAGTCCAGAATGTTGTTGTGAACAGTTTGCTTGCTCTTCTTTTTTGTCTCTGAAAATCTAAAAAACACTTCTAAGAGGGAAAAAATGCCTTTAAATCCTGGAATGATCAGAAAGGGGATACAGTGATCCCTCGCTATATCGCGTTTCATCTTTCACGGCTTCGCTGCTTCACGGATTTTTTTTGCGAGTCGTTCATTGCAGTTCTCAAATATAATCGAAGGTGGCATATCCGTTTATAAAAATCTTCTTGCTCAGAAAAAGAAAGAGCGCCAACAATTACCCATAACAATGTTCTTCTCTCGGAGAAAGACTCCTTCAGTAGAAACAGACGCTACAGCGGAGCGGAGTCAGGACGAAGAGGCACAGCTGGGACTGTGAAATACGCGAGTGACAATGTTTCCAACCTTGTATTACTATATTAAAATTATTGTTTTAAACAAATTTTGGGCTTTAAAACAGGTTTTGATTTTTGGTTTCATTCTATAGTTCAGTATTGCATTGTAAAATAATAAAAAAAAATAAAGCTGACTACTTCACGGATTTCACTTTTTGCGTGTTATTTTTGGAACGCAACTCCCGCGATAAACGAGGGATCACTGTAGTCAGATTAAACGTTGTTTAAGTCTTCTTCACCATTACTGTATTGTGATCACAATACAGTAATGTGATCTCAGTGGACAGAGTTCCACATTTTCATGTGAAGGTATTTGGTTTTTCTTATGGTTGCAGCTCATTCCCTCATCCAGCGACTGCAGGATCATGCCAGCAGCAGAAGACAGAAGCTGGTACCTCCCACCAACAGGTACCTGCCATTCACACACTGCAAATTCAGACTGGCAGCACCAAACTCGGCATGAACTTTCTTTGCTGTCCTGATTCAGAATTCTACAAACAAAGAAAGATTATAGTTCTTCCTCCAGGTCTTCAAAACTAAACCAGGTATTTACTTTTCCATTACGGTAATCAATGGTCACCAGTCCCATCTCATTACCAAACTCCACCCCTGCAATCAGAGGTAGCAGTTCTTTCTAAAAGTTTTCTGTGTCCATATGATCACGCTTGTTCTCTGCTGATACATGTATCACTCATTTCACTCTGCAGGGGAATCCAGCCCATAAGAGGTTGGCATGGGGGGAAACGTTGGAGACGGCCGTGGACTTTGGCATCAGAGAACGGCCACTGGCTCGCTGTCACACACTGGACCCAGCAGAGGGACCCACAGACCCAACTGGACAGGCTCCACCAGGTGATCCTCTTCCAACCACAGATGCCACGCCCACTCTCCCCTCTCAGACACTGTTACACACTTGTCTCCTCTCAGCTGATCAGTCACATGAACCCAGTAAGAACTGTCTCCGCCCCCTTGGTGGCCAGGAGTCACATTTGAAAATCAACGGAGACTCAGAGCCCCGCCTCCCCGCAGCTCAGATCCATGGAGGCCAAAGGCCAGGATGCTACAGCTGAAGTCACATGTAGGAAGAACTAGTGACTTTGGATGAGTTGCTGTATGGAACAGTTTTGGGTCTAAATTACTGTGATGGCTGATCCAGTGAATCTGCGCCGTCTCTTCTTCACTTGGCTGGGTGACGTGAAAACAGGAAACCAGCCATCATTTATCAGCACTGATGATGTCATCCTCTGCTCCGCCTCAACTACACTCACACAGGTTCATGTAGAGCTCAGGTGATGTCCTCAGAGGCTTTTGCTGAGAGGAGTTACCTGACTGAAGCTCAGCTCTTGATCTGATTTTATTTTGAAATACTGTTCACTTCCTGTGAGTGCAGGCCATATTTGGTCATAAGAGTGATCGTCATGGTGCGGAGGAAAAGACCAGTGAGAAGACAAGAAAATCTTAATTTCCTCCATCTGCGGGAGTCTTCATATCCTCTTCCTCCACTGTCCTTAAAAGGAAGAAGGAAACATTTGATATTTAAACCTTTTAAACTGATATTATGCCTGATTATTTTATTGCAGCCGCTCATTTGATTTTAAGAACGCTGTCAAAAGACAGATTTGGATTCGGCAGGTCGGGTGGCGCCGCTTCCATCCCAGTCTGTCTTGACATTCAGATAATTGCATCAGCAAAGTCATTGGTGAAATCATTATTTCATCTAATTTGTTTATTTTAAGAAGGTGCAAACATTTGTCATGGCAGCAGTTGTAAAATTATAAACCTGATCCTAATCAGAAGTCTCTCCTCCATTATTTACCGGGTTATTTTACATTCATTAAATGCACTGGCGTTAAGTTCCAAAACTTCTGTCATCAAAAATCAGCTGAGTTTCTGAATATTAACAGGTAAATATTGGTAAGTGATGATGCTTCAGAATGTTATTTATATTTTTACTGGACTTTTAAACCCTTTCATTGTTCTGTTGTCAGATTTTGATCATCTTTTATGAATGTGGATAATTTTAGCTAGTTTCATTCACCAATAAACCTGTTTTCCTCCTGGACAGTATTCTGATTACACTTCTGTGGGTAATGAATCTATTTTGATCCCATATTCCAGGTTTTCTGCTAAAATAAAGGTTGAAAAAGGTCAAATCAGATTCTGATTGAACCATGCAGTGAAGAACAGTCACTTTCACTACACTCGTTACAGGTAAAAGCTGTAGTTGTTCCCTTGCAGGTGACTCCGACCACATCTTGTTCTGAAGCTTCTTCCGGATCAGGTTGGTTTACTTTGGTTTTGAGTCAGACTGAATTCTTGTATAAATAAGTTTATTAGAATGTGTTAAAGTCATTTGAAAGTCTGTTTTTCTCACCTGTGTCGACTCCCACCAACATCAGTTAATCATTCATCACTGCACTCCACCGAACGCCACTTGCCACCAACGGCTCGGCTTCTGCAGACATGTGCTCCTGGACGTCCTGCTACTTCCATGTTCTTACATTCTGGGGTGTGGTTCACGCGGGGCCCCTGACGGACCCTCACCCCAAAGTTTCTGACCAGCAGCTGTTCTGGGGCGCCGACCAGTACGACTTCTCCGTGGTGTTCCAGGCTGAGGTGCTAGAGTGCTTCTGGCACTTCGCTCACCATGGAGAGAAATTCTACCTGAACTTCATGGTGAGAAGAACCTCAGACACCTCTCAGTTCACCTTTACTCTGATTTCAAACTTCATTTAACAAATGTATCTTTGAGATATAAACTTCAAATAACATCAATTATTAAAGGTGTCCAAATTACTATTACTGTTTGTGTTCCCGGTTGATTATAGGTCCAGTGGGTGACTGGTGTTGGCCATGACAGGCACCTGTCTGTCACCGTCAATGCTCCCAGTGGTCTCTTACTGTCCACCGTTGATGATTCACGAGGCCAAATCAGCTTTGAGGCTGAAGAAACGGGTACGATACACCAGTGTCAAAGTGTGACGTTAAATAAATTCAGACTGACTGCGACCCTAACCCAGCCTTGCTAATGACCCCAAACCTTAACCTTAACCCAACCATGACCCTGACCTCACCCCGGCCAGGACCATACCCTTGCCCCCAACTGTCACCCCGACCAGACCCGATCATGACCCCGACCCAGCCACAGTTGCTCCGCCTACCCTGACCTCTCAATATCTTCCATTTGACTGACTCTTCTGCTGTTTGCAGGTTTCTACCAGATGTGTTTCAGCAACTTCCACAACCGCTTTGGCAACATGCAGGTGTTCCTTAGCTTTGGCGTTTACTACAACGGCATCCAAGACCCTGCCCAGCAGAAAGAGGACGATAAGAAAAAAGAGGAAATGAGCAACGACCCCAATAACACCCTGAGCATTATCGAGGTACATGTTCACTATTTGGTACTTTATACTGGGCACACTTTACTGGTGTAGTAAAGTACCACAGTTTTCCCAGCTGTGATGATGAGGATGATGATTGTCCACTTGTCTTGCAGAGCGCCAGTCACAGAGTGGACGTTTACGTCTTCCACATGTTCCGTTACTACAGCTTTGGCCGCATGAGGAGGAGTGCCGACTACTTCCTGCTGGTGTCCAACTCTCAGTACGTCAGCTGGTGGTCGATGGCCCTCAGCCTCCTCATTGTCACTTCAGGCTACCTGCAGCTCCTCTTCCTCAAACGACTCTTCATCACAAAGCCGAGTGGTGAGGAGGAGAGGCTCCGCTGCTGATGCGTTCATGCCTTCATGATCATTTAAAATAATTTTTACAATATTTCGAAGAATTTGTTAAGAAACTGGAGCAATAATTCTAACAGACCAGTGCAGGAGTCATGTGACAGGGTTGATTCTGATTGGTTCACCTGCAGCAGATCAGGTGCACGCTACTGCCCCTTGTTGTCAACCTCTGGCAGAGGCTTCTATTTTTCGCCTCCGCCTGGAGAAATCTTGACTTTTATTCATGAATAATTCCTCACTGATGATTTTAGGCTGCTGTCATGGCAACTAAGAGTCTGACTGAAGCGGCAGAATATGGATAACTGTGGATCAGAACTGCGTTCAGCAGATTTTCTCAAATAAAAATTAACTTTCTGTTGGGATCAATGTTTTTAGCTGATTTAAAAAAAACTGGTGGGAGGAGCTGATTCCCGACCCCAGACCTCTGCTCAGGTTCTGATTCTCCAGAACTTCATCCTGTACGACTTCCTGACGGGGGTGCTACTGACCAACTAGACCAGGGGTCGGCAACCCGCGGCTCTGGAGCCGCATGCGGCTCTTTGGCGCCGCCCTATTGGCTCCCTGGAGCTTTTTCAAAAATATGAAAATGGAAATTGTTTTACTATAATTTCTGTAGAAGTAAAAATGTGACAAACATTCTTAAAGTTTTCCAATGCTGTATAAATTGTATAATAAATATTGAATTTCAACATCTCATTATAATGGAAGCACCATCTTACAGCAGAGTGGCCACGTGGTGTGTCATTCTCTCCAGGATGTGCTGCAGGGAAAATAAACATTTCATCACGAATGCTCATTATGTATTTGTAGCCTACTTATCATTTGGAAAGTAGACTAATACAGCTAATATAGACACTTACAGCATGTGTTGCCTTTATTATAAGCCATATATAAGGCTTTTAATTTTTTGCGGCTCCAGACAGATTTGTTTCTTGTTTTTTTTGGTCCAATATGGCTCTTCCAACATTTTGGGTTGCCGACCCCTAACTCAAGCAGGCACGTCAAACCCAGTCCTCGAGGGCTATAATCCAGCCGGGTTTTATATCTCACTGAATGCATTTTCAGCCTGGTAGGACAGAAAACCCGGTTGGTTTGTGGCCCTCGAGGACCGTCGCTATGTCCGAAACCACCCCCTATAGTACCCTAATAGTGCACTCAATAGTGTGGAGGCCATTTTGAAATAGTGTCCGAATTCTTAATTCGACAACGTTGTTGAGCAGCGTGTAGCCAGTTTACGATCTTTGCGGTGACGTAAGTGCAGGATGGGGCGGGCAGAGAGAAGTGGCGCCGGGAGATTCGATCCTTGACTTCCGTCCTGGCGGATCCAACATAAGAACGTTCCCGAAAGAAGCACAAAGCCCATCGGATCTGGTCCACTTTGCTCGGCAAGTTCCGAGTCATGTTGCATCGCAGCGTGGTTCTGCGGAGCCGTCTTAGCGGCTGTTATTAAGTCTTCACCGGGTATGTATTTCATGGCTGTTGCTACCTGGGCCGAACCGAATCAGATCTGTTAACTTTTCAAAGTAGCCAGATTAAAGGGGACAGTGGGCTGGTCCTCTTGATCAGCCTCCCCGCCTCAGAGGAGTCTGGCTGGCAGCGGAAGCTCAACATGCTAACCCAATTTAGCTGCAGCATTTTATGGTTGGCAGAACACCAAAAAAGTCTTTAAATCATAGAACTTTCTAAAGCTGCATCCTGAAATAATGACTCGATCAAAGCTGGATTCTGACAACAGAACCCGTGGTACCAGTTTTTTTCCTGGAGGACCGCTGACGCCGCGGTTTCGAGTTTAACATGTAGCCGAAGAGCGCTCCACCCTCACCGGGGCCGGAAGAAGCACCGCAAGGCGTCCCCTTTTAGATTTAAGGACTGGATCAAACAAAAAAAATGGTTGTTGGGCTGGTGGCATTCGGAGACTTATTGTGATGTCTTTGCCTGTGTGCTAGCCAAGTAGCACATGTGAGGTTGGCGAATAAAAACAACAGGCTGTGATGGAACCACTTTAAATATGCCCTTATTCTATCTGGCGCTTCATTATATCTTCTTTGCTTAGGTTTCCCTGTCTGCTTTAGTTTTTGCGTCGTGGATGTTGCATATCAACATGATGCATGTCTTGTCGTGAACAGGATACTGCTGAAAATGCATTACGGTTAATTCAAAATCATTCGGTGTTGCACAGAACTGGGGGTCTGGGCCTCTCAAGGCACTTTCCCCGTGGGATTAATAACGGGAGCTTCTAACAAGAGAACATTCTTACTTATAATAATATGAAATCCATGCGTTGGTCAGTTTGCATGTAAATATTACCAGATTCTTGACCAACATTGATTCATATACAGTATAAGCATGTTGTGCTCTGGTTCTTAGGGTACTCCAAAATAGTAAGACTACCAAAAAATTTTCAAGAAAAATAAGCAAAACAAAGACATCAGGGGTATCTGCCTGTGCAGGCTGATGGGTGCGTGTGGTGTTTTTTCATGAGAGCTTCAGTGCCTCCCCACTGAGGAATCTGCAGCTTATGGTGATACTAAGCCATGAATTTAGATATGACATTAAACTCTAGGCAGGAACGTTCAATTACTTTTTTGAATACTAAGTTCTTCCACCATGTGTGAAATGTGTAAAACTGGCATTTCCTGGGTTTTCATTAAAATCAGAGGTAGTGTCAGAACACTGTTTTAAAAAGGGTAATTAAAAAACAGTGAAAATCTGCATTAACCAGATGGAAGCCATGGAGGTGGACTCTCCCTCTGATGTGCAGGCGGCAACTGGAGACGAGTTGTACATCATCTTGGACTCTGGCAGCAACACAGAAGTGGAAGAAGATGACAATGATGAAGGCCAGATGTTGGCTCGAGTGCCTCCCAGACTTCCCAGCACCTGGGCGTTCAGTCAACGGGCCACCAGCAGCCCCATTGCTACAAATTCATCCACTCAGAGGGCTCCGATAAGGAGAAGACTGAGGTAGCTGGAAGCAAAATTGGAGCTGGTTATGAGGTGTAATTGACCTTTTGTCCAGAGCAGGAAGGGTACCTTGTGATGTCATACATGTTGTCCCAGACAGGGCCTCAGGGTTCACTACCACAGCCAGACTGCAGCGCCCTCTAGAGACTTCTCAGACTTCCTGCTCCGTGCTCCAGCTGCTGGTGCGGGTCAGCCTGAGTCAGGGAGCACCACGGAGGTCAGTGAGTCAGAAGAGGATGAATATGCTGCTGCTGAAGGCCCACCACACAGAGCACTAGAAGAGCCAGGAAACCCTGGGTCACCAGCCAGTGTGCACCTCGGCACCGGTGTCCAGCACTCGCTTTTGCAGGAAGCTGCTCCTAGCAGTGAGTGTGTACAGCACTGTGAGCCAGAGTCACTCCCGAAGGTTGTATGGTGACAGTTGTGTGTTTTCAGACTCCAGATCAGCTGCAGACCCTGATGGACTGCAAGCTCAAAATCGGGTCGCTCAGGTAACTTTTCCATGTCAGATCATTTAGGTAATTAACACGATAAATGCTGGGATCTACATTTCATTTGTCCATTGGTGGAAGACGTGGTCATGGCTTTAAAATTTCTGAGGTCCTTTATCGATTCAAGCATTGCAATAACCTGCAACTCAAATCCATTTCTAGACCTTCACAAAGGTAAGTCAGGTGGCCGAGATGGTTGACATTAACCTGAACCCTGTGACAGGTCAAAGGTCAATTCAGATAAACTGTTATTTCTGAACAATGTCAGGGAGAACAATTAGCATAGTCGTGAGTACTGCTCTAAAGTAGCATTTCCTGACGCGTGAAGAACATGTGTGCATATCTGTCTTGTTCTGGGTTAGATCCTGTGAGTGTGTAAGCCCCTCTTTGCCCAGACTAGCGGGAAAACCCCAAATCATTTTTAGACAATTGATGAGATGAATCCATTCATTTTTCCACAAATCACCAGAATGATCAGGGTCAGACTGACTACTGTACCTTGACTCATCAGTCTGGTGTGCCGGTCTCCTTCACCATTCATTCTTTGTCACGTTGAACTGCAGCCTTCCCCCACGGCCTACGCTCTGACTCCGCCCCCACGCTGTGAGGAAGGTGATGGTGACTCCTGTAGCATTTGCTTTGAAGCCTGGACAACGGCAGGCGAGCACAGACTGTCTGCTCTCCGCTGTGGACACATCTTCGGCTTCACATGCATCCAGCGCTGGCTGAAGACTCAGGGCTCAGCGGCCAAGTGCCCACAGGTCAGCAGGTCACCCGGCTTCACACTGGGACCTGAGTCCTCCCCCATGATGAAACTTCTGAATCTGTCTCTGACTCTGTTTTTGTATCTCTGTCTCTGATTCTGACTCTGTCTGTCTCTGACTGTGTCTCGGTCTGTGCAGTGTAACAAGAAAGCCAGACGTTCAGACATTGTCCTTCTGTATGCACCCAAGCTGAAGGCCCTGGACAACACTGAGCAGGAGAGCCTGAAGAAGTGAGTGAACATCTACAGCTGAGTGATCACAGAGTTACTGTTGGATCAGCTCGTTCCTGTTTGAAGTGATGCAGCTCTGTGGTCACTCACACAGGTCTCTGGAGCAGGAACAGTCCCTGAGGAGGAAAGCTGAGCTGGAGACAGCCCAGTGCAGACTAAAGCTGCAGGTCATCACCAACAAATATGGACAAGCTCAGCAGGAGTTGCAGGTGAGGTGTGGGGGCATCTGGACATATATGCTTCTTATTTTAAAGTTTACGTTCAAAAGCTGTATTTAGTCTTGTTCAATACTTACACAACCTGTGTTTGTGTGTGTGTGTGTGTGCGTGCGTGCGTGCGTGTATGTAGGAGCTGAAGGCTCTGATAGCAGATAAAGGCTCTGTTCCGTCTTCTTCTCCAACTTCCTCCTCTTCGTCGCCATCATCACTTCTCGGTGTGTCTCAGAGGCTGGATGGCTCCAGGACAGCCCAGTACAGTTTCTCCAAGGCAGTGTTGGTGTCTCAGGGCGGAGGATGTCGGGTTTTATCATACTGCGAACCACTGAGCTGCCTACTGGCCTCGCAGCCTTCGCCACACAGCACTCTGGTGCCTGGTCAGCCCCCACTTTTCTATTACGGCCTCAGTGACATTACAGCCTGTAGGTGGCAGCACTGTGCCATCATTCACCTTTTAGCTCATCTGTGCTTAGAGCGTTAGCACATATGACTGTTAGCAAGATGCTAACTGTATAAGAACAAAATGAATATAAATTAACCATGATAAAATTAGATGAAGTATATAAGAGATGGGATTTTGAAGATGGGATGGGATGCTGAAGCTCTACCGCTGGGAGTGCGCATTTGCATCTGGGAAAGCAGAAGAAAAACAAGAATCAAATTCAAATGCTGCTGAACTTTTAGTCTACAGGGTTTTTGGAGAGAATTTTGGAGAGTTTGTTTAACAAGAAACAAATTTTTGTGTCGAATCATATTGAACAGAAATGATCAAATAGTTGGAAACATGTCCTGTGTCAGATTTTAAAGATGTCAGCATACCCTCAGGTGTCTGTAGATGTTCTGCTGTCAGGATGTCTGGAATTTTCTCCTGCAATCTGGTTTAGAGCTGTTAATCCTCACATTGTCACCATCTGGAGATGCTTTTTATTGGTTCCACTCTGTCACTGTCCTGTTCTGATAGTCTGTTTCCTAATTCAGGATTTGGCATAAAGAAGGTGAGCGTTGTCAACATGAAGGCCAGTCAGTATGTCCCCATCCACAGCAAACAGATCCGAGGATTGTCCTTCAACAGGCAGAATGACAGCCTGCTGCTCTCCGCTGCCCTGGATAACACCGTCAAACTGACCAGGTACACAAGCGCGGATGTGTGTGCACATGCACATGTATGTGAGAGCAGATGTGTGTTCTTGTACTTGTGGCATATTGAGTACCGGTACCAAAATACTCATTCTACTAGCAAAGTACGGACCTTTGGGGAAGTGAGGACACTTTAGCTGGTTCTCATACGTTCAAGGGACTGTTTGAGGATTAAAACCTGTTTTGTTTGTTTCTTTTTTTTCCCCCTTGTCCTGTCCAGCAGTGGGGCAGCAGAACTGGCATCTGAACGCCTCTTTGTACCAGACAGGTTTTTTTTTTAACCAGGATGGGCCTGACGAACCCGCCCTCAATAATGATGAATATTCAGAATTTATTTTATAAATGAATGTTGAGCCTGACTGCTGGAAAACCTTCAAACCAATTAAGTTACAGCAAGGCAGGCAAATAACTACCAGACAGGCCTGAAAAGGATAATGAAAAGGAAAAAGATAACCCCAAAAACAACAATACAAACAAGAACTGACTTTGAAACAGATCAAAACCAAACTTTCCACACATACTGTACGTCTGCCCCTATGGACCCACACACATGTGTATTCATATCTTGTACACTGATACTTGTGAACATTGTTCAACAGTACATTATGGTGACGATAAACTTATTCAGACCACAGCAACGCTGAAAATAAGCAGCCAAGATTTGTCTCTACGATGGCTTATGTCTGATGCAGACCTGTAGCTATAGAAAGGGTGTGTATGTCTGTGTAATGTGTGTATGTTTAAGTCTGGCACTTGGTCTACTGATTAGTAAGCCGGGGACACCATTGCCCTACCATGCTGAACCAGGTACGATAGGATAAGATAAAAACTTTATTGATCCCACATCTGGGAAATTCACATGTTACAGTAGTAGCCAGTGGTATACAACACTAAAAGAAAAACTATTATGTTATGTACATTATATACAGATAGAAATTATATACAGAAAGGAATATTAAAACTAATGAAGAAAAATGAAAGTGCAAATAAGAGATTCCAGAGGTAGTATGATTAAGTAGTTCAGAAAAATATGCCAACCATGGGTTATTGGTGCTACATTAAGATTGTTGTGCAATCTGACAGCAGTTGGGATGAATGACCTGCGGTATCGTTTTTTTTTTTTTTTACACCGTGGGTGTAACAGTCTGCTGCTGAAGGAGCTGCCTAAGGCCCCCACAGTCTCATGTAAACATAATAATTGATGTCAGCTTGGCTAACATCCTCCTCTCACCCACCTCCTCAATGGAGTCCAGAGAGCAGTCAGGAGTGAGCCAGCCCTTCTGACCAGTTTGTTGAGTCTCTTCCTGTCCCTCTCTGAGCTTCCACAGCTCCAGCAGACCACAGCGTAAAACATCACTGATGCCACCACAGAGTCATTAAAAAGTCCTAAGCAGTGTCCTGCACACTCCAAAGGACCTCAGTCTCCTCAGCAGATGGAGACGGCTTTGGCCCTTCTTGTACAGGACGTTTGTGTTGTGATTCCAGTTTATTGTTGAGGTGAACACCCAGGTATTTGTACTCCTCCATGATCTCATGTCCAAACCCTGGATGTTCACGGGTGCAATGTGAGGAGCCTTCCTACTGAAGTCGATCACCACCTCCCTTGTCTTGCTGGCGTTGATGCGCAGATGGTTCAGTTCACCCCAGGTGACAAAGTTGGTGATGACCTTCCTACTCCAGTTCATTCCCCTCAGACACACGTCCAACGATGGCTGTATCATTGGAGAACTTCTAGAGGTGGCAGCTGTCTGAGTTGTAGCTGAAGTCATATGTGTAGAGAGTGAAGAGGAAGGGAGAGAGAACTGTACCCTGCGGTGCCCCCGTGCTGCAGACTACCACATCGGACTCACAGTCACGGAGCCTCACGTACTGTGGTCTGTTGGTGAGGTAGTCGGTTTTCCAGGCAGCTAGGTGACAGTCGACTCCGACTCCCTCCAGCTTCCCCCTCAGCAATGATGGCTGGATTGTGTTGAAGGCACTGGAGAAGTCAAAGAACATGACTCTCACAGTGCTCCTGGTGCCCTCTAGGTGTGAAAGTGACCGGTGCAGCAGGTAGATGACAGCGTCATTCACACCAATGCCCGGTCGATATTCAAACTGTAGAGTCCATCTTACCGTCCACCAGCTGTTGGAGGTGGGTGAGAACGATCCTCTCCATGGTCTTCATCAGGTGAGAGGTTAAAGCCACTGGCCTGAAGTGGTTGGGCTCCCTGGCGTGCGCAGTCTTAGGAACCGGAACCACACATGATGTTTTCCACAGGAGTGGAACTCTCTCCAGACTGAGGTTTAGGTTAAAGATGTGCAGGAGTACTCCACAGAGCTGATCTGCACAGTCCTTAAGTAGTCTGGAGCTGATGCCATCAGGGCCAGTAGCTTTCCTCGTCTTGGTCCTCCTCAGCTCCTTCCTCACCCGATCAGCTGTTATGAAGAGGCGAGGTGTGACTCCTGGTGAGTGAGGACGGGGGTTGGAGTGTGAGGGTCGATCCGGCAGGGGGTGGAGGGAGGTGGTGTGAGAAGAGAGCTGCTGGTGTCGGAGGTGTTACGGGGGGAGAGGGGGAAGGTGATGTGACAACACAGTCAGGTCTGGGCTTTGGTGAGTGGGAGAGGGAGGGGCGGCACAGTCAAATCGGTTGAAGAAGAAATTCAACTTTGCCCAGTCCTGGCCCCCAGATTCAGGGCCCCTCCCACTGTCCTTTGTGTGGCCTGCCACAAGCAGTAAAACCTGGTTTTAGGTTAGAGGTTGGAGGTAAGTTGTGGTATTGAGGGTTAGGAGCTGGGAATGTCTTCCATCTATGAAAGTCTTCATAAAGATACAAGGATGTTTGTGTGTGTTGCAGTCTGCTGACCAACACAGTGGTTCAGACGTATAATGCAGGTAAACCAGTGTGGAGCTGCTGCTGGTGTTTGGACAACAGCACCTACGTATATGCAGGTCTGAGCAATGGCTCTGTGCTCGTCTACGACACCAGAGACACGAGCACACATGTGCAGGAGCTGCAGCCGCTGCGCTCCAGGTACACACACAGACACACAGACCTTCACACAAACAAGCACTCACATAGGCACATCTTATGTTGAGCTCTCACTGGTTTCAGGTGTCCGGTAGCTTCCCTGTGTTATGTACCACATGCAGCATCTAGTACATTCCCTTGTGGCGGGCTGATCGCTGGCTCCCTGGAGGGGGGTTGTTTCTGGGAGCAGACGAATGAGACCACGTACAGACCACACGTCCTCCCGCTGGAGAACACTGGCTGCATTGACATCCAGGTAGAGGTGGACAGCCGACACTGTCTGGTCACCTACAGGCCAGGTAAGCTCCTAAATAAGTCATTGTAAAGGGGTTTTGAAGTCTGTATATATGTGTGTATGTATGTATGGATGTTACAGGGCGCTCAAACCCGTCACTACGCTGCGTCCTGATGGCCCTGACCCGAACACCTCTGCAGGACTCCACTCAGCCGCCCAGCTGCTCCTGTTCAACAGTACAGACATTTAGTGCCGGCTCATCCTGCAAGTTGCTCACCAAGAATGCAGTTTTCAGGAATCCAGATGGGACAGGAACGCTGGTGTGTGCTGGTGATGAGGCCTCCAGCTCCACCATGGTCAGTCCCGATGTGCACGTCAACACAGATGTTGTGTAGATCTTTAATGCTGGTTTCAGCCTAATAAAGTTTGTCTGGTCCCAGTGCAGCCTAAATGCCTCCCTCTTTCCACCTCTTCTCAGGTGTGGGATGCAGGCAGCGGCTCTCTGCTCCAGAAGCTTCCAGCTGACCTTCCTGTTTTGGACATCAGTCCTTTTACAGTAAACGGCAAGCACTTCCTGGCCTCACTTACTGAGAAGATGCTGAAGCTCTACCGCTGGGAGTGAGCAATTGCATTTGGGAATGCAGAAGAAAAACAAGAAACAAATTAAAATGCTGCTGAACTTTATGCCTACAGGGCTTTTGGAGAAACAACACTTTGAAAATTTCAAATAATTTGTTATCGGAGGTCACATCAGGTGTGTCACACCTGCATGTTTACATTCATTCATTCCGTTCACAATTCATGTCCTCAGTCCTTTTGTCTCTTGGAGACACACACAAAGTGCCCAAAGTATCTGTTCTTCATATAGAAAATTTTACATATGTTTATTTGTTAGTTTGTGTACCAGGTGACAGTTAATAAAGATTATGAATAATTTTCAAATGATCTGAGTGAACTTTTTCCCATAGTTTGAGTCTCAACAGAGCTCAGTGCCAAAAATAGGAGTTCAAAAATCATACATGGTCTTAAAATAATTAGGACCACTTATTTGTAACTTTATTTTCATCAATCTTAGAAAAATGTGATTATGAAACATAAACTTGAAGAGTTTTCAGACGTGGCGGCTGGTGGCGGTGTTACCAAAAAACATGGTTCACTATTGTTGGCGCTGCTTTTATGGCCAGATCGTAATATGTCCACAAATGTAAAGATGGGATAGATAGGGTGACGTGAAATGTTGCGACAGGTAAATGTGATTTTAGTTATTGCCTATTTCATCTATTATTGTTATCATGTTTTTAAAATAAAAATAACTTGAAATTCTGATGACAGTCTGTACGGTGTTGAGTGAGTGCGTTCATTTTCCATTTTTTTTAAATGGCCAACTTTATTGATTTTTTTTTTTCCGAGTGTCCATGAATGTAGCAGCAGGCTGACTCGCTTCGTAAAGATGGCGGACTGTATACGTGTTCCACTGCTCCTGCTTTTGATGTGCATCTTATCGTTTTTGCATCTAATTCGAGGAGAAATTGGCATTGTTGCCAAGCTTGCTGCTGAACCCGAAAACTCACAAAATCCAGTCGGAGGACCGGGGTGGGCTCTGGAGAACGCAGCAGTGGCTGAGAAGAAACTCGGGGTAGCGGCCTCTCCGCCTCGGAGGCGCTCTACCGGCTGGAAGTTGGCTGAGGAAGCGGTGTGCAGGGAAGATGTTACCCGGCTTTGCCCCAAACACTCCTGGACCAACAACCTCTCGGTGCTGGAGTGTCTACAAGACAGGAAAGAGGTTAAATAAGTGGATGGAGTCTGTGGTCGGGGCATGGAATGTAGGGTGTGCCTGTGTTCGACCATCGTTAGCTGCTACCGCTGCAAGCCGCTAGCCAGAGAGAACGCTCCGCTGACAGCCGGATATTCACCAATATATTCTTTTTGCTAAATAGTTAAAGGTTCTATTTAGTGTTTCACTACGTTGAATTCCCATTTAGACCAGCCATGATCTATTCCCCGATTTGGCCTGACGCGGTACCGTTCAGATGGATGACTGTTCCCTTGCTGTTGTGGACCTCTTTAGCTTTTCTAAACGCTGGTATAGTGAATAATGAATAATAATAGTAATAATAATAAACGTGTGCTGCAGATTGAAAGCGACAACCTGAAATCTCGCCTCCTCGAGAGGAGTTAATGCTGAGATGTGTGGATCAACTATTTATGAAATCCTCACAGTCACGAATAAACACCTAATTGCATCAAACAGCTGTCCACCTTCAAACGAGAGTCCAAAAGGTTTATGATATATGTGATAACTAGAAACTGGGGCGGCGAACATGTTACCGACATGCTAGTCTGAGTGCTAACAGTTGTAGCCTGTCATGCTAGCACGCATCTCTCTCTCTCTCACTTCTAACTTTCTTCGAATTTAATCGTTCAGCTGCTCTTCTTAAACCATAACATCGTTGGTGGATCCAATGGTTGTTACTGCCTAAATGCTTCAGCGTGTGTTTGAGACCAATATGTGTGTATTAATGTTTGTGTGTGTGACCTGTGTGTGTGTATTTGACCCCGTCTTTCTGTTTTTCAAGGAAACAGAGATCTCCACTGAATGTAACCACGTGAGTAACAACTGGTGTTTACTGTAGAAACATTCTGCAAAACTTTAAGATACATTCTTTGCCATTTATTCGTTGCCCTCTCGGTGCTGGTTGACTAGTAAGAGGTTATTTTAAAATGGAGCCTGTCATAACTTCACATAATTGAGACTGAAAATACAAGAACAAGGTTTGAGGTCCTGGGAGGTCAGATCGGTTGCAGCGCCCCCTGGTGACACAATTGATGTGAAGCTCTTAATACGTTCTGATAATTGAGTCCAAAACAGAGTTTAGTGACAGCAACAGTAGCTTCTGCTGACAGTCCACCAGGGAGGACAAGAGGGTCCGTCCCACACGGGTGAACCTTCATTAGTCCATCTTCTCTCTCTAAAGCTGCTGTGGAACTACAAACTGAACCTGACCACCGACCCAAAATTTGAATCTGTGGCCGTGGAGGTTTGCAAGTCTACCATCTCTGAGGTGATGACAGTTTTGCTGCTCTTTGGATTGCTGGAACTCAGTAACCTGACCTGGCCTGACTTCCTGTCCCATGTGCAGGTTAAAGAATGTGCTGCTGAGGAGCTGGGGAAGGGTTACCTCATGTCCTGCCTGGTGGATCACCGTGGCAACATCAGTGACTACGAGTGCAGGAAGTACATTACCAAGATGACCGGCATCGTCTTCAGCGATTACCGGCTCATCTGTGGCTTCATGGACAACTGCCGTGAAGACATCAACACTCTCCTCTGTGGCAGCGTCAACACTGGGGAGAAGGTCAGAGTTGACCTCTGACCTTCTCCCCAGTGTTGACAACACAATGTTCCTGACTGACTGCTCAGATGTGTAAAAGGAACCATCTTCAGGTGAAGGACTGGAAATGTGACATTTGTGTGCAGGACGTCCACTCTCAGGGTGAGGTCATCGCGTGTCTGGAGAAGGGTTTGGTTCGTGAGGCTGAGCAGCAGCTGGGGGCGCACGCCATCAGAGATCAGTGCAAGAAAGCCATCATGAGAGTGGCAGAGCTGTCTTCAGATGACTTCCACCTGGACCGTTACCTCTACTTCTCCTGCCGGGAGGACCGGGAACGCTTCTGTGAAAATGTGTGTTTTTCATCAATCCACCTACAACATGATTCAATTGTTCCTAAAGGGTCCACTCTTGCCTATACTCAGCCGCCTTATATCCTGATTTTCACCCTCCCCCCAAGGACGGCAAACCCCTATGTCCTCTAAGATTTTCATGTGGTCTGAGGGGTGTTAAATTGTGGATTTGTCCTGCTAATCGAGGATTGTAAATGTGTGGGTAGACTCCCAAGTCAGGACTTAAACGTCAACTATGAGGAGGAACACGAGTTTGAAGATGTGAGCTGACTGAGAGGTGAGGGTGTTGGCACCACCTCCAGGGTTTCCACCTGTCTTTTAGTTTGATAACAATCCCCAGACTGGCACCAGTGTGTCCTCTGTGTTGTCTGTTGTGTTTGCTGGTTGCTGCTACGTCTCTTCGTTTTCTTAGAGCAGGTGCAATCATGCATGATCTCTGTCTTGGAGGATGAGACTCTAAGCTGGCGTGGGACATAATCTTAATGTGTGATGTGCTGCATTGATGATAGCTGAGTACATCACACACTGTAGCATCCAGACTGTCCAGTGCCTGATGTTTCAGCTTAGTGCCGGGTCTCTAAGATTTAGAACATGGTCACCTGTGGATCCTGCTTAAGGCATCTTTGGAAAGCATCTTTCCTGTCCTGATGTCACAGTTAAGAGCTACTCCTGCTTTTGTGTTTCAGGTTCTGGCTGGGGAGGGGCGAGTATA
Source organism: Takifugu rubripes (assembly GCF_901000725.2). Taxonomy (NCBI): domain Eukaryota; kingdom Metazoa; phylum Chordata; class Actinopteri; order Tetraodontiformes; family Tetraodontidae; genus Takifugu; species Takifugu rubripes. The sequence goes on along the minus strand of NC_042293.1, from coordinate 5,727,066 downwards.
CAAATGTCTCTTCAATCATAAGTTTGAGGAGGCAATGTCCGAGCGCGTAAGTCCTGGGTCCTGTCCCAAGAGGAATTAAAATCTTTTTTGTCCTTGTTATGAACATAAATGAAGTCGCACTGCACCCCAGTTTTGTTCCCTTAGTGTTTAATACGTAGCCTGTAGAGACGAGTGCAGCCTGTCCTCCAGTGTGGTGCTGATGGTTTTTGTGTCCAGTGTCGCGAGGCGCTGACTACTAGGCAGAAGCTCATCGCTCAGGACTACAAGGTGAGCTACTCCCTGGCTCGATCTTGCAAGTCGGACCTGAGGAAGTACCGCTGCAATGCTGAGAACAACATGCCGCGTGCTCGAGAAGCCCGCCTGTCCTACCTGCTGCTCTGCCTGGAGTCCGCAGTACATCGAGGTAATGGCACCCTCTGGTTAAGGGAGCCGGTGGGTTGATTAGCTTTGTATGTTAGCATTCAAGACACACTAGCAATAACAGGCTTCTGTCCTGGTAATTAGCTCTGATACACGTTAGCTTATCTGACAGTGATCAGCGAAGGTGGTGGTGAAATGGCACTTTTTAATTTTACATTTTTTGATTTATCCATAAAAACAGCTGGTTCTTTCTGGATGGTTTCCATGTCAACTTTTTAAAATCCCTGTTTCAGGACGTGTGGTCAGTGGCGAGTGTCAGGGCGAGATGATGGACTACCGGCGGATGCTGATGGAGGATTTCTCTCTGAGCCCGGAGATTGTGCTGCACTGCCGCAGCGAGATCGAGGGCCACTGTTCTGGTCTGCACCGCAAAGGAAGAACGCTGCACTGCCTGATGAGGGTCAGCCGAGGAGACATTGACGCCAACTGTCAAATGGCGGTAAGACGGCATGGACGAAAAGACCCAGGAGTAAGTGGTAATGGCTGGAAAGTATCCAACTACAGAACTTCTGGGCCTGGTGCTGGTGTTGCTTTAGGATGAAGCTGGACTGAATAACTTTATTTTAGAGCTGAGAAAATTGTTTGTCTCCAGTTGACACCATTTTGTCCTTAGGTCCAGACCTTGATTCAGGAAGCCGACCCAGGGGCCGACTACCGCATTGACCGGGCTCTCAGCGAGGCTTGTGAGTCTGTCATCCAGACCGCCTGCAAACACATCCGCACCGGAGACCCCATGTGAGTCCCGCTGACTCTGCTTGTGTGGTCATGAAGAGAGACTAACGTGTGTCTGTGTTCAGGATCCTGTCCTGTCTAATGGAACATCTGTACACTGACAAGATGGTGGAGGACTGTGAACACCGCCTGCTGGAACTGCAGTATTTTATCGCCAGAGACTGGAAGTGAGTCTGTAGCTATAGTCAGTCCGCCATGAAAATGAGCTCATTGACACAGTTGACTGGTGCTTTCAGGTTGGACCCGATCCTGTATAAGAAATGTCAGGGCGATGCCTCTCGGCTGTGCCACACCCATGGTTGGAATGAGACCAGTGAAATGATGCCACCCGGTGCCATTTTCTCCTGCCTGTACCGCCATGCCTACCGCTCTGTGGAGCAGGGACGACGGGTGAGTGGGACCATTTCCTGTTTGCTATGAGGATGTGAGACTTCCTCCTTCCAAGGTCAGTGTGGAGGAGCGTGATGACAGTGATGAAGGAGAAATTTGAGGATGACAACGAGGATCTGGAATGATACTCTCTGATTGTGGGCCAATATTGATCCATTACCAATGAACAGCTTTGATCAATTTGTAAACTTGATCCTATTCGCACTCACAACAGTAAACATTTCTAGATCTTAGAGGGTATTGACTTCCAATCGTAGAGGGAGCACTTGAATGCCCCACGAGGGTGCAGTGGTTCAGAGCCTTGCATCACGTTAAACAATCATCCTGGAAGTCAAAGTTCTTTCTTAGCCGGCTTTTCTTTTATGTTCTGGGAGCCTCGGCGACAATTATTTCGCTATTTCTTGTACATTCTATCTGGATCTGGTCTTGTGGTCTTTGCTAGTGTGCCGGTCTGACCCAGCCTTCTCCTGCAGCTCTCAAGAGACTGTAAGGTGGAGGTGCAGAGGATCCTCCATCAGAGGGCCCTGGATGTGAAGTTGGATCCGGAGCTCCAGAGACGCTGCATGACCGACCTTGGGAAGTGGTGCAGCGAGAAGACGGAGGCGGGCCAGGAGCTGGAGTGTCTGCAGGATCACCTGGAAGATCTGGTGCCGGACTGTCGAGAGGTGGTAGGAAACCTGACTGAGCTGGAGTCTGAGGTAAAAATGAGCAGAAAGTGACCATGAACGCGTGAGAGAAAAGGGACACGTGAATATTTGTGGGTTAGTTCCTGAGCAGCGACCTGTGGTGAGGACACGCGTGTCTCTTCTGTCATCAGGATATTCAGATGGAGGCACTGCTCATGAGGGCCTGTGAACCTGTCATCCAGGGGCACTGCCACGTGAGTCTGATGCTGCTGCTACCTGCACACACATACACACACTCACACACACACACACAGATGCTCATACAGATATACACACACAGATGCTCATCAATCAAATCAATCTTTATTTATATAGCGTCTTATACAATCAAAACTGTTTCAAGGCGCTTTCCAGAATCCCAGGGCCTGACCCCAGACAAGCAACAGTGGCAAGGAAAAATACAGATATACACACACAGATGCTCATACAGATATACACACACATGCTCAGACACTCTCACACACACATACACGCACAGATACATACTCACACACAGACATTCAAATACACACACACACAGATACACAGAGATACGCGCACTGAGTTGTCACATAGCCTGTCTCTGTTGCAGATTCTAAAATATGAGAGCAACATCATATAAAATCCATAATGTGTGTGTGCATGTGGGATCTGTAGGAGGTAGCTGATAATCAGATTGACAGTGGTGACCTCATGGACTGTCTGGTTCAGAACAAACATCAGAAGGAGATGAATGACAAGTGTGTGGTTGGAGTGACGCACTTCCAGCTGGTGAGTAAACAGTCCTCCATGTGTCATGAGCACATTTTTGTTGTTGATAATTGGACTACCTTTGGTTTTCTAACATCAAGCTGACAGAACACTCATGGTTATGTGTCCTGTTCTCAATCAGCCATTCATCAGTTGTAAAATACAGACTGAGATGCTAGTTAGGGGTGTCAATGCTAATCTGAGGGATTCATTGCTGAAGGAGGTCCTCTCCTCTCAACTCTTTCCAGATTCAGATTAAGGATTTTCGTTTCTCCTACAAATTCAAGACAGCCTGCAAGGAAGATGTTCTCAAGTTGTGTCCCAACATCAAGAAGAAGTAAGTAAAAGTGTCAAAAGAACCATACAAGGGAAAAAAAATTTGAGACCCTGTGAAGTCCTTGAGGAGAAACCAGTGTGTAACATGGTGTCTAATGTGTGTTAGGGTGGATGTGGTGATGTGCCTCAGCACCATGGTGAGAAACGACACCCTGCAGGAGGTCAAAGAGCAGCGCGTGTCCCTCAAATGTCGTAAACAGCTGCGAGTGGAGGAGGTAGAGATGGTAAGTTTGCTCTGCAAACATCTCAACTGCTGCACAAGATTTAATCGTTCATTTAGTGGCCTCTAGTGGCGAACACAGTGATCGCAGGGCTGCTATCATGAGTGTGGGATCAACAAAGTGGTTTCAACCACAGCGAGATGGTTCCATAAAGCCCCTTTCACACCACACTAAAATAGCACATTGCCCCAGGTTGTTGATTTGAAGGCTCATTCAACCCAGGAAATTAGCAGGACGACGTGGCTCACCTACAATATGAAAGGCATCAAAGGTAGTCCTGTTAAATTAGCCCATGATGTTGACGTTCCTGCCTGTCCTGTTGTGATTGAGCCACTGGACATTCTGTCCACAGAGACTGGTCTCATCTCAGAGTCTACTCCACCTTTAATGGGAGCTCACAGCTGAAGTCCGTCCTGCTGAGGGAACCCCACCCATGGGAGATTGTTGATCACAGCTTTTGTAGCCATACCACACAGCTTTTCATGGTTCATGGCAGCCAACAGACAAGATCAGCAGATCCACCATCTGCTCAGCTTCTGCAGAGAAGAGATTCATCACCAGATTGCAGCTGCTGTGCTGCTCCCTGTTATTGATACTGCAAGTTATTGACACTCTGAGTGGCCCTATTAACACTGTTGCTAATGAAGCTACAGCCACTCAGCACTGGCTAAACCTCCTGAGCAGATCCAACTCTCAGCTAGCTGCATCAGTGCTGTCCTCTGTGCCTTCCACTGCTGTCAGGAGTTTAAGACACACACATTATTTGCTGACAGAAATTTATTTTCAAAGACAAATTCTTCAGGAGTTACTCCTTCTCTTAGCAGCCTGATCACTGCAACCATAAATTAGACAAACAAGCCAAGTGTCCTCTGTTCCCATCTTTCCAGATTAGCCCCAAAGTGCAACATCCTTCTCTAAATGAACACTTGGACACTGTCCAATTTGTGCTGATCTTGCAAGTGTTGCAAAAGGGACAAAATGTTAAAGTAGGAAATGACAACAAGGCTGACCATGGACTCCCTGACGTTCATGCTGTCCGTTGTCCGGCTCTCAGTGTCCCAGCACAGATAAAGGTGGAATGATGACCTTGTTGACGTGATGGCATATGAGAGGGAGGGAGTAAGCAACCACGCCCCTCTCAGCGAGGAGGGTTAGACCGCTCTGAGCATGGAGTGGAGCGGGTCAAGACGCATCGACGCACTCATTTCAGTGTTTCAGCAGTAACAGTTGCACACTTGTACAAGATTTTAGATTTTCAAATGTGGCTGAACGCTGAATGCCTGTGTGTTTGTATGAATGTGCAGTCAGAAGACATCAGACTGGATCCTGAACTGTACGACTCCTGTAGGCAGGACATCAGCAGGCTGTGTCAGAATGTGGCCTTTGGCAACGCTCAGGTCAGCATTCACACATACCCACACTCACACACTGTGATTTCTTAAAATCTTTTACACATGTTGACAAACCAACTGTTTTCAAAGGGTGTTCCCATTGGCTTTGATGTGGATGTATAAAGGACTTCAGGCGTATTTCTTGTATATCGTATATCTTTACTGGAAAGTCTTGTGACAGGGTTTTTTTGTTTTGAAGAAGGAGCACTGCCAGATCAACTGTGAAAGTTCCTTTGGTGGTTCCTCAGCTGTGGTCTGGAAATGTTTTGAAGCACACTCGCTGCTGTTGTTGTCCTTGAACATTGTCACTTCCTGTTTCATTAGATGGTCCCACCATTGTTCCCTCACATCTGTGTGAGAGTCGAACCCGTGTTCGTGAAGCGACAGCTTGATGACTTTGTCTTTGTAGGTCATCGAGTGTTTGAAGGAGAGCAAAAAACAGCTGACTCAGCGCTGTCACCAGCGGATTTTCAAGCTGCAGGAGGTGGAGATGGCCGACCCTGAGCTGGACTACCAGCTGATGAAAGTCTGTAAACCCATGATCAGGGTAGGCAGCGCCATCTGTGGGATCGTTGGTGTGGGCATCCTCACCATTGTCTTTAACAAAGTGTCTTTGTGTTGTCAGCGTTTTTGCACTGAGTCAGAGGGGAAGAACGTCCTTCAGTGTCTGAAGCAGAACAAGAACAGTGAACTGATGGACCCTAAATGCAAGCAGATGATCACCAAGAGACAGATCACCCAGAATACAGGTATCAGAAGCCAGAAGGAGAACAGAAGCTTGGAGCTGTTGGCACTCTGGACTAAGTCTTTGTCTCCGCAGACTACCGGCTCAATCCGGTGCTGAGGAAGGCCTGTAAGGCTGATATCCCAAAGTTCTGCCAGCACATCCTGACCAAGGCCGCCTCTGACAGCGAATTGGAAGGTCAGGTCATCTCCTGCCTGAAGCTCAAATACGCCGACCAGGTCAGACCTCTAATTTCAGAACTCGGAGCAGAAGCTCCCAGAGCTTCATTCTGCTTCTGTTTGATTTTTGCTGGGCCCTTCTGAGCGTATTTGTTCGTGTTCCAGCGTTTGTCTCCTGATTGTGAGGATCAGATTCGGGTCATCCTGCAGGAGTCAGCATTGGATTACAGGCTGGATCCACAGTTGCAGATCCAGTGCACACATGAGGTGTGTGTCTTCAGCCTGGAATTCTCGTGCATCCAGATAAGCCCTCATCCTTGACTGCATGTAATGTGTCAGGATGACCAGAAGGAGGAGGTCCAACTGACTGTGGAATAAAATTCTTCATAGTGTTTGAGTAATACATTAAGCGTGTGTGTGTGTCTGTGTGTGTGTGTGTGTCTGTGTGTGTGTGTGTGTGTAGATTTCCAGGTTGTGTGCAGAGGAAGCTGCTGCTCAGGAGCAGACGGGGCAGGTCGAGGAGTGTTTGAAAGTGAACCTATTGAAGATCAAACAGGAAGGGTGCAAGAAGGTAAAGAAAGCCAACCCTGTAAATTTACCACATTAAAAACCTTCCTAAGAAATGAAAGAAACTGCAACCTTTTTTGTTTAAACCATATATAAACTATCAACAAGCCATCACAAGTTGATACAATGGTTTAGCTCAGAACTGAACTTTAAGGTTGAGCTAAAGGGCTGATTTGAGCGACTAACATGCTAATGGCTCTGGTTCTCCGGCACAGGAGGTCCTAAACATGCTGAAAGAGAGTAAAGCAGACATTTTTGTGGACCCTGTCCTCCACACAGCCTGTGCTCTGGACATCAAACATCAGTGTGCTGCCATCCCACCTGGAAAAGGACGGCGTGAGTCTAGAATCCATTTTGGCTGCTGTCAGTGTGTTTCAGACCTCATGGTGTCATGTCTGTCCATCTCACAGAGATGTCCTGTCTGATGGAGGCGCTGCAGGACAAACGCGTACGCCTGCAGCCAGAGTGCAAAAAGAGACTTCAGGATCGCATCGACATGTGGAGCTACGCTGCTAAGGTTTGTCGACCTCAGGCTTGACCTCTAAAGGCTGTTTGTGCTGTTATTGTAGTAGCATAAGCAGGAGTAGCATTAGTGGAAGTTACATCACTTGGTCTGACTTGGATATGGGCTCACACCACCGTCTCCTCACCTTGCAGGTGGCTCCGGCGGAGGGGTTTTCTGACCTCGCCATGCAGGTGATGACATCACCCTCAAAGAACTACATCCTGACTGTGATTGGAGCCGGCGTTGCATTGCTTTTCCTGATGGGACTCTTCTGTGGAAGGTTCACCAAGCGTGTCACACAAGAGCTGAAGGACAGGTAGGGGAGGCTGGACGACACACCCCTAGGTGAATGGCCACGGTAGAAAGGAAAAATGAACCATCACCTCTGGAATTTCCACCCTATGACACTCTGCTTCAGTCCTGTTCCTCCCTCCAAGCAGCACAAGGCTAATTTTCCCCACAATTATTTTGGAATCCGGAACCATCTGCTTCAAAGTTAGATCAAACATGACCCTCACGGTCAGACTGAGGCCACACCTACTCCTATATTTTTGTCTCCATTGAGCGTCCTTCTGTCCTGAAGTACTATTCCTGCACCATTTATGTCCTCCTTCCTCCCCTTTCTGTGGGGGGGTTAGGTCAAAGGTTACAAGGGGGTGGAGTCAGGAAGGTAAATCAAATGATTGTACATGTGTAGAAATGAGATGGGAAATTCTCATGTCTAGGGTGGTTTGCTGACTCAGTATTTTAATGGTGTGTGTGACAGAGAGGGACTGAGAGACAGTGTGCATCTCTGCTACCACTTTCTTTAAGTTTATGTGGCTCTGGATATTTGTGCGTCTGTGACATTTAGTGCCATGCGACTGTAAGGTGGGCTTGGCCATCTGCCCCTCCCTCAAGTCAAAGTTCTTGTGGTTCGTCTGTCATTAAATGGTAGACCAGGCAACTTTCTCAATTGCAGTCATGCCGTAAACATCACACGCCCACATCAGCGCTCCAGCAGAGGCCCAGACGTGGTCCTTGGGATGGTGGGGCCAGTTTGTTGCTGTGCGGGAGTGTTTTCCCAGTGGTGAACTGGTGTTGATTGGTACAAGAACAAATGGAAAAAATAAAGAAATTAAACATTTCAGTAATTGTACAGATGTGAACGTTCGTGTGAGAATGATACTGGAATTGTTGCACATTTTCATCTTTATTTTATTTCTCTAAATATATATTTTGGTTGTTTCCTTATTTATTTGTGTACTGATGTTTTTTTTTCTATGGTTTGAATGTTGCCTTTTTAATCACGCGCCTTCTTCCAGTGTGGGGGCGGGATTGTCCCGGAAGTATCTGAATTAAAAAACAGTTGCTGTAATTTGATTATGTAGTTTTCCTGACAGTTTAGGGTGGAGTTAAGTGTTAGCTTGATGAAGCCATTGCTAGAGAAAATTAAAAACTTCGAAAGTAAATTAAAACTCTAAGATGATAACTGTATTTTTACGGTCTTTGTGTAAAAAAACAGTCAGAAGGTATTTTTAACTTTGCAAACATGACATCAATGTTCAGTCATCTGTCCTGCGGCCTCAGGTGTTCTGCTTCACTCTATAAACATTTTTAATTTCGTGTTAATGTGTTTAAGCCCCACGCACCAGCTCCTTTTACACTAATCAAATGGCACTGTTAGGTTCAAAACTTTGCATGTGACCTTTTTTTTTTTTTTAAATCTTTTCTATAAGTTGGACAATTGTTGACAATCTTTGCTGAATCAGCCGAAAAGATCAGAGGTCATGTTCCCGATGTGATCCATCTGATTGGCCTAATTTTCAGAACCAGATTAGTCAGATGATGGTTTTAAACCCAGATTCCGAAGTCGAGCGGTGGTCTGTTGTGATTCCCCCCCCCCCAATAATTATGTCAAATTTCCCATCCAGATGAGACATCAGAGAGAAGTTTATTATTTCTATTGTCTTTGTGCCAACAGTCGCACATGTGCATCATCACCTGGATGTGTAATTAGCTTGCCATGGTGACCCCACCCTCCTGATTACATCATTTGCCTTTACTTTGTTCTGATGTGTGCCTCCTCCCCCAGAGATCCTGCTCTACCACAATCCCAAAAATCCCCTGCAGCACAGGTGCGTTGTGGGCATGTGAAATGTGTGTGTATTGAAGTGTGCCCCCCCCCCCCAACATGTCAGATTAACGGTTGGTGATCTTTTTTAATGATGTTTTGTATTTGTGGCTCCTCACGGTTTGTTTTTTTAGTTTTCTTTTTGATGCTCTGTACAGATACAAATTGGACAGTTTAATAAGAATAAAGTCTGCAAAGTTTCTAATCTGCTGGTTTCATTTCAAACTCTTAAAATAGTTTGACAACCTCAAAATATTAAATCTGCTCATGAGAGACGCTAAACAGCAGGGAGGTGTGTGTGTGTTGTGTCTGCTCTGAGGACGGTTTTAGACGATCTCGCAGTTCTGTGAAATTCTTCACTCCTGACGGACCAAAACATTTTGACCTTCAAGCAGAACAAAGGTGAAACACCCATTGGGTCACAAGTTAAATATGTTTATTACACCCGAGGGAAAAAGTTTAAAAAAATTGTGTGTGTCTTCTTGTTATATATTGATTACCTAAATACACATTCTGCCAGCAAAGTGAGGACATTTTGGCTGGTCCTCACATCTTCAAACGACTGTTTGATGGTTAAGACATGGTTTAGGTCTGGGCTGGGTTAGATGGGATGGTTTGAGTTGGGAGCTTGGTAGCATCTTGTGTCTGTCAATCAATCAGTCAATCTTTATTTATATAGCGTCTGTTAGAATCAAAATTGTTTCGAGGCGCTTTACAGAATCCCAGGGCCTAACCCCCCACAAGCAACAGTGGCAAGGAAAAACTCCCCTTTAACAGTGTATATGAACATTCTTGCAAACAGAGGAACAATGATGAGTGTGACTGATCGAAGACATACACTGAGACTTATGATAACATCTGAACAAAAACACTTTATATCTGCTCCAGAAATTTTTCATGAATTATTTTTTCAGAACAAAGACAATTTGCGCTAGTCTGAGCTCAGGTTTGGCCAGAAACAGGAAACATTGACCAAAGAGCTAAAAGTCAAAGGCAGAGACGAAGAGCATGACCTTGGTGATGTAGCGCCCCAGCACATAGTGGTTTTCCAGCTCACTCATCTCCACTTCTGCCTACAGGGTGGTGGGACCCCTGATGGGTGTCACCAGGAGGAGGGTTCCGGTTTGCCTCCCAGAGCGCTGCACACTGAAATGGCCGTGTCCACTACCACCAGCCAGGCCAAAACGCAGAGTGTCCCCCAGAACACGTGCCGCAGACACTTGAAAGAGTACTCGAGGTGCTGACATGTTGGAGACTACAGACAGGAAGTGAAAAGAGATGGAGTTTGGTGTCTGGAGGCAGCCTTTGTCCCCCTGCATGCACGGGTTCTTCTCACAGCACCTGGTAACACCAACATGGTACATTCTGGGATAGCTGGGCGGTTCCATCAGAGCTGTTGCTAATGCTAATGGTAACATCAGTTAGTCTGTTATAAACTGACATGACCATCTAATTGGTGTAGGTGTAAAGATGAGCATGGCTCTGGGGCACTTACACAGGTGAAGTCTTTATGTAGGTGGCATTTTTTCTGCTGGGACACGACACTGTCACACACTGGAAGCCTCCAAATGTGTTGACACACATGTGCTGAGTGGAACAATTGTGGATCTGTGTCTCACACTCGTTGACATCTGAAGGAAAATAAACTAGCATCACAGACTCTTCTCCTTTACACAAGAAGCTGACCTCTGACTTCTGACCTGTGCAGCTGCTGCCATCTCTGTCGTATCCTGCCGGACAGAAGCAGCTGAAGCTTCCGGGGCTGTTGACACAATGATGAACGCAGAGCCGCCCAGGCTGTCCCAGCAGTAACACTCGGCACTCATCGATGTCTGAAGCACACAGACGTTACTATAGTGACCGCTTTTGACTCACTCAGCCTTTTGATATTTACCACCTGTGCAGATGTTGTTGTGCCCCGAAATGGTGTGCCCCCAGAGGTGAGAGCAGCGAGACGGTCGAATGGAGGGAGAGGATGGAGGAGGCGAAGAAGAGGATGGAAGAGCGAGGGAGGATGGGGTTGTGGAAGCTCTGGTGTTGTTGCGCCCTGAATGAGGAAAAATTGTGTTAGAAGTCAGAACCCAAACCGGTTTCAGAATCCTGTAAGGACATGTACGGTGGCACTCGGGCTGCTGGCCGCTCCATCTCTGAGTCTGCAGACACATGCGGCTCCGTGGACCAATCAGCTTGTAGCCAGACGTGCATACGAAGTAGACCTCGTGTCCAACGGCAAACACCCTTCCAAGCCTGCGTCCATAAGCAGGGACAGGACGTTTGGGACAGGAAACTGTGAAAAGATGACATCACTCACCCTCTGACACTCTCTTTTAGTCCATTTGTGAGTTTTTTGTATAAAGTTCTCAAAAAATCACCTTTTCTTTATTTTTTTTATTTTGTGTAAAAACACATGTTGCCACTAGAGGTGGCGGTGAATCATTACTTCATGCCACTGTTTGATTTTCGTGTCAGAATAACAAACATATACAAACATAGCAATGACTTTTCTAAAAGTAAAAAAACTCTTTAAAAATGATTTTCCGCATAAAGCCAAAAGTTAATTTCTCACCCCTGGATTTAATGAGGGCTGTTGTGCTGTTGTGCAGATTGCTAATCTTTTTCTTCAGCGAATGCAGGCTCTGTCAGTAAGACACTTCATGGTCCGCCAACATCTTCCCCAGTTGCTGCAGTGAGCTCAGCAGGTGGTGGCTGGATGGACACTCCTGCAGGTGAAAACATGCAGAAATCAAATATTATTGCATATATACAGCGCACGAGTGGAAGTGCTAGTTAAATCAGGCTAAGTATAGGATGTTAACTTGTCATACAAACAAGAAATGAAAAAAATAATTAACTGAAAGATGATGGATGATGCTGATCTTGTGACTGAAACAGTGATGGGATGAAAAACAACCAAATATCTAACCCTAACCCTCTTCATCACATCCCAAACAAGTTATTTTAATGTCAAGGGTTCCAGAGCCACAGCATCAGGGTCAAGGGTCAAGTCTGAAATTCAGAAACTTAACATCACAACCATAATCTGAAAGTCCTACATGGATGAATGGATAGATGGACAAATGGATAATGAATGGGTGATGGGTGGTTGACAGGCAGATGAATAGATGCATAAATGGATGGATTGTGGGCAGATAATGGATTTGATGACTGATGGATGATGGTCAGCTGGATGGTTGGGTGGATAGATGGATGATAGGCAAATGGATGATGGAAGGATGGATGATAGTCAGATAGATGATGTGTTGATGGGTGGGTGGATGGATGGATTGTGGGCAGATTAATTAATGGATGGATGGATTATGGGCAGCTGGATGATGGATGGATGAATGATGGATGGATGGTGGTATGATTGATGGACCCAGCGATGGACGGACGGACTGATGTAGGATGGATGGATAGACTCAACCATACAGAAAAGTCTTCCTCCCTTTTCACAATCTCTGTCTGACTGAAAGTGTCTCGCTGTTCTTACCTGAGCAGATGAGGAGCAGGTGAGATGAAGACACAGTGTCACCGTGATGACAAAAGCAGGCTTCATCCTGTAGAAGACGCTTTCTTGTTGACTTGCACTCGTGCGTCGTGGTTCCTACACTGACCCAGCTACTCTGCTCTCGTTTGTTTAAGAGGACCCCTGTCAAATTCCCCCTCCCAATGTTCCTCCCCTTCCTGCCACTTCTTCTGCTGACTCCCCCCCCCCCCCCCCCCCCCTCCTCCTCCTCGTTATTGGGTTACAGAAAGAATTGGCCAATTGTAGCAGTCTCAAGAACACACATTGCAGCTCATTTGGAGTCATTGAAAATAAAGTCAAAATGTTTTCCCTTGAGAAATATACATTTTTCTCATCCGGTTGATGATCAATAAAAGATCATATTTGTAAAGGAAAAGGTCACAAAGGTATCAGAGCCTTTGTTATTGCATTTATAACTTGTTCACTCTTGATTGGCTAAAAAGTAAACATGATACAGTTACCACGTGAACATCATGTGTTGTATCTGCTGGTGGCCAGGAGGGGGCGCTTCTGTATGTGTCTGGAAGGGACTACTAATGTGTCTACTGAAGGGAATTTATTATTACTAACATTAAGAGCTACGACAGGTTATATAAAACGCATCACTATATCAGACAATTAGTTTTTTAAATGAGTGAAATGATCTTTGGCTGCTATTGTCATGATTGTCATTAACTGAAATCACAATTGAAACCCAGACTATGGGATTTATATACTAACCCACTACTAAATATATATATAAAGTTTAAGTTATTTCTAACTTTTCACTTGTTGACTGAATGGACAATTACTAGGTAACCATGACAACCTGGTCGATAATGAACAACCCATCTGATAAAATGGGTAACACGTGGCCATTCTGTGCGAATGCTTCACATCATTCCTAAAATCACAGCAGATACCCAAGATAAAAGCGTGTTGTTGTGATGTGGTGGCTGAACCACAGGGGGCGCTCCATCCTCATCTTAACCTTCATGTTTGCTCACCTGTGTCCTCTCTGGACCCTTGCCTGTAGACTCTCGTTATAGACTGAAGTACGCAAATGGAAAAAGAGAAGTTAAGTCAGTTCAGAGAGTTCAGTTAAGAGACATATGAGTAGAAACTTCAACGTGAAGGAGCAGCACAATCAACCAACTGTCCAAAGGCAGTTTTTTTTTTTAGAAGGCTACCCACGTTTAGCTACTGCATTATTCTGCTTTGCCTTCCTCCTTTTCCAAACATCAAGAACAGACCCACAATGGACAGTAGATGACATGTCACTAAAAAGGACACGTGGTGCATACAATATACAATTTTTCATGTGTCTGAGTAGACACACAAGCTCCCTGAGCACACTGAGGACCACTTTGAGCAACATCAGATGGGTACGCTGTGGCCACACACACGCTTGTTCAAAACCTTGGATCATAGCAAGTTACGTGGCTTATTAAAAGAATCAAATTACAGCAGCACATAAAATGAAAAAGACAAAAATCTTGTTCATGAGATGTGTACTATGTTATATGTGAGAGTCCTGCTTTAACCATAGGAAGAGTCACTCAGTTTCACCGCTTGTTCTTCTATTTGCACATACTCCGACAGCCATTCCATCTTAAAAGAACCGCATTTCTTTTTTACTTTGGCTTGATGAGTGGATGTGTCTCTGCCCGTTCGTTTCGCCATGATAAGGGATTAGCATTTGCATCTCTTAACTCCGTTGCACTGTTAGCTAGCTAACGTGCATGGCGAGTAAAGGCAGGGCACATACGCAAATACTGTCAATGCTGATTGGCTGCGTAGCGTAAGTGAACTGTATCGGATTATTGGCTGGACACCTGTCGCTCATTGAGTTACGTTGCGAAATGGTACAGAAAACGATATTACTGGTCTAATTAACTAGATCATATCAGTTCTAATATTAGATATTAATTGATACGTTTCTGTTGAATTTTATTTTGTGCGCTGCATAGATTTTCTTGTGCGCTGAGTATGTGCAAGCGCGCAGTTTAGAGGGTGCATATAATTTTTTTGTTGCATTAATTTATTCAAGAAGAAGAAAGATAAATTCGTTATATTTGCACCCACACGTACATCAATTAGTGTTTGTGAATTTGCCTCATTGAGTCCATGAGGTTTGGGACTTGCACCTGTCCTCTTCAAGCTCTATCTGCATCCCTTAGGAACCGTTTAAAGTTGATGTGTGTGTGTTGAAGCTAATGTTTCCGTTATTTCATTTCTTTTGTTGCCAGTGATGTTCTTCTCTTCTTATAGTCCTGTCTAATTTGTCAGTGAACAGATGTTACAAAGACATAAGTCCTACACACCTCGGTACACTAGAATGCTTAATTTTCTTGTATTTAGGAAAGAAAATCACATTTAATTATAACTAATTGTAAATGAAGGCACCCAGATCATTTAAATGTGTTTAATAACAGCTTATTACACATCAGAATTCCAACTTTTATTTATGGAAATTTATGTGATTGGTCCCCATAAGGAGGGAGGTCCGCACAACACTTAACTGACGAGCAGTCCCCACCTGGGAGGAAAAACACACACGTGTGTGGACATATTCTATTATTGATTAAACCTTATCAACAAAATGATGAAAAACTGCTCAGAAATTAATACAGGATGTGGACTGTTTATATGTAAAACAATCTCAAAGTTTTAAAACTGATTCATCAGTTAAATCGGCCTGAAATATTATTTCCTGCTGCACTTGTCAATATTTTGACAAACCTCTTACCATAATTTTGTATTTAGCAGTGAAAATATCTAGTTGCCACACCAACAAAAATGCTTAATGCGAGTGTGATTAGTAATAATTAGCAGTACAATTGTACTATTATTACCCTGTTTTGGCTGACCCTTTATTGTGGGCTATGTGTAAGTGTTATCAATTAATCAATCTTTATTCATATAGCATCTGTTACAATCAAAATTGTCTCTAGGCGCTTTACAGAATCCCAGGGTCTGACTCCCAACAAGCAACAGTGGCAAGGAAAAACTCCCCTTTTACAGAAATAAAACTTGAGCCGGACCAGGCTCATATAGGGGGACCCTCCTGCTGATGGCTGGCTGGGTAGAGAGGGAGGAGAAGGAGGGAGGCGAGATGGGGAAGGACAATTAGATGAGAGAATAGGCATAGAACATTCAAGTACATTAAGTACAACAAGTGTTAGTGAGGAAACTGAGAAAAGAACAACCCAAAGGATAGAAAACTCAGTGATGATATAGAAAAACCTGTTCAATGCACTGAATAACACAATGATTAAACGCTAACTTTTCACTCAGGACGATGACGTAATTTTACTGTCGTTGTTTTGGTGACGGTGAAATCACTCAGAGAGGTAAGACTACTTCAACTAAAGCTCACACACCAATAAGACCAGTCTAAGAGTCCTGGTCCCTGTTGTTGGTTTTCCTCACAGTCTGACAGGATCAATGTATGATATTTGATTTCACCTTTGTCAGTCTATGTGTTGTTTGCTCTTCAAATATGGCATAAAATTGGACCTATGATGGCATTTTCAAATGTTAGCATGAATTAACACAGCAATATTTATGTTCCAGCTGGACTGACTCCACTTCTTCTTCACTAAACTCTATCTGATCATACACAGCTTATGATAGTTTGAATCCTAACCCTAAAAGCAATATTTTCTTGTCACCAAATGATTAAACCAACCACAGTTGACATTTTTCATTTTATTTTCAGCTAACAATCAAGTCTAAATGGACACAGTCCCCAAAAATCCAGACTCTAGTCTAGGTTAAACTGCAGATCACCTCCATGTTTCCTGTGTTTGCTTTGATTATTAAAGGTTCCGTTTACTGTTCATCCAAACAGAACCTTTGTCTTGTGTGGCATCTAAAGAGTATTTTGTGATTTTTGTGTCAAAATTTGAAGTGGGTGTGGCTAATGCAGAGAAGCACAAATATCTTTTGTGATGGTGTAGGGACTGAATTCTAGTGTTTAGGGAACAGATGGCCACCATGCAAACTAGACACAACAAAGAATAACATCTGTCCCAGAAGATGGTGACACAGGCAAATGCCAAACACTGTGAAGGGATAAAGAGCATAGAAGCAGGGGCACTAGGGGCCTAGTGTGGGAGGTAAGTATGAAAGGTTCCAGCTAGAACTAATTCTCTTCCAGTTCTCACCACCAACAGACAAATTCATTTAAAAAAAAAAGAGGTTAGCAGCTTTTGCAGGAGTCACATCCTGTCACATGATGGAACTTCACAAATGTTAATGGGTGAGGGACCACTCATCTGGTTCCAGAAGGTTGTGAAGTATCAAAAATGTTCTTAACCATAAGCAGCTGATGTGATGTGAACATCTGTCTGATAATAAGAGCGTGACAGCATCGGCTAAAGCTAAATAAAACTGGTGGTGAAGCATTTCTGTACCCCAGATGTCACTAATGTTTATACTTTTAATATTTAATTTCCATTGATAGGAAACAGAATTCCGTCATTTCATGATTAAGCACATCTGCTTCAGCTGTGATGGTCCTTTTGTCCACAGCTGTCCACAGCTGTCCAGCAAGATCATGGCAGCAGCACACTTGAGCCCTCTGACGATTCATGTGCTGAACACTGGAGATGGCATCCCAGCAGCCAGAATGGCGCTCAGTCTGCACCGACTGGACTCCAAACTGATGATCTGGAACATGATTAGTGTTGGGTAACCACCATCAAACACCTGTGGCTCCACATAAATAAACCCCACAGACTTCCTTTTTTAAACCTGTAACTGTGATCAATCATTAAACATGGTTGTCGCTCATCAATCATTTACACATCTTGTGGACTGTTGCTTTTTTTTAGAACAGATGAAGATGGCTGCTGTCCAGGGCTCATCCCTCACCCTGATTTCCTC
This sequence comes from Takifugu rubripes, assembly GCF_901000725.2. NCBI lineage: Eukaryota > Metazoa > Chordata > Actinopteri > Tetraodontiformes > Tetraodontidae > Takifugu > Takifugu rubripes. The sequence continues at coordinate 5,709,678 of NC_042293.1, read as the reverse complement.
CCCGGCTTGTACAAACTGCGCTTTGAGACAGGCCCATACTGGGAGAGCCTGGGTCACATTTCCTTCTATCCTTATGTTGAGGTGCGTTTTTCTTGATCACTGTGAAGTTTTGATCTGCGTCAGCAAATCAGGTTGGTATTTGCAGATGAAATCATTTTAATGATACTCTATAATTTTACTTTGAATACTAATTCTTCCACATCCTCCATGGAACACTTTAATTCAGGTTTTGTGCATTCAGAATTATTTTTTAAGCAGCACATTTTTGAAGTTTTTTCTGAAAGTATCATTTTGATAGTATTTTTATTGAAGGAAACAAAAGCATTTTTAAATTATCTTTTGAAGCAACAAACTTGTTTTCAGCACATTGTACTTCTAAAAGAAGCTGTTGTAGAAACGGAACATGTCATATTTCTTCTAAATTATGACAAGTTCCATTTACAGGTTGTAATTCTCATCAGTGAGGGTGAAGAGAGGTTCCACCTACCTCTGCTGATCAGTCGTTTCTCCTACAGCACCTACAGAAGCTGAGGAAGCTGATGTTCTCGTGTTCTCTGGCTCCTTTCACTTTAAATGGAACTTGTCGAAGCAGATACACCAAATGAAAAATAAAAAAATCTCAAACTCTGACTTATATGTTTTGTTGTAATTCATTGAAGAGACAGATTTCAAGCAGTAACAATATATTAATAATCATTATATTATCTGGACAAAAATTCAGATAATGTGTGATTCAATTCATCTTTATTATCTCACAAATTTTGTGTTGAAATATCAGTTATTCACATGTCAGAGGACAACGGAACAGATGAAAACTCAGTTGTATGTATGTATTTATGTATGTCAGAAGCTTATTCTTCTCTGGGTTTTAATGGCAGTTGGCATCTGGGAAGTTGATTTACTGCCACCTTCGGGTCATCTTCCTCGCTTATTTCTCCTTTTTAATCCAGTGGAGATCAGATATTTAAAAACTTTTCTCCTATCACCTGAACACTCTACATAACTCTAAATATTCTTCTCATCCCCATCCACCATTTCCAGTTCATCCATCATCAATTTTCTTTCTTTGTCTTTTGTTGTTTCCAATTCCTGGCAATATTGACATTATCCAGTTAAATGTTCCCCCATAATGTGTAATGTCCTGTTTAAGGTACTGCACCAAATTCTTAACCTGGTTATTGTGAATTGCTCTTTTCTGTTGGTTCCCCCTCCTCCTCGATAATGCAACCTTCCTTTCTACTGAAAATAAATGCCTCTGATTGACTTCTGCTTTGCTGCCAATGTTTTTTTGCTTTTCCTACACAACACTCCTACCCTCTGACTCTGAAAATTTAATTTCATTTTTGATAGCGCTCCTCTGGACTGCTTCCTTTGCTAATTTGTCTGGCCTCTCTTCTCTAAAATCCTCAGGTGTACTGGGGTCCATTAAAAAAGAAAACAAGCCCTTTCTCTGGACATTTCCTATATGGTACTCTTATTGCATGTATCACTAGACCTTGGAGAGTTCTGATGCTCCTGTTTTAAAGCTCCTTGGAGCTGGTACTGAAATACTTATGGCAATTCTGCTGTAAGTCCTCTCCCCCTGCAGTGTCCCATATTTAACAGTGCACTGTTAACTCTGCTCCCACACTCAGTTCTTTCATTTGCAAAATCCATAACCCAAATAAATATCTTCCCAGTTACCCCTATTCCATGCAATTTTATCACCACACCAAAGAAAACTTCACCCTCAATCCCTTTATTTACATGAGCTTTTCTTTGGGGCAATCATGTTTTAACTTGCTAATAAATACATTAACCTCTCATTTATCATTTTTTTCAAACAATTTACTAATATATGACGTTGAAGCCATTGGCTAAAAACTGGTTTACTTGTTTCTTTCCTAGGTTTCTTTCTGTGTCTAATTATGGCTTCTTTCATGCTCTTTTTTCCTGGTGCAATTTGACAAGTCTTATCTAACAGCGTCTTATCTCATCTATGGTAAAGGGAGCATTTTATATAGCCGAAAGATTATGTTGCAATTATGTTGTATTGTTCATTAAAGACTCTTCTGTAGAAATAAAACAGTTTCTCACATATTCATAAAATTTTTTTTTTTAAAAAGGACTGTTATGAAATGGTCTGATGGTGCCATGGACTGTCTGCGGGATGCCCTGGAGACCACCAACTGGTGGACCTGGATGGACTGACAGACTGTGTTTCCGACTACATCAAGTTCTGCACTGAGAACTCCGTCCCCACCAAGAAGGTACGCTGTTACCCAAACAACAAACCATGGGTGACAAGTGACCTGAAGGCCCCTTTGAACAAGAAGAAGAGGGCCTTCACTGCTGGGGACCCGGCTGAGCTCAGGAGTGTACAGAAGGAACTGAAACGCAGTCTGAAGGAGAGCAAGGACGCCTATAGGAAGAAGCTGGAGGAGAGACTGGAGAGGAACCAGACCAGGGATGTTTGGAGTGGGATGAGAACAATCACTGGCTTCCAGAAGAAAGGAATACGCTCAGCTGATGGGAACGTGGACCAAGCTAATGAGTTGAACCAGTTTTTCAACAGGTTTGATTCTAGCTCCCACTCCCACAGCTGTCCCAATATTCCTCTGGATAACAATGGGTCCCCTTCACACCTCCCAGAGCCCCTAACACCTCTGCCAACTTCTTCCCCTTCCCCCCTGCTGACACCCGACATGGATTCCAACATGTCACCCATCCCCCCCGACAGGACTATCCTTCACGTCTGGCCAGGTGAGGAGAGAGCTGGAGAGGCTCAACCAGAGAAAGGCTGCCGGACCGGACGGCATCAGCCCACGAGTGCTGAAGAGCTGCTCCAGGCAGCTGTGTGGAATACTGCAGCACCTGTTCAACCAGAGCCTTCATCTTCAGAGGATCCCAGTGCTTTGGAAGACATCCTGCCTGGTCCCAGTGCCGAAGAAGACCCATCCTGTGGCACCGAGTGACTACAGGCCAATAGCACTGACCTCCCACATTATGAAGGTCATGGAGCGGCTGGTGCTGTCACACCTCAGACCTCTAGTGAGCCCCTTTCTGGACCCTCTGCAGTTTGCCTATCAGCCCAAGGTGGGGGTTGATGATGCAGTGATATACCTGCTACAGAGGGCTTACTCCTCCTTGGACAGACTAAACACCACAGTGCGGGTCATGTTCTTCGACTTCTCTTCTGCCTTCAACACCATCCAGCCAAGACTGCTGAGGGCTAAGTTGGAGAACATGCAACATGTTTCTTGGAGAACATGTTTCTTGGATTGAGGACTACCTGACAGGTCGGCCACAGTTTGTGAGACTGCGGAGCTGTGTGTCCAACCCCCTGATGAGCAACACAGGAGCTCCTCAAGGAACTGTGCTCTCCCTCTTTCTGTTCACCACCTACACAGCTGACTTCCAGTACCACTCTGAGACATGTCATCTCCAGAAGTACTCGGATGACACAGTCATAGTCGGGTGTGTGGAGAATGGACAGGAGGATGAATACAGGGACCTTGTGGAGAGTTTTGTCAGGTGGAGCAGGGAGAACCTTCTGCAGCTCAACGTGACCAAGACGAAGGAGATGGTGGTGGATTTCAGAAAAAGCAAGTCCCCTCCCTCTCCAGTCTGCATTAGTGGAAAGGATGTGGAAATAGTCTCATCTTACAGGTTCCTGGGTGTTCAGCTGGACAATAAACTGGAGTGGTCCACAAACACCGATGCTGTCTACAAGAAGGCCATGAGCAGACTCTATTTCCTCAGGAGACTCAGGACCTTCAGTGTTTGCAGCAGGATGCTCCACATGTTCTACCAGTCTGTCATGGCTAGCACCATCTTCTTTGCTGCAGTGTGCTGGGGTGCAGGCATTAAAGCAAAGGATGCCAACAGACTTAACAAACTCATTAAAAAGGCAGGGTCTGTTGTTGGCTGTAGACTTGCAAACTTAGACGAGGTGGTGAGGGACAGGATGGTGTTGAAACTATGGACAATCATGGACAATCCCTCCCACCCCCTCCATAACACAGTGGACAGACTGAGAAGCAGCTTCAGCAACAGACTCCTGCAGCCTCGCTGCTCTAAGGAACGGTATAGGAAGTCATTCCTGCCGTCCGCCATCAGACTGTATAATTCATCCAAACCCACTCAATAACAATAACTGTCTAATGTTTATGTTGTAATTTTATTTCTATTTTATTCTATATTTATGTATACAGTATATGCTTATATTATGTATATATTATATTATATTATGTATATATTATATATATGCTTATAATATATGCTGTATATATGCTTATAACGTTCTAATCTTATCTGTATTTATCTTTTCTGTTTCTATACTTTGTATAGGTTGCTACTACAATTCAATTTCCCCACGGGGATGAATAAAGTACATCTTAATCTTCATCTTCAATTATATTCAATTTCCTACATCTCAATTCTCTATCCTTCTTTCCCCCCTTTGAAAAATTACTAGAACTATGTATTTTAATAAAGGTTTGTGCAATCAGCTCTGTCTTTTATTTATCACCCATCAACACAGGGTAACTCCACTCTGTCTCCGCCCAATGTGACGAATTCTGCTGCAGCCAATCATAGAACAGCGTTGCACTCAGGACCCTTAGGTCAACTTTTTTGATGCCTGAATAAAATACATCCAAAACACCAACTAGAAATCGTGAAAATGATCTGGGTTTTGACCAAGCTCATGAATTCACCGTTTTATACACATTTTAACGTTTTTGATATTTCTGGTTAATTTTCATCGGGTAAATGAAGAGAAAGTCTTTCGGGCTTTACGTCATTTTCAGTTGACATCTACTGTCTGAATCAACAGCAGTTGCTGTTACTTAATGTTGGCTGAAAGTTTTATCAGAAGTGTTATCAGTTCTGTACTTTAAAAGCTAAACCTGGTCCGGGGCTGGGGTACAATGTCTCGGTTCCTGAGGCTTTTCTCGGTGGCCACCTGTCCTCTCTGCCGGTCAGCCGGAACCCGGGTTCGTCTCTCTGGGGTGACGGCATGTCGGCTATTCACAGCCGGATCCCACATCCCCGCCATCTCGGTAAGTTCTGTTCTGCCTTTTCTAATCGACCAAGTGTCGTCCATTTAGCAGCGGCTAAGTCACTTCAAACTTGCTCTCCATGTGTGTAGATTTTTCTCAACTGACGGTTCTGCACCTGAGATTGAGCAAGCATTAAAATCGACAGGTGGTGGTTCTACTCCATGTTGAGGCAAAAGCAAACATCCAAGGACACAGTCAAATGATGACATATTGAGGCAGAAGAAAACCTACAAGCAGACAGTCAGAGGATCACATGTTGAGGCAGTCAGCTGACAGCTTTTTAAACTTTACCTTCGTGTATATGTTACTGTTATACGTATTTGGTATTTAAACAGTGTTAATAATGACAACTGAGCCATAAGCCCTGGGACCATTGTGCCCGTTTCACGCTGGCGAAGGGGAGGGCCAGATTCTTCTTTTAACAATAGCGACGCCACGGCACTGATTCGGCCCTTGATGCAGCTTTTTGTTAAAACGTAAACCCAGCTGCTTGATTGAGTCTGCATTTAGGTCAAAGCTGTAAAGTTATAGATGGGTGCTCTTTCCACACACAGAACATGCTGATCAACAGTACATGATGGAATAATTCCTATATGTTCCTGGGCTTTAGTTCAGTTTGTTGTAGGAGGTCAGTGTGTCCATCAGCAGAAACTCTCAAGTTAGATTGAATTATTTCTGGATCTTTCTTTTAGAACTTCTTTCGGACTTCTGTCAATTTTGTGACTGGTCACAGAATCCAGTCAACTCCGTGTAGATTTTACTCCACTGAGCCCAAAGGTAAGAGCATCTAAATTAGCTTGGTTAGCAGACTTGGACTGGAGCTCACATGGAAATAATAATAAAAAACAATTAAAACGAATTGATTTTATTCTTGTATTTGAAACATATATATGCTTTCTGATTTTATTGACATTATTGGGGAAGCTCCTCTAATTGGACTATCAGAAGTTACAATCTTCATATTAAAGAAGCAGCAAATGTCTGCCAGAAAATGTTCCTTCAAGTGAAGTAACAGATGATGTCCATATCAAAGACATTAAAGTTATTGGTCATTTATTTGCATTTGATGCATTCGAAGGTATAAACTACTGAGTGTTTCTTTGGATCTGACTGTTTAAATTTAATTTGATCTTAATGTTTATATTTAATTCCATCTTCTTTTATTCAAGTTTCAAGTCATTGTGGCATTATATAAAAATATGATAAAATTAGAGATGCTGCTCCTAATGTGTCCAAAATAGTTATAAATACAAAAGAACACCCTAGCAAGTTCCTGGTCCACTTCAGCAAATGATTTAATGTGCTAATGAACACTTGCTAATGCCTTAAAATTAGCAACCACGCTAGTCTTAGTTTTATGGACAATGATAGTGCATGTATCAGCACAGTGCCTATTGTGAGGTTGTGGCTGTCTCCTCAGCCTCTACCTTCACTTTACTGCTGCCTGATTCAGGAGAAAAGGGGAGGGTTAGAAGTCAGGCAGGGGAAATGAGACGGACCTCTGGGGGTAGGCAGAGTTGTTCATATTCAATTTTTTTTTGCAGCCTAAACACTTTACAGTATTTAGTAATTAATGTCTGAGCCGTCTCTTATTTTCGTTGTGTCAAATCTGTTGCACACTAAAACATAAACTTAAACCTTGTAGTTTTGGCATTTTCTGACAATTTCTTCCCCAGTAATACAGTGAAAATGAGAGGAAATGCTGGTATATACTTTACAAGATGATATGTTTTGGGTAGCGGCTGAAGGCAGGGACCTTGGCGGTCTGATCCCCGGCCGCATAAACTGGCTCTAGGGACATGGAATGTCACTTCTTGAGAAGTTCCGACTAGATATAGTTGGCCTCACCTCGACGCACAGCAAGGGCTCTGGAACCAGTCTTCTCGAGAGGGGTTGGACTCTCTACCACTCTGGAGTTGCCGATGGTGAGAGGCGACGGGCAGGGGTGGCAATTCTTGTTGCTCCCCAGCTCAGTGCCTGTATATTGGAGTTTACCCGGTGGATGAGAGGGTAGCCTCTAGTGATGGGACGATGATACCTCAAGGAGTGTATTGACACACTACACAAACTGTGTCGGCACTGTATTGATACTGTGTTGGTCACCCAATAATGACCCCTGCAGTAGTTATAAAATCATTGCAGGTAAAGAAATTCCTTGTTTGTGTAAATGCTAAACTGAGTTGGTATGTAAAATATAGCAAATTTGAGTTACAAGTCAGAGTTACAATTTTTAACTTATGTACACATTTTTGTTAACTGTTACGTCATATGAAATAAAAGATAAAAAAAGTGATTAGTTTATGAATTTTTATTGAGGAACAAAAGTTTTTGGAGTGTCTTTGCTCCAAGGCGATTTCTCCTCTTAGACACCAGCTCCCCAGCCTTAGAAAATACTCTTTCACACGGTACAGATGACGATGGTGAGCAGAGAGTTTTAAGTGCAAGTTGATGCAGATGTGAATATGTTTTCTGGTTCCGTTTCCAATATTGTAAAGGGTCTTGGTTTCTAGGTGTGTTTCCTTCTGCCAGGTAGCGTTGGACTTCAATTATGGAGTCAGCTGTTGCGTTAGAGGTCTTCTGGGTCTCTGCAACCTCCATATCAAGTGTTTTCCAGAGATTGTCCCCTAAAAAATAGTTAATCATTAGTTTATTATCACATGACAAAGTGCCACAGAAATATCCGAATAAACACAAAGAAATGTGTTTTCATACCTGAACTGGGTTCTGACCCATGTGAAGAGCTAGGCTCTGCTTCTGTTGGGTCAGGCTCTTGGCTCCTCATTTCTTCCGCACACTCTGACTTCAGTCTCTTCACCGCTTCACTTGCCTTTTGTTGACTAACAAATTCAATTGTTTTGAATCTGGGATCTAACAGTGTTGCCAGTGTCATGTGATTCCATGCTGCAAATAGCGTCAATTAGCCACTTTCTCAGGTTTTCAGCCAGTTGTTGAGCAGCTGTTTTTGTCACTGTTGTGGCCTGACGTTGAAGCTCAATGTAGATCATTCTCATCAAGGGAATGACCTTCGACCCAGAAACCCTTTTTTCCTCAGACAGTTCTCTTGTGGCTTGGTCAAAAGGAGCAAGAACCCTGAGCATCTCTTCAATGATTTGACATTCTTCTGGAGTCAGTGGAGTGATGTCAGTTTTTAATGAGGCCAGTGACACCCAGACTGCCTCCTTCTGCTCAGTCATTCTTTCAAACATTTGGTAGGTACTGTTCCATCGTGTTGGCACCTCGTTTATTAATTTATGGACCGGTGTTCCCAGCTGTTGCTGTATTTGAGTGAGCTTCTCTTTAGCAGTCACGCTTGATCGAAAGTATATCACAATGTGTTGTGTTTTGTTGCGTATTTCTGTTATTGTTAGGATTTAATCACATTATTTTCTCACAATTAAATTCATTAAATGGGCTATACAAATGGTATGCCGTATTTGCAGCATTCGAGCACATGAAGTCATGTTTACTGCTGTATCAGTGACAAGACACCTGACCTTTCCCGCTATGCCCCACTCCTCCATGAGGCTCCTTTTAACTGTGGCAATGTTTTCTGCAGTGTGTTTCTGAGGAAAATGCTGCACTCCCAAGACTGATGAATGGAGTTCATGGCTTTCTTTGTCCACATAGTGGCCAGTAACGGCTAGATATGCCTCCATATTCATAGACGTCCACATATCAGCTGTTAAAGTAACAGCAACGGCGCTCTGGAGGTCCTTTTTTGTTTTCTCCTTTTTCCTCCTCATATCTCTGGCTCACCAAGTCCTTGATGGTCTGGAAAATAACCATACAAATACTGTTACACCAATAACATATAGTTATATAGTTAGTACAAAAATATAATAACATTTCTTAAACATACCTTTCTGCTTGGTAGAGCATACAAGGGTATAATAAGCTTCAGGAGCTCCCTGAATCCCTCATTTTCAACAAAGCTGAGTGGCTTACAGTCTTTGATGATTATGTTGACCACTGCCTCATCCACTGCTTGCTTGTTGGGAACTGCAAGCCAAAAGGAAATATTTTGTCAAAAGCTTAATAAAATGACTGTAATTTTTACAAAAAATATCAAATAGACATAGGGCGACATGGTGGTGCGGTGGTTAGCACTGTCGCCTCACAGCAAGAGGGCTGGAGGTTCCATACCAGGCCTGGGGCCTGTCTGTTTGCATGCATGTTTTTTTTTAATCACAATTTCTATAGAGAATTTCAACATACCTGGGGTACTCTCACGAGTATCTGCCAATTCTTCATTGCCATGCCGAGCTCTATAATGCCTCAGCATTGATGAAGTGCTCTTATTGATGTAAGATAGCTCTGTGGAGCAGAGCCGACACTTCACCTACAATAACATAAAAAGTTAATTTATCTGAAAACAATTCAAACCTCTTACCAGAACAGAGTAAAAACTCAGGTGGTGCATTGCATTCACTTGTTAAAAAAATAGACACCCTATCTCATGATTTCGAGATCAGGATCTCGTAATTACGAGATAAAATGAATAAAGCAACTGTAAGGCTCTTTACCTGACTATCATGTATCACAGGTCATTCACTTGATAAACTGATAAAGTGAGTGCAATGCGCCACCGTAAAAAATAGTATATAACAGTAAACAATGCTCAAAGGAGAAAAAGATTTACCCTTTTTGGAGTCCTTAGAGGGAGTGCTGGAGAGTGCTCCTTCTGGGGGCTCCCTCGTCCACCTGGGTGACCTCAATGCTCACGTTGGCAATGACAGTATGACCTGGAGAGGTGTGATTGGGAAGAACGGCCCCCCTGATCTGAACCCGAGTGGTGTTTTGTTATTGGACTTCTGTGCTCGTCTCAGATTGTCCATGTAAACTATTATTTGTATGTTGTGAACTATGGCCAACTATTGAGTTTATTTAATATGGTTTTGTTAGAAATAGGTAATGACATGTATGACTTCCGATATGAATGATTTTTGGTTCCTGGGGGAGTGTTCCCTCCGGACTGGATTTTGGGGAGGGAACCCAGGGGAAAAGTATTAAGAGAGACTCGCGGAGTCGCCTTGTAAGTTGCCTCACTGGTTAAGAAATAAAGAAGTCATTTGTCCTTGTAACCTGTCTTCCTTTGTACCCACGAGCCGACGGAAAGGAACGGACATAAGTTCAGGTTACATCCATAACAAACACCTTGTTCAGGCATAAAGGTGTCCACATGTGCACTTGGCACCAGGACGCCTTTGACCATGTCTCGGGGGAGGTGGGGGACATTGAGTCCGAGTGGACCATGTTCCGTGCCTCCATTATTGAGGCGGCTGACCGGTGCTGTGGCCGCAAGGTGGTTGGTGCCTGTCGTGGCGGCAATGCCCGAACCCGCTGGTGGACAACAGCAGTGAGGGATGCCGTCAGGCTGAAGGAGTCGTTTCGGGCCATACTGGCCTGTGGGACTCCTGAGGCAGCAGATAGGTACCGGCAGGCCAAGCGGAGTGCAGCTACGGCTGTTGCCGAGGCAAAGACCCAGGAATGGGAAGAGTTCGAGAACGACTTTCGGACGGCCTCGAAAAGGTTCTGGACCACCATCAGACGTCTGAGGAGGGGGAAGCAGTGCACTGTCAACACTCTGTATAGGGATGTTGGTGTGCTGCTGACCTCAACTCGGGATGCCTTTCGGCTCAGCTCTCAATTTACCGGTCGATCTTCGTTCCTACACTCACCTATGGTCATGAGCTTTGGGTAATGACCGAAAGAACAAGATCACGGATACAAGCGGCCGAAATGAGCTTCCTCCGTAGGGTGGCTGGGCTCTCCCTTAGAGATAGGGTGAGAAGCTCTGCCATCCGGGAGGAGCTCGGAGTAGAGCCGCTGCTCCTCTGCGTTGAAAGGAGCCAGATGAGGTGGCTTGGGCATCTAGTTAGGATGCCCCCTGGATGCCTCCCTAATGAAGTGTTCAGGGCATGTCCCTCTGGTAGGAGACCCCCGGGAAGACCCAGGACACGTTGGAGAGACTATGTCTCTCGACTGGTCTGGGAACACCTGGGGATCCCTCCAGATGAGCTGGAAGAAGTAGCTGGGGAGAGGGAAGTCTGGGCTTCTCTTCTTAGGCTGCTGCCCCCGAGACCCGACCTCGGATAAGCGGTAGAGGATGGATGGATGGATGGATGTACAGTGAGGCCAAATATTTCTGCTTGCACCCTTCAAATTTTAAATTAGGGGCCACTCTCTAGAGGCCTGTGTGTGACGACAGTGGGGTGTGAGCAGCTAATGGTCCTTTTAGCTGTCTGAGCTGCTGCAGTCATGTCTTTTCTACTGCTGTACTGCTACTACCACACCGTAATTTTTTTTGTTGACACTTTCAATGGCTGAGCCCTGAAAAGTCACAAGTTCTTCATCACCAGCTCCATTAAGCCACAGTGGCTTTGGATCCACTCTAAACCTCATCTCCCGTTTTTATGAGCTCAATCACAACCGCGTCATAGGCACACTCAATGATGGTGCTTGCCAGATGGACTGTAGTACAGTCATTGGTATAAGGTACTTGGCACACAATCCTGTGGAACACCCGTGCTGAGTGAGGTGGAAGGGGAAAGGCATGTAACACAATCTGTGCGCAGTGGTTGGGTTGGTGAGGAAGTCGCTAATCCATATGTGGAGGGAAGATGGAAGACCAAGATGAAGTAGGTGTCTGGGAGGAAGGTGTTGATGAAGAGAAACCTCATGGATGTGTTCTCTTGCTGTGACTCAGTGCCTCATGGGTTGACATGGATTATTTGGGGTCAAAGTGTTGGGAGACAGGCATGATGTCAGAGGCCAGTCTCTCAAACGATTTAATAATGACTGATGTTACAGCTACTGCAGGTAACGCAGATCGTAGTGCCTGAGCAGAGAGCATGTAGTTGCAGCTCCAGCACACATGGCTCATTTATACTTTATTTTCTATTAGGTTTGCTCTCACTTTCCTTATTTTGATAACAGTGAGCTGCTGTCATGATGCAATTGCCCCACTGTAGGATCAAACAAAGTTGATTTTATCTTTAACATTCATCTGTTACTTTTAGATGGAGGTGGAGGTGGAGGAAAAGACTGGCGGAGTCGTCTGCAAAAGGTTTTTTTGTGTGTTTGCGTCTGAATGTGCGGGTGCAAGAGTCAACAAGAGTTTTTGATTTAGGGGGATTGGATTAAAGGAGGGGACATGCTTCACATTTTACTAACAAAAAATTTAAACACAAGGCATACTTTTTCCTTCACACCCCACTCACACAGTGGTTTTGAGTTGGTCTGTCACAAATGAAATCAACCTCTATACGTTTAGGGTTGTGCTGTGCTGTGATGTGAAAAAGCTGAAGGGTGTAAACAGCTCACCGCTGTCGCTATGAAGAGAGCTCTTGTTGTCAGCTCTGTCTGCTGTCTCTCAGGGTGACGTCCCTTGGGACGAGAAGGATTTCCGGTACCTGCTGGTGACAGCGGCTGGACTCACTTCAGTCCTTCTCTATTTCTACTTCAGAGATAACAGCATAGAAATCAGCTGGAAGGACTTTGTCCATAACTATGTCAGCAGAGGAGTGGTAAGCGGCACTGGCCTGGTGAAACCCATCAAGCCCGTGGAGTCAAAACCACATTGTAAATGCAAATGTCTGTCTGCCCATCCAGGTGGAAAGGTTAGAAGTCATAAACAAACAGTATGTGAGAGTCATTCTACAGCCGGGCGCCGACACTGATGTGGTGAGAACTAAAGATTAGGTCTAGTAAACATAGTAAAGTAAGTTAAATAAAAACCTGGTTTCAGCTGAGCACTTACTGCTGAGAATGAGGCCACAGTTGTTCAGACTCTCCTGTCCTTTAATGTCACCTTTCATTCTATATTTGACTGTCCGGCAGAATTATGTCTGGTTCAACATTGGCAGTGTGGACATATTTGAGAGAAACCTGGAGATGGCCCATGCTGAGCTCGGCCTGGAGCCGTCGGATCGTCCTGCTGTGGTCTACAGCACCGAGAGTGATGGGTAGGTTTCACAGGAACTATTCAAACGTGTGGGTAGAAGATGTTTGACCAACTGCTAATCCTTGAATTCTCAGCTCCTTTTTCCTCAGCATGATACCCACCCTGCTTCTCATCGGCTTCCTGCTGTTCACACTGCGGCGAGGACCAATGGGAGGAGGCGTTGGCGGTGGAAGGGGAGGACCCTTTAACCTGAGTGAGTCAACGGCAAAAATGATGAAGGACAAAATTGATGTGAAGTTTAAAGATGTGGCCGGGTGTGAAGAAGCCAAGCTGGAGATCCTGGAGTTTGTCAACTTCCTGAAGAACCCACAGCAGTACCAGAACCTTGGAGCCAAGATTCCCAAGGTGAAATTCTGATACCTGATCAGTCAGCTGTTGAGTGTTACTTCATTGTTCCTAATGTCACAGTCTAGGTAATTTGACACGTTCTGGATCAAACTAATCTAAGCAGGAATGAGATCAGTAACAACCCAAACAGTAGACGTGTTTTAGGGATAAATCATCACAAAAACCTCATACCAAACTGGAGAGACATGCAACACGAACATGTAAAAATCTAATCTTTGCTTGTCCAGAATAGAGCATCATAAATCAACGCACGCCTTCGTTCTTTTCCTCTATCTCTCTTTCAGGGTGCCGTGCTTTCTGGCCCTCCAGGAACTGGGAAGACTCTGCTTGCTAAAGCCACAGCTGGAGAGGCCAACGTTCCATTCATCTCCATCAATGGTTCGGAGTTCTTGGAGATGTTTGTGGGCGTCGGCCCGGCCAGAGTGAGTTTCTGGGCAACTGCAGTTCTGATGATGTTTCTGTTGTCTGCTTTTGTTTCACGCTGGCATTTCTCCAAAGGTGAGAGACATGTTCTCCATGGCGAGGAAGAACGCCCCCTGCATCCTCTTCATTGATGAGGTCGATGCTGTTGGGAGGAAGAGGGGAGGAGGAAACTTTGGAGGTCAGAGTGAACAGGAGAACACACTGAATCAGCTGCTGGTGGAGATGGACGGTCAGAACCCTTTTCAGGATTGAAATGTGACTTTGATATACTGTAACCCTAATAATGATTTCTTCTACAGGGTTTAACACAGCCACCAATGTGGTTGTTCTGGCTGGAACCAACAGACCTGACATCCTGGATCCGGCTCTGATGAGACCAGGTCGCTTTGACAGACAAATATACATCGGTACAGTAGTCGTTTTTAATCAACTACTCCCAGAAGAGCAAGAAGAGTAACAACCATGACAACAGTAATACCCACAACATTAACAACCACAACAACAACAGTAATACCCACAACATTAAAAACTGTAGCAACAACATTAATACCTACAACATTAAAAACCACAACAACAAGAGTAATACCGTCAGTCAGTCAGTCTTTATTTATATAGCATCTTTTACAGTCTAGTTTCTAGGTGCTTTACAGTGCCTGACCCCCAACAAGCAACAGTGGCAAGGAAAAACTCCCCTTTAACAGGAAGAAACCTTGAGCAGGACCAGGCTCATGTAGGGGGACCTTCCTGCTGATGGCTGGCTGGGTAGAGAACATTAAAAACCATAACAACAGCAATAATTATACCCACTACATTAACAACCATAACAACAATAGTAATACCCACAACAACAACAGCAGCAGCCTTAACAACAGTAAAAACCATAACAACAACAGTAACAGCCTCAACAACAGTAAAAACCATAACATCTACAACAATGGTAACAAACATAACAAACATCAGTAACACCAATAACAATACAAACAACACTAACTGCAAGCTCTTTTTGCGGGGGTTCCCAGGTCCACCGGATATTAAAGGTCGCGCTTCAATCTTTAAAGTTCACCTACGGGTGCTCAAACTGGATCCCAGCATGGACAAAGATGCTCTGGCCAGGAAAATGGCTGCTGCCACTCCAGGATTCACTGGTATGTGATGTTCGTTTTGACCCAGACTAGCAACAGATTTTACTTGCATCTGACTGTAAAATGCTACATCCATTGATACATATAAAGCTGCAATATCCTATAAAAGCATTCCACAGACATGCCTCAGTGTAGATGATCATTAGCTGGAGTTACTCTCTACCTACCTTCAAAAAGCTCTTGAAGACACAGCTCTTCTGAGAGCACCTGTTCTCCTAACAGCACTTATCTTTGGCCTTCTCTCTCATCTCTCCTCTCTCCTTCTATCATTTTTTTATCCCTCTTCCTTCCCTCTCCACAGCTCTGCTCTGGTAGTTGGTAGTGTTCCAGGTAGTTTAGAACTGTAAAGCTAGTCAGTTATTCACATTGGTCTCACTATGTAATCATAGTAGCACAAATGTAAGCAGTGGGATCAAGAGGATGGGTGATGAGTTACTTTGGGGCAGCAGTAGTGTTTCCATGGACACATTCATCAATAAATTGGAGGAGCTCCTTTAGTCAAAGGAATTCAGTCATGGTCAGGAAATCG
The DNA here is from genome assembly GCF_901000725.2 of Takifugu rubripes. Classification (NCBI taxonomy): domain Eukaryota; kingdom Metazoa; phylum Chordata; class Actinopteri; order Tetraodontiformes; family Tetraodontidae; genus Takifugu; species Takifugu rubripes. The sequence goes on along the minus strand of NC_042293.1, from coordinate 5,694,231 downwards.
ATTAAATTGTTGCAGAAATGTCAAAACTGACTTTTTTGAGTTGATTTCACAGCTGATCAGTAATCGTGACTTTACCCAAATGTTAATCTAAGCTTTTAAAATCATTTTACTTAGGAGCTGACATTGCTAACGTCTGTAACGAGGCAGCACTCATTGCTGCAAGACACCTAAATGCATCTGTGAGTGCCAAACACTTCGAACAGGCCATTGAACGTGTCATCGGAGGTCTGTTATATCATAAATTGTTCTGGTTATTTTCACCTGTGTCATCTAGATCTGACTTTTTTTCCCCTATTGGGTTTCAGGTCTGGAGAAGAAGACCCAAGTCTTGCATCTCACAGAGAAAACGACTGTAGCATATCACGAGGCTGGTCATGCAGTTGTGGGCTGGTTCTTGCAGCATGCCGACCCACTACTTAAGGTCTGACTTCAATCAATCAATCGAGCGATCGATCGTGTCTGTTACAATCAAAATTGTTTCTAAGCACTTTACAGAATCCCAGGGCCTGACCCCCAACAAGAACAGTGGCAAGGAAAAACTCCCTGTTAACAGGAAGAAACCTTGAGCAGCACCAGGCTGATTTAGGGGGATCCTCCTGCTGATGGCCGGCTGGGTAGAGAGGGAGGAGAAGGGGAGGACAGGTAGAGGAGAGAATAGGCAGAGATCATGGAAATACATTAATTATAACAAACTGCTGGTATAGAGTTGAGTGGGTCAGCGGGATCAGAGGTCAGTAGGTCAGCATATAGCTATTAAGGCGGCGATACCTGTAGAATCTACAGGTATCCCAGAAAATTAGCAGGACGACGCGGCTCGCCTACAATATGAAAGGCATCACAGGGAGTCCTGTTAAATTAGCCCATGATGTTGACGTTCCTGCCTGTCCTGTTGTGATTGAGCCACTGGACATTCTGTCAACAGAGACTGGTCTCATCTCAGAGACTTTAGCTGCTAAAGTCTCTGAGAGAGGGGGAGAGAAGCAGAAAAACTACACAAGAAATAACATCATCAATGATCTACTCGGAGAGTGGAGGAGAGAATGCTGTGAATGGGTGACAGAGGCCTGTCAGGTGATCATGTTTATGGACCCTGGCAGCCTCGGCAGCATAACTAAGATGTTAACCCTAATAATTAGACGACCCTCTAAATATGATAATTAGTCGGTCTAGCATAATAACTGGAACCACAGAATTACTGACAATAAGCATTTTCAAAGAGAAAAGTCTTAAGTCTAATCTTAAAAGTAGAGATAGAGTCAGCCTCCCGTACCTGGACAGGGAGCTTGTTCCACAGCAGGGGGGACTGATAGCTAAATGCTCAGCCCCCATTCTACCTTTAGAGACTTGGAACCACAAGTAAACCAGCATTCTGAGAGTGTCATGTCATTCTGTCTGTTCTGATTTGTGGCTGCTCAGCTCTAAGTGTGTGTGTGTGTATGTGTGTGTGTGTGTGTGTGTTCAGGTGTCTATCATCCCACGGGGGAAGGGTCTTGGTTACGCTCAGTACCTGCCCAGAGAGCAGTACCTTTACAGTCGGGAGCAGCTGTTCGACAGGATGTGCATGATGTTGGGGGGCCGTGTGGCCGAACAGCTCTTCTTCCACAGGATCACAACTGGAGCTCAGGATGACCTGAAGAAGGTGACACAGTCTGCGTATGCTCAGGTAGACCACTCGCACACAGCAGAACTTTAGTCATCCTGGTCAACTCTGTTGTTGAAGGTGCCGTAGTCTCATTGAAAATCACGCTTGATTCTGTTACCCCCCTGAAAAAGAAAATAGTAAATCAGAGGAGGTGCTCCACCTGGTATAATTCACACATTAGGACCCTCAAGCAGAAAGTGCGAAGACTAGAAAGGAAGTGGTATTCTTGTAAAATAGATAGCTACCATTTAGCCTGGAAAAACTGTCTGGCAGTTCACAAAAAGGCCCCCTGTAAGGCTAGAACAGCTTATTTTTCTTTAATTGAGGAAAATAAGAACAACCCCAGGTTTCTTTTTAGCACTGTGGCCAAATTGACCAAGAGTCACAGAGTTTTAGATCGACATATTCCTTCTTCCCTTAGTGGTGAAGACTTCATGAGCTTCTTCACTGATAAAGTTCTAGCTTAGAGAAAAAGCTAACCAGGCCATCCCAACAACTGGACCATCACCAGATGTGCTGACTGTGGGAACATACAGGTTCTCCAACAAGCCCTTAAACTCCTTCAGCCCTATATATTTTTCTGAGGCGTCATCGCTAATTTATAAATCCAAGACCACCACGTGTCTTTTAGATCCCATCCCAACACACCTGTTGGTGGATGTTTTACCAATGATAGGCAGATATATCCTGGACCAGATCAATTGTTCTTTAGTGATCATCAGAGCACAGAAACACATACAAAAATACACTATTTATACATGCCGCCAGGCGAGTGGGTCAGCGGGGCCGGAGGTCATCATGCACCTCCGAAGGCGGCGATACCTGTAAATGAGTACAGAAGTGGTGGGGGGGGGGAGCAGAAAAACTACACAAGAATCAGCATAACTAGTCTGCTTGATGAGGAGGAGGAGGAAAGGAGAGGAGAGGAGAGGAGAGGAAGCCATGACCTAGTGGGGGGGTGACAGAGGCCTGTCAGGTGATCATGTTTCCGGACCCCAGCAGCCTTGGCCTATAACAGCATAGCTAAGATGTTAACCTAATGATTTGACGACCCCCTAAGTATGATAATTTATCTGTCTATAATAGTAACTAGAACTACAGAATTAGTAACAATAAGCTAGAATTAGTAACAATAAGCTCATCAACATCAGTGCTGCTTTTGATACAGTTGATCACAGCATCCTGTTACAGAGACTGGAACATATGATTGGGATTAAAGGGACAGAACTAGACTGGTTTCGATCGTATGTATCTGATAGATACCAGTTTGCTCATGTCCATGGCGTTCCCTCTTCATACAGCAGGGTTAGCCATGGAGTTCCACAAGATTCTGTACTTGGACCAATCCTTTTCATGCTTCCCTTAGGAAACATTATTCGGCAGCATGGAATAAATTTTCATTTTTATGCTGATGACACTCAGCTTTATTTATCCATGAAACCAGAGGAGACAGAGAAGGTAGTGAAGCTTCAGACCTGTCTTAAAGACATAAAGTCTTGGATGTCTTCAAATTTCCTCCTCCTTATCTCAGGAAAAACTGAGGTCATGGTGTTTGGTCCTGAACCTCTCAGGGATAGATTAGATCACATGAGCACTCTCAATGGTATCTCCTTAGCATCTACCGTATTTTCACGACTATAAGGCGCACCTAAAACACTGAGATTTTCTCAAAAATCGACGGTGTGCCTTATAATATGGTGCGCCTTGTGTGTGGACTGAGTTCCAAAATCTGTGTCGCGGAATTTTTAGCTGTTTGGAGAAGAAAACGATTAATCTAAATTACTGCGTAGGAGATGGTTTTAATCCAGTCAGTCGGTCAGGATACACAGACGGAAGCATGCGGAGAGATCTCTTTTAAGTGTTCACAGTTCTAATCTTATATAGCCAAAGGCCTGCCTCTGAGGCGCGGACACAGGACGTCTTCACAGCATGTGTGTGCTGCATGCACAGGACACAGGACGTCAACACAGTAGGTGCGCGCTGCATGCACCACAAGAGTTTGGTGCCTTCACAGCATGTGTTCTGGCTGGCGCAAGATGTTGAATGACTGAGAACGTCCCCCCCTCAGTCGTTTGACCTTGGTCTTCTTTGAACCTCCTTTGTTTCCTTGTAAATGAATGAGGAACCAAACGGACTTCATCTGCTCTCCTAAATTTACATTTCAACCCTTCCTCCTGCACTCAATTTACATTTCACAATCAAATTCCATTTCAATTCCTTCCTTTTGCACTCAATTTACATTTCACAATCAAATTCCATTTCATCTGCTGTGTGCCTTTGGTAGGTGCACTACGGTAAACGCTCCGCCAATCGATTAGCGGCACACCTACGCATAAGGATCCCCTAAAATGGCGCCGCGTATGATTGAGGCTTACTTTAAACTGCAGGCCATTGAATATGCGGCTGAAAATGGCAATCGAGCAATCTTGGTGTTTTCGCTTTATGAAGAGGCGGCATCTCTCCATACGTGCGAGGACAACTGTTGCGCAGCGGCTGCCAGCGGATTACCAGAAGAGGGTGGCCATCTTCCGCACCTACTGCCGCGACAAGATTATCGCGCCCAGCCACATCACCAACATGGATGAGATCCCTCTGACTTTTAACATCCCTTTGACCCACAAAGTGGAGAAAAAGGGACCAGCACGGTGGCGATACGCACAACGGGGCACGAGAAGTCGTCGTTCACCGTGGTTCTCGGCTACCACGGAAACGGACAGAGCGCTGGATGACGGAAGGCGAACACTACTTCACAAAGACTATGAGGCAGTGGCGGGCAAGTTATGCCACCATATGCAGGTGGATTGTAGACGCATGGGCTATGATACCGTCTTCGTGTATTGTAAGAGCTTTCACAAAATCAACGCTGAACCGTAACCGGTCGGTGAGTCCGATTCAGATGATTAAGAAGAGGAATTCGGGATGTTGGACATTGAAATAGCGCAGCTGTTTAATTCAGATACAGAAGATGAAAACTTTGGTTTTGTGGCGGAAGAATGAATATTTTGTTCAATAAATGTGTCGAAACTTACTGTTTTACTTCTGTCATTTTTTACTATATGTTTTAGCATGCGCCTAATAATACGGTGCGCCTTGTGTATGTTTTAAATACAGAAATAGCACCCATAACTGAGACTGCGCCTTTTAATACAGTGCGCCTTATGGTCGTGAAAATACGGTAGTCTCTCTGTGAGGAATCTAGGAATAACTTTTGACCAAAACCTCTCCTTCAACTCGCACATTAAAACAGTCTCTAAAAGTGCCTTTTTTTCACTTCAGCAACATCACAAAGATCAGGAAACTACTGACGCGGCATGATGCTGAAAAGTTAGTCCATGCATTTGTTACTTCCAGGCTGGACTATTGTAATTCTTTATTATCAGGGTGTTCAAACAACTCCTTAAGAAGCCTCCAGCTGATCTAAAATGCTGCAGCCAGAGTTCTCACAGGTATTGACAAAAGAGATCACATAACTCCTGTACTGGCGTCTCTTCATTGGCTGCTCATTAAATTTAGAATAATTTTTAAAACCCTTCTTTTGACCTACAAGGTCCTCAGAGGCCTAGCTCAATCCTACCTGGAGAAGCTAGTGACACCTTACCAGCCCAATAGACTGCTCCCCTCTCAGAATGCTGGTCTACTTGTGGTTCCCAGAGTCTCTAGGAGTGGAATGGGGGGCCGAGCATTTAGCTACCAGCCCCCCCTGCTGTGGAACCAGTTCCCTGTCCAGGTACGGGAGGCTGACTCCATCTCTACTTTTAAGATCAGACTTAAAACCTACCTTTTTGAAAAAGCTTATTGTTACTAATTCCAGTTACTATCATAGACAGACAAATTATCATACTTAGGGGGTCATCTAATCATTAGGTTAACATCTTAGCTATGCTGTTATAGGCCTCTATCACCCCACTGGGTCATGGTTTCCTCTCCTCTCCTCTCCTCTCCTCTCCTCTCCTCTCCTCTACCTGTCCTACCCCCTCTCCTCTCTCTCTACCCAGCTGGCCATCAACAGGAGGGTCCCCCTACATGAGCCTGGTCCTGCTCAAGGTTTCTTCCTGTTAAAGGGGAGTTTTTCCTTGCCACTGTTGCTTGTCTGGGGTTAGGCCCTGGGATTCTGGAAAGCACCTTGAAACTATTTTGATTGTAAAAGACGCTATATAAATAAAATTGATTTAATTTGATTTGAGGTTAACATCTTAGTTATGCTGCTATAGGCCGAAGCTCCAGAAACATGATGACCTGATTATTAGACGCATAATCTAATTTCAGAAAGAAAATCAATTTTGTACTTATACAAGCCGCATCGGATTTTAAGCCGCAGGTATCCCACGTAGTAATATGAAAAATTAGATCGAAAACATTCAGTACGGTATATGTTTTTATTACCGTAAGAGACGAGTTACTGACGAGTGACAAACAGACAGGTAAGAAACAACAGCCACTCTTTTCACTTGTATGTTCATACAGAGACCTTAAATCCAATTTTCATCACGTCAGGATTTTTTAACTTTTCTTTTAATTTAATCCGCTTATCCAAGGTAGTTTTCTATGTCAACTGGACTGGGTTTCTTCTCTTGAAGACATTTCGCCTTCTATCCAGAAGGCTTCTTCAGTTCTGAAATCGCTGGGGAGAGAGCTTGAAAATATATAGCCCCTGTGGACCATCTGCATGCTAATGATCTGAACTGAAGAAGCCTTCTGGATAGAAGGCGAAATGTCTTCAAGAGAAGAAACCCAGTCCAGTTGACATAGAAAACTACCTTGGATACAATGACCTGGATGATTGAGAATCTACACAGACATCTTAATCCCCTTAGCAACATAAACAAATATTTTTTTAACAGTGTCTGTAATGCATCTATCTTGAAATATACGTTTGTATCAGCTACACACAAATTACGTTGTTTATGCTTTTTTACTCAAACAATGAACAATCTAAAACTCCCCGATGGCCCACCTCTATAATCTTCTATTTTCATCGCGGTGGCGATTGCTTTTGCCTTTAGTCTGATTTGTACAGCGGAAACACCGCGGCCGCCTGCGTTGACCCAGTCTTCCAGAAAGTTTTCATGCTTGGGCCACCTGCGATGTTTACGTCTAAAAGCTTTAGTCGTCTTTTTGCTTTGGATCAGTTCTTCAGACGGGCGTCTCCACCTTCTCGCAATTGATTACCGTAATGTATGCCAAGATTACGCGCGGCAGCTCGATTTCCTTGTTCAACCACCAGAGTGATCGCTTTTAACTTAAAAGTCGCATCATATGCTTTTCTTCTAGTATTTTCCATGTTGATGAGGGTTAGTAAAATTGACTGATTCACAATAGTTGTGATAGTGCGCCACGAAAAAAAACATAAATAAGCCACACTGTAGAATAAGCCGCAGTGTTTAAAGTGTAGGAAAAAAGTAGAGGCTTTATTATGGTAGTGCGATCTGTTGTTTGATGAAGATGAAGTTGGGAGAATACAACCTTTGTCCACCAGGTGGTGCAGTTTGGGATGAGCGAGAAGGTGGGGCAGGTGTCGTTCGACCTGCCCCGGCAGGGTGAGATGGTAATGGAGAAGCCGTACAGTGAGACCACAGCAGAGCTGATTGATGAGGAAGTGCGGGAGCTGGTGGACCGAGCATATGGCAAAACCATGCAGCTGATAGAGGAAAAGAGAGACTTGGTGGAGAAGGTAAGACCTACCTGTTGGAGGTCCGACCCTCGGGTTTCTACTGGATGACAGTACAGACCTACACACACACACACCTACTCCATAAACAGAACCTTTCACTCACACCCTTGTTACCGCTACACTTGTAAATGTTACACTTGTAAAAGAATTTGGATTCACTCCTCAAAAAGATGAGACAAGATTGTTTCCATGTGCGCTGCTGCTCCAGCAGCTGTTCCCTGAATAAAAACTTCTGTCTTTCAGGTGGGGACGCGCCTCTTAGAGAAGGAAGTTCTGGACAAGATGGACATGGTCGAGCTTCTGGGTCCACGACCTTTTGAGGAGAAGTCGACATATGAGGAATTTGTGGAAGGGACGGGGAGCTTTGAAGAGGACACCAGCCTGCCAGAGGGTCTCCAACACTGGAATCAGGAGCGTAAAGGCGACACTGACTCGGCACAAATGTCAGAACTTGTTGAGCCTCAGATCAGAGTGACAAGATATAAGAGTGACCAGCTGGGCTGAGCTGGATGAACCCACTTGCAGATGGTTTTCACAGAAACACACAGTTTTTCTGTTGGGTGGAGAAAATTGACTTTCAGGTTTTTATTTATCAAAATGGAAGTGGTTTTCTGGAGAACTGTTGTGTTTTTGAAGAAGTTTCTCTGGGCCTTAAACAGAAAACAACACACAGGTTCTTCTCAATAATGCACATTTTTGCTGTGGAGAATCAGAATGCTATAAAGAACTTTTGTTCCTGACTCGCATCAACATTCCCAACTTTCCTGAACTTTTATGGTTTGAGATTTGAATTTCCAACATTTCTGACCGGTGTCACCAGTCTGACCATCAGTCTAGCTGGGTGTGTTCTGTACTGCTGAAGAGGTCTGGGTTGGACCACCGTTCCAACTGCAGTAGCTCCCCCCACACGATTCTCACCTTTCTTTAATTCTCTAATAAAAATTCCAGAACCCAAAAATATTTTTACCAACTGATTCCATTTTTTGCAATATTTAATTTATCCATGTAAACACTCACCTAGAACCATCAAAACCATTTCTATTGCTGCTTTCACACAAGGTCATCCAACTGGAACTTTACTGGTGTCGCTTTGGCTTACTGGAGTAACTGAAGATAATGATAAAGATGATAATGAGTAGTTTTGAATAAAAGTGTCTCTCACCATTAGACATGTGTGGATTTGTTTGAAATGATTTTATAATATTCATTAGCTAAATTATTTTAAAGAAGTTTTTAGGCCCAAAAGTTTGCTGCTTTTTTTTTTTTTCTTTCGGCTTGTGTAGCCTGAACCTGTCCAGTATTCAGAATGCCCCGCCCCCTTTTTTGCATTTGACATGTGCTCTATAAAACGTGTTAAACATAATTGCCTTTATATTGTGTCATATCACCTAAACCTGACGTCATTTGAGGTCAATCAGAGCATGGGAAATGGACCACAACCATGTTGGCTGATCATCTAGTAGCTGATCTTACTTCATTTTAAAGCTGACCCGTGGAAATTTAACCTTTATTTCGGTAATTCAGGTATTTTAGTGTTTCTTTACCGCCACCTGTTGTGGCCGTTGTATATCTCAAATAAATCCACATGAAATTTGCCTTTTGCATCTCTGTCCTGCTGGCCTAAAAAAACTCGCAAACAACAATCCGATACACATTTACTCTAGTTGATGAACTCTGTCATCTAGGTAGGAGATTCGGCTGCAATGTGACAAAAACCTGAAGAAAAAGATTCCGGAACATAACTATTAAAAGGAATCTCAAGTGCTGGCTGTTGAAGTTAGCAGCTGGTAATTGGTTTTAGCAACTGGATTATGTTGATCAATCAAATGTCTCTCTTGGAATCTTCATAAATCTTTTCTTCATGTATCCGTGAGCTACACTGCTGCAACTTGGTTCTGGAGCCCAACTGAACCAAACCTGCCCACCATCAAGTCCTGTGACGCAAACCCAAACACTCCCATTGAGCCTCCCCAGCATCATCCTGAGTGTCACTCCCTGTTCTTGTACGAACAAAATTGAACAAGAAAATTTCACAGAAAAATTCATAAAGTCCCCATCCTAAACCTTAATTTGGATCTGCTTCCAACATGAGACACACAAATGATCAGATGACAGATTTTCATACAACAGCCATATTTATCAATAAAATCATAGGCCTCAATAAAATGGTCACTCAAGAGTCCAGACAGTTAAATAAACCAAGTAGCAAATATTCTCTCTGATTTTAATAAACAATGGCAGAAAAAGGTCACAATTAAAAATGAGAATTTATTTTCACACAGTTTACCTGGACAAATAAAGGTTAAAGAAATAAACACTGACTTTATGTTTCCAGTCCTGAATCTGAAGAAAAATACTCAGATCCAGAGTTCATGGCAACATTTATTTCTCAGCAGTGTTGGGTCAGTGCTCCTGCGAGGATGGTTTCGCTGCTGACATCATCACAGCATCTAACCGTGCAGCAGCCATGACGTCAGCAGCGAGGAGGCGAAGAGGAAGAGTGATGCACAGATGGATGACGCGCCGCCACAGTCCTTCGCATTTTCCTGTCACAGATTTGACAATCTGGTGATACTGTTGCAGAACTGCAGTTAAACTTTCATCAGACGAGTCATGAGGTCATTCTCATTGGGAGCACGAGGTTTCATCAGCTTTACTTGTTTACAGGTTTAAAAATGAGAAACATCTAAACTGCTCACAGACAAAGCAGCATTTTAATGCCAGCAAGACAGAAATGTCAAGTAAATGTTAGTAAAGTCATATCTTGGATTTCTGCCGATCAGATTGGCTCTAATGTCCCAATTCACGGATCAATGACCTCATCTTCCTTTTTACGCTTATCTGGTTCATTTTCTCCGAAGAAGTTTCACTGCACGAACATGTTTGTTTGCTAGTAATGATATTGCTAGCTAACGATTCAAATTTCAAAATACAAACAACACAAAAGTGTAAAAACCCACAGTTGAACCAAAGCTAACCAGGTTGGTTTTGTTGTGCTTTCAAAAAAAATGGACACGTCACGTAGGTTAAACAATCGTGGGGTTAATGTCCTGGTGGGGCTGCATGTAGGTGACACTGGTCTACGATTTAAGCGTTAAACTGCATATTTTTGCTACAATCTCACCTGTTGCCAGGAAAACTGCGCCTCACTTTTGGATGTGTATATATCGGTGTTTCTTTTATCCTCCTGACTGTATGCCATTTTGTTGCTTTGAGCAACATTTATTTTCAAATTTTTATTGACAAAAAGTATTTTTCTCTTCAGGTGCTGGACTTCATACAGCACAACATATAGAATAGTTACGTACCAAAGTGTTCAGGCAGCAACTAAACATTTGGAAACGCACCAGAGATGGCTGGAGTGATACACCGGTTCATCAGATGGACATGAGCATTACAGTTCTGCTACCATCCGGTACATGATTAAAACTGGTACAACTAATGCTGACATGACAATAACTCTATATAGTGCATATTATGTGTGTATGTGTGACAGGATCTCACCTTTGGATGGTAGGAGTGACATGACCCTGGACGACGCCGGACCTTCTGTGACTTCATCCTGTTGCACTTGACTGTGGCATTATGTTCAATGTTGCTAAGGAAAATACAGCATTCCTGATTCTCAGTGTCAATGAAGGCAGTTGTCTCAGGACAGACACCAGGATACGCTCAGCGAGATAAGGATATATTTGATCTCTTTAGGCATCAGTAGGATGGGGCCATACTGGCGAGAACAGTCGCAGTCAGCCTGAGTCACCACCAGAACCAGGTTACTGTCGGGGATCTGCTGCACCACAAACATCCTGAAAGACAGTTAGAGTCCGTGGAACCATTGAGGAGGCTGGACTGATGAACGCACCCATATATGTATATGTGTGTGTGTTTTTGTGTCCCACTTCTGACAACGTCCACACTTGATCAGGCTGTTGGCTTCTCTCACAGATGCCTCATACGTGAAGCCAGGATAGGTGGTGTCACATGGTATCATGGCTTCCATTTTCTTCTGCTTATGGCCTGACACGCACGCACGCACGCACACACGCACGCACGCACGCACGCACACACACACACACACACACAAAGAATTGTGATGTAATGATGACATTCGCAGAGATGTGCACACACACAAAGACATACACACACTTTACTCACTGGTGTGATAACCAGCCTTTCCTGAAGGGATTGAGGCGAAACACCAGATGATGTCATTTGGTTGATGTGATGGTAAAGATGAGGATGATGATGTCAATAGGGTGATGATCGGGAGTGAATAGGAGACACATCAGTGATGAAGATGAAGGTAATAAACAATTGCCGATTACTCTGGATTAATCTGCTCTGACTGATTTTACGGTGGAAGACCTGATCATTATTAACAAAGAAGCATGTTCTTGTGTTAAAATGTAATTGTGAAAATTAATGAACTTCATTAATTGAAAACAACAAAATCAACTTCTGTCTAACTGTTTTCTGACTGGTTTCCTACCTTCCACAAAGAACTCATGCCAGAGTCCACACAGGTTCAAATCCATCAGAAACCTGACAGAAGACAGCAAAACGGTAACTGATGGGCTGATTAGCTGATTAGGGCTAATTAAAATGACAAAGGCTTAGTTCGTTTCTTTGGGTCCTCAGGGTCACATTTGGAACAATCATTATTGACACATATGTCTGTTTTATATATAACATGTTTACAATATGAAAACTCACATGAGCATGTTGGAGAAGAACCATCGTATCAGCACTACAACACCAAAGAAGGGCTGTACGAGGAAAAACGGTTAAACACGGAAAAGCAACCATGACGGAAGTGTGTATAGAACTGACGTTTGGCAGAGATCGGGCAGCGTTGGCGTGATGATGACTGTTCTTACACATGGCCTGGTAGTCAAACAACGAAACCCTGTGAACACAAATCATCAGGATGAATCAAAGCATTGGGATGCCTTGGACCATTGAGCTCAATTGGCATCACTCACTTCCTGTACATGCCCATCTTGATGAGCGACGCCATGACTGATCCATCCACCTCGCCAAAGAAACTTCCCACCTGGAAACAAATGAGCAGAACCAAACCTACAATGACTATTGACAGACTCAGAAACTACAGTCTAAAGCAACCTGAAGGCAAATTCTCTGTAAACACCCAAACGTTCCAGAAGAGACACAAAACCCAACCCCCAGGGTCCGAACCCCGACCCAGGGTCCAAAACCTGAGCCAGTTGTCTGGGATTGGCACTTGGCTATCACATCATTTACCCTCCTGAACTCACCTAAGGAACAGGTGGGGCGGGTGTCTTACCTCACTCCGATCTTTAGACAACACAATGAAGCCGTTGTTGTCAATCAGAAAGCAGCTGAGATCCTGAACAGGAAACAGGAAGTATTTGGTTTGTATAGATGGGGGTGGTAATGACAGGAAGTTCAGGTACTCACAGCACTCTCACAGCTCAGAGGACACACCCCCTCCACATTTGAACACTGACAAAGACAAAAACAGAGAGATGGCTCAGAGGTCGGCTCCACATCTCCATATGATACTGAACATGTGCAAAAATTCTGAATTCAACTCAAAACCACAAATGAAGAAATAATGTCACTAAAACGTTTTGCTAATTGCTAGACTGCCTCCACATGATTCCGCAGGTTTTCTCCATTGTGATGTTTTCTTCTGTTACGATTCAGACTGTCTCTACACAAACCCAGAGTCTGACTGCCACAGAGCAGAAAAAAATGCCTCTAACAGGAAGAAACCTTGAGAAGGACCAGGCCCATAAGGAGGAACCTTGCCGCTGATAGGGAGAAGGAGTAGGAGGAGGAGAGCTCTGGCAGGAGGTAATGTATTGCGTCACTTCCTGTCTTCTCAATCGTTCGTTGGTTGCACTGTGCGTTGTATTCACTTTACTTAAAATTGAACACTTGGTGTGTTGTATTCACTTTACTTAAAATTGAACACTTGGGACATTCTAGTCACCTGATAACAGTGAGAAGCATAGAAGCCAATCTAAAGCTCCTGGCGAGTAGTAAACGTAAATTTGGTAAAGTTATTATTCACGTCAGAGCAAACGACACCCGGTTTCGTCAGTCGGAGGTCACCAAAATTAACATAGAGTCGGTGTGCAGCTACGCAAAAACGATGTCGGACTCCGTAGCATTCTCTGGTCCCCTCCCCAATCTGGCCAGTGATGAAATGTTTAGTCGCATGTCGTCGCTTCGTCGCTGGCTGTCACGGTGGTGCCCCGAAAACCAGGTGGCCTTTGTAGACAATTGGAGCACTTTTTGAGGAAAACCTGGTCTGATCAGGAGAGACGGTGTCCATCCCACACGGGATGGTGCCTCTCTCATTTCTAGTAACTTGGCTAATTTTATTAGACCCAAAGTGACCTGACAATCCAGGGTCCGGACCAGGATGCAGAGTTGTAGTAGAACCCTCATCTACCAACAATAACTTATTTTAATAATTTATTTTGTCTTACTGAGATCTGGCTTCAGGAGGAGGAGTATGTCAGCTTAAATGAATCTACTCCTCCTACCCATCTTAATTATCATATTCCTCGTGTTACTGGTCAAGGAGGGGGAGTGGCAGCAATCTATCACTCCAAGTTATTAATTAATCCTAGACCAAAACATGGCTCCAGTTCATTTGAAAGCCTGACTCTTGGCATCACCCATTTGAACTGGAAGACAGAAAAGCCACTTTTGTTTGTAGTTGTATATTGGCCCCCTGCTGGACCACATTCAGAGTTCCTTTCTGAGTTCTCTGATTTCTTATCTGACTTGGTCCTTAGAACAGACAAAGTCATTATCATTGGAGACTTTAATATCCATGTAGATGTTGTAAATGACAGCTTTAGAAATGGCTTCATTTCATTACTTGAGTCAGTTTGTTTTCTCCAGCAGATAAACCAACCAACTCATAGCTTCAACCACACCTTAGATCTAGTTCTGACTTATGGCGTTGAGGTAGAACATGTGTCAGTGTTCCCTCGGAACCCACTCCTGTCAGATCATTCATTGATCACTTTTACATTTATGATTAAGGATTCTTCTATCCCCAGAACACACTCTTACTATAGCAGATGTCTTTCAGATAATGCTGTAGCTAAGTTTAAGGAAGCAATCCCTGCATTGATCCCAGGACCACTGTGTGTTTCCCCAGGGATCAATCATTATAATCTTAGCCCTGCTGAGGTTGACTCTATTGCTGAAGGTGCAGCAACCTCACTGAGAATCACGCTTGATTCTGTTGCCCCCGTGAAAAAGAAAATAGTAAATCAGAGGAGTTGTGCCCCCTGGTATAATTCACATATCAGGACCCTCAAGCAGAAAGTGCGCAGACTAGAAAGGAAGTGGCATTCTTGTAAAATAGACAGCTATCATGTAGCCTGGAAAGACTATTAGTTTACAAAAAGGCCCTCCGTAAGGCTAGAACAGCTTATTTTTCTTCTTTAATTGAGGAAAATAAGAACAACCCCAGGTTTCTGTTCAGCACTGTGGCCAAATTAAGCAAGAGTCACAGTGTTTTAGATCCACGTATCCCTTCTTCCCTTAGTGGTGAAGTCTTCATGAGCTTCTTCACTGATAAAGTTCTAGCCATCAGAGAAAAAGCTAACCAGGCCATCCCTACAACTGGACCATCACCAGATGTGCTGACTGTGGGAACATACAGGTTCTTCAACAAGCCCTTAAACTCCTTCAGCCCTATATATTTTTCTGAGGCGTCATCGCTAATTCAGAAATCCAAGACCACCACGTGTCTTTTAGATCCCATCCCAACACACCTGTTGAAGGATGTTTTACCAGTGATAGGCAGTTCTATCCTGGACCAGATCAATGGTTCTTTAGTGACAGGTTATGTATCCTGCTCCTACAAGGTGGCAGTGATTAAGCCGTTGCTTAAAAAAACATCACTAGATCCTGATGTATTAGCAAATTATAGGCCAATATCCAACCTTCCTTTTATCTCTAAAGTTCTTGAGAAGGTGGTGGTGACTCAGTTAGTGGAGCACCTGCAGAGGAACAGCCTGTTTGAGATGTTTCAGTCAGGCTTTAGAGCTCATCACAGCACAGAAACAGCACTTCTTAAAGTTACTAATGATCTTCTTATAGCTTCAGATCATGGACTAGTTTCTATGCTGGTTCTGCTGGATCTCAGTGCTGCTTTTGATACAGTTGATCACAGCATCCTGTTACATAGACTGGAACATATGATTGGGATTAAAGGGACAGCACTAGACTGGTTTAGATCATATTTATCTGATAGATACCAGTTTGCTCATGTCCATGGTGTTCCCTCTTCATACAGTAGGGTTAGCCATGGAGTTCCCAAGGTTCTGTACTTGGACCAATCCTCTTCACCTTGTATATGCTTCCCTTAGGGAACATTATTCGGCAGCATGGTATAAATTTTCATTGTTATGCCAATGACACTCAGCTTTATTTATCCATGAAACCAGAGGAGACAGAGAAGTTAGTGAAGCTTCAGACCTGTCTTAAAGACATAAAGTCCTGGATGTCTTCAAATTTCCTCCTCCTTAACTCAGGAAAAACTGAGGTCATGGTGTTTGGTCCTGAACCTCTCAGGGATAGATTAGCTCACATGATCACTCTAGATGGTATCTTATTAACATCTAGTCTCTCTGTGAGGAATCTTGGAGTAACTTTTGACCAAAATCTCTCCTTCAACTATTGACTTGAGGTATTGACAAAAGAGATCACATAACTCCTGTAATGGCGTCTCTTCATTGGCTGCCCGTTAAATTTAGAATAATTTTTAAAACCCTTCTTTTGACCTACAAGGTCCTCAGAGGCCTAGCTCCATCCTACCTGGAGGAGCTAGTGACACCTTACCAGCCCAATAGACGGCTCCACTCTCAGAATGCTGGTCTACTTGTGGTTCCCAGAGTTTCTAGGAGTAGAATGGGGGGCCGAGCATTTAGCTACCAGGCCCCCCTGCTATGGAACCAGCTCCCTGTCCAGGTACGGGAGGCTGACTCCATCTCTACTTTTAAGATCAGACTTAAAACCTACCTCTTTGAAAAAGCTTATTGTTACTAATTCTGCAGTTCCAGTTACTAGCATAGACAGACAAACTATCATACTTAGGGGGTCGCCTAATCATTAGGTTTACTATCTTAGCTGTGCTGTTACAGGCCAAGGCTGCCAGGGTCCAGAAACATGATCACCTGTGTTCACTTACAGGTACAGGAACTGCATGATGACCCCCGGCTCTGCTGACCCACTCGGCCGGCGTATAGTGTATTTTTGTATGTGTTTCTGTGCCTCTCCTCTCCTCTCCTCTCCTCTCCTCTCCTCTCCTCTCCTCTCCTCTCCTCTCCTCTCCTCTCCTCTCCTCTCCTCTCCTCTCCTCTCCTCTCCTCTCCTCTCCTCTCCTCGCCTTAAAACAATTTGGATTGTAAAAGACGCTATATAAATAAAGATTGATTTGAGATTGATTTGAGGAGAGAAAGACAAAAACCATAGGAAGGGGACAGTGACCTCTGACCCCTCTGACCTGCGTGGTTTGTGTTTAACATATTATAACTCAGGTATCTGCCTGGATATTGTGTGTTTCTGTCCTTCACCATGTCTCCTCCTGCTCATTTTTCCATCTATCCATCAGCAGGTGTTCCCCTTGTACAACTCTGGTCCTTCTCAAGATCTTCCTGTGAAAGGCAGTGTTTTCTGCCACCATAGCACTGTCACACCTGCTGTATATCTCAAGTCCAGGTGTGTTATCTACATGATGTTCATCTTTACACATGAAATGAAAAGGTGAAGCAGGAAGGAAAAAGAAGTGTTTACTTACGTCGGTGTTGCTGGGCTGGAAGAAAGGATTGAGACGATATAGAATATTTCATGTAGAAAAGAGAAGAATAGATGCACAATGATAAGTTGCATCACCTCAGGGAAGAAGTGAAATCAAAAATAAAACACTTAATAATAATAATACTAATTATATTATTATGTGTGATAGAAGAGGATTAAACCTCAGCAGTTTATATAATAAAGCAGATTATCACCAGTCTCACTTCAGATTAATAATCTAATCTAAACCGTAAACATCTGGGCTTCTAAGGTCATATTTGTGTGTGTGTGTGTGTGTGTGTGTGTGTTTGTGTGTGGTTTATTTCTAAAGAATTGTAATGAGGTTACAGATGAAACCTGTGATGACATCGTCTGAACCTTGAAGGATATAGAAATTCTGTTTGTTCAGTCTGTAATCATTTCTGGGTTGTCATTCACAATTTATTCAAATGGCATTGCAGCAGGTGAGTGTGGGTCACCTGTTTGGTGATGGCCCAGAACCTCTTCTCCAGGCAGTCCAGGGACATCTGCAGGCCAATGGCTGTGAACAGACAACACACATCAGCATTGAGCTGTGTAGAGGGGATGTGAAGTCTTTCTGTGTCTTTGGCCGACAGAAGGAGGACAGGAGGATGATGGGAGGACAAGAGGAAGACAAGAAGAGGAAGTTAGAAGATGGGAGGACAACAGGAAGTTCAGCAGAAAAATCAAACATATTTCTGTTCGGAAGTCAGAACATTTTAATGTAAATAAAGTTTTATAATGTAGCATTTTTCACAGCTGTTTACAGTCAGCAACACACTCTCACATGCACACACACATAGCAGCATGTGACTTCACCCTGTCGCTCTCGCTTGCTCTCTTTCTCTGTCTTTCTAACTGACAGAGGCTTGCTTATCCTCAGTTAGTGTGTGTGTTGGACAGAGCTCTGAGAAGGGGCTCAGCAAGCAGAGATAAAGAGGAGGAGGACAGGCAACATTGCTGTAGAGTTGCTGGTTCCACAGAGGAGCCCTGATCCAGGACCAGCTTCCAGCCTCTGAAGATGTTTCCAGTCCACAGATCCAGATAAAGGTGAAGAAGAGTTTTCTGTGTGTGAAGGTTGAAACAGAAGATGGTGAGCAGTATTGTGTGCGTGCGTGTGTGTTTGTGTGTGTATTAAGGGCTCTCTCTTTCGTCCTGCCTGTCAGTTCAGGTAACATTCCAGATCTCTTCTTTTCTGACAAATGTTTTTTTATGTGATGGAGGAGTGGAACTGTTTCATTGTGTGTTGATCTTCACTGATGTTGTTTGGCTGGTTTGGAACAAGAGGGAATCTACTGTTGACCATATGTTATCTTGGACCCAGCTGGACAGGGAGGATTACTCCTCCCCATAACTCCTCAGTTTAACTGACACCATCAAGACCCATGAACAGCTGTCCGCCCTTGCTCAGGGATTAAAAGAGCAGCTTTAATCCACATCATGCTTCAGCAGGCATCAGATTAATCTTTTATCATCTTATTTTGATGAGGGAAAAAAAACGAGATGATTCTCAGTCTGGACTGACTGAGGCAGGTGTTTTAAATTAAAGTGTTAAAAGGCATCAAGTTTCTCCTACTGATATCCACGTCCGGTGATGGATCAACAGGACTTGACAGAGACCCCTCCGTGTGGGCTCCTCAGGTCTGGCTCTTCCGATGTAGCTTCACTCAAGTCTTGATACAAACTTTGATTCTTGGTCTGCAGGGTTTTAGGAGAACTCTAGGTTTCCTGTTAATCCTTTCACGTGTTCACAGTGACAAACCTGATTCCATTTGTTGTTTATGACCATCACGCAGAGGTCAGAGGTCATCTATTCCTTCTCCTGTATGGTCTGAAAATAACTGGATCATCCTTCATGTGGCTGAAAGCTGCCAGCATCTCCACATCAGCCATTCTGCGTGTCAGGATGATGATCCACACAACAAAGCATGAAGCAGAAATAGAGCAGTCAATCTAAAAGCTCACCGCGGATTATCGCAAACTGTGGCGCCACCATCTGACTCTTGTTATCAACTACAAAGTGAATAAGCTGAATCTCTGAAATCAGCCAGGACAAGGACAGAAGAGCTGATGGCACCTGGACCAGGTCCAGAAAAAGTGCACACTACATAGTTCTTTTCTGATATAAAATAATCCTCAGGTGCTGAAATATCAATATAGATTAAAACTGAAGAAATACCAGTGATAACTGGGAATACCGTTAAAAAAAAAAAAAAAAATTCTTGAGAATTGTCAACTGTTCCTGCTTATCAGGGTGATCTCAGGGTGATCAGAGAGAAATCTGCAGCAGGAACCAGGGAGCACCATGAGGAACCACAATCAGACGGGCCACTCTTCCCTGGATGGTGTGGGTGAGTTACAGCAACAGTGACAAAAAAAAGAAACAAGCCTTTTTTCAACTCTTTCACGTCTAAGAACATTTGGTACTTTAAATCAGGTTGTCTTTTGTGCAGCTCTGTTCAGCATGGGCCTGGTTTTACTGGAAGTGCTCGGTTCAGTCTACAGTTGTCCCAGGGTCTGTATCTGCTATGCTAACACCACTGACTGCACTGCTGTTGGACTCCTTACACTGACCCCGATCCTAGCATTGTTTGACCAGAACTCTCTGATCCTGCTCTTGTCCCACAACAACCTGTCCTCTTTGGCCATGTTCAATTTTAGCCACCTGGAGCTTTTAGATCTCTCTCAGAACCATTTTTCCACCTTGCAGCCTGGTGTTTTCTCAGGTATGACCAGCCTATGCTGGCTCAACCTCTCTGCTAACAATCTAGGGATGCAGCCAGTGACCTCTGATACCAACAGCAGCATGCAGGTTCGTCAGGCCATGAATGGAAACCAAGGCCTGACTAAGGATGTTTTCAAAGGACTCTGGCAGCTACAAGGGCTTGACCTGTCCTGCAACAGCCTCCTGTGGTTGCCCAAAGGCCTGCTGGATGCAGTACCCAGACTCACCTGGCTGTCCCTTGCCAGCAACAGAATGGCAACTCTTGACAGAGTGACCTTTGAGCCCCTGGTTGGGCTGAGACAGCTGCAGGTAGAGGGAAATCCATGGGAGTGTGACTGCAGGCTGAGAGACTTTAAGCACTGGATGGAGTGGTTGGTTTACAGAGGTAAGCAGAGGTGTTGCCTGTCTTCTTCCACTCTGTCAAGTATGGAAGTTATGACTTGAAATGACAAAAAATAACCTGCCCTGTTGAGACAGGCAGTTTTTTCTGTTCCTTTTCTTTATCCAATTGCTGTCTGTTTTACAGATGGACATGTAGATGCCATGCGGTGCAGCCTCCCTGGAGATCTGGAGGGCAGGGACATCCGCAGTGTGCCCACAGAAATGTTCAGCATGTGTTCAGAGAAAGTGGACAATGAGGGCACATCAGGCCGGGTCAGCAGCAACGAAGAGTGCATCCACCAGCGTTACCGACCTGTCAGAATGCGACGAGCACATGGCACTCAGATAGTTGCAGGGGTGATCTGTGGCACTGTGTGTGTCCTGATGGTGGTGGCAGCCATCTACGGCTGTGTGCATGCCTCCATAATGGCGCGCTACCAGAGGGAGATGAAGATACGTGGTCCATCCCTGATGGCTGAGTCTGGAACTAAGACAGACTTGGAGGACAGACACATGCCGGCCTCAGACTCCCCAGACGGTACACCACCTGAAGGCACTAGCGGCAGCATTGTGCATGGCTATTGCATCAGTAGCTTCTGATCAATCTTTGGTGAGTGAGGAGATGGAAATATTGCAGGTGTAAACCTCAGAAGACCCGATGACAACATCCAGCATCTGGTAGAACTCCCACCAAGCTGGTCAAAACTGGAGAAGCCTCTCAGATGAGAGGCGAGTTTCCTTCAACAGTCCGGCTGATAAACCTTCATGACCTCGATGAACACTTGTAGCAACTGGAACCATGGACTCGTCACCTGTTCAGAACGTGTTAACTTGTGTTCTATAAGCTGTCTGTCGCTCAACAACAAGCTTGATTGAATGGGTGACCCTTTCTCCTGACATTTCAGCTTTGGAAGTTTGAGAAAAACACCCATTTGATCCTCAGTGGTTGGACTGTTCCTGAAATAAAACCCCAGGACATCTGCTGCTGTTGCTAAGGAAACTTTGCACAAGTCTGCATCGCCTCCTACAGGACAAATCATGAAGTTGATGTTGTTGTTCATCCTAAATGGCTGAGGGTCCATATTTTAGCCAAATAATTATTGACTTACTTTTACATGTCGTTCATATAAACACCTGAAACCTGAAATTCAAACTGAATGTTAGTTGGATAAGAGAAAAATATGTCTCTCCAGATTTCTTCAGGTCTTCTTGAAAAGGGCATATACAGTAAGAAGGGACGAACCTTCATTTGAGGTTGTGTCTTCATGTTGATTCACACACAAACACACTGGTCCTCCAGGGACTCGTTTTTGGGATGGCTCAAACATCAAGCATTCATACGTTCCGAATAACCAGTCCCTCATGATCACATCTTTACCTTCATAATAATTAGTATCATCAAGATGATTGTCAATAATGTTATCGTCACAGTCTTACAACTGTTTGATCAGATTTTCTTCTAAGCTATATTTTAAACTGTAAAACATGATGGAAATGGCTCCTTCCACTCACAACAACAAATGAGTGGCTGCTGTCTGTCACACAGATTTGAATGTTGTCGGATTCTGAATTAAGGCTACGACTCACCTCCAGCCATAGCGGTTCTGCCTTTTGACGTCACTGTCACCGACGTTGTGGCCACGATGTACCTCATTTCTGCAGAGAAGATCAGATTAATGCAGCCCCTGATGTTAAACATTCAGAGCTCTTCTGAGGTTACTGACCTTTCTCAATGACAGGGAAGTAGATGAAGCTTCCTTGTGGGTTTTCAACTGCCAGACGGTACCAGAGTGGGAAGTGATCAATGGTGAACAGGTTGTCTTTGTCAGCCGGAGTCAGAAAATTTCTGCAGGGTCAAAGTTCAGCATTGGGACAGACTTTGCATTTTTCTTTGGATCAACTTAAAAACTCTTACTTTGCCACTCTGGTCTCCACTCCTGTGTATCTAATGACCCTTAACAGGCCAGAACGAGTTCCGAGAAATGCTGTCTCCACACCTGGCTCTACCCTAAACACCAACACACACAGATGGACCCAGAAAAACATACAGATGATTGTATTCCTTTGTGAGGACATTCATAGGACATTCAAGTCTTCCCCTGGCTCTTTACCTGGACCCTAACCACCACAACTAAGCCCCTCACCCTGACCTGATCAAAACCTGAACCCTCAAACAAATCTTCAGAAATGTTAACAAATGTTCACACTTTGCAGGTTAAATATGTTTTGGTTCTCAATACATACCATGTACAAGACTGAACAAATAAAAACACATTCAAATAGATAGAGTAGATCAGTGATGATGTCATGAACACGTTTTCTTGTGCAATTTTCTCTGCTTCTCCCCCCCCCCCCCTCTCTCTCTATATATATCCATCTACAGGTATAGTCGCTTTCATAGCTGTACGCTCACCTGCTGACCTCGGACCCCGCTGACCCACTCAACTCTTATACCAGCAGTTTCTTACAATTAATGTACCTGCAATCTATACCTATTCTCTTCTCTACCTGTCCTCCCCCCTTCTCCTCCCTCTTTACCCAGCCGGCCATCAGTAGGAGGGTTCCCCTACTGTTCCTGCTTTTTCCTTGCCATTGTTGCTTATTTGGGGTCAGGCCCTGGGATCCTGTAAAGCGCCTATAGACAATTTTAATAGTAACAAATGCTATATAAATAAAGATTGATTGATTGAGATACAAGCACACACACACACACACACACACACATTGAAACACCCACATGCAAACACACAAACAAACCCACACACAAACCCACACACAAAACATGCATACACACATGCACACACACTAACACACACACAAACAGATGAGTTGGTGACTCATTCAGGGGTGTACCCTTCCGTGTTTTCTTGACCTCTTTATCCCATTTGGGGTCATGGGGAGGTGCTGGAGTCCATCCCAGCTGCATACAGGCTAAAGGTCCACCCTGGAGGATTCGTCAGCGCAGTCTGAACAACTTTTTTCTGCACCGGGCTTGAACCATGCACCCTCTGAGTCTCAGCCCCATATCGACTAATGTAATTTTACTCTCTCTATTTGCCTGAGGTTTTTCTTTAATAAGTTAAAAATGTGTAAAAAAAGAAATGACACCTGTCGCTGAGCATCAAGGTGTTCCAGTAGGCCTCCAGTGGAGCCGTGACCACGGCGTCAAACAGCAACTGCTGCAGTAATGCCTCATCGCCTAGGCAACAGAAAGGCGATGTCAAAAGATGCAAATATTCAGTGGGTGTTTAAAATCTCCTGATTCCACCAGATCTACATTGTACCGCTAATATCACAACATTTTGCCTTCATTCTGGACATTTTGGGAGGTGCCTTTTTTTTTTTTTCAAATTGGAAAAATATCAACATATTTTCAATCAAAAATGAAGTGTCACTGTCATTGACACATTTATCGTACACTCCAGGTCAGGTTCCTTTCCCTGTAGGTAGCGGATGGCGGCTTGAAGCTGAGAGTATTTGCGGTGACTCGGGTCAATGTCTGTTTCGCAGTAAGTCCTGAAAAAATGACAATTAGCATCTGGTCGAAAGAGACACCCGCAGACCGACAGACACATTTGTGGTTTTGGATTCGGGTCACATTAAACTGGTCAACTTACCACTCGGAGGCAATACTGAGGTCTGGGGAGGTGAGATCGTGCAGACCTGCAGACAACAAACATTTACCATCAAGACTCCACAGTTTATGAAACACCTGTGCAGCAGAGCATTGTTGGAAGCCATACCTTCCTCCACAGATACATTTCCCATGAAAA
The DNA here is from genome assembly GCF_901000725.2 of Takifugu rubripes. Lineage (NCBI taxonomy): Eukaryota > Metazoa > Chordata > Actinopteri > Tetraodontiformes > Tetraodontidae > Takifugu > Takifugu rubripes. The sequence goes on along the minus strand of NC_042293.1, from coordinate 5,670,208 downwards.
CGAGCTTCCCATGACCCTTTGTGAGCACCATCCCAAAGCTGCCAGGAAACACAGAAGAAATGTGTCTGAGTGCTGACAAATGCTTCCCCCTTTTGGTCACTTGTTAATATGACAAATAACTCAGTCTATCTAGCTAAAATGGACTGGTTATACTGAGACAGAGAGGGCACATGATTGGTTATACTGGGACAGAGAGGGTAAATGGCTGGTTATGCTGCGACAGAGAGGGTAAATGACTGGTTATAATGGGACAGAGAGGATAAATGGCTGGTTATGCTATGGTTTGACTGACCTGAAAGGTGTGTCATCAATGTTAGTATAGAAATATTCATTGATTAGGAACAAAGGTCGTTTCTGTTAGAAAAAGAATGAAAAGAGTTTTCAGTTCAGTCTGGTTCTTATACTGGTGTAACAATCAAGGAGAATAGTACTGAGGTTTAAACTGAGGAAGTTAAATGGCATCATTTCTTGTGAGGTGATGCACATTAAGCAACATTGCAATATAAACATGGACTCACTGCTTTGTCCACTGAAGCTCTGACACTCAGACTGAGGCTGCCGGTTTGTCCTTTAACCATTGCTGTTCTCAGCTGACATGAGGAAAGCACACGGACCATAAGAATAGCTCTGTGTGTGTGTGTGTGTGTGTGTGTGTGTGTGTGTGTGTCTATGACTGTGTTACCGTGTCCTCTGTATCCTCCCACTCCACCTCTGTTAGATCCACGCTGTTGTAGTTGGGTTTTGCCTTCAGTCTCTTTCCATCTTTATACTGTCAAACAGGAGACATATACTGTTAGTGTCCGTGTTTGTGTGTGTGTGTGTGGGGGGGGAGGGGGGGTACGTAGTTGTGTGTATGCTTGTGTGGGTGAGAGAGAGCGACGGAGAGAATGAGGAGTCACCAGAGGTCGTAGGTCAGGGTGAGCCAGGATATAGCCGTTGTTAGTGATGAGGAAGGCGTATCCATGAGGACCCAGCTGAGGAGGAAGACAATGAAACACTGACTTCCATCTGGTTTGGAGGATGAAAATCTACAGACTTCTGGAAAGAAGGTAGAGCTCACTGTGTATCTGGGTGCCAGCTTCATCACCTCCATGAGGGGGATATCTGAGCCCACCACACCCAGAAGGATCCCATGGGACAGCTGGAGAGATAGGTGTCAAAACTTTTAAAGAAGTAGAAATTTGCATTCCTAATAGTGATCAATAGTGATTACTGATAATAGTGATAAAAGTCATCAATACTGATTACTGTTAATAGTGACAATAGTGAGCACAGATAATAGTGATCAATATTGACTACTGATAATAGTGATAATAGTGATCAGTAGTGATGACTGATAATAGTGATCAGTAGTGATTACTGATAATAGTGATCAGTAGTGATTACTGACAATAGTGATAATGGTGATCTACGTATACTGATTACTGATAACAGTGATAATACTGATCAGTAGTGGTTACTGATAATCTTCTTCCTATAATTAGGTGATCTAATGAGGTGATTTGATAACAAATCAATGGATTTCTTCCCTTATGTTTGTGTGACACGGACCGTTTCCTTTTTCTTGCTGAAGACCGGCATGGCCACAGAGGTCATCAGCAGAAGACTCTGAGCTTTAGTGGTGAAGAGCTGCAAACACACACTCTGGTCGTTGGCAAATAAAAGCAAAACTTTGTGCTGATCCTTAGCATTAGCTAACCCCATGCTTTTGCTGGGAAAGCAATTTGTGTTACAGGTAACTAATACAAACATTTCATCTTTTAAATTAAGGAGAAAATAAATGTGTCGGTAAATGTAGACAACATGTTTGCAGAGGTGTGCAGATGTAGGATTCAGACAAGAAAAGTAAAGTAAACTGACATGAACATGTCTAAACTTTCAAACTAACCAGAAGAGCATTCTCCGATCTTCACCTGTGTCATTTTTATAAAAAAAAAAAAGAACTTTGTCCTTAAATCAAATTTCCCATCAGAAAAAAACATCTTTTACCTGTTTGGTGTTTGGAAGCTAAATGACAGATGACGGTTGAGCCCCGGGATCATGAGAAATGAGGTGAAACACAGTGAGAAAGCAGACAGATGTGATGATGATGATGATGATGATGATGATGATGATGGCGACTGCTCTAAAAAGCTCTCTCGAGAAGAAAATCTTTTAGAGATCTTCCAAAGCTTTGGATCAAGAAGTAAGATAAACAGATGTTCAAAGTTTTCTGTTTGTTCGGCTCATCTCACCACTGTGTCCATGTAGGCTTCTGTCCAAATTATGTCATGATCGTGGTTGATGACCATCGGTCGACTGAGAACATGCAGATACTCCATGACGTTCTCCTGCACATCGGCCAGGGTGGAGATGTGTGTGTAATACCCTGATGGAACAGACAGTGAATGTGAGGTGAACACACACACACACACACACACACACACACACACACACACACATAAAAATATACATACACATATACATTTAAACACATGGATGTCCTCAAATTTCCTTTTCCTCAACTCAGGAAAAACCAAGGTCATGTTGTTTGGTCCTGATTCTCTCTGGGATAGATTAGATCACAGGACAGGTGTTGACAAGATCACATAACTCCAGTACTGGCGTCTCTTCATTGGCTGCCCATTAAATTTAGAATAATTTTAAAAATTCTTCTTCTGACCTATAAGGTCCTCAGAGGCCTAGCTCCATCCTACCTGGAGGAGCTAGTGACACCTTATCATCCCAATAAACCGCTCCGTTCTCAGAATGCTGGTTTAATTGTGGTCCCCAGAGTCTTTAAAGGTAGAATGGGGGGCCGTATTTAGTCACCAGGCCCCCCTGCTGTGGAACCACCTCCCTGTCCAGTTACGGGAGGCTGACTCCATCTCTAATTTTAAGATTAGACTTTAAACCTTCCTCTTTGAAAAAGCTTACTGTCAGTAATTCTGTAGTTCCACTTATTATTCTCAGACTTATTATCATATTTAGAGGGTTACCTAATTATTAGGTTAACATCTTAGTTACCCCTCCTTGGCTAGCACCTTATCGTGGTGGAGGGGTTTGCGTGTCCCAATGCTCCTAGGAGCTCCGTTGTCTGGGGCTATATGCCCCTGGTAGGGCCACCCATGGCAAACAGGTCCTAGGTGAAGGATCAGACAAAGCATAGCCCAGGACCCCCTCATGATGAAAAACAACATTGGTGCCAAGTTTCCCTTGCCCGGATGCGGGTCACCGGGGCCCCCTCCTGGAGCCAGGCCTGGGGGTGGGGCACGTTGGCGAGCGCCTGGTGGCCGGACCTCCGGCCATGAAGTCCGGCCGGGCACAGCCCGAAGAGGCAACACGGGACCCCCTTCCCGTGGGCTCACCACCTGCAGGAGGGGCCAAGGGGGTCGGGTGCATTGTGTTTTGGGTAGTGGCCGAAGTCAGGGACCTTGGCGGTCTGATCCCCGGCTGCATAAACTGGCTCTAGGGACATGGAATGTCACCTCTCTGGTGGGAAAGGAGCCTGAGTTGGTGTGCGAGGTTGAGAAGTTCCGACTAGATATAGTTGGCCTCACCTCGACGCACGGCAAGGGCTCTGGAACCAGTCTTCTCGAGAGGGGTTGGACTCTCTACCACTCTGGAGTTGCTGATGGTGAGAGGCGATGGGCAGGGGTGGCAATTCTCGTTGCTCCCCAGCTCAGTGCCTGTATATTGGAGTTTACCCCAGTGGATGAGAGGGTAGCCTCCCTTCGCCTTCGGGTGGGGGGACGGATCCTGACTGCTGTTTGTGCCTATGCCCCAAACAGCAGTTCAGCGTATCCACTCTTTTTGTAGTCCTTAGAGTTGTAGTCCTTTGGGAGTGCTGGAGAGTGCTCCTTCTGGGGGCTGCCTCGTCCTCCTAGGTGACTTCAATGCTCACGTTGGCAATGACAGTGTGACCTGGAGAGGTGTGATTGGGAAGAACGGCCCCCCTGATCTGAACCCGAGTGGTGTTTTGTTATTGGAATTCTGTGCTCGTCTCAGATTGTCCATAACAAACACCTTGTTCAGGCATAAAGGCGTTCATATGTGCACTTGTCACCAGGACACCTTAGGCCGCAGATCGATGATCGACTTTGTGGTTGTGTCATGGGATTTGCGGCCGCATGTTCTGGACACTCGGGTGAAGAGAGGGGCGGAGCTGTCAACTGATCACCACCTGGTGGTGAGTTGGCTCCGATGGTGGGGAAGGATGCCGGACAGACCCGGCAGGCCCAAACATGTTGTGAGGGTCTGCTGGGAACGCCTGGCAGAGTCTCCTGTCAGAAGGAGCTTCAACTCACACCTCCGGGAGAGCTTTGACCATGTCCCGGGGGAGGTGGGGGACATTGAGTCTGAGTGGACCATGTTCCGTGCCTCCATTGTTGAGGTGGCTGACCGGTGCTGTGGCCGCAAGGTGGTTGGTGCCTGTCGTGGCGGCAATGCCCAAACCCGCTGGTGGACACCAGCGGTGAGGGATGCCGTCAAGCTGAAGAAGGAGTCGTATCGGGTCTTACTGGCCTGTGGGACTCCTGAGGCAGCAGATAGGTACCGACAGACCAAGCGGAGTGCAGCTACAGCTGTTGCCGAGGCAAAGACCCGGGCATGAGAAGAGTTCGGTGAGGCCATGGAGAACGACTTTCGGACGGCCTCGAAAAGGTTCTGGACCACCATCAGGCATCTGAGGAAGAGGAAGCAGTGCACCGCTGGTGTCCACCAGCACAGAGCAGGGGAGCGGTCAATCACCAAAATCTTATTAAAATTAATACTAAAGCACAAGTTGGAGAAACTAATATCACAATTAAGTGTGGACTGTTAAATATTAGATCTCTTTTGTGTAAATCCCTGTTAGTACACGACCTGATAGCGGATCATCACAATGATTTATTTTGTCTTACTGAGACCTGGCTTCAGGAGGAGGAGTATGTTAGCTTAAATGAATCTACTCCTCCTACCCATCTTAATTATATATTCCTTGTGTTACTGGTCGAGGAGGGGGAGTGGCAGCAATCTATCATTCCAAGTTATTAATTAATCCCAGACAAAACATGGCTTCAGTTCATTTGAAAGCCTGACTCTTGGCATCACTCATCTGAACTGGAAGGCAGAAAAGCCACTTCTGTTTGTAGTTGTATATCGGCCCCCTGCTGGACCACATTCAGAGTTCCTTTCTGAGTTCTCTGATTTCTTATCTGACTTGGTCCTTAGAACGGACAAAGTCATTATCATTGGAGACTTTAATATCCATATAGACGTTAGAAATGACAGCTTTAGAAATGGCTTCATTTCATTACTTGAGTCAGTTGGTTTCCTCCATCAGATAAACCAACCAACTCATAGCTTTAACCACACCCTAGATCTAGTTCTGATTTATGGTGTTGAGGTAGAACATGTGTCAGTGTTCCCTCAGAACCCAGTCCTGTCAGACCATTCTTTGATCACTTTTACATTTATGATTAAGGATTCTTCTATCCTCAGAACAAAGTCTTACTATAGCAGATGTCTTTCAGATAATGCTGTAGCTAAGTTTAAGGAAGTGATCCCTGTGCTAATCCCAGGACCACCGTGTGTTTCCCCAGGGATCAGTCATTATAATCTTAGCCCTGCTGAGGTTGACTCTATTGCTGAAGGTGCAGCAACCTCACTGAGAATCACGCTTGATTCTGTTGCCTCCCTGAAAAAGAAAATAGTAAATCAGAGGAGGTGTGCCCCCTGGTATAATTCACATATCAGGACCCTCAAGCAGAAAGTGCAAAGACTGGAAAGGAAGTGGCATTCTTGTAAAATAGACAGCTACCATGTAGCCTGGAAAGACTGTCTATTAGTTTACAAAAAGGCCCTTCGCAAGGCTAGAACAGCTTATTTTTCTTCTTTAATTGAGGAAAATAAGAACAACCCCAGGTTTCTGTTCAGCACTGTGGCCAAATTAACTAAGAGTCACAGTGTTTTAGATCCACGTATCCCTTCTTCCCTTAGTGGTGAAGACTTCATGAGCTTCTTCACTGATAAAGTTCTAGCTAACAGAGAGAAAGCTAACCAGGCCATCCCAACAACTGGACCATCACCAGATGTGCTGACTGTGGGAACATACAGGGTCTCCAACGAGCCCTTAAACTCCTTCAGCCCTATATATTTTTCTGAGGCGTCATCACTAATTCAGAAATCCAAGACCACCACGTGTCTTTTAGATCCCATCCCAACACACCTGTTGAAGGATGTTTTACCATTGATAGGCAGTTCTATCCTGGACCAGATCAATGGTTCTTTAGTGTCAGGTTATGTACCCCGGTCCTACAAGGTGGCAGTGATTAAGCCGTTGCTTAAAAAAACATCACTGGATCCTGATGTCTTAGCAAATTATAGGCCAATATCCAACCTTCCTTTTATCTCTAAAGTTCTAGAGAAGGTGGTGGTGACTCAGTTACTGGAGCACCTGCAGAGGAACAGCCTGTTTGAGATGTTTCAGTCAGAGCTCACCACAGCACAGAAACAGCACTTCTTAAGAAGATCATTAGTGACTACTGACTCCATCGCCACTTTTAAGATCAGACTACCTCTTTGAAAAAGCTTATTGTTACTAATTCTGTAGTTCCAGTTACTATCATAGACAGACAGATTATCATACTTAGGGGTTCATCTAATCGTTAGGTTCACATCTTAGTTATGCTGTTATAGGCCAAGGCTGCCGGGGTCCGGAAACATGATCACCTGACAGGCCTCTGTCACCCCACTGGGTCATGGTTTCCTCTCCTCTCCTCTCCTCTCCTCTCCTTTCCTCCTCCTTATCAAGCAGACTAGTTATGCTGATTCTTGTGTAGTTTTTCTGCTTCTCTCCCCCCCCCCCCCCTCTCTATTTATTTGCATAATGACCTCCGGCCCCGCTGAAGTGATTGTATATCGTATTTTTGTGTGTGTTTCTGTGCTCTGTGCCTCTCCTCTCCTCTCCTCTCCTCTCCTCTCCTCTCCTCTCCTCTCCTCTCCCTCTCCTTCTCCTCCCCCTCTCCTCTCCTCTCCCTTCCTCTCCTCTTTCCCCTCCTCCTCCTTCTCCTTCTCCTTCTCCTCTCCTCTCCTCTCCTCTCCCCTCCTCTCCTCTCCTCTCCTCTCCCTCTCCTTCTCCTCCCCCTCTCCTCTCCTCTCCCTTCCTCTCCTCTTTCCCCTCCTCCTCCTTCTCCTCTCCTTCTCCTCTCCTCTCCTCTCCTCTCCTCTCCTCTCCTCTCCTCTCCTCTCCTCTCCTCTCCTCTCCTACCTATTCTATCCTCTACCTGTCTTCCCCCCTTCTCCTCTCTCTTTACCCAGCCGGCCATCAGCAGGAGGGTCCCCCTACATGAGCCTGGTCCGCATTACTGCGGACACCGCACCGGTCCGTAGTGGTGAAGAGAGAGCTGAGCCCAAAGGCGAAGCTCTCAATTTACCGGTTCACCGGTTATCTTTGTTCCTACCCTCACCTATGGTCATGAGCTTTGGGTAATGACCGAAAGAACAAGATCACGGGTACAATCGGCCGAAATGAGCTGCCGCCGTAGGGTGGCTGGGCTCTCCCTTAGAGATAGGGTGATAAGCTCTGCCATCCGGGAGGAGCTCGGAGTAGAGCAGCTGCTCCTCCGCGTTGAGAGGAGCCAGATGAGGTGGCTTGGGCATCTAGTTAGGATGCCCCCTGGACGCCTCCCTGGTGAGGTGTTCAGGGCATGTTCCTCCAGTAGGAGACCCCCGGGAAGACCCAGGACACGTTGGAGAGACTATGTCTCTGGACTGGTCTGGGAACGCCTGGGGATCCCTCCGGATGAGCTGGAAGAAGTAGCTGGGTAGAGGGAAGTCTGGGCTTCTCTTCTTAGGCTGCTGCCCCCGCGACCCGACCGACCCCGGATAAGCGGTAGAGGATGGATGGATGGATGGATGGATGGATGGACATCTTAGTTATGATGCTATGGGCCGAGGCTGCCAGAAACATGGTCACCTGACAGGCTTCTGTCACCCATTCACAGCATTCTCTCCTCCACTCTCCAGAGTAGATCATTAGATGATGTTATTTCTTGTGTAGTTTTTCTGCTTCTTTCCCCCTCTCTCTGTATCCATCTACAGGTATCGTTGCCTTCATAGCTGTATGCTGACCTACTGACCTCTGATCCCGCTGACCCACTCAACTCCTATACCAGCAGTTTGTTATAATTAATGTATTTCCATGATCTCTGCCTATTCTCTCCTCCACCTGTCATCCCCCTTCTCCTCCCCCTCTACCCAGCCAGCCCTCAGCAGGAGGGTCCCCCTACATGAGCCTTGTCCTGCTCAAGGTTTCTTCCTATTAAAGGGGAGTTTTTCCTCACCAATTTTGCTTGACGGGGGTCAGGCCCTGGGATTCTGTAAAGTGCCTATAGACAATTGTGATTGTAACACACGCTATATAAATAAAGATTGATTGACATACACACATATTCAAATACACACACATACAGTATATACATATACTGTACATACAAAATGTACAAACATGTACAACATACAAACACATACACACACATGTACATTTAAATACACACACATATACAAATACACGCACACATACACACACCTGACCTTTGTTGTTGCAGGCGATCCACTTGGTATTTTGAGCAAAGGTCATCTCTCTGCCAATCAGGTAGGTAAAAACTCTCACCTAAACACAGAAATACGCTTGTTCACACCTGATGACGGTCTCATTTTCATTGTTTTCTGTACTGACTGCTGGAAAATGGCCAATCTGAAGTGTGCTGTGTGTTGACCTGCTGACCTCTGACCCTGCTGACCAACTCTGACACGGATGTGGTGGGATCCACTTGCAACACAGCAGTTCCGGACAGTTTTCACAAATGACTTTATTGAATATTCAAAGGTAACAGCACACAAGTAAGCACAGGCCTCTGTGGAATAAATACAGATCAAAACTCTTAGTTGGCTTAGTCAGATTTACCAGGGCAGAGACGCAGAGGAAAAGTCCAAGGCAGGCCAGATCAAAACCAATAAGTCAAATCAAACTATGTGCTGGAAAGTTAGGTATAGTGCAATAACAATCTGGCAAGGCATTAATGTCCAGTGGCTTTAAATAGGCCCAAGAGGGAGCAACAGGTGAAAATGATGAAAGCTGATCAGATGGGTGTGGAGGAGGGGTGTGGCAGAGTGAGTGGAACTTAACACCTCAGCATGAGAGCAGAAGAGCAGGCAGTTACAGGACCCATCCCCCCCTGGGACGGCCCCCAACGTCCCAAAAGCAGATCCAGGGCGAGAAAAAACGGCCACCCTCCAAAAATAAATAAAAATCTAGACCTCCTCGGAGACAAAGGAGGCCACTTCAGGGTCAGACGAAGCAGATACATCATCCAGAGCGTACCCCTCAGAGCCATCTTCCATCTGTGGAGCAGAAGAGTCACCTGCCAGCGGTCCTTCCCAGGCACGGACAGATGACCGAGTAGGCTGGTCCGGATACAGGCGGTGAAAGTCCCTTATCAGTTGCGGGGACATAATGAACTGAGCTGGGACCCAAGAGCGTTCCTTTGGACCATATCGCTCCCAGTCTACCAGATACTGTATCCCTCTTCCACGACGATGAGAGCAGAGAAGCTGCATCACAGCATACACGGGACCTCCATCGATCAACTGAGGGTGCGGCGCAGGGGGAACCAGTGGACTTACCGGAACAGGCTTGACCCTAGACACATGAAAGGTGGGGTGAATGCTCATGGATCTGGGAAGCTGGAGTCCTACCGATGCCGGACTGATGATCTTCACGATGGGGAAGGGGCCAATGAATCTGGGTGTTGATGATTGGTGTTGGTTGGCAGTGACTGAATAATGGTCAGCAGCACGAAGAAGGGATGCCCGTGCTTGGTGCTGGGTGCGACAACAACGGCGACTGTAGGCAAAGGTGGAAGGACAAATGACCTCCTTTTCAAGGGCAGGAAACATTGGGAATTGGTACCCATAACAGCACTGAAACCAAACAATCGGTGGCCGAGCAAATGAGGGAATTTTGGGCAATTCAACCCACAGAAGATGTTCTGACCAGGAGGAGGGATTGTCCGTCACCATGCATCACAGGGCTGTCTCCATCTCCTGGTTCACGTGCTCCGTTTGCCCATTAGTCTGTGGGTGAAATCCAGAAGACAGACTGGTGGTGGCGCCCAACAGCCTGCAAGACTCCTTCCAGAATGTTGAAGTGAACTGGGGTCCCCGGTCTGACACCACATCATTGGGGAGACCATGCAGACGGACTACATGGCGCAGAACCAATTGTGCAGTCTCCTTTGCAGAGGGGAGCTTGGGGAGGGGAGGCAATGGAATCAAATGGGTCATCTTACTGAAGAGATCAACAATGATCAAAATGACTGTGAAGCCCTGCGAGGTGGGAAGGCATGTGAAGAAGTCAACAGAGACATGAGACCAAGGGCAGTGTGGGGTAGGTAAAGGCTGCAGAAGTCCCGTGGGAGATTGAAAGGGAGTCTTGCTCTGGTTGCAGACTGGGCAGGCCTTGATAAACTCCTGGGTGTCCTCCCTTAATGTGGGCCACCAAAGTCATTGACGGATGGCCTGTAGAGTTCGAAGAATTCCAGGATGGCAGGTAAATTTAGAAGAGTGAAACTGCTCTAGTACCTCTGACTGTAAGTTGAGCGGAACAAACAGGTGGTTCGTTGGACAGGCACTGGAACCTGGTTGCCCTTCCATGGCCCTCCACCTTCTGTTCTATGTCCCAGGTAACCATGGCGATGCGACACGACTCTGGAAGGATGGGCTTGGACCCAGAAGTCGTGTTTTCCTCGTTCTGGAACTGCCAGGACAAGGCATTGGGTCTGGTATTGCGGCATCCTGGGCGGTAGGAGAGGGTTGAAGTTGAACCGGGTGAAGAATAAGGACCAGCGGGCTTGACGGGAGTTCAGTCTCTTGAGGGACCTGATGTACTCCAAATTCTTGTGGTCAGTCCAGACGAGGAATGGCTTATTAGCCCCCTCCAATCAGTACTGCCACTCTTTAAGGGCTGATTTAACAGCCAGCAACTCCCGGTCACCAATGTCATAATTCCTCTTGGCCGGGGACAGACGCTGAGAGAAAAAGGCACATGGGTGGTGTTTCTGGTCTGTGGTCTCCACTTTCAATCAATCAATCAATCTTTATTTATATAGCGTCTTATACAATCAAAATTGTTTCAAGGCGCTTTCCAGAATCCCAGGGCCTGACCCCAGACAAGCAACAGTGGCAAGGAAAAACTCCCCTTTAACAGGAAGAAACCTTGAGCAGGACCAGGCTCATTTAGGGGGACCCTCCTGCTGATGGCCGGCTGGGTAAAGAGAGAGGAGAAGGGGGAGGACAGGTAGAGTGAAGGGGAGGTAGAGGAGAGGAGAAGGAGGAGGAGGGGAAAGAGGAGAGGAAAGGAGAGGAGAGGGAGAGGGAGAGGAAAAGGAGAAGGAGAAGGAGGGGGAGAGGAGAGGAGAGGAGAGGAGAGGAGAGGAGAGGAGAGGAGAGGAGAGGAGAGGAGAGGAGAGGAGAGGAGAGGGAGAGTAGAGGCACAGAGCACAGAAACACACACAAAAAATCTGATGTACAATCACTTCAGCGGGGCCGGAGGTCATTATGCAGCTCCGAGGGCGGCGATACCTGTAAATAAATAGAGGGGGGGGGGAGGAGAAGCAGAAAAACTACACAAGAATCAGCATAACTAGTCTGCTTGATGAGGAGAGGAAAGGAGAGGAAAGGAGAGGAGAGGAGAGGAAACCATGACCCAGTGGAGTGACAGAGGCCTGTCAGGTGATCATGTTTCCGGACCCCGGCAGCCTTGGCCTATAACAGCATAACTAAGATGTGACCTAACGATTAGACGACCCCCTAAGTATGATAATTTGTCTGTCTATGATAGTAACTGGAACTACTGAATTAGTAACAATAAGCTTTTTCAAAGAGGTAGGTTTTAAGTCTGATCTTAAAAGTAGCGATGGAGTCAGCCTCCCGTACCTGGACAGGGAGCTGGTTCCATAGCAGGGGGGCCTGGTAGCTAAATGCTCGGCCCCCCATTCTACTCCTGGAAACTCTGGGAACCACAAGTAGACCAGCATTCTGAGAGCGGAGCGGTCTATTGGGCTGATAAGGTATCACTAGCTCCTCCAGGTAGGATGGAGCTAGGCCTCTGAGGACCTTGTAGGTCAAAAGAAGGGTTTTAAAAATTATTCTAAATTTAACGGGCAGCCAATGAAGCGACGCCAGTACAGGAGTTATGTGATCTCTTTTGTCAATACCTGTCAGAACTCTGGCTGCAGCATTTTGGATCAACTGGAGGCTTCTTAAAGAGTTGTTTGGACACCCTGATAATAAAGAGTTACAGTAGTCCAGCCTGGAAGTAACAAATGCATGGACTAACTTTTCAGCATCATGCCGCGTCAGCAGTTTCCTGATCTTTGTGATGTTCCTCAAGTGAAAAAAGGCACTTCTAGAGACTAATTTAATGTGTGAGTTGAAGGAGAGATTTTGATCAAAAGTTACTCCTAGATTCCTCACAGAGAGACTAGATGTTAATGAGATACCATCTAGAGTGATCATGTGATCTAATCTATCCCTGAGAGGTTCAGGACCAAACACCATGACCTCAGTTTTTCCTGGGTTAAGGAGGAGGAAATTTGAAGACATCCAGGACTTTATGTCTTTAAGACAGGTCTGGAGCTTCACTAACTTCTCTGTCTCCTCGGGTTTCATGGATAAATAGAGCTGAGTGTCATCAGCATAACAATGAAAATTTATCCCATGCTGCCGAATAATGTTCCCTAAGGGAAGCATGTACAATGTGAAGAGGATTGGTCCGAGTACAGAACCTTGAGGAACCCCATGGCTAACCCTACTGTATGAGGAGGGAACACCATGGACATGGGCAAACTGGTATCTATCAGATAAGTATGATCTAAACCAGTCTAATGCTGTCCCTTTAATCCCAATCACATGTTCCAGTCTCTGTAACAGGATGCTGTGATCAACTGTATCAAAAGCAGCACTGAGGTCCAGCAGAACCAGCATAGAGACCAGTCCATGATCGGAAGCTATGAGAAGATCATTAGTGACTTTAAGAAGTGCTGTTTCTGTGCTGTGGTGAGCTCTAAAGCCTGACTGAAACATCTCAAACAGGCTGTTCCTCTGCAGGTGCTCCAGTAACTGAGTCACCACCACCTTCTCTAGAACTTTAGAGATAAAAGGAAGGTTGGATATTGGCCGATAATTTGCTAAGACATCAGGATCCAGTGATGGTTTTTTAAGCAACGGCTTAATCACTGCCACCTTGTATGACCGGGGTACATAACCTGACACTAAAGAACCATTGATCTGGTCCAGGATAGAACTGCCTATCAATGGTAAAACATCCTTCAACAGGTGTGTTGGGATGGGATCTAAAAGACACGTGGTGGTCTTGGATTTCTGAATTAGCGATGACGCCTCAGAAAAATATATAGGGCTGAAGGAGCTTAAGGGCTCGTTGGAGACCCTGTATGTTCCCACAGTCGGCACATCTGGTGATGGTCCAGTTGTTGGGATGGCCTGGTTAGCTTTCTCTCTGATAGCTAGAACTTTATCAGTGAAGAAGCTCATGAAGTCTTCACCACTCAGGGAAGAAGGGATACGTGGATCTAAAACACTGTGACTCTTAGTTAATTTGGCCACAGTGCTGAAAAGAAACCTGGGGTTGCTCTTATTTTCCTCAATCAAAGAAGAAAAATAAGCTGTTCTAGCCTTGCGAAGGGCCTTTTTGTAAACTAATAGACAGTCTTTCCAGGCTACATGGTAGCTGTCTATTTTACAAGAATGCCACTTCCTTTCCAGTCTTTGCACTTTCTGCTTGAGGGTCCTGATATGTGAATTATACCAGGGGGCACACCTCCTCTGATTTACTATTTTCTTTTTCAGGGAGGCAACAGAATCAAGCGTGATTCTCAGTGAGGTTGCTGCACCTTCAGCAATAGAGTCAACCTCAGCAGGGCTAAGATTATAATGACTGATCCCTGGGGAAACACACGGTGGTCCTGGGATTAGCACAGGGATCACTTCCTTAAACTTAGCTACAGCATTATCTGAAAGACATCTGCTATAGTAAGACTTTGTTCTGAGGATAGAAGAATCCTTAATCATAAATGTGAAAGTGATCAAAGAATGGTCTGACAGGACTGGGTTCTGAGGGAACACTGACACATGTTCTACCTCAACACCATAAGTCAGAACTAAATCTAGGGTGTGGTTGAAGTTATGAGTTGGTTGGTTTATCTGCTGGAGGAAACCAACTGACTCAAGTAATGAAATGAAGCCATTTCTAAAGCTGTCATTTACAACGTCTACATGGATATTAAAGTCTCCAAGGATAATGACTTTTTCCGTTCTAAGGACCAAGTCAGATAAGAAATCAGAGAACTCAGACAGGAACTCTGAATGTGGCCCAGCAGGGGGCCGATATACAACTACAAACAGAAGTGGCTTTTCTGTCCTCCAGTTCAGATGAGTGATGCCAAGAGTCAGGCTTTCAAATGAACTGAAGCTATGTTTTGGTCTGGGATTAATTAATAACTTGGAGTGATAGATTGCTGCCACTCCCCCTCCTCGACCAGTAACACGTGGAATATGATAATTAAGATGGGTAGGAGGAGTAGATTCATTTAAGCTCACATACTCCTCCTCCTGAAGCCAGGTCTCAGTAAGACAAAATAAATCAATGTGATGATCCGCTATCAGGTCGTGCACTAACAGGGATTTACACAAAAGAGATCTAATATTTAACAGTCCACACTTAATTGTGATATTAGTTTCTCCAACTTGTGCTTCAGTATTAATTTTAATAAGATTTTGGTGATTGACCGCTCCCCTGCTCTGTGCTTGGTGAATTTTTAACCGTGGAACAGAGACTACCTCTATAGCGTTAAATATGTTATTGTTGGTGGATGAGGGTTCTAAGGAAGCAGCAGAGAGGTGTGTAAGACTACAGCTCTGCATCCTGGTCTGGACCCTGGATTGTCAGGTCACTTTGGGTCTAATAAAATTAGCCAGATTACTAGAAATGAGAGAAGCACCATCTCGTGTGGGATGGACACCGTCTCTCCTAATCAGACCAGGTTTTCCCCAAAAGGTGCTCCAATTGTCTATAAAGGCCACCTGGTTTTCGGGGCACCACCGTGACAGCCAGCGACGAAGCGATGACATGCGGCTAAACATCTCATCGCTGGCCAGATTGGGGAGGGGACCAGAGAATGCTACGGAGTCCGACATTGTTTTTGCGTAGTTACACACCGACTCCAAGTTAATTTTAGTGACCTCCGACTGATGAAGCCGGGTGTCGTTGGCTCCGACGTGAATAATAACTTTACCAAATTTACGATTACGTCTCGCCAGCAGCCATTGTGGGTCAAAGGGATGTTAAAAGTCATAGGGATCTCATCCATGTTGGTAATGTGACTGGGCGCGGTTATCTTGTCGCGGCAGTAGGTGCGGAAGATGGCCACCCTCTTCTGGTAATCCACGGGCAGCCGCTGCGCAACAGTTGTCCTCGCGCGTATGGAGAGATGCCACCTCCTCATAAAGCGAAAACACTAAAATTGCTCGATTGCCATTTTCAGCCACATATTCGATGACCTGCAGTTTAAAGTAAGCCTCATTCATACGCGTCTTGCTTGACCGGCGCCATTTTAGGGGATCCTTACGCGTAGGTGTGTTGCTAATCGATTGGCGGAGCGTTTACTGTAGTGCACCCACCAAAGGCGCACAGCAGATTTTAGAACTCAGTCCACACACAAGGCGCACCATATTATAAGGCGCACCGTCGATTTTTGAGAAAATCTCAGTGTTTTAGGTGCGCCTTATAGTCGTGAAAATACGGTAGGTCTAAGAGGGAATGATGAAAGCTGATCAGATGGGTGTGGAGGAGGGGCGTGGCAGAATGAGAGGAATTTTCCACCTTAGCACGAGAGCAGGCAGTGACACACTCAGCTATTATACTGAAAGCTTGTTGTAATTAATGTAGTTGCATGATCTAAGCCTATTCTTACTTCTACCTGTCCTTCCCCGTACTACTCCCGTTCTACCCAGCCAGCCATCAGCTGGAGGGTCCCTCTACATGATACGCTCAAGGCTGCTTATTGGGGGTCAGGCCCCTAGAGACCATTTTGATTGTATGTGACTCTGGTAAATAAAGATGAATTCATTCGATTTTTAAATTTGTGTGTGTTGGGATCTGCCCGACTACAGAGGCTGTGGGGAGAGGATGGCTCTGGACAGCTGGTGCATAGGGTGATGTTGTTCATGCACGTGTGAGCATAAATGTCACGTCATTTTAACAAAGAACCTCCCATTGATGACATTTGGAGTGTAATAGGGATGACAGGATGTATACTAGTTTAATTGGTTCTCACCCGGCGGTCAGGCCAGTTGAACTCTTCAAATACAGACTCAAAGTCCTCCATGGCTCCATCTGTGATCAGCATGATGGCCTGGTTACACATGCTGCCCTGACCATTCACCCTCACCTACAGGCTCATGCACAGAAACATGTGAAGACACATTGTTAGTACACAAAGCATATGCACACACACACACACACACACACACACACACACACACACACACACACACACACACACACACACACACACAGTGAGTTCAGTGTGATGACATCACTGGCTTTTCTCAGCAGTGAGACCACAGACCTCATTGAGAATCTTGAAGGCCTCCTTCAGAGCATTTTTGATTTTTGCTTCTCCTTTAACATGAAGTTCATCTACCAACAACTTAAAGTGCTGCAGAAAAGTGGAGAAAAAACATTAAACGTGTGTGTGCATGAATTTGTGTGTATATTTGTGTGTATGTGTGTGCACATGTGCGCGCATCTGTGTGTGTGTGCATGTATATCCGTGTGCGTGGGGATGTGTGTGAATCTGTGTGTATGTGTATGTGTGTGTATACCTCTCTGGTGTCTAAGTCGGCCTGGACAAGAGTTCCTTTAAAACAGGGCTCCACGTAGCGAACATAGTCTGTGTACTACACACAGGAAGCAGAGCATATTGTCCATGGTGCAATTAGTAACTGCGTATCTGTGTGTTCTTGTACTAGTTACACATTAGGTGCATTTCTACGGTGTTCCTGGTAAATACTGGGGGCAGGAAATTCACAGGAACTGTTCCAATTGTTCCTCTTGATGGTCGTGTCTCGACTGCGGGACCCCTCAGCAATGTGACAAGTTTCAATCAATGTGTGATAGTTTTGACTGTGATGTCAGCCAGGCGCGACACCAAAACCAAGAATAATAAAGAACATAACATCAAGGAAGGAGGTAAACATGGATGAGCTGAAATGTGATGTCTCTAATGTGTCCACTCTTTTTGTGTAAGTGGATGTGTTAATAGATGGTAAACAGCACTTTGTGTTATGATACCTTTATACTATATGCTAAACCAGATGGGTGGCTGGCTGCTGTGTTTCTGGTTTTTGAGTTGTCTCCATGGTGATGGATGCTATATGAACCAGAGGAGAAGCATTGTCTGCTGGGCTAACTCTCTTCTTCTTCTTGGTCACTTCCTGCTCAAGCTTTGGGCAATCAGCACCCAGTAAACCAGAAGCTCCAACCAGGAGTTTTTCAGAACTGATCTAAATATCTACAATGGAGCAGGGACAGGTTAAGTCCTGTAAAAGTTCCAGGAAATTGTCATTCTGGAGAGGTTCCTGCAGTGGAGACATGTACCAACGATCCCATAAAATTATGTGAGGGCATTTTGCCTGGTCTGTTTCAAAATCTGGGTCTGGGTCTGGGTCTGGGGCAAGGTCTGGGCCAGGGTCAGGGTCAGGAACAGGGCCAGGGCCAGGGCCAGTGTCAGGTTAGGGGTCAGGGTGAGGGGAAGGAGCTGGGGAATGTATCATGTCTGTGAAAGTTCTGTGTGTGTGTCTCACAGCAATAATGTTGACAAAGTCGTTCTCGCCCAGTGTGTCCAGGATGGTGTTGATGGTGTGCTTGGCGATAGTCATCTTCAAGCCCTTCATGCTGCCACTGATGTCCACCATGATGATGATGTCTTTGGGGGACGTAGCAGCCTGGATGTACCTAAACACAGGTCATTCCACCCATTCAAACATCACAAAATTTGTTCGCATTACAATCATACCGTCACACTCCAAAAATCTGATGTCTCAACTGAGAAATTCAGTTCTTGATTTTGTTAAAATAGAAGTGTTATTCTACAAAATAGGTGAATGAGTAGTGAGAGGCGAATATGCTATGGACACGTGCTTTTAAAAAGATATTTACTACTATTATTGTGATGTTATTATTTTTATCATTAGTATGTTGTTACTGATATCATTATTGTTATTATTATTGCTGTTATTATGTTATTATGATTAGTGTTGTTATTATTATTGTTATGTTGTTATTGTTCTGTTACAGTTATCATTGTCCTCATTCTCAATAATGTTGTTATTATTATTTTTATGTTATTGTTATACGTGTTTGCCTCACGTTCACTGTTTTCTATGTATATTGGGAAATCAAAGCCTCTCCCAGGACATGACAGGACAAGACAGGGCGGGACAGGAGAGGACAGGACAGGACAGTTCAATGGTTGGCTGGGAGCCTTCCTGTTGATGGACATGAACAGCAGCAGCAGCAGCAGCAGCAGCTACATATGGTGCCTGACCCTGAAGCAGATTATCATCTTTACAGCAGGGTCAGGACTCTGCTGCCTGCTGCTTTAGCCACATATGAGAGCAACACCACTGCTAACGACCCCCCCCCCCCCCCCACACACACACACACACACATGTAGCCGTCTAAAGGCAGAATCAGTGTATGATTGTTAACACAACACATAATCAAGAATTTATTGAAATTATTTAATTTATTCATTCATGTGATTTCCTGTTTTAGTTCAGCTATTTCTTAGATGTTTATTCACACATTAGATTGATTTAAATGAGTACCATTAATGTTCATCAGTATTTAACGTGTGTGTGTGTGTGTGTGTGTGTGTGTGGGTGCGTGTGTGTGTGTGTGTGTGTGTGTTCACTCTCACCAGTTTCTGTTCCTACAGTCAAAGACCACCACGCCGTTTGGGTCTGGTGTCCATTTAATACCTGACAGGAAAGACAGGATGGGATTATATATAACACACTTCAGAGTCCGAAAGACATCACAAACAAAAATGTCCTCACAACATGCACATGGTGGTCCTCACTTTGTAGCATGTATTAGAGGACAGGAGGAGCCCTACAATTTTATTACCTAATTTTAACCCAGCTCCTAACTAAACTACTAACACACACACACACACACACACACACACACACACACACACGCACACACACATACACACACACACACACACAGCGAAACTGACCAGGATAGATCCTGAAAAATCCAGTGGAGCTGCCAAAGTACTGCCAGGTGAGAGTTGGATCCTTCAGAAAGTTACTGATAAAGACGTCGTTTAGTGCCTCAGTGTTGTAGATGGCATTCAGGATGATGGGATCTGACAAGGAAACACTGAGTCACACCTGAGTCATGTGCAGAGCAGCTGCCATTGGCTACTGACCTTTGTTGTAGACATTGGTGGGAACCTGGATGTTGCTCTGCTGCGTGTTGACTGGGATGTTGTTGAAGTGTTGGTTCTCCTCCAGAGGGAACTCTCCCCCCAGCTCCATGCTGTTCCCGTCCTCGTCCACAGTGTTGATCATCATGGAGTTGTAGTAATCAAACTGAGTGAGGCAGGAAGAGGCTTATGTGATTTAATGTGCTATGAAACAAAGGGTTAGGTATGAGTGTTGGAGCCACTGACCTTTAAGGAAGCATTGAATTCATGGTACAGATCAGCATCTTCTGCTGACTCAGCTAACCTCTGAGAACCAAAGAGGAACGCACATTTCATCAGGAAGAAAATGATCAAAAATGTGTGATCAAAAATATTTACCCGCACAGCAGCCCTAAGCTTCAGGAACACAGCTATTCCCTGGCAGCAGCCTTCTGTTTGTATCGGAAGTTGTGCTATGATTGAATTAATAATGAAGCTAACTAATCTACAGCAGCCAGCTGTTTGTACCAGCAGATCATTTAGTCATAATTTCAAATACCAGAACATGATGCTGTTTTTATATTCCTGTTGAAACTTATTGTAGAAAGTAAAAAAAAAAACCCAACATGTTTTGTTGTACTTTCCACAATAAGTTTCTACAGGAATATTTTCACTTCAATGGAGCGTCTCTAAGGCATTTTTGAGTGTTTGGGCCCGGGAATCCTGGCCCCAGGAAGGGCTTCAGAGGGCTCTTTACATTTAATAACACACTGACATTTAATTGGCATTAAATGTCAATGTGTTATTAAATGTGTCATAATTCACTAAAATACCATCAAACTCAGTGTGCTGGGCTAACACCTGATTTGTTTTCCACCACATCAAGTGAGCTTAAATTGTTTAGAGATAATGGATTAATGCAGAGTTAGTGACCGCATTCCAATACACTAGGTGCTGCTATCCAGCTCTTTGTTGGTTTAGATACTCTATTAAACAAAACTTTATTTGCAACCACTAAAAATCAAGGTCCTGTTGGCCCCAAATACATGCCTAGGGCTGCTGAGAGAAGCAGCGAATAGTTAAGAAAGCTCTGAGTGCAACTCTTCTGATTCTAACAGCTCATGGTACCGGCAATCCTGCTATGGCAATGGCAAAACTCCACCTCCATGGTTTCCAAACACCCTGTTTAGTTTAGCGTTCTGAGCTACATAAAGCTGTAATCTCTGTAAATTGAGTTCTTTCCCACATGATCCTGAGGTGACGTCACCACGGCTGCCACAACAAAGACTGCTCTTATTCAATCGCGTATGAAAGATTATAAAAAATATAAAATACACTAATAATAATATCTTATCTTGTCACAGACCATCAGGTTTGGTGTATTTTTGGGGAAGGGGAGGTCTGTCCTAAACAGACAAAGCCTGATGGAACTTCGTCAAAGAGAGGTTGCAAATAATCAAGATCTCTGTGGCTGGATACTAAATAATTTTTGTAGTTTAAAACCAGTGGGCAAAAATTGTTGCAGGCTTAAGACTCAGCCAGGCAGCCACAGCAAAGGATCAGACTACATTAGCATTTGCCCCGCCAACTGACTTTGATGGGGAAGGTTGACAGATAATGAAATGAATTCATGAAGGTCTGCAGACAGGACAGTGACATAATTATAAAGCTTTGCTTAAAACTAACAGAAGGCCAGGAGATTCTCTTCGACAATTCTAAATGTTTTCACAAATAAACTGGGTTTTTTAAAAGAATTCCTCGTCTCCTCTCCTCCTCATCAAGTAGACTAGTGACGCTATTTCCGCTTTTCCCCACTCGGCGACACACCCGCTGAGAAACCGACCCTGGTAATTGGCGACTCTGTTTTGCGCTTTGTGAAGCTGACTCCAGCGACCATAGTTAAGTGCATTCCGGGGGCCAGAGCGGGTGACATAGAAGCCAATTTAAAGCTGCTGGCAAGACGTAAACGTAAATTTGGTAAAGTTATTATTCATGTCGTTCCTGTCTGAGTTCAATGATTTCTTATCTGACTTGGTCCTTAGAAAGGACAAAGTCATTATCATTGGAGACTTTAATATCCATGTAGACGCTGTAAATGACAGCTTTAGAAATGGCTTCATTTTATTACTTGAGTCAGTTGGTTTCCTCCAGCAGATAAACCAACCAACTCATAGCTTCAACCATACCCTAGAGCTAGTTCTGACTTATGGTGTTGAGGTAGAACATGTGTCAGTGTTCCCTCGGAACCCACTCCTGTCAGATCATTCATTGATCACTTTTACATTTATCATTAAGGATTCTTCTATGCTCAGAGCACAGTCTTACTATAGCAGATGTCTTTCAGATAATGCTGTAGCTAAGTTTAAGGAAGCAATCCCTGCGTTGATCCCAGGACCACTGTGTGTTTCCCCAGGGATCAATCATTATAATTTTAGCCCTGCTGAGGTTGATTCTATTGCTGAACGTGCTGCAACCTCACTGAGAATCACGCTTGATTCTGTTGCCCCCGTGAAAAAGAAAATAGTAAATCAGAGGAGGTGTGCCCCCTGGTATAACACATATCAGGACCCTCAAGCAGAAAGCGCGCAGACTAGAAAGAAAGTGGCATTCTTGTAAAATAGATAGCTATCATGTAGCCTGGAAAGACTATTAGTTTACAAAAAGGCCCTCCGTTAGGCTAGAACAGCTTATTTTTCTTCTTTAATTGAGGAAAATAAGAGCAACCCCAAGTTTCTTTTCAGCACTGTGGCCAAATTAACCAAGAGTCACAGTGTTTTAGATCCACATATCCCTTCTTTCCTTAGTGGTGAAGACTTCATGAGCTTCTTCACTGATAAAGTTCTAGCTATCAGAGAAAACGCTAACCAGGCCATCCCAACAACTGGACCATCACCAGATGTGCTGACTGTGGGAACATACAGGTTCTCCAACGAGTCCTTAAACTCCTTCAGCCCTATATATTTTTCTGAGGCGTCATCGCTAATTCAGAAATCCAAGACCACCACGTGTCTTTTAAATGCCATCCCAACAGACCTGTTGAAGGATGTATTACCACTGATAGGCAGTTCTGTCCCGGACGTACTAGCAAAATTATAGACCAATATCCAACCTTCCTTTTATCTCTAAAATTCTTGAGAAGGTGGTGGTGACTCCTGTTTGAGATGTTTCAGTCAGGCTTAAGAGCTCATCACAGCACAGAAACAGCACTTCTTAAAGTTACTAATGATCTTCTTATAGCTTCAGATCATGGACTGGTTTCTATGCTGGTCTTGCTGGACCTCAGTGCTGCTTTTGAGACAGTTGATCACAGCATCCTGTTACATAGACTGGAACATGTGATTGGGATTAAAGGGACAGCACTAGACTGCTTTAGATCGTATTTATCAGATAGATACCAGTTTGCTCATGTCCATGGTGTTCCCTCTTCATACAGTAGGGTTAGCCATGGAGTTCCACAAGGTTCTGTACTTGGACCAATCCTTTTCACCTTGTACATGCTTCCCTTAGGGAACATTATTCGGCAGCATGGGATAAATTTTGATTGTTACGCTGTTGACACTCAGCTTTATTTATCCATGAATCCAGAGGAGACAGAGAAGTTAGTGAAGCTTCAGACCTGTCTTAAAGACATAAAGTCTTGGATGTTTTCAAATTTCCTTTTCCTTAACTCAGGAAAAACTGAGGTCATGGTGTTTGGTCCTGAACCTCTCAGGGATAGATTAGATCACATGTTCACTCTTGATGGTATCTCATTACCATCTAGTCTCTCTGTGAGGAATCTTGGAGTAACTTTTGATTAAAATCTCTCCTTCAACTCCCACATTAAAATAGTCTCTATAAGTGCCTTTTTTCACCTGAATAACATCATAAGGATTAGAAAACTACTGACCCACCATGATGCTGAAAAGTTAGTCCATGCATTTGTTACTTCCAGGCTGGACTATTGTAATTCTTTATTATCAGGGTGTCCAAACTTATCCGGGGTCGGGTCGCGGGGGCAGAAGCCTAAGCAGAGAGGCCCAGACTTCCCTCTCCCCAGCTACTTCTTCCAGCTTGTCCGGGGGGATTCCCAGGCGTTCCCATACCAGTCGAGAGACATTGTCTCTCCAACGTGTCCTGGGTCTTCCTAGGGACCTCCTACTGGAGGGACATGCCCTGAACACCTCATCAGGGAGGCGTCCAGGGGGCATCCTAACTAGATGCCCATGCCACCTCATCTGGCTCCTCTCAACGCGGAGGAGCAGCGGCTCTACTCCGAGCTCCTCCCGGATGGCAGAGCTTATCACCCTATCTCTAAGGGAGAGCCCAGCCACCCTACGGAGGAAGCTCATTTCGGCCGCTTGTACCTGTGATCTTGTTCTTTCGGTCATTACCCAAAGCTCTTGACCATAGGTGAGGGTAGAAACGAAGATCGACCGGTAAATCGAGAGTCTTCACCACTACGGACCAGTGCATAGTCCGCATTACTGCAGATGCTGCACCGATCCGCCTGTCGATCTCCAGCTCCATTCTTCCCTCACTCGTGAACAAGACCCCGAGGTACTTGAACTCCTCCACTTGGGGCAGGATCTCCTCCTTGACCCGGAGAAGGCACTCCACCTTTTTCCGGTTGAGAACCATGGCCTCGGATTTTGAGGTACTTATTCTCATCCCAGCCGCTTCACAGGCGGTGGCAAACCGATCCAGTGATCATTGGAGGTCATGGGCCGATGAAGCCAACAGGACCACATCATATGCAAAGAGCAGAGACCTGATGCCGAGGTCACCAAACCGGACACCTCAACACCACGACTGCGCCTAGAAATTCTGTCCATAAAAGTTATGAACAGAATTGGTGACAAAGGGCATCACTTGCGGAGATCAACCCTGACTGGAAACGAGTTCAACTTACTGCCAGCAATGCGGACCAAACTCTGACACCGATCATACAGGTAGTGGATGGCCCGTATCAGAGGCCCTGACACCCTATACTCTCTGAGAACCCTCCTCATGACCCCCCCAAGGGACACAGTCAAATGCCTTCTCCAAGTCCACAAAACAAATGTGGTCTGGTTGGGCAAACTCCCATGTACCCTCAAAGACCCTGCCGAGGGTGTAGAGCTGGTCCACCGTTCCACGCCCAGGACGAAAACCACATTGCTCCTCCTGAATCCAAGGTTCGACTATCCGGCCGACCCACCTCTCCAGTACCCCTGAATAGACCTTACCCCGATGTCCACGCGATGTTGCAGAGTTGAGTCAACCACGACAGCCCTACAACATCCAGCCTTAAGGAACTCCGGGCGGATCTCATCCACCCCCGGGGCCTTGCCACCGAGGAGTTTTTTGTCTACCTCGGCAACCTCAGCCCCGGAGATACGAGAGCCTGTCCCCAGGTGCCCAGGCCCTGCTTCCTCACTGGAAGGCTCATTGGTGGGATTAAGGAGGTCCTCAAAGTATTCCTTCCACCGATCCACAACATCCCGAGTTGAGGTCAGCAGCACATCACTATACACAGTGTTGACAGTGCACTGCTTCCCCTACCTCAGAGGCCAGATTGTGGTCCAGAACCTTTTTGAGGCTGTCCAGAAGTCGTTCTCCATGGCCTCACTGAACTCTTCCCATGTCCGGGTCTTTGCCTCGGCAACCACCGTAGCTGCACTCTGCTTGGCCTGCCGGTACCTATCTGCTGCCTCAGGAGTCCCACACGCTAGTAAGGCCCGATACGACTCCTTCTTCAGCCTGACGGCATCCCTCGCCAGCGGGTTCGGGCATTGCCGCCATGACAGGCACCAACCACTTTGTGGCCACAGCACCGGTCAGCCGCCTCAACAATAGAGGCATGGAAAGTGGTCCACTCGGACTCAATGTCCCCCGCCTCCCCTGGGACATGGCCAAAGCTCTCTCGGAGGTGTGAGTTGAAGCTCCTTCTGACAGGAGACTCTGCCAGGCATTCCCAGGAGACCCTCACAATACATTTGGGTCTGCCGGGTCTGTCCGGCATCCTTCCCCTCTGCCCCTCTCTTCACCCGGGTGTCCAGAACATGCGGCCGCAAATCCGATGACACGACCACAAAATCGATCTGCGGCCTAAAGCATCCTGGTGCCAAGTGCACATGTGGAGGCCTTTATGCCTGAACAAGGTGTTTGTTATGGACAATCTGAGACGAGGACAGAAGTCCAATAACAAAACACCACTCGGGTTCAGATCAGGGGGGCTGTTCTTCCCAATCACACCTCTCCAGGTCACACTGTCGCTGCCAACGTGAGTATTGAAGTTACCCTGGAGGTCAAGGGAGCCCCCAGAAGGATCACTCTCCAGCACTCCCTCTAAGGACTCCAAAAAGGGTGGATACGCTGAACTGCCATAGGCACAAACAACAGTCAGGATCCGTCCCCCCACCCAAAGGCGAAGGGAGGCTACCTCTCATCCACCGGAGTGGTAGAGAGTCCAACCCCTCTCGAGAAGACTGGTTCCAGAGCCCTTGCTATGCGTCGAGGTGAGGCCGACTATATCTAGTCGGAACTTCTCAACATCACGCACCAGCTCAGGCTCCTTTCACATTCCATGTCCCTCGAGCCAGTTTCTGCAGCAGGGGATCAGACCGCCAAGGTTCCTGCCTTCGGCCGCTACCCAACACACAATGCACCCCTTGGCCCCTCCTGCAGGTTGTGAGCCCACGGGAAGGGGGTCCCATGTTGCCTCTTTGGGGTGTGACCAGCTGGACTCCATGGGCAGAGGTCCGGCCACCAGGTGCTCGCAAACGTGCCCCGCCCCCAGGCCTGGCTCCAGGAGGGGCCCCCGCATCCGGACAAGGGAAACTTAGAACCAATGTCGTTTCTCGTCATTAGGGCGTCCTGGGCTACGTTTTGTCTGGTCCCTCACCTAGGACCTGTTTGCCATGGGTGGCCCTACCAGGGGCATAAAGCCCTAGACAACGGAGCTCCTAGGATCATTGGGACACGCAATCCCCTCCACCATGATAAGGTGGTAGCCCAGGAGGAGCGATAAGGTGGTAGCCCAGGAGGAGACCATGTTCAATTCAATAAAATCTAATCATGCTGTTAGTGCAAGACCTTCAAGCCCTCCAGGCTGAAGGGCAGCTTCAGGCATGTGATCTCCTGAGGGGTTCAGGAACAAACACAATTAGCCACAGCTGATATGATGCGTGTGCCCGCTCACCTTCACTGACTTCATCTTACTGCCCAACATTCGCTCGATCTCATTGGAAAAATCCTTTACCAGGTCTTCTCCATTCAGTTCTGTGATTTTTATGATAGACTCCACGTCCTTCAGTTTCTGACAAGAAAAACATAAAATTATAAACATAAAGTTCCCAGAGTTGATACATAAAGACATGGTGTGACTGTCCACCTCATCTGATCAATACCTCAGATGAGATTTCAAACTTCCTGCTTTACTTCCTGCTTATTAACAATATTAAAACCTTAAGAACTTTTCTGAGGAGGGGGGTGCTCTGACAAGATCCACTGCTATTTTATTCCTGCTTCATGAACAGTTGAAATTTGAAAGTGGAACAGTTGACTCTTAATTCCAACATGATTCCAGTTTAGATTCGGAATAATAAAGAATGAGGGGGTCTTCATGTAGTAATCTGGTCGAACATGAAGTTACTTACCTTCTGCAGCAGCAGAGAACCTGAATATTTGACGGTCAGATCACGGAGCTGGACGGAGAACTCAGATGCCCATTGCTGCACCCTGAAACATAGGAACAGCCAAGAAGAGAGATATTCAATCTTCCAAAGATGCCACAGAGGCCAAAGGCAACCTGTGGCAACCTTTGGGTTTTTGTCAACTACTCCTGCTCGTGTTTTCAAGGGGGGTTAGGGTTACATGACAACAGAGCACTAGGTCACAGAGAGGCTCAGCAGAACCCAAGCTAAGTGCTCCTCACATACGCTTCTCTTACAGATTAGATTTCTTCTGAAAATAACTACCATATACACCTTTGGTACTTGCATGATTCTGAGCTTTTCAACTATGATTTGGTTGAATTGTATTAAAAGCTCAGCTAAAATCCTAATATTCTAATATGAATGCAACTGTAAAACTTGTGTCCAAAAGTGACCACATATAAACTATTTTTCACACACCTTCATGTCAACCCAAGTAAGAGCAACCAGTTTCAGATAATTTATTCCTTCCACTGTTCTTTTTAAGTATCAGTATAATACAGGATTCCTTACTTAAATTAGGCAAAACATTAGAAGAGTAGCAATCATTAAATCTAGCAGAGAAAATGCCAACTAACTGAGCAGCATTGAACATAACTTTCCAGACATATGTTAGAGCTCCTGCTTATGAGTTTGTAGGGTATATGATTACATTTAAATTTAAAGAATGATATATAATATAGTTAGGATGCCCCCTAGACGCCTCTCTGGTGAGGTGTTCAGGGCATGTCCCTCCGGTAGGAGACCCCCGGGAAGACCCAGGACATGTTGGAGAGACTATGTCTCTCAACTGGTCTGGGAACGCCTGGGGATCCCTCCGGATGAGCAGGAAGAAGTAGCTGGGGAGAGGGAAGTCTGGGCTTCTCTTCTTAGGCTGCTGCCCCCGCGATCTGACCCTGGATAAGCGGTAGAGGATGGATGGATGGATGGATATATAATATAAAACAGTTTCTCCAATAAAAGAGACCATGAGTTGCAAATATGCTAAAGACAGCAGAAGCAGTTCTCAGTTAGGGGTGTGAGAGTGTGTGTGGGATTGGAAGAGTCTAGAACAAGGTCAGTAGGGTGCCTTAGGACCTGGCTGCTGAACCAGGTTAGCTGCCCTTGTTGGTCCTGCTTTGGCCCTAAGCCCAACCTGAAAGCCTGCTTGACCTCTCCGTTGACCTACTTCTCCAGTTCAGAGCCAGCGAGGAAAGTCCTCTTCTCCTTGTTGTGGATCTCCTCCATCTCTTTTGTGATCCTGGGTTTGTTATCAGGGAAAATAGTAATTGTCTTAGAAGGGATGATGTGGTCTATACAGGAGATGAGACACTGATGTTGCTGGAGGGGGTCAATGGATTCTAAGCATCTTTGAAGGCAACTCTTCTCAGCTCTTCTGACAGTCCTTGTGGAGCCAGGAGGAGGTTGCAATGATTGGATCTGTTCACATCCGTTACGGAGCATTAGCAATAGAGCGCCATCATTCCAATAAAACAGCTACCGCATCCAAAAGTACCTCTATGAGCTGCAGCATTGAGCAAATACCACCAGAGTCCCTGTCTACAGGTGACAGTCTTGTGTTTCTATAGAAATGTGATTTCCTAATACGAAATTAAAAAAATATATACGACACTTGTGATAAAAACTACAATGCTCTACAACAACACATGTCACTTTTGGTCACTGTCACCATGGTTACAACAGAGATAGGCTGTTAAATCCGACAGTGATGGGGGAGATGTAGATAATCTGTTCCTCATCTGGGTCACAGCTGCAGGTGTGTATTCAGCACAAAACACACACACACAGTTTTGAGTAATTTGCTGCCTTAATTGTAACTTTACTAGTAGTAAAGTAAAACACAACATTAGCCTGTGCTTCTCTCCTTCGCATCATGTTAGCTGGTGTTAGCCATCTTACCATGCAATAATTTTCTCAGTACCCAGTTTCTATTATTTCCTTCACTCTTGCCAGATGCAAAGGGCATCTAGTTCATCTCAAGACAGCGGCTCATTCTGGTGGACCCAATAGGCCCATCCATTTCCAACAAGTCTCATCAGAAGACTCTGATGGATTTTGTTCATGGGGGGTTGATTTCTATGTGATCCTTCATTTCTAGGTGGCCTGACAACTTCAGGTGATCAATAGGGTCATGGGTGTGGGTCCTGTATTGGCTCCTCTTCTGAGATATCAAGTCTCGAGTCAAATGTAGTGAGAGGTTCAGGATCATTCATAATTATTTCTACAGCAAGTTGTAACAGAAGATGCACTACAAGATGCTCTAAATTAAAACATAAGAAACCTGGTTAGATTGGCACGGGAAATGATGGATAAATGTGTAGCTGCATGACAACACACACACACACACACCCACCCACCCACCCACCCACACACACACACACACACACACACACACACACACACA
Organism: Takifugu rubripes; assembly: GCF_901000725.2. Classification (NCBI taxonomy): domain Eukaryota; kingdom Metazoa; phylum Chordata; class Actinopteri; order Tetraodontiformes; family Tetraodontidae; genus Takifugu; species Takifugu rubripes. The sequence goes on along the minus strand of NC_042293.1, from coordinate 5,640,611 downwards.
CACACACACACACACACACACACACACACACACACACACACATCCTGATAGGTTATGCTTTAGCTACAGGCCCTGAGGGATTACTGACCTCCACTTCCTCTCCTAGAAAGAAAATTTTAGTGGTTTTGAAACAGTGACTTTTTCATACCATATTATGCCTTGAAACTGGTAACTGGCCCATGCCCACCTGTCTCTGACAGTGTTTGAGATGTTTAAGAGAAATCAACTACATGTGACAACAGCTGAGGGGTCACTGGCTTGGCTAAAACTGTCACCATTATCCAACCGACAGTGACAACTCAGTAACATAAACATAACCAAGTCTTCAATTGACAGCTGATGGTGAAGTGGGCAGGGCCAGTAGGAGAATCTTCTTCAGTTCCTAGGGTTTATATTTTACATCCAGTTCTGGGTCTAGGGGAGCAGCAGTTTGGGATGGCATATGCTATAGCTACAGGTTGGGTAAACTAGGGGTCTAACAGTTGGGAAGCAAAGAGATTGTCGACCGTGTCACTGGGGGCTCATCAGAATGGCTTAATTTGTATTTATTTGGGACAGCACTGTAAGAATTTTGTGGTGAAAATGAGTAAAAGTAAATCAATCTTAAGGATCTGAATATCCAATTGAGGTTGTCATTGTTTTATTGTCCACCCCGGGCCAGTTCACCCATCAGGTAAACTTATATTTATAGCTTCTTATGTTTGTGGCTTGTGTTTTAAGTCAATACACTCACAAAAATCAGCAAAATAAAATGTGTGTCAACAGGACAAAGCTAAAATCTGAGGTTAGAGATGACGAGCTTATGTGCATCTTAGCATGTTTCCATAAGTAGGATGCAGAACATTCAGAAAAGCATAGCTAAAATGCTAATGCTAGTTACTCATCAGAGATAACTGCCATGAGGGAGATAAAGGGGTGAAATATCATAATTTCAGCAAGAACAGAGGACAATTTATGTTTGCTTTAAGTGGTAGCTTGCATTAGTGCTAAGCTACAATGTGGTTAGCAATAACGCTATTGTGTGCTATGTGACTTAGGTTACATCATTTATGGCTTGTTTTGATTGTTTGGAGGCAACATCTCTATTTACAAAGCTGAGGATTAATATAGGAAGTGAAAATTAATGCTGGTCTCTGAAAAGTGCTAGTTCAGCTTTAGGGCTTTATGTAGCATGCCATTGTGGACTTCTTTGTGATGGGAGGGATGAAATGTGCCATTAGCTTGTCAGGTTATGAAATGGTTCAACAGGTGGAGCACACAAGTTCTACTTACGTCTCTGGTGGGATCTTTATCTGAGCCTCCACTGTAATCCACAGGTACAAAAATCCCAGAATTCCCAGGAGCTTCCTCAATAGCCTCAATGTGCCCTCCATCCTCGATTTGGCTCCAAACATGAAGTTTAGACTGTAGGATCCAAGGGGTAATTTCAGAAATTCTAATGGGCTCCAAATGTTTGAAAGGGTGGTCTCATGTCTCTTGGAATTAATTTCCTCATGTTGACCCACAGGATGCTGGTGGCAGAGGTGGTGTCCAGAACCTAAGAACAGGCTGTTAGAGACAAATGATTCTCCCCGGTTGCCTCCATCATCTTTCTGATGTATCTTCTCTCAGGACAAAAGCAAAAACCCTTTTGATCTCTGAACCAACGGGAACAAGTTGTCCTCACTCCTGTTCCACTTTCTCCCAGTCATTTACAGTTCTTCAAGCGCTGATAAGTGGGCTAATTCCTCCACTTTGTGTTTATTCTGGAAGACTCAAATCCAGCCACCCGTCTCTACTCTCACCCAATTTACAACATAATCCACTTGAATTAAAACCTCTTCCTTGTGGAAAGGCGAGAGAGACAAGGGATGGGGGAGGGATTGGGGCAGGAGATTGGACAAGAGCTCTGTTTTATTTAAGAGGATTAGAGTCAACATCCAATCAGGGCAGCCATGAACACGTCTCACATCTCGGCCCACAGCGTGGACCAGATTGAGCAGGACTTTAATCTAATTGACACTAATTTGATTCGAAGCTGTCGGGCGAGACTTTATCACTGGTCTTCATCATCAGCTCAGTCAGGTAAAGTCTGATTAAGGCCGCTAAAGATTTTCACATGCACACAGAAAAAAAGAAGAAATTAATGTCACTATGTGTGTTCTGTAACTAAACTTACAAACTGATCTTTCAAAACATAGTCAGCTGCCATCTGTCAAGTACCTTTACACTTTTATAACTCGCACAGCACAACACAAGAACCATAACAGCACAAAACAAGAACCATAATGAGCTCTTTGTGGATCATTTTACTTTAACTTTTTTTTTTTTTTTTTTACAAATTCAAGCAGTCATAATCACACTTTTGTGTTTTTGATCAAATATTTATAATTTCTTCCTTTTTGCCGGTTTTGTTCATCTTTTGCCGTGTGACCCAATTCTACACCTAATGGTGCACCATCTCCCTCTAGTGGTTAGATAAGTGGAATAGTAAAAAAAGAAAAAAAAAGACGTGTGTGAGTGTGTGAGTGAGAGAGAGAGTGTGTGAGTGAGAGAGAGTGAGAGAGAGAGTGTGTGTGAGACTTCCTGGAGTCCAACTTGTTTTATCAATTGTTCTGTGTTTCATGTCATTTGTTACTGCAGCTGAACGAGAACAGATTCTGGATTCTTCATCAGCGAACAGGTGTGGTGTGAATTTCACTGAAGCTGCTTCAGAAGGATTTACAATGACATGTGTCTGTGTGTGTGTGTCCATGTGCATGTGTGTGTGTGTGTGTGTGTTTGATGAAATCAAATTGCTGTTTTCTATACAGAAACACTATTAATATGCTTCTATATAATTGCTGAATTAGCTCTGGCCTGGGTCAGGTCTGGTCTGCCCCAGTCTAGATCTGCTTTGGTCCAGACTGCTCTGCTCAGTTCTAAACTGGTCTACACTGGTCTGCTCTGTCCAGGACTCATCTGGTCTTGCCTAGACTAGTCTGACTGGTATGCACTTGTTGGGACTGGTCTGCCCAGGTCTAGACCAATCTGTTCTGGTTGGGACTCATCAGCTCTTGCCTAGAGGAGTTCACTCAGTTTAGACTGGTCTGATCGGGTCTAGACTGGTCTTCTCAGGGCTGGTCTTATTAGTTCTAAACTAGTATACACTGGTCTGCTCTGTCCAGGACTCATTTGGTCTTGCCTAGACTATTCTGACTGGTATGCACTTGTTGGGACTGGTCTGCCCAGGTCTAGACCAATCTACTCTAGTTGGGACTCGTCAGCTCTTGCCTAAACGAGTTCACTCAGGTTTAGACTGGTCCGCTTCGGTCTGTCTGATCATCGATTGGTCTACTATGGTCAAGACTGGTCTGCCCAGGTCTAAACTGGTCTGCTCTGGTCCAGACTGGTCTGCTCTGGTCTGATCTGCTCCAGTGGTCTGCCTGGGTCTAAACGGGTCTACTTTGGTCTAGATCTGATCGGGTCTAGACTGGTCTGCTCCAGTCTTATCTGCTGCGATTTAGACTGGTCTGATCTGGTCTAGGCTGATCTACTCTGGTTTAGACTGGTCTGATCGTGTCTAGACTGGTTTGCCTGGGTCAGACTGGTCCGCTCTGGTCTGATCTGCTCCGATTTAGACTGGTCTGCTCTGATTTAGACTGGTCTAATCGGGTCTATACTGGTCTGCTCTGATCTGATCTGCTCTGTTTTAGACTGGTCTGATCGGATCTAGCCCGGTCTGCTCTGGTGTGATCTGCTCTGGTCATCATTTCAACCAGAGCATTTTACAATTTAGTGAAAAGATTTTTTTGTTTTGTTTTATTGTGTTGAAATAGAGCTTCCCGACAAAGTCAAAATGAAAGTTATGATGCAAGTTATGTCATTCTTTTATACATTTGAAATTTAAAACCTCTGCCAACTCTAACACAAGAGGAAGGCTAGACTGGTCTGCTTCGCTCTGGTCTGATTGGGTTTAGACTAGAAGCAACTCAACAGTGCTGTAAAAAATCTTTGCTGATATTGTTTTTCTCCTTAAATGTTCTAATTCTTCACAGGGATGTGTCAGAGTCTGACAACTGTGCTGGATTACAGGATGTTCTGAACCGCTTACATTTGACTTAGGTTGCAATCAGTGCTGCCAAATGATGGTTTGATCATCATGAATCAAAATTCTGAGAAAGAAAATTCCTATAACATGACTGGGGCGTTTAAAGTTTAGACGATAATGGTAGATGCTAACAGTTTCCCTAAAAGACAAAAATCCAGGTAAAGTACAAGCAGAGGATCCAGCCTTCAGAAGGTCTAACCTTGAGGCGGTCTGACAGTGAATCATTAACTCTGACCTTCTGAATCTATTTGTGTGTGGCTTCTTTTAAAAGAGGAAAAGACTACTGAAGACTTGAGCTGTGGTCAAAGAAGATGTAACCCAGCCTTATTTAAGGGAAAGCCATAGCGCCGCAGCATCAGTTGTCAAAAATCTTTTTTTCGGACATTTTTATCCAAGACTCAGCATCTGAAGTGAAAAACCATCTGTGTGGCTGTCTTTGTGGGGTGTTGTTTTCTCAGAGCACCACGTCATTCTAAGATTATTAGCTCTTTACTGAGGTGGTTTTATGTGCAGCACAAGTGGCAGCATCGCAGGTCGCCACGCGGACAATTTTATGAGTGACCACACAGGTAGGCGCGAGCCGAGTGGTGAGCTTCCACCTTTACTGCAAACTTGTTTAGAATGTTTAAAGCCTTTAAAAAACACTGAAAGAAAAAAGTGTGTGAACGGTCAAATAGACCAAGTAAGGAGGTGATGGAGTCGCTGTGCAGACTTTAAAAGTTGTGAATGTTCTGATGATCATGGCAGATCGACCTTTACTCCAAACAATGATGCAAGCAGTTATCAAACACCAATGAGTCTTGGCATGGATACTCTCGGCTCTGGATTCCATCTTCATTTCCTGACAAATGGCGGAAATATGCTCACAGCAGTTGTGACTGGCAGCTATTTCACCACCTTGAACTTTGCTTAATAAAATTGTTGTCACCTTTTGATAGTGTTGGCTTCTCCTGACGTGGTCCTCTTTCTGTCAGATCCATCATGTTTGCAGAGTGAGGCAGCTCTTTGAGCTCTGAGGCAGCAACCAAGTGACAGCACCAGCTGGTGGTGCTCAGTCTGAGCACAATGGGCAGAACAGCAACTGTCGGCCTGATGCCAACACATAAATAATAACCTGAGTGTGAACTGATGTTCGATCCATGCTTTAGATTCAACAGATGTCACAGTGAATTTTTCCCATCTTGAACTTTTGAGCAACATGATACAACAGGAAGAACAAATCAGCCACAGAGATGGTGCCAAAGGCTAATCAACTGGCAGGCCCCGTAGATCAAATGTTCTTTGGACATTGAGTGCAGTCAGTTGGTTTGGAGCATTGATGGTTTTCTAAGGTCAGACACACATCCCCTCTGGTTCCTTAAGCTTTGATCTCTGTTGTGTTGATTGAAGCGTTCAATTTAACCAACCTGATGAGGCAGTGTGTGTTCAACCCATCAGGAACCTTTGTGTGAAGCAGACATCTGACCCTGGATGACCTGGATGCAGGATCCGGTCTGGAACACCATGTTCCATCATATCTATATGACAATCTTATTTACATACAACACTCACATTGGCAGGTTTTTTAATGTTATAATCTCTTATGTTTAGCTTTACATTTATAACTCAACTAGCACGTTGTCATTGAACTTTGACCCTGAGGGATGGATCACAGATGATATTCATGTTATGTAACAGTCATCTCAAGTGTCGTGCTGATGTACCGCGGCAATGAGGGGGGAATGAGCTCAATTATTACTGATTGAACAGGAATTGTTATATAGTGAATGATATCACTTTTGATTTGTTCTGCTACATTTATGCCAGAAAAGACTTTGGTGACTGGCTGCCATTCATTTTCAATGGTGCGCGACTTGAGTGAAGGGATGAATCTGAGAAGAGCTCAACTTCATGCTTTAATTTCAAAAATCAATGTAAAAACTATTATTAGTGAAATATTTTTTGTTATAATTAATTGTGTATTTTTTGATTATTTTTTAATGATTAAAAGTAAAAATGTGCCGCAGCTCACAAGAACATGACTATGGTTTAAATTCCAATCGGTTTTCAGCGCATCACTTGTTACTGGTGAACTGGTCATCAGAGGGTGGAGCAGCTGCATAGGAGGCACACCACAAGGGAGGAGGTGCTCCTCCAACACCCTGTCCAGAAGCCCCATGATGACAGAGGGGCCCACTATCAACCATAGCAGGAACCTTGGCTCCAATAGGAGCTGTCGGTTTGCTGGAACGTGCCAGGCAACAGCTGCAACCCCCCCAAACCAGTAAAACAGGCCCTCAATGTGACCATTGTGCTACACTCACACACACACACACACACACACACACACACACACACACACACACACACACACACACACACACACACACACACACACACATATTTTGGGTCCTGAGCCAATCGTCATTATCAGTCATAGGAGTTCATTTGGATTGGGACCTTTGATACAAACACCTTTCCTGCTGTGATTAACTCCCATGTGCTTTCGGACAAAGTCGTGCTCTTCTATCTGTGTTAGTCCTCAAAGCCTGCCTGGCTGCTCTGATCCACTCTCAAATGTCAATGAAGGGTGATTATTTCATTCATTTATCACCACCTCCCTGCATAAAAGAATGACAGACACTTGATCTGATATACCAAGGAAAGTAGATATAAAAGCAGAAGTAGTTCTGAGCAGAAAAGCTCTGATATTTGGCCTGAACGTCTCATCTCGTTTTTCTCCTGCTTTTCCGAATCCTTGTCAGCAGCTTCAGGAGGGATGCCCAGACAGCCCTCTCCCCGGCCAATTCCATCAGTTCCTCCGGGGGGGACCTCTAGTCGCTCCCAAGCCAGGCGAGAGATGTAATCCCTCCACCTAGTCCTGGACCAGCCACGAGATGTCCGGAACACCTCTAAAGGGAGGCATCCGGAAGGCATCCTGGCCAGATGCCTGAGCCAGCGGGTTCCTCTCGATGAAGAAGCAACGGTTTTACTCCAAGCTCCTCCCGGATGTCCGAGCTTCTCACCCTATCTCTGAGGTTGAGCCCAGCCACCATGCGGAGAAAACTCATTTCGGCCACTTGTATCTGCGATCTCATTCTTTTGGTCATCACCCAACGTTGATGGCCATAGGTGAGGATTGGGACATAGATCGACCTTCTGGCTCAGCTCCTTCTTCACCATGACAGATCGGTTAAGCACCCGCATCACTGCTGATGCCGCTTCGATCCGCCTGTCGATCTCCCGTTCCATCCTACCCTCACTTGTGAACAATATCCCGAGATACTTGAACTCCTCCACCTGAGGCAGGACCTCCTCCCCAACCTGGAGAAGGCACTCTACCTTTTTCTGAGCGAGGACCATCGACTCTGACTTGCAGGTGCTTATCCGCATCCCTGCTGCTTCACACTCGGTCGCGAACCACCCCAGCAAGTGTTGGAGGTCCTTGCTCGATGGTGCCACAAGAACTACATCATCCGCAAAAATCAGCGACAAGATCTTCCACCTACTTAACACGACACCCTCCACTCCCCGGCTGCGTCTAGAAATTCTGTCCATAAAAGTTATGAACAGAACTGGTGACAAAGGACAGCCTGGGTGGAGTCCAACCCTCACTGGGAACGAGTCCAACTTACAACTGGCTATCCGAACCAAGCTCCTGCTCCTCCCGTACAGGGACTTCCAACTCCCCTCAAGCACCCCAGCAATGGTAAAGAGCTGATCTGTGGTTCCATGGCCGGGGCAAAACCCGCATTGTTCCTCCTCGATCAGAGGTTTGACTATCCATCTAATCCTCTTGTCCAGCACCCTGCATAGACCTTACCAGGGAGGCTGAGGAATGTGATCCCCTATAGTTGGAACACACCCTCTGGTCCCTACTCTTAAAAATAGGGACCACCACCCGGTCTGCCAGTCCAGGGGCACTGCTCCCAATGTCCACGCAATGTTGCAGAGGCGTGTCAACCAGGACAGCCCTATAATATCCAGAGCCTTAAGATACCCTGGGCGGATCTCTTCCGCTCCCGATCGAGCCCCAGCCCCAGGCCTGGCTCCAGGGTGGGGTCCCAGTAACCCTCGAATGTTGGGTCTTATGAACCATTCTTTGTCTGACCCTTAACCTAGGACCAATCTCCTTTGGGAGACCTACCAGGGGCAAACTGCCCCGGACAGCATAGCTCCCAGGCTCATTAGGGTACGTAAACTCCTCCACCACGATAAGTTGATGGTTTACGGAGGAGTGTCCTGAACGTATCATCCCAGTTTACATAGAAATAGATGGAAAAGGCACAGCAGGGTGCAGACAGTCCTGTACTCGGTGTTCACAGCGTTGAACAGTTCAGACAAGGGTTGTTTTTTCTTCTAAACCTGCTAGATATCATGTAGCTGAGCGTCTGTCCTGATGCACTGAGCCACAGAAGAACTCTTTAGACTCTTAAGATGTGTTATGAAATATTTACAATCTCTGTTGTCCTGAGGTTCTCCAGCAGGTTGTACCATAAACATGGGCTGTCATTGAGGATGACCAAAAGGCCAGAGGAGTTCAGGATCAGTGAGAGTTGATACGGTGAAATCAGGTCTGATAAAATCTGTCTGTTAAATTTTTGATGAGTGGAAAAAATTTCAATTCTGAGCCAAAGGTGATGCGCAGATTTTTTAGTCTTTGACGGCTACAAATCGTGTAGTAGAATAAAAGTTTCTCTCTTTTGCCTTCAGGACCGATAACTAAAACCAATGTTTAAGCCAGATTGAGTTAAAGAATTTTTTTGCCATCCAGGTCTTTATGTTAAAATACAATTAACAGGGTATAAATGGGTCTTGGGTCATCAGGCCATGCACACGCCTGATGACGTGTCCAAGACAGCGCATGTAAAGTGTAAACAAAGTTGGATCTGAAATTAAACTGTGGGGCATCCCGCACTTGATATTACAGGTCTTTGAGCAATGTGTATCCACTCTTTCGGATAAGAAATTGGGATCTGTAACATAAGAGAAGAACCAGTTAAAAGCAGGACCAGAGATGAGTTTGGAGAAATGGGAAATTCTTGCCTGTTTGGATGAGTTATTGTAGAGTTTTTGCAAGCTGCAGTAATGTTAGGAGGACTTGTTAGTGATCAGATAAATTAAGACCAGGCCCCGGTAACTCTGATGGACACACATGATGAGAACTCTGGCTGGGATTACAGATAAACTCTTAAGTGTGAGAATCTCACTTTAATCAGACCTCTGACAGAAGGTGCACTGCCAAACAAAGAGCCAATCTCCGGTTTAACCCAAAACTAAATGAAAACAAAACAAATGAAGAGGCTGTTCCCATGCTCCCATCATCTACACCCGTCCATAAGAAAATAACAGACTTATTAGTGCAGATCATCAACCTTATATATCAAACAATGGGTTGGGTCCAGATGGGGAGGATTATGGTGTCTTAGGCTCATTACCATCACATCCTCTCCTTAAGCTTCCAATTCCCTCCATCAGCTGCGTTGTAATTCCTGCCCACAGATCACTTTCACGTATGAAACTCACTGTTTGTAATTACTTTATTGATGCATTGGCTTCATAAATAACCTTCACCTAATCCACTCTGTGCTTCTTCAAATTTCCTCATAGATGGATGGTGCAAGGACTTTTGTCTACACATCAACGGAAGTGGAAGCAAAAGTCCTTGCACCATACATCTATGAGGAAATATGGAAGTTCCTGTCGGATGTCGGTCCAACTTATCAGGGCCTGTAACCCAAGAGTGCAGAGGAGTTTGATACCCCCCAGTTTTTCTGATATAGTAGAGAGCTGGTGCCCCACATCTGTAGGTGGTGTTGAGAGAACATGCAGTGGTACCTCCCTCCAAACTGGTAGAACATATCTGTGTATTATTTTATGTAGTTCTGTGACAATTAACCATGAGCACTCAGTTGAGCCTACCCAAACTTCAAAACCCTTTCCCAGGATGGATGAGTGGAGCACTGGAGCAACCTGCAAGAGGCGATGGAGCTGGTTTATAATTACGGCTTATTTAGGTTAAATACAAGATTAAGCTATACAAAAAAGCATTATTTTCATCCCTGGTATTTTATTCATGTGCTATTAAATAAATGCTTTCAAATATCAAACCTAATGAACCCAACCAGAATCAAACTGTAAGGGTTTGGAAAAGGTCCAACTGGAGGAGCTGTTGGAATGCCCCATTCAGATGACAGATATACATTCTTAAATTTACATCATGTCAATTTTTTTGCCATCAAAGATTATTTCAGTTTTGTGGCGCTCAGACAGAAATCGAGAGTCAATTTAAATCAGGCCACAGATCAGAGGAAGTCTGAGTTCTGGAGAGATGATGGTAGAACCATTACTGTCCTTCATGTATAGGCCACATGCTTGTGGAAAAACAGCGACTGTGCAGCCGTGTCACATTTCAAAGTGGAGAGGTCCAAGGCAGCTGTGGGCTGGGCTGCACACGCAACATAAGGACGGTTGAACGAGTATGTTAGATAAAATGCAGATGTTCCAACAAAAGACCACTGTTGTTCTCTTCTCGAATAGAGCTTTGGATTCAAATAAAGCTTTGATAAAATTGAGAAAAGGACACATTCCTCTGTTGGTACAGTCAAAAACCCAGCTCAATACTTCTGCTATCAGAAGCTGTGGAATGTCCCCCTTAGTCATTCGCAGTCATTAAGACAGGACCAAACCAAAACCACGATTACTGCCGAGAGGAAGTGGACTCTTGTTCTTACACCACTGACTATCATGCTAAGCTAAGTACTTCATGTTCCTGGGACAAGATTCCACATACGTACATTCCACTACCAAAACAGATTCCTGACAGCCATTAGGGAAGGAAGCCTCCAGTCAGATGATGAAACATGGTCTGCACCCTGTTAATATGGACCACTTGGCACCTCTAATGTAGGGGAGTCCACAAGATCTACATGAAGGAGGAAAAACTGTCCCACAGGTCTTTCAGAGGGGAGAAGATCTTACTTTCAGTATCAAGGAAGGAGAAGCTTTCACAAAACAACTCAACTCTGTTCATCAAGGGCAACATGTGACCTTTTCAGGACTGTGGAGCAGTTCTGGAGGAGGATCAGGCCTCCTAAAAGCCACAGACATCAGTACTGACTGTAGACTGAGTTTGGGAAGAGGCCCAGTTGTCGCAACAAACTAAAAAACCATGGTGCTGCAGCAGAAACAATAATCAGGGATGTTATGTCAGTTCTGTAGAGAAAAATTCAGAGAACTTTCCACCGCATCAGGTTAGTGGCTGGAGGAATCTTGTTTGGCGTTTGGAGGAAGGACTGTGTCATTGCCAGATCAGTTTCCCATTGACTTTGGTTTTGTCTGTCCTCACTGACCCCTGACCAGCTGACAAAATGTACAGATGTCACTTTGAGACACCGTAAGGAGGAGGTGGTGGAGGAGGGGGAGGAGACATCTGCAGGCTGGTACCCTTTAGCTTCATTAGTGAAGTATAAACAGTGGTGAGAGGACAGGTCAGGGTTCACATGTGAGGAGCCAAACACCCAAACCCACCAAAACCACCAAAGCTGAAGGACACACACACACACGCACGCACGCACGCACGCACGCACGCACGCACACTCACGCACACTGAGACACACATACACATACTGAGAGACACAGACACACGCAAAGTGCTAACAGAATTCCCGACTGAGGTCCACTTCCTGTTAAGCTGGAAGTACTGGAAGGGGACATCAAGAGGCTGTTTAGTGTCTTCAATCTTTATGGGATGCTTCTGCTGGTGTCCACTGCCCATTTGCTTTAGTCTAACTAATATACCTGCATGTTTCTGTTCCCCTCCTAGTCTGGGAAGGTAGTAGAAGGTGACTGGCCTGCTGTCCATGTCTGCCTCACTGTGAGTGTGTGTGCAGGCGTCTCGTCTGAGTTCGTTCCTTGGCCCAGTATACAGGCAACATTGAAAGTTGGATAACTGACGGGAATATATCCTTGTCCTCTAGGTCAGTGGTCCCCAACCACCAATTGGTGGATCAATTGGTACTGGGCCGCTCAAGAAATAATTAAATATTTCCGTTTTATGCATTAGCTGAGTCTGAATGATCTTTTATTCATTTTGGGAAATGGCCGAATTCTTTTGATTATATTTTAAGTGCCAAAATTGAACCCACAAGCGAGCAAAATGAGTAAGAAACAGATGTCTTTAAAAATAAAATTGTGTCAAAGAAAAGCCCCAATCAAGAGATGGAAGAAGAGCCCTCTTCCAAGAAAAAGAAAGCTTTTAACAGACAATATCATGAGTTATACTGAAAATATAGATTTAACCCGGTAGGTGATTCCCGCATTCCAAGCCCACTCTGCGTAATTTGTGGCGACCAGCTTGCTAATGAGGCAATGAAGCTTTCAAAACTTCGCCACTTGGAGACCCAGCACCCTAGTTTAAAAGACAAGCCCCTGGAGTATTTTGAAAGGAAAAAAAACAGGAACAAGATGGGCAGATGAAGGGCCACCACATCAGTAAATGTGAATGCACTGAGACCATTGTACCTGGTGGTCCAGTATTCTGGGTTAAAGTCATGGCAGAATACTCTGAAATCGCCACCGCAGCACTGAAAACCCGGTTGCCATTTCTGACATTCTATCTGTGTGAAGCGGGATTTTCTGCGGTGACAGCAACTAAAACAAAACAATGGAGTAGACTGGGCATAAGCAACACACTTCGGGTGTCATTGTCTCCCATCACTCCCAGATAGGACCGTCTCATTGAAGAGAAACAAGTGCAGGGCTCCCATTGATTTGTCGTTATGGTGAGTTACAATTTTCATAAAAATAAAATGTTCTTTATATCCATCTTTGTAGCGTATCTGTAGCTTATTTTGAAGGGATGTTTAAACTTTATCGTAGTGAGTAGGATAGAGTAGCACTTGTGAGTCTTTGTGGGCACACTTATCCGGCAGTTCAACTCCCCCGGGCCGCAGTGATAAAAAGGTTGGGGAACACTGCTCTAGATGGTGAAATGTGTCTTTTTGGCATTTTTCTTTTTGGCCCCCTTTCCAATTAAACTATTAGGTCCCATAATAAACAAGTGGAGTCAGGCAGCAGAGCAGCATCTCTATCAACAGGGTTAGGGTTAGGGTTTCCCCTATGACCTGTTGATTTCAAGTGGCAGACAGGAGCTGTCTTGGATATTTTTGTTTCGGGATCAGATTAGACAGCCCACGTGCACATGCTCTTCAACCCGCATGTGGGCTGTCTAATTTAACTCCAATTAAGGGTATAGATAATCGATTTTTCATCGCATTATCTGGGTGTCTTAGTCATGTATAGACAGCACAAACATCAGTCAGACTAAAATATTTACATGCACTTCAGCAGTCCAGGTAGGGTTGGATTGAAGCAATAATAAAGCGTAGTAAATGGTGGTTGTTTGTCGGTCAGGGTCTGGGTTCTGTGAAGACGCTGGAGACTGTAACAGATGATGTATTAATAATGTTCAACTGAAATACATAAATTGCTGTAACAGTGTGACTGTGGCATAACAGTCTGATTGCACTGAATCCATTGCAGTCGGCAACATTGTGGACATCAGCAATGTTGGGTTGATGTCCAGCGGAGATCGGGTAGATGCAGAGGTCAAAGTTCACAGGGGACAGAGAGGCCATAAATAGCAGTGGTGCGCCAAAGTAGAGCAGGTATGCTCTGAGTCTGGGTCACAGTTGTGAATGGCAACAGGGGAGGCTCTGTAACTATGCCCATGGGAATAAAGTCAAGGGTTGATCATGAGTGGGAAGTGAGGAGTGCTTGTGAGTGTGACTAAGTGTGTGTGAGTTGTGTGGCCACGTCTGTGTGTGTTTGTTGGCACTGAGGGGTCAGCTCGACAGGTGTGACAGTGCTGTAGACTGACCACACCTGCCCTGCCTGTCAATCAACAAGTGTGTGTTTTGAATGAGACATGACACAAAAAACAAAATATAAAGACATTTAAATAGTGTCCTTATATTTATATAAAGACATATTTAAATAGCTCCTTCATGAACATCACCTTATTGTGGTGGAGGAGTTTGCGTACCCTAATGAAACTGGGAGCTATACTGTCTGGGGCAGTTTGCCCCTGGCAGGGTCTCCCAAAGCAGATTGGTCCAAGGTGAAGGGTCAGACAAAGAATGGTTCATAAGAACCATCATGGAACAGCGAAAACAGCAGCCGTACCCGGCCCGGAGGGTTACCGGGGCCCCCACCCTGGAGCCAGGCTGGGACTTAAATTGAGAGCACCTGGTGGCCGGGCCTACATCCATGGGGCCCGGCCAGGCCCAGCCCGAAATGACTACGTGGACACTCCCGTCTCCAGTGGACCCACCACCCGCAGGAGGAGCATGAAGAGTCCGGTGCAGTGTGGATTGGGCGGTGGACCAAGGTGGGGGCCTTGGATGTTGGCTCTGGATGTTGTAGGGCTGTCCTGGTTGACACACCTCTGCAACATTGTGTGGACATCGGGGGCAGTGCCCCTGGACTGGCAGACCGGGGTGGTAGTCCCTATTTTTAAGAGTGGGGACCAGAGGGTGTGTTCCAACTATAGGGGGATCACACTCCTCAGCCTCCCTGGGAAAGTCTATGCCAAAGTGCTGAAAAAGAGGATTAGACCGATAGTCGAATCTCTGATCGAGGAGGAACAATGTGGGTTTCGCCCCGGTTGTGGAACCACGGATCAGCTCTTTACCCTTGCTGGGGTGCTTGAGGGGAGTTGGGAGTTTGCCCCCTCCTGAAGCTGCTGCCCCCGCGCTCCAGATAAGTGGGAGAAAACGAGATGAGACGAGACATTTAAGTAGTTTGTTTAATGTCCTGTCAAATGTCCTGTTTTTAACTGTTTTAATCTAAAAATTAAAGAGCGAAAAATAACATCCTTTTTTTAACATTGGATTTTTAAAAATAAGATTCTATAAAATTAATAATGTTTAATGGAAGAATCGCTTGGATTATCATTGACTGATTTGATCTGATGAGATCCACTCATTTAGCTACTCATTTACGAATAATCCCATGTATTGTTAGAATACTAACATCAGATGAAAGGTCAAGTAATTTATGGTGCAGTAACAAAGTCTGAATATGTTTGGCTTTATAATAAACTGTTTTTCCGTAGTCTCCATCAATTAGAATCATTCCACCATCTGTTAAATCTACATAAAACTGTTTCAGTTTTAAACATTAATAATTAGGAATGTTTTATTGTTAATTATAGAAAAGGAAAGGTCTCAAACTCCCAGCATGCCCTGAAGTTGGTCAGATGGAGACCGGGCACTGCAAGTGTGTGTGTGTGTGTGCATTTCCTGTGTCGGTGGCAGGTGCAGATCAGACAGGTTGTAGTCCCAACAGCTGTAATCAATCCAAAGAAACACATGAAAACACACACGCATGCGCGTGCACGCATATGCACCTCCATCAGTAACCCAGTATGTGTTCATAAACTTTAATTTTAAGTTCTTATTTGATTTCTGGTTAAAAAGCAATGAAGTTGTTAGGTTCATGAGCACAGTGGAGAATGTACATGTGAAATACAGTATATTAAAAGAATCAAGTATCTATATACGTATCAGTATGTGGTTAGAATGTTAAATTAAAATATTACAATAATAGAGTCTATTTCTTGTACATGAAACTAATCAATTTACATCTTTAATGTAGTCATCTTAATGTGCTTAAAATGAGCACTTTCATGTAAGAACACCCACTAACCCAACTGAGCATGTGCAGGAAGGACAAAGTTTTGTGTAGTGGAGAAATCTCACATCAAGAGGGCTGTGATAAGAACTAAAAATGAAAGTTTATGAACACAACTGTGTCACTGAGGGAGATGGGAGTGTGCACACGTGTGCGTCTGCATGTATGTGTGTGTGTGTGTGTGTGTGTGTGTGAGTGGGCATCTGTGTGCGCACGGCGTGTATGTTTTGAGGGCTGAGACAGACCCCAGGGGACTCTCCAGTTGCACGCCTGCAGACTGGCTGGCACCCTCAAAGCAGCTTCTTCATCCTCGAGGCAGCTGTTGTGACTGTGACAACATGATTGGCCAATAAGAGAGTGTGTTAGCAGAGGAATGGTGTGATTGTTTCTGCAGTCTGAAACAGGATAAACCCTTCACTATACAATCCTCTGAGCTGCGTGGACATACTTTAGTAGTTGTATGCCAAGAGGTTTCTTTTAACTTTTCTTTTAATGGGCAGAACTAGGAGATGCTCTGCCATCAGCAACCGGAGCAGCATTCTGAAAGGAAAATTTAGGTTAAAACGGATGCTGGCTTGAAGATGCTGGTTTGTCCCAATATCAGGTGAATTTCATGACTTACTGTAATAAAGACACCAGAAAATCTGCTAGCAGGAAGTCACACAAAGCTCACAGAAAGCGGGCACACCAGTTGTGGCGTGGACATGTCTAAACATATACTGCAAGAATAAGCACTTCATCTCATCCTGGTCGTCATTCTTCCCTCAGAGGTTTAGTCTTTAAAACTAACATATTTGTCATTATATGAGAGGATGCAACCACCATCAAACCTCCAAACAACCATGGGCTAAAGAAGTTAAAAGAGACATGGAGGTCAGCACATGGGTTTTAAAGTCTATTCTGGATTTGATGGGCAGCCACTACAGCACCAGTGATCTTTTCTGTCAGAACACTAGCTGAGCCCTTTTAACTGAGCAGGTCAAAGATCACTTCAAGATTCCGCATAGCTGAGCTGTTCCTACAGCTCTTCCTGGTCTTTCCTCTCCTTTACCACCCCTGCTCTCTCTCCTCCTCCTCTGCTCTATCTATCCTCTCCTCTCCTTCCCTCCCCCCATCCCAACACCACATATTGTTAGTGCTGCTATATGGTCCCACTTGAAAAAGGTTGATTCATATTTACAGTGATAACATAAATACCTGATGCCCTGCTTTATTCAAGTTTATGATTTCCAATTGTAAATTACAAAGATAACCGCAATGTCATGGCCCCCAACAGAACGTCATTTATCTGCATTAAGATGGATCATGTCAGAGCCTCTGGCGGTTCCAGGGTCAGACGGAGCAGTTGAGTCAACATCAGATGGACTGTCATTTTTCAGGCAGCCTGGCTGGCTGCTGCTGGACCAGAACCAGAACCTGCTCCGATATGATGGGACTTGTTTTGTAGCGCTACTTTCTGATCTGCCTGTATCTCTTCCGCTGTCACAAATGGACCTGCGTCTATGTCGTGGTCAACATGTCATATCACGATAGTCCAATCTGTCGTATTAGAAATAGACGGAAATCCATATATAGCTAACCCATTACACAGTTGACATTTGGACTTAAACAGCAATTATATCAGACATTAAATGTCATTTTTCATTAACTTACAGCTCCAGAGGCAGAGCACATGGTGGATTTTATTCATGAATCTATACTGAAGCATTGTGATCAAGAATGAACCAACATTTCATATAGAGGCAACACTTTTCACCCAGCAGGTTTCCTTGTCAGTGAATCCTGTCAGGTCAGACGTTTGTTTGAGTTGTTAAGCTTAAATTCCCAGTTGACACTCAAGAGTTGGGCTCCATACAGGCAGATGAAGGAAGTGGTCAGAGGGGTCATGACCTTACAGCTCTCAGATTCATGGCCAGTCAAAGGGTCATGAATGATAAGATGAATGTTCAGTTTCTGAGTGTGTCATGTGACCCGAGTTACCGAAACAAAGGACTGACTGCTGGAACATCATTCTCCCAGTCCGTTTAGTACTGATTTGTTGGGTAATCAGATTAAAAATGGACACTACTTTACTGCTATTATGGGCAAGCTACAGAAAACTACTACAGCAATGCTGAAATAGCCTCAATGATTCTGCCCTATTAATTTCTTTATCATGTTTTCTTTATTGTATCTATGGGTAATACAAGTGTTTATGCATATTCAATAATGATTCTCAATTGTAAGGTTGTCACCATATGTTTATTGGACAAGTGGATGATTTTTTTTTAAGTCTCCTGTTGTACAACTACCAGTCCACCTGAATATTCTCCCACCACATTGCTGCAGCTAGCGTTCTGACAGGTATTGACAAAAGAGATCACATACATCCTGTACTGGCGTCTCTTCATTGGCTGCCCATTAAAACTAGAATCATTTTTAAAACTCTTCTTCTGACTTACAAGGTCCTCAGAGGCTTAGCCTAGTGTCACTACCTAGAGGAGCTAGTGACACCTTATCATCCTAATAGACCACTCCGCTCTCAGAATGATGGTTTACTTGTGGTCCCCAGAGTCTCTAGGAGTAGAATGGGGGCCGAGGATTTAGCTACCAGAGCCCCCTGCTGTGGAACCAGCTCCTTGTCCAGGTAAGGGAGGCTGATTCTATCTCTACTTTTAAGATTTCTGTGTAGATTCTCAATCATCCAGGTCATTGTATCCAAGGTAGTTTTCTATGTCAACTGGACTGGGTTTCTTCTCTTGAAGACGTTTCGCCTTCTATCCAGAAGGCTTCTTCAGTTCTGAAATTGCTGGGGAGAGAGCTTGAAAATATGGACCATCTGCATGCTATTGATCTGGGTGGTCACCTGAGAGTCGTTAGCAGGGTCGTTGGTCGGGTCGTTCACCTAGTTTCTGTTGAGGTGTCTCCCCTTTGTCTGCTGGATCACATGGTGGTGAGTCACTGGGTCTCCTGGAATGGTGTAAATGTTTGTTTTGCTGTTGGAAGGAGTGGAGGACTGCATTGTATGTGGGTGATAGGAAGTGCCTCAGGCCACCACCTCTGTTTAAGGATGGTTTTTCCAATTTGACATGGATAGCTTCCTTGACACCCCTTTCAAACCAGCGGTCTTCTCTGGCCAGTATCTGTACTTGGCTGTCCTCGAAGGAGTGCCCACTCTCCTTTAAGTGTAAGTGGACTGCTGAATCCTGACCCGAAGAGGTGGCGCGTCTGTGTTGTGCAGTTCCTGTGAAGGATGTCAGGGCCTGGGATGTCAAATTGGGCACAGAGAGAGGCAACATGGAACCCCTTTCCCGTGGGTTCACCACCTGCAGGAGGGGCCAAGGGGGTCAGGTGCATTGTGAGTTGGGTGGGCAAGGGTGGCAATCCTCGTTGCAGAATGAGAGGGTAGCCTCCCTTCGCCTTCGGGTGGGGGGACAGATCCTGAATGTTGTTTGTGCCTATGGCCCAAACAGCAGTTCAGCGTATCCACCCTTTTTGGAGTCCTTAGAGGGAGTGCTGGAGAGTGCTCCTTCTGGGGGTTCCCTCATCCTCCTGGGTGACTTCAATGCTCACGTTTGCAGCGACAGTGAGACCTGGAGAGGTGTGATTGGGAAGAATGCCCCCCCGATCTGAACCCGAATGGTGTTCTGTTGTTGGACTTCTGTGCTCATCTCAGATTGTCTATAATGAACACCTTGTTCAGGCATAAAGGCATCCACACTTGGCACAAGGATGCGTTAGGCCGCAGGTCAATGATCGACTTTGTGGCTGCATGTTCTGGACACTCGGGTGAAGAGAGGGGCAGAGCTGTCAACTGATCACCACCTGGTGGTGAGTTGGCTCTGATGGTGAGGAAGGATGCCGGACAGACCCGGCAGACCCAAACGTATTGTGAGGGTCTGCTGGGAAGGAGCTTCAACTCACATCTCCGGGAGAGCTTTTGACCATGTCCCGGGGGAGGCGTAGGACATTGAGTGGACCATGTTCTGCGCCTCCATTGTTGAGGCAGCTGACTGGTGCTGTGGCTGCAAGGTGGTCGGTGCCTGTCGTGGCCGCAATGCTCGAAACCGCTGGTAGACACCAGAGGTGAGGGATGCCATCAGGCTGAAGAAGGAGTCGTATCGGGCCTTACTGGCCTGTGGGACTCCTGAGGCAGCAGACAGGTACCGGCAGCTACAGCAGTTTTTTGCTCTTTTGTTCTTTTAATTTGCTGATGGTATTACAAATTTACCTGAGGGAGTCATCCCAAGGGATCAATAAGGTCTAGACTAAAGGTCCAGACCTAGTCTAAATCTAAGTCTTTTCAGAAATGCTATGGGGCCCTCCTTACAGTATAGGGCCTTCCCGTAGACTGCCCTCTAAACATGCTTAGTTCTGTTTTTCTCAGACCCAGAAGTCAAGCATTCTTTTCTTCTTGCACCACTGAGCATCTTTTAAAGGAATGAATTAAGGCTCTGCCCCCGACAGGAGTTCTCTGTAGATCCATGTGTTCAATCACTGTTGATTTCCACATATCAATGTGCAGGAATGGATTCTTTTTAATTTAAAAACAGAGAAACCCCCAAAAAGTACTTACTATAAACTGCAGGATATGAAGAGGATGCTTGATGGGATTTTCTGATGTTTTGCCTCATGTGCAATTTTGTTTAAGTGAACTGACAGTCATCCATTCTTTAGGAGAGGGAATTAAACAAGAATGTGACGGGTGCTATTAGGACCCAAAAGCAGCACTCTGGAAAACTGAACCGTGGTAATGACTTTTATTAGCACACGGGCAAACAGGAACTCAGGCAGACAAGGAAACACAGGAAATAGTCCGTTCTTCAGGCTCAGGGCCCACACAAAGTCTATGGGTTGCAGGCTCGGGGAGTGGGCCGAGCAGAGCCGGAATGCGGAAGGATGTAAATCCTCGGAACCGTGCAGTTCTGCTGACAGCGAGCGGGAGTGACTCACAGGAGAGGAGGCTAACGATGTAGCGGAGCAGACTGGGGACGAGCAGCAGCAAAGTCGGGGCCAGGCGGAGAAGTCAAAACCAGGTGAGCAGACAAGAATCAGAAACGCTGAGGCGGAAATCATAGTTAGGGGCAGAAAGCAGGCAGGTTGTCTGGGGAACAGGCGAGGCAGGCAGAACGAAGACAGGCAGGGAAATAACGCTGGAAAGTCTTGCATGAAAGCAGAAGAACAATCTGACAAAGACTGAGAGTGCAGGGGAGGCTTATAAGCAGGGCTGATTGGGAATAAGCTCCAGCTGTGCTTGCAGGTGAGTGGAGTTGAGCTGATGGGGTGGGAGTGGCTGGCAGGTTGAGTGGAGCAGAGGCAGGGAGAGTGGAAAATTACTGGGGCAGAGGGACAGGAGGGAACTGGGGAAATGGGGCTGTGACAAAGAATGAAAAGTCAAATGTCTATTAGACCTCCTGTTTTGTTCAATGTTGATATGCCAGACATTCACAGTTAAGTTAAACCCAAATGGAAAAGTTGACTACTTTTTGATAACGCTACAACAAAAAATCAAATTTGGCTGAAACTAACTATATGAAACCTTGGAAGGACTAATAAACAGTATCAAACAATGATAAAAGTACAGTGGCATATTAAGCTTTCAGGTAATAAAACAGTAAAGGGATTAAATTAAGCTTGTAAAAACTCTTTTGTAATGCTGAGATTCTCAGTTCCTGTTTAAGTCTTACAGCACTCCAGCTAAAGCTGGTTAGCTACATCATAACATCTGCTAGCGAAGCTGTGTTTTATTCAGCTGGATTTTTGGACAATTTATTTTTACAAAATAACATTTTAGTAACCTGGAATGATTTTATTTGGCCTTCCAGCTGTTTTCATAATACAGTAGAATCACAAAAACATTTTAAAATCCTCATTACCTGCATTTATTGGAACCTATGCAGTACCCTCTTTAACCACTGTCATGGAAGGGCCCTTTCACAGATGGAGAGCGCAGAGAGGCACTGTTCAAAGAAAGATTCAGCTGAGGACAGTGTTTAAGAAATCACTCACTTCATCAAGTTAAACAGGAAAATATGACCTGTTTGCTATCAACACTCACATGTGCATGTAAAGATGTAAATCTAAATTTGTGCGTGAAGGTGTGTGTTGTGGTTCTTTCCTGGCTCTGTGCTGGCAGCAGGGGCCTGGATGGCGCCCCTGAAAGTTGTTGGGTGTCCAGTTTGGTTTATGGTTGCAGGGTGGGATTAATGTCCAACTGCCAACCCCTAAGGGAAAGAGACACTTTCTGTGCTGCTTTAGAGGCTGATGTCACTGTTTGATTCAGCGGCCTCAGAGCAGGCCGACATCTGCAACTACAGCAGATGGCGCTTTGATATCTAAATCAAGCTGGCCACATTTGTTTTTTAAGATATCAGAATCCAAGTTCCTCACCATCCCCACTTTGGTAGGATCTGCAGACACACACGATAGGGTGAGGTTGAAAACAAGTTTACTGAGGTCCAAGTTCTGAGCCAAAGGGTGCATGTGAGAGACAAACAAAGTCAGACTGGAGCAGGCTGAGCAGCATGAGCAGGCATCCAGGAGACGATCTGCAGGAAAGACAAACAATTAGTTCCAGACAGGTAACAGGTTTGAGGAAACAAATGTGCAAACAGAGTTTTAGGAGCCAGGCTGTACCACAGGATGCTAACAACAAATCAGCAACGAGTGGAAAGAACGGCAGGTGTGGATAATGACAGGAGATCATCTTCAGGTGTGCCTTGCTCGCCCCACAGAGGAGAGGCAGGAAACTGCTCCGCCCAGCCTGAAAACAGACAAACAAGGGAAACAGACAAGACACAGAAAGGGAGGGTACCCAGCACTCTCAAACATGAGTGGGATAGACCTTTGTCCACTTGAGGGCCTTTGCTTGGGGGAGGGCGGGTTTTGATATCCTGGCAGGTGCTGAAAGAAACAGGGTCCATAACGCCGGATGAACCGTGTGCCAGCGGGCTAATGACACCCTGAAAAGAAATATGATGCATCACAGTGTGTTTGAGAATGACTTGCATTAAATCTTTGGTGGAAAATATGGCATGGACACAGGTTAATTATGCAATACAAGACATGCTGGGCCAAATAATGCCCCTTAGCTGTGCTATGATGAGCATATGTCACGGCCTGAAGAGATGTATAAGTAATGAAAACACAATCTCGCGTTGATTATTCAAAATAAACAACATCGGGAGGTCACCCGAAACCAAAGCATAAACTAAAAATGAGGGAATATGTTGTTGTTGCAAGAACATTGGCTATTCAGAAATTTCTACTTTCTTGACATTATGTTAGATTGTGTATCCACTAAATCTTTGGGTGTTTCTGAGGACATACTAGGGGTATCTGGGGTGGATGGCAAAGAAGATGCTATGTTTGTATTGCCAAGTTAACCATAGTGTTGTTGACAGAAACATCTCCAGGAAATTCCTTAAAGTGCTGGAAGTGTTTAGATATCTTCTTAATATTCATTGATTCACTCTCTTGTAAAGACCATCAGTTAGCTTAGCAAGACTTAAGCTAGGAGTTTGTTGTCATTGCTAAGATGTGGAGTAATATCAGGCACAGCTGTGATATCCACTCATTACAGCACGGCTGAGACAACAGGCTCAGGTGGATGAAACCTTCAATTCAGTTCAGTCCACTTCATCTTTATTTAGCAGTGTCTGTTCCAATCAAAATTCTTTCTGGGCACCCAGGGCCTGGCCCCCAACAAACAACAGTAGCTGGAAAAACTCCCCTTTTCCTGGAAGAAACCTTGAGCTGGACAAGGCTATTGTAAAGGGACCGTCCTGCTGGCCCTTTTAGTGTTTGTTGGTTGTCATAGAAAGACATCTGTTAGATTCCTGTTTCAGTAAAGAAGCTGATTTAAAAGTGACCTGTTGTGACCTTTAATTCTGCTAAACAGTGACCTCTATGGTAACACTGTGTGTGTGTGTGTGTGTGTGTGTATGTGTTTGAGTGATTGTGTGAGTGAGTGAGTGAGAGTTACACAGGAAATATGTGAGCGGAAGACAAGTTTAATGCCATAATATTATTTTATTTTTTTAATTTTTGTGTGTCTCATATTTTCTTGTGTGAAGAGTTTATATGGTAAAATAATCCAATTGCTCTCAGACAGTTTGTGAGTCAGGATGCTTCATTTTTTGTGATGCACACCCTGAAACCTGATCACCTCTGTGTCCCCGGGACCTACAGCTGTTCACCACAGTGTTGATGGCTGGCATGTTATGGTTACATAGTCTATGTTACGGAGTCTCCAGCCATGAACTTGACTTCCATGTTTCCATGAGGACAGAATCTTGTTGACCCCCAGATCAGATGGGGGCAACCTGATCCCGATCTCTTGACCGATTTATTGATAATTAATGGTGTCTCTGTCTGTTCCGGGTGATGAATGTATCATTTACGCTTTGTGCGTCTTCTAACATTTGGAATAAATAAAGCTGCTGTTTGAATTTGTCTTTAATTTCTTTTACTGTAAATTTTTAAAACTGAAATCCAACAGTATTGAACTGTATTTTAATGATAGCAGTTTTTCCCCTTCTAATCTTTGTTCTTCCCAAAGGTTCTTTTCGTCTTTGGTGGGGGTTTTTTCTTCACAGGAATGCTTTATTGTTCCTGGATGGTGTCAATATTCAACACATACACCATCATGCACAAAATGGGAATGTAACAAAATGTGAACCACCAGGGTGGGACACCTCTGAAACATCATTAGGACTTGCTGAGGCCAATCTCCTGAGCCCCTGTGTGTGAGTTCCTCTATTCAGCTGCTGATCTTGGTCATCACCCCATCAGGAGCTCAGCTGGAGGTCTGAAAGGACATGGAAATAAATGCAATGCTTCTGTGATCTAAGATGACGTCCTGGAGGGACAACCACCAATGACTGACCACTAGGACAGACTGTACCCCAGCGCACATTCATCACCATGGGGGATTTGGTATTGGATGGGAAGAGTGTAGGTTTGGAGGATGTAAACTGGTATCTTATAGGGCAGAAAGACAGTATCAATAGCAACAAGTAGCAACAGTGTGATCTGATGATCCCCCATCCTGCAAGAGCCCCATTTTTTTTATCATTATAGTGGAGCACCTCCCACTGCCACCACTCTGTCATCAGTAATGATGGAGTGAAAGATTCTTTCCTCCAAAAGTGAGAAGAGCTTGAGGTTGTTGTAAAATACTAAAACTGAATCATTCCAGCTTTGTTCCTTTTCCTCCTGCCTTCATGGTGGTCCGGGTTTCCACACACATCCACCACCTCACGTTTGTCCCTTTTCTTATTGCCCCTCCCCCAGCCTGTAATGCAACATCATTCATCATTGGTGCATTTTGTCACATAACACCACAGCCTCCATTTATCCCCTCTGGACCAAGTTATGCTATATTTGTCTCTGTAATGAGGAGTGAGCATTCCAGCAGCTTTTTCAGTGATCAAATTGTCTGGAACACACATCCAATGATGGACGTAGGCTCTCAGAAGATTTACCTTTCCTTGCTGCTAATACATGTCAGCTGACCTGTGATCTGATGAAGACGATGCTATCAGAAGGGATTTAATGAGGTTGACTTGGCCGAGATCACAGATGTGGATTCATCCTCATAAAAATATGGTATCGCCAGCAATCTGCAGCAGAGTCCATCCCTGCATGCTGAGAAACACATCACTCTTGTTTTACTCATGCACTGTCCCACTAGTGGCAGGCAGGTCGTCTTGCTGTTTTTTCATGTCACTCCACTTGCTCCTCGCCTCCTCACTCTCCTGCAAACATGTGATGATAACATCAGAAGCAATGAATTTTTCATGAATGCAAGGGTGTTTTCTCCTAAGGTATCGTCACGTCCGGCTCATTAAAAAATGAAGTCCAGTTAAGGAGTACAACACAGCTGTCACGAGCCCTCGGCAGCTGGACTCTACATCCTCATCTAGCGGCAGCTTTGGTCAACTGCAGTTAAACCCACCTTCACCTCTTCAGGGGAGAATGATAAATTCAAAATATAAATATTTTTCTGAATGTCCACAATAGTTGTTTACATAGAATTACCTGGTTTATGACTTCAGTTGCGAGACTGTTTTCATTTCTGCTCATCCTGCCATAGTTATTTTCTGTCACTGCAGTAGTTTCCTGTTGTTAATACAGTACTTCGTCGTGGGGGTTTGAGGTTATTGGACACTAATTACCGTGAAGTTGTAGGCCCCACCCAATGTCACGGCATTGGTCAGACTTGTGTCGGGGTGTCGGGCCCCGGCCCTCTGCTGGCGTTCAGGCTATAAAATCAGGTGTCAGTCCAGAAGGTCCAGACCAGTTTGACATTCCCCGAAAGAGGTTTTTCTTCTTCTTTCGCTCCTACAGCTGTTGTTTTTAAGCCCGCACTTCCCCTCGGAATCCCAGTTTCCTTCTTGGACCTCAGTTTTCCTCTGGGATCCCAGTCTTCCTCTCGGAGCCCCCTCTCAATCTTGGACTCGCAGTCTTCCTCTGGGACTTCCCCCCCATCCCCACTCCCACCTTTCCTCGTGGCTGCGTGTGAGATCTGAATGATGGAGCTGTCGGAGATCTCCTTCTCCATCCCTGCCGCTGACGACTTCTATGACGACCCCTGCTTCAGCACCTCTGACATGCACTTTTTTGAGGACATGGACCCCCGCCTGGTCCACGCGGGCCTGCTGAAGCCGGATGACTGCTGCTCTTCATCCTCACTCTCTCCTTCCTCATCTTCCGCTTCCCCATCGTCCCTTCTGCACATTCATCATCACACCGAGGCGGAGGACGACGAGCACATCCGTGCACCCAGCGGGCACCACCATGCAGGCCGCTGTCTCCTCTGGGCCTGCAAGGCCTGCAAGCGGAAGACTACAAACGTGGACCGACGGAAGGCGGCGACGCTGCGTGAGCGGCGGCGGCTAAGCAAAGTCAACGAGGCCTTCGAGACGTTGAAACGCTGCACAAACACCAACCCGAACCAGCGGCTGCCCAAAGTGGAGATCCTGAGGAACGCCATCAGCTATATCGAATCCCTGCAGGCACTGCTCCGAGGCGGCCAGGACGAGGCCTTCTACACCGTTCTGGAGCACTACAGCGGGGACTCCGACGCGTCTAGCCCTCGCTCCAACTGCTCCGATGGCATGGTGGGTCCGGGACCGGGAGGCATTAATGTGCATTAATTTCTTTAACGTTTGCTCTCTTGTTATTTCGATAAAGTCTTTTTAGGCTTTGGATTTTTTCCAGTTTGAATTTGCTGCAAATTTTTGGATTCAAACTAAGTCATCTGATTTTAATGTTTATTTGTGCTGTGTGACATTTGTGTTTAATGCTCATTGAAAATCAGATATTTAGCTGATAAGGTTAAGTTTCAAACGATTTTTTTTTTACATTTCAGTTCTGTATTGAACAATCATTCTTCACAGTTTTGATTGTTTTCTTTGATTCTTTCAAAATATTTAAATTTCTTGCTCCGTTTCTTTTATTGTGAAAGGATTTTGATCCGCCTGATTTTAACAGGTTTATTGTTAATCTTCAGACGGATTTTAACGGTCCGACCTGTCAATCAAACAGAAGAGGAAGCTATTACAGCAGCTATTTCTCGCAAACTCCAAAAGGTGAGAAAAATAGTGATTCTATCTAACTGATTTAGTGACACATTCTTCTGGAAGGGGTTCTTCAAATAAATGTATTTAAACTGAGGTTTAGAGAAGACGATTTCGTAGATTTATGCGTTTGGATTAGAGCTTTTTTTTTAAAAAAAAAAAAGAAAGAAAAAAAAGCTCTGATTCAAACGCGGGAACTTTAGAAACAAGAGATTCGAATTTTATTTTAAAGAATCGAAATAACGCAAAATAGAGGGAAAAAATACAACTTTTCAAAAATCGCCCTTAAGGATAATTGCTCCGATTGATTCTGTTGTGCCGCCTGGTTTTGATGATAATTCCTCTGCCTGGTTCTGTCCGTATTTGCTCCGCCTGGTTCTGATAATAATTCCTCTGCCTGTTTGTGTCAGTAAGTGTTCCTTCATGGTTATGATAATTGTTTCGCCCTTTCTGTCAGCATTTGCTCCGCCTGGCTCTGCCATATTTGTTCCGCCTGGTTCTGTCAACAATTGCTCCGCCTGGTTCTGTTTCGCAGGCAGCCTGAAGGCGGAGCGGAACTCCAGTCTCGACTGTCTGTCCAGCATCGTGGAGCGGATCTCCACCGCCACCAGCAGCGGGCCGCCACCCGTAGACGGCCGCGGGTCTCCTGGGCCCCTTCAGGCCTCCTCTCCAAGGAGCAGTCGGGAACCAAACCTGATTTATCAGGTCCTGTAAGGCGCAGATCAGACCCACACTCCTGCCGGCTCACCCCCCAAACAAATCGTCTCCGTTTTATGGATAAAAATTAAAAGACGAGCTCGTCTTTATTAAATAATGAATAATTAAAGAACTTTTTGGTTGAATCTGAAAAAAATGTCGTTCAATTAAGCGCACAATCTCACTCAAAAATAAAATTAAAATGTAGAGAAAACTCGAAAATTTTAAATAATGATGAAAATCATAAAATGATTTATTTTGTATTTTATCCAGAATTCGGTTTACAATTTTCGCGTGGATATTAACAAAAATATATTATATAAATATATATAAATATTGTTATTAATAAAAAAAAGAATACAAATGTTTGTTCTAATCGAAAAATCAAATGTCTACACTTACATTGGCAGGAATTTATTTAATATTTAAAGCATTGGTCTTCTGAGAAATTATGTCTGTTTTTAGCAGTTTCCCCTCATGTTTCTGTTGTAATTTTAATTTATAAAGTCTGTTCACCTGTTTAAGACATTCCTTCACAAATATAACCCTTATCACATTTTCTTCAGAAAAATGAAACCAAGACTTTTAATATTTCCTTTTCAGCAACTACATTTTCCTGTCTGTACATATATTGTAAATAAGAAATGAAAAGTATTAATTCTGTATTTAATGTATGAGCTTCTGTTTGTCGTGAAAATGTTTACCTTTATATTTATACACTTTAAATCTGACTGACAGCCGAATCATGAAATTAATGACAAATAAATCTGTTTATTTATTTTTTAAAAACAACACCCGACTGTTTTTGTTATTCCTTTAAAACTATATTATTATTGTTGTTATTAATAGCAGTAATAATAATAATATCAATTATATCAAGTGGAAAATATTTGACTATATAATTAATGTGTAAATCAATTGGAGAGCAGCAGTGCCACACTACATGGAGTTCTGACCTCTGACTTCTGCCCCACTCCTCAGATGACCTATAAAGATGGTTGGAACATGATAATTTTTATCGATACTCTCAGGATTATTGCATTGACATGGCCGAAGCAGTGTCTATCTATGGGACTGAATTTTTTGTTGGGACATTATTTTTTATCTCTATGAGACTGCATCTTGTTTTATTTTATTTGATCTTGGTTCTATTATTATACTAGTATTTAGTGTTTTCCTATCACTGCACGCCCTTGTGTGTTTCCTCTTTGGAGATGGAAATGTGAATTTCTGTGAGAGATGAATAAAGTTTCTGTCTATCAAATCTCACCTGTGGTCATGAGTTTGGGGAGTGACTCCACCTCGCAGTTGTAGACCTGGAACACCTTGGTGTTCTCCTAGAGGGGCTCTCTCAAACCAGACCCAGATCAGTAAGGAGACACTTACTCCTGATCTCAGGAACCCAGAAATAATGACCTTATTGATCTTAATGATCTCAGAAAAATTGACTGGCCTGAATCTTTTCAGGTGACTATTTCTGTGGTGGAAAAGTTTTTATTTTTCTTCAAATATGATATGGAAATATGTTGTGTTTGTCAGCTGACACAGAAAATGTTGCATGATTGATCAAAGATCCCAAAATTTAGCTTTTAGTGTTAAACAAAATAAATAACAAAGTTTAAAATATGACCTTTATTGATAAGAACAGCTCTTCACACACGGCTCAAAGTGTCACACTTTATTTACAAAAATAGGGAGAACCAAACAGTGGAGGTGCGACGAGGCCCCACATTTACTTCAGTCGGAGCGGCTAAAGGCTAGATAGATGAAAAAGCATGGACACAGCTCATCCTGAGCGACAATGTCGGTGTTTGGTTTCTGAGCAGCGACACCATGGGCTGCTCTACTTCCTGCGGCGGGTGGCAGCTCCCTTCTTGCTGCTGGAAAATAAATAAAACAAGTAAACCTGTTAAAGACAAGTCAGGTGCTCTGTGAACAGCCAGGCTAAAATGCTTCCTGAATGACTAGCATGCCTTGAAGCATTATTTATGAAAAATGGTCACTACGTTTACTGAAAACATGCAATGTTTGCCACGAAAAATACACAATTCATAATAATCTTAATGTAATTAATCAATTGTAGCAGCTGAATGCTGTAATCTGATAATCACACAAAGTTTGCTCAGCGTGTGTTGTCACGTAGCTGTTAGCTTGTAGGTGTCTTTCCCCTGAACAAACCCATCAACACATCATTTAATTTAGTTAGTTAAACTATGAATAATAACATTTATTCAGTGGCGCTGTATTAGTGTTTCATTAGCACATCTGCTAGGTTACCTCAGAAATATTCAACAAAAACAAAACAATACCATGTTAAGACTAAATCCAATTTTTTCCATAATATAAATCTGTTGGTATTTGCTGAATGTGTCTTACATTTATAAATTGTTAATGTGTTAGAATGTTTAGCTGCAACCTTAAAGGTGAAATCTGGGGATCCTCAGGTTGGGTGTTTGGGACATTTTAGACTGTCTGAGAAACTGAGATCGCCTGATATTCACTTTCTGCTTCTGTAACTCCAAAAATTTCAATGAAAAAAAAAGACTTCCCTAACCCTAAGGCATCATGGGAAACAAAAATGGAGCCACACGAATGAACTGTTCTGATTTCATTTGATACTTTTTAAATCATGGTTTCTCAAAATGAAACAGTCTGAAATTTTTAGCAGCACTTATACACACACAAACCTGATCAGATCAATAATATTAGAGTTTAATTCCAGACAGGACAGCTAATGTCAAACTCATAATAATTTGTTTATTGATACTATGGCAGTTGTCAGGTGCCTTAAAGCCTCACTCTGCCACCATGGCAGAGCATTTTGGTTCTTTGACCTCATGCTAACATGCAGCTCATGTCAAGCTAGCAGGAAAAGGCCCTCTTTCACTCTACTTACAATTTACTGAGCTCCTCGACTCTCTTACGCAGTCTTGTAACCTGGACGAGGATCAAACACGCTGTTGGCTTAAGTCGACAGAAGCAAATTTGCATGTGTGATGGAGTCGGGGTCAGATTCTCACCTCATACTTCTGCAACTTCAGTTTCTCCATGTGATCAAACTTCTCAGACTCCAGCTGGCACATCCAATCATACAGCTCATTGATCTTGTCCCTGGAGAAAAAAGTACATCACACGTCATCATTCATGTGGATTTGTTCGCCTCTTTTCTAAATTGCTGGCGCACTTCAGTTTGTCTTCATTCAGATGGTCAATGTTTAGGGCTTTGCGTCTGGCAGCTAGGATCTTCTTCTTCTTCTCTCTCTCAGTCTCTTTCTTACCTCCTCTCTTCTGGTCAGCCTAATCTCACAAACATAGAGGACAGGTTTACAGTTTGGCAACTAAGTGATGTGTTGTCTTTCAACATCTTTACCCTATAAAGGTCAACATGTCAATTTAAGGTAGGCAAAATGTGTGTCATCACTGAGACCTGGTTGGAATAAAAGCTTCTGGGTAACCGCTAATGCTACCAGGTGCCTTTGGCACAGCACTGGCATCAGGGTAAACTGATTGAATGAATTATCCCTGTGGCTCATTTTGTGTGTGAACTGACTCGCTGGAGGTGGCTGCTGTAGTTCGAACCCATGCTGGACAGAGCTGACTTCTTCTTAGCCTCATCTTCTGCTTTCTTCTTGGCATCAGCCTCCTCCCTGATCCGCCTCTCTTCCTGTTCACACAATCAAATCAGAGTGAGACCTCCCTTCATGGACAAACTAATTCAGCCCTCCTTATTTATTAAAAACACTTACTCACACTAATCAGTCTAAACGGTACACACACACACACACACACACACACACACACACACACACGTACAACAATTTGAAAACCCAAACGGTTTTTTCTAATAATCAAAAGCAAAACCTTTGTTTTCAGAAAATATAAATGCCAATTTGATAATTGAATTTGATGTCGCCAAACTGGAAAGCAATAGTTCAAACTATTGTTTTTACAAACTCTGCCACGAAACAATGAGGTTTTATCACTTTCAGAAGAGGAGCTGAAGAGAACGTTCGAACCTCACGCCTGGCCTGACGCTCCTTCTCCTTTTCAGCGCGGATCCGCTGCTGCTCTGCCCGCTCGGCGCGACGTTTCTCCTGTGAGACATCGAGGCAGCCAATTACAGGAGTTCAACCACCAGCCGCTCTTAGCTTAGCATCATCCAGTCCCGCCAGCATTTCGCGGAATATATTTGTGACCTTACATAAAACTGCTATATTGGAAAAAGCTAAAGATCTGGACATTTTGGGGGCCCGTGTTTGACAATTGAGCGAAGGAAAACGTTTAAAAAAAACTGGCGAGCTTTGGGTGAATTAGCTTTAATAGTTCGTGGCGACTCACGATCCTGTCTTTCAGGGCAATCAGTTCCTCCTCCTCCTTCTTCCTGCACTCGAAGTGAGCATCGATCAGGGCCTGGAGCTCGATCAGATCCTTGTTCTGACGTTTCTTCTGGATGTCCTGTAGGGGCCGGTAGAACAACACGATCATTGTAAAGTTTCTCTGTGTTTGGCGCTTCGTGACAAGCGCGTGTACTTACATCAAAGTCCACCTTTTCACCATCCGGGATCTTTGGGGCGGTGGGTCTGAGGGAGACAATGACGTCACCCTCTGATCATTTCACACACATATTTTCAAAAACCATCTGAGGGCCTCAGAAAAGAGTTTGGTAAACAATTCAACAATGGAGGGAACCATGGGGATTCGTCATGACAACAAGAGTAAAAACACAACTGATGTCCAAATAATCAATTAATACTTTAATCAGTTCTGATGATTCACATGTTAACATTCAATAACTCATCTTTTTATGCATGATGTCACCGTGAAAAAAGGATTGGTTTACACTTGAAGAGACTGATTTCAATACCATGGGATAGGTTAGCATCTCCGTTTACAATTTGTTTTAATAAAAAGGAAAAGGAGAATTAAACATTTTTTTTAATAAGTTTTCATAGTAACTGTTAAACTGGTCCACTTTCTGGAAGACCCCCAGATTTAATCTGAAGACATAAAGAGAAACTTACTTGAACTTTGGCTTCTCCTCTGCAGGTCAAAAGGGAACAGTTGATGTGTTAGAAACACAGCCGTGTTTATGGTTGTTAATTATTTCAAGTAATCTTTTTACTCAGATCAAAGGTCTGTCAAAGTTTTAGTTCAGTTAAAAGGGAAACTCCTTAGCTTTTACAATCACTTTCGTCAGTTCACTTACAGAAAATTTACGACATCAATAAAAGATTTAAAGTGTGTGTGTGTGTGTGTGTGTGTGTGTGTGCTTTTGGCTTGACCCCCAAATCTTTTTTAAGCTCAAAGATAATTTCCCTGTTTCCATCTTCGTGTCAGCTTTATTTCATGCAGATCACAGCAACACTCTTGTTAGCATGTCTGGATTGTTCTGCTCTCAGTCTTCTAACATTTATTTTCAATGTTCAATCTGCGGCCTGAGATGTTTAAGAAGAGTTGGGACACCATCAGCCTCCCAGAACAACAATGACAGAGTTTTATATAGATGAAGTTTGTTCTTTAGCAGCTTTTACATGCAGCAAACATCCAAAAACAGCAGAGCATTAGCTAACGTTAGCCAGCAAGAGCTGACGTTCATCTCTGCAAAATCACACTCAGAAATAACGAAGATTTTCAAAAGTGTTAATTCTCAAGTGGAAGCCAAGAATGAAGCAGTGACCCTGTGTGGAATGTGACCAATATTTAAGAATTACCATGAAGAAAACATCTTCTGTCACATTTTCATCAAAAGTCAAGATTCCTATAAATATTGGATCTAGTGTGACAATAGACAGGTAAAAAGAAAAACATCACAATGCCCAAGTTAGCCATAGATAGCTTAGCTTTCAGTGAAGACAAAAAATAATTTGATTCACAGCTCAAACTTGTTTATTTGTAAGTTTGTTTTGTGGTATTACATAATATTTTACTGCTCGCTGGTAACAGATGATAGGTTTTACGTTTGTATAGTTTATAATTTAGTTTAGAATTCTCTGGACTTTTGAGTTAAAGATTTAATTTCCCCCCTAATACTTCTGATGTAGCAATTCATTAGGTTATTTTCCTGTGTGTATTTTATGACTTTATTTTTTTTAACTTACCGGTAATTACTCAGCATTTGAGAATTTTGAAGTGTTCTATTAAACAAATGTCTTCTTCTTACTACTATTATTATTATTGTTGAGCTACTAGCAGCTAACTGAAGCAAACCTATATATTCTAGTGTAATTTAGCATTTACACAGATACTGAACCATCAGGATTTGTCTTGTCTTGTCAGGTTCTGATGGGTCCAACAATGTGTGGAATCCTTGTTGGATCCCATGAATACACATAGCGATCGCAGCAGGCACGCAACAGTGAATATATCTGGAGCGTTTTGGTTCTGTCACACTATATTGAACACATCTGTTCTAATGGTTTTAGACAGGTGCATCGGTGGGCAGCCCAGCTGTACACAGTTGGGTCTGATCAGGGACTGACATATCTCTCTCAAGCTATGGCTTCTGAACACACGATCGCCTGAACGATTAATGACCCCTCCCGCTCCATATCACATACCTTCAGGCTCAGGCTCAGGCTCAGGTTCTGGTTCTGGTTCTGGCTCTGGTTCTACTTCTGGTTCTGGTTCTGGCTCAGGGGCCGCCTCAGGGGCCACCTCTACTTCCTCTACTACCTCCTCTTCTACAGCTACACAACATGCAATGAGTTGCCGGGGGACAGGAAGGAAGGGCGGTTAGCGCGTTAATGGAAGCAGAAGGAATAGAAATATGTGGTCCAGGTGAGGCGATCACATGGATGTTCGTGGAGGTGCGGTTCACAGAAACTGCCACTCGATTGGGGCTACAGCGCCTATACTAGCAGGCAGTTGTGAGAGGGAAAAGGTCTGTCATTGATGGGTGAAAGGTGATTACTCCCTAGTAGTGGGTGTGCTGGTCTGAGCTGGATTCATCTGGCATTAGTGTTCACTAGCATGCTACGAAATCAGGTCACAAGTTCTAAGCATTAGTTTCAGCGACACAAAGTCGGTCTGGTCTGCAGGATGATTCTTACCATCGTATTCTTCACGTCCGTCCGAGAAAGAAAGGAGCAAAAGAAAATAATCAAAAGATCCTGTTTTTGTACCCAATTTTGTCAGAAAACAAAACCTGGGTACAACTGGGGATCCATGCTACACATCCACAACAGTGTCCTCCTGCACTGATGGACTCTCAGAGCAGGAGGACTGCTTGCTTGCATTTGGTCATGCAGAGTTGTGGGACTTGTTACCACCAGGCCAGATCCTCTGTACGTTCTGTCCTGATGTCAACAGTGAATCCTGCAACCGTGTCACACCAAAGATCATAATTCATGTGCAGATTTCTGTAGGAGACAAGTGGATTCTGGGCGAGTCAAGCCAAAACTGCAAACGTTTTGGGGGGGGACTTTCTCAAGTAATGCTGGGCTTTAGCATGGAACTCCGGACTGTACCAGCACCTATAGTTTTGTCTTCAATAAAGTTGGAGAATTTTGAATGATGAGAGCAGCAGTTCTACTTACCCTCGACCTGTTCACTGTAAGACACAAACAAGTCTTATCAGATCTGAACATGTGAAAGAAACCACATTTAAACCACATATGCTTAAATTAGGCTCAGCTGTACCGCAGGTCTGTTAGCATCCTGCTGTGGATTGGCTAACAGTGTTCTGTAGACTATACTAATGTTACTGGAGTGGGTTTTTCTACAGATCATCTGTGAAACAAGTGGCTTTAAACCATGATGCCATTCATTTGATCTTGTTTTGCTGTTACTAATCAAATTTTTGACCTTTTAAAGATTAAAGATTATAGACCTTTTGGGGTATGTATTCACAATCAAATCTTACTCAACCATTCTGAATGTGACATTATACTCAGTGTAACTTACACTTCCTCGGTGTCGGACATGGTGACGGCGGATGTCGGAACCTGCAGATGAGACAGAAACACAAGTATGTGCTGTATTTATAGTTCAGGATAGAATGACATGGTTTAAATGTCTGTACTGACCCAGAGCGACCAACCCAGCCCTGCTTTGCTTCACACATTTTTAAAAGCCCTCACAAACATTCTCTGACTTCAGTTTCTGCTCAGCCTGATTCACTCGCTCATGTTTCAAAAATGGCCCTCCAAACAAGTTTTTCTGTCTCTTCATTCAGCAGCCAAGTGGATGACAGCTTGTTAGGGTTATTAAGAAACTCATATCCTCCATATCCATATCAAACATATCCTCTGACAGACTTTTCTCTTGTTCACTTAGAGCTTACCAATTACTTATTAACATGCTATAAATGAATCCACAATCCCTAAAAATTGTCAGTGTAAACGGTGGAACATGGTAGCTGTTTCCAACAGCTGCAAAAGTGCCAGATCTGGTTTCAGATGGACGCAGTGCTGGAGCTGAAGTTCCTTTTTCTGGCCCAGCACCTATAATAATTCTACCTTCATGTCCTTATGTGGCAGTGACGCTCACACATGGTTCCTTCAGTCATCAGCAGGAGGCCGACCCGTTTCACATTGCAAACAAATCAAATTTCAGCTCTTCCTCTTTTTTATACGTCACTATTTCACCATTTCACGATAGTTAAAGACTTTTTAGTCATTTCTGACCAGCTACATTGTGCGAAACACTTAAACACTGTATCAAGAATAATTATGTCAATTAAATGAAAAATAAGCCATGCCTGTAAAAGCTCATAACCAGAACAGAAATAAAACATCACAGGACATATCTACAGCTGCGTTACTTCCATCAGCACCACTAGCATCACCGAGCTGACGGTGGTGAGCTGACATAACTGGTTAGTATTCGGTGCACGTGAGGAAGTCGGCTTTAATCCGCCTGTAAATCCCTCAGGTATTAATGTCTGCTGGGAACTTGGACACTGACCAAAGCAACACACTCAAACAAAACAAGATGCTGCAAGGGGTTCAGGAACCAGCTGTAATGGTTCTGACCTTCGTTCACCAGAACAACAGCAACAGAACAACAGCTTTAATTAGAACATCTGTGCAGGCCCAGTTGGCTCCATTTTGACCAACATGGGCTCTTTTCCTGACTCTGCTTTAAACACGAGTGGTTCTGGTGGGGAAGGTTCTAAATTAGCCCCACACTCTCTCACTTACCTCAGAAACGCTGAAAGAAGTGAGCTCCTGCTGGCCCAGACAGGCTGTCGGGTTCTGCAAACTTGCCGCGCTGATTATGTCCTTCTGTTATAGTGACACATGATCCCACTGGATGCCTGATTGGCCAAGGAGCTGGCTCAGAGGCGAGGCCAGACAGGGCCCCCTCCACACTCACTCACTCACACACACACACACACACACACACACACACACACACACACACACACACACACACACACAGTTGGCACTCAATAAGGTTACAGAAGAGCTGAGACACCAAGAGGGAAGCTCAAGTTTGGAGAAGGGGCAACCAAGATGCCCCCAGGTTGCTATTCTGGGGCTGCTGCATTAGGCAAGCAAATTTTGATGTAGGTCCTGGAGGAGCAGTGAAGTGGGTGGTCCTTATCAAAAATAAATCAAAATAAATGTTGCTACTTCTGAGACAGAAAGATTTCTCACAGCTTTCACACAATCTTTCAAGTGGGAACATGAAGTAAACATGGCTAAATGAATAATGAAAGTGTGAAAATCCTCAAATGTTCATCTTTTGAGCTGCAGGAGCCTGTGCAAACATGTCTTTGATCACTTTCATCTAAAACACGCACCGGTCTTCACACTTCCCCCAGGGGGCAGCACAACAACATACACGCCATACGGCTCTCTTTAGGGTCTGGTTTCTCTGCCAGGAATTGTTCTCATGCTGTAAAATAGCTGTAAATTGCTGTATATTAAATCAATTCACAAGAACTTCACTGGATTCAAAGACTAAAATCAATTTTCTGTGTCTGCTCAAAATTAATAATTGTTCTTATACAGTTATATAGGAAAATATCTTCTACGGTATAATCTAATTTAAAACAGCTGTCTTTTACAGTAAACTTTAGTGCTGAGATAGTGAGGAGACCCCAAGAAAGATGACTAATCAGGAGAAGAATCCCATCATTTTACATCAAAACCAAATAAACATGGGATCAATTCAAAACTCAAAAGTTTGATGTTTGCCATGCTCTGTTCTGAGATCAGTCTTTGCTGAGAATCGGCTTTATTCATGCACATTTTTACTAATTTAGCAATAATTGCTGTACACACACACACACACACACACACACACACACACACACACACACACACACACATTCTCGGTGACCTCTGACCCAGCTCCCCACATACTGTATTAACAAGTTAGTTGTTGCATTAGCATGATCATGAGGGACCCCTGTGTCAATTTGGTCCTGCTCAATATTTCTTCCTCTTAAAGGCAGTTTTGCTGGTTGGTTCAGACTCTGTAAGAGAAGGCCTGATTCTGTATAAATAAAGTTAAAACACATGTTTACATGATGTATCAAATATGCTTCGTATATGGATCGTACATAGGTCACACATGGATCACACATTGATTACACGTGGATCATGCATAGGTTGTATATGGATCATACATGGATTACACACGAATTATACTTAGATCTTACATGTTTTATGCATAGATCATACATGAATCACACATGGATTGCACATGGATCACACATGGATAATACATGGATCACACATAGATTATACACAGATTTTAAATGATAATACATGGATCGCACATGGATCATACATGGATTGTAAATGAATTGTACATAGATCATACATGATTTTTACATTGATCACACATGGGTGACAAATTGATCATAGTTGGATCATACATTAATTACCCATATGGATCTACACTGATCACATGTGGTTCACACATGGATTGTACATGGATCACACATGAATTGTACATGGATCACACATGGTTCTCACATGGATCATAAATGGTTTACACATGGATCATACATGGATCACACATGGTTCGTAAATGGAACGAACCAGCCATTGAAACAGCCTTCTTGTCCATCGGGTGTTGACAACATTATGTGGACAGTTTACTTCTAGAATCTTATTAAAACCTCCAGGATTTCTTGAATTTTTCTAAATGTCCTCTATGATACACCAGACTGTTTATTGGAATCTACTCTTTCATGAATCCTCAAATTTTCATTTGAGGATTTCAATTTAAAATACAAGTCACATCAAATTAATTCTGTTGTCATCAAAGCTCTGTGGAGGCCTCAATTACAAGTTAAAAAAAAACTTTTGGACTCCACTTTTTGGATTGGCGCAGCTAAAGATTCTGTGGCTCTTCCTGACTTGCACCATCCCACCTCGATCACAGTGTCTGAACAGCTTGTAGGGCTCAGGATTTATTTTTGGACTGTCATGGCTTCTCATCCTTGCATTTGTAGGAAGGGGGGTTGAGTAGGTCTCTACACAAATCTGCTTACTGACACTCCAGGCAGGGAACAGTCAGTAGCTGGCCGGCCGCGCCCTGAGCAGCAGTCCGCAGGTAAACATACCATAAATTTGCATTATATTTTACAGATACTGAGCTAGCAAACTGTTGGGGTTATGGGTAGCAGTGGGAGAGAGGCTCTGTTATACGTAAATCCTTTGGCATCACACACTAGTTTGACGGAGCGCATTTGTGGAGTGTAAATTAGATTAAAAATTTGAAAAAGCTTCAATATTCTCTCCTGTTCTGGACAGGAGACCCCCACCTAGAGCCAGCGCACAACATCAGCATAAACTTCTCACCTGGTATGTTCCATTCTTTTTGTGTTTGTGTGTGTAAAGCACAAATCCTCTGGAAACTACTAACTATTGCTGACATTTTGGGTGGATTGGTTCACTTGAGAGGTGATTATGGAACAGCTGGCTTTTCATTATGGGGTTATTATTATCCTTTCCTCTTTTAACTCCGCCCTGAAGGCGCTCGACATACCAAAACTACCAGAGCCATAAATGGAGGAGTGAGCTCTTGTGACAAGAGGTGGGAGGGGCTTCAAATCAACCCATACCACTCTACTTTTCCTGAGGTGACACATGATACATTTGGGCACTGAAACGGTGTTTGTTTACAGATTACACCATGTCGGCAATCTCACAAAGGAAAAATCGATTGATTGCAAACATTGCAAACAAACATATTGATAATGATATCGTGTATTCATCTGTTTTTCTTACTATCAACTCAGTGTGTATCAATGTTAAGTTTCTGAGAATCTCTCAGATATCAGTGGGTAGTGGTGTCATCAGCAGGAGGGTCCCCCTATATGAGCCTAGTCCTGCTCAAAGTTTCTTCCTGTTAAAGGGGAGTTTTTCCTTGCCACTGTTGCTTGTTGGGGGTCAGGCCCTGGGATTCTGTAAAGTGCCTAGAAACAATTTTGATTGTAACAGATGCGATAGATAGATAGATAGATAGATGGAAGTTGTATCAGCAATTCTGAACAGAAACATTGTTGTTTTACAGGCGATCTTTCTCCCAAACAGTCAGCAGCTTGTCTAAGGAGAGGACAGTGGAAAAAACTCTATGTGGCCCCCTACTGTCCATAAAAGCTTTGAGAATCGATCACAAACTACTATGTAACTACCTGCTCCACAAATCACAACAAAGTAGTCCAAACAATCCGAGTGCAGCAGTGGGGTTTCAAGCTGGTGAAGGGGAGGAGCCACCTGGCTCAATTTTGTTAATAGTTTCATCAATAGTGACATCACATTGCATCTAAAGTATGAAGTGAGGTCATCACATAATCTTCACATTTTCACTGTAAACAAATTAATATTTACATCATTACAATTTACTCTTGGTGATGAGGATTTTATATTAAGGAGCTTTTATTCTTGGTTCAGCCTAAATTCAGAAGAAAATGGAATTCTGTTTTAACTCAACAGTGTTTTTTTCTATCTAAACAAATAACAACAGAAAGAAAACTCACAAAAAATTTAATCTTTTTAATGAGAAAAGCTTTTATGAAGTTAATTCATGTACATCTCAGTTAGCTGTCCATCTTTTGAGTGAACAGGGTAAAAGCAGACATCCAGAATGACTATTACGAAATTCTGAGAAAACAATATCATAAACAATATCATATAAAACTCTGTAGAACAAAAATATGTTGCTTGCTGTCAACTGAAAACAGGGAATAAAAATCTGCTTTTGAAGCTTTTCCACATCATTGATTTAGTTTTGTGAGCCTCCTTAGGAGTTACAAGAATCTACAAAGGAATTGTAAATTGTGAAAAATTAATATGTATAATTTAAAAAAAAGTAATACATTTTGGAGGTTATTTCACTTAAAACATAATTAGTATCATAAAAAAAATCCTGATGCTGTAAAATGATGTTTGATGTGATGCTGCCTGTGTTCGGGTTAGGTTGGGTGTTACGACTTGTTAAATTTTAGGCATTAGGGGACTGGGATTAGGAATTAAGGGTCAAGAGGTAGGAGTTTGATTTTTTCAAAAGAAAAATGATTTTTATGACCAGATGGAAAATTTTACAATTTTCTTTGAAATTTACTTTGAATTTGACCTCTTGTCCTTCTCTCTTTTGGTTTGTCCTCAGGGTGCAGATGCACTCATGGCTCTTGCTTATAGTGCTGTGACCCAGTTGGGCCTATTTTCTCAGCAGTATCCACCACCTCTGCTGCCTAAACCTAGAAAAGACAATATGAGACTTCAGAAACTCCTCAAGAGAAATGCCAAGAAAAAAACCTCTGCTCAGGGATCACAGACTGCTACATATTTCCGCTCAAGCCTTTCACCTGTGGATGAAGCGAGCCCTGATCTTGAGCACAGTGACCGCTCCACTCCTCCTAAAACTCCAGAGACACAATTCAGGCTGGATAACCCCCACCAACCACCGCGGATCACTGTAAGACCACTATACCAACATGTGGCCTCACCTTACCCACACCGTGCCAATTATGAGAAAACAAATATATTCTCACTTCAGACTATGGTGATACCATCATGCTCACAGAATGTGAGTACAGTTTCTACAGACCTGGGACCACAGCTAGAAACATTCAGAATATTTGCACCAGAGTTGCCTGGTAAAACAGTACAAGGTGTGGAGATGAAAAAGGCCGTTGTTGATGTCTATAGCCGTATGCCCACTGCTTCAGATGCAGCCGCAGAGCCCAAACATGCCAGCCTGGGTGTGTCTACTTCTCCAGCAATGGGGGTGAAAGGTCTGACCTGTCCTCTTACGGTGTTGACACCACTTGTCAAACCAAAAAGTCCACGTCCTACATTCAAAGCGACAGAACCATCACGATTCCCCAAACCAATGTTTGATGTCCCTCAAATTCGAATATACACAGCGAGCACATCCTACTATGAGTCTTCTAAGATATCGCCAGTGTACGACTCAGCAGGACTAACAGCTATTGGCAGCGTAACTTCAAGTAAAACACCAACAATAGTCAAACAAGAGTCTACTCTTTTATTGGGACAAGATCCTCAAAAAATTCCTTCTTTTGAAAGGAAAATAGGTACAACAGAAATAAGAGACAAACGTCATGCTGACACAAAAAGAATCCATTCACCCCTTGAAATAAAGCCTAAAACATCAAGTTCTGAGTTCCAAGTGTTTAGAACAGAAAGACCTAAAGCTCCAGCTAAACATATAACTCGAGCTGTAACACCAGTATTTGAAATCTCAAGACCCAATCCTCTACTATTTGCAGTTTCACCGGCCGTGGTGGAGGTGGCGAGGGCAAAAACATCTCATATTGTTACTCAAACAGTTGCTGAGTTCAAGTTCAATGAAGCAGAACTAAATGGGGATATTAATTCTGATATGACACCTGCAGCTACACCCATCCATCAAAGTCTCACCAAATCAGAGCCTGATCTGACAGGAGCCGTGAAGCCAGCCACACCAGCAGATTCTCAGCTGTCTAGGTCTCAAACTACATCATACTACAATGGTTGTCATAGGCCAAAAACTCCATCATCTGAGGCAGCCAGACTTATGACCACATCACCAGGTTATAAAAGACCAAAGACACCAACATACACGACATCCGGTGTATCGCCTGTAGCCTTTCAAAGACCTAAAACTCCAACAGAAGATAATCAAAAGTCAAAGTGTGGCTACCGTGGATTGACTCCAGCAGAATATGCAGCTCATGGAGGAATTAAAACACACTTTCCAGCATTTGGTTTCTCCACCTCTCAGGTACAAATAGATGATGAAATCAAAAGTATCACAGAAGAACCAAAAGAAAGTCAAATAGCTGGTGAAGAACCACAAATGGAGGTACAATGCATGGGAAAGATGTCTACATTCAAAGAACTACTCAGAGACAAAATACATCTAAAAGATGAGACAGTTGTGGCCAAACAGTTGGTTCCTACCATTGTGATCACACAAGAGACCACCAAAGAGGTACAAGCATTATCTACACAAGAAAAAACGCACTTCCACAAAGCAACAAAAAATCCTGCTCAGAGTGTAAAATCTCCCACTCAAGTAGAAACATTACCTCCAAATGTCACCAAAGCAATG
Source organism: Takifugu rubripes (assembly GCF_901000725.2). Taxonomy (NCBI): domain Eukaryota; kingdom Metazoa; phylum Chordata; class Actinopteri; order Tetraodontiformes; family Tetraodontidae; genus Takifugu; species Takifugu rubripes. The sequence goes on along the minus strand of NC_042293.1, from coordinate 5,597,093 downwards.
ATGAAAACACCTGATATCAAACATTTTCTGGCAAAGAGCAATGAGCAGGATCATCTGAATGCGGTACAAAAAGCAAAATATCATGAGGAGACAACAGAACCATCTCTGAAAAAGACAACACATGAAGTCCCCAAACCAAGTGTAGCTTTGTCTGTGAATTCAGCTGTTGTTCAACTGTCAGGAAGTAATGTAAAGGAAACCACTATGGTGAACAAATCTGCAGCAGAACAAAAAAGCAAAAATGAATCCCTCCCAAATCTCTCAAGCACCCAGAAATCAATGGGCATGAAATCTAAAGTCAGTGGATGGTCCCGACTCAAGAAGCACATGGTGGTGGAGCAAGAAGAGCCCAAATTTCCAGAGACAGACTTCAACACAGAGGCTAATGAGCAGAGTCACGGTGGGAAGGAGCAGACAGGTGAGAACTCTGGCAACAAAGCTGCTGTTCAGGAAACTCAAACAAATATTCCCGCCAAGGCAACCAAGATGTGGGATGCTGTCTTGTTCCAAATGTTTGCTACTAAAGAGAACATCATGCACCAGATTGAATTAAGCCAAAGTGAAACTGAGACAAAACAGGAGACAAAGGATGAAAATAACATCAAGGAGATACCATCCTTTGTGTACAAACTTCCTGTGTTGCTCTTTAGCCCAAAGTTTGATGCAAAGAAGCTTAAAGAAGCAGCATCGAGGCCAGTGACAAAAATTTCAACCGTTTTTGAAATGGCCCTGATTGGATGCAAAGGCAGAGACGAGGAACCAAAAGACTTTAACAGAACAGCACGGGGGTTTGCAGCTACTTAAAGTCCTGCTATACATGTGGAACCAGGCCAAAACTGGAACAAGCATGTCTTCAGAGTTAATGTGCAGGTCTGAAAATTCACTGTGGAAAAGTACTGTGGGAAGTTTAAAGTTCATCTCCATTTGCGTGATGGTTAATGTTCGTGGATGGTTAATGTTTGTGGATCCTCAGAAAAATGTCTTAAAGTCATTCAGACTCCAATCAAATTAAAGCATTCATGTTTTCTGTATTTTCAGAGCTTCTGATTTATTTTTTTTAGAAGTTTAAAAATTCACTGAATGTGCTAAGTAAACCAGCATTCTGAGAACGGAGCGGTCTATTGGGATTATAAGGCATCACTAGCTCCTCCAGGTAGGATGGAGCTAGGCCTCTGTTGACCTTGTAGGTCAGAAGAAGAATTTTAAAAATTACTCTAAATTTAATGGGCAGCCAAGTAAAGAGACGCCGGTAAGGGAGTTATGCGAACTCTCTCGACAGAAGGAATGAACAAGGAATGGGTTACTGCCATCCATCCATCCATCCATCCATCCATCCATCCATCGCAAGTAGTTGGTAGGACACAGCTTTTTAAAACAGATATAATATGACTCAATTCCCACGATTAGAATAGATTTTTTTAATTAAATTAAATTAAATTCAATCCAATCTTTCTTTATCTGCATCTGTTACAATCTAAACTGTCTCTAGGTGCTTTACAGCAGGGGTGCTCACATTTTTTCAGCATGCAAGCTACTTACAAAATGACCAAGTCAAAGTGATCTACCTATTCCGTATGAAAGTGATATGTTTTTGTCTTCTTACTTGGTCCCGCTCCCTCATTCATTTTGATGACCATAAGCTTTAGCGATGGCTTAAAATCAGAGGTAATTCGCTGAATAACTTAGCGCTTCTGACTGGTTGCCCTGTATGTCAATCAAGTAACGGGATTGTTCAATCAAGTAACGGGCTGACATCGTAAGTTCTGCTGCACTTAGCGCCGTTGTTTGCGCTTGATTGGTCACCTGAATGTAAAATTCAGTTGTCATCTAACTGGCTGCCCTGTATATAAATCAAGTGATGGGATAAATGATAGGCTGATATTTTTTAATGCCACGCCGTGATCGACCAGTACTACCTCCGCGATCGACCGGTAGATCGCGATCGACGTAATGAGCACCCCTTCTTTACAGAGAGCCAGGGCTTGACCCCAAGGAGGGGAGGGGAGAGGAGATGAAGCCATGAATCAGCAGGGTGGTGGAAGCCTGTCAGGTGATCATGTTTCTGTATCCCAGCAGCCTCGACCTGTAGCAGCATAACTAAGACATTATCTTAATAATTTGATTATTAATTACTGAATTACTGTATTATCAGATTTTTCAAAGAGGAAAGTTATAAGTCTAATCTTAAAGTAGAGAGGGAGTCAGTCTCTGATACCTGAACAGGGAGCTGGTTCCACAGCAGGGGGCCCTGGTAGCTAAATGCTCAGCCCCATTAGTTTAGAGACTCTGGGGACCACAAGTAAATCAGCATTCTGAGAGCAGAGCGGTCTACTGGGATTACAAGGTGTCATTAGCTCCGCCAGGTAGGATGAAGCTAGGCCTCTGATGACCTTGTAGGTCAGAAGATGAAATTTTAAAACCATTCTAGATTTAATGGGCAGCCATTGAAGAGAAGCCAGTACAGGATTCATGTCAGAACTCTAGCTGTAGCATTTTGGATCCAAGCCTTTGTGTTAAAGACAAGCCTAGTAATTCACGAACTGCTTTGTCTCCATCTGCTGTGTCTCTTCAGACATCAACCCATTTGTGTTATGAGATAAGTGCTGTAAAACACAATATAAACCTTGAAAAGCAAGGCACGTTCAGCCACGAGCCACGTTCTCTTTAACAGCAGAAAAACTCAAGACTGTATCTTGATTGAAGACAGAGGACATTTTTGCCTGGCAATACAGATGTAATGATGGGTACATCATCCACCGCTACTAGAAAAGTCTTGATGCAGCGTTCCCACTGCTGCTGATCAGTCAATAAAACTCCAGGTCTATGGCATGGTCATGTGACCCTTATTCTTGTGTGACCCTTATACTTGATACAATGATCGTGCGTAGTACAGCTTCCGTAAAGTTAGAGACAATTTTGATTGTAACAGATGCTATATAAATAAAGATTAAATTAAATGAAACAATACAAGTTGTTTACAGTGAGCGTGTACTAGTACATAGATTGTGTGTATTGAGACACACAGTAAGTGTGTGCTAACTGTGTATTTGTTTGAATTGGTAACAGCTTTAAAATCCTGCCAAAGACTGATGATAAGATGGAACAATGCACTCATGCTGTGAAGGTGAAGGCACGCATGCACACTCCCCATTATCACAGTTGCAAACACAATGCTGATGAACAAGCCTCTGTCACCTTCATTTAGTTAAGAGAGTTCATTCTCTGAGGTGAGTGTCTCCTGTCCAACACACACTAATCCAAACCCTACTGAGTGTTTCATGAATCACACACACACACACGCACACACACACACACACACACACACACACACACACACACACACACACACACCTGGGTGTTGCCGTGTTGCCTGGTTTCATTGGCCACAGGAGCCTTGGTGAATCCTGGAGTTTGATTTCCTGTTGACAGTCATCTGAGTCCACTCAATAATATTTCAGAATATATTGGTAATTAATGAATATTTGCTTTTTCTTTAACAAATTTGTTTTCTTAGATTTCTGAAAAGTGCCACTAAACTTTACCACAGCTGTTGTTTATATCTTTGTGTTCATGCTTGCCAGTCCCACTGACCACCCATCACGGTCACATGTTACGGATGACCACAATGACCTTTTACCATAGCTGAACCTGTGCTGAGAGGTTTGGAGTAATTTACTCTAACATGGACTTTAAGTCCTACACATATGACTAAAGGTCAGACTTTGAAGGGAATTATTTGAAGTAACTCTCTTACCTCTGAATCTGACGTTTGAACATCCTCCATCCTCTGGGTCATCACCTTCTCTCTCTCTCACACCCTCTTTTCTCCTCACACTCTGACACAGAATTTCCTCCTCCTTTTCTTCTCTACTCTTCTCTGTCTCCCCCTCACTCCAGTTTTCCTCATTCTGCCCTGGACTGTGTTGGCAGCTGGAGAAGGTGCTGGATGCCAGCAGAGACTCTGTGGTATTGTTGATCATGATCACCTTCTCACGAATATCTTCGCCTCCCTGCTTGAGTTCCTGCATCTGCTGCTTCTTTTGGTGTGTCCAGTCTCCAAAACCTTCATTATCCTCTGAAGTTGCAGAGTTGCTTGGCCTCCAGTCATACCTACTGAGTTTACTTTTTCACAAAAAGGAGTCAAATTGAAATCAAATCAAATTTAGAGCACCTTCAAAGAACCTCAAAAACATATCAATGTCAATAGGCAGGACCTCCATCCACAATGCGGGAAGGGGGTGGAGGATCGGACGGGGGAACCAGGTCCTACTCTGCGACTGGCTTCACCTTGGAAACATGGAACATGGGTGTATTTTCAATGCTGGGGGAAGCTTCAGGCGGACGGCTGTGGGGTTTACCATCTGATCCACCTCAAACGGCCCCGCGAAGCGAGGAGCAAGCTTCCGGGACTCGACCTAGAGTGGGAGGTCCTTGGTGGAAAACCAGACCTTCTGACCTCGATAGGAGGGAGCTGTGTCGATTGGCCTGTAGTTGAGAACGACGAGAGGTCCGCAGAGTCGTGCGGACCTGCCTCCACACCGTCCAGCAACGGCCATGTTGGCCTGCACTGACGGTACTGCAACGTCCTCCTCCTGGCCCTCAAATAATGGAGGCTGGTAGCACAGGGAAGCCATGAAGGGGGACAGACCAGTGGAAGCATAGACCAAGGAGTTGTGGGCTCCACCCACGGCAGGTAGGTGCTCCAGGAGGATGGATCTTGAGCCACCACACACCTTAGGGTGTCCTCCAGGCTCTGGTTAGTTCTCTCTGCCTACCCGTTGGCCTGTGGGTGGTACCCCGACGTAAGGCTGACTGAAGCTCCCAGCGCCGAACAGAAGGCCCTCCACACCTACGAGCAAAACTGTGGACCACGATCGGATACTATGTCCTTAGGTAATCCATGGAGGCGGAAAACATGCTGGACCAGGAGCTCTTCAGTCTCAGCTGCTGACGGGAGTTTGGGTAGGGGAATAAAGTGGGCCGACTTGGAGAAACGATCGACCACGGGGAGAACGACTTGATGACCCTGGGAAGGGGGGAGGCCGGTGATGAAGTCTACTGCGATATGCGACCACGGCCGTTGGGGAATTCCCAGTGGCTGGAGGAGTCCTGCCGGTGGCTGATGGGAGGCCTTCCCCCTAGAACATAAGGGGCAGGCAGCTATGTATTCCTTGGTGTCCCGGGCCATAGAGGGAAGTGTAACGAGCGGTTGACTCCTGGATGGCAGGTCAATCTCGAAGAGTGGGCCCAGTGCAGCACCTCTGAGCGCATTGCCACCGGGACGAACAGCCGGTTTGCAGGACCTCCCCTCGGATCTGGGGCTGATTGCTGGGCCTCGTGGACTCTCTCCTCCACCTGCCAGGATGCGGCCCCCAGGATGCAGGAGAGGGGTAATATGGGGTTCGGGTCCATCTCCCCTGGCTTGGAGGCGAACTGGTTGAGCCTCTTGGCGTTCCGGAGGTATGTGAGGTTCTTGTGGTCCGTCCATACGATAAATGGTTGGGTTGGGCCCTCCAGCCAGTGCCTCCATTCCTGGAGCGTCTTGTTTCCCACGTCGTAATTCCGCTCCGTGGGTGAAAGCCGGTGATTAAAAAAGGCACACGGATGGAGCTTCTGATAACAACAGTGAGAAACAACCCATATTAAACAAATACAGGGCTTCGCTGACTATTAGCATTAGCATGGCCTCACCGTCTGTTTCACCCGGTGTCTTTGTCTGTTGAGCGTGTGAAATGTTTAGTTACTCCTCTGCCTCCTTTAGTGAAGGGAATAGGTGCAGAAAGTGTAGCTTATTTACGGCTATGGAGGTGAGACTTAGCGAGCTTGAGACGCGGTTCCGCAGTTTGGAGTTAGCTGGAGTTGCATCAGGTAGCCAGGAGAAGCTAGCTGCTGCGGACCCGCCTAGCGTAGCTTCAGCTAGCGGTCCCCCGGCAGCAGCTGAGCAGCCGGCTAGCCAGGGCGGCTGGGTAATGGTTCACAGGAAGCGTAACCCAAAACAGAGGCCCACGGTGCACCACCAACTGCTTCCCGTGGCTAACCGTTTTTCCCCACTCGGCACCACACCCGCTGAGAAACTAACCCTGGTAAATGGCGACTCTGTTTTGCGCTACGTGAAGCCGACTCCAGCGACCATAGTTAAGTGCATTCCGGGGGCTAGAGCGGACGACATAGAAGCAAATTTATGGCTGCTGGTGTGAGGGTGAAGTTTGTCACCTGCGCTGTTCTTATGTTAAGACTCAGACAAACCACGCAAACAACTGGAGTCCTTGCAAGGGAGAGCCGAGCAGCAGTTCAAGCTTCCTCTGTCAACTCTGCTCGTCTGCTGCTCGCTCGCCTCTTTTATTTGGTGCACACAAGATTTATGTCAATCGGGACCTCATGATTCCTTGTTTCCTATCTACTTTTCCCACCTTTACGACCTCCTTGTCTTATCGAACAGGATACCTCTAAGTTTTGGTTATATAAACAGCTCCAGCACTTAGTTTAAACATTCACACATTCCTTTTCTTAACAACATTCCTTAAACACTCTAAATCTACTCATCATAGCATTTTAATGATAATAGCAATAACAACAATTCTTCTCACACTGGCGAGACGTAAATTTGGTAAAGTTATTATTCACGTCGGAGCCAACAACACCCGGCTTCGTCAGTCGGAGGTCACCAAAATTAACATAGAGTCGGTGTGCAACTACGCAAAAATGATGTCGGCTAATTTTATTAGACTCAAAGTGACCTGACAATCCAGGGTCCAGACCAGGATGCAGAGTTGTAGACTTACACACCTCTCAGCTGCTTCCATAGAACCCTCATCCACCAACAATAACATATTTAACACTATAGAGGTAGTCTCTGTTCCATGGTTAAAAGTTCACCAAGCACAGAGCAGGGGAGCGGTCAATCACCATAATCTTATTAAAATTAATACTAAAGCACAAGTTGGAGAAACTAATATCACAATTAAGTGTGGACTGTTAAATATTAGATCTCTTTTGTGTAAATCCCTGTTAGTATACGACCTGATAGCGAATCATCACATTGATTTATTTTGTCTTACTGAGACCTGGCTTTAGGAGGAGGAGTACTTTAGCTTAAATGAAGCTACTCCTCCTACCCATCTTAATTATCATATTCCTCGTGTTACTGGTCAAGGAGGGGAAGTGGCAGCAATCTATCACTTCAAGTTATTAATTAATCCTAGACCAAAATATGGCTCCAGTTCATTTGAAAGCCTGACTCTTGGCATCACCCATCTGAACTGGAAGGCAGAAAAGCCACTTCTGTTTGTAGTTGTATATCGGCCCCCTGCTGGGCCACATTCAGAGTTCCTGTCTGAGTTCTCTGATTTCTTATCTGACTTGGTCCTTAGAACGGAAAAAGTCATTATCATTGGAGACTTTAATATCCATGTAGACGTTGTAAATGACAGCTTTAGAAATGGCTTCATTTCATTACTTGAGTCAGTTGGTTTCCTCCAGCAGATAAACCAACCAACTCATAACTTCAACCACACCCTAGATTTAGTTCTGACTTATGGTGTTGAGGTAGAACATGTGTCAGTGTTCCCTCAGAACCCAGTCCTGTCAGACCATTCTTTGATCACTTTCACATTTATGATTAAGGATTCTTCTATCCTCAGAACAAAGTCTTACTATAGCAGATGTCTTTCAGATAATGCTGTAGCTAAGTTTAAGGAAGTGATCCCTGTGCTAATCCCAGGACCACCGTGTGTTTCCCCAGGGATCAGTCATTATAGTCTTAGCCCTGCTGAGGTTGACTCTATTGCTGAAGGTGCAGCAACCTCACTGAGAATCACGCTTGATTCTGTTGCCCCCCTGAAAAAGAAAATAGTAAATCAGAGGAGGTGTGCCCCCTGGTATAATTCACATATCAGGACCCTCAAGCAGAAAGTGCGAAGACTGGAAAGGAAGTGGCATTCCTGTAAAATAGACAGCTATCATGTAGCCTGGAAAGACTGTCTATTAGTTTACAAAAAGGCCCTCTGTAAGGCTAGAACAGCTTAATTTTCTTCTTTAATTGAGGAAAATAAGAGCAACCCCAGGTTTCTTTTCAGCACTGTGGCCAAATTAACTAAGAGTCACAGTGTTTTAGATCCACGTATCTCGTCTTCCCTTAGTGGTGAAGACTTCATGAGCTTCTTCACTGATAAAGTTGTAGCTATCAGAGAAAAAGCTAACCAGGCCATCCCAACAACTGGACCATCACCAGATGTGCTGACTGTGGGAACATACAGGTTCTCCAACGAGCCCTTAAACTCCTTCAGCCCTATATATTTTTCTGAGGCGTCATCGCTAATTCAGAAATCCAAGACCACCACGTGTCTTTTAGATCCCATCCCAACACACCTGTTGAAGGATGTTTTACCAGTGATAGGCAGTTCTATCCTGGACCAGATCAATGGTTCTTTAGTGTCAGGTTATGTACCCCAGTCCTACAAGGTGGCAGTGATTAAGCCGTTGCTTAAAAAAACATCACTAGATCCTGATGTATTAGCAAATTATAGGCCGATATCCAACCTTCCTTTTATCTCTAAAGTTCTTGAGAAGGTGGTGGTGATTCAGTTACTGGAGCACCTGCAGAGGAACAGCTTGTTTGAGATGTTTCAGTCAGGCTTTAGATCTCATCACAGCACAGAAACAGCACTTCTTAAAGTTACTAATGATCTTCTCATAGCTTCAGATCATGGACTAGTTTCTATGCTGGTTCTGCTGAATCTCAGTGCTGCTTTTAATACAATTGATCACAGCATCCTGTTACATAGACTGGAATATGTGATTGGGATTAAAGGGACAGCACTAGACTGGTTTAGATCATACTTATCTGATAGATACCAGTTTGCTCATGTCCATGGTATTCCCTCTTCATACAGTAGGGTTAGCCATGGGGTTCCACAAGGTTCTGTACTTGGACCAATCCAAAACATTATTCGGCAGCATGGGGTCAATTTTCATTGTTATGCCAATGACACTCAGCTTTATTTATCCATGAAACCAGAGGAGACAGAGAAGTTAGTGAAGCTCCAGACCTGTCTTAAAGACATAAAGTCGTGGATGTCTTCAAATTTCCTCCTCCTTAACTCAGGAAAAACTGAGGTCATGGTGTTTGGTCCTGAACCTCTCAGGGATAGATTAGATCACATGATCACTCTAGATGGTATCTCATTAACATCTAGTCTCTCTGTAAGGAATCTAGGAGTAACTTTTGATCAAAATCTCTCCTTCAACTCACACATTAAATTAGTCTCTAGAAATGCCTTTTTTCACTTGAGGAACATCTCAAAGATCAGGAAGCTACTGACGCGGCCTGATGCTGAAAAGTTAATTCATGCTTTTGTTACTTCCAGGCTGGACTATTGTAATTCTTTATTATCAAGGTGTCCAAACAACTCTTTAAGAAGCCTCCAGTTGATCCAAAATGCTGCAGCCAGAGTTCTGACAGGTATTGACAAAAGAGATCACATTACTCCTGTACTGGCGTCGCTTCATTGGCTGCCCGTTAAATTTAGAATAATTTTTAAAACCCTTCTTTTGACCTACAAGGTCCTCAGAGGCCTAGCTCCATCCTACCTGGAGGAGCTAGTGATACCTTATCAGCCCAATAGACCGCTCCGCTCTCAGAATGCTGGTCTACTTGTGGTTCCCAGAGTTTCCAGGAGTAGAATGGGGGCCGAGCATTTAGCTACCAGGCCCCACTGCTATGGAACCAGCTCCCTGTCCAGGTACGGGAGGCTGACTCCATCTCTACTTTTAAGATCAGACTTAAAACTAACCTCTTTGAAAAAGCTTATTGTTACTAATTCCAGTTACTATCATAGACAGACAAATTATCATACTTAGGGGGTCGTCTAATCGTTAGGTCACATCTTAGTTATGCTGTTATAGGCCAAGGCTGCCGGGGTCCGGAAACATGATCACCTGACAGGCCTCTGTCACTCCACTGGGTCATGGTTTCCTCTCCTCTCCTCTCCTCTCCTTTCCTCTCCTCATCAAGCAGACTAGTTATGCTGATTCTTGTGTAGTTTTTCTGCCCCCCCCCCTATTTATTTACAGGTATCGCCGCCCTCGGAGCTGCATGATGACCTCCGGCCCCGCTGAAGTGATTGTGCATCATATTTTTTGTGTGTGTTTCTGTGCTCTGTGCCTCTCCTCTCCTCTCCTCTCCTTCTCCTTCTCCTTTTCCTCTCCCTCTCCTCTCCTTTCCTCTCCTCTTTCCCCTCCTCCTCCTTTCCTCTTCCTCCCCTTCATTCTACTTCTCCTCTCCTCTACCCCTCTCCTCTCCTACCTATCCTATCCTCTACCTGTCCTCCCCCTTCTCCTCTCTCTTTACCCAGCCGGCCATCAGCAGGAGGGTCCCCCTACATGAGCCTGGTCCTGCTCAAGGTTTCTTCCTGTTAAAGGGGAGTTTTTCCTTGCCACTGTTGCTTGTCTGGGGTCAGGCCCTGGGATTCTGGAAAGCGCCTTGAAACAATTTTGATTGTATAAGACGCTATATAAATAAAGACTGATTGATTGATTGATTGATTTCGTCTTCAGAAATTTCTATGTTGATGACGGACTCGCCTCGCTGGCCAAGGAGGACGATGCTATCGATCTCCTGTGGCGAACCAAGGCTCTGCTGGCGGAGTCCAACTTAAGACTTCACAAGATAGCTTCAAATAGCACAAAGGTCATGGAGGCCTTTCCTGTAGAAGAACGAACAAGTGACTTTAAAGACCTAGATTTGGGAGCAGACCACTTGCCCCTCCAGAGGAGTTTTGGTTTAAGCTGGGAACTCCAAACCGACAGTTTCACCTTCAAAGTGTCAAGGGATGCTAAACCGTTCACTCGCAGAGGCATGCTGTCCACGGTAAACCGTCTTTATGATCCCCTTGAATTTGCTTCCCCCATAACGATCCAAGGGAAAGCATTGGTCAGAGATGTTACCTCAGAGCAGCACGAGTGGGATGCACCTCTTTCACTAGAGAAAGAAACTCAGTGGAAGGTATGGACTGACTCCTTAGTGGAACTTGAACAGGTTAGCATGCAGAGAGCATACATTCCAGTCCCTCTGTCATGTTGTAAATGGATTGAGCTATGTGTGTTTGCAGACGCTTCCACCATAGCGATAGCGGCTGTAGCCTACCTGCGTGCCTTGGACTTTGATGGAAAATGGCATGTCGGGTTTGTGATGAGAAAATCAAAGCTAGCTCCTTACCCCATGCACACTGTGCCACGCCTGGAGTTGTGCGCAGCAGTCTTGGCAGTCGAGCTAGCAGAAGTGATCCAGTCTGAAATGGATATAGAGTTGCAAGCAGTCAGATTTTTCACAGACAGTCGTATTGTGTTGGGCTATATCCACAACAGCTCATTTAGCTACCAGGTCCCCCTGCTACGGAACCAGCTCCCTGTCCAGGTACGGGAGGCTGACTCCATCGCTACTTTTAAGATTAGACTTAAAACCTACCTCTTTGAAAAAGCTTATTGTTGTTAATTCTGTAGTTCCAGTTACTATTATAGACAGAAAAATTATCATACTTAGGGGGTCGTCTAATCGTTAGGTCACATCTCAGCTATGCTGTTATAGGCTGAGGCTGCCGGGGTCCGGAAACATGATCACCTGACAGGCCTCTGTCACCCCACTGGGTCATGGTTTCCTCTCCTCTCCTTTCCTCCTCCTCATCAAGCAGACTAGTTATGATGATTCCTGTGTAGTTTTTCTGCTCCCCCCCCTCTCTATTTATTTACAGGTATCGCCGCCTTCGGAGCTGCATGATGACCTCCGGCCCCGCTGACCCATTGTATTGTCCTGTCCTCTCCTCTCCTCTCCTCTCCTCTCCTCTCCTCTCCTCTCCTCTCCTCTCCTCTCCTCTCCTCTCCTCTCCTCTCCTCTCCTCTCCTCTCCTCTCCTCTCCTCTCCTCTCCTCTCCTCTCCTCTCCTCTCCTCTCCTCTCCTCTCCTCTCCTCTCCTCTCCTCTCCTCTCCTCTCCTCTCCTCTCCTCTGGCCCTGGGTTTCTGGAAAGCGCCTTGAAACAATTTTGATTGTATAAGACACTATATAAATAAAGATTGATTGATTGATTGATTGATTTCAGGGATGTAAATTTAGTGCGGGCAGTCGCGAGAAACTGTAGTTTACGGTAGCGGTGCCGGGACGTCTAAATAGGATAAATCTGCATGTGCAGATTGTATGTGTGTGTGGCGCCTGGGTGTGCGTGATTGGATTCTGAGCTCTGTAAGTGCGTTTGTGTAGCCCCCCCTTTCCTCACTCTCTCTCTTCATGTCTCTCTCTCCCTCTGTCCTTGTTTGAGTGACCTTTGGGGGATCTTCCCATAGTTGTTGTCAAAAAGACTTGTGTAATTAATTGAAACTCTAAGAAATAAAGGAAAAATCGTTTTTGTACCTCAGATAGATTGATTGAGATTTTATCTGAAGCTTGATGAGGACCTAAGGGTGGTCCTGGTAGTGAAGAATATCATATAATTCTGTGCTGAGACAAGGAAACTGGGTGTGATCCAGCAGGACCGCAAGGTTCACACACACACACACACACACACCCACACACACGTATACATGTATGCTGAAGTAGTGGTGAATCAAGAAAAGTTGAGAAATATAGAAGTTTGTTCTTGCAGGTTTACATGTTTATGTAATATCTTTGGAGAACTTTATTTCTATTGATTTTGAAAAATTATTTATATTCGTTGTTGGTTAATTTGGATCTTTTGGATCTCAGGGTGTGGCTCACACTGTGCAGCTGTGTGCTGGGCCTGCAACCAGCAGCTAGCTCGGGGCTAGTGAGAACAAATGTTCACACTCCGACTATCGGAAGTGAACAGGAAGTGGTTCTCGACTTCAAGGGGTGGAGCTAGTTGGCTCCCCCTAGTGGTGAGGCGGAGAGTCCCTCCCCACTCAACCCTTTCTCACTTTCTAAAGTGACAGCTTTTATCAGGAGAAGAAACGGAACACACATTTTCTCTCTCCTTTATCGATCAGCGTTGAATTGTTTAATGCGTGTTGGAATTTTAAGAGATATGCTGGGGCATAAATGCAACAGGTTTATCTACTTGGCTGATTATTGTTTATAGATGATTGTTAAATGATTGTTTAATATTGATAATTGTTTATAATAATAATAGTACTTTGATAAAAACAATGATAATAACATACTAATTCAAATTTTGTTGATAATATATGATAGTGTTCAAGAATTGTGCACTTTTTATTTTCTTGAAGGAGTTTAACAGTTTATGAATTATTGAATTTTTTTCTTTTTCCTCTTTACACTTTTTGATGCATCTGAACTTGACTCCAGTAGGGACAGACGAGAGGAGGAATTGATCTACTGGTGGCGACATAACGGTCTTGCACTAAGGCCAGTGAAATTTTATATATACACACATCCTAATCTTTTGGACAAACATCTACAGCGATTGTTTTGCAGCTCATTTGGACAGGTTTAGAGTCAGATCAGATTTGTTTGAAAGTGATAAGCAATTAATAAATTTCTTCAACCTTTTTAACTTTATTTACACACTTTTCTTTATTAATTCTTTATTATAATTTTGCTTTGCTGCTTCCTTTCATATTTTTATATTTCTACATTTCCATGTTAATTGAATTTATTTTCTTTTTGTATTTATCAGTTAAACAATTAATGGTTTTGCATTTTAGTTAAACATTAAGTGAAATAAACTAAGCATTTACATTTTAAGGTTTGGAATTTATATACCATACTTTCCTAAGACAACTGCTACAGCAAAATGTCAAAAGTGGAGAGTAAAGCATTTAAACGCATGACCCCAATTGAGGTGGTGCAGAAAAACAATCCCCTTATTAAAGGCCTACCAGAGGTCTCAAAGAAATGGAACAAGTGTTGGCCAGATATTGAACAACGGTTGAAGGTACCCTCAACCCTGATGTGATTCAAACAATGTGTACACTTGTTACCGCCTACAAGGCAAATGAGAAAAAACGAAATAGGGGGAAGTCTCGTGCAGAAAAGAGACAGACTGAACTCGCAATGTTGCAACTTTTTGAACAAGAGGGACAGAAGTTGAGAGCGGCTGCAAAAGAGAAAAACGGAACAGCTAAAGAAGTTATTGAAAGAACCACAAAACAAACAGCGGCGCTAGTGGAAAAGATTAATACTCCTTTCTCTCATACGCTCCTCTAAAAAACCCTCCACCGTATGAGACAGAAGCTGAATACACTGACATCTATCCACAACTTCCCGTACTCAGCCAGAAAGGTAAGTACAACATTAAAGATGAGGACAACCAAACTGTTGAAAAGGGAAAGGCAAAAACGGTTATACACATTTATCCAACAACTCCAAAATCCAAATCAAGAATAACACGAGATGATGTCTACAAAACACTGCTCCCGGAGGACGATGATGAAAGTGGTACGGATGAAGCCATAGGTGGTTATGATCCCGCCATTAAGCGTGTGTTGGCTAAAGCTGAAAAGAGGGGTAACAAATCTAAAAAGAAAGCTAAGTCTGGTCAAGATCTGACCGATGACAGTTCAGGGTCAGACACTGATGAAGACTCAGACAGTAATTGTTCTTCCTCTGAGGAAAAACAACGTTCTTTGAGAAATCTCGAAAGGGGTATCGAACAGTGTCGTTTAGACATTAGCTTGACGGGAACTCCAGAAGCTCAAAAGATGCTAGAAAAACAGTTGGAAGATATGGAAAAACGGTGTAAGTTGTTAAAGAAGGGAAAGCTTTCAAAGCTGATCACCTCCGACTACAACTTGCGCTCAAAAAAAGAGAGCTCTGCTAACAAAATGTTTCCTGTTGTTGTTCGTGGTCAAAATCTTGAGTATAAACCTTGGCAGAACTCCAACATGTCAGACATATTAGAGAAGCTACCGATCCTTCAGGAAGGGGCACACCCCTGGATTTCGAAACTGGAGGAACTTTTGATTGGAACGCAACCTGCTGTTGGAGACATTAAAAGGCTCCTAGCTAATCTTATTGGTGTGTCTGCCATGGAAGACCTTTTGCAGAAGGCTGGCATGCCTCGGTTCATTGCAACTGCAGTAAATGATGCTGAACTGTTTTCGGCTCACAGAGGTCAGTTTTGGGGGGCGCTGAAAGACGCGTTTCCAACCAACATACATCCTGATAATATCCTCACTGAACCATTGGGTGAACAAGAAAATCCGAGAGCCTACGTTTCAAGAGTTCTACAAACTTGGCGTAATGTCACAGGCAATGATCCTGACGCAAACCAAAT
Source organism: Takifugu rubripes (assembly GCF_901000725.2). Classification (NCBI taxonomy): domain Eukaryota; kingdom Metazoa; phylum Chordata; class Actinopteri; order Tetraodontiformes; family Tetraodontidae; genus Takifugu; species Takifugu rubripes. The sequence continues at coordinate 5,581,851 of NC_042293.1, read as the reverse complement.
GGAGCAGTCTGTCATTCGAGCTAAAATTCAGAAGGGATTGCCACCGCCGGTGCATAGTAAAATAGCAGAGGTGGTTGGTCTTGGGAACATGATTAAGAGTGTTTATATTGATCACATTGCTCATCAGGTTGAACTATATCGCAGAAAAGAGCTGGAGCTGAAAAACCAAGATCAAGAAACTTTCAGAAAACAAACTGCAGTTGGTGGATAATAAACGCAAAGAGAAAAAGCAAGCAGTAGTGATGGAAAGCCAACCTGATCAGACATCACAAATGCAATCAAACCAAACTCCATGCCAATCTGCAGGTAGCTGGGGTGGATCACCACCTCACAACATGGATTCTGGACTACCTCACACAAAGACCACAGTTTGTGAGGGTGAAGGGATCCCAGTCAGATCGGCTTCTCTGCAGCACTGGTGTCCCGCAGGGAACAGTTCTAGCTCCTTTCCTGTTCACCCTCTACACTGCAGACTTTTCACACAGTACATCTTCATGTCACCTCCAGAAGTTCTCTGACGACTCTGCTGCTGTCGGCCTCATCGCTGATGGGGACGATACGGAGTACAGGGAACTTATTCAGGACTTTGTGGACTGGAGCCTGCGGAACAACCACCAGATCAACGCTTGCAAAACCAAGGAGCTGGTGGTGGATTTCCGCAGGCGAAACAACCCCCCGCCTGCACCAGTGAACAGTACCTGGGCGTTCACCTAAACAATAACCTGGACTGGACACACAACACATACACCCTTGTCAAGAAGGGCAATAGCAGACTGTTCCTGCTCAGGAGGCTGAGGTCTTTTGGAGTGCAGGGACCACTCCTGAGGACTTTCTATGACTCTGTGGTGGGATCAGCCATCTTCTATGGGATTGTCTGCTGGTCCAGTAGCATCACGGACAGGGACAGGAAGAGGATAGACAGACTGGTAAGGAGGGCCAGCTCTGTCCTGGGATGTCCCCTGGACTCGGTGGAGGTGGTGGGAAACAGGAGGATGATGGCTAAGCTGTCATCCATGTTGAACAACACGTCCCACCCCCTACAGGACACCCTGACAGCACTGGGCAGCTCCTTCAGTGAGCAGCTGCTCCACCCTCGCTGTGCGAAGGAGAGGTATCGCAGATCTTTCCTGCCGGCTGCTGTCATACTGCACAATAAAAATCACGCCCGCTAGCACAATCTGAATATTATATATTCTGATATGTATATTGTAATAACCCTCTGTACTATGTACAGGTATACAGGGTCCGAGTATCCATTTACCTGGATTATTGTAAATATACATCCTCTTTGTATATTCCAAATTCTATTCGATTTTATCTTATTTTTCTCTGCGTGCTCTGCTGTTGTTGCACTGTAAATTTCCTCGTGTGGGACAATAAAGGACCTGAATCTGAATCATATCAATTTCCATCTATGACACCTGTTCCACCAGGACCTCAGCAATATTACTTACACTCTGCAGGGTTTTGCTAATGAAACCATAAGAAGCTTTGAACATCTTTCCAACACTCAGAGGAGCCACAGACTTACGTTGTTGAAACATGACATGGCCCTAGTTTACATCTTGGCCAAAGAAGGAGGTTTGTGTGTGTCTTTGAACTTGACAGGAGATGCTTGTTATACTTTGATTCCAGACAGTGGTGATAAGAAGATAAGAGATGAAGAAGATAAGAGATGCATTTGGTCCTTCTGAAGGCGCAGGAACATCAGCGATGGCCTGGCTTCAGGACAAATTTGGTCCAATGGGAGCTATGTTGATACAGGTTCTCAGTGCAGTTGTAGTGTCACTGGGTGTGATGTTTTGTTTTTGTATTTTGTCATTAACTTGTGCCAAGGCGATGATATTGCGTTGGATTGGTGTAGTGATGCCTAGCAACCAGATCCAGATGCCACTCTTAAGTGATAAAGCTTTGGTTGATTCAGATGAGGAGGACATTTCTATATACCATACTTTCCTAAGACAACTGCTACAGGTTGATAAATATCCAGTATAATCAATAATTCAGTATATAGTGTGACCTTCGAGTTATATCCTTATGTTACTCTTTGCATTTAATGGTGTTTATGTTTTCCTTTCCTCCGTTGTAGTACTGGTGACTAGGGGGGAAATGGTTACTTAATTTACTTAATCGTGACAACCATGTTTTGATATGTTTGCATTGTATTCCCTTTAATGAAACCAATGTTTTGTTTGCAAAGATACTGGCACCTCTCTTTTCTGTTTCCAGGACAGTAGTTTGGGATCTACGTTGGGGTGACAACTATGTTGGAATGGACTCAGAAATTCAAAATGAACTGTGAAAGATGCTGGAGGACCCTGAATGAAGATGTGGAACAACTGAAGATCCTTCATCAGGGGACTATGAACTACAAATTCGAAAATTACTGTTTGATGTGTTTAATACATATATCTGAAGTTTTGTGTTAATAAATGTACTAGGGAGATTTCATCAGTAGGCAGATGCTATGAGAACTGAGGTTTTTTCCTTGTTTTGGTAAATAGGGAAATGGGTCCTGAGGCAGGGAAAGGTCCAAGGTAAGGTCCGATGGGTCGACCAGCCTGACCATGGACATTTTTTGATTTTTTTCTCAGTATCTCGTATGTGTTTGCCAAACTCTCCCCTTATACAACATTTTTGCAAATTGGGTTGGAGTACCATAGGTGGTTGCTGTAGACAGAGGGACCGTGAGAGAATTTTCCCGTCTAAAGTGTTTTGAGGGTTGTAAATTTAAAGAGGTCTGTCGGATGGGTTTTTCGCTCTCACACTCTACTAAATTTCACATATTATTCATGCCTACGTAATCAATGTTTTTCTCACGTGTATCAAATTATACCACTTTAGTAGTCACCGTCACCTTTACTTACTTAAAACTTGGTTATCCTTTATTTTTCGAGACTCTATGTAGTCTCGAAGGGGGTAAATATGTAGTATCTGAAGCCTGTGTATCCATTCTGTGCAGGCCTTTACTTCTGTAAGGCCGCAATGTGTTTAGCAGCCAGCCTGGTGCCATATTAGGATATGTTCCACATGTGTCCTGTGACTTCTGCCTTACTTTAAGATTGCAATGGAAGTCTTGTTATTGCCAAGAGAAGCTGCTAAGAGATGACGCTGGAGCTCGTAGGCTCCTGGTTGTTCTCGATATGAGGATGTGTAGCATAAAACCTTTCTACTACTTCCATTTTTGGTACTAACTGAACTCTATACCATTGGGTTTGCTATACTGTGTATCATGAGGTCATCAGAAAAGAATGTGTTGACTTGACTGTGTAAGAAGGAGCTATCGTTGTAAACACTTCGGAGTTCTTCACCAACGGGACCACGAAACCTCCCTCGGGCATGCTGCAGCGTCCGAGTGATACCTGACTGTTCTCTCCAATAAACATCTATGATAACCAAGTCGGTGTCTGCGAAGATTCCTTCCTCATCAACACATCTCAGCTACCACCAGAAGAAAATTCACAACACTCTCACCGCCCGCTTGTTCATCCTCTGCCGGTGTCTCTCCCGAAGTCGATTATCTAATCGAGTAGCCAGGCCGATGAGCGCCTCCAAGCTCCCAGGCTCCTCCCTCGCTGCTAACTCGTCTTTCAGGTCGTCGGAGAGCCCCTGCGTGAAAACTCCCCGAAGCGCTGCGTCGTTCCAGCCGCTTCGGGCGGCGAGGATGCGGAAACGAGTCGGCGACGGAGCTGGAACCCTGGCGCAGGGACAGGATCTGGGAGGACGCTTCGCTGCTCTGGACGGGATGGTCGAAAACACGTCTTAATTCCTCCGTAAAAGCCGGAAAACTGGGTGGTCTGGTTCTCCAGTACGGCTGTGGCCCACTGCGCCGCTCTCCCGGAGAGAAGCAACCAATGATCCAGAAACGGGGTCAAAACTAATCCAGGAAGGAAAAAGTCACAACGATAATCCAGCAGAGAGTAGTCGGGGTTTCGCTAGGAAACAAAACATGCCAACGCCGGCAAACCGTGAGTACAGTCCATTAATAGGTGGCTAGATTACTGATAGGCTGCAGGTGCGGCTGGGGCACGGCTCCACCACGCCCCCTGCAGGAAGAAACCCGCAATGGAGTTCCCAGAGGCTGGGAACCTGACAGTTCTGGGTATTCTGTGAATCTTGGATTTCCAGTGTGCCCTGACTAATCTGTGTATTGTACATGCTCTGACATGCTTATCAATGCCAATTTTACATAATAGTGTGTGCCTATGTGCAATCTAAACTTTAAATATTATTTCGACCAAATGACTCTCATTCAACAGTGGCTTTCTGCAGACATGACAGACTGGTATCACTTATACTATTAATAGAATTCTTCTTGGGCGCTTGTGAAAAGTACCCCCAACAGTGCTGTGTATGGTTGCTAGTGTAAAAAATAAAATATTCAGCCAATTAGCCTTGTGTTCCCGATTTGGGAGGGTCATATGAAATGTAGCCCCTGACACAGAAAATGGCCATAAGGGATTGCTATGAGGTCACAGGTTAGCCAGTCAGAGTGAAGATGGAGACAATGGTAGAAACACTCTGTGGAGCTGGGGTCTGACAGGCCTGAAAAAACATCACCCAGCCACTCCATTCACTTAATCCTGTCTCAAACACAAACACACACACACACACACACACACAGGAAATTAACTTATTATTGTGGAATTTAAGTCATTTTCAGAATGTTGAATTGAATACTGGAGTAGGCAGGGAAATCAGCCCCACCAAGAATTTTCTCACCAGCTGCTATTGGTGGTGCGGCTTCTTTATGGTCTACATGTTTTGCTTCTTCTGCTTGTTCTATATAATTTGTGCTGTTATTTTTCTTCTTTATGTCCTGCATGTTACGTATGATGTGTGTGGTCTGCTGGTCCTAAATGTGTTGTGGATTACTTTTTCCTGTAGTCCGGCCTGATTGGATACTGATGGTCGTATATTTGTCCATGTCTTGCTAGGTGACACCAGCTGTTAACATGGTGACTCACTTGCTTTTACTACTCATGAGACCATCATTAACCTTTTTTCAGGAGAGAATCAAATGAAAAGCAACAGAAAGAAGTTCAGTCCGGTTTATTTTTTATTGATTCATCCTGTCACAGTGGAAGCATAGGGGAATGGACCTTTAAAGCACATGCTCCGCTCACACATGATGTCATCGACCTGCATGCTACCTCTGGGTTGAACAGTGCACATGTACCATAGAGGAGTGTACGAACATGATAGCTTTTCATTTTAAGACATTGCTGCTCAGTGGGATTTCATGTGTTTGAGTTACTCCCACTAAATGAGAACAAAGAAGATCTGTGCTAATCCCAGGACCACTGTGTGTTTCCCCGGGGATCAATCATTATGATCTTCGCCCTGCAGAGGTTGACTCTATTGCTGAAGGTGCAGTAGCCTCACTGAGAATCACACTTGATTCTCTTTTTTCCCTGAAAAAGAAAATAGTAAATAAGAGGAGGTGTGCCCCGTGGTATAATTCACATATCAGGACCCTCAAGCAGAAAGTGCGCAGACTAGAAAGGAAGTGGCATTCTTGTAAAATGGATAGCTATCATGTAGTCTGGAAAGACTGTCGAGTAGTTTACAAAAAGGCCCTCCGTAAGGCTAGAACAGCTTATTTTTCTTCATTAATTGAAGAAAACAACAATAACCCCAGGTTTCTTTTCAATTCAATTCAATTCAATTCAATCTTTATTTATATGGCACTTTTCATACACTAGGTAGCACAAAGTGCCTCACAAAGGATAAAAACAGCAAAGAGAACAAGAGAATCAAGAAAAGGACACACACACACACACACATGCATACAACACACTTACACACACACCCACACACATAAACAAGCTGAGGCAAGCTGAGACATGGCTGGGCACCGAGACCTGAGGCGAAGGACACGCCACCTTTGGAGGCCCACCATGCCGAGGGAGGTCACGGTCTGTGACCACAGGTGGTACCGCCACAAAGACCACCCCGACCCGGACAGACCGGAGGCTCCACACCAAAGCACAGAGCCCCCTAACCACCCAGGCCAGAGTCGACAATGGGACAGCACCCCCAGCGGTAGACCGGAAACATCTCCCAGCCTGGCAGGCCCCCATGAGGAAACACCATGAGGAAACACTGGAGCTAAAAACTGAAGGACTAAAACAGTAAATGGGATAAAAGGTATAAAAGCTAAAAACTAAGGAACTAAGAATTGAAGTAGTAAAACAGTACTAAGACTAAAACAGACTGAAACAGTAAATGGGATAAAAGACTAAAAACTGAGAATAAGATCTGAGGGAGTAAAACAGTACTAAGACTAAAACAGACTAAAACAGTAAATGGGATAAAAGGTGTAAAGACTAAAAACTGAGAAACTAAGAACTGAGGGAGTAAAACAGTAAAAGTATCAAGTAAAATAAGGATAAGACATAAAAAAGCATGAGGACATGAGGTTCTCCGGCAGGCTGTTCCACAGTCGGGGACCATAATAACTGAAGGCCGCTTCCCCGTGCGTTTTAGAGCTTACTTGTGGAATGGTTAAAAGGCCGGTGCCGGAGGACCTCAGACTCCGCGAGGGTTGATAGAATAAAAGCATGTCTGATAAATAAGTCAGGCCAAGACCATTAAGACATTTAAAAACTAATAAAAGAACCTTAAAATCGATCCTGAAACGCACGGGTAGCCAATAAAACCGGTGTGATGTGCTCCTGCCCTCTGGTCCTCGTCAGCACTCGTGCAGCTGAGTTTTGTAATAATTGTAGGTTAGAAATGCTCTTTTTTGGAAGACCAGAGAGCAGGGCATTACAATAATCTAAACGACAAGAGATAAAAGCGTGCATCAGCACCTCCGTGCTGGCCTGAGAGAGAAACGGGCGGACTCTGGCTATATTCTTCAGGTATTTTTCAGCATTGTGGCCAAATTAACTAAGAGTCACAGTGTTTTAGATCCATGTATCCCTTCTTCCCTTAGTGGTGAAGACTTCATGAGCTTCTTCACTGAGAAAGTTCTAGGTATCAGAGAAAAAGCTAACCAGGCCATCCCAACAACTGAACCATCACCAGATGTGCTGACTGTGGGAACATACAGGGTCTCCAACGAGCCCTCCAACTCCCAAATCAAAATAGTCTCTCGAAGTGCCTTTTTTGACCTGAAGAACATCACAAGGATCAGAAAGCTACTGACGCGGCATGATGCTGAAAAGTTAATCCATGCATTTGTTACTTCCAGGCTTACTTCCAGGCCGGATTATTTTAGTTCTTTATTATCAGGGTGCCCAAACAACTCTTTAAAAAGCCTCCAGGTGTTCCAAAATGCTGCCAGAGTTCTGACAGGTATTGACAAAAGAGATCACAAAACTCCTGTACTGGCGTCTCTACAATGGCTGCCCGTTAAATTTAGAATAATTTTTAAAACCCTTCTTCTCACCTACAAAGTCCTCAGAGGCCTAGCTCCATCCTACCTGGAGGAGCTAGTGACACCTTACCAGCCCAATAGATCGGCAGTTTACTCAATATAATGCATTTTTGTGTGTATTCTATGCTCTATGCCTGTCCTGTCCTCTTCCTCATCAAGTAGACTAGTGATGCTATTTCTTGTGTAGTTTTTCTGCTTCCCCTCCCCTTATGTATTAATTTACAGGTATCGCTGCCTTCAGAGCTGCATAATGATCCCCGATCCCGCTGACCCACTCAATCGGCAGCTTACTCAATATAATGTATTTTTGTATGTATTCTATGCTCTATGCCTGTCCTGTCCTCTCCCTCTCCTCTCCTCTCCTCTCCTCTCCTCTCCTCTCCTCTCCTCTCCTCTCCTCTCCTCTCCTCTCCTACCTATTCTATCCTCTACCTGTCCTCCCCATTCTCCTCTCTCTCTACCCAGCCGGCCATCAGCAGGAGGGTCCCCCTACATGATCCTGGTCCTGCTCAAGGTTTCTTCCTGTTAAAGGGGAGTTTTTCCTTGCCACTGTTGCTTGTCTGGGGTTAGGCCCTGGGATTCTGTAAAGCGCCTTGAAACAATTTTGATTGTAAAAGATGCTATATAAATAAAGATTGATTTGGTTTTGTTGTGATCTGAAGGCACTTTTCCACTACAGAGTATCGGCTGGACGACAGGGTTCGATTCGACATGCAATAATCCGGTTAGTTTTCCATGCACCATGGTACCTCTTTCACGTGGCTGTATGGAGTGAAAAATGTGCTACACTTTACCACTATTCAACGTGACTTATCTTAAGAATAAAAATTGGGCAGTTCGCAACTTTTGCAGCAGCAAAAAAGGATATTTTTTACCGTATTTTCACGACTATAAGGCACACCTAAAACACTGAGATTTTCGCAAAAATCGACGGTGCGCTTTATAATATTGAGTGCCTTGTGTGTGGACTGAGTTTCAAAATCTGCTGTGCGCATTTGGTGGGTGCACTATGGTAAACGCTCCGCCAATCGGAGCACACTGTATTAAAAGGCGCAATCTCAGTTATGGGTGCTATTTCTGTAGTTAAAACATACACAAGGCGCACCATATTATTAGGCGCATGCTGAAACATACAGTAAAAAATGACAACGGAAGTAAAACCGTGAGTTTCGACACATTTATTGAACAAAATATTCATTCTTCCGCCACAAAACCATCAAAGTTTTCATCTTCTGTATCTGAATTAAACAGCTGCAATATTTCAATGTCCAATATCCTGAATTCCTCTTCTTCATCATCTGAATCAGACTCACCCACCGGTTCCGGTTCAGCGTTGATTTTGTGAAAGCTCTTCCAATACATGAAGACGGTATCATGGCCCATACGTCTACAATCCACCCGCATATGGTGGCATAACTTGCCCGCCGCTGCCTCATAGTCTTTGTGAAGGAGTGTTCGCCTTCCGTCATCCTGCGCTCTGGGATGTCAAAAGTCAGAGGGATCTCATCCATGTTGGTGTTGTGGCTGGGCGCGGTAATCTTGTCGCGGCAGTAGGTGCGGAAGATGGCCACCCTCTCCTGGTAATCCACGGGCAGCCGCTGCGCAACAGTTGTCCTCACGCGTATGGAGAGATGCCGCCTCCTCATAAAGCGAAAACACTAAGATTGCTCGATTGCCATTTTCAGCCGCATATTCGATGGCCTGCAGTTTAAAGTAAGCCTCATTCATATGCGTGTCACTTGACCGGCGCCATTTTAGGGGATCCTTATGCGTAGGTGTGCCGCTAATCGATTTGGCTTAGCGTTTACCGTAGTGCACCCACCAAAGACGCACAGCAGATTTTGGAAGTCAGTCCACACACAAGGCGCTCCATATTATAAGGCGCACCGTCGATTTTTGAGAAAATCTCAGTGTTTTAGGTGCGCCTTATAGTCGTGAAAATACGGTAAATCCACAAACAGAAATATAATAATTAAAATATCTTTTTTTCTCTTACTATGCATGTTGCTTAGTGGGACTTCTGGCATTCCTTGCTTTGAACAATCCTCTTCAAATCTGGTTTTTATTCAGTTGTTCCCACACGAAGACATTCTTTCACATGGGTGTCAGTCAGAACAGATTGATGCTTTGATTTTACGTGTTTCGGGATAGAAAACACAGACTCGCAGACGAATGTTGACCCAAATATTGAGAGTATCTTAAGCGCAACCCGTTTGACATTGGGGTATTTTTCCATTGGCACACTTTTCCAGAACTCAATGGCCCCTTCCCTTAAAGCAGGTTTCAGTTGGTCCTCCTCACAAAGATTGATAATCTTTAACTTAGCTGGAGCCTTATCTGTGACTAGCGGGGCTTTCCAACAGTGCGTCTCCTCATTAAAAGGGGCAACGAGGAATGCAATCTGTGGCCTTTTCAGTTGTAGATCACGGAACCGGGTCACGAAGCTTTTGTGCAGGTTTTCTCCTTTGGCTGTGCATTTTTTCCCTGCCATTTTGAAGGCAAACTTGACACTAATTGTTTACTCAAAAGATCTTGTCCTGAGAAACTTTGCGGTATTTTCATCTTGGCGAAAGTACTGTATTGAACTCAAGCGAAGCGAACACGCACATTAACACTAGAAGTCCCAGAGAGCGGCCATTTGGCCTTTTTACCTAGAAAACCCACAAGACGGCCAATTGGCCCCAAGTCCCCCCTGTGGACACTCATTTTGTTATGGAAATGTGGCTGTTAGTGGCACACGGCCGGAGCCACATGAACCTGTGTGGGGGAGGGGACATACCTTACAGCTCAGGAGGTTCTTTTGAGAGCAAGTTTTAGTTGTGAGATGGATAAATACCTCAGTGAACATAGCCATAAAGACTTAAACTGGACTATGAGCTGTATGCAGTGGAAAGGATCAACAGGAAGGAAGGGATCAACACACTGACATTTATTGTTAAAAAAACAAAACATATTTACAAAGAATGAAAAAGCAACTTTTTCCCAGTTTTGGTGTGGAGGGTTGTTGCAGAAGTAATTGTTATTTTTGTGCTAAAAATAGTAAAAAAAAGAAAAAGAAACCCAAGCATATTTACAAAGAATGAAAAACCATGCATTATGAGTGAAATACATTTGAGCAGTCACTCACAATCCTGGCACTGCCATTGCTCCTTTCGGCATTTCCCACATGTAAATCGGTAGCAGTCAACACAGCGCACAGTTGCATTATTGTCCCTACATTTAATTTTAGCCTGACACTTGGCTCTTTTTCCTAGTTGTGATGTGGAGGGTTGTTGCCGAAATAATTTTTGGGCCACTTTTGGGCCTTTTTCTTACCCAAGTGGGTTTGAGCCAACTCTCTTGCAAGCTCCAGCAGGAAATCCACCTGTCTCTCCTGCCTCCCGGTGCATAACTGATAGAGCACGTGTGCATTCAGTGCTGCCATATCTATCATGTTATAGAACACTGCTACTGGCCAGCGCCGTGTTCCTGCGCGGACAGTGTACCCTCGCACCATCTGGTCCATGACATCGACGCCGCACTTTGTTGTGTTGTAGAGTGTGATGGTGTTTGGCTTCTTTTTGGTGGTATCCTGTGTCTGAATCATGCTGTGCATGCTGCTGAGAACAGCTGCTGAAGCGATAGTCCATGTGCACTGAGGTATTTATCCATCAAACAATTGTCTGGTTGCAGTCGATGAGTCGTTATGGTCACATGGGACATTCACAGGTTCACAATTTAGAATAGAATGTGTTTTTGTCTGTGTAGATTCTCAATCATCCAGGTCATTGTATCATTGTAGATTTCTCTGTCAACTGGACTGGGTTTCTTCTCTTGAAGACATTTCGCCTTCTATCCAGAAGGCTTCTTCAGTTCTGAGTGAATGTGTTTTTATTCCTCATTCTCTGTAAGGTGTGACCCCCTCACCCCACACACTGCCACTAACAGCCTCATTACCATAACAAAATGAGTGATTAGTGTATTCGGGAAAAGTGGTCAGGCCAAATGGCCTCTGTGTGGGTCTTCTACGTAGACAGAAAAATGCTGGGACTTCTAGTGTTAAAAAAAACCATAAACCCAAACTTCGATATGAACGTTAGAGCCGCATGAAACCAGGCAAAGAGCCGCATGCGGCTCGGGAGCCGCGGGTTGGCCAGGCCTGCTCTAGCAGTTAGCATGTTAGCATGTAGACCAAATGCATTATTAATTTTTGGTGTTTCTTAAATGTTTTTTTCTTTTTGGGGTCATGGGGAGGGCGCACATATAGGCAAAGGTTAGGTCCACCCCACCACTATGTGAGCATTTGCAGATTTGGTGCATTGCTCAAGGGTATCTCAGCGGTGCTCTGAAGGTGTTGTGACACCTCCCCTCACTAACAGAACACCTTCCATGTTTTTGTCTGCACCAGGGGTCAAACCTAGAACCCAAGCCCCCCAACACTGATTATTTGTCTCTGAGAAATGTTTGGTTTGTAGTGTTGGCTCTTTTATTGCCAGAGTCTTAAGAGAATAGACAGAAAACATGATACTATATATATTTTTTATTATAGTTGAAGGCAAAATCCAAACTGTAGCAAGACCAAAAATTAGTAATATGTGCATGAAGCAACATGGAAAAACAACTTTTTAAGCAATACCGGCATTGGTTTAGTTTGTCAAATGATGCTGACAACCTGAACTTACATTTTTCTCAGCAACAAAGCAATTGCAAGATACAAGTGAAGGATGGAGTTATCACTGGTATCTAGTAACTAGCCATCTGATTGTCTGCAAACAGAAAACAACAATGTATCTTTCTAACTATGCTTGGCTCTTCACTGTGAGCTCCCCGTAAGTGAAATGAGTTCCTTACCTAACCTGTGCCTAACCCTAATCCTGAAAAGTCACAGAACTCGTCGACCCTCTGTCTACGGTAGTTTCCAACAATGTCACGGTTGACTCAAGGCAACTCTCCCAGTCATTGCCCTAATAGCGTCCATTTTCTTAATCCACATCTAGTTCTTTCTTTTAAAAAAAGCCCAGTCCTTCCTGTTTGTTCCAGGACTCTCTGATAATTGTCTTTGGTGTTTTTAGCTTTTATTGATAGCACACGTGTGTCCTCTGGTTTCTCTGACTGCCCATCAGAGAGCTCCAGTAAAACCTAATTTCTAATCTCACCTGTAGCTCCAACTTCACTTGTCAGCCTCGCAGCTCTAAAAGGTCAAAAATGTACCATGTTGTTGTCGCAGTGTATTGCCTTACCTGTAGCCTTTATTATTTATTTTATAAAATAGAAATATCCACCATTGCTGTTGTGGGGTTTATAAGATTAAGATTAAGATGAACTTTATTCATCCCCGTGGGGAAATTGAATTGTAATAGCACCCTATACAGAGCATAGAAACAGAATAAATAAATACAGATAAGATTAGAACATTATAAGCATATACTGTATACAGCATATATTATAAGCATATATATATAATATATACATAATATAATATATACACATTATAAGCATTATAAGCATATGTACATAAATATAGAATAAAATAGAAATAAAATTACAACATTAACATTACACAATTATTGTTATTGGCTGGGTTTTGATTAATTATACAGTCTGATAGTGGATGGCAGGAATGACTTCCTGTACCGTTCCTTCGAGCAGCGAGGCTGCAGGAGTCTGCTGCTGAAGCTGCTTCTCAGTTTGTCCACTGTGTTATGGAGGGGGTGGGAGGGATTGTCCATGATTGTCCGCAGTTTCAACACCATCCTGTCCCTCACCACCTTGTCCAAGTTTGCCAGTCTACAGCCAACAACAGACCCTGCCTTTTAATGAGTTTGTTGAGTCTGTTGGCATCCTTTGCTTTAATGCCTGCACCCCAGCACACTGCAGCAAAGAAGATGGTGCCAGCCATGACAGACTGATAGAACATGTGGAGCATCCTGCTGCAAACACTGAAGGACCTGAGTCTCCTGAGGAAATAGAGTCTGCTCATGGCCTTCTTGTAAACAGCATCGGTGTTTGTGGACCACTCCAGTTTATTGTCCAGCTGAACACCCAGGGACCTGTAGGATGAGACTATTTCCACATCCTTCCCACTAATGCAGACTGGGGAGGGAGGGGACTTGCTTTTTCTGAAGTCCACCACCATCTCCTTCGTCTTGGTCACGTTGAGCTGCAGAAGGTTCTCCCTGCTCCACCTGACAAAACTCTCCACAAGGTCCCTATATTCATCGTCCTGTCCATTCTCCACACACCCGACTATGACTGTGTCATCCGAGTACTTCTGGAGGTGACATGTCTCAGAGTGGTACTGGAAGTCAGCTGTGTAGGTGGTGAACAGAAAGGGGGAGAGCACAGTTCCTTGAGGAGCTCCTGTGTTTCTCATCAGGGGGTCGGACACACAGCTCCGCAGTCTCACAAACTGTGGTCGACCTGTCAGGTAGTCCTCGATCCAAGAAACAAGGGGAGTATCCAAGGTAGTTTTCTCTGTCAACTGGACTGGGTTTCTTCTCTTGAAAACTTACTACAGAAACTGGAAAAGGATAAAGCCATTGACAGACCACAATACTACCGTCTATATCCAGGAGAAACCATCCCTTGCATATATGGATTGCCCAAGATCCACAAACCAGGGACCCCTCTCAGACCCATAGTAAGTAGCATCAATTCTGTAACATACAACATTTCCAAATACTTGGCCTCCATCTTGTCTCCCATGGTTGGCAACACCCCACACCACATCAAAAACTCCCAAGACTTTGCTCAAAAGGTCAGTGGACTCACACTACTTCCAGAAGAGACTATGGTATCTTATGATGTCACGTCACTCTTCACGTGCATCCCCACTGCCAGCGCCATAGACACCATCCACAAGCACCTTCTATTGGACAAGAATCTTCCAGAAAGAACAACCTTAACACCGGCCCAAATCTGCACCATGCTGGACCTGTGTTTGAACACCACCTATTTCCAATACAGAGAAGGCTTCTACAGGCAGAAACATGGCTGTGCCATGGGCTCACCAGTATCCCCCATAGTTGCCAATCTATACATGGAGAAGGTGGAATCCCAGGCCCTGACATCCTTCACAGGAACTGCGCCAAGCCACTGGTTCAGGTATGAATTGGAAGCGTTCTCCGATCACCTCAACAAAACAGATGAGCATGTAAAATTCACCCGGGAAGATGTAAAAGGAAACAGTCTGGCCTTTCTGGACTGCGCAGTCAAGATCACTGAGGACAGAAATCAGTAGTCAGAAACACAGTCTGTCAGTCCATCCAGGTCCTCACCATGTGGTTCACAGAGAGCAGACCAGTTGGTGGTCTCCAGGGCATCCCGCAGACAGTCCATGGCACCATCTGACCATTTCCTAACAGTCCTCACAGTGACTGATTGCTGCTGAACCACAGGTGTGTATGATGGGGAGAGCAGCACGAGATTATGATCAGACTTGCCTAGCGGAGGGAGTGCAGTGGAAGTGTATGCACTGGTGACATTAGCATACAGTAAATCCAAAGTCTTCCTGTCTCTCGTGCTGCACTGGACATATTGATGGAATGTAGGGAGAGTGGACTTAAGGGAGGCATGATTGAAGTCACCTTTGATGAGGATAAAGGCTCCGGGATGTTTAGTCTGCAGGTCAGCCGTGACAGAGTGAATAACGTCACAGGCCGTGTCCGCTTTACCGGTCGGAGGAATATAAACGGTGATGGCGATGACATTAGTAAACTCCCGTGACAGATAGTATGGACGGAGTCCGATAGCAATAAGTTCCACGTCTGGATTGCACACGCGCTCCTTGACGTGAATATGCTCCGGGTTGCACCACCGTTGCTAACAAACACAGCCAGTCCCCGTCCTTTCTTCTTACCGGCCGCTGTGGTGTCTCGGTCCGCTCGCACAGTGGTGAAACCAGTGATCGTCACATTAGAGTCCGGTATCAGTCCATGGAGCCATGTCTCCGTGGAACACATGATACTGGCCTCTCTGTACTCCCGCTGGGTCCATGTGAGCGCCTCCAGCTCGTCCATCTTATTTGCCAGGGACCTGACATTCCCCGTTATGACCGCGGGGACGCAGGGTTTAAAACCCTTGCCTCTTCATCCTCTGTTTAACTCCAGCCTTAGTCCCTCGTCGTTTCCTCCTCAGCTCCTTCGGGATTTGGGGCTTCTCTCCGACCACGAAGGATGGTGGTCTTAGAGCCATCAGCTGGTCTCGCGTGTAGACAATACCGGTCCGCTTCTCGGCACAGCTGATGGGGGCCGCGGATAACCCAAGCACCGCAAAACAGAGAAAAAAGTATTCGAGCCTCCAGAACATGGTGTCTGAATACTCCAGTTGAAAATGGAAAGAAAGAAAGTAAATCCAAATAGAAAAGAATGTAAACAAGTATAGAAAACACTACAAAAATTTAAAAAATAACAATTAAGTTTAGGGAGCTACTACTGGCTGCCGCCTGAGACAGCGCCATTTTGAAGATGGCGCTTTTGAAGATTATAAAATGAGAACTTTAAGTTTTCTAAAATCTGTTGCTCTTGTGACTCATCAATGACGTGAGTCCCTCGGACAATCAGGGCATTACTAGACCATCATTAAAATACTTGGCATGCTTGGAACCCCTAGCCAATCAGGACATAAAAAGTACCTGTCACCCTGGTACCCCTAGTGGAAAATCATCTAAACTGTGTGGAGTCGAGTCGCACTGATGAAGTACCATTTGAAAAGCGGCATAAAGTAATATTGATGTACAAAACAGCCATATCTGATTATTGATAACCCTGCATTATATGCAGAGTAGAATTAGCAGATTATTTTACATTTATAGCCATTTAGACACCTTTATTAGTTCTGTGCAGCCCTTATCAGATTTGTTGAAAATGGATGAAAGGGATGAAAAAGTGATTTAAATTCGAATGTCACGATGACAGCTGAGCACTGTCGTGTCCCTCGGTCAGATTTTCAGAAAAATTCAATCTGGCCATTAGTTTTCAACAACAACAAAAACAACAACACATATAGAACAACTTATATGTCCAATAATGCCACAAGGAACACAAGAGTCCATATAGCACCATGGTTGAGATGGTGAGCAAGTACACAAAAACATTGTCAAACACATAGATACAATTGACGTGGGATGCGATGAGTCTCAGGGATGAAGGCAAAACTGAAAGTAAGTTTTCAACAAGGTTGGCAAGCAATATCTGGATGCAGGAGTAGAGCTAATGAGGCCTATGCAGGAGCTGTAAGAGTAGCAAGAAATATTTGAAGATGGTGTACACAGCCTGGGGAAATAGCCTGGGGGGTTGTCAACAACCATGTCCAGCAAGCAGAGATCCAGGTTAGCCAAAAGCTGCAGCTCACATTAACCTGGGCCACTAACTATACAAAGACTGGGTAACACTGCAGTTTTTTACAAGCATCCAAACATTTAAGGCTGGAGATTCGACAATTAGCAGCAGAGGCAAGTTTAAACCATGCGTCCACTGAACCCATCCATGAAGAGTGCCAACATCTGCATTACATATTTTAACAATTGTCTGAGATCTTTTTAGATGTCTCATGATTTTTTACATCTGTCTTGCCTTGCATAACGAAAATCTAGGTTTGTAACTGGGATACTGATGGCATGCATTAACACGCTTAACGTCAGCTGGTAACATATTGCGTCACGTCCTGTCTTCTCAATCGTTCGTTGGTTGCATTGTGCACGGGGTGTTGTATTCACTTAATATTGAACACTTTGAACACTTTGTGTGTTGTATTCACTTTAATTAAAATTTGAACACTTGGGACATTCTAGTCACCTGATAACAACAGTGAGAAATAACCCACATTAAACAAATACAGGGCTTTGCCGATTATTAGCGCTAGCATGGCCTCACCATCTGTTTCACCCAGTGTCTTTGTCTGTTCAGCGTGTGAAATGTTTAGTTACTCCTCTGCCTCCCTTAGTGAAGGGAATAGGTGCAGAAAGTGTAGTTTATTTACAGCTATGGAGGCGAGACTTAGCGAGCTTCCGCAGCTTGGAGTTAGCTGGAGTTGCGTCAGGTAGCCAGGATAAGCTAGCTGCTGCGGAGCCACCTAGCGTAGCTACAGCTAGCGGTCCCCCGGCAGCAGCTGAGCAGCCGGATAGCCAGGGTGGCTGGGTGACGGTTCGTAGGAAGTGTAGCCCAAAACAAAGGCCGATGGTGCACCACCACCCGCTTCCCGTGGCCAACCGCTTTTCCCCATTCGGCGAAACACCCGCTGAGAAACCGACCCTGGTAATTGGCGACTCTGTTTTGCGCTACGTGAAGCTGACTCCAGCGACCATAGTCAAGTGCATTCCGGGGGCCAGAGCGGGCGACATAGAAGCAAATTTATGGCTGCTGGCGAGACGTAAACGTAAATTTGGTAAAGTTATTATTCACGTTGGAGCCAACGACACCCGGCTTCGTCAGTCGGAGGTCACTAAAATGAACTTGGAGTCGGTGTGTAACTATGCAAAAACGCTGTCGGACTCCGTAGCATTCTCTGGTCCCCTCCCCAATCTGGCCAGCGATGAGATGTTTAGCTGCATGTCATCGCTTCGTCGCTGGCTGTCACGGTGGTGTCCCGAAAACCAGGTGGCCTTTATAGACAATTGGAGCACTTTTTGGGGAAAACCTGGTCTGATTAGGAGAGACGGTGTCCATCCCACACGGCATGGTGCCTCTCTCATTTCTAGTAATTTGGCTGATTTTATTAGACCCAGAGTGACCTGACAATCCAGGGTCCAGACCAGGATGCAGAGTTGTAGTCTTACACACCTCTTTGCTGCTTCCTTAGAACCCTCATCTGCCAACAATAACATATTTAACACTATAGAGGTAGTCTCTGTTCCACGGTTAAAAGTTCACCAAGCACAGAGCAGGGGAGCGGTCAATCACCATAATCTTATTAAAATTAATACTAAAGCACAAATTGGAGAAACTAATATCACAATTAAGTGTGGACTGTTAAATATTAGATCTCTTTTGTGTAAATCCCTGTTAGTGCACGACCTGATAGCGGATCATCACATTGATCTATTTTGTCTTACTGAGACCTGGCTTCAGGAGGAGGAGTATGTTAGCTTAAATGAATCTACTCCTCCTACCCATTTTAATTATCATATTCCACGTGTTACTGGTCGAGGAGGGGGAGTGGCAGCAATCTATCACTCCAAGTTATTAATTAATCCTAGACCAAAATATGGCTCCAGTTCATTTGAAAGCCTGACTCTTGGCATCACTCATCTGAACTGGAAGGCAGAAAAGCCACTTCTGTTTGTAGTTGTATATCGGCCCCCTGCTGGGCCACATTCAGAGTTCCTGTCTGAGTTCTCTGATTTCTTATCTGACTTGGTCCTTAGAACGGACAAAGTCATTATCATTGGAGACTTTAATATCCATGTAGATGTTGTAAATGACAGCTTTAGAAATGGCTTCATTTCATTACTTGAGTCAGTTGGTTTCCTCCAGCAGATAAACCAACCAACTCACAGCTTTAACCACACCCTAGATCTCGTTCTGACTTATGGTGTTGAGGTAGAACATGTGTCAGTGTTCCCTCAGAACCCAGTCCTGTCAGACCATTCTTTGATCACTTTCACATTTATGATTAAGGATTCTTCTATCCTCAGAACAAAGTCTTACTATAGCAGATGTCTTTCAGATAATGCTGTAGCTAAGTTTAAGGAAGTGATCCCTGTGCTAATCCCAGGACCACCGTGTGTTTCCCCAGGGATCAGTCATTATAATCTTAGCCCTGCTGAGGTTGACTCTATTGCTGAAGGTGCAGCAACCTCACTGAGAATCACGCTTGATTCTGTTGCCCCCCTGAAAAAGAAAATAGTAAATCAGAGGAGGTGTGCCCCCTGGTATAATTCACATATCAGGACCCTCAAGCAGAAAGTGCGAAGACTGGAAAGGAAGTGGCATTCCTGTAAAATAGACAGCTATCTTGTAGCCTGGAAAGACTGTCTATTAGTTTACAAAAAGGCCCTCTGTAAGGTTAGAACAGCTTAATTTGGAAATGGAAAATAAGAGCAACCCCAGGTTTCTTTTCAGCACTGTGGCCAAATTAACTAAGAGTCACAGTGTTTTAGATCCACGTATCTCGTCTTCCCTTAGTGGTGAAGACTTCATGAGCTTCTTCACTGATAAAGTTCTAGCTATCAGAGAAAAAGCTAACCAGGCCATCCCAACAACTGGACCATCACCAGATGTGCTGACTGTGGGAACATACAGGTTCTCCAACGAGCCCTTAAACTCCTTCAGCCCTATATATTTTTCTGAGGCGTCATCCCTAATTCAGAAATCCAAGACCACCACGTGTCTTTTAGATCCCATCCCAACACACCTGTTGAAGGATGTTTTACCAGTGATAGGCAGTTCTATCCTGGACCAGATCAATGGTTCTTTAGTGTCAGGTTATGTACCCCAGTCCTACAAGGTGGCAGTGATTAAGCCGTTGCTTAAAAAACCATCACTAGATCCTGATGTATTAGCAAATTATAGGCCGATATCCAACCTTTCTTTTATCTCTAAAGTTCTTGAGAAGGTGGTGGTGAATCAGTTACTGGAGCACCTGCAGAGGAACAGCCTGTTTGAGATGTTTCAGTCAGGCTTTAGAGCTCATCACAGCACAGAAACAGCACTTCTTAAAGTTACTAATGATCTTCTCATAGCTTCAGATCATGGACTGGTCTCTATGCTGGTTCTGCTGGACCTCAGTGCTGCTTTTGATACAATTGATCACAGCATCCTGTTACATAGACTGGAACATGTGATTGGGATTAAAGGGACAGCACTAGACTGGTTTAGATCATACTTATCTGATAGATACCAGTTTGCTCATGTCCATGGTATTCCCTCTTCATACAGTAGGGTTAGCCATGGGGTTCCACAAGGTTCTGTACTTGGACCAATCCTTTTCACCTTGTACATGCTTCCCTGAGGGAACATTATTCGGCAGCATGGGGTCAATTTTCATTGTTATGCCAATGACACTCAGCTTTATTTATCCATGAAACCAGAGGAGACAGAGAAGTTAGTGAAGCTCCAGACCTGTCTTAAAGACATAAAGTCGTGGATGTCTTCAAATTTCCTCCTCCTTAACTCAGGAAAAACTGAGGTCATGGTGTTTGGTCCTGAACCTCTCAGGGATAGATTAGATCACATGATCACTCTAGATGGTATCTCATTAACATCTAGTCTCTCTGTAAGGAATCTAGGAGTAACTTTTGATCAAAATCTCTCCTTCAACTCACACATTAAATTAGTCTCTAGAAATGCCTTTTTTCACCTGAGGAACATCTCAAAGATCAGGAAGCTACTGACGCGGCCTGATGGTGAAAAGTTAATTCATGCTTTTGTTACTTCCAGGCTGGACTATTGTAATTCTTTATTATCAGGGTGTCCAAAGAACTCTTTAAGAGGCCTCCAGTTGATCCAAAATGCTGCAGCCAGAGTTCTGACAGGTATTGACAAAAGAGATCACATAACTCCTGTAATGGCATCGCTTCATTGGCTGCCCATTAAATTTAGAATAATTTTTAAAACCCTTCTTTTGACCTACAAGGTTTTCAGAGGCTTAGCTCCATCCTACCTGGAGGAGCTAGTGATACCTTATCAGCCCAATAGACCGCTCCGCTCTCAGAATGCTGGTCTACTTGTGGTTCCCAGAGTTTCTAAGAGTAGAATGGGGGGCCGAGCATTTAGCTACCAGGCCCCCTGCTATGGAACCAGCTCTCTGTCCAGGTACGGGAGGCTGACTCCATCGCTACTTTTAAGATCAGACTTAAAACCTACCTCTTTGAAAAGCTTATTGTTGCTAATTCTGTAGTTCCAGTTACTATCATAGACAGACAAATTATCATACTTAGGGGGTCGTCTAATCGTTAGGTCACATCTTAGTTATGCTGTTATAGGCCAAGGCTGCCGGGGTCCGGAAACATGATCACCTGACAGGCCTCTGTCACTCCACTGGGTCATGGTTTCCTCTCCTCTCCTTTCCTCTCCTTTCCTCTCCTCATCAAGCAGACTAGTTATGCTGATTCTTGTGTAGTTTTTCTGCTTCTCTCCCCCCTCTATTTATTTACAGGTATCGCCGCCCTCGGAGCTGCATGATGACCTCCGGCCCCGCTGAAGTGATTGTGCATCATATTTTTTTTGTGTGTTTCTGTGCTCTGTGCCTCTCCTCTCCTCTCCTCTCCTCTCCTCTCCTCTCCTCTCCTCTCCTCTCCTCTCCTCTCCCCTCCTTCTCCTTCTCCTTTTCCCCTCCCTCTCCTCTTCTTTCCTCTCCTCTTTCCCCTCCTCCTCCTTCTCCTCTCCTCTACCTCCCCTTCACTCTACTTCTCCTCTCCTCTACCCCTCTCCTCTCCTCTCCTACCTATCCTATCCTCTACCTGTCCTCCCCCTTTTCCTCTCTCTTTACCCAGCCGGCCATCAGCAGGAGGGTCCCCCTACATGAGCCTGGTCCTGCTCAAGGTTTCTTCCTGTTAAAGGGGAGTTTTTCCTTGCCACTGTTGCTTGTCTGGGGTCAGGCCCTGTGATTCTGGAAAGCGCCTTGAAACAATTTTGATTGTATAAGACGCTATATAAATAAAGATTGATTGATTGATTGATCGTGTCATCGGATTTGCGGCCGCATGTTCTGGACAGTCGGGTAAAGAGAGGGGCAGTTTTGAACAGTGCATCAAATCAAGGGCTAACCATGCCCATCACCCCATGCATCACTTGGGTGTGAGATGCACCCCAATGTGTCCGCCGCACAGCCCCCCCTGAACACCCAGAAGGGAAACAGCAGAAAGAGGGAAAAGAAAAAGAAAAATTTTATATATCAGTCCCTGACAGGGGGTTTAATCAGCCTGCCATAACGGCTGCGGCGCCCCTCTTCTGGGAACGCAGATGAGTCGCAGGCAGGAGAAACAAAGTCCACAGCAGGCTGTAAATTAGAACAAAGATCATCAGACGGGACATTCTGGACCTTAGGTGGATGGCCCCGACGGGGGACCTGAGTCGGCAACACATCCTGCCCAACCAGCAAATGCGCCGGCTTCAGCCTATCCAACGTGACCCGCTCCGACCGACCACCCATATCGAGCACGAAACTCTTCGCCCCTGTCTCAAGCACCCGGAATGGGCCGTCGTACGGAGGGCGAAGGGGTGACCGGTGGGCGTCATGTCGTACAAAAACAAAATGAGCCGTTGCCAAGTCCGTCGGTACAAACGACTGCGGGAAACAGTGGAGCACAGGGGATGGAACCAGAGCAGGCCCAGCCGAAAAGGAACTTCCGGCAGGAAAGTTACAAGGAGGTGCACTCTCCAGCAGAAATTCCCCTGGAACACGAAGCGGTTGTCCCAAGACCAATTCCACAGGCGAAGCATCCAAATCCTCTTTAGGAGCTGAACACAAACCGAGCATCACCCAAGGTAAACAATCCACCCAGCTGTCATCTGAAAGCGCGGCACGCAATGCTGCCTTGAGTGAACGGTGAAAGCGTTCACAAAGCCCGTTAGCCTGAGGATGGTACGCGGTGGTACGGTGAACCTGTGTGCCCAATGACCTAGCCATAGATGACCAGAGTTTAGAGACAAACTGAGGTCCCCTGTCAGAAGTAATGTCGGAAGGGGAGCCAAAACGTGCGACCCAAGCAGAAAGAAATACTCGAGCGACGTCTGCCGATATCGTGGAGGAAAGAGGGACCACCTCCGGCCACCTGGTGGTGCGATCCACCATAGTGAGCAGATGAGTGTACCCGTGGGACGGAGGTAAGGGTCCCACCAGGTCCACATGCATGTGGTCAAACCGTCTGGCTGGAATTGCGAATGTTTCAAGGGGTGCCTTGGTGTGCTGGTGAACCTTAGCATGCTGACATGCCACACAGGCTGCTGCCTATTCCCTGACCTCTTTGCGAAGGCCACGCCAAACAAACGACACTCACCAGTTTCACCGATGCACGGACCCCCGGGTGTGAGAGGGAATGGACCATATCAAAGACCCTGTGGCGCCAGGCCACCGGGACCACAGGTCGGGGACAACCGGTGGAAACGTCACAAAGGAGGGTAGGACTGCCATCCTGTACTACAGCTTTCTCCAGCTTCAAGCCTGTACCCGTGGACTCAAGAGCCCGTATCTCCGGGTCCCCAGACTGGTCAGCCACCATGGCAGAGAAATCCAGCCCTAAGTGCACAGGACAAGAATTCCTGAGAGGAGGACAAGGTCACCTGCAGATCTCCCGTCTGCGACCGGGAATCCTCCTCTGGCTCAGAAGCTGGAGCAGCAGTAGGGCTGACAGCACGCACCCCTCGATGAGGAAAACCCCCGACCATGCTGTGAGAGGGCTGATCTGGATGCTGCCGATGAAAGTCACGGAGGAGCTGTCAGTCCAAAATGTGACGAGCAGGAACCCAAGATCTCTCTTCTGGGCCATAACCCTCCCAGTCAACGAGATACTGAAGGCCTCTGCCACGAACACGGGAGTGAATGATGCGGCGCACAACATAGGTGAGTCCCCCATCGATGAAGCGAGGAGGAGGCGGTGGAGGAGCAGCAGGCACCAGAGGGCTCTCTCGGACAGGCTTGACCTTGGACACATGGAAGGTTGGGTGAACCCTGCTTGAGCCTGACTGCCACAGGATTGATGACTCTTTCGATGGGGAACGGTCTGATGAACTTGGGAGCCAGCTTGTTGGACTCCACCCGCAGTGGAGAGCCAGACCTTCTGGCCCACCTGATATTCTGGAGCTTGGGAACGACGACGGTTGGCAGCAGAGGAGTAGCGGCCAGCAGTCTTCAGGAGGGAGGCTCTAGCTCGGGCCCAGGTCCAATGACAGCGATGGAGGAAGGCTTGAACTGAAGGGCAAGAGGCCTCCTTCTCCAGGGCTGGGAAGAGGGGTGGCTGATACCCATAGGCACACTGAAAAGGAGACAGGCCTGTGGCAGAGCTTGTCAAAGTGTTGTGAGCCAGGCTTCAGATCAATACAGCAGTCGTAGGGGCGGTGGGGGGGGGGGGGGGGGGGGGCAGCGAGGTAGCTTTGGTCTTACTGAACACCTCCCTGAGGTCGTGGTACTCAGCAGGGACTCTGGCCAGGTCCAGGCAGGTGCTGGGGAGCGTAGTCTGGCATTGATGCATCCCGAAGGCAGACCTGGTGGCAGAAACCGCTCCAGCTGGGGATAGTGGCTGTGGTCCAGTCGACATGCGGGTTGTGTTTGCGGAGCCATGGAAAGCCCAGGATCAGAGGAATGTTGGATGAGGGCAGGAGATGAAACTGGATGGTCTCATGATGGTTACCAGAAATCAGCATGTGAACAGGGGCAGTCTGGTGGGCAACCGTTCCCAGAAGATGACCATCCAGGGCCCTGGCAGGAATCGGTGGGTTGAGGGGAATCCTCTCTAGCCCGAGTTGCATGGCCAAGCCCTTGTCCATAATATTGCCATCGGAACCGGAGTCAATGAAGGTGGCCAGGGTGTGAGAGTCATCAGCGAGAAGAAGCTTGGCTAGAAAGATGGGGCGTTTAATCTGAGAGGAAGATTTCACTCCCACATGACTCACCAGGACTTCCTCATTCACTGGTGAGCTCTGCCTTTTAACGGACAGAGAGAGATAAAATGTCCATACTTGCCTGCAGTACATAGAGAGGTTCCCCATCTGGCGACGCTGACGCTCCTCTGGTGTGAGTCTGGTGCGACCCAGTTGCATCGGTTCTGGGTCAGCAGGAACAGGGGCCGAAGCGGAGGGGAAATTCAGGCGGTGAGCTGCCGTGGAAGGTGCGGGGTTCTGTCTGTCTCGAGCTGTCCTTTCTCTTCTCCGGGCCCTGACACGGAGATCCAGTCGAGTACTGAGCTCGATGAGTTCATCCAGTGTGGCAGGTAGAGGGTAAGAAACCAGTTCGTCCTTGATATATTCTGCTAAACCATGCAGAAAGGCATCCCGGAGTGCAGCCAGGTTCCAGTCACTCTGACGAGCCTTGGTCCGGAAGTCGATGGAGTAATCTGCCACGGACTGATTCCCCTGCCGTATGGAGAGGAGCCCTGAAGTGCCATCTGGACCCGTAGCTCCCAGCCCGAAGACCTTGCGCAGCACCTCCGAGAAGGCCTGGAATGAAGCACAGGCAGGATTCTGCCTCTCCCACTCTGCAGTTCCCCAGAGGATAGCTCTTCCTGTCAGGTTGCTGATGACGTATGCCACCTTGGCTCCCTCAGTGGCAAATGTGTGTGGCTGCAGACTGAAGAGCAGAGAACAGGAAGTCAGGAAGGGACGACAGAGCTTGGGATCCCCATTGTAGCGCTCTGGGGCCTCCAGCCGGGGTTCTGATATCATCCTCGGCAGCGGTGGAACAGGAGCAGGAGGTGGAGCTGCTGGTGCAGAGACTGTGGCCTCTGGAGAGGAAAGGGTGGAGGTCAGCTGTTGTAGTTGAGCTGTGAGGGCTGTGATGGCCCTGGCTTGGGCCTCCGCAGCTTGTCGGGCATGGGCAGCCGCCTCCTCCAACCGCTGCTCATGAAGCATGAGCACTCCCTCGATTCTTTCAAACCGATCCCGTAGTGACGGTGGTTCTGCTGGGTCCATGACTGGCCAGATTGTACTGTGACGGGTATGGTATGGACCCAAGTGCAGTACAAAACAGGCAATGAACTGATGATCAGTTAACAGGTTTATTAACTGCAATCTGGCAAACAAAGAACAGTTCGAGGGCGGGGCAGTGGACTTGGTCGAGGCAGGCAAAAAGTCAGTAACCGGGAGGCAGGCAGAATCAGGCAAACAATCCAAAGGGAGACTGGCTGAGCTCGTGGTCAAAACAGAAGACAGGGTTAATTTACCGGGGGTCAGGCAGAACAGGCAGGTCGTACACAGGCAGGGTCGATTCCGGGAAGACAGGCAGGTAAACGCTGGAAGGTCATGCATAGCAGAGAACAATCTGGCACTGAGTGAGTGTGAGGCTGGAGAATATGGTAGGTGAGGTGAGCGGATTGATGAGTGAGGGCAGGTGTGTGATCAGTGACTGAGAGCAGGTGTGGTGATCAGAGGGTGTGGTGTGAGCAGGGCAGTGGAAAAGTACTGAGTCCATGGGCTGGAGCAGAGTGTGAAAAGAAATGCGGTGGCCCAAGAAATCAATCGCCAGCAGACCAAACAGGTATTTCGCTGGGTTTACAATCAGGCCATGATCTGGCAGTCGCTGAAAAACCTGCCCAAGGTGGGTCAGGTACTCATCTGCCGAAGGACTTGCTACCAATATGTCATCCAAATAGACGAACACAAAGGTGAGGTCACGCAATACCGAGTCCATTAGCCGCTGAAAGGTCTGTGCAGCCCCCTCCAGGCCAAAGGGCATGCGCAGGAACTCTAAAAGCCCAAACGGGGTAATCACGGCAGTCTTAGGCACATCCTCGGCACGCACCGGAACCTAATGATAGCCACGCACCAAGTCTACCTTGGAGAAAATGGTAGTGCCTGCCAAGCGAACGGAAAAATCCTGTATGTGCGGAATGGGGTAATGGTCATGGGATGTGATGTTGTTAAGACGACGAAAATCGCCACAGGGCCGCCAAGTGCCATCCGCCTTGGGCACCATATGGAGCGGAGAGGCCCATGGGCTGTTAGAGTGCCGCACAATCCCTAAACGCTCCATTGTGGTGAATTTCTCCTTAGCCGTCACCAACTTCACAGCGTCGAGTCGCCGAGCGCGTGCAAAAATGGGCGGACCCGCGGTGGGAATGAAGTGCTCCACCCCGTGCTTCGTGACGGCCGTGGAAAACGCGGGCGTAGTAAGCGACGGAAAATCACCAAGCAACTGCTGAAAAACATTGCCCGCAAAACTGGCATGTGCCAGCGGCCCAGGTCCCCCCGTCAGACATGGAAAGGTGGCAAAAGACACAGCATCGATTAGACGTTGGTTAGCGAAATCCACTAGCAGACCATGAGAACACAGAAAATCTGCGCCTATGATGGGAACAGTAATGGAGGCTAACACAAAGTCCCATGTGAAACTGCGTCCAGAAAAACAAACAGTCACCGACCTGGTACCAAATGTCTCAATAGAGGAACCATTAGCAGCAGTCAGTTGGGGGCCTGCGCCCGAGGATGACAGGTTTGCGCTGCCTGGAGGGAGGAGGCTCTTCTGGGAGCCAGAATCCACCAGTAACCGCCGGCCTGACAGGGAGTCTTTGACAAACAGCAGCTCCTCCTGTTCACCAGCGCCCACAGCTGCTACTGAGCGCTGGCCCTGGTGTTTTCCTGCGTCTCGAACGCACATGGAGGAACGCAGCGCCGGGCCTTGTGGCCAAAACGCTGGTGGAAAAAACACAGGTCACTCTTCCTCCTCCGGGAGGAAACTCCAGCCACCATCGCCTCGTCTATGTCCTCTGGTACCAGTAGCTGGGAATCCGCCAACACGCTCTGCACGGAGGTCAACCTCGCAGTCAGCAGCACACGATCCGCTTCCTCAGCCAAACCACGGAAATCACCAGCAGCCAAACTCGGGGAGTTCGCTAAGGCCGCCCGGACCGGATGTGGAAGTTGGCGCAGGAAAATGTGCGGGAAAAAGAACCCGCCTTCGTCTGAGCCCAGCAATGACAGCATGCTGTCCATAAGGTCTACCGCCGAACCATCGGCCAAACTCAGCAGGGAAAGCAGTTTGTCCACCCTTTCCGTGGCGGATTGGCTGTACCTCCGGAGCAGGAGCTCTTTGATCGCTGCGTACTTTCCGCGCAGTGGCGGGTCCCGCAGCAACTGCATGACACGGCGAGTGGATTGCTGGTCCAGAGCCGCGACCACCAAATAATATTTGGAGTCGTCCTCGGTGACTCCTCGCAGGTGGAAAAACGCTTTAACATGCTGGAACCACGGGGCCGGGTCGCTCTGCCAGAAGTCGGGCAGCTTCACGGACGCGATGATGCTGGCTGGCTGCGTGTGTCGGGGCGACATTGCCGAAGAGGAGATACCATCCTCATGCTGCCTCAAACATGTTCAAAACGGGGTCACCAATGTGGCAGGACGAGGAACGACTCGGACAGAGCAGGTGGTTTAGACGTCTTTATTCTGCATCCAGCAGACAATACTAAATGGCGCGTTGAACAGTGCATCAAATCAAAGGCTAACCACGCCCATCACCCCATGCATCACCTGGGTGTGAGATACACCCCAATGTGTCCGCCACAGTATCATAAAATTAGACTCAGCCTTGTGTCTCAAATGTTTTATTCTTTCTTTGTCCTTCAAAAACCTTATTTTGGTCATTCATTCAGTAACTGGTTGGTTCTAAACTGGTCAGGGACTCGACTTTGCTGCAAGTCCCCAGTGAGGCTGCTACTATTTTTGATACTGAGTAGCCATTTGTGTTGGTTCTGTTGGACTCAGCCTAGAACACAACGCTGCACAACAGCACCCCTTAATATAGGCTGTGTCTAAATCCTGTGTTTTCTTATTACATCTTCATGTACATATTGTTTTGTGTTGATTTTGTCAGTAGTATTTAAACTCTTTTTTTTATTGTTTTGGAGCTGTGTAATTTCCTTCTCAGCTACCATCGCCCACAGCATCAATCACATCTTCTCGTGATAACAGTCCTGGCTGGAGGCAACAAATGTTGGACCAGCTCTGATCTGATGTTACACTAAAGAATAAAGGTGGTTTGGTAGACCCTTTTCTTCTGTAGTTTTGGATCTCCCTCCCTCTCTCTCTTTGCAGGTATGACTGGATCCACAGATCACTCTGAGGTTCTGAAAAGCATCTCGAGACAATCACAATTTTAACATTTCCTATATCAGTACAAGTGGATTAAATGACCTCCTCACATGAACTAATAAGAAGAAAATCTTCAACTTTATTCTTATGTTGCTCTTTTTCCTCCTCTCAGATGTTCCAGCCAATTCTGTCACCGATGGTGAAAACTGATGAAAATTCTCAAGTTGTCAGCACCATGATTCAGAGGGTCCAAACAGAATTACTTATTATTATAGAAACACAACAAAACACCTGACTGGGTATATAAATAGGCAATAGTGCTACAAGGTTACATAACATAGATGGTTGCTTTACGATGACGATGGGCTTTGTGATCAAAGTCACAGGGTTTTTGATCTTTGGAAGATTTCATTAAAATCCATCCATCCATCCATCCATCCATCCATCCATCCATCCATCCTCTACCGCTTATCCGGGGTCGGGTCGCGGGGGCAGCAGCCTAAGAAGAGAAGCCCAGACTTCCCTCTCCCCAGCTACTTCTTCCAGCTCATCTGGGGGGATCCCCAGGCATTCCCAGGCCAGTCGAGAGACATAGTCTCTCCAACGTGTCCTGGGTCTTCCCAGGGGTCTCCTACCGGAGGGACATGCCCTGAACACCTCACCAGGGAGGCGCCCAGGAGGCATCCTGACTAGGTGCCCAAGCCATCTCATCTGGCTCCTCTCAATGCGGAGGAGCAGCGGCTCAACTCCGAGCTCCTCCCGGATGGTAGAGATTCCTACAGAGGAAGCTCATTTCGGCCGCTTGTACCCGTGATCTTGTTCTTTCAGTCATTACCCAAAGCTCATGACCATAGGTGAGGGTAGGAATGAAGATCGACTGGTAAATCGAGAGCTTCGCCTTTGGGCTCAGCTCTCTCTTCACCACTACGGACTGGTGCAGAGTCCGCATTACTGCGGATGCCGCACCGATCCGCCTGTCGATCTCCTGCTCCATTCTTCCCTCACTCATGAACAAGACCCCGAGGTACTTGAACTCCTCCACTTGACCCGGAGAAGGCACTTCACCTTTTTCCGGTTGAGAACCATGGCCTCGGATTCGGAGGTGCTGATTTTCATCCCAGCCGCTTCACATGCGGCGGCGAACCGATCCAGGACCACATCATCTGCAAAAAGCAGAGACCCGATCCTGAGGTCACCAAACTGGACCCCCTCAACACCATGACTGCACCTAGAAATTCTTTCCATAAAAATTATGAACAGAATCGGTGACAAAGGGCAGCCCTGACGGAGACCAAGCCTCACTGGAAAAGAGTTCGACTTACTGCCAGCAATGCGGACCAAACTCTGACACTGATCGTACAGGGAGCGGACAGCCGTATCAGCGGGCCCGACACCCCATACTCTTGGAGAACCCCCCACAGGACCCCACGAGGGACACGGTCGAATGCCTTCTCCAAGTCCACAAAACACATGTGGACTGGTTGGGCAAACTCCCATGCACCCTCGAAGACCCTGCTGAGGGTGTAGAGGTGGTCCACTGTTCCACGCCCAGGACAGAAACCACATTGCTCCTCTGAATCCGAGGTTCGACTATCCGGCGGACCCTCCTCTCCAGTACCCCTGAATAGACCTTACCAGGAAGGCTGAAGAGTGTGATCCCCCTATAGTTGGAACACACCCTCTGGTCCCCCTTCTTAAAAAGAGGGACTACCACCCCAGTCTGCCAATCCAGGGGCACCGCCCCCGATGTCCACACAATGTTGCAGAGTCGAGTCAGCCACGACAGCCCTACAACATCCAGAGCCTTAAGGAACTCTGGGCGGATCTCATCCACCCCCGGGGCCTTGCCACCGAGGAGTTTTTTGACTACCTCGGCAACTTCAGCCGCGGAGATATGAGAGCCTATCCCCAGGTCCCCAGGCCCTGCTTCCTCATTGGAAGGCGTGCTTGTGGGATTGAGGAGGTCCTCGAAGTATTCCTTCCACCGATCCACAACATCCCGAGTTGAGGTCAGCAGCACACCATCACCAATATACACAGCGTTGACAGTGCACTGCTTCCCCTTCCTCAGACGCCTGATGGTGGTCCAGAACGTTTTCGAGGCCGTCCGAAAGTCATTCTCCATGGTCTCACCGAACTCTTCCTATGCCCGGGTCTTTGCCTCGGCAACCGCCGTAGCTGCACTCCGCTTGGCCTGCCGGTACCTATCTGCTGCCTCAGGAGTCCCACAGGCCAGTAAGGCCCGATAGGACTCCTTCTTCAGCCTGACGGCATCCCTCACCACTGGTGTCCACCAGCGGGTTCGGGCATTGCCGCCACGACAGGCACAAACCGCCATGCGGCCACTGCACGGGTCAGCCGCCTCAACAATGGAGGCACGGAACATGGTCCACTCAGACTCAATGTCCCCCGCCTCCCCCGGGACATGGTCAAAGCTCTCCCGGAGGGGTGAGTTGAAGCTCCTTCTGACAGGAGACTCTGCCAGGCATTCCCAGCAGACCCTCATAATATGTTTGGGTCTGCCGAGTATGTCCGGCACCCCCCCCCACCACCACCATCGGAGCCAACTCACCACCAGGTGATCAGTTGACAGCTCTGCCCCTCTCTTTACCCGACTGTCCAGAACATGTGGCCGCAAATCCGATGACACGATCAATCAATCAATCAATCTTTATTTATATAGCGTCTTATACAATCAAAATTGTTTCAAGGCGCTTTCCAGAATCACAGGGCCTGACCCCAGACAAGCAACAGTGGCAAGGAAAAACTCCCCTTTAACAGGAAGAAACCTTGAGCAGGACCAGGCTCATGTAGGGGGACCCTCCTGCTGATGGCCGGCTGGGTAAAGAGAGAGGAAAAGGGGGAGGACAGGTAGAGGATAGGATAGGTAGGAGAGGAGAGGAGAGGGGTAGAGGAGAGGAGAAGTAGAGTGAAGGGGAGGTAGAGGAGAGGAGAAGGAGGAGGAGGGGAAAGAGGAGAGGAAAGAAGAGGAGAGGGAGGGGAAAAGGAGAAGGAGAAGGAGGGGAGAGGAGAGGAGAGGAGAGGAGAGGAGAGGAGAGGAGAGGCACAGAGCACAGAAACACACAAAAAAAATATGATGCACAATCACTTCAGCGGGGCCGGAGGTCATCATGCAGCTCTGAGGGCGGCGATACCTGTAAATAAATAGAGGGGGGGGGAGAGAAGCAGAAAAACTACACAAGAATCAGCATAACTAGTCTGCTTGATGAGGAGAGGAAAGGAGAGGAAAGGAGAGGAGAGGAAACCATGACCCAGTGGAGTGACAGAGGCCTGTCAGGTGATCATGTTTCCGGACCCCGGCACGGCAGCCTTGGCCTATAACAGCATAACTAAGATGTGACCTAACGATTAGACGACCCCCTAAGTATGATAATTTGTCTGTCTATGATAGTAACTGGAACTACTGAATTAGTAACAATAAGCTTTTTCAAAGAGGTAGGTTTTGAGTCTGATCTTAAAAGTAGCGATGGAGTCAGCCTCCCGTACCTGGACAGGGAGCTGGTTCCATAGCAGTGGGGCCTGGTAGCTAAATGCTCGGTCCCCCATTCTACTCCTGGAAACTCTGGGAACCACAAGTAGACCAGCATTCTGAGAGCGGAGCGGTCTATTGGGCTGATAAGGTATCACTAGCTCCTCCAGGTAGGATGGAGCTAGGCCTCTGAGGACCTTGTAGGTCAAAAGAAGGGTTTTAAAAATTATTCTAAATTTAACGGGCAGCCAATGAAGCGACGCCAGTACAGGAGTAATATGATCTCTTTTGTCAATACCTGTCAGAACTCTGGCTGCAGCATTTTGGATCAACTGGAGGCTTCTTAAAGAGTTGTTTGGACACCCTGATAATAAAGAGTTACAGTAGTCC
This sequence comes from Takifugu rubripes, assembly GCF_901000725.2. Lineage (NCBI taxonomy): Eukaryota > Metazoa > Chordata > Actinopteri > Tetraodontiformes > Tetraodontidae > Takifugu > Takifugu rubripes. Next base: position 5,548,931 of record NC_042293.1, on the reverse strand, counting down.
AGCCTGGAAGTAACAAATGCATGGACTAACTTTTCAGCATCATGCCGCGTGATCAAAAGTTACTCCTAGATTCCTCACAGAGAGACTAGATGTTAATGAGATACCATCTAGAGTGATCATGTGATCTAATCTATCCCTGAGAGGTTCAGGACCAAACACCATGACCTCAGTTTTTCCTGGGTTAAGGAGGAGGAAATTTGAAGACATCCAGGACTTTATGTCTTTAAGACAGGTCTGGAGCTTCACTAACTTCTCTGTCTCCTCGGGTTTCATGGATAAATAGAGCTGAGTGTCATCAGCATAACAATGAAAATTTATCCCATGCTGCCGAATAATGTTCCCTAAGGGAAGCATGTACAATGTGAAGAGGATTGGTCCGAGTACAGAACCTTGAGGAACTCCATGGCTAACCCTACTGTATGAGGAGGGAACACCATGGACATGGGCAAACTGGTATCTATCAGATAAGTATGATCTAAACCAGTCTAGTGCTGTCCCTTTAATCCCAATCACATGTTCCAGTCTCTGTAACAGGATGCTGTGATCAACTGTATCAAAAGCAGCACTGAGGTCCAGCAGAACCAGCATATAGACCAGTCCATGATCGGAAGCTATGAGAAGATCATTAGTTAGTCTTTAAGAAGTGCTGTTTCTGTGCTGTGGTGAGCTCTAAAGCCTGACTGAAACATCTCAAACAGGCTGTTCCTCTGCAGGTGCTCCAGTAACTGAGTCACCACCACCTTCTCTAGAACTTTAGAGATAAAAGGAAGGTTGGATATTGGCCTATAATTTGCTAAGACATCAGGATCCAGTGATGGTTTTTTAAGCAACGGCTTAATCACTGCCACCTTGTAGGACCGGGGTACATAACCTGACACTAAAGAACCATTGATCTGGTCCAGGATAGAACTGCCTATCAATGGTAAAACATCCTTCAACAGGTGTGTTGGGATGGGATCTAAAAGACACGTGGTGGTCTTGGATTTCTGAATTAGCGATGATGCCTCAGAAAAATATATAGGGCTGAAGGAGCTTAAGGGCTCGTTGGAGACCCTGTATGTTCCCACAGTCGGCACATCTGGTGATGGTCCAGTTGTTGGGATGGCCTGGTTAGAACTTTATCAGTGAAGAAGCTCATGAAGTCTTCACCACTCAGGGAAGAAGGGATACGTGGATCTAAAACACTGTGACTCTTGGTTAATTTGGCCACAGTGCTGAAAAGAAACCTGGGGTTGTTCTTATTTTCCTCAATCAAAGAAGAAAAATAAGCTGTTCTAGCCTTGCGAAGGGCCTTTTTGTAAACTAATAGACAGTCTTTCCAGGCTACATGGTAGCTGTCTATTTTACAAGAATGCCACTTCCTTTCCAGACTCCTGATATGTGAATTATACCAGGGGGCACACCTCCTCTGAGTTACTATTTTCTTTTTCAGGGAGGCAACAGAATCAAGCGTGATTCTCAGTGAGGTTGCTGCACCTTCAGCAATAGAGTCAACCTCAGCAGGGCTAAGATTATAATGATTGATCCCTGGGGAAACACACAGTGGTCCTGGGATCAACACAGGGATCACTTCCTTAAACGTAGCTACAGCATTATCTGAAAGACATCTGCTATAGTAAGACTTTGTTCTGAGCATAGAAGAATCCTTAATCATAAATGTAAAAGTGATCAAAGAATGGTCTGACAAGACTGGGTTCTGAGGGAACACTGACACATGTTCTACCTCAACACCATAAGTCAGAACGAGATCTAGGGTGTGGTTAAAGCTGTGAGTTGGTTGGTTTATCTGCTGGAGGAAACCAACTGACTCGAGTAATGAAATTAAGCCATTTCTAAAGCTGTCATTTATAACGTCCATATGGATATTAAAGTCTCCAATGATAATGACTTTTTCCGTTCTAAGGACCAAGTCAGATAAGAAATCAGAGAACTCAGACAGGAACTCTGAATGTGGCCCAGCAGGGGGCCGATATACAACTACAAACAGAAGTGGCTTTTCTGTCCTCCAGTTCAGATGAGTGATGCCAAGAGTCAGGCTTTCAAATGAACTGAAGCTATGTTTTGGTCTGGAATTAATTAATAACTTGGAGTGATAGATTGCTGCCACTCCCCCTCCTCGACCAGTAACACGTGGAATATGATAATTAAGATGAGTAGGAGGAGTAGATTCATTTAAGCTCACATACTCCTCCTCCTGAAGCCAGGTCTCAGTAAGACAAAATAAATCAATGTGATGATCCGCTATCAGGTCATGCACTAACAGGGATTTACACAAAAGAGATCTAATATTTAACAGTCCACACTTAATTGTGATATTAGTTTCTCCAACTTGTGCTTCAGTATTAATTTTAATAAGATTTTGGTGATTGACCGCTCCCCTGCTCTGTGCTTGGTGAACTTTTAACCGTGGAACAGAGACTACCGCTATAGTGTTAAATATGTTATTGTTGGTGGATGAGGGTTCTAAGGAAGCAGCAGAGAGGTGTGTAAGACTACAACTCTGCATCCTGGTCTGGACCCTGGATTGTCAGGTCACTTTGGGTCTAATAAAATTAGCCAGATTACTAGAAATGAGAGAAGCACCATCTCGTGTGGGATGGACACCGTCTCTCCTAATCAGACCAGGTTTTCCCCCAAAAGTGCTCCAATTGTCTATAAAGGCCACCTGGTTATCGGGGCACCACCGTGACAGCCAGCGACGAAGCGATGACATGCGGCTAAACATTTCATCGCTGGCCAGATTGGGGAGGGGACCAGAGAATGCTACGGAGTCCGACATCGTTTTTGCGTAGTTACACACCGACTTCAAGTTAATTTTAGTGACCTCCGACTGACGAAGCCGGGTGTCGTTGGCTCCGACGTGAATAATAACTTTACCAAATTTACGATTACGTCTCGCCAGCAGCTTCTATGTCGCCCGCTCTGGCCCCCGGAATGCACCTAACTATGGTCGCTGGAGTCGGCTTCACGTGGCACAAAACAGAGTCGTCAATTACCAGGGTCGGTTTCTCAGCGGGTGTGTCGCCGAGTAGGGAAAAGCGGTTAGCCACAGGAAGCGGTTGGTGGTGCACCGTGGGCCTTTGTTTTGGGCTACGCTTCCTACGAACCGTCACCCAGCCGCCCTGGCTAGCCGGCTGCTCGGCTGCTGCCGGGGGACCGCTAGCTGAAGTTACGCTAGGCGGCTCCGCAGCAGCTAGCTTACCCTGGCTACTTGATGCAAGTCCAGCTAACTCCAAACTGCGGAACCGCGTCTCAAGCTCGCTAAGTCTCGCCTCCATAGCCATAAATAAACTACACTTTCTGCACCTATTCCCTTCACTAAGGGAGGCAGAGGAGTAACTAAACATTTCGCACGCTGAACAGACAAAGACACCGGGTGAAACAGACGGTGAGGCCATGCTAACGCTAGTGATCGGCGAAGCCCTGTATTTGTTTAATATGGGTTGTTTCTCACTGTTGATATCAGGTGACTAGAATGTCCCAAGTGTTCAGAATTTTAAGTAAAGTGAATACAACACACCAAGTGTTTAATATTAAGTGAATACCACACACCAAGTGTTCAATATTAAGTGAATACGGCACCCCGTGCACAGTGCAACCAACGAACGATAGAGGAGACAGGAAGTGACGCAATACTCACGCACCAAGTTCAGCAAGTAGCCCTGGGCAGATGTCACAAAGTCGATCATCGATCTGCGGCCTAAGGCGTCCTGGTGCCAAGTGCACATGTGGACGCCTTTATGCCTGAACAAGGTGTTTGTTATGGACATTCTAAGACGAGCACAGAAGTCCAATAACAAAACACCATTCAGGTTCAGATTAGGGGGGCCGTTCTTCCCAATCACACCTCTCCAGGTCACACTGTCATTGCCAACGTGAGCATTGGAGTCACCCAGGAGGATGAGGGAGACCCCAGAAAGAGCACTCTCCAGCATCCCTCTAAGGACTCCAAAAAGGGTGGATACGCTGAACTGCTTTTTGGGCCATAGCCTCTCACCATCGGAAACTCCAGAGTGGTAGAGAGTCCAACCCCTCTCGAGAATACTGGTTCCAGAGCCCTTGCCGTGCGTTGAGGTGAGGCCAACTATATCTAGTCGGAACTTCTCAACCTCGTGCACCAGCTCAGGCTCCTTTCCCACCAGAGAGGTGACATTCCATGTCCCTAGAGCCAGTTTATGCAGTTGGGGATCAGACCGCCAAGGTCCCTGCCTTCGGCCGCTACCCATCATTAAAATCCATTTAATTATTTTGAGTTATTTTACAAATAGACAAAGAACAGCGGTCCCATGACCCCTTGGTGGAGCTAATAATGTAACAAAACAGAGGTCTTTCTTCCATATTTTGTTTTTATTCTTGATATTTGTTCAGATTATGAAAACATGGTTTTAAATTTTCTATTTTATCACTCAGAAATCTGCTGACAGAAAATTAAATTATTTAAACACAATCCAGCTGTATGGTGTCAAACATGTTTGACAACTGAGAGAGGAGAGACGTTCAGGAAGTCTCAAACATTTTCTTCCTGTCAGCTTTGTCTTCAATGTTCTTTCGCCAGTCGCCCACAGCTTCTGTTGGCTGCAGAGTTCAAAAAAACATTTAATTTCTCATTGTAGTCATTTTTTTGTTTCTCATGTTAAACTTGAACAGATATTTACTTTCAGGGTTAAAGATATTTTAGTGTTGGGGACAACCTCTGTCAGCCCGGGTAACTAAGAACCACCTCTGTCTGCCTGACCAACTCAGGACCACTTCTGTCAGGTCAGGTAACTCAGGACGATCTCTGTCAGCCCGTCTAAATCAGAACTACTTCTGCAGGCTCCAGTTTACATATATACTTTCTCACATCCACCCCAACACTTCTACCAAGAATCCCAAACTCCACCCACAACAAAACCTAGCAGCCATCTCTTGCCTCCCCTGCATCCTCTAGATTTTGGTGGTTCTTGTTAGCTTTCCTAGTTTAGTTTTCCTGGAGCTGATGTCCTCAGCATCCTCCCAGATAAATCCCAGGGTCTGGAGCAGTCTGATCCCTCCTCTAGCTCTGGTAGGAACAGCTAATATACTGTGAAAGGCCCTTAAGCTCTGAGACCTCTGATGGAAGACCCCCTGTTTAAAGATTACTCAGGGAATAGAGCAAAAACAATGAACTTACCTCCTCTTTGACCTCCTTCTTCACCTGCTTCAGGTTGGATCTCAGGTCCATGTTTACTGTGTGTTTGGAGCCAAGCAGCGCTTTCAACATGGCATCGGCGGACATACGGACTTTCTTCAGGGCGGGTTTCTTTACACCAGCCAGGTCCACAACTTTGATCTTCAGGTCATCAACCTATCAAAGAGGTTTAAACATGAATTTTTGGACATTCATTTGCCATATTTATGAAAAACGCATCTGAACTTTACCTCTTTCTCAGCTTTGGCGACTTTTGCCTCAGCATCGTACCGTTCCTCATCAATTTTGTCAATAAGAGCATGAAGTTTCTTGCATGTTTCCTAACAAGCATGGATGTAAAACATATTAGGGCTGATCATTAGTTCCAGTTACTCATAACTTTGATGGCATCAGAGGGGGAGGGACCTCTGTATCAATTGAGCAGTTAGATAGCTAATCAACACTACATCCTGTTAAAACCATGACAGTTCATCTGGCATCAAAGGAACAGGCTAAACTGATATATTAGACAGAACCTGGTTTTGCTGTTCTACAGATGGCACCTGCTTATATTTACATTTGAAACCAGATGAAACTGGTATATTTTTCAGACATATTTCTAGGACTAACTAACAGCAGAACTTAAAGATGACAGTGAAGTTCTTGGCATCAGGACATAAATGCTGTACTCACCATTAGGGCAGCTTGGTCTCCACTCAGGTCTGGGGCGGGACAATGTTCCACCATGTAGGCCTCTTTAGCTTCTTCGGTTTCCTTCTTCTCCTGTTCCAGCCAGTTCTGAGCGATCTGAAGAATCAAACTCTGCACGACGCAGCCAGATCACGTCAGATATTGAGGAAATCTAATTTCCAATCCACATTTAAAAATCTTTTAAAAATCATGTCATATCCTATAAGAAATTGGAGAACATTTCATGTTTACCACGCTATGAAATCATGGGTAGATGTACCTTCAGGTGATGCCTGCGGCTGGACGTCATCTTTTTCCTGTTTACAGTCAAGCAACATTTACTCATATACTCATACAACATTAATGACATGACAATATTAATATCTAGCTAAATCATATCATTATAGATGAAGTGAGCACTTCACAGTTAGCATTAAAGCTGAGTCAGTAAATGTGCAGAAATACTCACTGGGACATATTTGTGCTTTTCAAATTTCACCACCTGCCTGAAGGAGCATAAATATGCTGTCAGGGAGGAAATATTTGAAAACCAGAGCTGACAAGGATCAACTCATGTCTCTGGACAGATGCAGACACTTGGTAACCTGATCTAAGCCACAGCTGAAGAGCTGCGTCGTCAACGAAACTAAACTGGGAGTGCGGATATCAGGTGACCCCTATCCGTTTCACGATCAGATTAAATAAAGACCACAAATTCTGAAGTGATTTTTAACATTAAACGGGTACAAGAACTTTGAATATTTCAATAACAGGTGATATTCACAAACAAATCCATTTGAAAAAGTATTTAATGGACATACTGTAAATTATAAGCATATTTTTTCACAGGTAAATGTTGTTACTGTCCGTATGTCTTACAGTTTGACTGAAGTCAGTAATCAGAATTATCTTTCAGAAATTACACCAAATTTCTGCGATGTATGAGGGAATTATACACAACATTTCTTTTTACTTTATTAACCCTAAAAGAACAGAAAAGTCCATGGATGTTATGCTGGATTTAATCAAAGCACTGATGAGAATCTGGAAACTATTCAGATAACATGGAAACAGTTTATTAGGTATTAAATAAAAAGATTATATATATGTATTTTTTTTTTTGCTGTTTTTTGCTTTCTATATATATATATATATATAGAGAGAGAGAGAGTTCTCACCAGAGAAGAAGAAAAGAAAGAGTAGGAGATCAGCTGGTAGGAGAAGAAGAGCGTCTATGCCACAGACAGTCAAAAGTCAAACGGTTTATATGGGCAGATGCAAAATGTTCACATTCTCTTTATGGAAGTGCATCGATACAGACCAATGAGACCGCGAGCTCCTGAAATACTCCCCACCGTCCCTGCTCCCCCAAACACCCACAAGCTGCTGAAGAAGACTTCCAAAACCTTCACCTTCTTTCTAGATATGCATGATATAATACAGTTTTTCTAAAATTTAGGTTTATAGTGTACAAAAACAACAAAGTAACAGACAACTTTGGATTGACGTTATTTATTTAAATGATTTCGCTGAATGGATCCTTGTTAAATAGTTCTTGTTATTTTAGTGCTTTTGTTGAAGTTTTAGTGAAACTATTTCAAATAAAAAAGTGTTTGAATTTGAGTCTTGTTGGACCTCAGCGAAACAATTTCCTGGTAGACATATTTTAGGACGTCTCAAACATCTTCTTCCTGTCCGCCTTATCTTCAATGTTCTTCCGCCAGTCCCCAACAGCCTCTGTGGACTAAACACCATCATTCCTTTATTTACACTTCTTTCTTGTTTCTGAAGAAATTTTCCTCTTTCCAGTGAAATATCTGAGACAAATTATCCATTAATTCAGCATAAAATGTAACACATTAGCTGAGTATAAAATCTGCATTTTTTTTTTATCATGACAGTGATCGAATGGGAGAAAGATGAGTTTTGGTGTGGTTACCGTGGCAATGGGCTTACCTCCTCTTTGGTCTCCTTCTTCACTTGCTTCAGGTTGGCTCTCAGGTCCATGGTCACCTTATGTTTCCCTCCCAGCAGTGCCTGCAGCATGGCATCAGCAGACATCCGCACCTTCTTCAGAGCAGGCTTCTTCACGCCGGCCAGCTCCACCACCTTCAGCTTCAGGTCCTCAATCTACCACAGAACCAGTAGGCTCTTCAGTTTCCCAACATTGGTGATCAGTTATCATGCTCAGGTTCTCTGTCCATACTTCAATATCAGCTTTCTGAACTTTAGCATCGATGTCATAGCGCGACTCGTCGATCTTGTCAATGGCAGTGTGAATTTTCTTGCACAGTTCCTGGTGACAAGCGGAACACCATTTTCTGAGAAATTTGAGAAATTTAGCATTCCAATTATTCCTTTTCAAATCTCATCAGCTCACCATGAGAGCAGCCTGATCTCCACTCAGGTCAGGAAAGGGACAATTTTCAGCCATGTAGGCTTCCTTTGCCATGGCGATGTCCTTCTTCTCCTGTTCGATCCAGTTAGCAGCAATCTGAAGCATCAAGCTCTGCAAGAGTTAGAAAGTGTTGTTTAACTTTTAATTTTGAACCTTTTACAGAAGCTGTGAAAGTGAGAACCTTGTTTTTACCTTCAGATGATGCCGACGACTCGACGTCATTTTCTTTCCCCTGAGATCAAAAATGATTGAATGAGTCATTGTAGGTGACTTTTTTTTGGGGGGGGGGGGGTTGGGGCAACAAAGAAACTGATGTTTCAGGTAAACTGTGGGGCGTGGCCATCACTTTAGGTGTTGTAAACTACACATAATTTCTATATGAACCACAAAAACGTTTTATTCAATAAATCACTGGTGACATATGAAAGGAAAATGACACCTGTGTTATGTTATTTGCTGAAAATACAAATCAGAAGAATTGAACTCAAAGATTAGGAAGAGGAAGGGGGCTGGTACTCACTCAGACATCTTGGTGGTTGTCAATCACTTCCTGTTCACAAGCAAAACTAGTTAATCTTCTCAACATCAACAAATATGACAGATGACCTTGACATCAGTCTTGACTGGTGACCTTTGACCTCTGTGACAAAACAGGATACTCTTTACTGTCACAAAAAATGGCCTAAATTTGAGCATGTGGGTCAGATGACTGACACTTTTGGCCCCTCAATAAAGAAATCTCTGCCTGGAATTTGACTGAAGGCAACTTATGACCTGAGCACCAAATGCCACTAGCAGATGACACAAGTGCTGCGACAGGCACGTAGCTGAGGCCGTTAACAGCAATGCCAACAGCCTTCAGGCATGTGAACTGCCAACTGGTAGGAGCAGGCATGGCCACAGAACTGCCTGACATCACAATAATCATAGTTTCAAATATAATGTTAGAACAAATAAAAAAATCAAATGATTTATGCTTTTCTTCAGTTTTACAACAAAAGCACAACAAATACATCAAATTCTCACAAACATTTTTTAAAAATTATCTAAGGTTGTAGGTTTGTATACTCAGGATAAATATTATTCAAGTAAGTTCTGCTTAAGGAAATAAGTAAAGATTTTTTGTTAATGGTAAAATTGATTGAATGCCATGTAAACGGAAACATGAAAACAAGTGACAGGGAGCACTTTGCTCTTTAACTGTACCTGAACGCATCATCACTGGTGAGGGGTCATACCTGTTAACACCAGAACACCAACTACGTAAACAGAGCGGTGCAAAAGCTCACCTGACTGTGACCTGTAGGAGGAAGAGGAGGAGGAACTGGCCAGATCTCAACAGTTAAGAGAAACATATAGATGTGATGTGCTAACTCAGCAGAAAAGACAACCCTCTTTATGGAGGCGGAGTCACCTCCGACCAGTCAGAACGTCCAGTCCACAAATACACGCCAAAACAATTCTTTGGGGCTGGTCATGGTTGACATAAGTAATTGAATGATGGTGTCAGTGGTTCTAAGAACAGTTTTAAGTTCTAAAAGAACTGATCTGAGACCACTGGGATCAGTGCTGGAGAGAACTTTCAGAAGGATCCATACAAATGCTTCTGCAGAACGCTCAGCTCCAACTGGAAGACGTTTTCTCATCCAATTAACTTTTCAAGAAAAAAAAAAATCCAGATTCAAATGATGACAAAACCAATACATTTTAAATAGGAAACAGGAAATAACTCACCCTTAACAGGAAGCGTGCAGCTTAGTCACTAAATCAAACTATGAGCAGGCTCTCTGCTGCCACCTGCTGACTACTTGCACACTACAAGGTCTGATTACATAGAAGGAAAAAACTTGAGGAAGACAGTGAAGAATTATTCACAAAAATATTTAATTTAAAATTTCCAGTGAAAAATCTTTAAGAAGTCTCAAACATCTTCTTCCTGTCGGCTTTGTCTTCAATGTTTTTACGCCAGTCACCAACACCCTCTGCAGCCTGCAGGACAAGTGGACAGGAGAGGGACAGAGAGAATGAGGAAAGGAAATAGAATCATAAATCAGAGATTTCTAACAAGGATGCTGTCAGGGGTTTCATGTTATGGTTACTATGACAACAGGCTCACCTCCTCTTTGGTCTCCTTCTTCACTTGCTTCAGGTTGGCTCTCAGGTCCATGGTCACCTTATGTTTCCCTCCCAGCAGTGCCTGCAGCATGGCATCAGCCGACATCCGCACCTTCTTCAGAGCGGGCTTCTTCACGCCAGCCAACTCCACCACCTTCAGCTTCAGGTCCTCGATCTATCACAAACACCATGAGATCGTCCCGAGGTTTATTCATTAAGTGATGATTAGATTTTTAATCAATCCTCTTTGAACAAAACTATTGGGATTCTCAGGTGTTGATGGTGTAGTTAATCTATAGGTTGTAGCTTTCCTGTACAGTGATGGAAGCACGTCTACCTCCTTGGCCGACTTTTCCAATTTGGCCTCGGCATCGTATCTATCCTCATCGATCTTGTCCAGGGCCAAATGCAGTTTTTTGCAAAACTCCTGTGAGGATTTAAAACGTGAAAAGTTACAATATAGACTGAGATGAAGAACCACTGTAAATGTGTCTCTTGTGTTGTTACCATCAGAGCCGCCTGGTCTCCACTCAGGTCGGGGGCGGGGCACTTCTCTGCCATGTATGCCTCTTTGGCCTCTGCTATTTCTTTAGCTTCTTGCTCGAGCCAGTTAGCAGCGATCTGTAGCATCAAACTCTAACAATAGAAAATCTACATGAAAAACTTCTAACACTACAAATGAGGGCAACTTTTCAGATTGAGCAAGTACAGTGAGACGGATGAGCTAATCTGTTAGCATGCATGATGCAAACACAGGAGAACAGGTTTACTTTCAGATGATGTCTGCGACTTGAGGTCATCTTCTTTCCCCTTTGAAGAAAAAATAATTTATTAGCAAAACATTGCAACAACTGAAAAGCTTAAAACGTCCTTTAAAACTTTTAACATGACTCTTAATTTCAGATGTAGACTTCATATAAGTGATAATTCTGTATTGATTTAAACTTATACTCACTCAGACATTGTGGATCCCTTTACAGTTTCACTCTGCCAAAAGCAGAATCAGAATGATTATAAAATGTGACATATGATGAAATTTCTGGTCAAATAAGTAAATAAAGTAAAGTCAAGTCAAAGTAAATAAAACCTTCATGGGTCAACTTCAATTTTATTCCAGCTGTCTGGGCCCCTTGGGGACCCTTCTGGTGGGTTTGGGGTTTCCTCAAGCTTATTTGGTCACTTTGGATTTTTAAAAATAGAAAGGGCATCATCTGAGCCAATCATCACTAACACTATCCCTGGGTCAAGGTCAGAGGTCAACCCCAGCAAAGCAGAGTTAGACAGGCACGGCACCAGCAGTCACTTATTGAATAATAACTACAATAATTATATTTATGATGTTTATATAAATAACATCACTACCAACAACAGCAATAATAATAATACTGCTTTTACATTCCAGGTGACCACAGAAGAATCGTTCATGTTAATATTCACAACATGAAAGCAGAATAGCTGTTTGATGTGCTCAGCAATCAGACATTCATGTTATTTTCTACTTAAATTTATATAGATCAAAAACTTTGATTGTTCTTCAGCAGGAAGCTTTTTATACTGGAGAACTGCTTGTTTACACAAAAAAACTAACAAAATTCACAAAAAAGCATTTTACAGTCACAGTTAAAGAGAATACTGTCAGATATTTGATCGATCACTTTATTCTTACCTCTAAAGTCAGAAAGCGGAGGGAGTTTCAGGCTGGCAGGACGGTGAAGGGGTCTCAGACTAAAAGTGAAAATTGTGGGTGTATTTATATGTTTGAAGCATGTTTCATGCTTTCCTCTTTATGGCCATGAGGAACTGTGAGGCCAATCAGATCAATGAGCTCCTGAAATACCTTCATCGTCATAAATCTTCCATGAGTGGTGTGGGAGGTGGGCTGCCGTCCAGAGTGGGATCATGTGACCAGCAATACCAACGGTTCAACTGAATGAGATGGGCTCTTCTTGGTGGATCATATGGAGATAAATTCCTTAATTCCATTATTATTATTATTATCATTATTGTTATTATGAAACATGACTCTAGCATTCAACTGAGTAGAAACATTTATAACCACAAAGAAATTGACTTACCACCATCATCATGATCTCAGGTTTGGGATCTGGGCCCTGAAAAAACAAAAGATAAAAATTAAATAGGAACCAGGGACTTTACTTTATGAATATGACTACACTCACCTTTATCATGCTTAAGTCATGTTTAAAACATAAGCAAAATTAAATTCCTCATTTTTGTTGTCTGCACTGGCCTGTTTATGATCACCAGGAGAGGGGGATGCTCCTCCTGTGGTCAATATAAGTACTACAATTAACATGACGTACTCGCTCCGGTTTTCTATTCGTGTAGCACAAAAATGCTTTGAACATGAATGGTGTTCATATTGAACACTCATAGTTTTCCAAGACCAAATCTGGTTATTATTTTAAGCTCATATGTGCTTTCCGCACCAAATAAAAGTTACTGTCACGGTTGTTGTTCGGGGTCCATATTGTGGGTTTCTATTTTAAAAGTAGCACTTTCAGTGTTTCGATGCCAATTAAAGAAAACCCACACATCCTTCTGTGTTAATTTTTACTAAGCCCCAATTTTGCCAGTTTTAAGGGGGCTGAAGCCCCATGATGTGTGATATTGCAAATAAAAAATAATTTGAAAAATATGGTAATAGAAGAAGGTGGCCCAATGTGAAAAATCAGCACAGAAAAATAATCTTAAAACATCACAAACCAAATGTAAAAATAAGAGTTAAAACTGACATATGTAATTAAAAAGCTTTGGATTGAACAAATATGTCCATTTATTTTTTGAGATGGCTGCAACAAAGGCTTCAGTAGTTTATGAGGTCTCAAACATCTTCTTCCTGTCGGCTTTGTCCTCAATGTTCTTCCGCCAGTCGCCCACATCTGCAGGCTGAAACACAAACTCGGCATCATCTGGCAAAATACCAAAGTCCAGTAAAGATGATACAAGATATTAATCTGAGTGTATGAAAAAAAAGAGCATTCCATTTGAAAAGAGCTGAATTATGTAGAAGCGGGAGTAATAAGTTATTAAATAGCAATTAATTATAGTATTTTTTATCAATATTGATGTATTTGGTGAAAATGCATTAAAACATTTTCACACAAAAAAAATCACAAATCTTACATCAACTTGTATTTATAATTTTTTTTAAAAAGTTACATTCATTAAAGTCAGAGAGAAGATCTATGAGAGAGTTTTTATTTTTATTATGAATGCTAGCTGCAGTGAATTGTGAATTGGTAAATTGGTGTCTACAGAGAGGCCATCAGAAGGTTTGGCTGGCGTCACCAAGATGGGTTGTGGAGGATCTGAATGAGGGTTGTTGTCATGTTCAGACAACTACAGTAGATGTGCACATACAGGAGCCTTTGCAGTTGCTCCAACTGGAGGTTGGTCACATCAAAATGCAAAAGCGGGCAGATTTGTTACGGAATAGGGTTAGGGTTAGGGACTTGTTGTGGGACTAGTAACTGCGGCTTAAAACAAAGAGGGAGACCTTGTTGGATGGGCACCTGAAACCTTTTCATGTCTAAAAATAAATCTTCAAAACTTCAAAAAACTTCTAAATCAGAACTGTGGGTGCAACAAGCCTGGGATCCTCTGCACATGCCACAGGTACAAGGTAATGAAATGAAAAAGATGGTGATGAAGATGAGTACGATGATGGTGATGTGGTGGGCAAGGTGTGAATGGGCTCCTGGGAACAAGTGGAAATTTGGAGAACAAAGTGGTCAAAAGGGGGCATCAACAGTTATGAAGAAAAAAGTGAAGGATACATGAGGAGTTTATGAAGATGCTAATAGTTGGAGGCATCTTTGTAGAAACCCCAGGAACTTGGGGGGGAGATGTGAAGATGGTGGCTCAAATGATTGCTTCTTTACTGAACATTTTTCAGCTGCTCTGCAATCACCAGGTCAAGACTCAAACATCTGGAAGTTAGTGGGGGATGAAAATCATATGCATGGTTTCCTTGGAAATGACCCATGGTTCTTTATGGATCACTGTTTGCAGCAAGAGGTGCAGAATTAGACACATGGGTCAGCAGAAATATAAGCAGAAATATAACCCTGTCTTTGGAGACTCAATTCAATTCCCAGCATGTTTGTGACAAACACCAATTAGATGGACAAGCTGGGGGGCTATTGTGTAAACGTGGCCATGATGGCAGAATAGCTGCATTCAGTGAACCCAGACACTCTCCACTCTTTTGAAGCCTAATGGTAATGTGGCCTTGGTTCTACTGCTGAAGGCCATCAGCAAGTCACAGCCTGCTTAAGGTTAGAGTTAGGGTCAGGGTTAGGGTAACTTTCCACAAGCATGACACATGTCAAACAAGACAAGGAAGACACTAGGTGGAACAATGTTTACTGTAAGGTGGTGAAAATTAGTTTTCCCTTAAGGACAAAAAATAGAGAGCTAGGTTTACTCTGTTCAATTCACTCAGAACTATAAATTCTGGGTACAGTGATGGAATTATAAACTATAATTCTCCAGTCTGTTTTTGATCCAGCCGTGTCTCTGAACTCTAGATCTAGAGTCTCTGAACTCCCAATGTTTTGTTGGTGTTTGGTCCTTGTTCATATATTGTCCAGTTTGTTGCTCAGTGGCCTGGCATTCCGAGGGACTATGGAGGTGCAGAGCACATGTCCTGTTCCACTCTTACAGCAGCCAAATAAATACTGGAAGATTTCTGCAGCAGAGCTGACAAAATTGGGTTATCAGTTTGAACTCACTAATGATCAGAGATCCAGAAACAGGAGCAGTAGACAATGAGAAACTGTGGCAGAACCGAACAACTTAAGGCAAGACATTGGAAGGATGCTGAAATGGGCAAAGTGGACTCTTACACAGCCTGGTCAGCTATCTTGATAAAGCTGAATGAAGTCTTGACTTAGCCAGGTTTCATTTAGACAGAACATCACTCTTCCTTTCATATGACGTTTTGGATGAGAAGTGCTTCATTCTTTATGGATCAGACATTTTGCAGCAAAAATTAAGACGATGTCATGCAGAGACACCGTGGCAGACAAAATAAAAGTTAAAACCCAAAAAATAACACACTCTAATATCTGGTTGGACTAACTTTAGCTCTGATCAGGACACAGTCCCTCCAACATTGTTCCCATAAGCTCCTGTAATGTCACAGATTTATTTCCATCCAGTGCATTAACTTCGTACCCAGATCTTGTAGGGATGATGAGAGAGTCCACTGAGAAAAGCTTCTCCAGCACATCTGAAACGTTCTCAGGAACCGGGGGGGGGGGGGGGTCTCAAAATCTGGACTCTGGTGGTCCATCCATGCTTGAAAAGATGTCAGCATCCCTGAACCACTCTTCCAGTAATTGAGCCCCAGGAATCCTGAAATTGTCATCTTGGAATCTGCCCACATCGTCAGGGAAGAAGAACTCCACTGATGGAAGAACCTGGTCATTCAGGATCTTCAGGTACTCAGTTGACCTCATTCTTTGGACCCATAGTGTTTCTGAATCTGGACCTGAGGACCTGCAGCAGCCCCAGATCAGAGTTCTGCCCCCCCAGGCTGGTCCAGTAGACACAAGACATGATGGGTGCATGAGTTCATCTGCCTCTCTTCTTACCCTGATGCCCCATCACTCTGGAACAGGGTAAATCTGGACCCATCAGGCCTCCTGACCTTCTTTCATTGCTCCAGAGTCTTTATGAACCCCAGCATTCCTCTGTTCAGCCTCCCTGTAAGGCTCCACAGCTGTTCAGTCCCTTCAGTTCGTTCACATTGTGCATGTGGAAATGTTCTTACTTTCAATAGTAAATACAATCCTGAGTTCTTCTGGTGTTCCTCGTCCATCTGATTCCACCAAATCTCTAATCAGTGATTACTGATTCGACCCCAATTCTTCCTCTAAGAGGGTGGTTCCCCACTGTCCTCCCAAGTTTTAATTCTGAACAGTTGGACAGTTCTTTACCCAGTTTTAGTAGGCCCTTTCATCTCCTATGATGTTTCCTCTGCTAGAGGCAGAACAATGATGTGACTCTTCTTAAACAGACCAACCTCTTTTCCACCACCACAGGATGAGTCTTTGACATGGTTGCTATAGAAATGAAAAGCTGCTCTTTGCAGCAACTGGGTTTAAATAACTAGTTGCTAACTGAATGATAATGCGCTTTGGCAAGACAATGTATTTTACATATTCTATGGATTTATCCACAGCAGGTGACACCAGGCTGGCCCCCAGCTGATGACTTCTTTTTCTTTGATGAATGTCAGATGTAATTGTACCTCAACAGCATTGGAATGTGCTGGCTTGTTACATAAATTAAAGTCATTATTGCTGTTTGTATTTAATCATTTAATCAGCTAAATTAATTACTGTCCAATATGCGAAATTCCAACATTGTTGTCATTATCAGACGATAAAATCCATAATCAATATCCTACTGTTTTCCCACCTATTTGAATGGCCTTTAGTGGCTTAGTGTTAGACTTACCTCCTCTTTCACCTCCTTCTTCACCTGCTTCAGGTTGGCCCTCAGGTCAAGGTTCACTGTGTGTTTAGAGCCCAGCAGAGCTTTCAACATGGCATCGGCGGACATACGGACTTTCTTCAGGGCGGGCTTCTTCACACCAGCCAGGTCAAT
Organism: Takifugu rubripes; assembly: GCF_901000725.2. Lineage (NCBI taxonomy): Eukaryota > Metazoa > Chordata > Actinopteri > Tetraodontiformes > Tetraodontidae > Takifugu > Takifugu rubripes. The sequence goes on along the minus strand of NC_042293.1, from coordinate 5,531,940 downwards.
CACTTTAATCTTCAGGTCATCAATCTTACAAAAAAAATCAATGAACAGACTTTTGAGGGGGAAAAAATGAAAATTTCAGTGTTAGACAAGAAATCAAAAGTGAAATGAAAAAAATGAGTGAGACTGGGTGACTGCAGGTAGGATGCAGGGTTAATGTTCCTGTCTGATTCCAGCTCAAAGGACATCCCTGTTGAGGTTGGAGGAGTTGTTATAGAAAATAAAGTCCTTCTCCAAAGAGCAACTTACTAAGGTCAAAGTTCAGGCCAGGGCTAATTTCTTTCCTAAATGTTCCATTTGATTATTAGAAGTGCAGTGGGAGTTCTGCCACTACCTGTAAGACAATGACACTGTGCACTCAAACCTGCTTCGAGTTTAAATGTTTTTTCCTGTAAGTTTCACTTTAATTTAGTTTAAATTGTAAACTGAACCAAAGTTAAGTTGGCAACAATTAGCTAAAAACTCTAGTCAGCTTCTGAGTAATTTTCCAAAGTCAATTGCAGAGGAGAGCAGAGAAAGAGGAACATCATTATTCAAGTTTACCTCTTTTTCGGCCTTTCCCAATTTGGTCTGCAGGTCATAGCGCTCTTCGTCTACTTTGTCAATGAGGGCATGAAGTTTTCTGCAGGTTTCCTGCACAACAAATAGAATGTGCTAATGTGTGAGTCCATTTTCTGAAAATCATGCTAACTTGTTAGACAAATAAAGATGAATTGAACTAAATGCAGAGAGAGAAATGAACAGACTTTATTTCAGCACAAGACAAATGTGCTTCTTACCATGAGAGCGGCCTGGTCTCCACTTAGACTCGGGGCAGGACATTGTTCAGCCATGTACCTCTCCTTGGCAGCAGCGGTATCCTTTTTCTCCTGAACAATCCAATTTGCAGCAATTTGCAGCATCAAACTCTGTAGCAGAGACAGAAGCAGATGTGAGATTCTAGAAAATCATATTTTTATCTCATAAAAGTGTTCTAACCGTAGAAACCAGCAAACAGTAACTGTAGTCAAATCAGATCAAATCAAATCAATCTTTATTTATATAGCGTCTTATACAATCAAAATTGTTTCAAGGCACTTTCCAGAAACCCAAGGCGCTTTCCAGAAACCCAGGGCCTAACCCCAGAGTCACAACATCACCTCAAGTTGTCACCTCAATTATACTTTAAGGCAGGTTTTGATGCAAAACAAAATAAACTCAACAGAGTTAAGAGCAGAATGTTGTTGCTTACTAATCATAAATGTTGATGATAAAAAGTGTTTTCCGTATTTAGAGTAATAAAATGCATTTTTATAATATACAATTAAAGGTCACATTTTCTTTTTAACTTTTACACTAAAGTATAATTAACACTAACATGTGGTATAAAACTTTCAATAATATTGTTGTCACAATGAAAATAACATCAGTATGTCTGCAGTGTATGTCACACATACACACGCACACAGACAGACAGACAGACACTCACGCGCACGCATGCACGCACGCACTCATACACAGACAGAAGAGTTGTCACCAGAAGGGTGCGCCTGGTGTCGGTGTTGTACCTTCAGATGATGCCTGCGGCTCGACGACATCTTCTTCCTGTGACATCACGCAAAGCTGGTTACTGGGGATCAGTGATCAAAGAACTGGTGGATGATACTGAGGAATCTTGTTTTTCCATCAGTTTGATTCCATGTTTTTCTTTCTTTGTACTTTCTATCATTTTTCTTTCCAGCTGTTTGGTCTTCTACTGTGAAGGCTAAACAGGAATGATTTTTTTTTTTTTTTAAACTTAACTGTAGCAACAAACACAAGGTAAGTAAAATAAAGCTGATTATTTAAAACAACACCCAAACTGATCAATAGCCCCACCAACAGATCCGATCAATATACTTACTCAGACATGGTGCTGGTTTGTTTTCGTCAAGAGCTGAAACAGAAGGACGATCAATGAGTAAATTGTGATTTAATTGTCCACGCATGACGGCAGATTAAATTTGGCCTCTGCCATAGCTTCAGCTATTGTTACACAAACACTGACACACTTCAGAAGCTTTAGGGTCCTCCAGCAAAAGGGCAAAGGTCATGAGTAGAATTCATGTCTAGTTGTTTTTAAAATGCTAGGTTTCAAAAATACAAGTTAAAATAAAACATAGACAAAATGTTGCAATTATTTTTTTTAGGTGCATTCCAGTTGTCTTTTTGTTTTTTTCCCCAAATGCAGCAAGTACAAGTACATTAGTTCCATCATGACTTTAATTGAAAACTTTCAAGTTTTTTGTTTGTTTTTTAAAAAAAAAGGCTAACTTAAATATTTCATCACTTTGGGCCAGATGCCTTTCCCTTTGCCTGTTTATTTTTGTCGACAGCATTTATTCAGCTGTTAATAACTGTCCTGCTTAAAAGATATCAAGGATTACATGGCAAAAAGAGTTCAGATCCAAATTTAAGGTATGTTGAAAAGCAAATTCAGGCCTATGATGTCATTTTCGTGAAATGTAGGACATAGAGGAGAAAGCTCACCTGTGGGGGGGTAGAAGACGGCTGCAGCAGCATGAACAGACTGTCTCCTGCCTGTATATATACCGTATGGATGTATACGAGAGCTGGATTATGGATGTGGAGCTCCTGTTTATGGAAAGGAAGGATCATTGGTCCAATCAGTCAACAGATCCTGAAATATCATCATCCCCCACCACCGCCACGGAGGAGTCTGATATCGTCCAACAACTCTGCCAAGATGCTATAAAAAGGAGGATAAAGTGAATAAAAGCAGCAGAACAGAACATGATAACGAGGGGGCCACTTTCTAAAATCAACCAAAATCCTACACCACCAATATGAGAAAGAACACATTACTTTAATTTTGTCAACATTTGAATCCAAAACTTTAGGTTAGTTTGACAAACACATAAAGCAATAAACATTTCAAAGAGTGTAAAAATGATTTAAAAGTCTTTTGATTCAACACAACAAATTTAGGGTTACTTTAGGGTTTAAGGTTTACTGTAAATGAGCATTTGTGAAATATTATCTTCTTAGACCTATGAATTTAAACATCTTTAATTATTTTCACAACTTTTCATCTTCAATCAGACTAATTTTTTCAACTTGAATGATGACAGAATAACTTTTTCCACATTTAGCCAAAAGCCTTTGCCATTATATGAATGTATTGATTTGTGCAACCTGAGCATGCACAGATTCCTACAGCATACTGACATCTCCGGAGAAAAGAGGATGCTAACGCTCAACAGCCAACCTAACGAAGTCAAGTCATAAACAGGTTGAAGGCAGCTGATTATATGGAAATACATTTCCAACCATCGAACAAATGAATGGCTTCCATGATTAATGTTCACAAAAATGAAATGTGGCATTAAAATTTAACGCTTAAAAAGATCTATTTTTTGTTTTAGCCCAAAGAGGCAGCCTTGTTACTGAAATCTAACCAATGTCAAAAAAGAAAGTGTTCTAAAACATCCTCTAAAGTCCAGAAGTTTCAGAGCAGCTCATTTCACTGTTTTTTTTGTATGACACAAATATATCAATTGTCATTTTCTCCACTTTCTGAGGGGAAAATGATAAAAACAAAAGCTGTTGATCTGTAAAGAAAAACTCACTTTCAAGAAAAAAGTTTCACTAAGAGTTTAGTATGTGTTTCAGATTATCTTCCCCATAACTGTTAAGGGATTCCCTTTCAGACAAAAGAAAGAACTTTTGAACTGGAATGATTTTGACAATTGACTGGTCCTCAAACTAGACTGAAGCCTGATGATCCTGCAGAGAGCTGAGATAACAGAGGCATACTGGGAATTTAGAGAGGGGCAGTGGATGATATTGTAGAGAGTCGAGTCTTAGGAATGCATTCTAGAGCAGAGTTTGTACACAGGGCCCTGATCTGCGCACCATGCCATGACTAATGAATAATCATTATTTTCAATACAATACAAATAAATTTTAAATTCCAAAACAAGTTCAATAAAAACATTCACTCAGTTCTAATTTTCTTTTTCTGGAATCTGAGCGTTTTTCCAAAGGAAATGTGATTCCTTAATGGCTTTGACCTTCTTTAGTTTCTGGCCTGTTTGACAAGGAACCTTCAAAATCACAACTGAGGAAATGCCTTCAGTAACCTCCTCAAATAATATGTAGCGCTGCTGCTCTGTGGGCATGATTCTAATTCTGGATGTGTTGTCAGTGAAGAAACAGCTGCTGTTTGAGAGTGTAAACGATATCAGTGGAAAGCAAATATTAACTGGAGCTCCCCCCAACAAAAAGTGTATTCAAAGAGGGTGAAAGTCTTTGAGCTTTCTACACAAATTTCTGTGTCTTTCTATATTGTCCAAATATTAGCGTTATTCTGTGTTGGGCCATTTGCTTGTGAGGAAGTTGTTTTGTTACCCTGATGTATAAATCCCTGCATTCTTCTTGGCATTGATCCTCCTCAGTTTTTCTTATATTGCAGACAGGCAAGGGTTAGAAATGCTATGAAGCTTATTTTTCCCTTTATCCCTTTTGGGGTCATTTATTGGCAGTTTTGATGTATGCCCAGTCTAGTTATCTACACATTTTGAGTGCTGACCTGAGATGTTCCTGTTCTATCTTCTTCTCTTGTGTTCTAGTCTGCTGAGCCCTGTGTTTAGGGTTCTGGTGACACCTATCCTGTAGGTTGAGGGAGGCAACAGAGGGAAGAAGCTGTTCCTCAGTCTGTCTGTGTTAGTTATACGTACTTGCTGTCTATCTTCCCTGATAGGAGGAGAATAAATCTGTATGTCTATGTTCAGTCTGTGAGCTGGATGATTTAGACCATTGATGATGTTTCTGGCATTCTGTATTTGGCTTGCATAAACAAACTCCATACTGGTCCCCACTAGCCTCTGTGCAATCTTACCCACATGGACCACACAGGGCTTCCCAACCTAGGGCAGCCAGGCTTGACAATGTTCATCTAACAATGAGAGCAGTGAGACTGCTCATCTTGGGGGTACCAGACCTCATTCAGCTACTGGCCCCCGCCACTGATGGCTGTCAGCCTGCTGCCACACTTCACTCTTCAACACCTGGTTACTGGCACCAGTGTAATCTGTGTCCTTGAGTGCTGAGTATGCTGCAGTCAAGATAAAGAGTCCATTTCAGTATGAAAGTGTTCTGCCACATCTGGCTAGAGCCTGGAGGGCTTTCCTGGGTTCTTCAGTTTGTCCTCTTCTACTGCCATGGTGGACCAATTCCCTTGGCCTCAGGGAAGACATTCCACTTTGTCCATGGTGCTTAAGGGTTAAGACAACTATCTAGATGGCTCAGAGGTAGGCTGACCTTATTGGCGAACCACCCAGCCTCATAGCCCCCATGCGGTCGCAGCCTCCGGGACAGCTCTTTCACCAGATTTGAGGGATTTACAGACTGAATGTATGGCCCATGATGGGAGCATCCAGCAACTTGAGTCTTGCTGTTATTGCTACCCTGCAAGCAGGTGTCTAACGTGCTCCATCAGTCCTTGGTGGTGTGTCTCTTGATTTTAGAGCCCTTTCGTTCTCCACCCCATGACTCTGTGGAGGTGACCCAATTGCATTTAGTCTGCCCAGTTCAGGCCCTGAAGACATAAATATAAGGCATTATAAGGCTTTTTAGACAAGCTACCCTCACACATCTCCTCAAAGTTTTCTGCTGTTCAGAATACCAATAATCTTAGGACTACTATTTTGGATCATGGTCATGGAAAGATCTACAATTCAGGTTGAGGATACAATCTTTCATCCCTCTATCCGGTGTTAAACCTTGTCACCTGCACCTGTGATACTTAGTCCTGAATTTGAGAATTTGAGACTGCAAAGATACCCAACAAAATAATAACAAGTTATTAATGTTCAACATGTTCAATAAACAATGATTAACATTAATGACTGTTATTTTGTTGAGATGAAGGTAAGGGGCCATTGAGTTCTGGAAAGTGTGCCAATGGAAAAATACCCCAATGTCAAACGGGCTGCGCTTAAGATACTGTCAATATTTGGGTCAACATACATCTGCGAGTCTGTGTTTTCTACCCTAAAGCACATGAAATCAAAGCATCGATCTGTTCTGACTGACACCCATGTGAAAGAATTGCTTCGCGTGGCAACAACTGAATACAAGCCAGATTTGAAGAGGATTGTTCAAAGCAAGGAATGCCAGAAGTCCCACTAAGCAACATGCATAGTATGAGAAAAAAAAATTTTTTAATTATTATATTTTTGTTTGTGGACTTAGTTGAACTGAGAGTTTGTGTGTGAGACAGTGCACACAATGTTCAAGATTCAAGATTCAAGATAACTTTATTGATCCCTTTAGGGGGTGTCCACCAGGGAAATTAGCATCTCCAAAGATCTACAGCATCTACAAAATTTCCCACCACCATTCCCCCCATCAAACCTATTAAAGATAATAGAATATAAGAAAATAAGAAATAAAATAAAATAGAATAAATTAAAAATAGAATATGAATATAACAATATAAATATAAAACTATAAAAATGTTCCGGTTCTCCTGTTGGCCCTCCTCCCCCCCAGTGATGAGTTGAACAGCCTGATGGCTCGGGGGATGAATGAGTTCCCCAGTCTGTTGGTCCTGAACTTGGGGAGGCGCAGCCTCTGGCTGATCAGGCTTCTCTGGCTGATCAGGCTTCTCTGGCTGTGGATGACAGTGTGCAGAGGGTGGCGGACATTGTCCATGATGCTCCGCAGTTTGTCGATAGTTCTCCTCTCTGCCACTGTCGCCAGAGGTTCCAGCTTCATCCCCACCACCGAGCCGGCCCGCCTGATCAGCTTCTCCAGCCTGGAGAGGTCTGCTTTTGTTGCGCTCCCCCCCCAGCAGACCACAGCGTAGGACAGGACGCTGGCGACCACAGACTGGTAGAACATCCAGAGGAGTTTCCTGCAGATGTTGAACGATCTGAGTCTCCTCAGGAAGTACATCCTGCTCTGGGTCTTCTTATACAGCTGCCTCGTGTTGCTTGTCCAGTCCAGCCTGTTGTCCAGCCACAGCCCAAGATATTTATAGGTCTGCACGCCCTGTTGATGTTCATGTGTGCGCATGTGTATGATGTGGCTCGTGGCGGTAACACAGTAAAAAATGTGGCTCTTAGGCTCTGACTGGTTGGCCACCCCGGTTCTATAACCATCTGTTTTCTTCTTACCTGAAGTTCTTTCTCACTCAAGTGAGACGGTTTGAGCTGATTGGATGGGCCTAGAGAGTGAGGACAGGTGAGACGGGTCTAGATGGTGAGAAAAAAAATGTTTTTCGCATATTTCGTACTTTTCTCATAGTTACAGAAGTGGCATATCATAATCACTTTACTGACCCATGCAGGAAACAATATCAGTTCATACGCAATAATATCTGCAAGAAATATGTAGTAGTTTGTTTGAAATAAAAAGAATTAACTGATACAACTAATGAATTAATAAGTCACGTTCGGAGTTCCACAATCAGCCATTCTTGTAGTAGAAATAATACTTTAATAATACTAAGATTTTAATATATAAAAATTAGATCCTCAACACAAAATTCACTTTCATAAAATTATTTTACTTATTTAAGTAAATAAATAATTTTTACACAGTGGCTGACATTAACTGAAACCTATCCATTCATATTACCGTATTTTCCGGACTACAAGTCGCACTTTTTTTCATAGTTTGTCAGGTGGTGCGACTTGTACTCCATAGCGACTTAAATAAATACATTATTACAGAATTTCACATGTTTGTTATTTTCACACTGACAACCACAAGAGGGCGCTCTAGGCGTGTGTACCTGAGAAACGAGTTCCTTTAGCGATGCAGAAGAAGAAGCGGTGCTTCGTCTATGGAGTTAAATTTGATTGTTTGGTAAACTTACTCGGATGTTCTTTATGCTATAGTTATCTGAATAACTGTTAATATGTTACGTTAACAAAGCAGACACGTACTCAGTTCGTTGTGGGTCATGTAGCTGAATTTGTTACGTTAGCATACCGTAACCCTATTGCTAATCCATGCTAATTGCCTTTCAAGATGAAATGTATGTTCATGGTCTCGGATTTTATCAAATACATTTTCCCCCAAAATGCGACTTAAAGTCCATTGTGACTTATATATCTATTTTTCTTCTTTATTATGCATTTTTTGGCTAGTGCGACTTAAACTCCGGAGCGACATATAGTCCAGAAAATACAGTAAATCAAAATAAAATTAATGTGTTAATTCCTTTAATAATAGCTCGTGATAGCTAGCTATTCCTTTACCATCAGCTGGAGTTTGCGCAGAAAGCTTAAAGCTTTTATCTGACTTTTGAATCTTGTTGTCAACATAAAGATTTCAGTCTATCTTAAGTTTGAAAAAAAAAACACACAAAAACCTTTATCATAACACAGTCACACCAAACTTCAGTGAAAATTAATTTCTTGTGTGTTTTATGCACCACTACTCTTCCCATTTTCATCATTTTGGGTTTATCAAGTCTACTTGATGTTGAGGCTGCCAGTTTTTCATACATTAAACACTAGCAAGAGATTTTGCCTTAAAAGTTCAGTGTTCAGTCAGCCTGAAAGGGATAAAGAAGTCAAGAAGAGTGATGTGTTCAATTTCACAGGATTCACATTCCTTGTATTGTGTTAGCTGCACCACCAGCTTTAATTTGCATCCCTATGCATGTTTGCATTGACTTTGTATGTAAGGCGTTTTTCTGTGAATGTAGTTTTAGTGTGAGGAAAACAGCGGAGAAAAATGTTTTTGAGAAGATTTTAGTTAGTTGTCTTTCTGTTTTGAAGCGTGGAGCTTCACTGTAGTTAACCATCAGTGGGAGCCCAAGATTTTTAAATTAAGGATTAGGCTATATTTAGCCCACCATAAGAAAATTATTTTGTTTTTTCTTCTTTTAAAGACTTAAAACTTTGTGATAATCCTTTTCATATGCTTCAATTTAATATTAGTTTTCAATTACATTGTGCTAACTCCACCTTAAAGTTTCATGTGAAAATACACAAGATAACCTGAGTACAAAAAGTGTAGAATTCTTTGTTGCAGGCAGTCCCATTAGGTGAAACTGGGTCATTTCTAAGACTAAATTAAAGCGAACTGACAGGAAGTGACCAAGATGAATGTGAAGCTTTTGTATTTAATGTGACAAAAGAAAGTGAAAAGTACATCACATTTGTGTTTGAACACCTTAGAAAAGGTCACATGATGCTTCAGCGTTCAGGCTGAACTATTCTTCGACAAAGCTTAATTTTACCTTGACAAGCTAATGCATAAACCACACCTCTTTTTTAACCTTCCACATCAAATCTCATTAAAATGACTCATTTAGTAATCATTGAATTATTTTGAATAATAACACAGAAATTTTGATCTCCATGACCAAAGAATATTAGTCAAGGATATGGCTGTTCCACAATGTATTATATGTAGTGGAGACCCAAAGGTTTTGAAGAACTTCATTTAGGGTTGTCATCAATATCTATGATGTGTGTGAGCTGGACAAACCTTTAATATGACTGTAAAAGTGATAAAGTGACTTTTGGATACAGAAGAATAGGTCTGCCTGGTCTGCACAAAAGCAGGGAGACGGTAGAAACATGTCCAATGACAAAACAGCAACATTCATTCAACTGAAGAGTCTGAGTCCTCATTATTAAATGAAGGAAGTGACTCAAATCACAATGACTTTAACTTAAATATACTGTACATGCTTATCATGTGTTGAAGGGATTTCTCTGTCTCACAGTCCAAAGTGTGAGGTTTAAAGTCAACATGCAACATTTTGGGATAAAACTCTTCACTTGAAAGCTAACACCGCATTCTGAAATGTCATGGACAACCAAGGACAGCTCACATTTAACTATCAAACATCTTCTTCCTGTCAGACTTGTCCTCCACATTCTTACGCCAGTCTCCAACATCACGGAGCTGCTTGTCCTGTGAATGCAAGACAAGATATTAAAACCATTACAGTGATGCAAACTCAGCACTGTCTTCACATATCATAGATATTGACTCTAACTGGTTCTATCAAACCGCAAGTTTGGAGTCAACACCAATTCATTCTGATGTCAAACATAAAGCTTGTACTTACCTCCTCTTTCACCTCCTTCTTCACCTGCTTCAGGTTAGCCCTCAGATCCATGTTGACTGTGTGTTTGGAGCCCAGCAGAGCTTTCAACATGGCGTCAGCAGACATACGGACTTTCTTCAGACGTGGTCTTTTGAACTTTCCCCTCAAATCTACGATCTTTATGTTCAGGTCTCGTACCTTGAGCAGCAACCAGGACAACACAATTTAAAATGTGTAACGATTTCAAAGACCTTCTGACTATAAATATTTGAGGACAGTGTTGCTCACCTCATTCAGAACCATGTTTAGCTTAAACTCAATGCAGTATCGCTCCTCCTCACTGACACCAACCTGCTGATGAAGCTGTTTACAGAGTTCCTAAAAAATAAAAAATAAATTTGCTTGATGTACCCTCGACAAATGTTTCATTTTAATTATTTTGTAATTATCTAATACTTTTTTAATGATCTAATATTAGTCCTAACCTTTGGGGCAGAAACCATACACACAGTCCCCTGGACTTGTTGGATTCTGATCCACCAATACCATACCATACCCAAACACTCCAACCTGTCTAATTGTTTTCTATTTTAATTTGGTTACATTATTTGAGCCTATGTTACATGCTTCTATAGCTGCGCAGTGACGAGCTGACCTCTGACCCCACTGACCCACTTGTCTCTTGTAATAATAGCTTGTTGTATTTAATGTATTTACAGGAGTTATGTTTATTTTCTCCTCTACCTGTCCTCCCCCCTTTCCTCCTTCTATGGTCCCCCCATATGACCCTGGTTCTGCTCAAGGTTTCTTCCAGTTAAAGGGGAGTTTTTCCTGCCACTGTTGCTTGTTGGGGGGGGTCAGGCCCTTGATTTACGTAAAGGACCTGGGAGACATTTTAGATTGTAACAGATACTGATAAAGATTATTTGATTTTATTTGAATTTTGAGGATTCACAAAGACTTTGTGTAGGTTGTTTATATTGTTTGTGTTGGAGAGCAACTCAGGCTGGTGTCGACACCGGTAGTGGTGCTGCCACTGGTAATAGTAGAGACACTTGTACCGGTAATGGCACTGGTAGTGCTACAGGTACTGGTACTAGAACTGGTACATTTTCTGTGCTGCATCTTTTTCTGGGTCAACAGTTCCACATTCATTATTGTCAGTGTTACAGCCGGACTCACCATGAGCTCGTCCCTGGAGTATGGCAGCTCCAGAGGAGGGCATTTATCTGCCAGGTATTTCTCCCTCTCCTCCACCTTCACCACTGACTCTGCCTCCAGTAAATTTCCAGCCACGACCAGCATACAGCTCTGTGAATGGTATATGACTGATTACCTGTGGCCAAATAATTGAACGGTGCGTTATTCTACTCAAAAATCTTCTCACTTTCAGTGTATGCTTACGTCTTGCAGAGAGTCTTTTCCTGCAGATTAAAAAAAGATGAATAAAACTTTATCGATCTTAAATCAAATAATAATAAATCTGCCAACTAAGACAAAAATATGTTATGACATACTGCTCGACATAAAATGTTCCCTTTCTTGTTGATGTTTTGAATCACACTCTAACCCAAATACACCACGCTTTTATTTCTCAATGTTTTTCTTTCATGACAAAACAAACGTAGAAGACAAGTACAGGTATTGTATACCTTTCTATATTTAAAAATATTCTTTATTGTCCTTACACTTTCCTTTTCAAGGAAAATATGTTTGAAAGCCATCTTTTGTGTGGGGTCTGCTGCTGGTCCAATGTGGTCCTTCACCGGTCTCCCCAAACATTTGATGATTATCGGTGTTGGTACAACAGGCTGATCATGTGACTACTGAGTACTCTAGGCACGATTCTCTTTCATATGGGGGATGGGCAAGATTTTTTGATAATTGTTGTCATTCTGGTCTCTTATCAGCTGCGGTTGTTTTTGTTCCTTAATATGCTTTGGCAGCAGTACCCCCTCACTGCTCTGGATCTCCTGTAAGTCCCCCATCCTCTGATTGCAGCGCTAAATTTGTGTGTAAGCTAACTTCAGGGGTTAGGGTTAGCTCAACTATTAACTCAGTCCAATGAGTCACACAAATAAATGGGTAAATGTGTTTTGAAAATGTAGTTCAGATTAAAGACAGTCCCCCTAATAATATGTCCCCCAATTTATATCCCCCAGGGAGCAAAACCAAAGCTGACGTGTATCTGATGCAGTACTACATATTCACCAGCTTAGAGTCCCACCTGGTGGTGAAAAGAGGTGTAAAGGCAATAGAGTTTTATGTAAAAATGGATAACATGCAACCAACTCTGGCTTAAGCCTCTTGATCTCTCTCTGATAGTCAGTTGGAGTAATGGCATGAGCCCCACCTTCCAGTTGGCCATCAAAGTTCTTGATTTTTTCTCAAAGAACATTTTTATCAATCGCTTGATTTTATAACATCAGGCGAGGCTGGAACTTCTCTTCAAACTTTGGCATTTTGGATTGTGTTTGCCTGGATTTTATTGGACAGTGTACGATGACAATAAAGGCTCCCTATTTCTGATCAGATTTATGTGTGAAACATCATGACTGACAGCCGATTAAAGGATTTACAAATCCACTTCCACCGACAAGCGGGCAGTGTACACACTGCAGGGGTTCAGAGGTTCTCTGAACATAAACATGGGCAACACCAGCAGCCATATAACTTCCTATTCCTATTCATTTAAATGAATAGTTACGACATATGAGACAAGAAACTTACTCAGTGGCCATTTTAGCTGCAGGTTCCGGATGTTATCTGTTAATTACAAAAAAAATGACATAATTTCACCATGAAATTGAATAAAATATAAATGTTTGAAAAAAAAATGACAATGTTTTAAATGTACAAAGACAGTGCATGCACCACTTCATGCAGAAAAGGCGAGGTTTTTCCACTAAGATCCAAAATGACACTGTCATGATTGTTCTTTTGTTTGCTTGCCATGTGATTGTCTTTAAAGTCTTTGCATTGAACAAGCTAACATTCCATCGCTTGCTGTTTTCTTATGCCTTCTTGAACTTTTCTCATGTCTGAGTTTTGAAAAAATTAATTGTAAGAACAAACTCACAAACAACTTTGGAATTGAAATCAAATGTTCTTAAACATCACCTCAAGGACATGTTCCTTCTTAAATAAAGCAATAATGTGTAAGTATCGAATCTCTTGAAAGTGCCTGTGTTTCAATGAAGCTTGCTGGATGGTTAATACACTTTTTTCCATGGTGGGGGGGGCCTGATGCTGACTGGCTGAGATCTGTAGCTGTGGATTAAAAATCTATTTGGAGAACCTCAGCTGTTCCTAACGTCTAACTTATGGAGACAAAAACTGACAGCAGGTCGTCTTGAAAGAAAAGACGTCCATGAGCCACCGAGGGAATCTAAGCTGACTGCCCAACAACTGCTCATTTTCTGCAACCCAATAATAGGCAATGGCGATATCCCCAGGATGGACAATGTATTTTAGGAAACGTGAAACTCCGAGAACATGACAGCAGGTTATACTGGAGATGGAATCATTGCACGGGTATAAGGGTGTGTGTGTGTGTGTGTGTGTGAGAGAGAGAGAGAGAGAGAGAGAGAAAGAGAGACAGAGAGATCGTCATTGAGTTGGCAGTAATTCGACACCAACATCCTTCTGAGAGACAAGATGTTAGAACAAATTACAAACAACAAACAAAAATAACTCCAAAAGTGTAGGTCAGGTACTTCAGGCTGAACAGCTAAAATAATAAAAGCTTCCAAATGAATAAACCATTTATAAATTTGAGGACAGTGTTGCTCACCATGATATGTCAACAATGAGTTGTTGACAGAAAGATGAATAATGGCAGCTCAATTTTCAAGTTCAGGTCTTGCAATTGTGTTAACTTTTAGCGTGCCATATCGTTAGACTGCATATCATCGGTGAAATAAACAAGCAAATCATACAATCATCGACTCAGAAACAAAAATGGTTTCATTACATTTTCATCTCAGTAAAAAAGTAAAGCGTTAAATGTTTCTTACAAGCATAAAAGATTTTCATATCACTATATTAGGAGGCATCAGAAGTTGACAGGACAAAAGTGTTTTTTTCTTTTCTTAATGTTCAAACAATTGTAACTTTAAGGACAGAACAAATCTGAGCCTAACCCACAGACATGCAAATGCACTTTCTAAACATTCTCCAGTCAAAGAGCATAAAAGCATCAGAGAAGTTCTTACTTCTTTGAACAAAACCAGTCTTTGTTGAGATGCACAGACAGATAGACAGACAGAGTCCCAGACAGGACTAGACTTAAGATGGTTTATATTGCAATCTGTCAAATCCCTTCAGGTTCGCTGCTTTCTCTTTATGGAAGGGGATTAGTGGTCAAGCCAATCAGCTGACAAGGTCATGAAATACAGTACAGAGCATTTGTGCCCTGTTCTCTGCTCCCCCGCCTCATTAAAAATAACCCACCCTTTAAGATTCCGATCTCTATTATTTACTGACCACAGAATGTAAGAAAGTTGTCAGAGCAGCAACATGTTTGAACCTATAAACCTTCGAAAAAACACATTTTCTAATAAATAAGGCAACAGATCAAAGAATGAATCCTGATCGGAATGTCTAGGTTATCTCTTTATGTTCAGGTTTAAAACTGAATATTAACTAATAAACAAATGTAACTTTCAGGAATTTAACAGAAACATTATTGCACTGCAGTTAGGGGAACATCATGTCATTAATTGTAGCTGAGGCAACATCAATTAATAACAATGTGGCTCTAGACTGGGAACATTATTTTAACACCAGGGCGTTTTGGGGCTGGGAACATCATTTTAATGCCATTGTGCTTCTAGGCTGGGACATCATTTTAACAATAAATGAGTTCTAAGGTGAGAAAATAATTTTAATACTATTCATTGTGTTTCAAGGCAGGGAAAATCATTTTAACACCAAGGTGGTTCTGGGCTGGGAACATCATTTTTACACCATTGTGCTTCTAGGCTGGGAACATATTTTAACAACAGGGCAATTCGAGGCAGGGAACATCATTTTAACACCATGGTGGTTCTAGGATGGAACATCATTTGAACACCAGGGTGGTTCTAGGATGGGAACATCATTTTAGCAGCATTGTGGTTCTAAGCTGGTAACATCATTGCATTACTATTGTGGTTCTAGGTTGGGAACATCATTTTATCAATAGGTCAGTTGTAGGGTAACAAAAAATATTTCAATACCATTTATTGTGTTTCAAGGCTGGGAACATAATTTTAACACTACGGTGGTTCTAGGCTGGGAACATTATTTTAATACCTAACGGGAGGATGATGGCTAAGCTGTCATCCATGTTGAACAACACGTCCCACCCCCTACAGGACACCCTGACAGCACTAGGCAGCTCCTTCAGTGAGCGGCTGCTCCACCCTCGCTGTGTGAAGGAGAGGTATCGCAGATCTTTCCTGCCGGCTGCTGTCAGACTGCACAATAAACATAACACCCGCTAGCACAATCTGAATATTATATATTCTGATATGTATATTGTATTCACCCTCTGTACTATGTACAGGTACACAGAGGCCGAGTATCCATTTATCTGGATTATTGTAAATATACTGTACATCCTCTTTGTATATCCCAAATCCTGTTCTATTTGATTTTATCTTATTTTTCTCTGCGTGCTCTTGCTGTTGTTGCACTGTAAATTTCCCCGTGTGGGACAATAAAGGATCTGAATCTGAATCTGAATCATTTTAACACCAGGGCAGTTCTAGGCTGGACACATTATTTTCACATGAGGGCGGAAAACTGAAAACATCATTTTAACATTAGGGCAGTTCTACACTGGGAAAATCATTTGAACACCACGGTGGTGCTAGATTGGGAACATAATTTTAACAATAGGTTGGTTCTAGGCTGGGAAAATCATTTCAATACCATTGTGCTTCTAGGCTGAGTATATTTTAACAATAGGTCAGTTCAAGGGTGAGAAAATCATTTTTGTACCATTCATTGTGTTTCAAGGCTGGTAACATAATTTTAACACCAGGGTGGTTGTAGGCTGGGAACATCATTTTAACACCAGGGCGGTTCTAGACTGGGAAAATCATTTTAACACCAGGGCGATTCCAGGATGGACAATCATTTTAATGCCATTGTGGTTCTAGGTGGGAAAATCATTTTAAAACAAGGGCAATTCTAGGCTGCAAACATTATTTTCACATTAGGGTGGTTCTAGGGTGAAAGCATCATTGTAACATCATTTAAATATCGGGGCGATTATAGACTGGGAACATCATTTTAACAACATTGTGCTCCTAGGGGAACATTATTTAAAAACAAGGGGGCTTCTGGGCTGGGAAAATCATTTTAACACCAGGACAGTTCTATGCTGGGAACATAATTTTAACACCATTGTGCTTCTAGGCTGGGAACATCATTTTAACACCAGGGTGGTCCTAGGCTGGGAATATCATTTTAATACCTTTGTGGTTCTAGGCTACAACTATCATTTTACACCATATTGCTTCTAGGCCGGGAAAATCTTTTTTTAAGAATAGGTTGGTTCTATCCTATGAAAATCATTCATGGCCTGTGTGTTGGTGCCTTTTGTTTGTGTTTTGTTTTCCTGGTTTGAGGGTGGCTCTAGGCTGGGAACAGCATTTAACATGAGGGTGGTTCTAGACTGGGAACATCATTTTATTACCATTGTGGTCCTAGGCTGGGAACATCATTTTAACACCATTTTTACACCATTGTGCTTCCAGGCACAAAACATCATTTTATCATTAGGACATCATTGTTCTATTATTTGGTGTTTCAGGGTATAATGAAGGGAAATACATCTGGAGACAACGTGCTAGAGGTAAAATGCTTTCGGTCAAAGACAGACAAACCTGCTAGTTTAGACCTGCACGTTTAAACTTGACATCAGAAAAATGACAGAAAAATGTTCCTAGGGTCTTTTTTTTTTTTTTTTTGCAAAGGTTAACTGTCAGGTTCCCAGTTTCTGGGAACTCTTTTGCAGGTTTTCTCCTGCGGGGGGCGTGGTGGAGCCATGCCTCAGCCGCAGGTGGTGCCGGGGACTGGTGCACCTGCAGACTATCGGTAATCAAGCCACCTATTTATGGACTGTTCTCACGGTTGGCCAGTGTTGGTGTGTTTTTGTCTGTTTCGGAAAACCTCGGCTACACCCAATTGGACTATCGTAAGACTTTTTCCTTCGTGGATTACTTTTGAACCCGTTCCTCGGACTATCGTTTATCTATTTCCTTCGTGGACTGCTTTTGACCCCGCTCGGGATTTTTTGTTGTAAGTTTTCATTTTTCTGTTTGGGTTAAGAACTGAGTCGTGGTCTCCACACCTTTTTGAGTTGCACGATTTTCTGTGAAAATAAATAAAGCTCCTCGGAAGACGATACGCCACTGTGTCCTGCCTGTTTTCGGGTCCTAATACAACCGCTCGTAACAGTTAACAGTCAATTGTCATACTCAGACAATGTGTTTGTGTTATTGCACCAACAAATATCTTGCTGTCATTAGTAAACCTGAGCTAGAGGTGTTTGGCTTAGCTTTAACATCGATTTCTGCAGCATTTTCTTTGCAGTGATGGATTTTATGACTTGCTTATTGTTTGTTTTTGTATTTTAAGGGACACTGTTTGAATGTGTTCCAACTTTGGAGAACTTTTATGTCTTTTCACATCTGAGACAATTATTCAAGAACATTGTATAAGTGGATGGATGCATTTTCAATTAATGCTTCTAATTGCAACATTTTCATTCTTTAAAATTATAGTTTAATTGAAACACTTAACAAAAGCAGGGTGAATGTGTGGTTTCTTCTGTGTTTCTGTCACTTACAGATGATTAACAGTTTGGAAGTTATTTTACCAATTAGTGAAAATGAGAAAAGCCTGCATGTCTGAGAAAATCGGATTTTGGCACATTTAGGTTTCAGCCTCAAACATCTTCTTCCTCCCATCCATGCCAGATTTATCTTCGATATTTTTACGCCAATCACCGAGGTCGCGCAGTTCCTTTTCCTGAAAGCATAAAGAACAAACAAGTCACCGCTGAAGAAAAATTTCTCATAATGCAAGGCCAATCATACAACATCCATTTCTGTTTATGTACCGTATTTTCACGACTATAAGGCGCACCTAAAACACTGAGATTTTCTCAAAAATCAACGGTGCACCTTATAATACGGTGCGCCTTGTGTGTGGACTAAGTTCCAAAATCCGCTGTGTGCCTTTGGTGGGTGCACTACAGTAAACGCTCTGCCCATCGATTAGCGGCACACCTATGCATAAAGACCCCCTAAAATGGCGCCGGTCAAGCGACACACGTATGAAGCTTACTTTAAACTGCAGGCCATCGAATATGCGGCTGAAAATGGTGTTTTCGCTTTATGAGGAGGCGGCATCTCTCCATAGTGCAAGGACAACTGTTGCGCAGCGGCTGCCCGCGGATTACCGGGAGAGGGTGGCCATCTTGCGCACCTACTGCCGCGACAAGATAACCGCGCCCAGCCACATCACCACCATGGATGAGATCCCTCTGACTTTTGACATCCCTTTGACCCACACAGTGGAGAAAAAGGGGACCAGCATGGTGGCGATATGCACAACGGGGCACAAGAAGTCGTCGTTCACCGTGGTTCTCGGCTGCCACGGAAACAGAGTGCTGGATGACAGGAGGCGAACACTCCTCCACAAAGACTACCAATCAACCAATCATCAATCAATCAATCTTTATTCATATAGCGTCTTTTACAATCAAAATTGTTTCAAGGTGCTTTCCAGAATCCCAGGGCCTAACCCCAGACAAGCAACAGTGGCAAGGGAAAAACTCCCCTTTAACAGGAAGAAACCTTGAGCAGGACCAGGCTCATGTAGGGGGACCCTCCTGCTGATGGCCGGCTGAGTAAAGAGAGGAGAGGAGAAGGAGGGGGGGAGAGGAGAGGCACAGAAACACACACAAAAATACACTATACAACGGGTCAGCGGGGCCGGAGGTCATCATGCAGCTCCGAAAGGCGGCGATACCTGTAAATAAACAGAGAGGGAGGGGGGAGAGAAGCAGAAAAACTACACAAGAATCATCATAACTAGTCTGCTTGATGAGGAGGAGGAGAGGAGAGGAAACCATGACCCAGTGGGGTGACAGAGGCCTGTCAGGTGATCATGTTTCCAGACCCCGGCAGCCTTGGCCTATAACAGCATAGCTAGAATGTGACCTAATGATTAGACGACCCCCTGAGTATGATAATTTTTCTATCTATGATAGTAACTGGAACTACAAAATTAACAACAATAAGCTTTTTCAAAGAGGTAGGTTTTAAGTCTGATCTTAAAACTAGCAATGGAGTCAGCCTCCTGTACCTGGACAGGGAGCTGGTTCCATAGCAGGGGGGCCTGGTAGCTAAATGCTCGGCCCCCCATTCTACTCCTAGAAACTCTGGGAACCACAAGTAGACCAGCATTCTGAGAGCGGAGTGGTCTATTGGGCTGGTAAGGTATCACTAGCTCCTCCAGGTAGGATGGAGCTAGGCCTCTGACCTGTAGGTCAAAAGAAGGGTTTTAAAAATTATTCTAAATTTAACGGGCAGCCAATGAAGAGACGCCATTACAGGAGTTATATGATCTCTTTTGTCAATACCTCAAGTCAATAGTTGAAGGAGAGATTTTGGTCAAAAGTTACTCCAACATTCCTCACAGAGAGACTAGATGTTAATGAGATACCATCTAGAGTGATCATGTGATCTAATCTATCCCTGAGAGGTTCACGACCAAACACCATGACCTCAGTTTTTCCTGGGTTAAGGAGGAGGAAATTTGAAGACATCCAGGACTTTATGTCTTTAAGACAGGTCTGGAGCTTCACTAACTTCTCTGTCTCCTCTGGTTTCATGGATAAATAAAGCTGAGTGTCATCGGCATAACAATGAAAATTTATACCATGCTGCCGAATGTTCCCTAAGGGAAGCATGTACAAGGTGAAGAGGATTGGTCCAAGTACAGAACCTTGGGAACTCCATGGCTAACCCTACTGTATG
Organism: Takifugu rubripes; assembly: GCF_901000725.2. Lineage (NCBI taxonomy): Eukaryota > Metazoa > Chordata > Actinopteri > Tetraodontiformes > Tetraodontidae > Takifugu > Takifugu rubripes. The sequence goes on along the minus strand of NC_042293.1, from coordinate 5,511,849 downwards.
AAGAGGGAACACCATGGACATGAGCAAACTGGTATCTATCAGATAAATATGATCTAAACCAGTCTAGTGCTGTCCCTTTAATCCCAATCACATGTTCCAGTCTATGTAACAGGATGCTGTGATCAACTGTATTAAAAGCAGCACTGAGATTCAGCAGAACCAGCATAGAAACTAGTCCATGATCTGAAGCTATGAGAAGATCATTAGTAACTTTAAGAAGTGCTGTTTCTGTGCTGTGATGAGATCTAAAGCCTGACTGAAACATCTCAAACAAGCTGTTCCTCTGCAGGTGCTCCAGTAACTGAATCACCACCACCTTCTCAAGTTCTTTAGAGATAAAAGGAAGGTTGGATATTGGCCTATAATTTGCTAATACATCAGGATCTAGTGATGTTTTTTTAAGCAACGGCTTAATCACTGCCACCTTGTAGGAGCAGGGTACATAACCTGTCACTAAAGAACCATCGATCTGGTCCTGGATAGAACTGCCTATCACTGGTAAAACATCCTTCAACAGGTGTGTTGGGATGGGATCTAAAAGACACGTGGTGGTCTTGGATTTCTGAATTAGCGATGACGCCTCAGAAAAATATATAGGGCTGAAGGAGTTTAAGGGCTTGTTGGAGAACCTGTATGTTCCCACAGTCAGCACATCTGGTGATGGTCCAGTTGTAGGGATGGCCTGGTTAGCTTTTTCTCTGATGGCTAGAACTTTATCAGTGAAGAAGCTCATGAAGTCTTCACCACTAAGGGAAGAAGGGATATGTGGATCTAAAACACTGTGACTCTTGGTTAATTTGGCCACAGTGCTGAAAAGAAACCTGGGGTTGTTCTTATTTTCCTCAATTAAAGAAGAAAAATAAGCTGTTCTAGCCTTGCAGAGGGCCTTTTTGTAAACTAATAGACAGTCTTTCCAGGCTACATGATAGCTGTCTATTTTACAAGAATGCCACTTCCTTTCCAGTCTTCGCACTTTCTGCTTGAGGGTCCTGATATGTGAATTATACCAGGGGGCACACCTCCTCTGATTTACTATTTTCTTTTTCACGGGGGCAACAGAATCAAGCGTGATTCTCAGTGAGGTTGCTGCACCTTCAGCAATAGAGTCAACCTCAGCAGGGCTAAGATTATAATGATTGATCCCTGGGGAAACACATGGTGGTTCTGGGATTAGCACAGGGATCGCTTACTTAAACTTAGCTACAGCATTATCTGAAAGACATCTGCTATAGTAAGACTGTGCTCTGAGCACAGAAGAATCCTTAATCATAAATGTAAAAGTGATCAAAGAATGGTCTGACAGGAGTGGGTTCTGAGGGAACACTGACACATGTTCTACCTCAACACCATAAGTCAGAACTAGATCTAGGGTGTGGTTGAAGCTATGAGTTGGTTTATCTGCTGGAGAAAACCAACTGACTAAAGTAATGAAATTAAGCCATTTCTAAAGCTGTCATTTACAACGTCTACATGGATATTAAAGTCTCCAATGATAATGACTTTGTCTGTTCTCAGGACCAAGTCAGATAAGAAATCAGAGAACTCAGACAGGAACTCTGAATGTGGCCCAGCAGGGGGCCAATATACAACTACAAACAGAAGTGGCTTTTCTGCCTTCCAGTTAAGATGGGTGATGCCAAGAGTCAGGCTTTCAAATGAACTGGAGCCATATTTTGATCTAGGATTAATTAATAACTTGGAGTGATAGATTGCTGCCACTCCCCCTCCTCGACCAGTAACACGAGGAATATGATAATTAAGATGGGTAGGAGGAGTAGATTCATTTAAGCTAACATACTCCTCCTCCTGAAGCCAGGTCTCAGTTAGACAAAATAAATCAATGTGATGATCCGCTATCAGGTCGTGTACTAACAGGGATTTACACAAAAGAGATCTAATATTTAACAGTCCACACTTAATTGTGATATTAGTTTCTCCAACTTGTGCTTTAGTATTAATTTTAATAAGATTATGGTGATTGACCGCTCCCCTGTTCTGTGCTTGGTGAACTTTTAACTGTGGAACAGAGACTACCTCTATAGTGTTAAATATGGTATTGTTGGCGGATGAGGGTTCTATGGAAGCAGCAGAGAGGTGTGTAAGACTACAACTCTGCATCCTGGTCTGGACCCTGGATTGTCAGGTCACTTTGAGTCTAATAAAATTAGCCAAATTACTAGAAATGAGAGAGGCACCATCCCGTGTGGGATGGACACGTCTCTCCTAATCAGACCAGGTTTTCCCCAAAAAGTGCTCCAATTGTCTATAAAGGCCACCTCGTTTTCAGGGCACCACCGTGACAGCCAGCGACGAAGCGATGACATGCGGCTAAACATCTAATCACTGGCCAGATTGGGGAGGGGACTAGAGAATGCTACGGAGTCCGACATCGTTTTTGCATAGTTGCACACCGACTTGTTTACGTCTCGCCAGCAGCCATACATTTGCTTCTATGTCGCCCGCTCTGGCCCCCGGAATGCACTTAACTATGGTCGCTTGAGTCAGCTTCATGTAGCGCAAAACAGAGTCGCCAGTTACCAGGGTCGGTTTTTCAGCGTCTCAAGCTCGCTAAGTCTCGTCCCCATAGCTGTAAATAAACTACACTTCCTGCACCTACTCCCTTCACTAAAGGAGGCAGAGGAGTAACTAAACATTTCACATGCTGAACAGAGAAAGACACTGGGTGAAACAGACGGTGAGGCCATGCTAATGCTAATAGTCGGCGAAGCCCTGTATTTGTTTAATATGGGTTGTTTCTCACTGTTGTTATCAGGTGACTAGAATGTCCCAAGTGTTCAAATTTTAAGTAAAGTGAATACAACACACCAAGTGTTCAATATTAAGTAAAGTGAATACAACACCCCGTGCACAGTGCAACCAGCGAACGATTGAGAAGACAGGAAGTGACGCAATACATTACCCACTATGGGGCAGCGGCGGGCAAGTTATGCCACCATATGCGGGTGGATTGTAGGCGCATGGGCTATGATACCGTCTTCATGTATTGTAAGAGCTTTCACAAAAGTCGGCATCAACGCTGAAGCGGAACCAGTCGGTGAGTCTGATTCAGATGATGAAGAAGAGGAATTCGGGATGTTGGACATTGAAATAGCGCAGCTATTTAATTCAGATACAGAAGATGAAAACCTTGATGGTTTTGTGGCAGAAGAATGAATATTTTGTTGAGACTGCGCCTTTCATTACAGTGTGCCTTATGGTTGCGAAAATACGGTAATAGGTGAAGAGCCAATCAGTTCTAGCTGTCCAAATCAAATCACAATGATCGATATCCTGAATGCAATTTTACCTTCTGCACTATGGATGTGCACTCCCACATCCAGTTTAACATTTCACTGATTTGAACTTTATAATTAAACATGCTTTTGTTAATAATGAATTCATTTAATTTATGTATATTGATTGAGTAGAAACTGATTTAAGTTGTAAATGTAATTACACAGTTTGGCCACATTTCTGGCTGTGTTTCAGATACAGTAGTTGATGTACAGTACATGAGTACATTGCTAAATACACACTAGCATGCATGTTTTAAGCTAGCGTACCGGTATGTTTTACTATGCCCGTGCCCTAAATTCCGGTGCGCCTTATGTATGTGTTAAATACAGAAACAGCACCCATAACTGAGACTGCACCTTTTAATACAGTGCGTCTTATGGTCGCGAAAATAAAGTACATATATTAGGGTTCTAAGCGATACCTCTTTTTCCGATTTGGTGACCTTCATCTGCAGGTTGTATCTTTCTTCATCAATCTTGTCAATATTGCGATGAATCTCCTTACACTGCTCCTGAACACAAATGTTAAATAAATAAGTATATTTAGGTGTTCTTTCGTTGTGTGGATGATGATGATGACCTGCAGCTCCTGCATGGTCCTTGGCATGCACACTGGAGTAAAGGTTTCAGCCATGTATCTCTTCTTCTTCATCTCATGCTCCCTCTCCTCCTCATCCAGCAACCCTTTAGCTATGGACAGCATCAAGCTCTGGTGGAAGAAAGCCATGTGAGCTCATCATATGATGCACCACATAGCTGACTCAGTCACACTGGTCTTACCTTCAGATGATGCTTGCGACTGGAATTCATCTTCTTCCTAAAGGATTTGAGACATCAGTGCTTTAAAAAATTACCCACATTTGAGAAAGATGGAATGTGCAACATGGTCAATTTGTACAGAGGTTTATTAGTTATTTTAACTGGTCCTGGTTGATCCTTGTTACCAGACCACCCAGAACCCAGGAATAGACCACAGCATGCTCAGGCTGGCCATTACCAGGCACTTGTGCCAATTACTCAGCAGCTGGAAATCAATCAGATAAATTACTGCAGGCCTCCTCCACCAACATAGCAAGAGATGACTGTGATTGTTGCCTCTCGGTTCCCATCAACAGAACTGTGAGCCAGGGCGGTGTGGCTGCTCAGGACCTAATTCAACTACCTCATTGATCATCTCATGACCTGGGTTTGGCAGGAGGTCCCAGCCCAACTACCATCTGGCCAGACTCAAGTATGCAGGCAATACAACCCTGTTATTTCCTCTTCACAACACTTAAACACTGCACTTACCATATGGAAGCAGCAAAGCTTGGCCTTTAAGCGAGCTAGCAGATGCTATACCTCAGGGAAGTAAATGAATGAATTTATAATGCTCCAGCTTTCCCTGTTTTCCTGTACTGAGCTGAACCGTGGCCCCTGAACAAGATCTTGGCCCCTGAATAAGACCGGCCCAGGACCATCGAGGGCATCAGATGGAACATCATATCAAAAACACTGGGAAGTCACCCAGCTTGTTGTTTGCTCTTCATATCCCTCCACAATGCCAAACAAATGCAACCTTTTATTGAAAAAAGCTCTCAAAGCACACTAGAAAGATAGACAGCAACAGGCAGATGACCTGGCCAAACTGTGCTACCAGTGGTAAACAGTGGTGAAGCTAATCAACAGCATGCACAACAGTCCGCATGTGAGAACATGCACACACAACCCATGAAATGTAGAAATCACTTCAGCATTGTCTTGAATAATAAAGCTCACACTTCTAATCAGCACAGATCAATGTGACATTTCCAAATAATGCAGCAAACATCAGATTTAAATTCAAGAGGTTACTCACTCTGACATGTTGGCAATTATTGTGCTTTAAATCTGCAGAAAAAATAAAAAAATAAATTTTAGATCACGGACAAGAGTCATGTAGTATGTAAGTGCTTTATGATGACAATCTAAACCAAAAATGTCCTAAAATGATCACTTCAGTTGGAGGACACATGAAACCAAGGGGTTAGGGTAAGTACTCTGCCACGGGCAACAATCCAAAATCTAAATCAGGAACAGTATCTTCTAAGCTCCTGTCGTCATTCATCTGTCTTCAAGGAGATTAGGAGACACCTGATACGTCCCCCATCAATTTAAACATCTCAAAATGTGACATCACTGACATGTCTGAAACTCCTAAAGAACATCTGTGACACAGCAACATGTGACATATGAGACATGCCTGAAAATGCTAAATAACATCTGTGACACAGCAACATACCACAGACATGTCTGAAACTGCTAAATAACATCTAGCAACATGTGACACACTACAGACATGAGTGAAAACTGCTAAATAACATCTGTGACACAGCAACAGGTAACACCACAGACATGTGTTAATCATCCTCACCACACAGTAGCAGAGCTCAAATCTCACTCATCCTTAACGTCAAAGAAGACAGAAGTAAACGTTCTCACCCCGTTCTGGAACAGGCTGGGGCAGACTTGTGGAGTGGCCGTGTTTTGGCGTTTATCCATTGGTTATTTATTGTGTTTCCCAGAGGAAAAGTAAAGCATCATCTTTCTGTTTAAGGAGGTGAATTTTCTGAGTCACCAATCAGCTGAAACTTTAGATGTCAAACTTCCCCAGACTTTTATAAATAACCTCTGACCTCTCATTATTTCACACCTGGAAATGACAGAAAATATGGGTTCTTCTAAATACAAAAAGTTAACCAATTACGACTTGTTATACAATCTGTAATAAACATAGGGATTTGTGCACTTACTGATGATAACAGACCTAAAACACCTAAACCTATAATATTTTTTAATTGGAATATGCATGATTTACAAATCTTAGCATAGTTCAAACTTTTTTCTCAAGAAAGGTAATTAATCTTTTTCTCAATTACAAAATTTATTTTATTCTTTCAATACCTGGAAACAAAAACAAAATAAACTTTTGATGTTGTCATACGTGATGGTCTCATGACATATGAAATGATCAGCACAGAAGAGAACATTACTCACATCTCACAAATCAATGTAGATCTGTTTATTTGATTATGTTTTTGTTCTATATCACATGAAATAAAACATAAAATCATAACCAACTTTCAACTTTTACATTACAAAAATATGTTGACATTCTTTTCACTTTGCCTAAATATTTGTCTAGTTCAAATTTTACCTAGAATTTGTGCTATTTTTATTAATTGATTTCAATCCCCTTTTAGAAAAACAAGTGATAATGTTATTATTGTTAAAACATCAATATGCATGTAATAATAATGGGCAAATAATTATACATTAATAATGAGATTCACATTTTTGAATGATGAAAGAGAAACTGCCTGAGAACAGCCCAGTTTGATGCAATCACAGACACCAGTGATCAACATTCATCCATAAAACTGATAAGCAAATATGTCACAGCAAAAAAGGCACCAAACATATGACATCATCAGTCATGTCACTGAGATTAGACGGTCCACAGGGGTACGAAAAATGAAATAAAAATCTGAACTTTTAAGGGAAAAAGAGCATTTCCGTTTGACCACAATCATATTCCATGACAATAATACCAATTATTATGACACCAAACAGGAAGATGTACAAGCTTTGTCAAAAATATCTGATGATATGAATGACTATAACTCGGATGTAAATATCCTAACGTGTGAATGCCATCAAACACAGAACATCAATAAAACACCGATCAGTCAGTAAACAGGGCTCTTCCTCATAGAGGATACACTCATCTTCATCCATGTATGAGCTCAACACCAAACACTCAACTTTCTGAAAGGGTCAAGTCGGCATTGCTGTCATAAGCAAATTAATCCCAACTCTATCTGATGTCTGTGTAAATTCTCAGTCATCCAGGTCATTGTATCCAAGGTAGTTTTCTCTGTCAACTGGACTGGGTTTCTTCTATCTGATCTACAACTAAAACGCTTGGGAACTAAAGCGCTCTAAAGAGATAACAAAATATAAAATTTCACCACAAATACTGAATTGTCATGAGGTTTAATCAGTCAAAGAATGTTTGTTTTCACCACGAGAGACATTAGAGGAGCTGCATCCCCCGTGCCCTGCCCCACCACAGTGTGAGCTTCATAACCAAATAAGCCTGTCTTAAAACTTTTAAAATGTTCTCAAACTCTTGTGAAAAATCGAAATTTTTACTTCATGAACTTATATTATTCAGGTTTGATTACAGGAAACAAAGTATAGTTTACCTACCAACACAATGAAGGGGTAACAAAGACTAATTAATATCTGGAAATAAGGATCAGAATTTTGGAAGTTTGTCTCCTGGCACATCCAGCATGACTGGCTCTTTCAGATTTGCTATTCAAATTTGCAAGAATCTCTCAAACTTGTGTCTCTGCTCAGCCCAACAGTCTCTTTCACAACATGATGAATATCTGCAGACTAAAACTGGACACTGGTGTTCAACATGAGGGATGGCCAAGGCTGGCGGCCAATTGTCCCCTTCCCAACACTCTGCATTCCATGACTGATTTTCAAGAGATGAGCATAAGCAGAATCAATTTTTTTTTTTTACTCAGAGTCGTGTCCTGTTCAAGCGGTTAGATTTAGATTTAGAAAAAGGACAGTGACATCACTGCTCAAGTTCTATTTTCTGATCTAAACACAGCAGCACGACAAGAAGATCCACTCGGAGCTTGGGTTTAAATACAACGTCAGGTCCACGCCACTTTGCGTGAGATTGCCTGTTTGAAACACTCAGGGTCCACATTGCCTTGGGGCCGCAGCGCCCTCTCCAGGCTCACCAGTACATTCTGGTGGCACTCCTTAATGTTTACTGGGTACTTGGCCCTCAGGAGCTCATATGCAGCAATCAGCTTCATGTTCTGTTTCACCATCAGATACTGGATAATGCATGTTGGCGCCAGTGAGAAGCCATCTCGACAGTGCACCAGCACCCGCTTCCTCTTCTCTGTGGACGCATCAATACATTCATTGATATCTTCAAAACAGCACTGTCTCAGGGACAGTCCATCCCCAATGGCGTCTGGCGTGTCTCCAATGTCCACCTTTAGACGGGACCAGCTGTGGCGGGCACCACGGGAACAGGTGCACGGTATAAGGCCGAGTCGAGGTTCTCCTGGCACGCTGCTCATATCGATAATGCTGTCAATGTTGTTACGGCACAGTGTGCGGCCACTGTACGCTGCATTCAGGTTGCCGACATAGATGTAGTCTGTCACCTTGGAGATGACAGGTTCAGAGTACTGGAAGGGTTCAGGTCCTGTTAGTCTGGGCTGAGCCATGTTGGGGCCCTGGGCCCCTGCTGGCCCCGTGGCAGCTCTCCTACCGTAGTTGCACAGCTTCTTTGAACCTGAACGTGATGGTGGGTTGGAGTCAGACTCAGAGCTGCTGTTCCAGGGGGGAGAGAAGAGTGAGAAGCGGCTGGAGGACTTACTCTTGTTAAGGATGCTGACAGGGCTGGAGACACCGGAGCTGCACGCTGCAGCTGCGGCTGAGGCGCAGAAAAGAGACGCTCGCTCAAGAGACCCCGTGCTGCTAGCAGCTCCAGCACTGTGCGCCTGATCCATCTGCAAGGCACGCATATACAGGCAGACACACAAACACACAGTTTTGTGGAGGCCATCTTCGTCACTGCAGTCTCTTCGTCCACTAAAGCCTAAGATCGCCAAAGACGACATCTTACGGTGTGACTGCTGGCACAGCCCACATTTACCAACAACCAATAGAAAAACAAGTGGAAATGACACAGAGATCACTAGGACTCTGGTGCTCAACATAATTAATATATTTGTGTATATGCAATGAAGGTAAATGGAGCCAGAAGTAAATCAAAGAAGGAGGATCAGCTGGTGGCAGCAGGAGCTTTGCATGTATGGTCAAATATCACCAATGAAGCAATAAAGAAGTTTAAGATGGCAAAAAAAATTGTGGAACTGTGGATCTTATATACGCTCTACCTGTGATTTGTGCTTTAAAAAAATGTTTGTGACTTATGACTGATAATGTGACACATTCATGTGTTCTTATTCACAAACAGGAAGTGCTTATGAGGAAGAATTGATCTGTAACGATATTTTGAAGAAAATTGGTCCAAGTCAAAGTGGCCTGTTGGTTTTAGGGTTGTTTGGGACAAACCTGAGCTTTGAGGTTGTTCTTCCATTCGGGTGTCTCTAGAGCTTTGAAGCGTCCACTGCTGTCTGATGACACCGACACGCACAGCGGTCGATGGACACGGGGGAGCAGCTGGGGGGTCAGATTCACAGGATTGGACCTTGGGATGGCGAGTTCATTTCTACTCATGATGAGATTGGGACAGGAGCCTGAATCACACAAGGAGACTCGTTTGATGACACAGCTATTTCTCAGAGAAGAAAATAAGACAACATAAATACATTTTAATATATTTTCCTTACTGTAATACATTTGTTCTATCCTGTCTGATCTGATTCACAGATTACTGCTTACTTGTCTTTTAGATTACCCTGGGGATCGAACCTACCAGCACATTCAGAGTGTGTGATGGACTGAATCTGTAGCGTGTTTTGACTTTTCAACAGGTTCTGAAGAGTTCTCTCAATAGCTGCAGACAGGAAGACACCTCAGAGTAAAAATGAGGTCTTTTTATGATTATTCATTTTAAGAACTAATGGGACACACTGGAAAATACATTTGACACATTTGTGACTGAACCAATTCAAAGTGATTTTGGAATCTTGCAACGTTACAATGAACATCATTGAGCCACCAGTACATTTTCCCTGAATCATTTCAAATCAGAAGCACGTATACGACTCAAACGTGTTTAATGAGACAATAGTGTTATGTAGTGTAAAATAGTTAAAAGTTACATAAAGCCAAAATGTGTCCCAAAATAATTCTTCCATACAACAAATACAATACTGACAAAGCAGCAGTCGTGAGATTTTACCTCAAACAAATGTTCCAACACTACCAGTCTTACCAGAGCGTCCATTTTGCTTGCAGGACACCGTTTTATCTAGTGAACTGGACTTCCACTCTTCTTTGGCTTCCATGTTCCGCCTCCTGATGAGACACAAACACCGACTCATGATCTTCAAGCCGATTGACGCTTCAGCTTCATCAGACACACGCTACTAGCATCACTGACTACCTTATCCGTTAACGACTGGTTTCACCTGGCCGAGAAGTCAATTGCATCACAGTGAGAGCCATGCTGAGCAGGCGGAACCGCTAACTGTCGGTTATTTCTGCACAGCTGGAAGCTGCAGCGATTTCTTCCATCACATTAGAAGATGGGGAGAACGAGAAGCCCGAGCTAACCGTAGCCAGTTAGCATTGTAAGCTACTGTCCGCTCCTTCTTTAAGGTTTACGATTGTTCATGTTTTGCAAACTGAAGCGATATCTTCTATTTATCATTTGCGTAAGAGTACCGGTATTTGTTTAGAAACAAATGATCATAAACACGATCATATCATGAACCTCCATTGACAAAGCGACCGGTCAGCACGGTCAAAGCCGTTACCCCGATCATTCCCGAGTCTTTCCGAGCGGACCCGACCGCTCTTAAAAACACTTGTAGACTTTCCCTGAGTCGAGCCTTGCAGGATCCTGAATCGATCAATCGGTTCAGACTTTAATACGGTATGTGTTTAACCAACACATGATATAAGGTTTTTCTTTTCTTAAAACAAACAAAAACTGCAAAAGAAAGGCAGAAAATTCTGTCCTCGGCCCGAACATTAACTAATTATTCCTGACGCATAGTTGGTCCAAGTGCCTATATTTGAACATAAAAACTTAACCTACTTAGGTTTACAACAAAAAAAGTAATGTAAATATGAAATACCTACTCATTATTAGAATAAAGTATTGTATACAATGCAATGCTTTAAACAATACTTTATCATAAATAACATCCTACATTGAAGGTTTAATAAAGGATGCGTGTAGCTGCTTGGAGTCCTCTTACTGTGCTGTCACGCAGCTGAAAAGCTGTCCATAGAGTGGCCCTCTCCTCCGCCGGCTCAAAAGCCATCGCAATTCATTGGATTTTTCCTCCACCCTGAACCGACAACTGTTAAGAATAGCCTGCCTATGTTCCCGGACTTTGTCGCAGAACTAACGTCGACGTGGCACAAACCATTGTCTACCCGCGCCACTGTGCACTCTGGACAGTTTTTGGAATTGGACAGAGCGGAGGAGACCGGTCTGGTCAATATTCCTCCTATGGAAGCGTACTTGGCCTTGTACCTGGCCCCGTCTCATAATCACGGTGTCGGTGGCTCTGCCACACTCCCATCGAGGCATTGCAGGTTCTCCGCTTCACAGCTGGAGAAAATTTACTGGTCGCAGGCAAGCACAGCTCGTGCTTTGCGCTCCGTCGCTATGCTCCAGACATACCAAGCTATGTCTCTGGCAGAACTTGGGGAGAATTTGCCTCCAGATAGTCCACTGGTCCCTCTGCTTAACGAAGTTAGGATCGCTACAGACCACATCCTTCGTGTGTCCTGCTATGCCGCGCTCTCCCTAGGGAGAGGGATGGCTTCCATGGTCGTTGCACAGAGGCACCTGTGTCTCACGTCCCAGAGAGGGACCGGGCAATCTATCTGGACGAACCTGTATCGGCTGGTGGCTTGTTTGGTCAGTCACTCGACACCATTCAGACAAAGTTTGAGCTGAGGAAGAAGCACGCTGAAGCTCTCAGCAGCATAATTACCAGGCGTGAAACCAAACCTAAACAGCCTGCTAACCTCCGCAGATCTGCACTACCGCATCCTCCTAAAAGATCGGCAACAGCTGCAGGGTTGGAGCCTCAGCCAACAGAGATTGTGTGGTGGAAACTCATGCTACTCGGCTTGGAACAAGGGCCCACCATGTAGCCTCCATAAAGGCTCAGCACCCGGTCGGAAAAAGCCTCAGTCGTCCTGACTTAGGATTGACTGAGGAGAGGCTTATGCAGCAGGGAGACACCGCAGCCCCTTGTCTGTTGCTGCCGAAAGTCTGCGCTTTCATTTTGTTTGGACAACGGGGTGAGGGGGCTCCGTTTTCCCCATACAGTCTCCCAAGCACAGCATTTCAGATCACACAAATGCCCCAATAAAGGTACCCACTGTTCACTGTGTGTTATTTTCACCCAAAAAATATGAATCTCAAACATCGGGGTGGACTGCTAATGCCGCTTCCCACTGGCACGCCATGGGGCGACAGTCCCTCGCCCACAATTCTGCAGGTCAGTCGGCTGGCTGTTCGACTCCCTCGGTGGTGCGCATGCGCAGTACACCTTGGGTAGAGAGGATCGTTGTGACAGGCTACCGTTTATAGTTCAAAGTTCAGCCCCCTCAGTGTTTTATATATACAGTTGTGGGGAATGAGGCGGCAACAGTATTGAGGGAAGAAATAAACAACTTGTTGAACAAAGGAGCGATATGAGTTGTTCCTGTGTCAGACGTTAACAGACGCTGGTAAAGCCGCTATTTCGTTGTTCTGAAGAAAGGGGGAGTACTCCGTCCTATTCTCGATCTTCAAGTGCTAAACAGATTCCTACCCACTTACAGATTCAAGATGCTAACACTAAGACAGCTGCTGAGCGCTTTAAGTGCAGTAGATTAGTTCACAACGATCGATCTCACAGACACTAACTTTCACATAGCGATACACCCAGTCCACAGGCAGTTTCTGAGGTTCGCGTTTAAAGGCTTGGTTCTGCCGTTTGGTATGTTGCTTGCTCCCTGCACCTTCACCAGATGTGTTGAGGCAGCGTTGGCTCCGCTTCAAAAACGGGTGTTGGCATATTAGCCTATCTGGACGATTGGGCTTTAGTTGCGAGCTCCGAGGAGCGGGCAGCTGGGCAGCTGTCACAAACACTGACGCACATCTGAGCGCTGAGGTTTTTAGTAAATCTTCAGAAAAGTTAAGTGATTCCCAGTCAACAGTTTTCCTTCCTCTGGTTGGAAATATGTTCCCTCTCAGGTCGGGCACGTCTGTCGGAGCACAAGGTGGCGGCGTTTCACCACCGTCTCTCAATTTCAATTGGGACGCAGACTACGTTTCCGAACGGTTTTACAGCTGAAAGGCATGATGGCGTCAATGATCGCAGTGGTACCACTCGGGCTGTTAAACGCCAGTTTCAACGCTAGATGCTATCACACCAGCTTTGTGTACCTCGTTACCTCCAAATGAAACTGGTGATAACGCTGACTTGCATGACGACTCTCCTTCCGAGGAGGGAACCCAGGCTGTTACGCCAAGGACCTCCCATAGGGAGGGTTTCTTTTCGCAAAGTAGTGTCCACAGATGCGTCCCTGACAGAGTGGGGGGCACTGTGCAACGGAGCAGCAGTGAGAGGGTTGTGGACTGCGGTGCAATACAGGCTCCACATCAACTATTTGGAACTGTTGGCAACCTTTTTGGCTCTGAAACATTTCCATCCTGTTCTTACAGGCTACCATGTTCTGATTAGAACAGACAATACAACAGTGGTTTCTTACATAAACAGACAGGGAGAGACTCGTTCTCTACCCCTCTTGAACCTATCTCACTCTCTGTTGCTGTGTTGCAATGCTCAGTCTCTAAGAGCTACGCATGTTCCGGGTCACATGAACCTGGGACCGGACCTTCTCTCCAGAGGCAGTCCTCTAGTGAGAGAATGGAGGCTCCACCCGTCTGTGGGGGCACAGATATTAAGCCGTTTTGGCAGGGCAGAGGATCTGTTTGCCTCCAGGAAAAAACACTCACTGCCCCCTGTTCTTTTCCATGATGGACCGCAGCGCACCACTGGGGATGGATGCCTTAGCGCACCTATGGCCCCACACTCTGCTGTATGCATTTTCCCCAGTGAAAATGGTTTTGCTGGTGCTGGAGAGAGTACGCCAGCAGGGGCTCTCCATGATCCTAGTGGCCCCTTGCTGGCCGGCAAAATCCTGCTGAGATAATCAGTTTACTGGTATCCAGACTCCAGCAACTTCCTCTCCACAGGGACCTCCTTTCCCAGGCAGTGGGGGAGATTCTTCATCCACGACTGGAACTGTTGCGGCTGCATGCCTAGCTGTTGAAAGGTCCAACTTGTTAGCTACTGGTTTACCCCCCAATGTGGTGGCGATGATTGAGAGTGCAAGGGCATCATCTACTAGAGGCCTTTATGCCTACAAATGGCAGGCATTTGAGAAGTGGTGACAGGACCAAAATATTTTTCTCATTTCAGTGTTCCATTGTGAATGTGTTAACATTCCTTCAGGAACTATTGGATAAGGGTCTTTCCTTTTCTACAATTAAGGTCTATTTGGCAGCAATTTCTGCCTGTCATGTCCGGTTAAATGGGGTCATGCCAGGTGCTCAGCCTCTGACTATGCGATTCTTAAAGGGAGTCCGCAGGTTAAGACCTGTAAAACACGTGAAATCAAAGCATCGATCTGTTCTGACTGACACCCATATGAAAGAATTGCTTCGCGCAGCAACAACTGAATACAAGCCAGATTTGAAGAGGATTGTTCAAAGCAAGGAATGCCAGAAGTCCCACTACGCATCATGCATAGTAAGAGAAAAAAAGATATTTTAATTATTATATTTTTGTTTGTGGACTTAGTTGAACTGAGAGTTTGTGTGTGTGAGACAGTGCACACAATGTTCATTGTTGAAAATGACTGGCCTGTAGTCTGTAGAAGTCAAATTCTGTCATCATGTTGGTGTGTGACATTTACAATAAATCTGGCTAAGCAGAGGTCCGTGTGTGTGAGGAAGGGGATGAGGTGATGTTCATTTGTGCGCATGTGTATGATGTGGCTCGTTGCGGTAACACGGTAAAAAATGTGGCTCTTAGGCTCTGACTGGTTGGCCACCCCGGCACTAGCCTGTTGAGGTTTTGACTTTTGTTTGGTAGCTGCTCTTTTGGGCATGTATACATGTCCCATACAAATGTGTTGTACTGAGTGAATCAACTGAAAGGGAAGGAAATGTTATGGCTATAACTTCTCTTCTCTGAAGGAGAGGAGCGAGGTACAACGCTAGGTTGCCCCACTGTGCAGATGGGCTCAGTGAAGAGTAGCGATCGAACTGAGAAATTACTGTGGCGATGGGAATTTATATGTCCGGGAGGACCACCACGGGTCATTTGCCTTAAAAGGCGTGAATAGAGGTTTCTTCAGCAGACCACGCGAGGGCGTGATATCCCATACAAATGTGTTGTACCTCGTTCCTCGTAGCCATAACATTTCATTTTTATATTAGTTTAGTGAGCGTGTGTGTAGGTGTGTGTGTGGCAGCCAACGCCAGCTTAGCCGGGTTGAGTAGGAAAATGGGAGCGGGCTCCGTGATCAGTGTGGAGGAGTTGGCTCTGGCTGTGGGCCAAAAAATCGGGGACAGCTCCTGACTAGTGACTAGTTCCTGGCGAGAGAGCTGTCCCGACATGGGAAGGTGGTGTCCCAAATTAGGAAAATCTTGTCAGTGTATAAGTCGCCGCTGTTGAGACACGTGGTGTCACACCGCAGGCAGGTCCATATGATCCTGAACAACAAGGCAGAGGAGTTCAATTATCATTTCATTGTCCTTGTAGATTATTTCGATTACACTTTGTATGTCACCTCCTCTGCCTTAAAGTGTTTCAACTGTGGCGACGAGGGGCATTTAGCCAGAGCTAAGTTCTAACCACGCAGTCCTGGCCGGGGCGGTGTCGGCAACCCCCCTGGCCCCGTGGAACAGTCCGGCGGAAAGGAGTCGTTGGTTCAGTGAAGATAGGAGCTCCTTGGCCAGACTCGACCGATTTTATTGCTTCAAACACCACTTCAGTATTTCTAGGGGTTGTAAAATTATTCCAGTTGGTTTTACGGATCATTCTTTGGTTTTAAGTGAAGTTGTTATTAAGAATATCTTACCCAAGAGTGCATGCTGGCACTTTAAATCTTGTTTAGCACTGGACAATGGTTTTGATGTTGAGGTTTGATGCTGATGCTGTGATTTTACATGTCTTAGACAGTGGTGGGACTGTGGCAAAATGGAGATACAGCTCCTATGCCGGCAATTTAGTCTCAACACCACGCAAGACACACGCAGATCAATTATAGACCTGGAGACTGAGATATGGAACTAGAGGTGATTAGCAGTTCCACAGGAGATTGAGGACACATTGAAGTCCTCAAGTCCAAACAAATGGCCTTAGCCAGCCTGCTGGACGGTCAAGTACAGGATGCACCGGTCAGGTCCCGGATTCAGAACATCACTGAGATAGAAGCTGCCTCTAGCTTTTTTGGGGGGGGCTGGAAAAGAAGCATGGGCAGAATAGAGTAATCCACTCACTGTTTACGGGCATAGGGCAGGAACTTGTAGATCCGGGCCAGATAAGGAAGCGTGCAGTGGAGTTATTTTCGTCCCTCTACGCCAGCGAGTATAATGAGAATGGGGCATTGTTTGAGGAGTTCTGTAGGGAGCTGCCTCAGGTCTCTGAGGAAACAAACTTGTGGCTGTACAGGCCGCTGCAGCTGGACTAACTCCATAGCGCTCTGAACAGCATGCAAGGTTGGAGAGCTCCAGGTGTCAATGGGCTCACCGTAGAGTTTTACAGAGCCTTCTAGGACATTGTGGCCCACGACATGCTGGAGGTGTTTAACGAAAGCCTGGCCTCGGGTTCCCTGCCATTGTCCTATCGGAGAGCAGTGGTCACTATTCTGCCCAAAAAGGGTCATTTGCAGGACATAAAAAAATGGTGCCCTGTGTCTCTGCTGTGTTTGGATTACAAAATTCTGTCCAAGTCTTTGGCCACCAGGTTGAAGACCTACTGTGTGCCCGGCAGGTCCATGGTGGACAACGTCCACTGACGTCGAAATCTTCAGAAGTGTACTGAGACAGGCGCACGAACCGAGTTCACCACAAATTGAGACCAGAAGCCAACGTTGCTTTTCAACCTTGTACAAGGGGGCTCCGCTCCGTTACAGACACGTCTGCTGTCGCGCTGTCCCGGAGAGAGTCTCACTCCCCCCCAGAGTTGGTTCTTTTATTAAACTCTGCACAAGACACAGCAAAAGGCGTTTCCATGGTTACATAGTTTGCATCACCTCAGTCACGTTGCACATATTTTGACTATATCGAAGCGGCCCTCAGCCTACGCACAGGTGCACAGCCTTGAGAGCCCTAACCCAAACAGATATCACACTTTATTATTCTGTTCTCATCACAAACACGCTCACATAAAGTTTCCCAGTTTACCCCAGTTGATCCTTCTCGCATTATCCATGAAACTACTCTACTTTCATTAAAATAGCTATAGCCTAAAATGCAATTCGTGATATTTACAGCACCACCTAATTTGGAATGTTTTGGAGGTCTCTAGCTCATTGGGCGTCGATGCTGGTCCCATTTTGCTAGACCAGGAAAAGGCTTTTGACCGAGTTGAACACAAGTTCCTTCCAGAGGTTTGGGTTCAGCCCTGGCTTTATAGCGATGATCCGTGTCCTGTACTGTGACATTGTGAGTATGCTGAAGTTCAACCGCAGTCTGTGTGCCTTCTTCAGGGTGCATAGATGTTTCCTGGCAGGGCTGCACCCTGTCTGCAATCCTTACGCTCTCTCCCTTGAACCCCCCACCCCTCCAGTCCTGATTTTAAAGTCCTTTAGCAAAAAAATGGTTTTATCTGCCTACGCAGATGTTGTCATAGTGATGGTGTGTAGCCAAAAAGATGTGGATGTTTTAGTTAATTTAACAGTTTTATTCAATCGCCTGTCTGCGGCAAAGGTCAATTGGCAGAAAAGTGAATCCCTGGCCATTGGCAGTTGGACCAATGGTCTGCCTGTCCTTCCCCAAAATCTAGCCTGGTGGAAGGATGACTTAAAGTTCCTTTGTGTTTTTATTGGAGATGAGGTAACCGTGAAAAAAATGGGCTGGACACAATTGAAAGAGTTGAGGGCAGAATTGGAAAAGGGAAGTGGCTTCTCCCCTGCATGTCGTACAGAGGCAGAACTCTGGTCCTCAACAACCTGGTGGCCTCTGTGCTGTGGCACCGGCTTAATTGCCTGGAGCCCCCCTCAGGGTTGTTGGCACAAGTTCAGACAAGAGTTCTGAACTTCTTCTGGAACAACATGCATTGGGTCCAACAGGGGGTGCTGTACCTGCCTAGAGAGGAGGGAGGGCAGGGTCTCATCCACCTGGCCAGCAGGACCACCACCTTTAGAATTCAGTTTGTCCAGAGGTTTTTAACAGGGCCGGCGGATCTAATGTGGCGAGATGTGGCCAGGTGTGTCTTCAGATGGGTGAGTAACTTGGGGCTGGATGACACTATGTTTTTAACCGACTTTAAATTTACCAAAGTAAATGGGCTACCTCTATTTTATGTTTATTAATATTTTAAGTGTTGTTAAGGCATGGGCCATTTTCAAATGTGAAACAAGGAAAAGCTCTGACTCTCTGTTCTGGTTGCTAAGGGAACCCGTAGTACATGGAGCCAGGCTGGATGTGTCCAACTAAGCCACGCCTAGACTGATGGCAACACTGTGAACACATAGTGGCCACGGCAGGACCGAACCTAACAGGCTCAGAAGCCGTGGGCTCTCTGTTGGGCATCTGCTCTATCCAGGCAGCCAAAGATGTGCTGCAACTGGAGGAACAGGCTCCGCGCAAGGGAGAGGCATCTTCTCGTGGATTACGGCTGGAGAACTGAACCAGATGGCGACGAACCCTTTCTGGAGATCAAGCTGGTTGCCCATCTTGGGGATCTAGATGGGCCTCTCCTTAGGGTAACAAAGGCATTCTTCCTGCACACAGTGGACAAGAAGACCCTCTACCAGAACTGCGTGAAGGTACTGAACAGGAGAGGACTGTCCAACAGAAGCGCCAGCATGTGGACTGACCGGTTGAGAGGAGATGGAGCCCGTCCCTGCTGGAGGGTGCTGTACAAGCTGCCCGTGAGTAAAAGGAGCGGAGACCTCCAGTGGAGGATCTTGCATGGGGCCAGTGCCTTGAACGTTTTATCTTTAGGATGAATCCTGCTGTGTCGGACCAGTGCCTGTTCTGCTGCATCGGAGAGACAGTGTTTCATGCGTATAGTGAGTGTGAGAGACTCTCTGTGCTTTTTAATGTTTTAATGCTTTTAAAGAAACCTTTTTCTATTAGAAACTTTATTTATAGAGCAGGGTACAACAAAACTGTTTGAAACAAGTGGCCTCCTGAATTTTATTTGTGGTGAAGCCAAGATGGCAATTTACATTTCTAGAATAAATAAAATTGGGAAAAAAAAGAGATTGTGAAGCAGCCTCAGTGCAGTGCTGCAAAATCCAGTGCCGGCTGAGGCTAGAGTTTGGGATTTATAAAATGATAAAAGACCTAGGTCAATTCGGTGACACATGGTGTCACAATAATGTACTTTACACTGTTGAAGACCAATTGCACTTTGCAGATCCCCTACAGGAGTAACTGTATTGCTGCTTTTAATTGTAATTGTAAATAAAGTGTTTTTGTAAAAATCTTATATTTAATTAGATGACTAATGCCTCTCACCAGATATCCTGTTATCAAATCAAATCAAACTTTATTCATATAGCGTCTTTTACAATCAAAATTGTTTCAAGGCGCTTTCCAGAATCCCAGGGCCTAACCCCAGACAAGCAACAGTGGCAAGGAAAAACTCCCCTTTAACAGGAAGAAACCTTGAGCAGGACCAGGCTCATGTAGGGGGACCCTCCTGCTGATAGCCGGCTGGGTAAAGAGAGAGGAGAGGAGAGGAAGAGGAAGAGGGAGAGGAGAGGAGATTTTTGATTTTTACAAAATACTTTAATTCACAAATTTACACAGGGCCACAAACCGCCCTGTTTAGAAAACCCACAGAACAACAATAATAGTAATAATAACAATAATAATAGTAATCATAATAACACTAACAGTAGTTATAATAGTAATGATACCACCAACCACAATAAAAATAGATAAATAAATAAATAAATATTAAGAAATCAACAATACAATACAATTTAACCCACCTGGGGGTGTGCAAAGTGCAAAAGATCCTCTGTCACAGTGCATAAAACATTTTTGTGACACCATATGTCCTGGAATTTGCCGAGGTCGTTCATCATTTTATAAAACCCAAACTCCAACGTCAGCCTGCACCGGACATTACAGCGCCATACAGAGGCGGCCTCACTGTCCCCAGTTTTTGAAATTTTGTTCTTCCTGGAGACGTAAATTGCCATTTTTGCCTCACCACAGATAAAATTCAGGAGTTGCCACTTGTTGCGAGCGGCTTTTGAGTTGTAACCTGCACCAAAAATAAAAGTTCTAATAGAAAAGGTTTCCTTAAAACCATTAAAAACACCCTTCATGACATTAAAAAGTACAGTGAGCCTCTCACACTCACTGTACGCGTGGAACACAGTCTCTCACCCGGAACAAAACGGGCACTGGTCCGACACAGCAGCGTTCATTCTGGAGAGGAGAGCGTTCAAGGCGACAGCCCCATGTAGGATCCTCCACTGGAGGTCCCCGGTCCTTTTCTTCAGGGGCGGCTTGTAAAGGACCCTCCAGCAGGGGCGGGCGCCATCCCCTCCCAGTCGATCGGCCCACACGCTGGTGCTCTTGTTCGACAGTCCTCTCCTGTTTAATACCCTCACACAGTCGTTGTATAGGGTCTTCTTATCGACTGCTACCAGGGAGAAGGTCTTTGCTGGTCTGAGGAGAGGACCGTCTAGATTCCCGAGGTGGGCAACCAGCCTGATCTCCGGGAAGGGGTCCTCGCTGTCGGGTTCGGTCCCCTGGCCGTAGTCCTCAAGAATACGCCTCTCTCTCGTGCTGAGTCTGTTCCTCCATAACCGAAGCACCCCCTCAGCTGCCTGGGTAGAGCGGATGCCTAACAGGGAACCCACTGCCACCGCACCCGTTAGGTCTGGCCCTGCCACGGCCACTACGTGCTGGAGGAGTAGGGTCCGGGTCCGCCACAGTGCAGCCGTCAGCCTCGGCGGGGCTTCGGCCGAGACATCCAGCCTGGCTCCGTGCACCGTGGGTTCCCTTAGCAGCCAATACAGAGATTCAGAGCTGGTTCTTTTCTCAACTTTAAAAAGGGCCCATGCCTTAACAACACTCTGATAAAATGGAGGTAGCCCATTTAACTTTGCAAATTTAAAGTCAGTTAAAAACAGAGCATCATCCAGCCCCAAGTTACTCACCCGTCTGAAGACACATCTGGCCACATCTCTCCATATTAGGTCCGCCGGCCCTGTTAAAAACCTCTGTACAAACTGTATTCTAAAAGCGGCGGTCCTGCTGGCCAGGTGGATGAGGCCCTGTCCTCCCTCCTCTCTAGGCAAGTACAACACCCCCTGCTGGACCCAATGCATGCCGTCCCAAAAGAAGGCCAGAACTCTTGTCTGCAGTTGTGCTAGTAGCCCCGAGGGTGGCTCCATGCAACTGAGCCGGTGCCAGAGCACAGAGGCCACCAGGTTATTGAGGACAAGAGTTCTGCCTCTGTACGACATGCGGGGGAGGAGCCATTTCCATTTTTGAATTTTTCCGTCTAACTTTTCCAACGTGTCGAGCCAATTTTTCTTTTCAGTTTCTTCATCTCCAATAAAAACACCGAGGTACTTTAGGCCGTCCCTCCGCCAGGCAAGGTCCTGGGGAAGGACCGGCAGACCATTTGTCCACCTGCCAACGGCCAGGGCCTCACTCTTCTGCCAGTTGACCCTGGCCGCGGAGAGGCGGTTGAATAAAACTGTTAAATTAGATAAAACATCTACGTCCCTCTGGCTGCGCACCATTACTATTAGATCATCTGCATAGGCAGATAAAACAATTTTTCTGTAAAAGGACGGTAGAAACAGGCCATCCACATTTGCACGGACCCTAGAGAGAAGGGGTTCGAGGGAGAGAGCATAGAGCATTCCAGAGAGGGCACAGCCCTGCTGGACGCCTCTACGCACTCTGAAGGGAGCACACAGACTGCCATTAAACTTCAGCATACTCTCAATGTCACAGTACAGGACGCATCCGCGTATAAAGCATAGGCAGATAAAACAATCGCTATAAAGCCAGGGCTGAACCCGAACCTCTCCATCACCTTCCAGAGGAACTGGTGTTCAACCCGGTCAAAAGCCTTTTCCTGGTCTAGCGAAATGAGACCAGTATCAACGTCCAATGATCTGGAGACTTCCAAAACATCTCGAATTAGGTGGACATTATCTACTATGGACCTGCCGGGCACACAGTAAGTCTGGTCCCGGTGGATGACCTGCTCCATAGCTTCCCTCAGCCTGGAGGCCAAGGTCTTGGACAGAATCCTATAATCCACACACAGTAGAGACACAGGGCGCCAGCTCTTGATCTCCTGCAGGTTGCCCTTTTTTGGCAGGAGGGTGACCACCGCTCTCCTGCAGGACAATGGCAGGGAACCCGAGGCCAGGCTTTCATTAAAGACCTCCAGCATGTCGTGGGCCACAATGTCCCAGTAGGCTTTAAAGAACTCTACTGTGAGCCCATCGACACCTGGAGACTTCCTTCCCTTCATGCTGAGCAGGGCGGCGTGGAGCTCATCGAGTTGCAACGGCCTGTCCAGCTGCGAGTTTGCCTCCTCAGAGACCCGAGGAAGGTCCCCGCAGAACTCATGGAACAGGCCGTCATCCCTGCGATACTCACTCTCATACAGGGAGGAAAAGAACTCCACCGCCCGCTGCCTTATCTGGCCCGGCTCCACGAGTTCCTGCCCTGTGCTCGAAAGCAGTGAATGGATTATTAGGTTCTGTCCACGCTTTTTCTCCAGCCCAAAGAAGAAACTAGAGGGAGCATCCATCTCAGTGAGGTCTTGAATCCGGGACCTGACCAGTGCACCCTGTACCTGACTGTCCAGCAGGCTGGCCAAGGCCATTTTTTTGGATTGGAGGGTTTCAATACACCCTCGATCTCCTGTGGAGCTGCCAATCGCCTCTAGCTCCACTATCTCCATCTCCAGGTCTTTGATCGACCTGCGTGTGTCCTGCGTGGCATTGAGAGTATACTGCTGGCACAGGAGCTGCATCTCTACTTTTCCACGGTCCCACCACTGTCTTAGGCACGTAAAATCGGACTTTCTCTCTCGAAACCCCAACCAGAAGTGCCGTAAAACATCCCTAAAACTGTTGTCTTGCGCTAAGCTGGAATTAAAATGCCAATATGCACTCTTGGGTAAAATGTTCTTCACGGCGACTTCGCCTAAAACCAACGAGTGATCTGTAAAGCCGACAGGCATGATTCTACAGCTCCTAAAAACACTAAAATGATGTTTAAAACAATAAAATCGGTCAAGTCTGGCCGAGGAGATCCTACCCTCACTCATGCGGGACCAAGTGTATTGCCTGTTGTCTGCGTGCATCCTCCTCCACACATCCACCAGGCCATGAGAATAGGCCAGCTGTCTCAGACAATGTTGCGAGGCTGGATGAGGCTCTGCATGGTTGCGGTCTAAAAAAGACTCAGTGCAATTAAAATCTCCACCCAGGAATAAAAAATCATCCCCACAACCATTTAAAACAGTGCCAACTTTTTCTAAAAAGCTCTTCCTCTCTGTACCGTTGGTGGGAGCATAAATATTAATAAAAACCAAGGAGTGGTTTTGGAGGCGCGCTTTCACCATCAAACACCGTCCCCTCACCACATGCTCCACCTCCAGGGACGATGGAGTGAAGCCCCTTGAAAAAAGGAGGCCCACTCCACCACTGAGGGTGGTGTTGTGGCTCAGCAGCACCTGTCCTTCCCACTCCTTCTCCCAGTCCGCTTCTATGCCGCAGTCGCTGTGGGTCTCCTGGAGGAACAGGACATCAATGCGTTTTCTTTTTGCTGTGTCGAACACTAGTGCCCGTTTTTTTGCGTCCCTGGCTCCGTTGACATTCAACGTTCCCATTTTGAATATGTTCATGCCAAGGGGAAAGATAAAAATCACAGACAGTGAAAAATAAGTACAAGAAACCATGGCAAAATATTTTTCAATTTAGGTGTTTTCTTGCTTTGCCCATGTGCTTCCTGAGCCTATATATTTCGGGGTCGGTGAGGCCTGACGTTGCCTTATTCCTAATTAAAAAGCTCGCTGATAAAGCAGAGCCGGTCAGGAAAATATGTTCCCAGATCAAGGCCTTTCATGCCCTTGGTCTGGGTGAGGAACTTTTTAAACAAGCCTGAGGGGTACAGGTCAAAATCCTGCCCGTCTGGCGTTGTGCCAGACAGTTCGCTGCCGTCCGACATCGACTCGCAGTCGCTGGTGTCTGTGTCTGCTACTGTCTCCTCCAGCCTTCCTGTCTTGCCCCCCTTGTCCTTCATGGCGCTTTTCCGCTTGTTCCGCTTCCTTGCGGGAACAAGCCACCACTCGGGTGCGCCACTCGTGCCCTCACCTGCACTCACTGCTTCCTCACCACGCTCACCTGTGCTCACTCCTCCCTCACCCCGCTCACCTGTGCTCACTCCTCCCTCACCCCGCTCACCTGTGCTCACTGCTCCCTCACCTTGCTCCCCTGTGCTCACTGCTCCCTCACCCCGCTCACCTGTGCTAACTTCTCCTTCACCCCGTTCACCTGTGCTAACTTCTCCTTCACCCCGTTCACCAGCCACTATCCCTGGCCCATCGAGTCCACCCATCACCTGACCCACTGTACCCTGCTCACCCGTCTGGATCCTGTCTCCAGTCTCTCCTGTCTCACCCAGTTCAACTGTTTCACCCATCACCTCACCTTTTCCCCCCAGTTCATTTGAATCACACACCACCTCACTCATCACACCACTCAGATCACACACCTCCCCAGTTAAATCCACCTTCCCCCCTGATTCACCACTCTCACCATTCATTTCGACCACCATCTCCACAATCTCGCTCTCTCCACTCACCTCACTCTCACGCACACACTCGTCCCGCTTCTCCTCCATCTGCGACTCTGCTGTCGCTCCGTCCAGGGCAGCGGAGCTTCCCTCCGCGCTGAGCCACCGACGCCTCGCCGCCGGAACGGGCCGCGGGGCCGGAGGCGCCACGGGCGCGGTAGCGGCGGGCTCCGCCGCCTGCTCGTCCGAGGCCACGCGGCTCGGACAAGCCCTGGCGAGATGACCCTCCTCATTACAGTTAAAGCACTTGAGGGCGGAGGAAGTTGCAAAAAGGGTATAATCAAAATCGTCTACCCGAACGATGAAACTACGCCTCTCTCTCGTGCACGCTACGTGTCTCAGCAGCGGTGACTTACAGCCAGACAACATTTTTCGGATGGGAGAGACCACTTTCCCATGCCGAGACAGCTCCCGTACCAGGAACTCATCGCTAATGAACGGCGGCACATTGGACAGTGTAATCCGTGCCGCCGGCTGTGTTAGCGGAGTTACCTGGACGAACTGTCCGCCCACGGTGATCCCCGTCTCCACCAACATATTTACCTGCTCCACCTTGGCCAGGAACAACACCACCGCCCTATTCATGCGGGCGGCGGATTTGATTGAGCTGTGGCCAATTTTTTGGCCCACAGCCAGCGCCACCTCCTCCACACTAAGCACGGAGCCCGCACCCACCTTGACTCCGTGCTTCCGACTCAAGCCGGTTAAACCGGCGTTGGCCGCCATGACGGCCGCACGCGGTCGGCCGCCTCACACACCCACACAAACACTCGATAAACTAATATAAACTTGCAAACACCACAATAAATTAAACTATATTATCTAGCATTCACTCGCACACAAGAAAGAATAGGAAAAATAGCGCTTTCGCACGGTTTTCCACTCGCTCGCTCGCTCCTCCGCTCTCACACGTCTCACTCAGAGAAGAGAAGAGAAGAGGGTGAGGAGAGGAGAGGAGTGGAGAGGAGAGGAGAGGAGAGGAGAGGAGAGGACGGGCACAGAGCACAAAAACACACACAAAAATACACTATTTATACAGCGGGGCCAGAGGTCATCATGCAGCTCCGAAGGCGGCGATACCTGTAAATGAACCTGTTAACGCACCGTGCTGCTGATGTCAGTGCCTTGCCTTTGTCAATAACCCACACAGGAGACAATAAAGGTCATCATGTGAATTCAGCTGAATGAGACAAGCACAGACAAATGTGGAACCAATCAAAATGTAATGATTTGTGGTAAACAGTAGTTGTAATTAGGTTTTTCATTTTTTGTCTCAGTAATGTTTGTTAGGAAATCAACAATGTTAATTAGGAACGGGAGTCTTGTCGGGGGGTGGGGAGATGGGACAAGAAACAAGTCCAGAATCATTTATTTCATTTTTTTGTATGATTCATTGGAATCTCTTTTTAATTAATTGTAATCTCTTTTTAAGAACCACCTCTACACACAGGCCTTTATGTGATGTGGTCTTGTTGTCCTAAAAAAATATCATATCATCATTCTACTTTTGTTTTGATAGTCCTTTTTTAAATTTTAAAAGGTGCTATTTGCAAATTATTATTATTATTATTAATACCGGTAATAATAATAATAATACTGTTGTTGTTGTTGTTGTTGTTATTAAGAATATTATTCTTATATTATTGCATTGTAAGCTTATTACCAGAGAAAGAATGTAAGCATGGATCTTAACAGGTGGATAAGAGATAGAGCAGGATTGCTCTGGTGTTACATCTAACATGAAAGTCCTGAAGCAACATCAACAGATGTTTTCAATGTAAATCATTGCAATGATGATGATGATGGAGATGACAACAACAGAGTTTACAACAGCACATGAGTTAGAGATGATGGTGACAGATATGAAGATTTGCTTTCATTCAATCCGGCTTTATTTAGAAAGTGTCACCCAGGTACTCCCACAGAGATAAATATCAGCAAAAGAGTATTTCACAA
This sequence comes from Takifugu rubripes, assembly GCF_901000725.2. Taxonomy (NCBI): domain Eukaryota; kingdom Metazoa; phylum Chordata; class Actinopteri; order Tetraodontiformes; family Tetraodontidae; genus Takifugu; species Takifugu rubripes. Next base: position 5,484,804 of record NC_042293.1, on the reverse strand, counting down.
AAAGCTGCACTTTCTCACCACATGCATCGGGGGAGGAGGGGAAGGTCAGAGGTCAGGCAGGGGGAAAAATGTAGGAATATGGATGAAGGCAGTTGTTAATGCCGGAAGCCACAGGTAGCAGTGGATTGAACTGGAAGAAGCCTTGAGCAGGACCAGGTTATTTACTCTCCTCTGGTGGTAGACTAAGCCAGAGTTCGTCAACCATTTTAAAAAAAAAATATTTTTGTCTTGTTCTTATCACACTGATGTCTTCGCCTCTCATAAGATGACTTTTCAGTGGTTTAAGAAATGGTTATATGAGACTATATATGAAGCTCATGCGCAGTGTCATATCTGTTGTCTTGTGGATAGAGATATCAGAGAACGTGCAGCATTTAGAACAGCTATAGGAGCTTCAAGATCCCAGCCTTGTAATTAAGAACTTGAACTCATAGGAGGAAGAGGGGTGGAGAATATGGAGGTTCAAAAACAATACACTCATACACTCATACACTACATTTTTGATGAAAAAATACAGGTGACGTTTTGATTACAAGGTTGATCTGTTTATTCAGAAGTAACAAGCAAATTAGAAAAATAACAGAGGCCACATATGTAAAATGCAACATTCTGCAGTAATGCAGAAGTGTGTCATGCCGTTACAACCAAAGTACTCTAGTGTGATATTTTGATATTTTCATTTGATATGAAAATAAACTGAACAATAGAAATTCAATTACATATGAAGTTGTCTTGCTGCGTCTAAACCCGAAACCGACTCAGCTGAAGATCTCATGTGTACTGTGCATTACAAAGGCAGTTTACTGGCAAGCGGTATCTTTTTTTTTAGGGTTAGACTGGAGTTAATCTGCTGGGATGACAGCAGGCTGTGCCACTGAGCAACTGGCCGCCGTGGATTGGACAGCATGTCAGCCCAGTGCCTCAGCTGGTTCCCAGCAGCATCACAGCCCAAGAAGATCTTCCCAATGGCATCATTCCGTGTCACGGCATCATGGTCCCAGACGGAAATCACCAGGTTTACTCTCTGTGGACAAGCAGAGGAACTTTCAAATATCCAGAATGTATCAAATCTGTATCTTTAGTGAGGCTGACCTGAATTTGATCAAAGGACACATCAAAGACAAAGGACTCATTGTAATAAGGATTCAGAGTCTTCTTTTTAATACATGTCTTCTTTTTCTTCCACTTCCTCTTGTCCAAAGCCAACTGCACTTTTACATAAGGATCTATAATAGAGAAATAAAGGAGAAGAGTTGGTCACCAGTGTTGTATGATGTCACATGCTTAATAGCTACTGTTTGGCTGAGTGATTTAATTATGCGGATTTTAGATTACAGCAAAAAGTTTATTTTCATACATAAACAAAGTACTATGAATTTTAGACAAAGAGCTGTACTACATTTAAAGTTCAGTCAGTTTTCAAATTTTCTGGTATCCGAGGTCTGTGGGGCCAAATGACCCCAAGAGATGTGTTGTTATGAGAGGTGGGATCTGCTTATGATTGGTTGGATTAATGTACAAATACACTGATATCAGGGTACAGTTATTATTGTGATAAATCATCATTTTCCTATTACTATGATTATACATTACATTCTTATATATATTATTTTACTCTGTTGCCCTTCTAGTAACGGTACACCTTTTCACCTGTTTTGCTTACCACCTTTGTATTTTATATTGGATTTGTATTGTATTTGTATTAGGAGTCAATACTTTACAAAAATCCATAAGGATATCTTCCAGAAATACCAGCCTCACCAGAGCTTCCTCCAACATCCATGCTTTTCAGGTTTCGGGCCTCTAGGATCACCACTGTCAGTTTGCCAGCAGAGGGAACGTAACGCATTGAGAAGCAAATTTCACCCAGGTTCTCTTCCTGCATGACAGAGACACCTGCTGTCTGTGGGTCATGACTGGCAGGTGCAACACTAGATACAGACCAAAGCCTCTTATTTCAGCTGACCTGAGATGCTGGCTGCAATTCCTCAACATGTATGTCAGAAAAAAATTGTGTGTGTAAAAACCTCAAATTTGGCAGGCTCAGCAAGGTCCCGCCACTCCTCAATCACATGGTTCCAGTCAACATTGCAGAGCTGCAGCCGGAGTTCGCCGATGATGTTGTGTTTATGGAATCTGTTGAAGTCAAAAACCTGCATCACTGCAGTTGAATTCAGGAGAGTGGACTTAGAAATCTGTAAAAGAATGTTTGGACCATGTCAGCAAAAATCTTCATTTCCTTGAGTTACAATCATGAGCGGGAACAAGCTTAAAGTGTCAAACGATATCAAAATATTGGTTCAAGTTTGGCAGAAAGAGATAAATATAAAACAAATGTCAACATTTAAACATTTTAATACTTGTAGAATGACTACCAAAACTACAATTAGAACTACTAATATTTATACAATTACAACTACTACTCCAAGTAATGATAATGTTTATACTACTACAACTAAAATTAATAATGCTATACTTATAAGAATACTATGATGACCAATACAACTACTAATATTACTAATACAGCTATTAATTTTGACAATAATTATCCTCGAAAACACCTTCAGGTTGATCAAATCAATTTCTACCAGCTGACAAAGTTGATGGAGGTAAACTTCCCACTAAAGGACTTTGGGTGAGTTTTTATCTCATTTGTAATTAACTTACACTGGACTGGACTAGTCAACAATCTTACAAATATTGTGTAACTGGATTCTTGTTTACTCTACTCTGGGCTCTGTTATCTGAGCTTTTGCACATTTATGCTTGAGATAAGCCAGCTATATTGTGCTGGATGAACAAAAATCCAGATTAAAGAATGAGGGGTAACAATCCTTCTGAGAGGCTGCTCCAAATCTTTGGAAAAGCTTATGTCCACAAAGAAATACCTAAAGAACTGAAATACTATAGTTTTTACTGAAACCCTATGATTATGAAGACATTGTCACTATCACTCCTGTCTTGTATTTGTCCTCTTTTAGTCCTTTTTGTAAATTATATTGTGTCATTGTGTTATTAATTCTTGAGGTTTTTTGTAAATGTGGCGTATACAATAGGTTGAAGTAGCGGTTAGAAATGACTCTATTCCAATGATAATGCTATGAGAAGAGTCACAGCTTCCACAACTGGTTCGAAGATCAGATGACATGCTTGGATTTTTTCTTTTTAAATCAAATTTTTACCTGGAAAATGAAATGTTCATTGAAGATGGGCTGCAGTGTGTGTCGGAAAACTTTTGTTTCACATGTTTTAGTTTTGTCAGGCAGGATGTAAACTTTGACGTAAGGATCAGAGCTTCCTCCCAGGTCCATAGCCTTTAGACCATCTGCTTTTTTGATCCCCACTATGAGCTTGAAGGCAAACAAAGAATAGTTGTTGGTGAGTATGGTGAGAGGGCAGCAGTTTCATCTATGAACAAAACATGGTTAACTTTAGTCCATCTTCCATCTGAAACTCACAGTAGATCTAGCTAACAAATAAAAAGGTATCCTATAACAAAAAATAATAAATACATAATAAATTTTATAATAAATAATATAATAAATAAAGTTATACTGTATATTCCTCTCTAATTCACCAATCAATGTAATTTTTCATTTTAGTTTTTTACCTTTTCTTTTAAAATAAATAATTTAAATAAATGAGAGTGTTCAATTCACCTCAGATTGAACTGTTTTATACTCTAGAGAGTACAGCAGCTTCCCTCTTTTCTCCTGGTTGGTTGAGCCGTAGTCCGCATCCATCACATCTGACTGAACCTATCAAAGTGCAGCAATCATGTCATTTGAGATTCTTCACAGAAACTGACACCTGACAGGATGTTTAGACCAACGTTGCTGTCTGAATGTGTTTGAACTAAAGCCCTTAAGGTTGAACAGACACTCATCTGGCCTGTTATAAGAAACTGGTAGATGTTTGTCTGACATAGAGGAAGGAGAGAAGAAGACTTTAGACACCTATAGAGGAACATCTCCCAGCCAGTGGTTCAGATATGTGGATGACACCTGATGAAGATTCAAAAAGTAGAATTTGGAGGCTTTACAACCCACATCAACACCTTGGACCACTTAACCAACTTTGCCTGTGAGGATGTGAAGGATAATTGCTTAAGGCACTATACATTGCTTCCCATTTCAATCCAGAAATAGGACAGAAGAGGACAACGTGCAGCTAGTGAAGAAAGCACTAAGGCAGAAAGGTTTTTCTACCTACAATGCAGTGGTCAAGGATTCACCTGATGAGCAAGTTGTTTCTATGGACCTTGGACAAGCAGATGACCATTAACAAGAGCTTTTCCCGAAACAAACTGAGATTCAACCCTTTGATCTAGCAGTTTGATTCACAAGCCACTAGTACTTGTGTTTTCTGGGTGTACAGTAGATGTATAAAGTACATTTTTTGTGCTTACTTGTCTCTGAATTTAAGTACCTTTTGTTACTCATTCCACTATATATATATATATATGCTGTTATTTCCTACATATACATTTAGCTGGACAGTTAGCGAACCTTGCTAATGCAATCAAAAAGATGGCTTGCTTCGTCCAAGTCAGGGGAGAGCCCCTGCCATAATTACCTTGTGGACTTGTTCGTGAGCAAGGGAGGGAGGGTGAGATTAATGGGCGAATTGGTGCAGAAATGCGGTGACTGTGTTGTCTGTCAAGTTAATGAAGGCAAAGCTTTCAATTTATCACTCAATCTATGTTCCTACCCTCACCTAAAAAACACGATCCAGGATACAAGTGGCCAAAACTAGTTTTTTTTACACAGGGTGGCGGGGCGCTACCTGACATGGGGTGAAGACCACTGCCACCCTGGAGGAGCTTGGAGTAGAGTCGCTGCTCCTCCACATTGAGAGGAGTCAGCTGAGGTGGCTTGGGCATCCGTACCAGATGCCTCTGGACGTCTCCCTCGGGAGGTGTTCCAGACATGTACTACCAGGAATCCCTGCTCAGACTGCTGTCCCTGCAACGTAGCACCATATTCAGCTAGAGAACATAGGTGGATGTATGAATAAATAGTCAAGGTTTAGGCCCTTAGGGGAGTCCAGCTGAGTTTTTACACTTTATACTGGAAACGTGCCAAAACTGAAGAAGCCTCTCGAACAAGCTTTTTTTCAGTGGTCCAGTTGACTCTTCACAAAACTTTAAAAGGTTACTAAGTAGTTACTAAGTAGTGTGTGCTGTCCTGGGGAAATGGACCAATCAGAAAACACCCACATATGCTAATTGTGTGTGAGGCTGCACAGAAATTTCACATAACTGTGAGGTCTTCAACTTATCAGGTTAAAAGCTGCTTTCAACCAACTACTATATTTTCACGACCATAAGGCGCACCGTATTAAAAAGTGCAATCTCATCAACCGGATTATAGGGCATGGGCTTGGTAAAACATACCGGCACGCTATCTTAAAACATGCATACTAGCATGTATTTAGCAATATACTCATGTTATTTTTGATCAATCCTCATCCACAAATCTATCAAAGTCCTCATCTTCTCTATCCGAAATGAACAAAATAAATCCGAAATGGCTTTTGCGAAAGCCGAAAAGCCAAGAAGCATTTACAGATTTCAGAACTCGGTGCACACATACGGTAAGGCGCACCGCATTATAAGGCGCCCCGTCCATTTTGGAGAAAATTCAAGACATTTAAGTGCACCCTATAGTTGCGAAAATACAGTAAATAATCAAATATAACCAGTTAGTTTACAATGTTCAATACGAGAGGGTGCTGTTGCTCACCAAAGCTGCTGCTGATTTTCCATCCATGTCTATCAGCTTGACCTTATCGTCTTTCTTCTGACGCTGTTTTTTTTTTCTTCTGCAGCCACATTTGATGCAAATGCACAAACAGCAAATAAGAATCAACAGGCCACCAACAGCAAAAATGCTGTAAATTACCCATCGTGGTACTGTGGGAGAGGACAACATTACATGATGTAGCACATTCCCAAAACAAACAGCCAACTGTCGGTCTGCCTGTCCATGATTCCAACAGGCCATGACTTACAGGGGATCTTGTCCAGCACATCATTGATGAAGGCAGAGGCAGCGGCAGCGGCTGCCTCGGCTGGGTCAAGAGTGGTGTTTGTAGAGGTGAAAGTAGTTGTAGTAGGTTCGATGGTCCATGGCAGGGGGGAGGTGGATGGAGCACTGGATCGTGATGAAGAATCTGGTGACCAGTGAGTAGAGGGCATAATGCAAGCTCTGTATGTTGAAGACAAAGGGTATTAAATAGATTTAGAAACAGACAGACAGACATACAGACAGACAGACAGACAGACAGACAGACAGACAGACAGACAGACAGACAGACAGACAGACAGACGAATAAGTAAAATGAAATATTGAAACAGCTATTGAAACAACTATTGCTAGCTTTCCCAGTCACAGATATTGATTTTAAACTTTAAAGCTTAGTTTCAGGATGTTGGAAAATTAACTGTAACCAAATTTCATTGCAATGTTGGTGATTTTTCAGTGGCATTCTAATTCTAATTCTTTCAAACAGTTAGTGTGTCTAACGCTAAAAAACAAATAAAAAACCAAAAGCAGTCTGATCCAGCCAGTCAAAAAGTGAGTGACGTGTAAAGTCAACAACACGACAGTTAAAACCTGTACGACTCCACCATGAACAAACAGTAGCACATATACACAACATCTCAGCCCTTTTTGTTTCGGATAAATGCAAGAATGAATTAGCAGAAGCAACAACAGAGGAACAAAAAAACAGGATTTAAAAAGACTGCAAAAAAAGTCTTTTCTGAAGTGGGACAGTTAAAATCTAACAGGACAACATTCTGATATATGATCAAGAAAGAAAAAAGACATCAAAATCTTAACAAAAGTATTGTCGACTCATATAAAGATATCAACAGTTTATTACAGAACTGAAGATTTGCCTGTTTCTTTGTTTCTAAAGCAACTTAAACATATGTTATTCCATATATTAGATTTTATCTTATAAATTAGAAAAGGACTACAAATTTTAAAGAAAGAAATGACTAGAACTTTACTCACTACCACTGACTTTTCCAGAAATGTGACCGCTCAGAAATGAGGTGAGTCATGTTTAAGACTGAGTGAAAAGTAAGGAGATGGCATCGCTGGAACAGTCTGATTGCAGAGGAAATATCTCCTCCCTCTATTTCCAAGCAGGAAAACACACAGAAGTTTTCATCCAAACATGGGCGTTTCTCATTGTGAGAATGCTGAAAGACAAAAGTAAACATAAAACGCCAAATGTAACCATCATAGAATGGGAGGGGACATACAGTATAACTTTGGAATGCATAACATTTTTGCATTTTGACGAGAAAAAACAAACTGTACAGTTTTTTCATTGTGTAAATTTGGAAATATCAGGCGCAGTATCAGGTGTTTTTTTTGTTGTTTTGTTTTAGGTCCCTTTTGGAGGTGCCCTGAAGTGCACCACCATCCTGTGAGTTTCGCATGACTTCAGGTGTGTATGGTCCAGTGTGATACTTGGCTTGTTAACATTTCTCCAGTAAAATTTCTTCAGGCTGCAAAACTTGATTTGAAAATTAACGCTTATGTCTTTCCTCTTTCTAAATAAACCAGGTGTATTCCAGATATCACCAAATATTTAATCTGCCTTTCTACACCACTGCGTATAGGACCATACTACATTTTTGACATTGGGCTTTTCATAAAAAACGGTACCTGAATGTCTGTCGCACCAGCGTTACCCAAGTGTCTCTCGCATCTCGTACGTAAAGTACGATTTACCTATTGTGCAGACAAGCTGCTCGCTCTCCCTCGTCGTCACTGTCACTGATTTCGAGAGGCTGACAAGAATGCCGTATGCATTTGTTCAGGGCTCATACGCCTGGGCGGGGGTTGTGGAGCATGTGTACTGCCTAGTTTCACTCTAAGGTGTGAATAGGGTGTATACAAGCCAGAGCAAATCGGTTTCCCATCGCATTATCTGCGTGTTTTTGTCGGTGTGACGCGTTTACGAGCACTTCAGTTGTCCATTGAACAATTCGTTTATTGGAGTGTCATATAAACGTTGAATGAAAACTAAATTTCGAAACAAAATTTTCGAGTCCAAATAAAAATTTACATTAGTTTCTATTATTAATGCGGGCTGTGGAAGGTCAGTGCATTCGAGACTGGATTGAGAAGCGTAGGGTTTTCAACTCAACCCCCAGTGCAGAGAAAACACGGAAGGAGTTCTGGTAGTACGGGAAAGTAAGTGTCAGCACACCTTCACCGCAAATGTACCCTTGAGCAGGGTACCAAACCCACAAATGCTCACATAGGGCCCTGCGATGAATTGGTGACTCATCCAGTGGTGGACCTGCCTTCTTTAAATTGTATTCAAAATTTTAGAAAGCAAAGAAAGTAGATCAGGACAGACTTGATTGAAATGTAAATTTCATTAATTGTTTTAAAACACATTTGAAATCTATTTTCAAATGCGTGAAATATAGAAAAATAGGATACATCTGACAAATTAGAATGGAAGGAGAAATTTGTAAAGGAATGTATTACATAAAATTTCAAATGCTCTGAAATATATTTTTGAAAATCTGGATTTAATACAGTCACCAAACAACGCTTTAAATATGCATCAAAACGTCCTTATGCCCACTTATCCACAATCCTAAATGCTTCCATGGCAGTAATCAAATCATCTTTGATCAGAAAAGTCCTGAAAACTTTTAATATTTGCTAACAAGGAAAGTAGCAATGTCAAATTAAATTAAGTATGAAGGAGTGGCCAAGAGGCTCTTTTCAGAAACATAAAAAGTGAGGTACATTTACTGTTTTTACAAACCAAATAATTTTTCCTTTTATTGAGAACATATAAATTACATTGTGAATGTGAACCAGAGGGAGGAAACACAGGAGATCAAATCGAGCTGAATGGATACTTTGACAGCTTCCAGATTCTTCACCCATTTACACTGAAGTTGCAGCAGGGATGTGACTATCAGAAGTTGATGGCTTTTCCAAAGGAGGCAGCAAGATTTGCTTCTCTGAAGGCTTCTGACACTGTCTAGATGAGGAAAAAGGTTTTTACAATGGCTGTGAGTTAACTGCATTGTTCTTTCATTAATACTAAATACAGTGGAAACCTCTACTTACGAACGTCTCTACATGCGAAATTTTCAGGTTACGAAACGTCTCAACGGGAAAATATTTCCTCATTAGGAAAGAAATTTCAGGATAAGAAAGGCAAAAATACGCTACCGCTGCTACTCGCAGCTTGCGGAGTTTAGCGAACACAAACATGCTTGTAGCTGCTCTGCCATTGGCTATCACCTAGCATCTTCCTGTAATCCCATTGGCTAGGAGGGATGTCAATATGTACAAGTTTGTGTGTATCTAAGCGTCTTCTTCGTCGTCGTCTTCGGGATTTATTGTGGGTGTTTGTATGTTTGTCCATTAGATGGCGGTGTTACCACAAGTGTTAACATTCGTTGCTAGTAATGACGGCTAACGTAAGATTAGCCTGTAATAAAGTTCATTTTGTTCCTGGAGAAGCCTTGCACTGAATTCCTACATTTATTGTGCGGTAATCTAATTGTAACATGTATTTGTTACATGTTTTGATGCATTTTTATGATTTATAAAAAAAAATTATGTGCGAATTTTTGGGGGCTTGGAACGGATTAGGGCATTTACATGGAAAACACGTCTCTACTTACGGAATTTTAAGGTTACGAAACAATTTCCGGAACCAATTAATTTCGTAAGTAGAGGTTCCACTGTATATTCTATGCACAAAATAGGTATGATCAGACTGTGAGTGTGTGTGTTTGTGCGGGACACACAGGATGAGCATGGCAGACTCTGGCAACATCCTCACAGGAGGCTCCATACTCCATGGCCAGAGCAGCTTCATTGATTATCTCTCCTGCCCCCTGGAGGAGAAAAGAGAAACATGTTTAACAAGTTCTTAAAGTCACTCAAAGTTTGAGTGTTTGCTTGAGTCACTTTGTGAAAAAGTTAAAAGTGTCACAGGCTAAAAGTTATTTTATCTTATAATTGGCACCACCTTCATCGTAAAGTCCTCAGGCACAGAATTTGCATCAATAATTTTCAGGAAATGCTTCGAAAAAAAGTTCTGATTTCTGCACAATACAATGTGGCAAAAAGTGCCATACAAAATTCACTCAATTTCCCTGCTGATGTGTGCGATGTTAAACTTACAGATCCAACGATGTGAGCTCCAAGCATCCTGTCTGTCTCCTTGTGGCTGAGGATCTTCACCATGCCATCAGTGTCAGAATTGGTTTTGGCTCGGCTGTTGGCGGCAAAAGGGAACTTGCCAACTCTATAGGGAACTTCCTGTTGACACAGTCACATGACCAAAACCAGGAAATCAGAAAATCAGCCTCAGTCGCTCTGATCTTTTATAGAAACAGATTCATTTGCAGTTCCTGAATATATGGTTTAAATACAAAACAGATGGAACAGGCAAAGATAAATATTTATAATGGATAAGCAGACAGGTTACACTGGGACATGAATGGCCTTATTATAGAAGGAGGACAAATTATTTTGTATAGATATTTTTCTCTTCTCTGTTAAGTTCCTTAGATTCCACTCTTCATTCTAAATGAAAACTTAAGCTCTACTGTCTTCGTCATCACACTAACCTCCTCTTTCAGTTGCTCCTCTGTCTTGCCAACCCAAGCCACCTCAGGATGTGTGTAGATGACTGAAGGAACACAGTTGTAGTCGATATGAACGGCACCACCAGCCATTCCCTCCACACAGATGATGCCTTCATCTTCAGCTTTGTGGGCCAACATTGGACCAGCAACAACGTCCCCGATGGCATAAACACTAAAAAAAAGTAGCAAAGACATTATTCTACCTGTAACATCTTAAAGGCTACATATTATGCTCCTTTTCAGCATGTAAAGTGGTTGCTTGTTGTCTCAATAAAATATTAGTAAGGTGCATTGGTTGTAAAAACTGAAGGATTAAGTCCAGTCAGACTTTAAATGCACCAACTTCACTGCTCTTTCCGCTCTCAACAGCCAGTCTGACTTAAAATTCTAATCGGTTACTGCGAGCACCACCCAGTCTTTGCAGTGCCCACCTCTTCTGCCAGGGGGACGACGTAAGGATGGTAGAAGGGAGGAAATACCCAGCATCATTACCAGTATTCAAATCATCCTCACGTAACAATTATGGGAGGAATTCAGACGTATCACTTTGAGACACATTTTGTTACAAAACATTAAATTTGTTGTTGGAATTGACACTTACGGTGTGGGGCGGCACTCTGGAGGAGCAAATACATATACTAAAGCACTGGAAAAAGTAAGTTTTACATGATATCCCCTTTAGGTTTGGGATATAATGCAAGTACTTTTTCCCCCCCACATAAATCGTAGAAAACCCATGTAGTTAAACCTGTTGAGTTTTCCAATCCGATATATGACAATAGATCTATAAATATAGATAGGGATTTTCATCCCCTCTCAAGGGTTAGGGATGAGGGAGCCGCATCCCACCAGACGAAGTCTCTATAGAGTTGGACAAAGTGGTGAGAAAAAAACGCTCGGGCCTTGGTACTTGGCTACTGCCAGGTTGACTGGTAAAGGTGGGCAGCAAGGGTGTATTTTATACATTTTCTAACTACAGCCTAAGAAATATCATACCATAATACTTCTAAAATCAGGAGTTCTAATGCGATATCCAAATGCACCTTTCATTTATAAATTGTGCACTAGAATGCTTTAGACAATCCTTTGTATCTGACAGAATGACGAAATGTCATTATGAAACAATGTATAGTCATTAAAAAAATTAAGCATTTTGACCTCGCCCCTGGCCTGGTGGGCCCCCAAAGGTGGCGTCTCCTTCGCCTCAGGTCTCGGTGCCCAGCCATGTCTCAGCTTGTTTGTGTGTGTGGGTGTGTGTGTATGCATATGTGTGTGTATGTGTCCTTTTTCTTGATTCTCTTGTTTCTCTTTGTTGTTTTTATCCTTTGTGAGGCACTTTGTGCTACCCAGTGTATGAAAAGTGCCATATAAATAAAGATTGAATTGAATTGCTATTATGTGATGAAAGGAGTTATGCTAGTTTTCTTTTCTTTTACCACTATGCTGCTTTAGTCGTACACATACAACTTGATATTGTGCCAAGAGAAGAAGCTAACACATTTCTGCACCCCATAGCTAAAACTCAAGGTACCTCGGCACTTTAGTCTGGAAGCGGTGATTGACAGGGATTCGGCTGTGGTTGTCCAGCTCAATGCCAAGAGATTCCAAACCAAGATTTTGAGTAAAAGGTCTTCTGCCAATGCAGACCAACAGTACATCGCAGGTTAATGTCTCATTCTTCCCTCCAGCAGCAGCCTCCACTCTGAAAGACAGAGAGAAAGTTTAAAAAAAGAAAACTCACAGATTCAGGTTTCATTGTTACACTCACGCCACATCAATTTTGCCATCTGGACGCTTGGTGGCTCCCAGGACTTTTGTACTGAGCTTGAACTTGAAACCCTGCTTCTGCAGAATGCGCTGGAAGTTTTTGGACATCTCCATATCAATGCCCATTCCACCCACATGGCTCAAGAATTCCACTGCTGTCACTTTGGAACCCAGTCGTTGCCACACGGATCCCTGCAAGAGTGGAAGGTAAAATAAGAAGCAATTACTGAAAAAGTAGTGTAAAGACAAAAACATTAAGCTCTTCAACTTTATCAGATGAAGAATAAACAAAAAAAGAGCTGATAAAAGAGGAAAAGAGAAGAATGGAATCAGCAGATAAAGGCGTAGATGATGATAATGAGACCAGCCAGGCTGTCTGCTTTAGAGACACTTTAGAGACAGAACATTTGAAAAAAAACCAAATGCTGCACAATTATCTACTGTTAGAAATTCTGGTTTGCCCCCTGAGTCCGGTAGTTTGTTATATGATGTAATATGTCAACTGGAAAAGGGCCATACTGCCATGCTGAAAAGATGCACAACGCCACCAAGTGTTAAGGAGGACATCTTCCCATCAGTTACCTAACTTGCACGTAAACTGCAGCAAGGAACAAATTCCAAAAACACTCCAAAGACCAAAAAAGAGCATAGCTCGTTTAAGCTGTGCATGTGAACATCTTGACTAAGGAGAGATGGGAGGCAGAGCTGGAGGCAACACAGACGTTGAGATCATCTTAGGGAGGAACCACGATGGAGAAAATCAAGAATGAGAACATCAGAGGGAAAGTATTTTGACAGATGTTCTCTAAGTAAAGAGATGGTTCAGACATGTCCAGAGGAGAGACCGAGAAAATGTTGGTAGAAGGTGCTGAAGATGGAACTGCCAGAAAGGAGGGCTATTTCTCAGTATTGCAGTGGAAATTCCATTATTGCCAACTGCATTCACTTTTCAAATGTTTGGTCTAAAACACACACCATAATAATATGGAACAGGAACTGTTTTTTATACTCTAGGAGAGATTTAAACATCTGTAACTGAGCTGGCCTAAAATTTTAGTAGAAGCTGGGGAAGCTCTAACATTTTCACCAATGATCTTTCAGTCAAATCTGCTATTTGTGTGGCTGCTGTGAGAGATACTGACCAGTTCTACTCCAATGACACCAGCTCCAATCACAATCATCTCCTCTGGAACCTTTTTTAAAGAAAGAGCCCCTGTAGAAGACACGATTATGTCCTCATCAATCTGTGGATAAAAAATTTTGACATCTTTAACAGGCAAGAAGATATTCACTTTTCTTTCCTTTTGAAGATAAATTTACACCTTTCTACTTTTTCCATAGTTTTATGACTGCATTCTCAAGATTCAACAGAAGACCTTTTGACCTGTTCTGAAACATAACCCACCCAGATGGTTAAACCCTTCCGTGTAGACCCATTGAAGGCTTAACTAAATGGGAAAAGGGATACACTTCTGCAATTGTGATAGAGAAAAAAAAAGAAAAAAAGAAATTCAAGGCCTTGAATTCCATACCTGAATTCCAGGGAAGGGTGTAACTTCAGAGCCAGTGGCAATGAGGATGTTTTTGGAGTTGATAATCTGCTCACTGCCATCAGCTGCAGTGGCTGTCACCTGATTTTTACCAGTCAGCCTCCCAAAACCATTGACATGTGTCACCTAAGGGAACTCATGTTATGGCAGGAACATTTACTCTTTAAATGAAATGGAAAACAGTGAAGGAACCAACTTTGTTCTGTTTAAAGAGATGAGCAATTCCTCCAGTGAGAGCTTTGACTGCACCGCTCTTCTGAGCCATCATCTTCTCCAGGTTCAACGAGATACCTGAAACTAATATAGACGCATCCATGTCTCCATACAATTTACATATAATATAATTTCATAAATACAAACAAAAAAAAACAACCCAAAAATAAAAAAAGTATGCAGTGAAATTTTACCTTTTGGGGGATAATAAACAAAGAATGAAAGTGATTTATAGCTAAAATGATTATCAATCATCAAACAACAGATTCCGGTTGAATATGAATTCATTGTTCAGTTATAAAAAGAGTCCCAGTTGGCAAAAAAAAAATCAGATTTAATGTAGACATTGTTCTACAAATATGACAAAGGAAAAATGTATCTTCTTCTCAGCTGCGCAGGAGCCTGAACCTGAAGACACCATCAGATTGTGAAATGAACAACAGATATCTTCAAAAAAAGACAAGGCTTCTTACTTTCGATTCCTCTGCTTTCGAAGTCCTTTCCATGAGCTAAGTGGTAAAAGTAGGAGTTGTTCAACAGAGCCTGCAGACACCAAATACGAACATTTAAAATGGATGATTTCACATTTTCAGGAAAATGTTCCACTTTTCAAGGACGAGTACATTGATTTTAACACACTTAATGGAAAATCAAAAAGATTGTCAAGCGACACTTTGCCTTCCTTAATGATAAAGTGAATACTGTCACAATCATACAAATGGACATTAGTATTACTACTGTGTTCTTTTATTGTTATACTACATATTTTTTGATTCATATGGTGCTGCTCAGGGTTTCTTCCTGTTAAAGGGAGCATTTTTAAAGAGACTGTACAGGACAAATCACAGCATATTACGGTCAGCATTGTCATAAAATCAGGGACCCCACAATCTTATAATCCATTCTTTTCTCTGTCGACACAAACAAGATAACCTGCGACATGGATATACCCCCAATATACCCTTCTCAAACAGGTGGATGACAGAACATTGGAGGCTCACCTGATGGACTCTAACAGCATATCACCAACAGTTACACTCACTTTTCAACATGTCTAAGACTAAGGTGCTGTGCTGCTGAAGGAGAGTGACACTTGATGACTCTACCCTCCTACTACTACAACCACTTAAAAATCAAAGGCCAGGAGGTGGGGCATTCAGGTATCTTTGAGGTGGACAGGACATTGTCCTTTTCGGTCTGTTCTGAAAACACCTACAAAAAGGCAAAATGGCTATTTTTGTGGAGGAATCTGAGGAGTTTTAATGTGAAGAAAGACACTTTAACAGACATTTTACTGATTACTCATTTAGTCCACACTTAAAACACCTTCATCGTGGTACACCTTTCTTTCTGTCAAAGACAAATAAAAACTGTTATTCATTACAAAACACAAATAAAACAACAGGCACAACACAGCCCTCACCCTCAGATCTCCACACGGGGTCAGATGAAAAGGGCCTCTATGTAGTATGCATGAACCTTCAGATCTATACCACAACTCATTAGTTCAGAAAGAAATTGCCTACCCTTTCAAATTACCCTTCACTAAATGGCTGAACCCATAACAAGGTACTGATGATGGAAAAAAAAAAAAAAAGTTCATGCGTTACCTTTGAGGGGATGCATCCGACATTCAGACAGGTTCCACCAAGCGTGGGATTTTTTTCGACACACACCGTCTAAAGAAGGAAGGATTTATTAAGAATGTCTATATCAGTGTTTTACATGCTGTGACACATTAAGTATCAAGTTTATTTTGGAATTATTTGCACAGTCAATCCTTAATAGTAATAAATGGCCTGTTATTCAGAATCACCTTAGACTTGACCACTCCAAAACATTTTTTTTTAAGAGTCATCTTTAGGGTATTTTTCAGGATGCTGCAGATCTTAGTCCTGGTGGAAGATTCATCCATCTTTCATGGTGACAAATTACCTTGTGGGGGATGTTGGAATGTTTTGTGTGTTTACTGCGCTATAGTGAACATTTGATTTCTATTTGTGTCTCTCCTATAAAGATTAGAGTGATGAAGAAACCAGGCATGTTTGTTTGCTCTTGATTGCCAGCTTTTTATTTGTTCTTTTTGCAGTGCAGAAATTATATGCACTACTAGCATGGCACAGCCAGGTGTTTTTGTGATTAAATCCAAAATTGATTGTGCAAATAACCTTTATGTTGTTTTATACTTTACTTTATATATATATATATATATATATATATATATATATATATATATATATATATATATACACACATATATATATACATATATATATATACACACACACACATATATATATATATATACATATATATATAAATATATATATATCCTACCTTAAAGCCAAGTTGTGCAGCTTTAATGGCAGCAACATAACCACCTGGACCAGAACCAACAACTGTCAGATCTGCATCAACTGCCAAGATGAAATGCATCTATTTTAACAGCAGCTCAGAACATAATTTCTCTCACACTTTAACTTGGTTTATCCAAATCCAGCATTTGGAGGCTGTGTTTTCATTGAAGAAGTTCAGAGCAGCTTCTTCCTTGAGCTCCTCCAGGAGAACCCCCCTATTGGTCCTTGGCCTGGTTTGGGGTATCACCTATGGAGATTTTTTGGAGGCATCCTGACCTCAAATATCTAAATTGTCTCTTCTTGACCTAAAGAACTATTCACTCTTGAATGTCAAGCTCCTCACTCTCTATATCTACCCACCTACACTTTAGGAGAACTCATTTAAGCCCTTTACATTTATGATGGTATTCATTATGCCATGGCTCATGACCACAGGTTAGGGGAAGGCTGTAAACTGACTAGTGATTTTAGACCTTTGCCTAACAGCTCAGTTTGTCTTTAATACAACAAACTGGTACAGCATGCAAAAACGTCACCAATATAAGTGTCAATCAATTAGATTAATATGACCAGCCCAAACATATTTAATTTTTATAAAGGGGTTTATAATATTCAAACCCCCACTGGTTCTTTTGGACGCCAAAACTGTAATTTATTGCTCATCCAAACTCAATGAGGATACTCATCAAATTTTTAGACAAAAATAGAAAATATAATTCAATGAGCTCGAGAAGTATTACAATTACAACTATTTGCAGATTAGACATTTCAAGTAAAGATAAGTCATCTTACTTGCCGCTTTGTCCGCATAGGTTCTGATGGACAGAGCTGCAGCTCCATTAAGTTTGCAGGGGAAGTTGTGGCTCCGCTGTGAGACAAATCAAACAAAAACCATGAAAATATAGGTACTATATGGTATTTACACACCTTCGTGGGTGGATTTTGTGTATGAAGACTGTGAACACAGGACTCCACAACATTTAACGTGTATGTTTAAGAGCAACACAGTCAAAAAAATAAGAGTATTTTACCAGGTTTAACGTCTTACTATCTTTCGCTACTATATGGAGAAAAAAACCCAAAACAAAATAACATGTTATTAAAATTCTGTGTGTTGACTCATGGGGACACTGACGCGTCTCATTCAAGGCTGCAAACAACAAACTACCGTAATATGATTTTTTGACACACATTTGAATTGTTCGTTCGAATTCTTTGCAGTCAACGAAACAAGATTTATACCGGTGAGTTTACATTTAACTCTGTTAACGCTATTGTGCTGTGACATCATTTAAAAATATATTTTTCTTTCAACAATGACGTAATCTGACCGTGGAATTAAAATGTCTCTCTGGGACAGACAAGCCCGGATCGGGCCGCAGAGGAGACAATGTCCGTATTAACAGAAGCAAAACTGAACTACACATGAGGCGAATACGGGATATGGAAAAGAAATTGCTAGTACCGTTGCCAGGGAGCGGTATAAATGGGTCCAGCTCTGCATTTTATATGTATCCCTTCACTGGTAGTGTAAAGTAGTCAACCTAGCTAGCCAAGGACTCCTGCCACTAAGCATGCGCAACAATCGCGACACACGCTATCCGTCGCATGAGAATTGCGTCATGAAGAGCAAAATTATTAATCTAATTTATAATTCATTTTGTCTGCCACTTTCGTGTGTTAGAATGTATTTATATTGTATATATGGTTCTTTATTTGTGTAATTGCTTAATTAAAAGTAAGGATGCTCAGAACCTTTTTTTAATCTGACATGAGTGTTCAACTACAATGGAGTATTAGGGCCACATTAAGATTTTTTTTATTATTTACGAGATTAAAGTAATTAGTGACTAGAATAAAGTCATTATTTACGAAATTAAATTAATTAGTAACGAGACAATTGGAAAAGTGTTTGGGGAAAACCTAATCTGATTAGGAGACACAGCGTCGATCCACCCAGGAAGGTGCCGCTCTTATTTCTAGGAACTTGGGCAATTTTATTCGACCCAAAATAGCATGACAAACTAGGGTTTGTCATATATATATATATATATATAAAAAAAAACCAAAAAAACTCTTCCTTGCCCTCCTAGGCAGTGCCTCCTTCCTTCAGACTCAGGTCCTCTACCAGAGGCCTGGGTTCTGCGCAGGATCTTAGCTATTCCTAGGACTGCGCTCTTCTGTGGTTCCTGGTATCTGTTGGAGCCATCTACTCAAGTTGGGTGTTACTGCCCCTAGTGTCCCGATCGCCACTAGGGTTACTCCCGTAGTGACACTCTATCAGTACCATGTTCTCTGCCATGTATGCCTTGTTCTAGTAGCCAATTTGACATCAGGTAGCCCTGGTTCCCTGACGCGGACCTTGTTGACCCGGGCAACGTCCAAGCCTCTATCAGTTAATGTTCTGCTCATATGGTTTACACGTAAGGAGCCTTTCCTAAGGGCTCGCCTGGATTCGAACCGACAACCTTCCGTACCAAAGTCAGTGGCGTAAACCACTGGCCTATCCAGTCACTATAGATAGATAGATAGATAGATAGATAGATAGATAGATAGATAGATAGATAGATAGATAGATAGATAGATAGATAGATAGATAGATAGATAGATAGATAGATAGATAGATAGATAGATAGATAGATAGATAGATAGATAGATAGATAGATAGATAGATAGATAGATAGATAGAAGAGGGTTTTTTTCAGTCAAAAAAAAAAAATCTCTTCCTTGCCCTCCTTCCTCCTGCCTCCTTCCTTCAGACTCGGGTCCTCTACCAGAGGCCTGGGAGTCTGAGGGTTCTGCGTAGGATCTTAGCTGTTCCTAGGACTGCGCTCTTCTGGACAGAGATATTTGATGTGGTTCCTGGTATCTGTTGGAGCCATCTACTCAGGTTGTTTGTTACTGCCCCTAGTGTCCCAATCACTACTGGGACCACTTCATGCCCCACATTCTCTTCATCTCCTCCTTCAGCCCTTGGTACTTCTCCAGCTTCTCGTGTTCCTTCCTCCTGATGTTGCTATCATTCGCGATTGCTACATCTATGATTGCTACCACTATGTCAAGCTGGTTGGCCACCCCCATCTTGTCAGTCTGGATCAGGAAGTCCCACAGGATCTTGGCATGCTTGTTCTCCAGCAGTTTCGGGGTTGTCTCCCACCTGGACCCTGGGACCTCCAGTCCATACTCAGTACAGATGTTCCTGTACACTATGCCAGCCACCTGGTAATGCCGCTCCACGTATGCCTTGCCTCCCTCTTGTCTGGTATGGTAGACCCTGGCCTCTATTGCTCTGGTGCTCAGGGCCTGTACTTGTGCAGCCAAGAGTAGTGCATCTGTGCTGTCTTTCAGTCCGGCCTTTGTCAGCCACTGGTATGTTTTCTCGATATCAGCCATTACATATATATATATATATATATATATATATATACAGTATATATATATATATAGTCTGTGTTCCACGATTAAAAGGTCACCAAGCACAGAGCAAGGGAGCGGTCAATCACCATAATATTATTAAAATTAATACCAAAGCAAAAATAGAAGACACTAACAGCACAATTAAATGTGGACTGTTAAATATTAGATATCTTTGTGTAAATTTAAATGAAGACTTCAAGTAAACAAATGCCAATTTCAAAATGTATTTAGCAAATAGAATCAATTCAAGATACAAATATACAGAGCTCTGGGCCAGTTCATAACCCTACCAACAACAGAGTCAATTGTCAGGGCATGAAGTCTGACAACCTAACTATCCCTTGGCTCAGTCTTTTATAGAAAGACATATGTAAATTATTGATGCTAATTCAGTCCAATCCAGTCCTTCTTCTTGGATGACCTCATCTTCTTCTTCCAGCCTCCTTTGGTGTTGGTGTGGTCCTTCTTCTCCATTATCTTCCCAGATAGCCAGGTCAGAGGTCTTTATCAACACCAGTAAACTATGCTGTCACATTTTACGATGGGGGTCTACCACTTTCCGTCTGACTGTCTCCTCCTGGCTCCAATCGTCCAAACAACATTCATGTCAAGGAAGGGTCAACTGACTTGCTTACGCTTATTCCTACTAAAGATTATATACTATCCCTAACTTCTAAACTAACTGTAACAGAAAACAAAGACATATAGTATAACACATGCTAACAAGATAAAAGATGCTAACAAGATAAAAGAATTCTCTTCATAGTGCACGACCTGATAGCTGATCATCACATTGAGGAGGAGGAGTATGTTACCTTAAATGAATTTATTCCTCCTACCCAGGGGATTTGGCAGCAATCTATCACTCCAAGATATTAATTAATCCTAGACCAAAACATAGCTCCACTTCATTTGAAAGCCTGACTCTTGGCATCACCCATCTGAACTGGAGGACAGAAAAGCCACTTTTGTTTGTAGTCATATATCGGCCCCATGATGAGCCACATTCAGAGTTCTTGTCTGAGTTCTCTGACTTCTTATCTGACTTAGTCCTCAGAACAGATAAAGTCATCATTATTGGAGACTTTAAAATCCATATAGAAGTTGTAAATGACAGCTTTATAAATGGCTTCATTCCATTACTTGAATCAGTTGGTTTCCTTCAACAGATAAATCAACCAACTCATAGCTTCAACCACACCCTTGATCTAGTTCTGATTTACGGCGTTGAGGTAGAACATGTGTCAGTGTTCCCTCAGAACCCACTCCTGTCAGATCATTCTTTGATGACTTTTACATTTATGATTAAGGATTCTTCTATGTTCAGAACACAGTCTTACTATAGCAGACGTCTTTCAGATAATGCTGCAGCTAAAGTTAAGGATGCGATCCCTGTGCTAATCCCAGGACCACCGTGTGTTTCTCCAGGGATTAATCATTATATTTTTAGCCCCGCCGAGGTTTACTCTGTTGCTGAAGGTGCAGCAGCCTCAGTAATAATCACACTTGTTTCTGTTGTTCCCCATGAAAAAGAAAATAGTAAATCAGAAGGTGTAGTTTATAAAAAAAGGCCCTCTGTAAGGCTAGAACAGCTTGCTTTTCTTCTTTAATTGAAGAAAACCAGAATAACCCCAGATTTCTTTTCAGCACTGTGGCCAAATTAACCAAGAGTCACAGTGTTTTAGAGCCACATATTCCTTCTTCCTTTAGTGGTGAAGACTTCATGAGCTTCTTCACTGATAAAGATCAAGTTATCAGAGAAGAGGTTAATTAGGCCATCACCAGATGTGTCGTCTGTGGGAACATACTGGGTCTCAAACGAGCCCTTAAACTTCTTCACCACTATATATTTTTCTGAGGTGTCTTTCCCTAATTCAGAAATCCAAGTCCACCACATGTCTTTTAGATCCCATCCCAACACACCTGTTGAAGGATATTTTACCAATTATAGGAAGCTCTATTATTTACCAGATCAATTGTTCTTTAGTGACAGGTTATGTACCCTGCTCCTACAAGGTGGCAGTAATTCAACCGTTACTTAACAAACCATCACTGATCCTGATTTGTTAGAAATTATAAGCTGATATCCAACCTTTCTTTTATCTATAAAATTCTTGAGAAAGTGGTGGTGACTCAGTTACCAGAGCACCTGCAGAGGATTTTTCAGTCAGGATTTAGAGCCCACCACAGAACAGAGACAGCACTTATTAAAGTTACTAATGATCTTATAGCGTCAGATCATGGACTAGTTTCTATGCTGGTTCTGCTGGACCTCACTGCTGACTTTGATACAGTTGATCACAGCATCCTGTTTCAGAGGCTGGAACCTGTGATTGGGATTAAAGGGTGCTGGTGAGTGTGGCCGTATCCTGCTCTACGCCTGACACACCTTGGAACACTCCTCTTGCTTCACAAGTCTATTTGCCTCTCGTTCTTGGTAGAATTCAGTGCTGACGACAGTTTTATTGACCTCAATATGGCCAAGCAGGCAAACATCCCCGTGGAGGCCCTGTCCGAGCTAAAGACCATCCTGGGTTTAGATGGCAATGTCCTGGCCAAAGCAACCCACCCTTGTCATATCAGGTAATCACTGGGAGACGATCCAGTTTTTTCTTATCCACTCTTCTTCCTTCCCAGGAGTCCTCAGTGCCGCCTGGCTTGCCCGCCACAACCCACAGTTTGACTGGTCGGCCAGGACGCTCACAAGCTGGAGCTTGAGCTGTCATTCAAACTGCCTGCGCTCAGCTCTCTCCTCTTTACTGAGCAGTTTGGAGCAGGTATCTTCTTTGTACAGTCTATTATCTTATACAGTCTACTATATCATATTTTTTGTGTGTGTTTCTGTGCTCTGTGCCTCTCCTCTCCTCTCCTCTCCTCTCCTCTCCCCCTCCTTCTCCTTTTCCTCTCCCTCTCCTCTCCTTTCCTTTCCTCTCCTCTTTCCCCTCCTCCTTCTCCTTCTCCTCTACCTCCCCTTCACTCTACTTCTCCTCTCCTCTACCCCTCTCCTCTCCTCTCCTCTCCTCTCCTACCTATCCTATCCTCTACCTATTTACTATACAGCGGAGGCCTCGATGACATCACCTCCAAGAATAAGTACCCTTTACCCCTTCACAACTCTGCTTTTGGTCCATTCCATCGAGGCCGGATCTTCTCCAAACACGGCCTGCGGAATGCTTACAATCTGATCCGGATCCGTCAGGGCGATTAGTGGAAAACCACTTTCAACACCCCCCTAGGACACTATGAGTACTTAGTCATGCCTTTTGGTCTGACCAACGCACCTGCAGTATTCCAGGTGTTGGTTAACGACATTCTTCGGGACACGCTAAATCAGTTTGTCTTTGTGTATATTGACGATATCCTCATCTTCTCCGAGATGAGGGAGGAGCACGTTCTGCATGTCCGCCTGATTCTCCACCATCTTCTCAAGAACAAGCTCTTCATCAAGGCAGAGAAGTGCGAGTTCCACTCAATTACGCATCCTTCCTTGAGTTTGTGGTGAAGCAGGGACAGTTCTCACTGGACCCCGCAAAGGTGAGTGCAGTAGCGGAGTGGCCAACTCCTTCCACCCGGAAGCAACTCCAGTGATTCTTGGGTTTAGCTAATTTCTATTGCCGCTTTATTCGGGACTATACTAAGGTGCTAGCTCCTCTTACTAACCTAACCTCCACATTAGGGGCTTTCCAGTGGTCTGGGGAGGCAGAGGTGGTATTTTGTCAGCTGAAGTCCCTGTTTACCTCCACTCCCATTCTGCATCACCTGGATCCCAGCCATCAGTTTGCGATTGAGGTGGATGCGTCCGACTTAGCGGTCGGGGTGGTTCTCTCTCAGCGCCATCCAGTTGACCAGAAGCTCCATCCCCGTGCCTTCTTCAGTCGGCAGCTCTCCCCAGCAAAGAACTACAACGTAGGAAATAAGGAGTTGCTTGCAGTTGTTCTGGCATTGCAGAAATGGAGACACTGGCTGGAGGGTTTGGCCCAACCATTCCTGATCTGGATGGATAAGAACCTGTCCTATCTTAGAAACATCAAGAGACTGAACTCCCAACAAGCAGGGTGGGCACTCTTCTTGGGTCGCTTCAGGTTCTCCCTCACTTACCGTCCAGGCTCTCGCAACGCCAAGCCAGACGCTCTACCCCGCCTGTTTTTGCCCGATCCCTCCCACTCTGAGCCTAGCTCTATTCTGTCGCCATCCTGCATGGTGGGACCTGCCTCATGCAGTGGGGGCATTCCTCCAGACTTACCTGCCACCCTGGGCTCTCTCAGACTCTGCACTTCATTAGGCAATGTTTCTGGTGGCCTTCCATGGTTCGAGATGCAGTGGAAAATCCTCCCACCGAACTCCTGCTGGCCTTCTGAATCTGCTAGACAGCCCTCTGCGCCCCTGGTCACACATCGCAGTGGACTTTGTCACCGGTCTTCCCCATCGGACGGGAATAATGCCATCCTCACTGTGGTTGATCATTTTTCCAAGGCTGCCCACTTCATTCCTCTCACAAAGGTCCCTTTCACTGCAGAGACTGTGGATCTCCTGGTCTGAAATGTTTTCCGTCTCCATGGTTTCCCTAAAGATATTGTGTCAGACCAAGGACCCCAATTCACATCCCAAGTCTGGAGAGCTTTCTGTGCTGCACTGGGAGCCTCGGTGAGCCTCTCATCTGGGTATCATCCGCAGTACAATGGTCAAGCGGAGAGGACCAACCAGAGTTTGGAGAGTGCCCTCAAGTTGCCTGAAATCCTGCTTCCTGGAGTTTGTTTCTACCCTGGGTGGAGTATGCCCATAGCTTGCTGGTCTCTGCTGCCACTGGATTGTTGCCCTTCATGGCTTCCCTGGGATACCAACCACCATTGTTTGAATTCCAGGAGGATGAAGTGGCCATGCCCTCTGCCCGGGCCAACCTATGTCATTGCAGAAGTGTGTGGAGGTAGGTCCATTCTTCCCTTCTGCGGGCTTCCCAACAGACTCAGAGGAAGGCCAACCGCCACCGTGTTCCAACCCCTGCCTATCAACTGGGCCAGAACTCTACCCAGCCGGCCATCAGCAGGAGGGTCCCCCTACATGAGCCTGGTCCTGCTCAAGGTTTCTTCCTGTTAAAGGGGAGTTTTGCCTTGCCACTGATGCTTGTCTGGGGTTAGGCCCTGGGATTCTGGAAAGCGCCTTGAAACAATTTTGATTGTAAAAGACGCTATATAAATAAAGATTGATTGATTGATTGATTGATTGAGAAGGTCTTGGCCTCTACAAGATCTTTCACTACAGGTGGACTCCCGGAAACTGGCTCCCCGTTTCATGGGACCATTTGTTATCGACCACATTGTCAACCCCTCCTCAGTTTACCTTATGTTGCCTCCTTCACTTAGGATTTATCCCACATTCATGTATTTCGGATTAAGCCGGCCTCTGAGTCGGACCTGGTCCCTCCGGCCGAGCTCCCACCTCCCCCCCATGTTATTGATGGTGGCCCTACTTACACGGTCCAACACATTCTGGATATCTGTTGGTGGGGACGTGGCCTCCAGTTCTTGGTCAATTAGGAGGGAAACAGTCCTAGGCAATGGTCTTGGGTTCATTAGCGCCACATCCTGGTTAGCAGCATCCTGCGTGACTTTTACGGGATCATCTCCAGAAGCCTGGGAAGGAGAAGGAGAAGGAGAGGAGAAGGAGAGGGAGGGGAGAGGAGAGGTAGAAGGAGAGAGAGGGGGAGAAGGAGAAGGAGAGGGGAGGAGAGGAGAGGAGAGGGGAGGAGAGGAGATCACCAGCGTCTGATCGTTTCATCAGCTTTGTGGTAAACGTGGGTCCATGGTAGCTTCTCGTGTTCCGTCCCGTCAAGTAACTTTCCCCGTTTTTCTCATGTCTCGTCCTAGGTCACCACGCGCCCCTCATTCGGCGGAACGGTCTGCACTCCGCACCTTTTCACTACCAGAGTTAATTAAAATCTTGTTTTCACACCGTCAGCTCTTGTTGTCTGCTTACGGGTCCTGCTTGAATCGCACTCTAACAGCTGTATTCTGGACCAGCTGTATAGACTTTGACAACGTGTTTGGGCAGCCCCATAAAACTGAATTACAATAATTACAAGAAGTTAATGTGTAGACTAATCTTTTTGCGTCACTTTGGGAAAGGAATGTTAAGCTCGAGAGGACTGGCGGTCAAGTGTGGCGGAACCCCAAAGAAGGCAGACAGACACGGGAATTAAAAGTAAACTCAGACGGTTTAATGAAGCAAAAAATCAGGAGGGAAGAAACTAAATGAGAGAGGCCGAGACAAACTATAGGTGCGTGATGCGGCAGACGAACCAAGTTCGAGATCCAGGGGCGAGAGTCCGTGGGGGAGCCCTTCGGAGTCCAAGTGTCCAGAGGCCAGGAGAAATCCGTCCGAGGAAGGGGAAGAGGTCAGAGGAAGAGGGGCTAGGAAGGTTGCAGAGGAGCCGGGGGAGACGCTGGGAGTCGCAGGGAGTCGCTGGAAGACGCAGGGAGACGCAGGGAGTCGCTGGGGAGCCTGAAGAGATGCTGGGTCGACGGGAAGTGTTGCCAAAAACATCAGTAAGATCAAGCACTGGCCTGAGTGCATAGGGGCCTTTTATGGGTGCAGAGTCGTTTGGGTGGATTGGGTGCAGCTGAAGGAGAGGGCCCAGGTGGTGGTGGTTGAGCTGATTGCCCAGGAGGAGGTGGGGCCAGAGTAGGAGTCACAACAGTACCCCCCCCCTTACGGGAGGCACCGGACGACCGCCCAGGAGCATCCGGGTGGTCTCGGTAGAAGTCTTCGAGGAGGGAGGGGTCAGCGAGATAGGATGGGGGCACCCAGCTCCGGTCTTCGGGGCCGTAACCCACCCAATCCACCAGGTACTGGAAGCCCCTTCCCCGTCGGCGGACCGCCAGCAGCTTGTTAACGCTCCACACCGGCTCTCCGTCCGACAGGACCTGTGGGGGAGGTGGAGTCGGAGCAGGAGGGGACAGGGGGCTGGTGGAGAAGGGTTTAATGAGCGAGACGTGGAAGACCGGGTGAACCTTGAGGGCGGCAGGGAGATCCAAACGGACTGCAGAGGGGTTGATGATGCTGCAGATGGTGTAGGGACCGATGTAGCGGGGGTTCAGTTTTCTGGAGGAAGTCTGCAAGGTCTGGAGGGGGAGGTCCCGGGCCAACAGCCAGACCTTCTGGCCAGGCCGGTAAGCAGGGGCCGGCCTCCTTCGCCGGTTGGCCGAACGCCGGGACTGCTCAGTGGCCCGCAAGATGGCTTTGCGGGCAGTCTTCCAGATGCACCGACATCGGCGGAGATGGGCCCTGGTAGACGGCACTGCGATCTCCAGCTCCTGCTGGGGGAACAGAGGGGGTTGGTAGCCCAGGAAACATTGAAAGGGGGACATACCAGTAGCAGAGCTCTCCATGGCGTTGAGGGAGTATTCCACCCACGGCAGGAACTTTGACCAGGAGGCAGGATTGCTGGTGGTCACGCAGCGCAGGGTCGCCTCCAAAGCCTGGTTGGCCCGTTCGGCTTGTCCGTTGGACTGGGGGTGGTACCCAGAGGACAGGCTGACCGTGGCCCCAATCCCCTTGCAGAAGGCCTGCCACACCCTAGAAGTGAATTGGGGGCCACGGTCAGAGACCACGTCAAGGGGGATCCCGTGGAGACGTACGACGTGGGAGACCAGGAGTTCAGCAGTTTCTGCAGCAGAAGGGAGTTTGGGGAGAGCGACAAAGTGGACCCCCTTGGAGAAGCGGTCCACAATGGTCAGGATGGTGTCGTTCCCCTGCGAGACGGGGAGGCCCGTCACAAAATCCAGGGCTATGTGAGACCAGGGTCGACTGGGGACGGGAAGGGGGTGCAGAAGGCCTGCTGGCGAGCGATGGGAGGCCTTGCTGCGGGCACAGACCGTGCAGGCGCCCACAAACTCCCGAACATCCTCTTGGAGGTTGGGCCACCAGAAGCGCCGCTGCACAAACTCCGCCGTCCGACGCACGCCAGGATGGCAGGCGAAACAACTGGAGTGGCCCCACTCTAGCACCTGCGGCCGGACGGAGGAAGGCACGAACATTCGGTCCTGAGGCCCGTTCCCAGGATCTGGCTCGTCTCTCTGGGCTTGCTCGACGGCCGTCTCGATCGGCCAGGAGATGACCCCTATGACCCGGGCCGGGGGAACGATGGTGTCAGGGTCCCTGGGGGCGCCGGGGAATTCCTCCAGAAACTGGCGGGAGAGGGCATCAGCCCGGATATTCTTGGAACCTGGACGGAAAGTGAGGGTGAAGTCAAACCGACTGAAGAAGAGAGCCCAGCGGCCCTGTCTGGGATTGAGTCTCTTGGCCGTTCTCACATAGGTCAAGTTCTTATGGTCCGACCACACAAGGAACGGGTGTCTTGCTCCCTCCAGCCAGTGTCTCCACTCCACCAAGGCTCCATAGACCGCCAGAAGTTCCCTGTTGCCCACATCGTAATTTCGTTCAGCCGGATCAAAACGGCAGGAAAAGTAGGCACATGGGTGAATCTTCTGGTCTGCCTCGGACCGCTGGGAGAGGACTGCCCCGATGCCCGCGTCCGAAGCATCGACCTCGACGATGAACTGCCGAGCGGGGTCTGGATGGGCGAGCACCGGAGCCGTCGTGAACCTGTCCTTGAGGGCCGAGAAGGCGGTCTCAGCCTCCGGTGTCCAGGTGAAAGGGCGCGAGGTGGAGGTGAGAGCGGAGAGAGGGGCAGCCACTTGGCTGAACCCTTTGATGAACCGCCGGATGAACCCGGCGAACCCAAGGAACCGGCGAAGCTGAGTGCGGTCGGTGGGGCGTGGCCACTCCACCACCGCCTGGATCTTGGCCGGATCTGCGCGCACCCGCCCCTCCTCCACGATGTAGCCGAGGTACCCCACTGAGGCGGAGTGGAAGACACACTTCTCGGCTTTGATGAAGAGTCGGTTCTCCAAAAGCCGTTGGAGGACCAGGCGAACATGCTGGTGGTGCTCCTCCATGGTGCGGGAGAAGATCAAGATGTCGTCCAAGTAGATCACCACAAAGACGTTGATCATGTCTCGGAGCACATCGTTGACCAACTCCTGGAAGACGGCGGGGGCGTTGGAGAGGCCGAAGGGCATGACCAGGTATTCGAAGTGCCCGAGGTGAGTGTTGAAGGCGGTCTTCCATTCGTCCCCTTTCCTGATCCGCACCAAGTGGTAAGCGTTGCGGAGGTCTAACTTGGTGAACACCCGGGCATGAGTGAGAGGCTCGAACGCGGAACTCATGAGGGGAAGAGGGTACTTATTCTTAACGGTGATGTTGTTAAGTTTGCGGAAGTCGATGCAGGGCCTCAGGCCGCCATCCTTCTTGGCTACAAAGAAGAAACCTGCTGCTAAGGGGGATGAAGATGGTCTTATGATACCAGAGGCAAGGGATTCTGTGATGTAATTGCACATCACCTCCTTCTCTGGGATGGAGAGATTGTAAAGTCGACCCGTGGGGTAGGGAGCCCCGGGGAGGAGGTCGATGGGGCAATCATAGGGCCGGTGAGGGGGAAGGGACAGAGCATTGTCCTTACTGAACACTGGGGCTAAATCATGGTAGATAGGGGGAACACCAGTGAGATCCAGGGGAGTGAGCGCGGGCCGGGGATTACTGGATGGAGAGGGGGCGGAGCGAAGGCAGTTGGCGTGACAGGCCACGCTCCACCCCAGGATCCGACCCGAAGCCCATGAGATGTGGGGGTCGTGCCTTTCCAACCACGGTCTTCCTAACACGAGTGGAGCGGTGGGGGCGTGCAAAACCAGGAAACGTGTACTCTCTATGTGATTACCCGAGAGTGTTAGGGTGAGTGGGATGGTGCGATGCGTGATGTTACCCAGAGAGCGGCCATCGATCGCCTGGGGGGACAGGGAGCGATCGAGAGGAACCAGGGGAATGCCAGCTTGACGCGCGAGAGAAAAGTCCATCAGGGACTCATCAGCCCCAGAGTCAATGAGAACACTCACCGGAATAGACTCCTTATCCCAGGAGAGGGTTGCGGGGAAGAGGCGGTTGTGTTGTTCGGTGGGTTGGGGAATCACAGCTCGGCTCACCAGTACTCCCCCTACTGGTGAGCAGGCCCTTTTGGTCAGACGGGGCAGGCTTGGATGAAGTGGCCGTTGTTTCCACAGTACAGGCACAACTGGTCTCGGAGTCTTTGCTCCCGCTCCTGCCGTGAGAGACGGGACTGGCCGATCTGCATGGGTTCCTCTCCGGCTCTGGGGGAGGAGTGAGCTGGGGATTGCAAGGGGATGTGAGGAGGCGGGGCGGCAGTGCTGGTAGGGGAGAAGTCAGGGGCAGAGGAAGTGCGGTGGGAGAGTTGGCGGGTAGAACCGCCCGCACGTTGGGCGCGCTCCTGGCGGCGCTCCCGTAGTCGTTCATCCATCTGGAGCGAGAGGGTGATCAGCTCGTTGAGTGACGAGGGGCGGTCCCTCACAATCAGGTCCTTGATTGCCTCACTCAGGCCCCGTCGATAGGCGCTACGGAGCGCGGTCTCGCCCCAGCGGCTCTCTGCAGCCAGGATGCGGAACTCAAGGGTGTACTCCGCAACTGACCGTGACCCCTGCTGGAGAGCGAGCAGACGACTCGCGGCGTCTTCACCGTAGGTGGGGTGCTCGAACACAGCCTTGAACTCCCGTCGAAAGGCGCTGTATTCTGAGGAGAGGCGGGGGTCCAGGTCGACGGCAGCTATGGCCCAGCTCAATGCCTTGTCGGCCAGGAGGGAGGTTATAAATCCAACCTTGGCCTCGTCGGAAACAAATCTGGAGGGCTGATGGCGGAAGAGCAGCTCACATTGGTGGAGGAACCCCTTGCCCAGGTCGAAATCCCCGCCGAACACACGGGGGCTGGCAAGGTTGGGCTCGGCTCGGGGAGAAAGCGGGAGAGATGGTTCTGATGGAGCAGCCCCAGGGTCGCTGCCTAGCTTCTGCCGAATGGAAGCCAAAACGGTTGCCATGGCGGACATCTGGTTGGAGAGGGCGGACAGGGTACTGGAGGTGGTCTGGGAGGAGCTCTGGAGCTCGGAAATCTCCCCTTGGATTGTGGGGAAGGCCTTGGTTAGCTCCGACTGAAGGGAGGAGAGCTGGGCAGAGTGGGCCTCCACTCTTCTTTCGAGGGGGGAGGGTAACGTGGGGGTCCTAGGGCCGCCCGGCTGCCCCGGGGTTCCACCTTGACTCATCTTGGCTTGATCTTTCTGTTAAGCTCGAGAGGACTGGCGGTCAAGTGTGGCGGAACCCCAAAGAAGGCAGACAGACACGGGAATTAAAAGTAAACTCAGACGGTTTAATGAAGCAAAAAATCAGGAGGGAAGAAACTAAATGAGAGAGGCGGCAGACGAACCAAGTTCGAGATCCAGGGGCGAGAGTCCGTGGGGGAGTCCAAGTGTCCAGAGGCCAGGAGAAATCCGTCCGTGGAAGGGGAAGAGGAAGAGGTCAGAGGAAGAGGGGCTAGGAAGGTTGCAGAGGAGCCGGGGGAGATGCTGGGAGTCGCAGGGAGTCGCTGGAAGACGCAGGGAGACGCAGGGAGTCGCTGGGGAGCCTGAAGAGATGCTGGGTCGACGGGAAGTGTTGCCAAAAACATCAGTAAGATCAAGCACTGGCCTGAGTGCATAGGGGCCTTTTATGGGTGCAGAGTCGTTTGGGCGGATTGGGTGCAGCTGAAGGAGAGGGCCCAGGTGGTGGTGGTTGAGCTGATTGCCCAGGAGGAGGTGGGGCCAGAGTAGGAGTCACAACAAGGAAGTTCCTAACTTTTGTGATGTTGCACAGGCAGACCTTGAAACATGCTTAATATGGGAATCTAAAGACAAATCCTGATTCAGCAGACACCGAGGTTCCTTACACTGATACTGGAAGTGGTACTGGGAGCCAGGTTAATGCCACTCAGAAAGGCTGAATCAAGAGAGAACATGTTCCTCTTCTGTTACTCATAACAGTCCAGTTGAATTTTAGCTAGATTTTTATGAATGAGAACCTTTGGATGTGACTGAGATATAATATCCTTTATTTTTCCCACAGTGGAGAAATTTTTATAATTCCAATAAAAGTGAAGGGGGAAAAAATCCCTGCTTTAATGATATGTTTAAAACCTTAGTTGTCTCTCTCCAGTATGTTGGATCACAATACCTCACATGTGTCATTGCTAATCCGCGTGTTCTTTGAATAAGAACTTCAAGAAGAAAAATGCCAATTTCAAAATGTATTTCGCAAATAGAACCAATTCAAGATACAAATATTACAGAGCTCCGGGCCAGTTCATAACCGTACAATAACAAAGTCAATTGTCAGGGCATGAAGTCTGACAACCTAACTATCCCTTGACCCAGTCTTTTATAGAAACACATATGTAAATTATTGATGCTAATTCAGTCCTTCTGCTTGGATGACCTCGTCGTCTTCTTCCCGTTTCATTGGATGCTAACACAGTGCTTGTTTTCCGTTGTTTCCCAACTGGCCAGGTCAAAGTTCACCTTCTTCCCGCAGATGAACTTATCAAGACCACCATGCTGTCCAGTTTTACGATGTCTGTTTAACACCTTCTGCCTGACTTCCTCCTGTGATTACAACTGTCTAAACAACAATCATGTCAAGGAAGGGTCACTGATCTTTATTACACTTGCTAATGATTCTACCATTCCTAACTTCTAAAGAACTTCTAACAGAAAACAGAAACATATGGTACAACACATGGTAACAAGATAAACACAATTCTCTTCAAGTAGTAACATTAAAGTAGAAAACTCTATGGGCAACTGTATTAGAAAAATAATTAGAATCCCAGTTCTTAATAAGTTCCCCCTATTTTTAATCTTTTTGTCTCCTTAGGGAACATCATTGGCTCTGGAATATTCATCTCTCCAAAGGGGGTCCTAGAGCAGTGGTCCCCAACCACCGGGCCGCGGACCGGTACCGGTCTGTGGATCAATTGGTACCGGGCCGCACAAGAAATAATTAAATATTTCCGTTTTATGAATTAGCTGAGTCTGAATGATCTTTTATTTTGAAAAACATTTTGGGAAATGGCCGGATTCTCTTGATTATATTTTAAGCGCCAAAATTGAACCCACAAGCGAGCAAAATGAGTAAGAAACAGACGTCTTTAAAAATAAAATTGCGTCAAAGAAAAGCCCCAATCAAGAGACGGAAGAAGAGCCGTCTTCCAAGAAAAAGAAAGCTTTTAACAGACAATATCATGAGTTCTACTGAAAATATAGATTTAACCTGGTAGGTGATTCCCGCATACCAAGCCCACTCTGTGTAATTTGTGGCGACCAGATTGCTAACGAGGCAATGAAGCTTTCAAAACTACTTCACCACTTGGAGACCCAGCACCCTAGTTTAAAAGACAAGTCCCTGGAGTATTTTGAAAGGAAAAAAAACAGGAACACGATGGGCAGAAGAAGGGCCACCACATCAGTAAATGTGAACGCACTGAGACCATCGTACCTGGTGGTCCAGTATTCTGGATTAAAATCATGGCAGAATACCCTGAAACCGCCACCACAGCACTGAAAACCCAGTTGCCATTTCCGACATTCTATCTGTGTGAAGCGGGATTTTCTGCGGTGACAGCAACTAAAACAATGATTGTAAACAATGGAGTAGACTGGGCATAAGCAACACACTTCGGGTGTCATTGTCTCCCATCACTCCCAGATAGGACCGTCTCATTGAAGAGAAACAAGCACAGGGCTCCCATTGATTTGTCGTTATGGTGAGTTAAAATTTTCATGAAAATAAAATGTTCTTTATATCCGTCTTTGTAGCGTATCTGTAGCTTATTTTGAAGGGATGTTTAAACATTATCGTAGTGAGTAGGAGAGAGTAGCGCTTGTGAGTCTTTGTGGGCACACTTATCCGGCAGTTCAACCCCCCCGGGCTGCAGTAAAATTGTCAAGTGCTGACCGGTCGGCGGTGATAAAAAGGTTGGGGACCACTGTCATGGAGCATTCGGGTTCAGTTGGTTTGGCGTTGGTTGTTTGGGTTTAGGGAGGATGTAATGAAGCCTTGGGCTCGCTCTGCTATGCTGAATTTGGTGGTACAATCCCAAAATCTGGGGGAGATTATTGTTATGTGACGAAAATATTCGGTGGTTTGATGGGGTGAGTAAAGAACCACTCTTACAACTATTACTGAGTATTACAAGTGTTGGTTTTATTATTGCTGAAAATACTATTATTTTTTCCTCAGTTGATCTATTCACAGGTTCCTAAAATATTAACGTATTGGTTACATTTTTGCTACACATTACCAGAGGCCAACTGTTGATAATGTAAGCCTTTTAGCCTTTAACCCTCATATTATGTTGGAAAAAAATTACATGATGTTACGGTTCAAAATGACCCTTAACATAATATGAGGGTGTGAGAAGAATTATTGTTATTGTCACTATTATCGTTTAAATGCTATGATGAGTAGATTTAGAGTGTCTGAGGAATGTTGTTAAGAAAGAGGAACATGTGAATGTTTTACAAAAGTGTTGCTTGCACTCGGATGTCTCCTGTTCCTTAAAGATAAGAGGAGTTGTAAGGATAAAGGAAGTTGTAAAGATGGGAGAAGTAGATAGAAGACAAGGAATTGTGAGGTCCTGTTTGACATAAATCTTGTGTGCACCAAATAAAAGAGGCGAGCGAGCAGCAGACGAGCAGAGTTGACAGAGGAAGCTTGAACTGCTGCTCGGCTCTCCCTTGCAAGGACTCCAGTTGTTTGCGTGGTTTGTCCGAGTCTTAACATAAGAGTAAAGAAACTGCGCGGGTGACAAATTTCACCATCACAAGGGTTAATGATATTTTTGTATATATGTATATGGACTGACAATTAGATGATGCTAAACATGTTATTCAAAATGTTTTGCACAAGCTGGAAATCAGCAGCGGATGATGCTGCGGCATTTGGGTTTATAGCTGACATGGACTCCAGTCACTTACAAATCTCTCAGGGTGATCTTCTGCAAAAGCTATGCTGTGTTTTGGTAGTAATTCTTTTTCAGAAACTTTATTTTAACTTGATATGAATCCACATGTAACACGAGACACATGTGTTGCCAATCCGTCCATTCTTGTATCCAAAATAGTTTCAAATAAGAGACGCACGTTTGTCACTGCCACTTCAACCTTCACAACTCTACGCACATTCATGCTAATTTCTACTCCAGTCACTACAATATATACTGTAGAAGGTGGATGCAGCAGGCAGTCAGGCTCCAAGTGATTATGATGCTGTTTGCATAATTTTGGGTAAGATTAAAGACATTTTCGATGCTGATGATAAGAAACAATGCAGTTTTCATTCTGATGTCATGCTGCCAGCGTTATATGGCACTGCAAAGACAGTTGAAAGTGCATTTGATATATGAAGTGTGCAGCATGCCATATATGTGGTGGGATAGAGCAAAATATTACAACAAACATTGGAAGTGGATTTAAAACCCCCGTAAATGAACAATGGATATGGTTAAAAGTTACTTGTACTACTATATGGCCAAATAATACACAAATATATTATTAAGTTATAATTACACAACTTGACTTCTGCAAGGCCATTTTAAGGAGTTTAATGTATGCACCTTTGAAATTTACACCTAATCTGAAAATGATATTGGCTACTAATCACTCTTACATTTACAGTTGCAGTATTTCTGCTTTAACAAAATCAGCAGTTTCATGTGACGTTTTTGACACAGGAGCCAGACCTCTCAATATATCGGCTGATTTTGAAAATGTTAATAACTAATAATACCAAAAATATTGAAATAACTGTTAGTCATTGAAGAAATTCAAAAAACATCCTAATATCAGTTCCTACTCATTTGGAATATGTATCGAACTGAATTAATCAAATATATCAATCTTTTAGACAATGGTGGATGAAAATGTAATAAACAATTTATATTCATTTGTGTTCTAGTCAGACTGACTGCATTTGGTCTGACACGACTGTGATATATCTCTTTATCCAGATTTCTCTTACTGTGGAGTGCCGTGCTCATCATGTATCCAACCACACTTGCTGTAATTGCCCTCACTTTCTCCAGCTACATCCTACAGCCTGTTTTCCCACACTGCATGCCTCCATACTTGGTGACACGGATCCTCTCTGCTACCTGTCTCCGTAAGAATCTTTACCATCCGTGATGTTTACATTTGTATCAAATCTCCATGTTGCCACTGTTGCCCTTAACATTTTGACAGTTATCAATTCTCCTTTCATTTAAATGACTGCAGTTTATAATAGTTCTTTGCAGATGATCAACAATTATGGGGCTAAATTTAGACTAAAAAAAAGGTGACAATAAGTAATGTGAGAGGACAATGGCCAATCTAGTCGTTAGAGTGTAGTGTTGATTGTAGCAAGATAAACTGGTTCAAATGGGGTTTATTTAGACCAGCTCCCATTTCTTCCTTTTCATAATGAAACAACACTTGGCAGTTAATTTACATTTGGTGTTTGGACCAGTGCTACAATAGCAATTATCCTATCCAGTTATCTTTCAATTGTTCATTAAATTAATTAAACTTCAGCAAAAAGTTTGCCTAAAGCACGTAAAAAAAGCCCCCATTATAATCATGACACACTGCAATTTAAAAAGTTTTCAGACCCTGTCTCTTGATTCTTATGTTCCTAATTTATGCTGAGATTTAAAAAAAAAAAAAAAAAATCAATCAAGTATTCTCTCACCAGTGTGGTGAATAATTTGAAAATGGTAATGACCAAAATTAACAATTATAAATCTCAAACATCCATTTTGCCCGGTATTTACACCTCAGTCTTACAAACACTATGACGGGATCAGACTCTGGTTTAAGGAAAAAAAAAAGCACAAAAACTTTGAGTGGAAACAGTCTTACTCGAACCACAAAAAAAGCTGACTTGATCTGCACGAAAAATACTATTGTCAAGCACAAGGAGCCAGGTATGAAACCAACTGGTGAATCTCTGAGGCGAGTTCAAATAAACAAGGTGATTGAAACAATCAGCAGGTGAATCAAAATGTTGGCCAATTTTTCACCTCCTTCATCCCACCACACTGAAGACAAACATAGAGTGAGGGCAGGTAAAACACAAACACCAGCCAGCACAAAAACGCGAGATGCAACAGACGCACACATTCAGATTGTCTGAGCCCCATGCCTGACTTTCCAGCCCTAATTCTCGGATCATTTCCCCGTTTTTCATCCTGCGTTCTCCTGACCTGCCTGTACCGTCACAGTCCTGATAAATCATTTGTTTTCTGTCAGAGCTAGTTCATAACCCTACAATAACAAAGTCAATTGTCAGGGCATGAAGTCTGACAACCTAACTATCCCTTGACCCAGTCTTTTAAAGAAACACATATGTATCAATCAATCTTTATTTATATAGCATCTTTTACAATCAAAATTGTTTCAAGGCACGTTACAGAATCCCAGGGCCTAACCCCAGACAAGCAACAGTGGCAAGATAAAACTCCCCTTTAAACAGGAAGAAACCTTGAGCAGGGCCAGGCTCATGTAGGGGGACCCTCCTGCTGATGGCCGGCTGGGTAGAGAGAGAAGGGGGAGGACAGGTAGAGGATAGAATAGGTAGGAGAGGAGAGGAGAGGATGGGCATAGAGCATAGAAATACATGCAAAAATACATTATATTATATGTAAATTATTGATGTTAATCCAGTCCAATCCAGTCCTTCCGATTGGATGATCTTGTCTTCTTCCAATTCCATTGGATGCTGGCACAGTCCTTGTTCTCCGTTGTTTCCCAAATGGCCAGGTCAAAGTTCACATTCTTCCCGCAGATGAATTTATCAACACCACTATGCTGTCCAGTTTTACGATGGGTGTTTAACACTTTCAGCCTGACTGGCTCCTGCGATTACAACTGCCTAAACAACAATCATGTCAAGGAAGGGTCAACTAAATACATTTTAAAATTGGCATTTTTCTTTTTGAAGTCTTCATTCAAAGAACACACAGATTAGCAATGACACACGAGAGCTATTGCGATCCAACATTAGTGACTTGTGGACAACAGCACAATAGTAATCACAGAAAGAAGGCAGAAAACACCGCAGTCACAGGAGGACGTAGGTCTGAATAAACAAGGGAAAAGCTCATAGTCAGAGACAGAAGGTTGTTGGGTTTCCCAGGGCTGAGAAGAAAAAGTAAAGTCCGAGGTAGGTACTGTCGACACTAATAATCCAAATGAAGAAAGTGCTGTAAGGTCAGGCATGATGCATTATCTGGCAAAGCATGAACAACTGCAGTAGCTTAAACACAGCCTGAGAAAGAGCATCAGGTGAGAACGGTAAAGGCTAATCAGGTGGGTGTGGAAGAGGGGAGTGGCAGAGTGAGGGGAATTTTCCACCTCAGCAAGAGAGCAGAAGAGCAGGCAGTGACATGTCCGTATTATATATAAAAATGTAAAGAAATTCACCTATGCATATCCATACTAGTGCTGCAGTATTGTTGAAGCCTGTTGAGTATAGACATTGTGCAAGCAATGACTTAAGGTGCTAGATGCAATAATGCAGTTAATGCTGTTGTGATTCCATAAATCAGTTGTTGTCAGAGGTGGACAGAGTATAATATAAGCACTTCACAGTCTCAAGAGTTGAAGTTATGTTTTGGACAACCTTGACTAGACTAAAACTATGGCAGCTCAGAGCAGGAAATGCCAAAAAATTCACATTCCCCTCTATTGCCGGTTTCCCACACCCTAAATTGCCATAGTAACAGGCTACTTTCTCACAGGCTGTGACAAATCTGCAATGGTACAGATGTATTTCACTGAATTCAAAAATATTTTCCTTTAAATATAAATTAATAATTGTCTAGTACTCATTTTGCTAATCGCACCTTCCTTCCCACTGCTAGACTTCCTCCTGGTAGGCATTTATTTTACTTGAGAAAAATTCAGAATGTGTAGTTCACCCCTGCATAGTGACTCCCTATCATAAAGGTTTGTTTTTTTAGTAATATCAGAAGAAATGTTAAAATATTGCCATGGACTAAAAAATATTTGGTTAATGTGAAAAACCTTTCCTACCATAATAATTTTTTAAACCCTTCTTCTGACCTACAAGGTCCTCAGAGGCCTAGCTCCATCCTACCTGGAGGAGCTAGTGATACCTTACCAGCCCAATAGACCGCTCCGCTCTCAGAATGCTGGTCTACTTGTGGTTCCCAGAGTTTCTAGGAGTAGAATGGGGGGCCAAGCATTTAGCTACCAGGCCCCCCTGCTATGGAACCAGCTCCCTGTCCAGGTACGGGAGGCTGACTCCTTTCCTCCTCCTCATCAAGCAGACTAGTTATGATGATTCCTGTGTAGTTTTTCTGCTTCTCTCCCCCCTTCCCTCTCTGTTTATTTACAGATATCGCCGCCTTTCGGAGCTGCATGATGACCTCCGGCCCGGCTGACCCGTTGCAGGTAAATATGAAGTGCTGGCTGCACAGGTGACCATTTCCCAGGGCAGGGTTCCATCAGTTGGACAGATTTCTTTGGCTTTCCTGCAGGCATCTTTTGCCTTCAGCGGCTGGAACTTCCTGAACTATGTCACTGAGGAAGTTGTTGAACCCAGACGGTGAATACTTTTGAATGCTATAATGTTCCTCAAACTTTCCTTCCATCATATTTGAATTTTCATGTTATTCTTTTTTTAGGCCTTTGTTAGCTTTTTGATTGAGAGGATTCTGTCTTAAAAATGAAGATAATTTTAGCAAAATAAACTTGAAATATTATTGCCCTAATATATACTGTAGTATACATATGTATATAAATATTCTCTATCTATCTTGTTGTATGTAACTTTTTTCTGTTTAGCTGCACAAAAATAGAATTGAAAACAGGTTTTGTTTTAGTAGTTCTAATGTGCTGGTCTTTTCTTAAAATTCAAGTTCCTATAATTTATGATTATAATTTTATATACAATGTCAGTTTTGTGATGTTAATGGTGGTTTGTGGCATCTTTCAGGAATCTACCTCGGGCTATCTATATTTCCATACCATTGGTGACATTTGTGTACACACTCACTAACATTGCTTACTTCTCCATGTCACCTGAGGAGCTGCTGCCATCTAATGCAGTGGCTGTAGTAAGTAATATGACAACACCTTATAATATTAGTTACAATCAACATTAATCTCATTTAGGAACCCTTGTCTAAATTAATATTTACAATGGAAAAAGATGGATTGTATGATCTTTGATGAATTCAAGCTTTGAAGTTCATCAATAGCAAACAAACAGAAAGAATAATGCAAGCATTTGAGAATAGTAATGAATATATTTTTCTTTTGAAGACGTGCATAAAGATGTCAGATCCAATTATTCATCTTTGGTAAAAGTTGTCACATATTTCTTGCATGAAATCAAAGAATCAGCACAATTAATTTGAACTGTCTGCTGTTTATTGACCTGTTTGACTTTCTGTTGTTTAGACATTTGGAGAGACGTTGTTGGCAATGTTCTCTGTGATCATGCCAATTTCAGTAGCTCTTTTCATATTTGGAGGAATCAATGGCTACCTTTTCACCTCCTCCAGGTAAGAGGGCACCCCTCTATCATGCTGTTTTGGTGCTTCATTATCACTCCTGAGTGACTGCCTAATGATGTTTCTGGATGCAGGTTATGTTTTTCTGGAGCTAGAGAAGGTCACCTGCCCTGTTTGTTGGCCATGATCCATTATAAAAACTGCACACCAATTCCAGCCCTGATGGTCTGCGTATGTACAAACACACATCAAGTGCTTAGAAACTGTTAAATTAGAGAGACTAAAAATTTATTTATTAAAAAGCTGTAATCTGTAAATTTATCTTTGATAGTTGATTTTGATTCTGTTTATAGTGTATTGCCACCATTGTCATACTTTGTGTTGGAGAAACACAAAACCTCATCAGCTATGTTTCCTTCATCAATTATCTGTCATATGGTGTCACTATTGCTGGCCTGGTGTACTATCAGTGCAAGAAACCCAATATATACCGACCCATTGAGGTAATTACAAAGTAATGAGGTTACTTTGACAAATAACTGACTGTACCTTGTTAGCGCCTTGTACCTTGTACTGTACCTTGTTAGCATCTAATATATTCTCATCATTAGTGTTGTAATTATTAGTTCCCATAATTTAGATGGACATGATCCACACCTACTGGTGGCAGAAACTCCATGAACATTTTCCTCACAAATGTACCAGCTGCTGGTGATGGGACCAGCCCCAGATGATTTACAGAAGGCCAGATGAGCCTGATACCAATGGATCTGCAGAGGTGCCATTCCATCCAAATGTTGCCCAATACCCTACCTTAGTACAACATGGAAACTCCTGGCAGCCATCATCACAGTCATGAGTGGGCCCCTGGCACAATGCAAGAGTGGACATAGAAAAAGAATCAGTCGTTTCTTGACTCGGCCTGGGGGGTGACAAGGAGGGAGAGAGAGACAGAGCAAAGGGAAGGCCTGTGAGGGAAGTAACTGGTCAGTTCGTATCTGCATGGAACACCAGTCCAGGTGCTCACAATCAGATTTTAATCGGCTGATCACCTCGGGGGAAAAATCACGGCTACTATATCATGGCCCATCCGAGTAAAACCTACTGCAGCCTAAACAGGGAATGTCATAGTGGGGACACCAGGGGTGCAGAACAACACCTACTGTTTGAAAGGGCAGCTAGATGGACCAGTCTGTGCACTGTATGGATTGGCAAGAAATTCAATGTCTCAGAGGCTCATACTTGGATCCTAGAGTGCTTGGTACTGTATTGTGCCTGCATACGCTATGATAACAGCAGTAATGCTGTAAGATGCTAGCAGGTAAAGCGTACATGGAATATTTAAAACAATTAGCTGGCACAGTGAACCAGAACATCTGTGACAAGTTTGGGCTGGAAACTCAGAGTTTAAAGTGGGACACACACAGGTGGTGGAGAATGAACTAGCTAAGATCCTGTGGGACTTTCAGATACAGAAAAACAGGTAATTGCAAACCAGCTGGACATTGTGGTGATGGTCAAAGAGGCTGTGGAGATAGATGTGGCGGTCCCCGACGACAGCAACATCAGGATGAGGGAAGATGATGAAACTGGAGAAATGGCAGGATCTGAGTGAGCAGTTGGAAAGTATGTGGGGAAATACAGTATATGGTAGATATGTGTCTGTGTGTGTGTGTGTGTGTGAGAGAGAAGAATTATTGTTGTTATCGTTTAAATGCTAGGATGAGTAGACTTAGAGTGTTTAAGGAGTGTTTAAGAAAAGGAATGTGTGAATGTTTAAATCAAGTGTTAGAGCTGTTATATAATCAGCACTTGGAGGTACCATGTTCAAGGAGACGAGGAAGTCGTAAAGATAGGAAACAAGGAATCGTGAGGTCCTGATGGACATAAATCTTGTATGCACCAAATAAAAGAGGTGAGCGAGCAGCAGAAGAGCGGAGTTGAGAGAGGAAGCCTGAACTGCTGCTCAGCTCCTGTTGTTTGTGTCTTTGATCTGAGTCTAGTGAACGAACAGCGTGAGTGATCAAAACTTCACCCTCACATGTGTGGCATACATATAGTTATGACATGTTAACCTTTAATCTGGGTGTATATTTCAGGTCAGTGTTTGTGTTTGGATGTGGTCTGGCTGAAGATGTGAGGTAACTGCTAATATTTATCTGCTGTGTTTTTCTGCAGAGAGGGTGACATTTGTAGGCCAGAGGTTGTGCTTACTCGTCTTTCCTCAGTTAGACCCCATCAAGAAAGCTAGTGAAGACGAATGGACCGGCATTCAGACAGGAGCAATCTTTTAGACCATTCTCAGAAAAATATCAAAAACACCTAAATACCAGTCCTTCATGTGAATATGGACACTTCTTCCCATTCTTTCTGTCTGATCCTGTACGACTGCTTTCTTGGCAGTTGGTGGAAAATTCTGTTTTTTTACTACTGGCTGCCTACACTATTGGTTGATAATTGGTAAGTTGATAATTACAACACTGTTACAACAGTACAACAGTGTTCCACTTTGAAAGGAAGTTTTGCTTTCATTTTGAATGCAAGAGCTCATTTTCTTATTTAAAAGAGGCCAACGTGCAGTTATTTTAAAAAAAATGTTATTCTTGATATTTTGGGACATTAAATATAAGTCATTTTTACATCAGGTCTCAAAAAGAAAATGCACCATTGGTGCTGACAAGCTGTAGTTCATATTAGTCTTTTCTCAATTCAGAACATTTTCAGACATCTCTTCCTTTTATGAAACCTTCAGTTTTCTGCTCTTTACTAAAATAACAGGTGCTATAGATGATTTGATGTAGAATTGGTCTTAAACGGAAAAAAAGTTTTACTTTGTTCTCAGTGTGAAAAACAATCTGGTATTTTTATACTAATTTAAATGCAGATATATACTGTAATTTCTAATGGAATGAGGGGACAGCATGTGACTCAGTAAAAAGCAGGGAAGCCTTAAATTGAAGAAGCTACTGCAGCATCACATGAAAATCTGTGTTTAAGATGTACTTTATTCAGGT
This sequence comes from Takifugu rubripes, assembly GCF_901000725.2. Classification (NCBI taxonomy): domain Eukaryota; kingdom Metazoa; phylum Chordata; class Actinopteri; order Tetraodontiformes; family Tetraodontidae; genus Takifugu; species Takifugu rubripes. The sequence continues at coordinate 5,441,393 of NC_042293.1, read as the reverse complement.
ATGTATTCAGGTTTATACAGGTATGTATTCAAATAAAACCACAGTGAAACATTGAAGGATTTTCACAGTTAATTTTCTATATATTCAGGGAGTGTACAGAGAATCTAAACTATTTTTCTCTCGCCCCATAGACAGCAGCAAGTAATAAAAGAGAAATTTTTAAAAAACAAAAAAGTGTGTGCGCACATGTGTGTGTATTTGGTGCTAATGCAGGAGTGCAAATTATTGCAAAGCTTATTAACACTAGAAGTCCCAGAGAGGGGCCATTTGGCCTTTTTACCTAGAAAACCCACAAGAGGGCCAATTGGCCCAAGTCCCCCCTGTGGACACTCATTTTGTTATGGAAATGTGGCTGTTAGTGGCACACGGCCGGAGCCACTTGAACCTGTGTGGGGGAGGGGACATACCTTACAGCTCAGGAGGTTCTTTTGAGAGCAAGCTTTAGTTGTGAGATGGATAAATACCTCAGTGAACATAGCCATAAAGACTTAAACTGGACTATGAGCTGTATGCAGTGGAAAGGATCAACAGGAAGGAAGGGATCAACACACTGACATTTATTGTTGTAAAAACAAAACATATTTACAAAGAATGAAAAAGCAACTTTTCCCAGTTTTTGTGTGGAGGGTTGTTGCAGAAGTAATTGTTATTTTTGTGCTAAAAATAGTAAAAAAAAAAAAAAAAGAAACCCAAGCATATTTACAAAGAATGAAAAGCCATGCATTATGAGTGAAATACATTTGAGCAGTCACTCACAATCCTGGCACCGCCATTGCTCCTTTGGGCATTTCCCACATGTATATCGGTAGCAGTCAACACAGCTCACAGTTGCATGATTGTCCTTACATTTAATTTTAGCCTGACACTTGGCTCTTTTTCCTAGTTGTGATGTGGAGGGTTGTTGCCGAAATAATTGTTCCTTTTGGGCCTTTTTCTTACCCACGTGGGTTTGAGCCAACTCTCTTGCAAGCTCCAGCAGGAAATCCACCCGTCTCTCCTGCCTCCCGGTGCATAACTGATAGAGCACGTGTGCATTCAGTGCTGCCATATCTATCATGTTATAGAACACTGCTACTGGCCAGCGCCGTGTTCCTGCGCGGACAGTGTACTCTCGCACCATCTGGTCCATGACATCGACGCCGCACTTTGTTGTGTTGTAGAGTGTGATGGTGTTTGGCTTCTTTTTGGTGGTATCCTGTGTCTGAATCATGCTGTGCATGCTGCTGACATTCACACAGAAGTAGCCAACATGACTTCACCACTGTAAGGTGTGACCCCCTCACCCCACACACTGCCACTAACAGCCTCATTACCATAACAAAATGAGTGATTAGTGTATTCGGGAAAAGTGGTCCGGGCCAAATGGCCCCTATGTGGGTCTTCTACGTAGACAGAAAAATGCTGGGACTTCTAGTGTTAAGGCTGTGTAAGGAGTCACTGGGCCAGATTCACCAATATGTTCTTAAGAATCTTCTTAGATTCTTTCTTAAGTTGTTATTAAGAAGTTTTTTAAGAAAACCCTACGTCGGATTCATCAACGCGTTCGTAAGCCCCAGAATTGTTCGCAGCTGTGTTCTTAGATTGATGAATGCCATCTGTTCGTAAGTTGAAAGCGCGTGCCAGGTGAGTCTAATTACATACGATTAGCATAAGTCACCGCCCACTAATGCCCATAAAAGGAACTGCAGCAGGACCCTGTAGACAGAGCAAAAAGCAGCAAAATGCCCAAAGCAAAATGCCAAAGCTTGCCTCTCCACGCCTGATTTCTGACGCCGTGTTGAACAATCAAGAAAGGATGGCTAACACGCTTGATAAAATTGCCTCAACCCTGATGACTATAGCCAACACGCTTAAAGAAATCAACGAGAATGTAAAAAAAAGAAGAATGTAAAAAAATAAACGTGTAAAAGCTGTGCTCGGATTGTGACAATAATGCATTTTATTCACAAACGGGCAATTAATCGCGCTTCGAACGTGAACCGCGTGCCTGCAGTCTGGCCCCATCATTGCGTCAGGACGCACATACTCACGGGGGTTGTGGCTCTGTGTCCAAACACATCCAGCGCCCCTTTAACATGCCGATGGTGCGTTCAATGGTGGAGCGACTGCGCGCATGCATCTGATTGAATAAACTCCTGTGGAGTCTGAGGGTTGGTCAGTGGTGTCAACAACCAGGGAGCCAGGGCATATCCTCGATCCCCTAATAAAATAAATCAAGATAAAATCAAATAAAAAGACGGTTTTGGCATGGTTTCCCAATTTGGTTGATTATGTTAAGTCATTGGCACATTTACGTAATTTTAAAATTCTCCGTAAATCACCAAAAATAGGAAATAAACAATAAATAAATAAATATGACAGAATTATCATTGTAATATTGAATTTTATTGAACTGCACAGAGAAGAAAACACAACCATGCCAACATGTCGGCACTGAAATGTGCGCAAGAGTACTCCTGAGTGTTCGTAGGATTTGTTCTTACCTACGAATAAATCCAGGATAAGAAGAAATTGGTGAATGCCACAATGGGCCAGATTCACGAAGCGTTCTTACGAACAAATTTGTTCTTAAGTCCCACTTACGAACAGTTGACGAAGATTGTGGCATTCACCAATTTCTTCTTATCCTGGATTTATTCGTAGGTAAGAACAAATCCTACGAACACTCAGGAGTACTCTTACGCACATTTCAGTGCCGACATGTTGGCATGGTTGTGTTTCTTCTCTTGTGCAGTTCAATAAAATTCAATATTACAATGATAATTCTGTCATATTTATTTATTTATTTGTTTATTTCCTATTTTTGGTGATTTACGGAGAATTTTAAAATTACGTAAATGTGCCAATGACTTAACATTAATCAACCAAATTGAAACCATGCCAAAACTGTCTTTTATTTGATTTTATCTTGATTTATTTTATTAGGGGATCGAGGATATGCCCTGGTTGTTGACACCACTGACCAACCCTCAGACTCCACAGGAGTTTATTCAATCAGATGCATGCGCGCAGTCGCTCCACCATTGAACGCACCATCGGCATGTTAAAGGGGCGCTGGATGTGTTTGGACACAGAGCCACAACCCCGTGAGGATGTGCGTCCTGACGCAATGATGGGGCCAGACTGCAGGCACGCGGTTCACGTTCGAGCGCGATTAATTGCCCGTTTGTGAATAAAATGCATTATTGTCACAATCCGAGCACAGCTTTTTACCACGTTTATTTTTTTTTACATTCTTCTTTTTTTACATTCTCGTTGATTTCTTTAAGCGTGTTGGCTATAGTCATCCGGGTTGAGGCAATTTATCAAGCCGTGTTTAGCCATCCTTTCTTGATTGTTCAACACGGCGTCAGAAATCAGGCGTGGAGAGGCAAGCTTTGGGCATTTCGCTTTGGGCATTTCGCTGCTTTTTGCTCCGTCTACAGGGTCCTGCGGCAGTTCCTTGTATGGGCATTAGTGGGCGGTGACTTATGCTAATCGTATGTTAATTAGACTCACCTGGCACGCGCTTTCAACTTACGAACAGATGGCATTCATCAATCTAAGAACACAGCTGCGAACAATTCTGGGGCTACGAACGCGTTGATGAATCCGACGTAGGGTTTGTCTTAAAAAACTTCTTAAGGACAACTTAAGAAAGAATCTAAGAAGATTCGTAAGAACATATTGGTGAATCGGGCCCAATCTTCGTAAACTGTTCGTAAGTGGGACTTAAGAACAATTTGTTCGTAAGAACGCTTCGTGAATCTGGCCATTGTTTCTTAAATCGGAAAAATAAAAATATTCAGGCAGTTGATCAGGATTATTAGAAATATATTTACTTGGGGTTGTGTCAAATTAGCTCACTATTAAAGATGTAATATAACAAACTAACTCATTCAATATTTTGCATAATTGGAATTCTATATAAATCTGGAAAGCTGTAAATAATACTAATTCCAGAGCACCATATCAAAAAATTTAATTGTGTTGCTCTTTTTCCCCCCTTGGATTTGACAGATGCCAGATTTGGTGGTGAAAGAGCTGAATGTCCATATTAAATATTGTTCATTATTCAGTGTATTATATTTAAATATCTCTACTTACCTGCCCCATTCTGTCTCCCATCCCATCACATGCAGTGAGGGTCAGCTGGGCTGGGGATCCTCCGGCTAAGATGCCTTGAAGTCAGCTGACTTAGAACTGGTGCGGAACAGGGGAATCTGACTGTTTAATGGAAACGTTTTTATTTGGATTTGCTTGACTTTGTAGTGCTGCTCTTTCTGACCACAACATCCACATAAAAGGGATTTCTCAAATCTGGATGACGATGAAATAAAAAATTTTAAAAATCAAGAAAAAAAAACAATGCATCGGAAGGTGTTGACACAATGTGATTTCTGCCCGTGCTCTGAATGTCAAACTGAAGGAATTCAATGAAGTGGGTAAACAGCAGGAGTAACTGTGAGTCTCTTAATTTAGCCAAATGCCCCATCACCATAATCAAAGGCCCACCCAGGCATGTCAAACTCAGTCCTCGAGGGCCACAATCCTGCGGGTTTTCTATCCCACTGAATGCATTTTCAGCCTGGTAGGACAGAAAACCCGGCAGGATCGTGGCCCTCGAGGACTGAGTTTGACACGTGGATTTCCTCCTAAAACGCAACAAACCTCTTATTTTAATGTGTGCCGCAAGTAAAACGGGCAGGAAGTGTGTAGAAGCATGTGGAAGGCTTGACCTCTTTAAGTAATATCGTAGAGTGAAAAAGCTGATATTGTTAGAAAGCTTGTGCCCAAAAATGACTCTCAGACCCAACTTTCCTTCTGGGAGTTCTTCACAGCTGAGGGCCAAAATGTAGGGATGTGGAATTTCAGGTTTTATGAACATTATGCTGCCAAAAGGATGGTAGCATCGGAAACCTCGTGCCAAAAATGAGTCAGGACTTGTCCACCTAAGGTATGAAAATAAAGACGTGGGATAGCGAAGTTTCGCCACTTTTTTGACTATGACTCTACCCACTTTCATTTGATAGATATTTTATTACATGCTAACAGCATTATTTTTTAGTCAAATAAGAATGTAACCCCAATTTTATAGCTCTGCAGACTTTATTTTCTGAATAAATCAACACTAGGGTGTACACTGGGGGAACAAAACCTGTCCTCGAGGGCCACAATCCAGCCAGACATTGTAGAGGGAGGATGGATGTGGTATTTCTGTCTTTCCTTATCCACCCACAAAAGGATTAATTCACTCAATTTAATATTTTTATTGTATTTATTAACATTTATGATAAACTGGTGCCCATTAAGGCTGCATATTATCTGAATTGTAAATAAAGAAAACCCAAGTAAGCCCATATAAAGGGCAGACAACTGTTAACAAAAAGAAGCTGAAACGTATGAATTAAATAGGCACCATCTGTTTGTTGGGGGGGAAAAAAAACTCCAGAAGAGTCACTGTGCACCTGAAAAAAATTGAGCAACTCATTCTTGGATTCTAGGGCAAAGTTACAATTCAAATATTAATAGGGATGCAGAAAAAAAATCAAATTTTCACATTGCCACATTAAATTGAAGTATAAAACAAAGTGGGGCAGAGAAATAAAAATAAGAGACTACACTCATTTAACTGACTTAAATCTGGAAGTTTTATCATCTACATGATTTCTGAACTGTGGTTTTTCTGGAGGTCCATGGTTGAGAAGGTCATTGTCTATGTCTGCAGTGGCCTCTGCAATTTCCATTTGGATGTCAGTTAATTGCCGTTTCGTGTTCCTGTCTTCTTTGCTATCATCACTAAAGACAGAAGCCTCTCGCTTCCTCTTGCAGACCAGGCCAGAGTCTTCTTCTCCAATACGTCCCTCATGGAGTCCCAGAACTCGAAGACACACAATGGCTGCTGCTTGCTCTGCTAATTTCTTTGACTTCTCCCTGAGTGGGAACATAGTTAAACACAACTACAGTTAGGGATCCTATTTTGTAGGAATCTTTTTAATATTGTAATTTACTGTACTTTTAAAGGACAAACTGCTAAAACACATGCGTGTTAAAGTGTGTGCACAGACCACAATGATGATCTGTATTTCTTCTGTGCAACAGTCACAACAGACTGAAAAGCTCTATCCTGAGGGCGCTGTTTCTGAAAAAGATGATGTCCATTGATGTGAAATTGTGGATGTAATGAAATATCTATTTCATTTTATCAAAATATTTTAAAGTAGCCTTAATGTGACAAATTACCTAATTTTAAAGACAAACCTCAACTGCTATCTTTACATGGTGTGTCCATACACGTCTCCAGAGGTTAGAGGTTATCAGGTTTTTTCTGTTTGCCAAGAAGATTTAAACTCTAATTTTAAGTCCAATGTCACTGCATTTACACCATTCCTTTTTAGATGAATGTCAATTAAGCTCCAAGGGACTGTGAATGATCGCCTGTCCAACTGGAAGGCATTTATATACTCAGCCACTCTGAAATTGGTACATGTTAAGGGCTACAGCCAGGGCAGCAGGTAACACATCTGCTGCTGATGTTCTATGACTAATAAAATGACCAATAATGACAATTTAACAGAATTCAGCTAACAGTTACCAGAAAGACAATTGCTGCAGTTTGGAGACAGTTGTGGGAACTCGAGATAATTTGTGTTTCTTACCGTCTCATACAGTGGTTGCTCCAGTTTCTCTCGGTGGGTCCATTCCAGCAGTAACATTTTTGGTGTAATTGGTGGCACATAGTTCCCTCTGCAATGACACCAAGTAGTTTTACCTTCAGAAATATTTTTGGAGTAAATTTACATGAATACAACATCATTATGTATCACAACTGTTAAAGACATACCTTATTAGCAGACTAGGGAAACTCAGCAACATTAACTCAGCTATTTTATTATTATTGTTATTACTACTATTATTATTGTTGTTATTATTATTTTTGTTTTTTGGGTTCGTTTTTCTTTACCATCCATTAAGGACAGACAGGTGCAGAGGTTAAGTGGGGCCAGTAGCATAATGAGGTATTAAAATTCATTTTAATAGCTCTCTTAGCAATGGAAACTAAACATGTCAGGAATTAATTGCTCTGGATGTGTATTTTATGTTGTGTTGATGGATAGAATCTGACGATTTTCAGTAACTGAACTCAAACTGATCATCCACGACTAAATCCAGCTGGTGTTGATCCATACCTACAGCATGTGTAACTCCAAATGAAACCAGTCACAACAGACTGAAGAGGTTTCCGTCCAACTACTGTTTCTGATCTTGCTATAAGAATTACCAACAGTACTGCTGCTGGCCATTTATTTTTTTAGAAATCAATATTACAACTCTGGAAAATCAGGATGCAGATTTCAACTATTGTGCAAATAAAACCTGTCAACTATATGTACTATTTGTACCATTTTGTCTTAATTGAATCTGGGCGACAAACAAACCTTCCTTTAGATTAGAATGTAATCATTGAAATTTACAGTCTACATTATACACCTTGTCACCAAAACTGAATTGCATGATTAACATTTTTTTTGTTGTTTATAATCATCCTACCGGTACATGTATATGACGTACATACTTCATGTTAACACTGACCGCTCAAACTTCACTGCCATGGTGATGACATCCCCCTCCATGATGGGTTCATCCAACTGGCTTATGTTCTGCTGAGCATTTCTCCGGGACTGGATCCATTCTTGGGTCTGCTGGTAAAACCCCAGTATCCCATATGCCTCACTGAAATTCCAAAGACTATATTTTGACATACGTAGAATGTGTGGATTTGTTTCAGGAACAGTTAACATAAATTAAAGCTATACAGCTAAATGAGCTTTAGTATTTTGATTTGTCAACTTGAACTTTTTTCATGAAGTATATCACAATGACCTTACCTGGAACTGAAATTGGGTCATGTGAAATGTCTGGGAATTGATAGAATTATATGCAGACGATACTCAGATATAAATGCAAAACAGAGCGAGGGCAGCTTCTGCTAGACATTTGCTTGACTGTTCCAGGATGTCAATGCCTGGAGACCCAGAGAACAAAAACAGACCTGGTCCCTCTTATACCTTATTTTAAATCCAGTTCCAACCTTTGGATTACAGATAAACATTGATTTAAATTGGATCAACAGGTCATTTCTGTTGTTAAAACCAGTTGTTATGACTTGAGACTTTTATCCAAGAATAAAGTTGTTTATCTTATGGTGATTATGAGCAAGTGGTTCATCTCCCTAATGTATTTCAGAACTCCTAAATGTCTACACCTCATGAGCTCAATCTCATCCCCAAAAGTAGGCTAAACCATGAGCTTTCCTGTGGCAGCTCCTAAACTCTAGAATGAGCCTACAATTATAAATAAAGATTTCCTCTACATTTAATTTAATTTCTTAAAACTTACTTTTTTCCTTGACTCTCAACTCGGTTTGAGAGTTATGCGATCTCTGCTTTTGTTGTTTTATTCACATTTTATTGCATCCTTGTCAGAGTTTCCATAATTCCTTATGTTTTTAAGATATTCATTTTAAACTATACCTAATCTTTCTTCTTAACTCCTTTTTTTTCCTTTTAACCTTGGCCTTATATGTAAATCTCTGTGCAGCAATTCTGTGAACCTTTATGTTTTTGTTAATATATTAGACAAAGTATATTGGATTGGGGAAAAAATACTGATTAAATGTTTTTTCAATAATTATTATTCTTTATAAAATTATGATAAAAACACCACAGGCAATCTAAAACAACTGTATTCTTTCATTTTCTGGAATATAAATCAGTAATAAAGGCAAATATAAAAATAGCTGGCACATCTTGATTGACAGCTATGTTCACATTATTGCACAAGTGACCTTAATCGAGTTTCCTCACTTCAACCTGTTTAATCTCAAACTTGCAGACTCTGGGGAACAACATAAACAAAATAAAAAGATTTCTTCACCTGTCTGGTCCCATAAAGACAACAAAAACAAAAAGGCAAAGAAAATGCGAGAGACGATATGAGACAACACACAAACAATGCTTTCAGTCTCTAAATCAAATTAACTTAACTGAAAACTTTTTGCTGTGGCTATGAAGCCGCAAAACTGAGGAATAATACTGACGCTGCCTTTGAAATGACATGAGTATTTGCAGGAAGAAGCTCAGAACCTAATGATACCAATATCTGATAAACAGTGAAAAGAGAATTATGCAATCACTGATGACGAAGACAGCATGCTGAGGGGAAAACTTCACAGTTCCCCAGCTTATGCTCTTCACATGGATGTTAGCACAGAGGAGAAAATGCCCATAGTTTGATATTTGTTCATTACATGAAGTAGAATATAATGCACAAGGATATTTTGTACTGCCTCCCTTTTCTTGCCCAAGCAACGTATAATGTCCTCCGTGATTATATGGAGAAAAAATAAGGGGCATTTGGTAGGATTTTGCACAGACGGGTCTCCCATCAATGGCAGGACAACAAAGTGGTTAGCAAATCACATCACCCAACGAGGTTCAGCTACAATATGGAATGATTCCACCATGAGCAAGTGAACCCATCGGAGACATACTGCAGCAGGGTGTAACCATGGTCAACTACATCAAGCCACATTCCTCTGCACGCCGTCTCCTGCCAAACTCTATGCCCATGTGGGCTCTATGAAAATTTACTGTTTCACATAGAGGCATGGTGGTTGTCCAGAGTTCACTTGTTGGAGCAGATTTCAAGTTGAGAAACAAACCATAGTACGTTGTCAATGAAAGTGAAAATCTGTTGATTTTCTGTGTGACAGCAGAAAATGTGCCTATTTGCATATGTAACAGATATCTTGCCTAAGTCAGGGACATCCCGTGACCCCGAAAGGGATAAAGCGGTCAAGAAGAACAAGACAAGCATCATAGGAGAACAAAAATATCCTGCAAATTAGTGATCGTATCAATGAATTCAGGGTGATAACTTAAATCAGTTTCGCGCATCGATAAATACTCTATAAAGGAGATGTGTAGTCACCAGAAGTGCGTAGAAGAGCATTCACCATATATTTTCCAGATGTAGATATGCCAAAGGTAGAATGGGTAAGAGACCCCTTTCACTTATGTGATGCAGGTGCAATGCACGCATCAGGGCTTACTTTTCACAAGTGGCAGTGGACAAATTCTGCCTGAGAGCAAATGTACCCAGAGATCACACTGTGTGCTTTAAAACTGCTGTTTCCTTTTGAAAGTACAATTTGTGTGAAGTTGATTCAGTGCCCTTGTGTGTATTATGTCAAAGTACTGTTTCATAATTCATTGCTTGAGAAATTGTTCAGTATTGATTTCCAGCCTTGTGAATACAAACTAGCCTGAATGTTCACAGATATTCTGAGCAGGGAAAATAAATTTATTTTGTGCAGCAATCTGGCTTCTCTGTATCTAAAATACAGTATAACAAACTTGATCAAAAAACTAATTCCAAAAAAAGAAATGTCTCCAAAGTCCCCAGAAATTGTCAAAATGAGTTCACAAAAAGTGGAAACGAAATTAGGGTTTGACCATAAGCAAACATATAGGAGTGTATTTTTGCAGTATGAGCACGCAACGGCGCATATGTGACCCACAAAACATTACATGTAAACAATGGCAAATTGAATAATATGCGCAATAGAATTGTGTGCACATACAGCTTGGTGTACAAAATCACATTCCACAATAGTGATTGCCATATCTTTTCAAAGACCCCGAAAGGGACAAAGCCGTCAAGAAGATGAGAAGAGGAGATAGGTAGGAGTGTTTGTCACCTGACACAATGTTATTATAATGGACCCAGTACTTTCTCTCTGTATTACAAAAAGATGTTTCCTGAAAGAAATGTTCCGTAAAGTGAAAATCTAGCTTACAACCAAATGTATAGCAGATATTCCTCAAGCATACATTTCAAACATGTTATGGCACTGTCACTTTGAAATGATCAAGATTACAGTTGTGCCCGGTGATTAATGAGCCTCTTAAACTCTAGTCCACCTCCACAACTTACATGGACAAGAGTGGGAATCAACAAGCCAAGCATCAAGTACCTGAAGACAGTATTCATATTTAGAATGATTTTTGTACAATGGGAGGAAGCTTGTAGCATTCCACTGTTGGTCTGTGGTCAAAGAAATTTGTTACCTGAGTCTCAGCAGTGGACTGGCTGTCTGAACTTGCTTCCCCAAAGGAGACTCCACTTTGTCTCGTAGCATCTGACATAGGCAGTATTTCGTGTTGAAGGCATGGTTTTCATAACGGATTGCCTGTAGAAAAAACACCCCAAACAGATTCTGGTCCATCACAGAAGACACAACTTGGGTATTTCACACACTTACACATAAAAGGCCACAAATGTCAGATTTTATAGAGGCCAGAAGGGTTGAGGGGATAGTGAAAGAGGACAATTTATGTTTAACTTGAACAACCAACTTTGGTTATGACAGCACAGGGACAATCTGACTTACAGACTTGAAAAAGCCCAAGGCTCTTATCCAGTCTTTCAACAAAATTAAAGAAGCCTTTAAGACAAGCGTTATTTATAACAAGTTACAAAAGTCACCTTGGTCACCTTGATTGAAGCGCTATCAGCTTTCACACTTTGTTAAGTGGGAAGTTGATGTCTTACTCTGATACCAATGTGGGGGTACCAACAAACTATCAGATGGGCCAATTGTAGACATTGATCCCACATAAGATGTGCACAGGTAAAATGGCATTATAAAGTTCTTAAGATCTGCTTCAACAGCCTACCTAGTAGAATGAAAAGCTGCTATATTTCAGAATTTCAAACACAAGAATACAAAAAAAAACCCACATATTTCAGGTATTCCTCCATATGACCTTCTCAACAGGAAATGGTCCCCGTTTGCTAAAGATTGACACATTCCACATCGCAGCTCGGGCCAACATGACAGATGAGGTGCCTGTTGCCACCCTGAAGTCTTCAATATCACTATTTGTCTTCACTAGATCCAGAGATCCCTCCGCTGCAAAATTTACAAGACACCATTTGGGTTAGCAAATTTTTTGTAGCTCCTTTGGCTACCAAATCCTACCTGTAACCAAAAAAATATTTTGAGATATTTCTGCTATTGGTGGGTTTAGTGATATTGTGTGATTAGTGTTAGTGTGATTACTAAGGTGATAAACAGTGTCTGACTCCAAAGCTATTTTTCTGTTACCCAATTTCATGACATATTTTAATTCACTGGGGAAAGGTTTATCTGATTTACTTGGCAATGACAGGGATGGAAACACTCCGAGCGATGGTCCGTATGTAGTCACAGTGTACAGGGTGTCTGGGGCGTTCCTCCTTGAACCTGAACACATAAATTGATAAAATGACATAGGAAGCCCTCTTAAATTTACCCTTGTACATCTAAAAGTTGCGAAATCTAAAGCTAAAATCCACTTTATGTTTTAAATATCTATACTCTTGTCCCCAAATTTAGCCCTAGTTCGGCAGGACCATCATGGAAATACAGCACAAGATCCCCTAGATGGGCTTCACAGAGATGTTATGAATGTCATAAGCAGATCAGAAACATAATGAAACAACTTATATGTATTTACACATTGTCCAACATGTCAAATGTGGGAAGTAGATTATCACGTGTATGTCTGAAAAGGCATTGCAATTTTATCCTTCATAATCAAATGATTCTTCATAAATAAACAATTGACTTCAGTTGTAAGTAAAACACAATCAGTAATCATTTATCTAACATTACAACATAAGTGATACACATGTCATAAAGCATAAATGAAAATACTTTGCATTATATAAAATAAAATCCTACAACTTAAATAATGATTGGATGGTAATGATGTATGAACATTATGTCTATTAAATTTAAAACAAAATCTTTTCCAGTTTACTTGACCAGTGCAGTATAATAAACATATCAAAATAAAATAAAATGTATTAAAAAGACAGGGTGGGTGTTGTCCATGACATGTATATACTGCATGGTACTTTTAATGCTCAATTATGAGAGCTGGAGTTTACCTGCCATGAACAGCGATGGCTGCAACACCAGTCTTCTCAATCCTCTGAACTAGACTGATTGTATCCTCAAGCTTAAACCACAAAGAACCATGAAATCAGTAAGAGCAACTGTTTCATTGAAGGAATACATAACTCTGTTTTCATTTATTACCGAAGGCAGGATTCGGATTTACATGTGACAGGTATGGACACTCCTGTGACCAACTTTCCAAGGATCTGCAGATTGGAGTCATTTACTCAAATACCTGCTGGTCTTCAGCATTATGAAATCAATTTTATTTCAATTATAAACATTGTAAATGTTTCTGTCTGACATCATTGGACGGAAGTTTGAACAGTGTATCAGTACTCACAGCCTCAATCTTGTCAGGATCAGCGAGAAGGGCAGCTCCCATCCCACCCTGCAAAAGATGAGAAAACAGATCACTGAGACTGGAAGTGAGGTGGTGTGGTTGAGCCACGCTTGACGCCCTGCAAACATAATATCTACTCCGACATTCTTAGAGCAATCATGTCATTTCAAGTCAACATCTACTGCACACAAGCTTGTTATACTGCAGTGATAAGATTTTATTTGCCATCAAATTGTGATTATCAAAATGGTTGCTCACTCAAACCAAATGGCGTAAAGGAGTGACAAACCAGATAATGTGATAACATCCATCGGATCAGTTTTAAGTATTAGCACCAATTCACCATTGCTATGTCACTTCTTATTTTATTGGACAGCATGTTCATTCTGACAGCTGAAAATGTATACTTATTGGCAAGACTGATAATACAAAGTATGTACATCCAGACTAAGAGGCATTTTGGAATTTAAAAATTCAGTTTTGTGAAAAAAAAAAAAAAAAAAATTCAAATGCCCTACAAGTTTGTGCTTTAGATGTTAAAACAATATCATGTGCGACAATTTGTGAGATACATTTCCCCAGTTTGATTTTTGAAACTTTAACAACCTATACGAACCTTGTTGTACTGGTATAAAGTGTATACTGTGTATTGAACGTGCACATTGTATGAAAAATGTAATTCTGCTCAGTCTTCTCTTAGTTAGATTACTACGAAAATTTTAACTGACTTTTGCAATGACAAAAACTGATTTGCGGTAAAATTATCAGCCATTGATCAAATCAGGTTGATAAAGGTTGAAGGAAAATATTTTCCTGAGATCACAGGTTGTGACTGGCATCTCACCTTTGTGGAATATTCTTTAGGACATCCCCATATTCACATCAATAGCAGCTACATCTCTCTCCCTGGATGAAAAAGAGACAAACTAACAAGATTCAATAAACAATTATTCCCTAAACTACACTGAACAATATTAATTTATCCAAAGTAAGATCTCTGCATCGACTGAAACTTGTTACGGTTTTTCTTGAAACCGTTTTGCCTTCTCTCAAGAAAGGTCTTCAGTTCAGTGTATTTATATTTACAAGTAAAACAGATAATGGACTAACACTACTACACATAACACTACATTCAAGCAGCTTTCAGAGTGAAGGCCTATATAACTCAACAATAATACTGGCATAATTTATGAATGTGTAAATGTATTTTTCATCTGCACTTATTTAGTGTGAGTATTTAAAAAGTGTGGAAGTAGCATAGCGATAATCTCAACAGATAACAGTAAAATATAGCTTCAAGGTGTGAATAAAATGCTGGGGTAAATATTTGAATTATTATATGTTCATGTAGGTTCTCAATCATCTTTCTAGATCTAGATCATAGTAACCCATTAAGGTCTATCGGTCTGTCAACTGGACTGAGAAAGAAACTGGAAGATGTTCTCACCTCCTAACCGAAAACCAGAACTAAAGAGAGCCTCTTCCAATTTCCTTTACAGTCCAATAACAAACTCCAATAGACCTTATGGGTTTGGAAATTCTCCAGGGTAGTGAATAGGTTGTGCTAATCTTCTTGAGTTTATACTGAAATGTTCAATTCACAGAAGTGGACTTACACAAGCTGGGCTACTGTCACAGGCTCTGTCCGGATCAGCAGTTCCCTGTTCAAAATAATTGTCAGTGTGAAACCTAAAACTGGTGATGCTTTATGATGGCTTTGTCTCACCATCTGGAAAACAACTTTGTTTTTCTCTCTTTCACAGGTTCTGAACATCACTCGTTCATCTGGAGCAACCAAAATCCACCGTCTCCAGCACCTCTGAAGAAAGACAAAAGGGCAAATTTAAAATTTAGGGAAACGTTGAAGGTCCAATGCAAGGTTCTTGCATAGCACACATTTAAAGGACAGATGTGGGAAAAAACTGGTTGAGGTTTGATTTCTCAGACTTTGTTTTCCCTCAAAAATGTATCGTGCTCTGTGGGTATTTTTCAACCGTAGCGACAGGGAGGACTGGTCAGAGTCAAGGTAGAGCTGAATGGGGAAAATTTTAAATATACACAATACAATAAGGACCCTGACATGAAGCCAATCAAACATCTCTGGAGACAACTATAAATATCTGTCCACTGACTGTCCTTATGCAATCTGCCAACTTGAGAGGCTTGGCAGAAAATAAAGTTATAATATGCCCAATTTCAGGTGTGTCCACCGGGTGAGGAAGAAGACTGGGGGCCGTGATTGCTGCTGATGCAGTACTGAGTCTGAATAATTGTGCCTGTGTATTTTTGACTTTTCAAATATAATTTTGTAAAAATAACATAAACCAAAGCTTTAACATAAAATATGTGGGGAAAAGGTGAAAAGCTTTGACAACATTCTGACTGCATATTAGCAGGGTCGTCATTTCAAAAGTAGCAGGTCCAGATGTGGTGGGAAACATCTACGACTAATGTGCACTTTCCAACACAGATGTTGTTTACATGTATACATGGCCTTACTCCTTACTGCATGGAAATAAAACTCACCATTTACAACCCGGTGACACTGTGCCATCTTGATGTCAATCAGCTCCTGAAACCAACAATACAGAGTTGACAACACTACTAATTTCCATAACGTGATTTTCTCCTCACCTCACAATAAACCACATCAGCTTCCATAGTCCAGAGCAAAAGCCTCATGGGCAGAGTCCCAACGCGGACCATCGGACCTAGGCGTTGATGTTGCTGAAACTTAGCCTAGACACTGCCATTATGCCTCAATCATCCTGATAAGGGAACACAGTGGGAAAACACCCCTGTAAGATCTGCCTTTTAAACGATCCATGGGTTCTGATACACTGAAAAGCATTTCCTCGCATGAGGTCGAAAATTCAGAAGATGCAAATTTCAGCTCTTATTCGGTGCTGTCTCAATGACTTGGTAAGAAAGTCATTTCGCTAGGCAAACGGTAAGGTGGACTTTCCTAAACTGTGTATATTTATGCAGGGGTTCCACTTAGCTAGGCTAACTTTCGTCTCCAACTCAATACTGTGACAAACTACCACGTAACTGTTAGAAATCAGGCCACTTACCGGCATGTGATGTTATCATTAACTACATCCGAGTACAGCGACTCATCAATGTGGCGAAAAGACGAAACGTGCGTTTTCACTTCCTGTTTAGATGTACGTCATCGTGACGTCTATGTTTTCCGGTTCCTCTCTGAAGGAGAGTTTTTTTTAAGAAGGACTTTGTTTTTTAACATAAGAAGCTTATAAACCAACAGATATGCATAGCACACGTATATTTACGACAGGAGGTAAAGAACTCACAGTAGTATGTTTATTGTTCACAAGTGAGTTTGTTTGCTTTTTGGTTGGGCAGAAAATTTAAGGGAAAAAAATGTCCTGAGCTCACTGTAAAAAGTCAAGAAAGGGTGGATCTCATTTTTTTTGTGCAAATTTACATTTATGAATATGTAATTTTGCTCTAACAAAGTTAAAAATAAAGGTTTTGCTAATTTCTTTCTTTGTTTTGATAAAGTCAAAGGTCCAACCAGTACAATGCTCCAAAATAACTTATCTCAGTCAATGAAACCACTGCAGTACAAAGCTGCAACTGAGTCAATGCACACCAGAGGGATAGAGTACATCTTCATATGAGTATTTCACTTAAACTAAAAATCAGAACTTTGCACAGCTCAACAGTCTTAGTGCACAGTGCCTCTTGTGACGGGTGCAGTTTGGACCCAAATGCAGCACTCTGGAAAGCAGTAATGACTTTTATTAACACACGGGCAAACAGGAACTCAGGCAGACAAGGAAACACAGGAAATAGTCCGTTCTTCAGGCTCTGGGGCCCGCACAAAGTCTATGGGTTGCAGGCTCGGGGAGTGGGACGAGCAGCAGCGAAGTCGGGGCCGGGCGGAGAAGTCCTAAACCAGGGTGAGCAGACAGGAACCAGAGACGCTGAGGCAGAAGTCGTATAGTCCGGGGGAACAGGCAAGGCAGGCAGAAACGAAGACAGGCAGGGTCGGTAACGGGTAATCCGGCAGGGAAACAACGCTGGAAAGTCTCGCATGAAAGCAGAAGAACAATCTGGCACTGAGTGAGTGTGAGGCTGGAGAATATACAGTATACACTGGTAGGTGAGCTGAATTGATGAGTGAGGGCAGGTGTGTGATCAGTGACTGAGAGCAGGTGTGTGATCAGTGACTGAAAGGCAGGTGTGGTGATCAGAGGGTGTGGTGTGAGCAGGGCAGTGGAAAAGTACTGGGACAGGAGGGAACTGGGGAAAAGGGGCTGTGACAGAACCCCCCTCTCAAGGGACGGCCCCTGACGTCCCAAAAACAAAGTCCAAACTGAGCCGGGTGGGTGGAGGGGGGCCTGGAGGAGGGCTAAATTCTTCAGAGGCCTCCGTCTCAGCTTCCTCTTCGTCCTCGTCGCTGGAAGGCCTCGGGATGACAGGCAGGACAGAGTCTCTAATTGGCACCCCCACCAGCATTGGGGATCTTGGGAGGGCTGGGGTCAGGGTGACAGTGATGGAACTCGCGGATGAGCTGCGCATCCAGGATGTGACGGGCCGGGACCCATGACCTCTCCTCTGGGCCGTATCCCTTCCCAGTCTACGAGATACTGAAGACCCCTTCCACGGTGGCGGGAGCGCAGCAGGCGGCGAACTGTGACGGCAGGACCCCCATCAATAATCCGTGGAGGTGTGGTGGTGGCTGAGAAGCAGGCCATCAACGGACTCTCTCGAACCGGCTGATCTGGAGACATGGAAGGTGGGTGGAATCCGCATGGCACGGGGCAGCTTGAGCCTGACAGCCGCAGGGTTGATGACCCTTCTCGATAATAAAACGGCCCCGATGAACTTAGGAGCCAGCTTCTTGGACTCCACCCTCAAGGAAGGTCTCGGGTCGAGAGCCATACCTTCTGCCCCACCAGGTAAGTGGGAGCCCGGGAGCGACGGCGGTTGGCTGCCGTCGAGTAACGGTCAGCTGCTCGTAGGAGAGCAGCCCTGGCCTGGGTCAAGGTCTGGCGGCAACGGCGGATAAAAAGCCTCGACGGACGGACAGGAAGCTTCACTCTCCAGGGCTGGGAACAGCGGCGGCTGGAAGCCATAGGTGCACTGGACGGGAGAAAGTCCAGTGGCGGAGCTTGGTTAGGGTGTTGTGGGCATTATTCAACCACAGTAGCTGCTTGCGAACCAAGGGAGGTGTGGTGTTCTGGACGCATTTGCAGCGAAGAGCCGTCGACAACTCTCCTGAATTAACCTCATCAGATTGGCCGTTGGAATTGAGGGATTGGAACCCAGAGGACAGGCTTCCGGTGTTGGCCCCGATGGAGGCTGCAGAACTCCCGCCAAGAATACGGACGTGAACTGGGACCACCGATCAGAGACTACGTCCGGACGGAAGGCCGTGGAGCCGAAATATGTGCTTGTAGAACAAGTTCAGCAGTACTCTTGGCGATGGAAGCTTGGGTCAGGGGCACAAAGGGGCCATCTTGCTGAACCGGGTGCTACCACAGTCAGGATAGTGGTGAATCCGCCCGACAGTGGCAGACCGGTAACAAAGTCCAGCGAAATATGGGACCAGGGTCGATGTGGCACAGGCAGAGGTTGCAGGTAACCGGCAGGGGCCTGGCGGGAGGACTTGTGCAGACTGCAGAACGGGTAGGCGTTGACAAACTCTCTGGTGTCCTCCTCTAAAGTGACCACCAGAACCGCCGCTGCAGGACCTCTTAGTCCGCTGAATCCCTGGGTGGCAAGTGAGCAGGGAGCCGTGGGCCCATTGTAGGACGTCAGACCTCAGACCGTCCGGGACAAACAGGCGGTCAGGAGGGCAGGAGCTGGGACCAGGTTGGTTCTCACAGGGGCAGCTTTTACACGCTCCTCCACCTCCCAGGTGAGAGAAGCCACAAGGCAGGGAGCAGGAAGAATGGTGTCTGGGTTGAGGGCAGTGTCTTCTGTTCCCAGGAACTGGCGAGAGATAGAGCGTCAGGTCTGACGTTGCGGGAGCCTGGCCGATAGGAGAGGGAAAAGTTGAACACTGGTAAAGAAACAGGGAACACCTGGCATGACGGGAGTTCAGTCCTCTTAGCCCGGGACCGAATGTACTCCAGGTTCTTGTGGTCCGTCCAAACCAGGAAGGGCAATTTAGTCCCCTCTAACCAGTGACGCCATTCTTCCAATTGCCAGTTTCACCGCCAACAGTTCTCGGTTTCCCAATGTCATAATTTTGTTCTGCCGGAGACAGACGTCAGGAGAAGAAGGCACAGGGGTGCATTTTTCTGGTCATCAGCAGAGCGTTGAGTGAGAGAACGGCGCCGATCCCCACATCAGAAGCATCGACCTCTACTATGAAGTGCCTTTCAGGGTCAGGAACCAGGAGAATGGGAGCTGAGGGTGAACCGGCTCAGCAGTCCGCCCCCGTCTACTGCTGAGCCCTCCCTTTTACTGGGCAATGAGAGACAAAGTGCCCAGCCTGTCCGCAGTAGAGACCGAGGTTCCCCTGTCGTCGTCGCTTCTCGCTCCGCAGGAGTCAGGCTGGTGCTTCCCACCTGCATGGGTTTGCCCGCCCCAGATGAGGGCTCTGTGAGAAGGTTGGGGCGGCTGGAGACCCTCGCAGGCGGGGCAGACGAACGGTGCTCCGCCCCTCCCTAGCGTAGCTCTCTTCATCCTTGCCTGGATGCGCCTGTCCAGCCTAGAAGTCAGTTCAATGAGCCCATCGAGGGAGGAGGGCGGAAGATCAAAGGAAACCAACTCATTGTTAATGTATGGCGCTAGCCCATTGAGGAAGGCGTCACACTGAGCCGCTGAGTTCCAGTCACTAAGACGGGCCCAGGTACGAAAGTCAATAGGCGTAGTCGGCAAACGGGCCGACTCCCCTGGCTCATGAGTCCCCCGGCGGCATCCGGGCCCAGAGAAAACAGGTCCATAAACTTTAGGAAGTTCAGCAGAAGAAAGTATGGAAGGAGGGAAGAGGGCCGGCGTGCCTCTCTCCCACTCAGCCGTTCCCCACAGGCATGCTCTGCCAGGTGACTGATGGTAAAGGCGACCCTCGCCCACCTCTGAGGTGAAGGTGTATGGCTGCCAGAGCAAATGGGATAAAACAGTTTGTCAGAAAAGGATTGCAGCCCTCAGGTTCCAGAATAACGCTCTGGGGCTGCCACACCGGGGCTCTGGAGCAGTGCCTGGTGGGAGAGCCAGAACCGGAGGAGGAGGAGCTGGAGCAGGTACAGGGGCGGCCGGTTGTGACACTGAGACCGTAAGCTGTTGGACCTGGGTGGCTATTGAAGTTAATGCCCGCTCCAGGGCCGACACCGTCTGCAGCATTGGAGGCTAGCTGGGCCTCGAATTATTGGAGCCTTCCCTCCACCTGGTCCAAGCAAGACTGAGGTGATGACGAGTGTGCTCGGTCCATGTTTGGCCAGATTATACTTTGACGGGTACAATTGGGACCCAAAAGCAGCACTCTGGAAAGCTGGGACCGTTGGTAATGACCTTTATTAGTACACGGGCAAACAGGAACTCAGGCAGACAAGGAAACAGTCTGTTCTTCAGGATCGGGGCCCACACAAAGTCTATGGGTTTCAGGCTCGGGGATTGGGTTGAGCTGAGCCAGAATGCGGAACCGAGGGGGAGGACGTGAACTCTCGGAACCCTACAAATTATTTACAGCGGGCAGGAGTGACAGAGAGGGGCTTACAGGCAATGAGGCCGATGATGCAGCAGAGCAGACTGGGGATGAGCAGCAGCGAAGTCGGGACCAGGCGGAGAAGTCAGGACCAGGTGCAGAAGTCAGGACCAGGTGAGCAGACAGGAACCAGAAACGCTGAGGCAGAAGTCGTGGTCAGGGACGAAAGGCTGGTGAGTTTACCGGGAGACAGGCGGTGCAGGCAGGTCAGAGGCAAACAGGTTCACAACAGGAGGTCAGGCAGTTAAGAAGTGCTGGAGAGTCTTGCATGGAAAAGCCGAAGAACAATATGGCAAAGAGTGATGGTGCAGGGGAGGCTTATAAGCAAGGCTGATTGGCAATAAGCTGCAGCTGTGCTAGCAGGTGAGTGGAGTTGAGCTGATGGGGTGGGAGTGGCTGGCAGGCGCCGTTCGCAAATCTCCCACGGAGCGGAGTGCAATGTAGACTGTAGACTGGGGGCGGTCCTGGCTTGCGATTGGTTGGCCCGGAGTCTACACTTGTGGGCAGGGTGTAGACAGCCGGGCCCTCTGATTGGTCCAGAGTCTACATCTATGAAGCGAGGTGTAGATGGGGAAGCCTTCCGATTGGTCCCGAAGGCAGAAGGTGGGCCCCCGAGGGTCCCCGATCATCCAAGCCCAATAAGAGGGCCGCGCGTAAGTGCGTCTGGAATCGACCTGCGAAAATTTGGATTGAGGTAAGTCAGCCGATCTTTCCTACAGTGCTTTTCATATTTGCATGCTTTTTGCGTGCTTGAAGCATATCTTTGCAATAGTACCTGTAAATGTGCTCGAAAGCTAACTTTTGCCGTGAAAAAACAACTTTCCGCTAGTGGGATAATGTCGCTAATCGCATCTATAGACATTGTGTTATTGAGGTGCCTCCATGCTCGAATTGCTTGTTTGCCTTCTTTGTTTCCGAATTAAATGTTTACGTTCAATGTTGTGACCTACATGCCTATTGAGTATTACAAACAAAAGAATGTCCATGAGTGTGCAGGGACAATACAGCCGAGAAAGGTGGGAAGTGGGAGGACAATACAGCCTTGTTAGGTGGGAAGTGGGGGGGACAATACAGCCAAGAAAGGTGAGGGCAGCCAGATGTGGGCAGCAAGTGCAAGTACCTGGGAAGTGCCTTGCTTGGTGGCAGTAGTAATCTCTGGGTTAGTTGTTTGCTTGCACATGACACTTTGCTTTGGTTGTTTTTTTCAGATAAAGCTTCTGCAATGGACCCATTGATGCCATCGCTGTGTATTCTGGACATAAGTGTGCCACAGGATAGGCAGCAGTGCATTCTGAAGGCCTCAAAAGAGGTACGGGACCAGTCGAAACCACATCAGCCCACTGATGACAGTGGACTGAGATGTCTTAAGACTGCCTGTGATGAAGGTAAAGTAATCAGGGTCAAATATATGTTTTGATACTGAGTTGACTCACTCTACTTGGACAAATGTGGCATTAAAGACATAACCGTTTGTTTTCAGCTAAAAGGAGATGCCGCCGGTCAAACATGAGTACTGCTGGGGTGCATTTCATGGACTCCTGATCCGCCGTCCGGTACGCCCACAGAACGAAAGGTAGGCGCCGATCCCAGTCTTGCTGCCGGTGGCTGGTCAGGAAGCTGGGTGGCCAGGGTGGTTGGTTGAAGCGTTCGACCCGTCCATCGCTCTGAGGGTGTAATGGTGTGGTCTGGGTCTTCTTGATGCCGAGCCTCCGGCAGACCTCACTGAACACTTTCGCTTAAGTTGCGACCCTGGTCACTGTGCAGTTCCTCTGGCACACCAAAGCGGCAGAACATCTCATTGACCAGGTGCTCAGCGGTGGTGGATGCACTCTGATCGGGGACGGCATACGGCTCAGGCCACTTGGTAAAATAGTCCATGGCCACAAGGAGGTTCCCTTGGTTAGTGTTAGGAAAGGGGCCCAGGATGTCTACACCCCCACACTAAATTGGAGACCCCAGCTGGTACTACTGCAGGGGAAGCGTGCGAACGCCCTGAGCAGTGTAAGAGTCGCACCGATGAACATAGAGCTCACATCCTGACGACACCCCGGCCAGTAGAATCGTGACCTGAGCCGGTGTAGAGTCTTGGTGACTCCAAAATGACCTGCCCCCACTGAGCTATGGACAAGCTGAAGGACCCTGGGGCGTAGTTGGCGGGGGACCAGGAGTTGGAAGATATTTCAGTGGCCCCCAGGGGTCTGCCAACGACGATGGAGGAGGCCATCACGAATGATGAGGCTGGTCCACTCGGCATAAAGGGCCTTGGTCTCAGGGTCCAGTGCTGACACTGCATTCCATGCTGGTCGTTGGCCGGTCTCTATCCAATCTTGGACCCGAGAGAGGACAGGGTCTTGGCTCTGGTAAAGCCGGAGCTGTCGGAGATCAATGGTTTCCAAACCATCGTTGTCAGCTGCTTTTTGGGCTGAGACCTGGGGCCCACTCTCGTCATCCAAGGGGATGGGTTGCAGGGCTGATACCGTTGGGTTCGCACTATCCCGGTCCTCCGCACGCTGGCAGTACTGACACTGTTCCACTTCACAAGGGCGTCGGGACAAAGCGTCTGCGTTGGCATGATGACGGCCAGGCCGGTGGTGGATTTCAAAGTTGTAATCCTGTAGTGTCTCTAACCATCGTGCAAGCTGTCCCCCTGGCTCCTTAAAGTTTAAGAGCCACGTGAGAGTGGCATGATCGGTAAGCAGGAGAAATCTTCTCCTGTAAAGGTATGGCCTGAAGTGACGGAGCCCGAGGATGGCAGCCAGCAGTTCCCGACGGGTGACACAATAGTTCCTCTCTGGTCGGTTGAGGGAGCAACTGTAGTACGCGGTGACCTGCTCCCCATTCTCTCCCTCCTGGGACAACACGGCCCCACAATGAATGGTAGTTGGGGATCTGGATAGGACAGTACGGAGGATGCAACAAGTGCTGAGCGGAGCTCCTCAAAGGCGTCAGCACAGTCCTCACTCCACTTAAAGACTTGGCCTTTCTGGGTCAGCTGATGTAGTGGTCTGGCAATGGTGGCAAAGTCCTTGACGAACCGTTGATAGTAGGAGGCCAGACCCAGGAAACTCCTCAGTTGTCCAACATTGTGGGGGACAGGCCAGTCTCTCACAGTGGCCACCTTAGCAGAGTCAGTAGACGCCCCTGCTGCACTGACGACATGGCCCAAAAAGGATGTCTCTCGTCAGAAAAGGTGACACTTCTTGGGATGGAGATGCAGCCCAGCCCGGCGAATGGCGTGAAAGACCACCTCAAGGTTGGTCACAGCACTCTCGAAGTCAGCAGCATGGGAGAGGAGGTCATCCAAGTAGACAACACAGTGACTTCGAGGAATTTCAGACAGGACCCTCTCCATAAGGCACTCGAAAGTATCCGGGGCGTTGCAGAGGCGAAAAGGCATGACTTTAAATTGCAACAACCTTTGGCCAATAGAAAAGGCAGTCTTGGGGCGTGCATCCGGTGCCAACTCCACCTGCCAATAGCTGACAAAGATCAAGGGAGCTGAACCAGCAGGACCCTGCGATGTAATTGAGGGCATCATCAACACGGGGTAGTAGATAGGAGTCCTTGAGGGTGGACATCGTTAAGGCGGCGGTAGTCAACACAGAACCGCCAAGTGTCATCTTTTTTTCTTACCAGGACGGCAGGAGATGCACAAGGGCTACTGGAGGGTTCGATGATGCCTGCTTCTGCCATCTCTTTGATCTTTTGTTCAACTGCAGCCTGCTTGGCCAGCTGCAGGCGACGGGGGCGGAGACGGATGGGGCGAGCATTACCAGTGTTGATCTCATGTTGTACTAGACGTGTGTGTGTACAGTCCCCATCCCTGGCTGCAAAGATTTCGGCAAACCGCTGCAGTAGTTCCCGAAGCTTGCATGTCTCGTCCGCCTGTAGGCCCTCACAACTTCTCTGGTGCAGGTCATCAACAGCTTGCCTGGTCTTGTCTGATGGCACTTGGGGTGGCAGTGATGATGTGGAAACTCCCTTGACCCTGGCTGATGGTGATTGCATGGAGGGGGCCTGAGTGTTCGGCCGCAGAGAGGACGCTTGCCTCTCCTTTCTCACCGGTGGGGTGAAGCGTAACAGCTTCAGAGCCCAGATAAAGTGTAGTCCTTGGAAGGTGGACCACAGCCTCCCACTTGGCTAGACGATCCAGCCCGATGATGCAGGGGTCTTGTATGTCGGCCAGCCAGAACTTGTGATCAATTGTGTGGCTAGGAACAGTTACCTGGAAAGATCCTTTGCCCCGCATTCTGGTGCGTTCACCGGTGACTGTGGTTATACCAAGCTTAGTGGGTTTCCAACCCTGTGGTCTCGGGCCATCTGTACCCGGTAGCGTTCCAGGACGGACAAGCGAAATGGTGGACCATGTGATTGCAGCATAAGTTTTCATATGATCATGCTGCATTCACCTTTGTTTTGAGAAAAAAGTGTATCCTGACCCAAAGTGACGTTTTCTCCACGCGCAAACGTCGAAAAAGTCAAAATAAGATTGCAGCACTATATTTCTATTGATTATGTTGTATTCACATTTGTTTAGAGAAAAAAGTTTTTCCTGACCCAAAGTGACACTTTCTCCACGAGCAAACGTCAAAAAAGTCAAAATAAGATTGCAGCACTATATTTCTATTGATCATGTTGCATTCATATTTGTTTAGAGAAAAATGTTTTTCCTGACTCAAAGTGAAGTTTTCTCCAAGTGCAAACGTCAACAAGTCAAAATGTGATTGCAGGATACTTTTTCATATGATCATGTTGCATTCACCTTTGCTTTGAAAAAAAAGTGTATCCTGACCCAAATTGACGTTTTCTCCATGAGCAAACGTAAAAAAAAAGTCTAAATGTGATTGCTGCATAAGTTTGCATATGATCATGTTGCATTCACCTTTGTTTTGAGAAAAAAAGTGTATCCTAACCCAAAGTGATGTTTTCTCCATGAGCAAACGTCAAAAAAGTCAAAATAAGATTGCAGCACTATATTTCTATTGATTATGTTGCATTCACATTTGTTTAGAGAAAAAAGTTTTTCCTGACCCAAAGTGACACTTTCTCCACGAGCAAACGTCAAAAAAGTCAAAATGTGATTACAGCATAAGTTTTCATATTATCATGTTGCATAAACTTTTGTTTTGAGAAAAAGGTGCATTCATGCCCCAACTGACATTTATTTATTTATTTTTTAAAAAGTGAATACAACATGGTCATAGAAATATAACATAATATCTATCAATTATATAAATAATCCTTTTGTATTTACTTCTTTTTCAAAGAAAATGTGCATCCATGCCCAACTGACATTATTTGACCAGCAAATGACTAAAACGTCCAATTAAAAGAGGGAATGGTGATGGTGATGTAGCTTACTGGAATGCATCGTTTTTGCCTGCCGAGTGTTAGTTTTCAACTGATTTCACACCAGGAATGCAGGATTACCACTCATCCATCGCTGTCCAACAGTGCAAATACTCTTCAAACCAAAACCATAAACCGCAACCATGAGCCCAACACTAACCTTGCAATTTCATCATCTAAATCCGAAACCTTCTTAATCCAATTTAGTCAAAGCATCTCATGAAATCAACTGCTCTGAATATACTCTCGTTTGGTGTGGTATATTCATCGACTCGTTTACAAAGTAATTTATTGATTTAAAAACGAATATGTGTCACGGTGTTGATGACAGGACTCCTGCTCAATGCTATTAAAACATTCTCTGGTAGTGAAATATATTAATCTACTCCTTTACAAAGTAATTTATTGATTTAAAAAAGAAAGTGTTTCATAACACAGATATCTGGACTGCATAGCCGCCTGCGTGCCTTGGCTTGGGTTTGAACTATGATTCACCAAGTGACGGACTGCAACATTACCTGTCAGCCATTCCTAATCTAATTTAATCAAAGAGTCTCATAAAATTAACTGCTCATCATATACTCTCTTATGGTGTAATATATTCATCGACTCCTTTACAAAGTAATTTATTTATTTAAAAAAGAAAATTTTTCATGACCTTTATGACAGGACTGCATGGCTCATGCTTGCTTAGGCTTGAGTTTGAATGCAGATCCCCTTTGTGAAGGACTACAGTAAAACAATAAATCGCAACCACAAGCCCAACCCTCATCTTGAAATTTCATCATCTAAATCTTAATCTTTCTTGGAGTAATTTTATCCAAGAGTAATTAAATTAACTGTTCTAAAAAAAACATTGACTGTTTTGGCTCCTGCTCCAGCAGGATATCATTGCTTCTGGCTGCGCAGGATTGATCATGAACATGGGTGACACGAGGGAGGAACTGCAGCCGTCCCACTCAACAATACCTGCCAGGTCAGTGGACCAGTGCAAATGACCAAGAAAATGTGAGAATAATTATTCTATTATTATAATTTAAATGCATTAGTACAGGGGTGGCCAACATGCCAGAGAATAAGAGCCACTTTTTTTAATGTGTTACTGCAAAGAGCCACACCATACACATGGGCACACATGAACATCATGAACATGAAAATATCCCACACCAACATGAAAATGACAGTTATTTTCAACAGTTAACTGTGCACTGTCTCACACACACACACAAACACTCAGTTCAAGCAAGTCCACGAACAAAAATATAATAATTTTCAATAACATTTATCTCTTACTATGCTGCTTAGTGGGACTTCTGACATTCCCTGTCTTGAACAATCCTCTTGAAATCTTGCTTGTATTCTGTTGTTGCCACTCGAAGCAATTCTTTCAAATGGGTGTCAGTCAGAACACAGCGATGCTTTGATTTAACATGTTTCAGGGTAGAAAATACAGACTCGCAGACATACGTTGACCCAAACATCGACAGTAACTTAAGCGTAGCCCGTTTGACGTTGGGGTATTTTTCCATTGGAACACTTCTCCAGAACTCAATGGTCCCTTCCCTCAAAACAGCTTTCAGTTGATCCTCCTCGCAAAGCTCGATCATCTCCAACTCAGCTGCAGCCTCATCTGTCACGAGCGGGGCTTTCAAACAGTCCTTCTCCGCATCAAATGGGTCGACGAGGAACGTAATCTGTGGTCTTTTCAATTGTAAATCACCGAACCGGGTCACAAAGCTTTCGTGCAGATTTTCAACCAGTGTTGCATATCTGTCTCTTTTCTTTTTCAGGGCGGCGCTGGTGACTTGCTCACTGGCTTTTAGCAGAGTGGGAAAATGCATTAAATCTCCCTTTGGAATATGCGCCTTGAACAGCTTCATTTTGTTGACAAACGCAAACACACTTTGCACCAGGTCAGGCAGCATTTTAAATTTACCCTGCAGGGTCAGGTTCAGTCTGTCCAAGTGACACAGCATGTCGACTAAAAATGCCAGATCCATAATCCACTCGAGGTCCGAGAGCTTGGGATAGTCCTTGCCCTTCTCTTCCATGAACAGTTTCACGGCATCCAAAAGCTCAAAGAAGCGAGAGAGTACCTTGCCTTTTGACAGCCACCTCACAGTGCAGTGCAGCGGCAGGTCACCTGGAAGCCCTTGGTCCAGCTCAGCGATGAGATTCTTGAATTGCCTGTGGTTGAGCGCATGTGTGCGGATGTAGTTGATGATTTCCATCACAGGCTTCATGATGTTGTCTAAATTCAATGATTTAGACATGAGTTGCTCCCTGTGGATGATGCAGTGGAAATTCCAAAAGTCGGGAAATGTTTGGTCAGCTTTGCACAGCCCCACAAGCCCATTCACGGATCTGATCATGGCTGGCGCGCCATCCGTGGCTATTGCAGTTAGTTGCGGTATGGGCAGATTTGCTTTTGCAAATGCAGCCATCATTGCTTCTTTCACATCTATGCCACGGGTTCTGTCTTTTGATCATACATTCGTTTGACACAGACCGTGCAAATATTGCCAACTGAGGCTTGTCTTGTATGTCACAACTCTCATCCATTGCTACACTAAAATACTCACATGCTTGAAGGTCAGAGTGCAACTGTGATTCAATAGCCGTGTTAATATCCGATATTCTGCGTTCAACGGTGTGGCGGGACAGTTGGACGTCTGATATGCCACGTTTTATTTTGTCGTCATCAGGAGACAAGATTTCAACAACGTCAATGAGGCATTTTTTAATGAAGTCCCCTTCGTTGTATGGCTTTTTAGCCCGTGCGATGTTCCAAGCCATTTGATACGATGCTAGCGTTACGGTCTCTGAGTGTTTCGTACATTTTTGGAAAAACTGCTTCTGCTTTTCTGCATGACTTTTCAAAGTGACCAACTTGTGCTTGCGAAGTTCAGTCCCTTTTGGAAATTCCTGGTCGATGTTAGCATGGAGTGAGCTGAAGTGACCCTGATGATTTGAAGCTTTGAAATGCGCTAATGATGCCTGACATATAAGGCAGAATGGCTTGCCATTACGTTCAACAAAAAAATATAAACTCTTCCACTCTGTTAAAAACGTCCTGTGTTCTTCTTCATATTTTTGTTTGGCTGTGCTTTTTTTCCCTGCCATTTTGAGAGCGAACTTGACACTAATTGTTTACAACTGAATGATTAAATGATGTCGCAGACGTCACTCAAAGCAGCTTCTTCTTCTTCGCAAATCAAACCGGCTTACCTGGTCAGCGTGCCACCTAGGGGGAATGAATGGCAGCGCCAGCCAAGCATTTTTGACGCTTGTCATGTGAAAGCTCCTGAAGAGCCGCATGAAACCAGCCAAAGAGCCGCATGCGGCTCGGGAGCCGCGGGTTGGCCAGGCCTGCATTAGTATGTTTAGCACCTAAGTAGATGAAGAAGAAACAGAGTGTTTTTCACTTCCCTTTATTTAATACACTTGTCCAGAGCACCAGATTTACTGTGAGATTTTTTATCTGAAACCTTAAAAGCGTCTAGGGAGGGGGTGAAATACCACAAAGATAACAAGCTGATGTGAATAAAGGAAGGAGGTTTGCAGTGGAGCAGCAGAATGACAGATGCGTGTTCCAGAGTAAACTGCTGCTCTTTCTCCATTGCAAGGTTACCCATGTGTCTGTGTCTTTTGTTGATTCACACAGGGTTTTGCCGGGTTGCTCTGTTTCAACTCTAACAAACACAAAACCGTAAATCCCAACCCTGCCTGTGCCACAGATCTGAACCCCACCACCAGAGCCACCAGTTCTGCAGTCCACTGACACACATAACTCCATTTTCTTGTTTCCCCCAAATCCTATTTAAAATGGATTTTCTCACAGTGGCATTAACACATCAAACAGCTGCCTTTCTGAGAGACAGTTATGACTTGGACAAAGATGCATATCTTTTAAATACAAGACCAAACAACACCTGGACAAGGAAGTGGAAACTGAAACAACACACCAGTGATCAGAGTTGGCCCAGCCTGCAGGATGAAACAGGAATAATGGTTGATTGAAGTATTGGCTTCTTCCTTTCTTCCTTCCTTCCTTCTTTCCTTCCTTCCTTACTTCCTTCCATCCATCCATTTATATATTTCCTTCCTTCCCCTCTCCTTTCCGACCCCTTCTCAACAGAACGTCCATACCAGGATACCAGGATGACCTGCCCTAACCCCAACCTAATGCTCTACCGGCAAGAGGAGACAATGCTCCACAATCCTGTCCGGCTATACTACGGCTACCTAGCGGTGTAGTCCATGCTATGCAGGGGGTAAGTATGCAAGTCCCCCTTGTCCCGAATTCAGTGCAGCATTGTGGGTGTGGTTGTTCATGGCGTCAGAAACTTAAATGTTCTATGTGGGGCTTAGCCTCACACATGCACCACTCCATTTTGCACTACATACGTTATTAGTAAAAGATTCAACCTTCAAAAACTACAGTGGGATGTCCTTCAAATGTCACTCAGCCTAAACGTAGAGACTGAGCTGTGGACACACCAAGAGCTAGATTCGTACCCAGTTCTTCTCTCCTTTATTTTTATCATAACTATAAATGACATTTGGAAAAATCAGGTCTTGAAAACAAGTGGCTGGCATAGTGTAGGTGAAAGTGAAACACACATACACGACTATCCCATTTGACCACCACATGTCCCCGTGTCTCTGCACGCCGGGCACATGTAATGTTTGACCTTGGTGTCTCTGCTCACATACTGTATATAAAAAGTACACCTGGCTTAGTTCTGGGAGATTGGCATGGTGATTTTTGGAAAGTTTCCAGCACTTTCAAGTAACAAAACCTGCAAAACAAGCCAACATCAGGAGTTGGACTCCACTGGTGTATAACACATGGAGGGGACTGCGGCAGCAACATATCACAAGGGAATCAGACACCCGCCCAGCTCTCTGAGGCAAAGAGATTCATTTAACTCACCTAACTTAATCCAAAAAATTACTTCAATTTTTCACACCACCTAAAGTTATTAGCGTCTAAGGGACTTAAATGCATAACATTTTACTGAATTCATCTTGCGATAATTTACTCCCAGGTGGCCTTTCCCAATCCTAACCTAACACTTTTCTAACCCTAACATAACTGCAACTAAATGAGCGAAACTCCAAACTAAAGAATAACAAACCTAAAACACAACTGCCAGTTGGTGGAGCAGACGCTGCAAGTGATGGAAATCGCTCCCCGAAGAGCAACAACCTGCACAATCACAAGGACACAGTTTGGGCATGGATGCACTTCATTTCCAAAACAGAAGTGATCACATCAGGATCATATTAAAACTTATGTTCCAATCACATTTTGACTGTATTGACATTTGCTCTTCAAGGCAACATTAGTTTGGGCATGGATGCACTTTTTTCCAAAACAGAAATGATTGCATCAGGATCATATGAAAACTAATATTGCAATCACATTTTGACTGTATTGACGTTTGCTCGTCGAGGCAACATCACTTTGCGCTTGAATGCCCTTTTTTTCAAAAACAGAAGGGATTATATCAGGCTCATATCAAACGAATGTTGCAATCACATTTTAACTTGATCGATCCTTGGATGTTGAGGAAACGTCAGTGTCGACATGGATGTCCTTTTTTACAAAACAGAAGTGATCGCATCAGGATCATATGAAAACTATGACTGCAATCACATTTTGACTTGAATGAGACTTAGGCGTCGAGGAAACGTCAGTGTTGACATAGATGTATCTCATTTCCATAACACAAGGGATCACATCAGGATCATATGAAAACTAATAATGCAAACACATTTTGACTTTTTTGATGTTTGCCCGTCAAGGAAACGTCAGTTTGCGCATGAATGCACTTTTTTTTTCAAAAACAGAAGTGATCGCATCAGGATCATATGAAAACTAATATTGCAATCACATTTTGACTGTATTGACGTTTGTGCGTCGAGGTAACGTCAGTGTGGACATGGATGCACTATTTTCTAAAACAGAAAAGATCGCATCAGGATCATACGAAAACTAATATTGCAATCACATTTTGAATGTATTGACGTTTGTGCGTCGAGGTAACGTCAGTGTGGACATGGATGCACTATTTTCCAAAACAGAAGGGATCACATCAGGATCATATCAAAACTAATACTGCAATCACATTTTGACTGGATTGACGTTTGTGCGTCGAGGTAACGTCAGTGTGGACATGGATGCACTTTTTTCCAAAACAGAAGGGATCGCATCAGGATCATATGGAAACGGAACGTTCCAATCGCATTTTGACTGTATTGACGTTTGCTCGTCGAGGCAACATCAATTTGCGCTTGAATGCACTTTTTTTTTTCAAAACAGAAGGGATCACATCAGGCTCATATCAAAACGAATGTTGCAATCACATTTTAACTTGATTGACGTGTGTGCGTCGAGGTAACATCAGTGTGGACATGGATGTACCTAATTTCCATAACACAAGGGATCGCCTCAGGATCATATGAAAACTAAGATTGCAATCACATTTTGACTCTATTGACGTTTGTGCGTCGAGGCAACATCAATTTGGGCATGGATGCACTTTTCTTTCCATAACACAAGGGATCACTTCAGGATCATATGAAAACTGATATTGCAATCACATTTTGACTGTATTGACGTTTGTGCGTCGAGATAACGTCAGTGTGGACATCGATGCAATTTTTTACTAAACAGAAGTGATCGCATCGGGATCATACAAAAACTAGTATTGCAATCACATTTTGACTGTATTGATGTTTGTGCGTCGAGGCAACATAACTTTGGGCATGGATGCACTTTTCTTTCCATAACACAAGGGATCGCCTCAGGATCATATGAAAACTAAGATTGCAATCACATTTTGACTCTATTGACGTTTGTGCGTCGAGGCAACATCAACTTGGGCATGGATGCACTTTTCTTTCCATAACACAAGGGATCACATCAGGATCATATGAAAACTGATATTGCAATCACATTTTGACTGTATTGACGTTTGTGCGTCGAGATAACGTCAGTGTGGACATCGATGCAATTTTTTACTAAACAGAAGTGATCGCATCGGGATCATACAAAAACTAGTATTGCAATCACATTTTGACTGTATTGATGTTTGTGCGTCGAGGCAACATAACTTTGGGCATGGATGCACTTTTCTTTCCATAACACAAGAGATCACATGAGGATCATATGAAAACTAATATTGCAATCACATTTTGACTGTATTGACGTTTGTGCGTCGAGGTCACGTCAGTGTGGACATTGATGTACCAAATTTCCATAACACAAGGGATCGCATCAGGATAATATGAAAACTAATATTGCAATCAAATTTTGACAGTATTGACGTTTGCCCGTCATGGAAATGTCAGTTTGGGCATGAATGCACTTTTCTTTCCATAACACAAGGGATCGCATCAGGATCATATGAAAACTAATATTGCAATTACATTTTGACCATTGACGTTTGTGCGTCGAGATTACATCACTTTGGGCATGGATGGACTTTTCTTTTCAAAACAGAAGGGATCGCATCAGGATCATATGGAAACGAACATTCCAATCACATTTTGACTGTATTGACATTTGTGCGTCAAGGAAACGTCAATTTGCGCATGAATGCACTTTTTTTTTCCAAAACAGAAGTGTCCGCATCAGGATCATATGAAAACTAATATTGTAATCACATTTTGACTGTATTGACTTTTGTGCGTCGAGGTAACGTCAGTGTGGACATGGATGTACCTAATTTCCATAACACAAGGTATCACTCCCGTCAGAGAAGCACGGACCACAGTTCTTTTGACACAGATGATTTATTGGCACGACATCGCCGTAAACGCCATCACCACCGTCGAACTGTTTAGCACAACACACAATTAAACAGGTTTCACATATACAACACGTACAAACGCAACATAAGAAAAACAGATTACCTCGCTGGCTGCACCCCTGAGGGAATGAGTCCACCATGAGCAAAGAAAAACGTCTTAAAAAGAATGGGCCAGATTCACCAATATGTTCTTAAGAATCTTCTTAGATTCTTTCTTAAGTTGTTATTAAGAAGTTTTTTAAGAAAACCCTACGTCGGATTCATCAACGCGTTCGTAAGCCCCAGAATTTTTCGCAGCTGTGTTCTTAGATTGATGAATGCCATCTGTTCGTAAATTGAAAGCGCGTGCCAGGTGAGTCTAATTAACATACGATTAGCATAAGTCACCGCCCACTAATGCCCATAAAAGGAACTGCAGCAGGACCCTGTAGACAGAGCAAAAAGCAGCCAAATGCCCAAAGCTTGCCTCTCCACGCCTGATTTCTGACGCCGTGTTGAACAATCAAGAAAGGATGGCTAACACGCTTGATAAAATTGCCTCAACCCTGATGACTATAGCCAACACGCTTAAAGAAATCAACGAGAATGTAAAAAAAATAAACGTGTAAAAGCTGTGCTCGGATTGTGACAATAATGCATTTTATTCACAAACGGGCAATTAATCGCGCTCGAACGTGAACCGTGTGCCTGCAGTCTGGCCCCATCATTGCGTCAGGACGCACATCCTCACGGGGTTGTGGCTCTGTGTCCAAACACATCCAGCGCCCCTTTAACATGCCGATGGTGCGTTCAATGGTGGAGCGACTGCGCGCATGCATCTGATTGAATAAAACTCCTGTGGAGTCTGAGGGTTGGTCAGTGGTGTCAACAACCAGGGAGCCAGGGCATATCCTCGATCCCCTAATAAAATAAATCAAGATAAAATCAAATAAAAAGACAGTTTTGGCATGGTTTCCAATTTGGTTGATTAATGTTAAGTCATTGGCACATTTACGTAATTTTAAAATTCTCCGTAAATCACCAAAAATAGGAAATAAACAAATAAATAAATAAATTTGACAGAATTATCATTGTAATATTGAATTTTATTGAACTGCACAAGAGAAGAAAACACAACCATGCCAACATGTCGGCACTGAAATGTGCGCAAGAGTACTCCTGAGTGTTCGTAGGATTTGTTCTTACCTACGAATAAATCCAGGATAAGAAGAAATTGGTGAATGCCACAATCTTCGTAAACTGTTCGTAAGTGGGACTTAAGAACAAATTTGTTCGTAAGAACGCTTCGTGAATCTGGCCCAATGTCTTCTGCAACTTCCTCTTCTTGCAGTATTACCTCAAATAAAAGTTCGTGAAGTGGAGTACCACATTAAAGGTCCGTCACTAAACAAAGAACAGAAACCACTTCCGCCTGTATGATGTGTTAAATAAAGGAATTAAATATTCATAAAAATAAACAATGTTAAATAAAATATTCTACAGACATAAAATGACAACATAAATGATATTTATGGCAGTTAAACTCCCACCAAATCACAGTTATTGTGATTTCAATACACACTTTACACCTTTGCTACAACCTTACGTTTTAACGTAACATTTAACGTAACAAGTGAACTATGACACTTATTCTGCTTCAACCAATACAACAATCTTTTGCACAGGCCGATCAAGATACACTGACTTAATAGTACGCTTCCCTTGTTTGTCTAAGGTTGAGTCACTGACTAACAGTTTCACTTTTCTAACCCTTCCATCTGCACTGGGATACACTTCTGTCACTCTTGCCAGTTTCCACTGATTTCTTGGAGAACTGTCCTCACAAATGATAACTATGTCATCAACCTTTGTATCTCTCTTATCTGTTTGCCAGATTTGTCTCTGCCGAAGATTAAGGAGATATTCTTTCCTCCACCTAACCCAAAACTCATTTGACAGAAACTGCACCTGTCGCCACCTCTTACGCATATACAGATCCTGCTTCACAAATTGACCAGGTGGGGGATACACTATGCTAGACTTCATCATGAGAATGTGGTTGGGAGTCAAAGGTTCGACACTTGTGGGATCATTTAAGTGTTCAATTGTTAGAGGTCTGCTGTTTATAACAGCCATCACCTCATACAGAAATGTGCGAAGTGAAGCAGTGTCAAGTCTTTTAGCAGATTCATCCAGGATTGCAGTGAGAACACTTCTGATTGTCCTTATTTGTCTTTCCCATACACCTCCCATATGGCTTGATGATGGGGTGTTCATTAGGAACTCACATCCATATCCCTTCATTTGTTCATGGTTCAGATCTTTCATTGCATTCATGAACTCTCTTTTCGCACCTACAAAGTTTGTGCCTTGATCACATCTCAGCTGTCTAACATTCCCACGGATTGCAATGAATGTGCGCAGCGCATTGATGAAAGCATCTGTGGTAAGATCATCCAACATTTCTATATGTACGGCTCTTGAACACATACATGTAAAAAGGAGACCATATTTCTTGAGTTCTTTTCTTGCTTCCTTCGTTACCTCGACGCACAAACG
Organism: Takifugu rubripes; assembly: GCF_901000725.2. Lineage (NCBI taxonomy): Eukaryota > Metazoa > Chordata > Actinopteri > Tetraodontiformes > Tetraodontidae > Takifugu > Takifugu rubripes. Next base: position 5,404,674 of record NC_042293.1, on the reverse strand, counting down.
TCAATACAGTCAAAATGTGATTGCAATATTAGTTTTCATATGATCCTGATGCGATCCCTTGTGTTATGGAAATTAGGTACATCCATGTCCACACTGACGTTACCTCGACGCACAAACGTCAATAAAGTCAAACTGTGGTTGCAGTCTTAGTTTTCATACGATCCTGATGCGATCACTTCTGTTTTGTAAAGAAGGGCATTCATGCCCAAAGCGATGTTGCTGCGACGCACAAACGTCAATACAGTCAAAATGTGATTGCAATATTAGTTTTCATATGATCCTGATGCGATCCCTTGTGTTATGGAAAGAAAAGTTCATCCATGCCCAAAGTGATGTTGCTTCGACGCACAAACGTCAATACAGTCAAAATGTGATTGCAATATTAGTTTTCATATGATCCTGATGCGGACACTTCTGTTTTGGAAAAAAAAAGTGCATTCATGCGCAAACTGACGTTTCCTTGACGGGCAAACGTCAAAAAAGTGAAAATGTGATTGCATTATTAGTTTTCATATGATCCTGATATGATCCCTTGTGTTATGGAAATTAGGTACATCCATGTCCACACTGACTGTACCTCTACCCACAAACGTCAATAAAGTCAAAATGTGACTGCAGTCTTAGGTTTCATACGATCCTGATGCGATCCCTTGTGTTATGGAAATTAGGTACATCCATGTCCACACTGACGTTACCTCGACGCACAAACGTCAATACAGTCAAAATGTGATTGCAATATCAGTTTACATTTGCTCCTGATGCGATCCCTTGTGTTATGGAAATTAGGTGATGGTTTCTCGTGGAGAAACCATCACAGAGAGAAGAAATGGGCCACTTCTTGTCAAAGTGACAGGTTGACCTTTCCCTGAACCCGCCCACATCTGTTCCCCCCCCCCCCACCTCCCATTCCCGCCTCCCGCCATTCTCCCTCCCGCCTTTTTTTAAAAAGGAAGGGCAGCAGTTACAAAACAGTTACAAAACAGTTTTGCCATAGTCCTGGCATAGCCATCTGTGGACAACATGAGTAGTTCTACATCCGTGATTGGTGAGACGGCTGTGACCGTTATAAGAGAATTGTGTGGAAAAGTAGTTGAAAAATCCACGGTGTTTGTACAGCGTTCTCAGGCGTCACCTTCTGAGCCTTTGCAGCAAGAATGGTCTTTGGAGCCTTATAGTCAAACAGGGAGTTTTGGGTATGTGTTCCGTTACAAGACGGGGGAGTTGATTCTCTATCAGCGGGAAGAATCTTCCAGTGAGGGGCCTATGTTGTCGGCTACGATGTCTTCCAATGACTGGGGTGTGTTGAAACTGATCAAACCGAGAATGGTGTGTGTGACTGAAGAAGGCTGTGAAGAAAGAAACAACACAGAACAGAAACCTTCCACAGAACAAACATTTTGTGAAACATTTGTGAAAACTAGAGAAGAGAAAACTATTGGAGAAAGTTAGACTGTTAGAACCCTAACACTGTGGTTCAGAAGAAAAGAGAAAAGAGTTGGTGGCCTCAAGTAAGAAATTTAGGGGCCTACGTTGTCTTCCGGTGTCCGAGGTGTGTAACTGAAGAAGCTTAAATCCCCTGGAGACCTGGAGGCCCTCCTGGAGAAAAACATTCTTAACATGAGTTATATCGCCTGAACCTGTTGTTTGGTAGAGTTCCCGTGTAGGGAGGTATCCCCATGGGAGCTACATCACCACCAGTTGGTCCACCGGGGCAATCGTCAATATCAGACTTTTTGGCGCCAATCAACTTTTTTTTTTTTTTTCCCTTCTCGCCAAGCATTGTAAAGCGAATATATACATGATCATCTCACAGTCATTAGCTCAGTCCTCCAGAACTTCATCGGAAGCTTCACCGTCTGCGAGCGCGTGTAACAAACAAAGATGGCTGCAAAGATGACTACCGGTAAGCCTCAAATTCTTCCCAAACTTTTTCTCTGTAGTTTTCTAAATAGTTTTAGAAAACTATTAATGAATGAACTATTAATGATTAACTACTATTTACGAATAACTGTGTTTTAGAAGTTACAGTAGAGGTTCACCATATGCCAATTTATCCTGGTAAGCAATCCGTGATCTTTTTAACCTGAAAGTTGTTCTATTTTTATTCTAGATTTTTAAGTGTAATTTTCTGTATCTTTAAAGTCAGCGCCGATGAGTTTGAAGGAATAACCCTCACGCAAACAGACATTGGTATTTTACATACAGTTTTTTTTTTTTTTTTTGTTTTGTTTTGTTTTTTATGAACAGCTCAGTTGTTCATAGATTGCTGAAATATAACTTTTTATGATACATTTTTCAGATCTGTTAGCCAGGGCTGAAAGATTGGTATCCGAAGACAACCAAGAAACTGAAAAAGCAGTAAAAGCATTGCTGTGTTCTGAAACCCCACTCCCCGTGCAGGGGACAAATTGCTGTGTAACTGAAACCCCACTCCCCGTGCAGGGGACAAATTGCTGTGTAACTGAAATTGGTGAAATTGAGATTGAGAGGGAAACCTCGGCACTTCAACATGGGACTGACTCAAGTAAGCAGACGAACAAACTCTCCAGAAGACGTGTGAGACAGCCAGGAGGACCGAAGTCGACTGTACAAGGTAATATATTTATCTGTGATTAGAAGTATATACAAAATATGTGCCGTTTTGATGATTTGTATTTTAACGATTTTCCCCTCTGTCTAAACAGAACCATCAAAACAGAACCTTCAAACGTGCGCCTCTCTGAGCACTGTGACTCCCACGGCCTTTCCACCCTCCCGTGAACCTTCTGCCCCTGCGAGGAGACGTAGAATACGGCAAGCGTGTACCACTCTGACCCCTGTACTTACAGCGGGACCCACGGCAGCTCCACTCTCCCTTTCACCAGATCCTTTCGAACCTGCGAGGCCGATAAGGAGACGTAGGAACCAGAGACACAAGTCTAACATTGTCAGGAGATTGTTTGATGGTATATTTTATACTATATCTTCTTGACTAATAATAATAATAATATATAAAAAAAATAATAACTCATCTCTCATCTAATTACAGATTCAGGGTTGAGATTAAACGAGAGCGTTCCTGAACCGTCCTTCGACCGGGTGGAGGGGGATACGGGGGGCAACGATCATTCCCAACAACAGCACGAGCACCACGAGAGCGTTCCTGAACCGCTCTTTGACAGGGTGGAGGAGGATACAGGCTGCTACATTCATTCCCAACACCCCCAAGACAAGGTAGTGCTGGAGATTTTCAATAATGTCATACGGTATATTGTTTCCTCCAATTGTAACCAAAGGTGTACTAAAACAGTGTTGAAAAAGCTGTAATTTTTTTTTTCCTTTTTCTGTCTTTTGTTTAAGATATGGATGAGGATTTCAATGTTGAATATTTTAATCAAGTACCGAATGCTTTACAAATAGCTGTTGATCAATTAAGTGATGAGGATTTCAATGTTGAATATTTTAATCAAGTACCGAATGCTTTACAAATAGCTGTTGATCAATTAAGTGATGAGGATTTCAATGTTGAATATTTTAATCAAGTACCGAATGCTTTACAAATAGCTGTTGATCAATTAAGTGAAATTCCAATCTCCATTCCAATAAATTTACAATTTACAGAGCAAAATGAAAACGTCCTAGAACTTGACACCTTACAACTCATAAATGATGCCCTCGAAAACCTTAATGCAGTTAATGCAGTAGAGTTTGAAAATCATTCTCCTTCATCAGCTCTCCACACGCAAAGTGATCATGTCTTACACGCGGTAACAATCAGATCAGAGACGGATTCAGCAGAGACACAATCGGCTCTTCCTAACCCCCCTCCTGAACAGGATGAGAGGCCAGGAGAAGGGGGGTCAGAGAGCAGACCCTCAGCCCTTACACACATGGCCCCTCCTAAACTTTCTCCTCAGCAAGGGGGAGGAGGGCTAGGAGAAAATCCATCCGATCTCTCTCCTGAGCGGGGTGAGAGGTTTTTTAATGATTTTAACACATGGAGAACAAGATGCTCCTTTAACATTCCCACTCGGGGAAATGTGCCTGACATTGCAACATTCTATCGAGATGTAACAGGGGTTATCAGCGAATTGGCGGATGTTGCCAGACGACATAGTAGTCGCAATGATTTAATACAGTTGGAGGTGGTGGGTGAAAACGTACACAATCATGTTACAGTTGCTGTGGATGAACAAGGTGAAAATATTCTACCGGCTTTTAATGGAATGCTAGATCGGATTGTGCAGTCAAACGGTATCATTTCATCGGATGAGAATATAGAATTCATCCTTCACGTGGTGCAGAACCCAGGAGGAGGTGCCAAACGTAAGATGGAGAAAACTCTAGACTGTGAAATCATTGACAAAAAAAGACGTCACTTATTTATCGTAGACAACAGAGACAACCAGCTTTGCTTCGCCATCAGTCTAGCTCACGTTATCTACCCGAAACTTACTGAAAGAGAATGCCTTGATATTGCGAGGAAGTTGCAGCATCAGGCTGGTTTAAATGATGAGACCCCCGTCACTTTCAGTGACATTGGTAAATTTGAAAATATTCTGGGGCGTAAAATTGTTGTGTTTTACAGAACATGCCACAGTAAACCCCTCTCACATTATGAGACAAAATTCTCTGATTGTTCCAATCAGTTGTTTCTCTTTTTACTACAAAATCACTATTATGGGATAAAAAATCTCAAAGCCTTCCTGGGGTCGTCAGTCTGTAATTATTGTTACAAGACTTTTAAGCACCCCTATACCCACTTTTGTAAAGGTTACTGCGCAGTGTGCAACGATCCTGCCTGCCCCACAGAAGGGTTCAACACAGTGGTTTGCTCTGACTGTAACAGAACGTGTCGCTCACCCTCTTGTTTCACCAGACACAAATTGGTCGGTTCAAGCAGAAAGTCCAGCCTCTGCGACCAAATCAAAAAATGCGCACGATGCGAACTATACTACAGTGTCAATTTGTCGTTAGACGATGCAAAGCATCGCTGTGCGGTGAAAAAATGTAAAATCTGTGGTGAAAAACTGCAGAGCGACTCTAAAGTCGATCATAGTTGTTACATTCCTACCCTCCAACCAGACATCTCACATCCTGATTTGGTTTTTTATGATTTTGAAACATTTGTGGGTCAAAATGGAGAGCATGTTCCTTTTTTAGTGCATACAAAAACATCCAAAGGTGAAGAGAAGGCGTTTTATGGTCTTGACTGTGCTAAAATGTTTATTTTGCATTTCAGGAAGCCACGATACAAACAGAACATCTTTATAGCCCATAATGCCAAGGGGTTTGACAGTTATCTGGTGTTAAAAGGTATGTTGGAACTGGATGTGACGCCACAACAGATTCTGATGAACGGGAGTAAAATCCTCAGTTTTGAGGAATCCCATTATGGTCTCAAATTCATAGATTCCCTGTCATTTCTCCCCATGCGTCTCAGCGCTATGCCCAAAGCCTTAGGATTCACTGACAAGACCAAGGGGTATTTCCCACACAAATTTAGCTCAGAAATTCACCTCAATTACGTGGGGCCCTATCCCGTTCCGTCCGACTACGACGTAGATCGCATGACGGTGCGCGAACGGGAAGAATTTGACCCGTGGTACAACGAGGTCAGCCGAGGTACCTTTGACTTCAAAAAGGAGGCCTCGCTGTACTGCAAAAATGATGTTGACATTCTCACCCAGGGCAGTCTTAAATTTAGAGATCAGTTCCTAGGTGAGACGGGGGTAGACCCTTTTGGTTCTATCACCATAGCCGGAGCCTGTATGAAGGTGTTTCGCACCAATTATCTGACTCCTAACACTCTGGCTATCCCCTGCCCTCACAACTATTTGAATCAGAGCAAAAGATTCTCTAGCGCATCGGTTCAATGGTTAGAATGGTTGATGCACAAAGAAAAAATCTTTATACAGCATGCTCTAAACATGGGTGAAAAACAGATTGGTGCATTTTTCGTAGACGGATATGCTGAGATTGACGGTGTAAAACATGTCTGGGAATTTCATGGATGTTTTTACCACGGCTGTCCCAGTTGCTTTGATCCCACAGTACAGTGCGATATGAGAGGCGTCACCTTTGGTGAACTGCACTACAAAAGTGAGAAGAGGGTGAGTGAGCTACAGACCACACATGGGGTTCGTGTTGTAGTCATGAGAGAACACACGTGGAACCAGATGAAAACAACATGCACGGAGGTTAAAGAATTTCTCTGTTGCTTTAACGCTCCTGAGCCTCTCAACCCCCGAAAAGCACTTTTCGGAGGTAGAACGAGCGCTTTAAAACTGCGACACACGGCAGCGCCCGATGAAACCATCCACTATGTTGATGTCACCTCACTGTACCCGTTTGTCAACAGTACTTGCTCTTACCCCTTTGGTCACCCCGTGATCATCTACAAAGATTTCGAGGACCCACGCAGCTACTACGGCTTCATCAGAGCCACTGTGTATCCTCCTCGAGGTCTTTTATTCCCCGTGTTACCGCACAAAAGTGAGGGAGGTAAATTACTCTTTACACTGTGTCGCACCTGTGCCGAAACTAACAATGAGGGTGGCCCCTGCGAACACGACGATGAGGGCAGAGCTCTGACGGGGGTCTGGGTCACCGTTGAATTCATCAAAGCTCTGGAGGTGGGGTACAGGGTGGGTAAAATTACAGAAGTCTGGCACTTTGACAAGAGCAGCGACACTGTGTTTACCGACTACATACGCACCTTTTTGAAAGGAAAGCAGGAAGCCTCGGGTTACCCCGCTGAGGCGACGGACCGAGAGAGCAGGGAAAAATACATCAGGGACTATCAGGAGCATCAGGGCATTCTTTTAGATGCTGGCAAAATCGAGACCAATCCTGTGAAAAGACAGGTTGCTAAATTGTGTCTCAACAGTTTGTGGGGAAAGTTTGCACAGAGAGATAATTTGTTTAAAACCACCATTGTCTCAGATCCTAAAGAATTCTTTAGTTACATGTTTTCAGGTAAATACAAAGTCGAATACTTTTCCGTTCTCCACAGCAACAGAGCTCTCATCAGGTGGAAATACACCGACAGGTACGTTCAACCCCCAGGTAAACAGAGTAATGTTTTTATTGCAGCATTCACCACAGCACACGCACGACTGAAGCTGTACAGTTATCTGGAAAAACTACAAGACAGAGTGTTTTACATCGACACAGATAGTTTAATCTATCTGGTCAAAGAGGGTGAGAAACCTCTAGAGCTGGGTAACTATTTAGGTGACCTGACGGATGAACTGGATGGTGACAGCATTCAAGAGTTTGCAGCGGCGGGTCCCAAGAGTTACGCGTACCAAACACGAAATAAAAAGAAAGTCGTCATGCGTGTGAAAGGTATCACTCAGACCCGGGAATGTTGTGAGCGTGTGAGCTTTGACAGTGTCAGAGAGCTGGTGGAGGGTTACCTGAGTAATAAACAAGAGGGAAACACGATCGAGATCCGTCAACACAGCATCAGACGTGATAAAAAGGGTTTTGCATTGAGAAATGTGTCATTTGATAAAAAATTTAGGGTGGTGTATGACAAAAGACGACTCTTTGCCGACGGAACAACTCTGCCTTTCGGGTATTAGAAATGCAGGAAATTGAATTTGATCCTAGGTTTATCTTTCCTTTTTCTTGTTTAATCGTGGGTCCGAGCGGGTGTGGAAAGACCTATTTTGTAAAAAATGTATTGGAAAACTGTGACCGTGTAATAAATGTTGTACCTGACAATATCGTGTGGATTTATACCTCTTTTCAACCTATGTACACTGAACTGCAAAAGATGATTAAAAACATTAAATTTGTCAAAGGTCTGCCTGATACTTTTGAAGATGAAACACTGTTTCCTCCTGATCAAAAGCATTTGATTATTTTGGACGATGTTATTTTTCAAGCCTCTGACCATCCTGAAGTGGTAAAGATTTTTACACAGTATCGCCACCACAGAAACATGAGTGTTATGATGTTGACTCAAAACGTGTTTCACCAGGGTAAACACAGTCGCACCATCAGTTTGAACAGCAATTATTTGGTCATGTTTAAAAACCCACGGGATAAACTACAAATGAATATATTGGCTCATCAGATTTTTCCATCACAAAAGACATTTTTCTTGGAGAGTTTTGAAGACGCCACAAAAGACCCTCACGGGTATTTAATAGTGGATCTCACCCCCGTCTGCCCAGATCCGTACAGACTGAGAACGGGTGTACTTCCTCACCATAAAAAGAAACGCACCCTTGCTGAAGGCCCTGTACCGTGGCACACCCAAGAAACGTAGAGACATTCTTATTCACAGCTCCCCGGATTTTATCCAGACACTGTGTGAGATTTCTTTAAATCTTCTAAAAGGAAACGTCCCCCTGACTCCTTCTCAATTTAAAAAACTGAAGAGACAGAAAAAAATTATCAAACTGTTGGCTGATAAAAGAACCAGTTTAAAGAGGAAGCAACAGGTTCTAAAGAAGCAGACGGGCGGATTTCTTTTACCTCTCCTCTCAGCGGTGGTACCTTTGATCGGGAACCTCGTCGGAGGATATATACGAAAATGACTTTGAAAAAGGCCCAAAAAATGTTTCTCGTCAACCCTCATCAACTCAACCGCCTGACGCGACCCTCCCAGTCCATCAGAGATGTCGCGGAGGACGATTTGGATGCTAGGATGAGAGCCATCTTAAACGAGCAGGGGCTGAGCTCTCATGAAAAAATTAAAAAATATAACGCGTTACTGCAAAGATATCTGACCTTTGTGAAGCAGGATCAGACAGAGAATCTGACAGAGAATCTGACAAAGACGGAGGCAGAGGCAGATTCTGGGACGGACGTACGGACGTCCGATAGCATCATCGACGACGTGTTGCAGAGCCTCCCACCGCGAGATCGCAAGAACGCCGAATACGTCTTAAAGAAATTATCCGACCGTCACGATGTTTGGAATACAAAAGGGGAATTTGTGTACCGGGGCAACGTTGTAAAAGGGTCTCACATGATCGATCTATTCAAACGACTCTTGTTTCCTTTTAAAAAGAAAAAATCAGAGGGTTCTGAACCTCCCGGATGGACACATTTTTTAAATACTCTCTCAGAATTAAACATCCCTTTGTCTTCTATAAGTAACCCACAAGCGCGTAATCAATACCGACTCCTCAAGATGGATGCGATCGGATCTCAAGACTCTGAAACACCTGCGGATCTACCGTCAAAAACTAGAAGACGAACAAATGACCCCCCGCGTTGGATTAACATTTCATCGTGAATAAATGTAATACACAAAGTTTTGTCTTTTACCAATAAAGCGTTTATTAAACATTTTTTCGAGCGTACAGTCATTCATTCAAAAACTTTAAAACTTTAAAAATCTTTAAAACATTGCAAAAAACAACACCCCTGCTTGGAGGGACCATTGATTTTATTTCTAATACAGCGCTGATATTTCCTCACATAGTCGTACACCATGAAGTCATTCTTTATTACATCATCATTGTACAAAGACAGTACTTGATCAAAAGATAGCCCGCACGCGCGGTGACAGAGGTAATAGATGCAATGTTGTCCGCAGACCGTCGACATGTGGTGCTGCAACTGAACGTCGTGGTACTCAATGTTTTTAGAACGTTTTTCCAGAAACTGTAAGATGCTCGGAGGGTAGTGATCAAAGTCCGGCGGAAATCCATAAGAATCAAAAAAGGTGGCTATGCCACCATTTTCCAGCGTCAAAGCTAACCAGTGCTCCCACGGCATGTGAGCCGGATGTGTGTTGACGATAAAGTAGGCCGGGGTTCTAAAAGAGGGATTCAGCATGGGCAGTTGATCGGACGCCCACACCCCGCAAAACACATCTCCCAGCAGGCTATGCAGAAGGTTCTCTAGTTGAACGTTGTCCATCTTTTAATAATAGTCCACCAGCACCTGCCTCTTGGCGTTGATCTCCAGAATAGAATCGTAACAGGCGTAGACGATAAGGGTCGCGGTGTGCGGCAGGGGTGTTCTAAATCTCAACTCCAGCCTGAGGTTTCCGTTTGAGACGGTAGACAGTGCGTCGTTGTCATCGCTCGGATTGAGATTAAACACAAACAGAGAGTAGCCGTCATTAAAGTCATCACGGCTGATACTCAGGGGTAAATCTTTGAGATGTCTCCCGGTAGCCAGGAACATGTTGTAGAATTCTCTGACGGACACCCCGTTGTTAAAATCGGGTTGGAAAGCTTTAGCCGGAACTTGCCGGCCGTCCTGACAGAGAGCCAGGTATTCGATGTCATAGTGTCTGAAATTAAAAGGCGACAGGTCTCGTCTTCCTGTGAAAGCCTCGTGGTGTACCATACCCAGAACCACGTACTTTGGTATGCTACCCAGAAACAGATTCTCCTGGTTGCAAACCCTAGACTGAGACAGAGACTGCTACAGAGAGGCCAAATACCGGTTTAGCAAGGAACTGAGGAGAGCTAAATCTGTGTATTCGGAGAAACTTCAGCAGCAGTTTACTGCTAACGACTCTGCTTCTGTGTGGAGAGGCCTGAGGCAGATCACCGACTACAGGCCTCAGGCTTCAAAGGGTCAGGACGACAAAGCCCTTTGTCAGAGCCTGTCCCTCCACTATGCCCGCTTTGACACCTCGTCAACCATGCCCAACACCTCCCCTCCCCCCAGTGTCACTGCCCCCATGGACCTTACTCCATCAAAGGCAGTCCCCTCCTCCTCCCCCCCTCCACTCACCATCAGTCCCCCCCCCCATCACTTACCACCAGTTCCCCCCTCCTCCCCCCCTCCATTCACCATCAGTGAGCAGGATGTGCGCAGGCAGTTCGCCAGGCTGAACCTGCGCAAGGCCCCTGGCCCGGACGGCGTGTCTCCCTCCACCCTGAGGCACTGCGCAGAGGAGCTGACTCCTGTCTTCACAGACATCTTCAACTCCTCCCTGGAGTCGTGCCAGGTGCCAGCCTGCCTCAAAACCTCAACCATCGTCCCTGTCCCCAAGAAGCCACGGATCACTGGGCTTAACGACTACAGACCTGTGGCGCTCACCTCTGTAGTCATGAAGTCCTTAGAGCGCCTGATCCTGCCACACCTCAAGTCCATCACCACCCCCCTCCTGGATCCACTGCAGTTCGCCTACAGAGCCAACAGATCTGTGGACGACGCGGTCAACCTGGCCCTTCACTCCACCCTGCAGCATCTGGACTCCCCGGGAACCTACGCGAGGATCCTGTTCGTGGACTTCAGCTCTGCGTTCAACACCATCCGCCCCGCTCTGCTACAGGACAAGCTGTCCCAGCTTAGTGTGCCTGACTCCCTCTGCAGGTGGATCACTCACTTCCTGACGGATCGGAGGCAGTATGTGCGGCTGGGGAAGACTGTCTCCGACTCCGTCACCATCAGCACCGGATCACCCCAGGGCTGTGTACTTTCCCCCCTCCTCTTCTCCCTGTACACAAACTGCTGCACCTCAAGCCACCAGTCTGTCAAACTGATCAAGTTTGCGGATGACACCACCCTCATCGGTCTCATCTCCAATGGCGATGAGACTGCCTACAGGAGGGAGGTGGCTCGTCTGGTGTCCTGGTGCGGACACAACAACCTGCAGCTGAACGCTCAGAAGACAGTGGAGATGATTGTGGACTTCAGGAAAGTTACAGCCCCTTTGCCCCCCCTTTCCCTTATGGACTCCCCCGTCACCATCACGGACTCCTTCCGCTTCCTGGGCACCACCATCACCCGGGACCTTAAGTGGGAGCCAACCATCAGCTCCCTCATCAAGAAGGCCCAGCAAAGGATGTTCTTCCTACGGAAGCTGAGGAAGCTCAATCTGCCTCCCAGGATGTTGGCGCAGTTTTATACGGCCATCATCGAGTCCATCCTCACCTCCTCCATCACCGTGTGGTTCGCTGGTGCCACCGTCAGGGACAGACTGAGGCTGCAGCGCGTCGTGCGCGCTGCCGAGAAGGTGATCGGCTGCAGGCTCCCATCCATCCAGGACCTGTATATCTCCAGGACCCGGAGGTGTGCAGGTCGGATCACGGCCGACCCTTCCCACCCTGGTCACGGACTGTTTTCCCCCCTCCCCTCAGGCAGGAGACTACGGTCCATTCGGACCAGAACCTCCCGCTACACTAACAGCTTCTTCCCCTCTGCCATCAGGCTGCTGAACACCAAGTGACTTATCACTTAAGCACCATGTACAGCAGCCAGCCGGACTCATAAACAATACACTACTCCTCATGGACCTGCACTATTTCTCACCACTCACTATTTATGTAAATACTGTATATAAGTCTTATTTTATTTTATTTATCTTATTCTAGTGTGGTGTTGATGCCTAATGTTATGTTGAATGTCGCAGCGGCACACCACGACAAATTCCTAGTTTGTGTAATACTGTGTATTACATGAACAATGGCAATAAACCTTCTTCTGATTCTAGAGTTTGCCGGAATAGAGTAAGTTTTCACATTAACGCGTGAAAGGGGGTAGAGAGCGTTGCCCTTCATTAAGGCGGCGGCGTGACCTAACCTGACTGCAGGAGACACGGCTACTTTTTTAACAAATAGGGAAGCCCCCAGTACTTTTAGGCTAAAAGCAGAGTCACGCGCCCCCATGAGGCAGAAAGCATCGTTGGCTCGCATCAGTTTAATTCTCAAATCGACAGAGTTGAGCAATAGTCTCTCGCAGAAAAAGATGTCCCCGTGGAGAGGACCGAGCAGGTCTACTTCTCTGGAACGGGCTGTGGACGCGGCTCTCCTCGTTAACCCTTTATTTGGACCGTTCACGAGCACGATAGAGTCCACTGACCCAGCGGTATCTTTGTAAAAAAGACCCCCGGTAAACTGACTGGAGAGCGTGTCCGGTGAAAAGTTGAGCAGGGTCTCAATCATGCAGCGATAGGGGTGGGTAGCGCTCGACTGAGAGATGAGTCGATCCCCCAGGGTCACGTCGCATTGACTGAAAATTGTATTTAGAGGATAATTGATAAGACCCACCGCTGCGTCATTAGCTAGGTTCGATCCGTTAGCGTTGGTGATTTTTACACGGAGATGCAACAGAGTGTCGTTCAGATCCAGATACCGGTCCCCGTCTCCGGGGATGAAAAACTCAATGGGTCCCCCGTCGGTGATGGCTGACAGGGGAGAAATTTCCGTGTAGGTTTTTTCATCGATAGACAGCTGCGTCATAGGTGCTGAAAATAAATCCAATTCGGCCAGAGTACACTCTGGAGATTTCTGATGTACTAGAGCCATTTTCTTTTTTCTCAAAGAAAAGATATTCTTAAAAAATATCAGAGCTCCGGACGGACTTCTTCTTCACACGACGGCCTTTTGCAACTGATTTCTTCCTTTTACCGAACGGCTGTTTATTAAAGCTCGAGGGGATGCGTTCTCCGGGGGGTCGTCTTCTGTTCCTACGCGACAACACCATAATGCCCCCGGATCCTTCTTGCTTCATCTCTTGATCATCTTCTTGATCGCCGGCGAACCGTTCCATCACGTGTTTGACGGCGTTGGAGGCGATGTTACTCGCAGCGGCTTTAAGATGAGGTTTAGCTATTTCGAAACCTTTCTTGGCCAAAGGGCTGACGAAACGAAATAATTTAGAAAACAAAGATCCTATCCCCCGACCGTACATGACCGGTGCACCGTAAAACCCCGGCAAATTCCCCCCTACTTGACTCTCATAATATTGTACAAATCGTTGAGGATCTTCTCTCAAACCTACCCGAGCCATTTTATTTTTCTCTATTTTTCTCTTAGCCTTGAACACTTTGTGTGTGGATAGCTGATCAGCCTCCTGAAAATGAATGATGAGGACGCGGGCGATTGGAATATATATAACCCTGGGGTTCAAGTTCTAGGTCTAAAGTGGAGAGTCGCGATAGTCTTGCCGTATGAAAATTTTACCGGTTTGTTTTGATCCGTTTTTATCTCCACCTGAATGTTTTCAATGTGGTTTTTGGACACCGGTAAATAGTAAGCAGGATTGAAATACTGTGTGACAATTTCACCGAACGTTCCTTTTACATCAATCGTTCTCAAAAGTGGCGCATAAACGTCGCCGACCATCTGCGGTGCAACTACGTCGCTGTAACAATACATGTGATAAAACCCAGCTCGTAAATCGCAGGGATAGTACGCATACCTTTGGTCAAACGTAAACCATTCCCCTGATTTCATACCCATCAAATATGCCAGGGGTCCTTCGAAGAGTACGTGGGTTTTACCTCCCGATTGGAAATCAAATCTTTTCAGAAGACTGTCATAGACGAGGTAAATATCAGACTTTATTCTTCTAAATTGTCCGTCCATCTCGAATCTAAAGGCTGAGAAGCCGTTGAAATATGATTGTCTCATCTCTTGACGATGCACCTCGCTCTCCGTGGCCGGTTCTTGAGGGTTTTCCCTCCAGTAAAAGTAGGCATCCTCCTGAGAAAGGTGATAAAAGGTGTGCGGGTATGAAATCTGCGTTAAAGCTACTTCCCAGCTTCCCTCTAAATCGATATGTTGAGGCAAATCCACGCGGTAACTGGAACTCGTGTTTTCTTTAAAAACATCGACGCTGGCGTTGGAGGGTAGGGTAATAAAAAAACCCTCGTCCTTCGGACCGTACATGATGAAATGATATCCGTTGCGATCGCGAGTTGATTTTTATACGTTCTTTAAATCTGCGGCTTTGATCCAGCTGTTGAATTTCTCCGGCCAGTTTTTCCAACTTACAAAGACTTGCTTTTCACCCCTGACGACGCGATGCTTCAGAATCTTTTCTACGTGGAAAAGTCTGTCTTCCCCCATCGTTACCTTTTGTAGCTCTGGCTCATAAAATGACCCTTGGATGGGTTCTCCATCGTAATCTTTTAACTTGTACACTGGAGGGTCGCGAGGGATGCGTTCAGATACCGTAAACACCTCGTTCGTAAAACTCTGTTCATATTTTTTATCAAACACTCCTCTCAGTTTTGAAATTCTAACTAGGTCCCCCTTCTTGAAATTCATCTTGGTTTCAACCTTCCGTCGGTTTTCAGATTTACCGTACAAGTTTTGAAACACTTTAAAAGTGTTCTCCGAGGTTACCTCAGCGGGTTTCATCTTGATACTGCTGTGATAACTGTGATTATAGCTTTTCACCAAGTCTTGTAAGACGTCGGTGTATCGCAGAGTGTTGTTTGCTGTAAAATATCTCCACATTCTACCTTTTAATGTACGATTAAATCTTTCAATCACAGAGGCCTTAAGGTGGCTGGCGGTGGAAAAATGAACGATATTGTGTTTTCTCATCAAAGCTTCAAAACTCTTTTTCTCTGTATTTTTTCAGGCGTCTGACTTGACTCAAAAATGGATTCAAACGCCTTTACCACCTCAGCCGCTGATTTTCTCTTCAGAGCCCTGACGTAAGCTTTTTTGGAAAATATGTCTATGACCGTTAATAAATAATTATATCCGTCATTATGCTCCGACAGGGCTTGCATATCGCACAGGTCCGCTTGAAATTGGTTTAAAGGGCGGGGGGCGAAAACCCTGTTTCTTGGAAAATGTATCCTGGCCGGTTTGTGTAGAGTGTAAGCGTCCTGTCCCTGTAGAAATGTTTTAACATTTTCTCGAGGAACCGTCTTTCCCATTTCTTCTTGCACCCCCTTATGGAGCCGCTCTACACCACCGAGGCTACCGGGATGCGCGGGATCATAGTACACTTTTTCCATGAAGCGTGTCTCAGACATGTTGAAAACAGAATGAGAAGGGATGCTCGTTTGAGAGGTATTTATTTTTTTATTAGGTGTTAAGAAATCTTTAGCATACACATTTTGTGAGTAACATGAGTAAATACATTTTGTGAGTAACATGAGCAAATACATTTGTAACATTTGTAATGTGAAAGTACAGATAGTCAAAAACTAGTCTAAGACCAATGCGTTATCATCAATAGAGTTAAGACTTTATGATCTAGACTGAGGCAGATATCATCGTGTAATTTTCCAAGTTCTTCCAAGATGCTTACAGAATGGTTGTTTTGCACAAGTCTGCTGGTCACATCAATGAGCAAAGCATAAAAGGCTATCATATGACATGGTTTTACAACATCATTGGACAGTTCTTTACAAATTACTTTAAAACAATCCGACAATCCAGATTTGCTCATAAGCATCGTGTCATTTACCATCTCTTCCCAAAGTGCGGGTCCTGCACACGTTCTGGTTTTTTCCAGCAAGATGTTTTTGTTTGAAGCCGTTTTGTTCTCAATAGCCTGGTACAAGATGTTTATTATCTGACCCTTGATCAATTGGATCTTGACACCTTCTACATCGTTTACAACTTTTCCCCAGAAGCTCCCCATTTTATATCTGAAAATGGTGTTTTCAGATATAAGTGTTTTCAGTCCAGTACTGAGTCACCGTGTCCAGATGTTCCTGTTTAATCTCGCTGTCGTTGTCGGCGATACTCTCGTACATTTGTTGGATGGGAGTGTAGATTAATTCGCTGGATTTCAGCTCGAGCAAAAGGGTCTCTGCGGCGATCTTGACTTTCACGTAGTCAGCGTTGACACCGCACGCTTTCAGGAAATTTTGAATAGCAGGAATGAACTTGGGTGTGTAGAGTCTTTTCATCAACATGTAAAAGTTGTTGCGGTAGAAACCCGGTTCGATCACATCCAAACACTGGTGTTGGCGCTGGCTGGGGTGGTCGATCCGACATCCGTTGCAAACCTCACCCTTGTACAGGTCCAGGACGACGCTAAGTAGATGAAGAACGCCTTTTTTTACCAGACCAAAGAATTCAGATGCCCAGCCGTCAAGCTGGTCAGCACCGTTACATACAGCCCCGGGGAGATCCGATGCGTCGTCGGGCAAAGGCGGATCAGGGGTTGTTGAGCGTGAAAGACTCTCCACACCGCTCACAGAGATTGGAGAACCTGGACATGAAGAAGCCGGAGACGGCGCAGGATCTCTGCCTTGGAGAAGAGACTCGGACAGCTCTGGAAGTGATGCCGAGTCTCTGACGGGTGGTGTCAGTGAGGGTGAGTGAGGACTGGACACCCCAGGATCCGATGCCGAGCGTCCGAGGGGTGGGGTTGGTGGAGGGCTTAGCCAAGGAGTGAGAGAATCCAAGCGTTGGATGAGTGAGTCAAAGTCCAGCCTGCGAGGCCGAAGCCGACGTTGACGGCATTCCGCTTGTGTCTCATCCTCATCCCACAGATAGGAATTGCACGGATTGTCAGATCCGCTCTTGACGCTTCTGTTGGTAGACATGCTCTCCTTAGTGTTTCACTCCGGTAGTGGGTAACGTATGGTTCAGACGAACGTCTTTTATACATTTGAGATATGGGTGTGGGCTTACACGAGGGAGGACTCTTTTTTTCGTCACCACAGTGTTGTTCCAAAGACGACAATGGTGAAAAGATTTTGTGATTTTATCATCCATTTCATGCATCTTTTCGATCCATGCTGCAAGAGGTAGAGTCAACACGTTGCTGAAAACCCCACAGTCTGAGTTAAAAAGATCCAAGACAAAATACTGTCTCGGTTTCCCTGACATCTCTTCCATCTGCATCTTGTAGCTAGCACGATAGAACCATCTTCCCGTACCCGAGGTTTTCGTCAACCAAATGCTCACAAATGTTTGTTCTGTGGAAGGTTTCTGTTCTGTGTTGTTTCTTTCTTCACAGCCTTCTTCAGTCACACACACCATTCTCGGTTTGATCAGTTTCAACACACCCCAGTCATTGGAAGACATCGTAGCCGACAACATAGGCCCCTCACTGGAAGATTCTTCCCGCTGATAGAGAATCAACTCCCCCGTCTTGTAACGGAACACATACCCAAAACTCCCTGTTTGACTATAAGGCTCCAAAGACCATTCTTGCTGCAAAGGCTCAGAAGGTGACGCCTGAGAACGCTGTACAAACACCGTGGATTTTTCAACTACTTTTTCACACAATTCTCTTATAACGGTCACAGCCGTCTCACCAATCACGGATGTAGAACTACTCATGTTGTCCACAGATGGCTATGCCAGGACTATGGCAAAACTGTTTTGTAACTGTTTTGTAACTGTTGCCCTTTTTAAAAAAAGGCGGGCAAGGGAGAAAGGCGGGACAGGCGGGAAAGGGAGGGGGGGGGGGGGGGGGGAACAGATGTGGGCGGGTTCAGGGAAAGGTCAACCTGTCACTTTGACAAGAAGTAGCCCATTTCTTCTCTCTCATCACTTTTGGTCAGGAGACACAAGTTCCTCAAAACAGAGGTGAATGCAACATGATCATCTGAAAACTCATGCTGCGGTGACATTATGACGTTTTTGACGTCTTCTCGTGGGGAAACCATCAGTTTTGGTCAGGAGACACAAATTTCTCAAAACAGAGGTGAATGCAACATGATCATCTAAAAACTCATGCTGCGGTCACATTATGACGTTTTTGACATCTTCTCGTGGGGAAACCATCACTTTTGGTCAGGAGACACAAGTTACTCAAAACAGAGGTGAATGCAACATGATCATCTGAAAACTCATGCTGCGGTCACATTATGACGTTTTTGACTTCTTCTCGTGGGAAAACATCAGTTTTGGTCAGGAGACACAAATTTCTCAAAACAAAGGTGAATGCAACATCATCTAAAAACTCATGCTGCGGTCACATTATGACGTTTTTGACGTCTTCTCGTGGGGAAACCATCACTTTTGGTCAGGAGACACAAGTTTCTCAAAACAGAGGCGAATGCAACATGATCACCTGATAACTCATGCTGCGGTCACATTATGACGTTTTTGACGTCTTCTCGTGGGGAAACCATCACTTTTGGTCAGGAGACACAAGTTTCTCAAAACAGAGGTGAATGCAACATGATCATCTGAAAACTCATGCTGCGGTCACTATATGACGTTTTTGACGTCTTCTCGTGGGAAAACATCAGTTTTGGTCAGGAGACACAAATTTCTCAAAACAAAGGTGAATGCAACATGATCATCTAAAAACTCATGCTGCGGTCACATTATGACGTTGTTGACGTCTTCTCGTGGGGAAACCATCACTTTTGGTCAGGAGACACAAGTTACTCAAAACAGAGGTGAATGCAACATGATCATCTGAAAACTCATGCTGCGGTCACATTATGACGTTTTTGACGTCTTCTCGTGGGAAAACATCAGTTTTGGTCAGGAGACACAAATTTCTCAAAACAAAGGTGAATGCAACATGATCATCTAAAAACTCATGCTGTGGTCACATTATGACGTTTTTGACGTCTTCTCGTGGGGAAACCATCACTTTTGGTCAGGAGACACAAGTTTCTCAAAACAGAGGCGAATGCAACATGATCACCTGATAACTCATGCTGCGGTCACATTATGACGTTTTTGACGTCTTCTCGTGGGGAAACCATCACTTTTGCTCAGGAGACACAAGTTTCTCAAAACAGAGGTGAATGCAACATGATCATCTGAAAACTCATGCTGCGGTCACATTATGACGTTTTTGACGTCTTCTTGTGGGGAAACCATCACTTTTGGTCAGGAGACACAAGTTTCTCAAAACAGAGGTGAATGCAACATGATCATCTGAAAACTCATGCTGCGGTCACATTATGACGTTTTTGACGTCTTCTTGTGGGGAAACCATCAGTTTTGGTCAGGAGACACAAATTTCTCAAAACAGAGGTGAATGCAACATGATCATCTAAAAAGTCATGCTGCGGTCACATTATGACGTTTTTGACATCTTCTCGTGGGGAAACCATCACTTTTGGTCAGGAGACACAAGTTTCTCAAAACAGAGGTGAATGCAACATGATCATCTGAAAACTCATGCTGCGGTCACATTATGACGTTTTTGACGTCTTCTCGTGGGGAAACCATCAGTTTTGGTCAGGAGACACAAATTTCTCAAAACAGAGGTGAATGCAACATGATCATCTAAAAACTCATGCTGCGGTCACATTATGACATTTTTGACGTCTTCTCGTGGGGAAACCATCACTTTTGGTCAGGAGACACAAGTTTCTCAAAACAGTGGTGAATGCAACATGATCACCTGAAAACTCATGCTGCGGTCACATTATGACGTTTTTGACGTATGCTCGTGTGGAAACCATCACTTTTGGTCAGGAGACACAAGTTTCTCAAAACAGAGGCGAATGCAACATGATCACCTGAAAACTCATGCTGCGGTCACATTATGACGTTTTTGACGTCTTGTCGTGGGGAAACCATCACTTTTGGTCAGGAGACACAAGTTTCTCAAAACAGAGGTGAATGCAACATGATCACCTGAAAACTCATGCTGCGGTCACATTATGACGTTTTTGACGTCTTCTCGTGGGGAAACCATCACTTTTGGTTAGGAGACACACATTTCTCAAAACCGAGGTGAATGCAACATGATCACCTGAAAACTCATGCTGCGGTCACATTATGACGTTTTTGACGTCTTCTCGTGGGGAAACCATCACTTTTGGTTAGGAGACACAAATTTCTCAAAACAGAGGTGAATGCAACATGATCACCTGAAAACTCATGCTGCGGTCACATTATGATGTTTTTGACGTCTTCTCGTGGGGAAACCATAACCTTTGGTCAGGAGACACAAGTTTCTCAAAACAGAGGTGAATGCAACATGATCATCTGAAAACTCATGCTGCGGTCACATTATGACGTTTTTGACGTCTTCTCGTGGGGAAACCATCAGTTTTGGTCAGGAGACACAAATTTCTCAAAACAGAGGTGAATGCAACATGATCATCTAAAAACTCATGCTGTGGTCACATTATGACGTTTTTGACGTCTTCTCGTGGGGAAACCATCACTTTTGGTCAGGAGACACAAGTTTCTCAAAACAGTGGTGAATGCAACATGATCACCTGAAAACTTATGCTGCGGTCACATTATGACGTTTTTGACGTCTGCTCGTGTGGAAACCATCTCTTTTGGTCAGGAGACACATTTTTTTCAAAACAGAGGTGAATGCAACATGATCACCTGAAAACTTATGCTGCGGTCACATTATGACGTTTTTGACGTCTTCTCGTGGGGAAACCATCACTTTTGGTCAGGAGACACAAGTTTCTCAAAACAGAGGCGAATGCAACATGATCACCTGAAAACTCATGCTGCGGTCACATTATGACGTTTTTGACGTCTTCTCGTGGGGAAACCATCACTTTTGGTCAGGAGACACAAGTTTCTCAAAACAGAGGCGAATGCAACATGATCATCTGAAAACTCACATTATGACGTTTTTGACGTCTTCTCGTGGGGAAACCATCACTTTTGGTCAGGAGACACAAGTTCCTCAAAACAGAGGTGAATGCAACATGATCACCTGAAAACTCATGCTGCGGTCACATTATGATGTTTTTGACGTCTTCTCGTGGGGAAACCATAACCTTTGGTCAGGAGACACACGTTTCTCAAAACAGAGGCGAATGCAACATGATCATCTGAAAACTCATGCTGCGGTCACATTATGACGTTTTTGGCGTCTTCTCGTGGGGAAACCATCACTTTTGGTCAGGAGACACAAGTTTCTCAAAACAGAGGTGAATGCAACATGATCATCTGAAAACTCATGCTGCGGTCACATTATGACGTTTTTGACGTCTTCTCGTGGGGAAACCATCAGTTTTGGTCAGGAGACACAAATTTCTCAAAACAGAGGTGAATGCAACATGATCATCTAAAAACTCATGCTGTGGTCACATTATGACGTTTTTGACGTCTTCTCGTGGGGAAACCATCACTTTTGGTCAGGAGACACAAGTTTCTCAAAACAGTGGTGAATGCAACATGATCACCTGAAAACTCATGCTGCGGTCACATTATGACGTTTTTGACGTCTGCTCGTGTGGAAACCATCTCTTTTGGTCAGGAGACACATTTTTTTCAAAACAGAGGTGAATGCAACATGATCACCTGAAAACTTATGCTGCGGTCACATTATGACGTTTTTGACGTCTTCTCGTGGGAAACCATCACTTTTGGTCAGGAGACACAAGTTTCTCAAAACAGAGGCGAATTCAACATGATCACCTGAAAACTCATGCTGCGGTCACATTATGACGTTTTTGACGTCTTCTCGTGGGGAAACCATCACTTTTGGTCAGGAGACACAAGTTTCTCAAAACACAGGTGAATGCAAAATGATCATCTGAAAACTCAGTTGAATGCAACATGATCATCTAAAAACTCATGCTGCGGTCACATTATGACGTTTTTGACGTCTTCTCGTGGGGAAACCATCACTTTTGGTCAGGAGACACAAGTTACTCAAAACAGTGGTGAATGCAACATGATCACCTGAAAACTTATGCTGCGGTCACATTATGACGTTTTTGACGTCTGCTCGTGTGGAAACCATCTCTTTTGGTCAGGAGACACATTTTTTTCAAAACAGAGGTGAATGCAACATGATCACCTGAAAACTTATGCTGCGGTCACATTATGACGTTTTTGACGTCTTCTCGTGGGGAAACCATCACTTTTGGTCAGGAGACACAAGTTTCTCAAAACAGAGGCGAATGCAACATGATCACCTGAAAACTCATGCTGCGGTCACATTATGACGTTTTTGACGTCTTCTCGTGGGGAAACCATCACTTTTGGTCAGGAGACACAAGTTACTCAAAACAGAGGCGAATGCAACATGATCATCTGAAAACTCACATTATGACGTTTTTGACGTCTTCTCGTGGGGAAACCATCACTTTTGGTCAGGAGACACAAGTTCCTCAAAACAGAGGTGAATGCAACATGATCACCTGAAAACTCATGCTGCGGTCACATTATGATGTTTTTGACGTCTTCTCGTGGGGAAACCATAACCTTTGGTCAGGAGACACAAGTTTCTCAAAACAGAGGCGAATGCAACATGATCATCTGAAAACTCATGCTGCGGTCACATTATGACGTTTTTGGCGTCTTCTCGTGGGGAAACCATCACTTTTGGTCAGGAGACACAAGTTTCTCAAAACAGAGGTGAATGCAACATGATCATCTGAAAACTCATGCTGCGGTCACATTATGACGTTTTTGACGTCTTCTCGTGGGGAAACCATCAGTTTTGGTCAGGAGACACAAATTTCTCAAAACAGAGGTGAATGCAACATGATCATCTAAAAACCCATGCTGTGGTCACATTATGACGTTTTTGACGTCTTCTCGTGGGGAAACCATCACTTTTGGTCAGGAGACACAAGTTTCTCAAAACAGTGGTGAATGCAACATGATCACCTGAAAACTCATGCCGCGGTCACATTATGACGTTTTTGACGTCTGCTCGTGTGGAAACCATCTCTTTTGGTCAGGAGACACATTTTTTTCAAAACAGAGGTGAATGCAACATGATCACCTGAAAACTTATGCTGCGGTCACATTATGACGTTTTTGACGTCTTCTCGTGGGAAACCATCACTTTTGGTCAGGAGACACAAGTTTCTCAAAACAGAGGCGAATTCAACATGATCACCTGAAAACTCATGCTGCGGTCACATTATGACGTTTTTGACGTCTTCTCGTGGGGAAACCATCACTTTTGGTCAGGAGACACAAGTTTCTCAAAACACAGGTGAATGCAAAATGATCATCTGAAAACTCAGTTGAATGCAACATGATCATCTAAAAACTCATGCTGCGGTCACATTATGACGTTTTTGACGTCTTCTCGTGGGGAAACCATCACTTTTGGTCAGGAGACACAAGTTACTCAAAACAGAGGCGAATGCAACATGTTCATCTGAAAACTCACATTATGACGTTTTTGACGTCTTCTCGTGGGGAAACCATCACTTTTGGTCAGGAGACACAAGTTTCTCAAAACAGAGGCGAATGCAACATGATCATCTGAAAACTCATGCTGCGGTCACATTATGACGTTTTTGGCGTCTTCTCGTGGGGAAACCATCACTTTTGGTCAGGAGACACAAGTTTCTCAAAACAGAGGTGAATGCAACATGATCATCTGAAAACTCATGCTGCGGTCACATTATGACGTTTTTGACGTCTTCTCGTGGGGAAACCATCAGTTTTGGTCAGGAGACACAAATTTCTCAAAACAGAGGTGAATGCAACATGATCATCTAAAAACTCATGCTGTGGTCACATTATGACGTTTTTGACGTCTTCTCGTGGGGAAACCATCACTTTTGGTCAGGAGACACAAGTTTCTCAAAACAGTGGTGAATGCAACATGATCACCTGAAAACTCATGCTGCGGTCACATTATGACGTTTTTGACGTCTGCTCGTGTGGAAACCATCTCTTTTGGTCAGGAGACACATTTTTTTCAAAACAGAGGTGAATGCAACATGATCACCTGAAAACTTATGCTGCGGTCACATTATGACGTTTTTGACGTCTTCTCGTGGGAAACCATCACTTTTGGTCAGGAGACACAAGTTTCTCAAAACAGAGGCGAATGCAACATGATCACCTGAAAACTCATGCTGCGGTCACATTATGACGTTTTTGACGTCTTCTCGTGGGGAAACCATCACTTTTGGTCAGGAGACACAAGTTTCTCAAAACACAGGTGAATGCAAAATGATCATCTGAAAACTCAGTTGAATGCAACATGATCATCTAAAAACTCATGCTGCGGTCACATTATGACGTTTTTGACGTCTTCTCGTGGGGAAACCATCACTTTTGGTCAGGAGACACAAGTTACTCAAAACAGAGGCGAATGCAACATGTTCATCTGAAAACTCACATTATGACGTTTTTGACGTCTTCTCGTGGGGAAACCATCACTTTTGGTCAGGAGACACAAGTTCCTCAAAACAGAGGTGAATGCAACATGATCATCTGAAAACTCATGCTGCGGTCACATTATGACATTTTTGACGTCTTCTCGTGGGGAAACCATCACTTTTGGTCAGGAGACACAAGTTACTCAAAACAGAGGCGAATGCAACATGTTCATCTGAAAACATGCTGCGGTCACATTATGACGTTTTTGACGTCTTTTCGTGGGGAAACCATCACTTTTGGTCAGGAGACACAAGTTTCTCAAAACAGAGGTGAATGCAACATGATCATCTAAAAACTCATGCTGCGGTCACATTATGACGTTTTTGACGTCTTCTCGTGGGGAAACCATCACTTTTGGTCAGGAGACACAAGTTACTCAAAACAGAGGCGAATGCAACATGATTCATCTGAAAACTCATGCTGCGGTCACATTATGACGTTTTTGACGTCTTCTCGTGGGGAAACCATCACTTTTGGTCAGGAGACACAAGTTCCTCAAAACAGAGGTGAATGCAACATGATCATCTGAAAACTCATGCTGCGGTCACATTATGACGTTTTTGACGTCTTCTCGTGGGGAAAACATCAGTTTTGATCAGGAGACACAAATTTCTCAAAACAAAGGTGAATGCAACATGATCATCTAAAAACTCATGCTGCGGTCACATTATGACGTTTTTGACGTCTTCTCGTGGGGAAACCATCACCTTTGGTCAGGAGACACAAGTTTCTCAAAACAGAGGTGAATGCAACATGATCATCTGAAAACTCATGCTGCGGTCACATTATGACGTTTTTGACGTCTTTTCAAGGGGAAACCATCACTTTTGGTCAGGAGACACAAGTTTCTCAAAACAGAGGTGAATGCAACATGATCACCTGATAACTCATGCTGCGGTCACATTATGACGTTTTTGACGTCTTCTCGTGGGGAAACCATCACTTTTGGTCAGGAGACACAAGTTCCTCAAAACAGAGGTGAATGCAACATGATCATCTGAAAACTCATGCTGCGGTCACATTATGACGTTTTCGACGTGTTCTCGTGGGGAAACCATCACTTTTGGTCAGGAGACACAAATTTCTCAAAACAGAGGCGAATGCAACATGATCACCTGAAAACTCATGGTGCGGTCACATTATGACGTTTTTGACGTCTTCTCGTGGGGAAACCATCACTTTTGGTCAGGAGACACAAGTTACTCAAAACAGAGGCGAATGCAACATGTTCATCTGAAAACTCACATTATGACGTTTTTGACGTCTTCTCGTGGGGAAAACATCAGTTTTGATCAGGAGACACAAATTTCTCAAAACAAAGGTGAATGCAACATGATCATCTAAAAACTCATGCTGCGGTCACATTATGACGTTTTTGACGTCTTCTCGTGGGGAAACCATCACCTTTGGTAAGGAGACACAAGTTTCTCAAAACAGAGGTGAATGCAACATGATCATCTGAAAACTCATGCTGCGGTCACATTATGACGTTTTTGACGTCTTTTCAAGGGGAAACCATCACTTTTGGTCAGGAGACACAAGTTTCTCAAAACAGAGGTGAATGCAACATGATGATCTAAAAACTCATGCTGCGGTCACATTATGACGTTTTTGACGTCTTTTCGTGGGGAAACCATCACTTTTGGTCAGGAGACACAAGTTTCTCAAAACAGAGGTGAATGCAACATGATCATCTAAAAACTCATGCTGCGGTCACATTATGACGTTTTTGACGTCTTCTCGTGGGGAAACCATCACTTTTGGTCAGGAGACACAAGTTACTCAAAACAGAGGCGAATGCAACATGTTCATCTGAAAACTCACATTATGACGTTTTTGACGTCTTCTCGTGGGGAAACCATCACTTTTGGTCAGGAGACACAAGTTCCTCAAAACAGAGGTGAATGCAACATGATCATCTGAAAACTCATGCTGCGGTCACATTATGACGTTTTTGACGTCTTCTCGTGGGGAAAACATCAGTTTTGATCAGGAGACACAAATTTCTCAAAACAAAGGTGAATGCAACATGATCATCTAAAAACTCATGCTGCGGTCACATTATGACGTTTTTGACGTCTTCTCGTGGGGAAACCATCACCTTTGGTCAGGAGACACAAGTTTCTCAAAACAGAGGTGAATGCAACATGATCATCTGAAAACTCATGCTGCGGTCACATTATGACGTTTTTGACGTCTTTTCAAGGGGAAACCATCACTTTTGGTCAGGAGACACAAGTTTCTCAAAACAGAGGTGAATGCAACATGATCACCTGATAACTCATGCTGCGGTCACATTATGACGTTTTTGACGTCTTCTCGTGGGGAAACCATCACTTTTGGTCAGGAGACACAAGTTCCTCAAAACAGAGGTGAATGCAACATGATCATCTGAAAACTCATGCTGCGGTCACATTATGACGTTTTCGACGTCTTCTCGTGGGGAAACCATCACTTTTGGTCAGGAGACACAAATTTCTCAAAACAGAGGCGAATGCAACATGATCACCTGAAAACTCATGCTGCGGTCACATTATGACGTTTTTGACGTCTTTTCAAGGGGGAAACCATCACTTTTGGTCAGGAGACACAAGTTTCTCAAAACAGAGGTGAATGCAACATGATCATCTGAAAACTCATGCTGCGGTCACATTATGACGTTTTTGACGTCTTCTCGTGGGGAAACCATCACTTTTGGTCAGGAGACACAAATTTCTCAAAACAGAGGTGAATGCAACATGATCACCTGAAAACTCATGCTGCGGTCACATTATGACGTTTTTGACATCTTCTCGTGGGGAAACCATCACTTTTGGTCAGGAGACACAAGTTCCTCAAAACAGAGGTGAATGCAACATGATCATCTGAAAACTCATGCTGCGGTCACATTATGACGTTTTTGACGTCTTCTCGTGGGGAAAACATCAGTTTTGGTCAGGAGACACAAATTTCTCAAAACAAAGGTGAATGCAACATGATCATCTAAAAACTCATGCTGCGGTCACATTATGACGTTTTTGACGTCTTCTCGTGGGGAAACCATCACCTTTGGTCAGGAGACACAAGTTTCTCAAAACAGAGGAGAATGCAACATGATCATCTGAAAACTCATGCTGCGGTCACATTATGACGTTTTTGACGTCTTTTCAAGGGGAAACCATCACTTTTGGTCAGGAGACACAAGTTTCTCAAAACAGGTGAATGCAACATGATCATCTAAAAACTCATGCTGCGGTCACATTATGACGTTTTTGACGTCTTCTCGTGGGGAAACCATCACTTTTGGTCAGGAGACACAAGTTTCTCAAAACAGAGGTGAATGCAACATGATCATCTGAAAACTCATGCTGCGGTCACATTATGACGTTTTTGACGTCTTTTCAAGGGGAAACCATCACTTTTGGTCAGGAGACACAAGTTTCTCAAAACAGAGGTGAATGCAACATGATCATCTAAAAACTCATGCTGCGGTCACATTATGACGTTTTTGACGTCTTCTCGTGGGGAAACCATCACCTTTGGTCAGGAGACACAAGTTTCTCAAAACAGAGGTGAACGCAACATGATCATCTGAAAACTCATGCTGCGGTCACATTATGACGTTTTTGACATCTTCTCGTGGGGAAACCATCACTTTTGGTCAGGAGACACAAGTTCCTCAAAACAGAGGTGAATGCAACATGATCATCTGAAAACTCATGCTGAGGTCACATTATGACGTTTTTGACGTCTTCTCGTGGGGAAAACATCAGTTTTGGTCAGGAGACACAAATTTCTCAAAACAAAGGTGAATGCAACATGATCATCTAAAAACTCATGCTGAGGTCACATTATGACGTTTTTGACGTCTTCTCGTGGGGAAACCATCACCTTTGGTCAGGAGACACAAGTTTCTCAAAACAGAGGTGAATGCAACATGATCACCTGAAAACTCATGCTGCGGTCACATTATGACGTTTTTGACGTCTTCTCGTGATGAAACCATCACCTTTGGTTAGGAGACACAAGTTCCTCAAAACAGAGGTGAATGCAACATGATCATCTGAAAACTCATGCTGCGGTCACATTATGACGTTTTCGACGTGTTCTCGTGGGGAAACCATCACTTTTGGTCAGGAGACACAAATTTCTCAAAACAGAGGCGAATGCAACATGATCACCTGAAAACTCATGGTGCGGTCACATTATGACGTTTTTGACGTCTTCTCGTGGGGAAACCATCACTTTTGGTCAGGAGACACAAGTTACTCAAAACAGAGGCGAATGCAACATGTTCATCTGAAAACTCACATTATGACGTTTTTGACGTCTTCTCGTGGGGAAAACATCAGTTTTGATCAGGAGACACAAATTTCTCAAAACAAAGGTGAATGCAACATGATCATCTAAAAACTCATGCTGCGGTCACATTATGACGTTTTTGACGTCTTCTCGTGGGGAAACCATCACCTTTGGTAAGGAGACACAAGTTTCTCAAAACAGAGGTGAATGCAACATGATCATCTGAAAACTCATGCTGCGGTCACATTATGACGTTTTTGACGTCTTTTCAAGGGGAAACCATCACTTTTGGTCAGGAGACACAAGTTTCTCAAAACAGAGGTGAATGCAACATGATCATCTGAAAACTCATGCTGCGGTCACATTATGACGTTTTTGACGTCTTCTCGTGGGGAAACCATCACTTTTGGTCAGGAGACACAAGTTTCTCAAAACAGAGGTGAATGCAACATGATCATCTAAAAACTCATGCTGCGGTCACATTATGACGTTTTTGACGTCTTCTCGTGGGGAAACCATCACTTTTGGTCAGGAGACACAAGTTACTCAAAACAGAGGCGAATGCAACATGTTCATCTGAAAACTCACATTATGACGTTTTTGACGTCTTCTCGTGGGGAAACCATCACTTTTGGTCAGGAGACACAAGTTTCTCAAAACAGAGGTGAATGCAACATGATCATCTGAAAACTCATGCTGCGGTCACATTATGACGTTTTTGACGTCTTCTCGTGGGGAAAACATCAGTTTTGATCAGGAGACACAAAGTTTCTCAAAACAGAGGTGAATGCAACATGATCATCTAAAAACTCATGCTGCGGTCACATTATGACGTTTTTGACGTCTTCTCGTGGGGAAACCATCACCTTTGGTCAGGAGACACAAGTTTCTCAAAACAGAGGTGAATGCAACATGATCATCTGAAAACTCATGCTGCGGTCACATTATGACGTTTTTGACGTCTTTTCAAGGGGAAACCATCACTTTTGGTCAGGAGACACAAGTTTCTCAAAACAGAGGTGAATGCAACATGATCATCTGAAAACTCATGCTGCGGTCACATTATGACGTTTTTGACGTCTTCTCGTGGGGAAACCATCACTTTTGGTCAGGAGACACAAGTTCCTCAAAACAGAGGTGAATGCAACATGATCATCTGAAAACTCATGCTGCGGTCACATTATGACGTTTTTTGACGTCTTCTCGTGGGGAAACCATCACTTTTGGTCAGGAGACACAAGTTTCTCAAAACAGAGGTGAATGCAACATGATCACCTGAAAACTCATGCTGCGGTCACATTATGACGTTTTTGGCCTTCTTCTCGTGGGGAAACCATCACTTTTGGTCAGGAGACACAAGTTCCTCAAAACAGAGGTGAATGCAACATGATCATCTGAAAACTCATGCTGCGGTCACATTATGACGTTTTTGACGTCTTCTCGTGGGGAAAACATCAGTTTTGGTCAGGAGACACAAATTTCTCAAAACAAAGGTGAATGCAACATGATCATCTAAAAACTCATGCTGCGGTCACATTATGACGTTTTTGACGTCTTCTCGTGGGGAAACCATCACCTTTGGTCAGGAGACACAAGTTTCTCAAAACAGAGGAGAATGCAACATGATCATCTGAAAACTCATGCTGCGGTCACATTATGACGTTTTTGACGTCTTTTCAAGGGGAAACCATCACTTTTGGTCAGGAGACACAAGTTTCTCAAAACAGAGGTGAATGCAACATGATCATCTAAAAACTCATGCTGCGGTCACATTATGACGTTTTTGACGTCTTCTCGTGGGGAAACCATCACTTTTGGTCAGGAGACACAAGTTTCTCAAAACAGAGGTGAATGCAACATGATCATCTGAAAACTCATGCTGCGGTCACATTATGACGTTTTTGACGTCTTTTCAAGGGGGAAACCATCACTTTTGGTCAGGAGACACAAGTTTCTCAAAACAGAGGTGAATGCAACATGATCATCTAAAAACTCATGCTGCGGTCACATTATGACGTTTTTGACGTCTTCTCGTGGGGAAACCATCACCTTTGGTCAGGAGACACAAGTTTCTCAAAACAGAGGTGAACGCAACATGATCATCTGAAAACTCATGCTGCGGTCACATTATGACGTTTTTGACATCTTCTCGTGGGGAAACCATCACTTTTGGTCAGGAGACACAAGTTCCTCAAAACAGAGGTGAATGCAACATGATCATCTGAAAACTCATGCTGAGGTCACATTATGACGTTTTTGACGTCTTCTCGTGGGGAAAACATCAGTTTTGGTCAGGAGACACAAATTTCTCAAAACAAAGGTGAATGCAACATGATCATCTAAAAACTCATGCTGAGGTCACATTATGACGTTTTTGACGTCTTCTCGTGGGGAAACCATCACCTTTGGTCAGGAGACACAAGTTTCTCAAAACAGAGGTGAATGCAACATGATCATCTGAAAACTCATGCTGCGGTCACATTATGACGTTTTTGACGTCTTCTCGTGATGAAACCATCACCTTTTGGTCAGGAGACACAAGTTTCTCAAAACAGAGGTGAATGCAACATGATCATCTAAAACTCATGCTGCGGTCACATTATGACGTTTTTGACGTCTTCTCGTGGGGAAACCATCACTTTTGGTCAGGAGACACAAGTTTCTCAAAACAGAGGTGAATGCAACATGATCATCTGAAAACTCATGCTGCGGTCACATTATGACGTTTTTGACGTCTTCTCAGTGGGGAAACCATCACTTTTGGTCAGGAGACACAAGTTTCTCAAAACAGAGGTGAATGCAACATGATCATCTGAAAACTCATGCTGCGGTCACATTATGACGTTTTTGACGTCTTCTCGTGGGGAAACCATCACTTTGGTCAGGAGACACAAGTTTCTCAAAACAGAGGTGAATGCAACATGATCATCTGAAAACTCATGCTGCGGTCACATTATGACGTTTTTGACGTCTTCTCGTGGGGAAACCATCACCTTTGGTCAGGAGACACAAGTTTCTCAAAACAGAGGTGAATGCAACATGATCATCTGAAAACTCATGCTGCGGTCACATTATGACGTTTTTGACGTCTTCTCGTGGGGAAACCATCACTTTTGGTCAGGAGACACAAGTTCCTCAAAACAGAGGTGAATGCAACATGATCATCTGAAAACTCATGCTGCGGTCACATTATGACGTTTTTGACGTCTTCTCGTGGGGAAACCATCACTTTTGGTCAGGAGACACAAGTTTCTCAAAACAGAGGCTGAATGCAACATGATCATCTGAAAACTCATGCTGCGGTCACATTATGACGTTTTTGACGTCTTCTCGTGGGGAAACCATCACTTTTGGTCAGGAGACACAAGTTTCTCAAAACAGAGGTGAATGCAACATGATCATCTGAAAACTCATGCTGCGGTCACATTATGACGTTTTTGACGTCTTCTCGTGGGGAAACCATCACTTTTGGTCAGGAGACACAAGTTACTCAAAACAGAGGTGAATGCAACATGATCATCTGAAAACTCATGCTGCGGTCACATTATGACGTTTTTGACGTCTTCTCGTGGGGAAACCATCACTTTTGGTCAGGAGACACAAGTTTCTCAAAACAGAGGTGAATGCAACATGATCATCTGAAAACTCATGCTGCGGTCACATTATGACGTTTTTGACGTCTTCTCGTGGGGAAACCATCACTTTTGGTCAGGAGACACAAGTTTCTCAAAACAGAGGTGAATGCAACATGATCATCTGAAAACTCATGCTGCGGTCACATTATGACGTTTTTGACGTCTTCTCGTGGGGAAACCATCACTTTTGGTCAGGAGACACAAGTTTCTCAAAACAGAGGTGAATGCAACATGATCATCTGAAAACTCATGCTGCGGTCACATTATGACGTTTTTGACGTCTTCTCGTGGGGAAACCATCACTTTTGGTCAGGAGACACAAGTTCTCAAAACAGAGGTGAATGCAACATGATCATCTGAAAACTCATGCTGCGGTCACATTATGACGTTTTTGACGTCTTCTCGTGGGGAAACCATCACTTTTGGTCAGGAGACACAAGTTACTCAAAACAGAGGCGAATGCAACATGATTCATCTGAAAACTCACATTATGACGTTTTTGACGTCTTCTCGTGGGGAAACCATCACTTTTGGTCAGGAGACACAAGTTCCTCAAAACAGAGGTGAATGCAACATGATCATCTGAAAACTCATGCTGCGGTCACATTATGACGTTTTTGACGTCTTCTCGTGGGGAAAACATCAGTTTTGATCAGGAGACACAAATTTCTCAAAACAAGGTGAATGCAACATGATCATCTAAAACTCATGCTGCGGTCACATTATGACGTTTTTGACGTCTTCTCGTGGGGAAACCATCACCTTTGGTCAGGAGACACAAGTTTCTCAAAACAGAGGTGAATGCAACATGATCATCTGAAAACTCATGCTGCGGTCACATTATGACGTTTTTGACGTCTTTTCAAGGGGAAACCATCACTTTTGGTCAGGAGACACAAGTTTCTCAAAACAGAGGTGAATGCAACATGATCATCTGAAAACTCATGCTGCGGTCACTATATGACGTTTTTGACGTCTTCTCGTGGGGAAACCATCACTTTTGGTCAGGAGACACAAGTTTCTCAAAACAGAGGTGAATGCAACATGATCATCTAAAAACTCATGCTGCGGTCACATTATGACGTTTTTGACGTCTTCTCGTGGGGAAACCATCACTTTTGGTCAGGAGACACAAGTTACTCAAAACAGAGGCGAATGCAACATGTTCATCTGAAAACTCACATTATGACGTTTTTGACGTCTTCTCGTGGGGAAACCATCACTTTTGGTCAGGAGACACAAGTTTCTCAAAACAGAGGTGAATGCAACATGATCATCTGAAAACTCATGCTGCGGTCACTATCTAACGTTTTTGACGTCTTCTCATGGGGAAACCATCACTTTTGGTCAGGAGAGACAAATTTCTCAAAACAGAGGTGAATGCAACATAATCACCTGATAACTCATGCTGCGGTCACATTATGACGTTTTTGACGTCTTCTCGTGGAGAAACCATCACTTTTGGTCAGGAGACACAAGTTTCTCAAAACACAGGTGAATGCAAAATGATCATCTGAAAACTCAGTTGAATGCAACATGATTATTTGAAAACTCATGCTGCGGTCACATTATGACGTTTTTGACGTCTTCTCGTGGGGAAACCATCACTTTTGGTCAGGAGACACAAGTTTCTCAAAACAGAGGTGAATGCAACATGATCATCTGAAAACTCATGCTGCGGTCACATTATGACGTTTTTGACGTCTTCTCGTGGGGAAACCATCACTTTTGGTCAGGAGACACAAGTTTCTCAAAACAGAGGTGAATGCAACATGATCATCTGAAAACTCATGCTGCGGTCACATTATGACGTTTTTGACGTCTTCTCGTGGGGAAACCATCACTTTGGTCAGGAGACACAAGTTTCTCAAAACAGAGGTGAATGCAACATGATCATCTGAAAACTCATGCTGCGGTCACATTATGACGTTTTTGACGTCTTCTCGTGGGGAAACCATCACTTTTGGTCAGGAGACACAAGTTTCTCAAAACAGAGGTGAATGCAACATGATCATCTGAAAACTCATGCTGCGGTCACATTATGACGTTTTTGACGTCTTCTCGTGGGGAAACCATCACTTTGGTCAGGAGACACAAGTTCCTCAAAACAGAGGTGAATGCAACATGATCATCTGAAAACTCATGCTGCGGTCACATTATGACGTTTTTGACGTCTTTTCAAGGGGGAAACCATCACTTTTGGTCAGGAGACACAAGTTTCTCAAAACAGAGGTGAATGCAACATGATCATCTAAAAACTCATGCTGCGGTCACATTATGACGTTTTTGACGTCTTCTCGTGGGGAAACCATCACCTTTGGTCAGGAGACACAAGTTTCTCAAAACAGAGGTGAATGCAACATGATCATCTGAAAACTCATGCTGCGGTCACATTATGACGTTTTTGACGTCTTCTCGTGGGGAAACCATCACCTTTGGTCAGGAGACACAAGTTTCTCAAAACAGAGGTGAATGCAACATGATCATCTGAAAACTCATGCTGCGGTCACATTATGACGTTTTTGACGTCTTCTCGTGGGGAAACCATCACTTTTGGTCAGGAGACACAAGTTCCTCAAAACAGAGGTGAATGCAACATGATCATCTGAAAACTCATGCTGCGGTCACATTATGACGTTTTTGACGTCTTCTCGTGGGGAAACCATCACTTTTGGTCAGGAGACACAAGTTTCTCAAAACAGAGGTGAATGCAACATGATCATCTGAAAACTCATGCTGCGGTCACATTATGACGTTTTTGACGTCTTCTCGTGGGGAAACCATCACTTTTGGTCAGGAGACACAAGTTTCTCAAAACAGAGGTGAATGCAACATGATCATCTGAAAACTCATGCTGCGGTCACATTATGACGTTTTTGACGTCTTCTCGTGGGGAAACCATCACTTTTGGTCAGGAGACACAAGTTTCTCAAAACAGAGGTGAATGCAACATGATCATCTGAAAACTCATGCTGCGGTCACATTATGACGTTTTTGACGTCTTCTCGTGGGGAAACCATCACTTTTGGTCAGGAGACACAAGTTTCTCAAAACAGAGGTGAATGCAACATGATCATCTGAAAACTCATGCTGCGGTCACATTATGACGTTTTTGACGTCTTCTCGTGGGGAAACCATCACTTTTGGTCAGGAGACACAAGTTCTCAAAACAGAGGTGAATGCAACATGATCATCTGAAAACTCATGCTGCGGTCACATTATGACGTTTTTGACGTCTTCTCGTGGGGAAACCATCACTTTGGTCAGGAGACACAAGTTTCTCAAAACAGAGGTGAATGCAACATGATCATCTGAAAACTCATGCTGCGGTCACATTATGACGTTTTTGACGTCTTCTCGTGGGAAACCATCACTTTTGGTCAGGAGACACAAGTTTCTCAAAACAGAGGTGAATGCAACATGATCATCTGAAAACTCATGCTGCGGTCACATTATGACGTTTTTGACGTCTTCTCGTGGGGAAACCATCACTTTTGGTCAGGAGACACAAGTTTCTCAAAACAGAGGTGAATGCAACATGATCATCTGAAAACTCATGCTGCGGTCACATTATGACGTTTTGACGTCTTCTCATGGGGAAACCATCACTTTTGGTCAGGAGACACAAGTTTCCTCAAAACAGAGGCGAATGCAACATGATCATCTGAAAACTCATGCTGCGGTCACATTATGACGTTTTTGACGTCTTCTCGTGGGGAAACCATCACTTTTGGTCAGGAGACACAAGTTCCTCAAAACAGAGGTGAATGCAACATGATCATCTGAAAACTCATGCTGCGGTCACATTATGACGTTTTTGACGTCTTTTCAAGTGGGAAACCATCACTTTTGGTCAGGAGACACAAGTTTCTCAAAACAGAGGTGAATGCAACATGATCATCTGAAAACTCATGCTGCGGTCACATTATGACGTTTTTGACGTCTTCTCGTGGGGAAACCATCACCTTTGGTCAGGAGACACAAGTTTCTCAAAACAGAGGTGAATGCAACATGATCATCTGAAAACTCATGCTGCGGTCACATTATGACGTTTTTGACGTCTTCTCGTGGGGAAACCATCACCTTTGGTCAGGAGACACAAGTTTCTCAAAACAGAGGTGAATGCAACATGATCATCTGAAAACTCATGCTGCGGTCACATTATGACGTTTTTGACGTCTTCTCGTGGGGAAACCATCACTTTTGGTCAGGAGACACAAGTTCCTCAAAACAGAGGTGAATGCAACATGATCATCTGAAAACTCATGCTGCGGTCACATTATGACGTTTTTGACGTCTTCTCGTGGGGAAACCATCACTTTTGGTCAGGAGACACAAGTTACTCAAAACAGAGGCGAATGCAACATGATCATCTGAAAACTCATGCTGCGGTCACATTATGACGTTTTTGACGTCTTCTCGTGGGGAAACCATCACTTTTGGTCAGGAGACACAAGTTCCTCAAAACAGAGGTGAATGCAACATGATCATCTGAAAACTCATGCTGCGGTCACATTATGACGTTTTGACGTCTTCTCGTGGGGAAACCATCACTTTTGGTCAGGAGACACAAGTTTCTCAAAACAGAGGTGAATGCAACATGATCATCTGAAAACTCATGCTGCGGTCACATTATGACGTTTTTGACGTCTTCTCGTGGGGAAACCATCACTTTTGGTCAGGAGACACAAGTTCCTCAAAACAGAGGTGAATGCAACATGATCATCTGAAAACTCATGCTGCGGTCACATTATGACGTTTTTGACGTCTTCTCGTGGGGAAACCATCACTTTTGGTCAGGAGACACAAGTTACTCAAAACAGAGGCGAATGCAACATGTTCATCTGAAAACTCACATTATGACGTTTTTGACGTCTTCTCGTGGGGAAACCATCACTTTTGGTCAGGAGACACAAGTTCCTCAAAACAGAGGTGAATGCAACATGATCATCTGAAAACTCATGCTGCGGTCACATTATGACGTTTTTGACGTCTTCTCGTGGGGAAAACATCAGTTTTGATCAGGAGACACAAATT
This sequence comes from Takifugu rubripes, assembly GCF_901000725.2. Taxonomy (NCBI): domain Eukaryota; kingdom Metazoa; phylum Chordata; class Actinopteri; order Tetraodontiformes; family Tetraodontidae; genus Takifugu; species Takifugu rubripes. The sequence goes on along the minus strand of NC_042293.1, from coordinate 5,367,029 downwards.
TCTCAAAACAAAGGTGAATGCAACATGATCATCTAAAAACTCATGCTGCGGTCACATTATGACGTTTTTGACGTCTTCTCGTGGGGAAACCATCACCTTTGGTCAGGAGACACAAGTTTCTCAAAACAGAGGTGAATGCAACATGATCATCTGAAAACTCATGCTGCGGTCACATTATGACATTTTTGACGTCTTTTCAAGGGGAAACCATCACTTTTGGTCAGGAGACACAAGTTTCTCAAAACAGAGGTGAATGCAACATGATCATCTGAAAACTCATGCTGCGGTCACTATATGACGTTTTTGACGTCTTCTCGTGGGGAAACCATCACTTTTGGTCAGGAGACACAAGTTCCTCAAAACAGAGGTGAATGCAACATGATCATCTAAAAACTCATGCTGCGGTCACATTATGACGTTTTTGACGTCTTCTCGTGGGGAAACCATCACTTTTGGTCAGGAGACACAAGTTACTCAAAACAGAGGCGAATGCAACATGTTCATCTGAAAACTCACATTATGACGTTTTTGACGTCTTCTCGTGGGGAAACCATCACTTTTGGTCAGGAGACACAAGTTTCTCAAAACAGAGGTGAATGCAACATGATCATCTGAAAACTCATGCTGCGGTCACTATCTAACGTTTTTGACGTCTTCTCATGGGGAAACCATCACTTTTGGTCAGGAGAGACAAATTTCTCAAAACAGAGGTGAATGCAACATAATCACCTGATAACTCATGCTGCGGTCACATTATGACGTTTTTGACGTCTTCTCGTGGAGAAACCATCACTTTTGGTCAGGAGACACAAGTTTCTCAAAACACAGGTGAATGCAAAATGATCATCTGAAAACTCAGTTGAATGCAACATGATTATTTGAAAACTCATGCTGCGGTCACATTATGACGTTTTTGACGTCTTCTCGTGGGGAAACCATCACTTTTGGTCAGGAGACACAAATTTCTCAAAACAGAGGTGAATGCAACATGATCATCTGAAAACTCATGCTGCGGTCACATTATGACGTTTTTGACGTCTTCTCGTGGAGAAACCATCACTTTTGGTCAGGAGACACAAGTTTCTCAAAACACAGGTGAATGCAAAATGATCATCTGAAAACTCAGTTGAATGCAACATGATTATCTGAAAACTCATGCTGCGGTCACATTATGACGTTTTTGACGTCTTCTCATGGGGAAATAATCACTTTTGGTCAGGAGACACAAGTTTCTCAAAACAGAGGTGAATGCAACATGATCATCTAAAAACTCATGCTGCGGTCACATTATGACGTTTTTGACGTCTTCTCGTGGGGAAACCATCACTTTTGGTCAGGAGACACAAGTTACTCAAAACAGAGGCGAATGCAACATGTTCATCTGAAAACTCACATTATGACGTTTTTGACGTCTTCTCGTGGGGAAACCATCACTTTTGGTCAGGAGACACAAGTTCCTCAAAACAGAGGTGAATGCAACATGATTATCTGAAAACTCATGCTGCGGTCACATTATGACGTTTTTGACGTCTTTTCAAGGGGAAACCATCACTTTTGGTCAGGAGACACAAGTTTCTCAAAACAGAGGTGAATGCAACATGATCATCTAAAAACTCATGCTGCGGTCACATTATGACGTTTTTGACGTCTTCTCGTGGGGAAACCATCACCTTTGGTCAGGAGACACAAGTTTCTCAAAACAGAGGTGAATGCAACATGATCATCTGAAAACTCATGCTGCGGTCACATTATGACGTTTTTGACGTCTTCTCGTGGGGAAACCATCACCTTTGGTCAGGAGACACAAGTTTCTCAAAACAGAGGTGAATGCAACATGATCATCTGAAAACTCATGCTGCGGTCACATTATGACGTTTTTGACGTCTTCTCGTGGGGAAACCATCACTTTTGGTCAGGAGACACAAGTTCCTCAAAACAGAGGTGAATGCAACATGATCATCTGAAAACTCATGCTGCAGTCACATTATGACGTTTTTGACGTCTTCTCGTGGGGAAACCATCACTTTTGGTCAGGAGACACAAGTTACTCAAAACAGAGGCGAATGCAACATGTTCATCTGAAACCTCACATTATGACGTTTTGACGTCTTCTCGTGGGGAAACCATCACTTTTGGTCAGGAGACACAAGTTTCCTCAAAACAGAGGTGAATGCAACATGATCATCTGAAAACTCATGCTGCGGTCACATTATGACGTTTTTGACGTCTTCTCGTGGGGAAACCATCACTTTTGGTCAGGAGACACAAGTTTCTCAAAACAGAGGTGAATGCAACATGATCATCTGAAAACTCATGCTGCGGTCACATTATGACGTTTTTGACGTCTTCTCGTGGGGAAACCATCACTTTTGGTCAGGAGACACAAGTTCTCAAAACAGAGGCTGAATGCAACATGATCATCTGAAAACTCATGCTGCGGTCACATTATGACGTTTTTGACGTCTTCTCGTGGGGAAACCATCACTTTTGGTCAGGAGACACAAGTTCTCAAAACAGAGGTGAATGCAACATGATCATCTGAAAACTCATGCTGCGGTCACTATATGACGTTTTGACGTCTTCTCGTGGGGAAACCATCACTTTTGGTCAGGAGACACAAGTTTCTCAAAACAGAGGTGAATGCAACATGATCACCTGAAAACTTATGCTGCGGTCACATTATGACGTTTTTGACGTCTTCTCGTGGAGAAACCATCACTTTTGGTCAGGAGACACATTTTTTTTCAAAACAGAGGTGAATGCAACATGATCATCTGAAAACTCATGCTGCGGTCACATTATGACGTTTTTGACGTCTTCTCGTGGAGAAACCATCACTTTTGGTCAGGAGACACAAGTTTCTCAAAACACAGGTGAATGCAAAATGATCATCTGAAAACTCAGTTGAATGCAACATGATTATTTGAAAACTCATGCTGCGGTCACATTATGACGTTTTTGACGTCTTCTCATGGGGAAATAATCACTTTTGGTCAGGAGACACAAGTTCCTCAAAACAGAGGCGAATACAACATGTTCATCTGAAAACTCACATTATGACGTTTTTGACGTCTTCTCGTGGGGAAACCATCACTTTTGGTCAGGAGACACAAGTTCCTCAAAACAGAGGTGAATGCAACATGATTATCTGAAAACTCATGCTGCGGTCACATTATGACGTTTTTGACGTCTTTTCAAGGGGAAACCATCACTTTTGGTCAGGAGACACAAGTTTCTCAAAACAGAGGTGAATGCAACATGATCATCTAAAAACTCATGCTGCGGTCACATTATGACGTTTTTGACGTCTTCTCGTGGGGAAACCATCACCTTTGGTCAGGAGACACAAGTTTCTCAAAACAGAGGTGAATGCAACATGATCATCTGAAAACTCATGCTGCGGTCACATTATGACGTTTTTGACGTCTTCTCGTGGGGAAACCATCACCTTTGGTCAGGAGACACAAGTTTCTCAAAACAGAGGTGAATGCAACATGATCATCTGAAAACTCATGCTGCGGTCACATTATGACGTTTTTGACGTCTTCTCGTGGGGAAACCATCACTTTTGGTCAGGAGACACAAGTTCCTCAAAACAGAGGTGAATGCAACATGATCATCTGAAAACTCATGCTGCAGTCACATTATGACGTTTTTGACGTCTTCTCGTGGGGAAACCATCACTTTTGGTCAGGAGACACAAGTTACTCAAAACAGAGGCGAATGCAACATGTTCATCTGAAAACTCACATTATGACGTTTTTGACGTCTTCTCGTGGGGAAACCATCACTTTTGGTCAGGAGACACAAGTTCCTCAAAACAGAGGTGAATGCAACATGATCATCTGAAAACTCATGCTGCGGTCACATTATGACGTTTTTGACGTCTTCTCGTGGGGAAACCATCACTTTTGGTCAGGAGACACAAGTTACTCAAAACAGAGGCGAATGCAACATGTTCATCTGAAAACTCACATTATGACGTTTTTGACGTCTTCTCGTGGGGAAACCATCACTTTTGGTCAGGAGACACAAGTTCCTCAAAACAGAGGCGAATGCAACATGTTCATCTGAAAACTCACATTATGACGTTTTTGACGTCTTCTCGTGGGGAAACCATCACTTTTGTTCAGGAGACACAAGTTCCTCAAAACAGAGGTGAATGCAACATGATCATCTGAAAACTCATGCTGCGGTCACTATATGACGTTTATGACGTCTTCTCGTGGGGAAACCATCACTTTTGGTCAGGAGACACAAGTTTCTCAAAACAGAGGTGAATGCAACATGATCACCTGAAAACTTATGCTGCGGTCACATTATGACGTTTATGACGTCTTCTCGTGGAGAAACCATCACTTTTGGTCAGGAGACACATTTTTTTTCAAAACAGAGGTGAATGCAACATGATCATCTGAAAACTCATGCTGCGGTCACATTATGACGTTTTTGACGTCTTCTCGTGGAGAAACCATCACTTTTGGTCAGGAGACACAAGTTTCTCAAAACACAGGTGAATGCAAAATGATCATCTGAAAACTCAGTTGAATGCAACATGATTATTTGAAAACTCATGCTGCGGTCACATTATGACGTTTTTGACGTCTTCTCATGGGGAAATAATCACTTTTGGTCAGGAGACACAAGTTTCTCAAAACAGAGGTGAATGCAACATGATCATCTAAAAACTCATGCTGCGGTCACATTATGACGTTTTTGACGTCTTCTCGTGGGGAAACCATCACTTTTGGTCAGGAGACACAAGTTACTCAAAACAGAGGCGAATGCAACATGTTCATCTGAAAACTCACATTATGACGTTTTTGACGTCTTCTCGTGGGGAAACCATCACTTTTGGTCAGGAGACACATGTTTCTCAAAACAGAGGTGAATGCAAAATGATCATCTAAAAACTCATGCTGCGGTCACATTATGACGTTTTTGACGTCTTCTCGTGGGGAAACCATCACCTTTGGTCAGGAGACACAAGTTTCTCAAAACAGAGGTGAATGCAACATGATCATCTGAAAACTCATGCTGCGGTCACATTATGACGTTTTTGACGTCTTCTCGTGGGGAAACCATCACCTTTGGTCAGGAGACACAAGTTTCTCAAAACAGAGGTGAATGCAACATGATCATCTGAAAACTCATGCTGCGGTCACATTATGACGTTTTTGACGTCTTCTCGTGGGGAAACCATCACTTTTGGTCAGGAGACACAAGTTCCTCAAAACAGAGGTGAATGCAACATGATCATCTGAAAACTCATGCTGCGGTCACATTATGACGTTTTTGACGTCTTCTCGTGGGGAAACCATCACTTTTGGTCAGGAGACACAAGTTACTCAAAACAGAGGCGAATGCAACATGTTCATCTGAAACATTATGTCACATTATGACGTTTTTGACGTCTTCTCGTGGGGAAACCATCACTTTTGGTCAGGAGACACAAGTTCCTCAAAACAGAGGTGAATGCAACATGATCATCTGAAAACTCATGCTGCGGTCACATTATGACGTTTTTGACGTCTTCTCGTGGGGAAACCATCACCTTTGGTCAGGAGACACAAGTTTCTCAAAACAGAGGTGAATGCAACATGATCATCTGAAAACTCATGCTGCGGTCACATTATGACGTTTTTGACGTCTTTTCAAGGGGAAACCATCACTTTTGGTCAGGAGACACAAGTTTCTCAAAACAGAGGTGAATGCAACATGATCATCTGAAAACTCATGCTGCGGTAACTATATGACGTTTTTGACGTCTTCTCAAACAGAGGTGAATGCAACATAATCACCTGATAACTCATGCTGCGGTCACATTATGACGTTTTTGACGTCTTCTCGTGGAGAAACCATCACTTTTGGTCAGGAGACACAAGTTTCTCAAAACAGAGGTGAATGCAAAATGATCATCTGAAAATTCAGGTGAATGCAACATGATTATCTGAAAACTCATGCTGTGGTCAAATTATGATGTTTTTGACGTCTTCTAATGGGGAAATCATCACTTTTGGTCAGGAGACACAAGTTTCTCAAAACAGAGGTGAATGCAATATGATCATCTAAAAACTCATGCTGCGGTCACATTATGACGTTTTTGACGTCTTCTCGTGGGGAAACCATCACTTTTGGTCAGGAGACACAAGTTTCTCAAAACAGAGGCGAATGCAACATGATCACCTGAAAACTCATGCTGCGGTCACTATATGACGTTTTTGACGTCTTCTCGTGGGGAAACCATCACTTTTGGTCAGGAGACACAAGTTTCTCAAAACAGAGGTGAATGCAACATGATCACCTGAAAACTCATGCTGCGGTCACTATATGACGTTTTTGACGTCAGTGAAATCTGCTGCCCGTATGAACAGGGCGGTGTTGCTGTTCCTCAAGAAGTAAGAGCAAGTGAATATGTTGGTGGAGACAAGGATCACCGTGGGCGGACAGTTTATCCAGGTGACTCCACTGATGCAGCCGGCGGCGAAGATCACCCTGTCTAATGTGCCACCATTCATCAGTGTTGATTTCCTGGACAGAGAGCTGCCCCCATTAGAAAAATGTTGTCGGTGTGTAAGTCGCTGCTGTTGAGACACGTGGTGTCTCACCACAGGCAGGTCCGCATGATCCTGAACAACAGGGCAGAGGAGTTTAATTATCGCTTCATCATCCGTGTGGACAACTTTGATTACACCCTGTTCGCAACCTCCTCTGCCCTCAAGTGTTTCAACTGTGGCAAAGAGGGACATCTAGCCAGGGCTTGTCCGAGCTGCCCGGCGCCGGTGCCCACAGCGCCTCCTGCCCGTTCCGGTGGCGAGGTGTCGGTGGTTCGGAGCGGAGGGGGGCCCCACTGTCCCGGACGAAGCGGTAATGGAGTCACAGGTGGAGGAGAAACGGAGTGAGTGCGTGCTTGGGGTGCCAGAGATAGTGGCTGGCGAGCTGGGTGAGGGAGGAGTGAGCACAGGTGAGCGGGGTGAGGGAAGTGTGAGCACTGGCGAGCTGGGTGAGGAAGGTGCGGGTACAAGTGGTGGCTTGCTACCGCGAAGCAGCGGAACAAGCAGAAAAGTGTCATGAAAGACAATGGAGACAGTAAAGCTGGGCGGCTGGAGGATGCAGCCGCTGGCACAGATACTAGTGATTATGATTACATATCCGATTGTAGTGAATGGTCAAGCACAATGTCAGACAGTCAGGAGAATGACTTTTACCCTCCAAGCATGTACAAAAGTTTTCTCCAACAGACCAAGGGCATGAAGGGCCTTGATCTGGGGAAATATTTCACCGACAAGCCCCTTTTTATCCAATCAGCGAGCCATTTAATAAAACACAGGGCGGCGTCGGAGCCTACTGACCCTGAGATTTTTAGACTCAAGAAACACATGGGCAAAGCGAGGAAACAGCTCAATTTATAAACAACAAGACTGCTCATTGTGTTTCCTTGTATTTGTTTTACTGTCTTTGATTTTAACTTTCCCCTCACCATGGATGTGTTTAGAGTGGGAACGTTAAACATCAACAGAGACGTAAGGAAACTGGCACTAGTGTCCGACACAGCATGGAGGAAACATGTTGATGTCATGATCCTACAAGAGATCCACAGCAATGGAGGCAACAAAGCGGACTGGGAGAAAGAGTGGGAAGGACAGGCGATGCTAAGCCACAACACCAGCCTTAGTGGTGTAGTGGGCCTCCTCTTTTCTATGAGCTTCACTCCATCGTCCTTGGAAGTGGAGCATGTGGTGAGGGGAAGGTGTCTGCTGGTGAAGGCTCGCCTCCAGAACCACACCTTGGTTTTTATTCATATTTATGCTCCCACCAATGGCACAGAGAGGAAGAGCTTTATAGAAAAAGGCAGCCTGAAATCGAATGATTGTGGGGGGAAGAGTATTTATTTTAACTGCACGTCATACCCCAGTTACGCTATAAGGACGTCTGCAAGCAAGACCTCAAGAGCTTCGACATCAGCCTTGACATCTGGGAAGTCACTGCCCAGGACCGCCTCAAGTGGCAGAAGGCGCTCCGCACCAGGCTGCTCAATTATGAAAACACTCTGGCAAAACACCACGAAACAAAGAGGATAAAGAGAAAGCAACAACAGGTCTCCTCCTCACCGTTTCCATCCTCGGGTGTGGCCCACACCTGCGACATCTGCGGCCATGTCTGCCCCTCACGGCCCTCACGCATTGGCCTTCTCAGCCACAGAAGACGCTGTGTTAAAACCTAACTCCCAGGCACAAGAAATCTATGGTCTTCCAAGACTGCGATGCCGAAGATGAATCAGAAGAAACAGACAGACGGGAAGTGTTAAACACCCATCGTAAAACTTGACAACACAGTTTGCTGGTGTTGATAAGTTCCTCTGCAAGAAGACTGTGAACTTTGACCTGGCTATCTGGGAAACAACGGAGAACAAGAACTATGTCAGCAACCAATGGAACGGGCAGAAGAAGACGAGGTCATCCAAGAAGAAAAACTGAACTGGACTGGAGTAGCATCAATAATTTACATACCATGGCTCCCATCAGATGACTTCATCATCTTCATTGTGGGTGGGTTTTTTTTATCCTCTTCTTCTTTCAAACAGAATAAATTCTTCTTCTCCCAAAACTGATCAACCCACCGTGGAGTATATGGACTGGAGAAGCAAAGTTTTAGACATTAACCTAGTTCAAGAAACCCACAGCTTTTAATGGGAAGGCCATTTAAAGCCATTGGTCCAGTCTAAAGGGAGGGACGGATGGTTTCTACCTCTCTCTTTTACTGTTGATGAAGTCATTCCTGGTGTTTTATTGAAGGTTAAAGCTGTTTTAGAAAATGCGAAACTTGTGCTTTTAAATGTTTATGCTCCCTCTAACCCAGTGGAAAGAATAGCACTTTAAAGCAACTTAAGTGACTGTGTAGCAAATTCTGTTGAAGATGGTTTTATGGTTTTAGGGGGGATTTTAACTGCACTAAGAATCCTCACTTAGGCAGGAACCGTCCTGAACCACACCCAACTTCAGCCAACACGCTCGGACAGCTGATAGAGAGTCGAAAGCTGGTCAATGTGAAGGCAGTACAGTTACAGTCACAGAAGGGAAATGAGCTTATCCTTAGCCAGACTGGACCACCTTTAATGTTTTAAACACCATTTAAATATTTTCAAGAGGTGTTTCACTAATCCTGTGGGTTTTAGTGATCATTGTCTTGTGTCTTGTTGTGTTTATTAAGAACATTCGTGTAAAGAGTGCCTATTGGCATTTTAACACTGCTCTTTTGAATGACCAGGCTTTTAGAAACGCTTTTAAACTTTTCTGGTTGCCCAGAGAGAGAGCAGGCCTGCCTTCACCAACAAACAGCAGTGGTGGGACTTCGGTAAGGCCCAGGTGAGGCAGATCTTGAGAGGCAGATAGGAAAGCTGAGCATTTCAACTGCTTCTACAGAAAACACGGGGCTACTTAATGCCCTCAAGTCAAAAAGTCAGCTTTTGCCAACCTGTTCGGCATCTCAGCCCAGGGCGCACCGGTCAGGTCCAATCAATCAATCAATCAATCTTTATTTATATAGCGTCTTATACAATCAAAATTGTTTCAAGGTGCTTTCCAGAATCCCAGGGCCTAACCCCAGACAAGCAACAGTGGCAAGGAAAAACTCCCCTTTAACAGGAAGAAATCTTGAGCAGGAACAGGCTCATGTAGGGGGACCCTCCTGCTGATGGCCGGCTGGGTAAAGAGAGAGGAGAGGAGAGGAGAGGAGAGGAGAGGAGAGGAGAGGAGAGGCGGACACGAGCACTCCGTAGGAATCGCAGATTGCATAGCCAGCCTGTGTTGTAAAATATCGCGAATTGCCTTTTATGCTATAGCTATTTTAATGAAAGTAGAGTAGTTTCATGGATAATGTGAGAAGGATCAACTGGGGTAAACTGGGAAACTTTATGTGAGCTTGTTTGTGAAGAGAACAAAATAACAATGTGTGATATCTGTTTGGGTTAGGGCTCTCAAGGCTGTGCACCGGTGTGCAGGCTGAGGGCCGCTTCGGTATAGCCAAAATATGTGCAACGTGACTGAGCTGATGTAAACTATGTAACCATGGAAACGCTTTTTACTGTTTCTGTGCTGAGTTTAATAAAAGAACCAACTCTGGTGGGGGGGACTCTCTCCGGGACAGTGCGACAGCAGACGGGGAGTGGAGCCCCCCTTGTACAAGGTTGAAAAGGGACGTTGGTGTAACCAGCCTCAGCCCTCACCGCAATGGTAATAACTGGGAGATACAGATATGTTCTTCAGTATATAAATTATTTTGTGGGCCAGTGGGTCAAAAGTCTAGATTCGCTACAGGAGAAACGGGTATCAGCAATGTGCATTAAGTGGAGAGTAAAGGATTCACACAACCAAGGTTAAGTTTGCCTATATTGTATTGCTTAAATGGGAAAAGACTGAAATGCCAATACACACATTAACATTAAACAGCGATAAAGTGAACAAAGAAATAAATAAATCCTCAGATGGTTCCCAAATCACAGTCTCTCTTGGGTGGCTCGCCACGACCACTGAATCTCCCCTCTACCTCTACAGAACAGGAGAAATCCCAGTAGACAAAATCTTCTTGCAGGCCTTGAACTCAGGACTCATTCAGAAGAACAGAAACACACATATACAGTATATCCACATACATCACAACCTTGGCTTTCAATTTTCCTTACAACTATCCTTACCTTACATCAAATTATCACATTTCTCAACATTAATATTAAACAAATTGACTGAATCTTAACTCTTATGTTACAATTTCCTTTCTTTTAACACCACTCACTCTCACAGAAAAAAAAACAGAGTGAGGGTAATGTAAATAAAATAGTTTCATATAAACAATTTTCTTTTAAACACAATATACATGAAATGAATGCCTCTTTACTCTATCAACTTACCATATGCATATTTTAACAGATTTAAAATGAAATATATAATGTCAGCGAAGTTTACTCCTGTTGGATCGCGATACCTTTCAAGTGTAGCTGCCGATCCGCGTGTTCTTTGAATGAAGACTTCGAGAAGAAAAGTACCAATTTCAAAATGTATTTAACAATAGAACCAATTCCAGATACAAATATTACAGAGCTCCGGGCCAGTTCATAACCCTAGCAACAACAGAGTCAATTGTCAGGGCATGAAGTCTGACCACCTAACTATCCCTTGGCCCAGTCTTTTATAGTAACACACATGCAAATTCACAATGTTCATGCAATCCAATCCAGATCCCCTGCTGGGATGGCCTCGTCCTCTTCCTCCAGTCCCATTTGGTGTTGGTAGAGTTCTTCTTTTCCATTGTTTTCCCAGGTGGCCAGATCCCATTTTTCATGCAAATGTGATCATCAACCCCCTGATGTCCTGTATACAATGAGTGTTTGACACCTCCTGCCTGACTGGCTCCTGAGATAACAATAGAACAAACAACAATCCTGCAAATGGAATGTCTCTGCTCTTTATTACATTTACCAATGAGTCTACCTTGCCTAACTTCTAAGAGAAGACAGAAACATATGGTGAAACACATAACAAGATAAAGACAATTCTCAACACTCCCCAGTGGCTCACGCATCAAATACACATACACACTGGCACAACTGCAGATAACATGGCTCTCATCCGTCCAGGTTCAGGTTCCCTCGCTTCTTTGGCAGAATACACGGTCCACTAATGAATCCGCGGCAAAAAGAAAGTTTCACTCTCCACACCAAAAACCACAGTGATGAAAATGAGTGAATTATCTTGCCCTCTTAGACAAAAAAACAATAGTATCTGCAGCAAAAAGTTAGCAGGCGGCCATCTTGATGTCGGTACGGTAGCGCGAAAGAGAGAGAGAAAAAAAACGCACATGCCACGACACGTACACCCTGACCCTAATTGGTCAATTATATCACGTGAACTCCTCGTGTCACCTGGATCTTGCACATCTTTTTTTTTTCTACTTCCACAAAGGCACATTCACCACACTTAAATTAAAGCAAAATGCCCTTTTTTTTAACAGACTTTAATAAACAAACCTGTGTGGATTGATTTTACCTACTTATTACCATATTTAAGATTTTTAAATCAAAAATATTGCCTATCCCTTCTCCGTAGGATCATTTTAATTGAGCTCCTATTTATTTATTTTTTGCAATAAAATATGAATTTATTTATTCTAACAACTGAGCTATTATTTAAGGTTTAGTAACCTGAGTTACACAATCAAACCAAACACCATGCCAATCATATCAATTTCCATCTGTGACACCTGTTCCACCAGTACCTCAGCAATATTACTTACACTCTGCAGGGTTTTGCTAATGAAACCATGAGAGGCTTTGAACATCTTTCCAACACTCAGAGGAGCCACAGACTTACGTTGTTGAAACATGACATGGCTTTAAATTACATCTTGGCCAAAGAAGGAGGTTTGTGTGTATCTTTGAACTTGACAGGAGATGCTTGTTACACTTTGATTCCAGACAATGGTGATAATATAACAAGTGTGATTGACGCTTTGAAGAAGATAAGAGATGCATTTGGTCCTTCTGAAGGCGCAGGAACATCTGCGACGGCCTGGCTTCAGGACAAATTTGGTCCAATGGGAGCTATGTTGATACAGGTTCTCAACATAGGTTCTGGGTGTGATGTTTTGTTTTTGTACTTTGTCATTAACTTGTGCCAAGGCGATGATATTGCGTTGGATTGGTGTAGTGATGCCTAGCAACCAGATCCAGATGCCACTCTTAAGTGATAAAGCTTTGGTTGATTCAGATGAGGAGGACATTTCTGATGAGATGGTTGATAAATATCCAGTATAATCAATAATTCAGTATCTAGTGTGACCTTCGAGCTATATTATTATGTTACTCTTTGCATTTAATGGTGTTTATGTTTTCCTTTCCTCCGTTGTAGTACCGGTGACAAAGGGGGGAAATGGTTACATAATTTACGTAATCGTGACAATCATGTTTTAATATGTTTGCATTGTATTCCCTCTAATGTAACCAATGTTTTTTTTTTTTGCAAAGATACTGGCACCTCTCTTTTCTGTTTCCAGGACAGTAGTTGGGGAGCTACGTTGGGTGACAACTCTATTGGAATGGACTCAGAAATTCAAAATGAACTGTGAAAGATGCTGGAGGACCCTGAATGAAGATGTGGAACAACTGAAGATACTTCATTAGGGGACTGTGAACTACAGATTCGAAAATCACTGTTTCATGTGTTTAATGCATATATCTGAAGTTATGTGCTAATAAATTTACTAGGGAGATGTCATCAGTTGACAGATGCTATGAGAACTCAGGTTTTTCCTTGTTTTGGTAAAGGGAAAGGGGTCCTTCGGCAGGGAAAGGTCCATGATAAGGTCCAATGGGTCGACCAGCCTGACCATAGACATTTTTTGATTTTTTTCCTGAGTATCTCGTATGTGTTTGCCAAACTCTCCCCTAATACAACCTTTTTGCAAATTGGGTTGGAGTACCATAGGTGGTCGCTGTTGACAGAGGGACCGTGAGAGAATTTTCCCGTCTAAAGTGTTCTGAGGGTTGTAAACTGAAAGAGGTCTGTCAGATGGGTTTTTCGCTCTCACACTAAATTTCACATATTATTCATGCCTATTTAATCAATCTCTTTCTCATGTGTAGCAAATTATACCACTTTATTAGTCACCGTCACCTTTACTTAAAACCTTGTTAACCTACATAGTCTACAAAGTCTTGAAGGGGGGAAATATGTAGTATCTGAAGCCTGTGTATTCATTCTGTGCAGGCCTTTACTTCTGTAAGGCCGCAATGTGTTTAGCATCCAGCCCAAGTGCCATATTAGGATATGCTCCACATGTGTCCTGTGTCTTGTGCCTTTCTGTAAGATCGCAATAGAAGGCTTGTTATGGCTAAGAGAAGCTGCTAAGAGATGACGCTGGAGCCCGTGGGCTCCTGGTTGTTCTCCATATGAGGATGTGTAGCATGAAGCCTTTCTACTACTCCCATTTTTGGTACTAACTGAACGCTATACCATTGGGTTTGCTATACCGTGTATCATGAGGTCATCAGAAAATAATGTGTTTACTTGACTGTATAAGAAGGAGCTATCGTTGTAAACACCTCAGAGTTCTTCACCAAGGGGACCGCAAAACCTCCCTCGGGCATGCTGCAGCGTCCAATTGATACCTGACTATTCTCTCCAATAAACCCATCCATCCATCCATCCATCCATCCATCCATCCATCCATCCATTCTCTACCGCTTATCCGGGGTCGGGTCGCGGGGGCAGCAGCCTAAGGAGAGAAGCCCAGACTTCCCTCTCCCCAGCTACTTCTTCCAGCTCATCCGGAGGGATCCCCAGGCGTTCCCAGACCAGTCGAGAGACATAGTCTCTCCAACGTGTCCTGGGTCTTCCCGGGGGTCTCCTACCGGAGGGACATGCCCTGAACCCCTCACCAGGGAGGCATCCAGGGGGCATCCTAACTAGATGCCCAAGCCACCTCATCTGGCTCCTCTCAACGCGGAGGAGCAGCGACTCTACTCTGAGCTCCTCCCGGATGGCAGAGCTTCTCACCCTATCTCTAAGGAAGAGCCCAGCCACCCTACGGAGGAAGCTCATTTCGGCCGCTTGTACCAGTGATCTTGTTCTTTCGGTCATTACCCAAAGCTCATGACCATAGGTGAGGGTAGGAACGAAGATCGACCGGTAAATCGAGAGCTTCGCCTTTCTGCTCAGCTCTCTCTTCACCACTACGGAGTCCACATTACTGCGGACGCCGCACCGATCCGCCTGTCGATCTCCTGCTCCATTCTTCCCTCACTCGTGAACAAGACCCCGAGGTACTTGAACTCCTCCACTTGGAGCAGGATCTCCTCCTTGACCCGGAGAAGGCACTCCACCTTTTTCCGGTTGAGAACCATGGCCTCGGATTTGGAGGTGCTGATTTTCATCCCAGCCACTTCACATGCGGCGACGAACCGATCCAGTGATAGTTGGAGGTCACGGGCCGATGACGCCAACAGGACCACATCATCCGCAAAAAGCAGAGACCCAATCCTGAGGTCACCAAACCGGACCCCCTCAACACCATGACTGCACCTAGAAATTCTGTCCATAAAAATTATGAACAGAATCGGTGACAAAGGGCAGCCCTGGCGGAGACCATCCCTCACCGGAAACGAGTTCGACTTACTGCCAGCAATGCGGACCAAACTCTGGCACCGATCGTACAGGGAGCGGACGGCCCGTATCAGCGGGCCCGACACCCCATACTCTCGGAGAACCCCCCACAGGACCCCCCGAGGGACACGGTCGAATGCCTTCTCCAAGTCCACAAAACACATGTGGACTGGTTGGGCAAACTCCCATGCACCCTCGCGATGTTGCAGAGTCGAGTCAACCACGACAGGCCTACAACATCCAGAGCCTTAAGGAACTCTGGGCGGATCTCATCCACCCCCAGGGCCTTGCCACCGAGGAGTTTTTTGACTACCTTGGCAACTTCAGCCCCGGAGATATGAGAGCCCATCTCCAGGTCCCCAGGCCCTACTTCCTCACTGGAAGGCGTGTTGGTGGGATTGGGGAGGTCCTCGAAGTATTCCTTCCACCGATCCACAACATCCCGAGTTGAGGTCAGCAGCACACCATCACCACTATACACATTGTTGACAGTGCACTGCTTCCCCCTCCTCAGACAACGGATGGTGGTCCAGAACCTTTTCGAGGCCGTCCGAAAGTCGTTCTCCATGGCCTCACCGAACTCTTCCCATGCCCGGGTCTTTGCCTCGGCAACAGCCGTAGCTGCACTCCGCTTGGCCTGCCGGTACCTATGTGCTGCCTCAGGAGTCCCACAGGCCAGTAAGGCCCGATACGACTCCTTCTTCAGCTTGACGGCATCCCTCGGGCATTGCCGCCACGACAGGCACCAACCACCTTGCGGCCACAGCATCGGTCAGCCGCCTCAACAATGGAGGCACGGAACATGGTCCACTCGGACTCAATGTCCCCCGCCTCCCCCGGGACATGGTCAAAGCTCTTCCAGAGGCGTGAGTTGAAGCTCCTTCTGACAGGGGACTCTGTCAGGCGTTCCCAGCAGACCCTCACAACACGTTTGGGCCTGCCAGGTCTGTCCGGCATCCTTCCCCACCATCGGAGCCAACTCACCACCAGGTGGTGATCGGTTGACAGCTCCGGCCCTTTCTTCACCCAGGTGTCCAGAACATGCGGCCGCAAATCCGATGACACAACCACAAAGTCGATCATCGATCTGCGACCTAGGGCATCCTGGTGCCAAGTGCACATGTGGACGCCTTTATGTCTGAACAAGGTGTTTGTTATGGACAATCTGAGACAAGCACAGAAGTCCAATAACAAAACACCACTCGGATTCAGATCAGGGGGGCCGTTCTTCCCAATCACACCTCTCCAGGTCACACTGTCATTGCCAACGTGCATTGAAGTCACCCAGGAGGACGAGGGAGCCCCCAGAAGGAGCACTCTCCAGCACTCCCTCTAAGGACTCCAAAAAGGGTGGATACGCTGAACTGTTGTTTGGACCATAGGCACAAACAACAGTCAGGATCCGTCCCCCCACCCGAAGGCGAAGGGAGGCTACCCTCTCATCCACCGGGGTAAACTCCAATATACAGGCACTAAGCTAGGGAGCAACGAGAATTTCCACCCCTGCCCGTCGCCTCTCACCATCGGCAACTCCAGAGTGGTAGAGAGTCCAACCCCTCTCGAGAAGACTGGTTCCAGAGCCCTTGCTGTGCGTCAAGGTGAGGCCAACTATATCTAGTCGGAAGTTCTCAACCTCGCGCACCAACTCAGGCTCCTTTCCCACCAGAGAGGTGACATTCCATGTCCCTAGAGCCAGTTTATGCAGCCGGGGATCAGACCGCCAAGGTCCCTGCCTCTGGCTGCTACCCAAAACACAATGCACCCGACCCCCTTGGCCCCTCCTGCAGGTGGTGAGCCCACGGGAAGGGGGTCCCACGTTGCCTCTTCGGGCTGTGCCCGGCCGGACTCCATGGGCAGAGGTCCGGCCACCAGGCGCTCGCCAACGTGCCCCACCCCCAGGCCTGGCTCCAGGAGGGGGCCCCGGTGACCTGCATCCGGGCAAGGGAAACCTGGTACCAATGTTGTTTTTCGCCATTAGGAGGTCTGGGCTACGCTTTGTCTGATCCCTCACCTAGGACCTGTTTGCCATGGGTGGGCATATAGCCTACCTCAGCGCCTACTTAAGCTCTCCCCTCTTTGCCTCCGGTGCCCGATTGTTGCTCGTGTTTTTGAACATACCTCCAGCTCCCCGTGATCACTACTAGCCCGTATTATTATATTATTATTATTCTTTCCGGTAGTAAGCTTTTCGGTGCTTAGTCACTCCTTTCAGTTGTACTTTTTCCTCGACGTTTTTGTTTGCTTTTCCGTTGCTACTTTCTCAGAGTTTTCGTTGTTACTTGGTTCGATCATTTTGGATATTTTGTCAATAAAGAACCTTTTGTTTGCACTCTGCGTCTGGGCCCTGGCCTCCTTAACTGTTCCGCAACATTAGAGATGCATTCATGTAGATTAGATAGATTTTTTTTTTTTTTATGTATCTATTTATTCTGAGTGAGTGTTTTTAAATATCTAAATTATATGTATGTTCTTTTGTAAGAGCGGCAAACAAAGCTGTTTTAAAAAATTTTTAAAAAAATTCTCTCGCTCTCTTTCTCTATCTCTCACACACACACACACACACACACACACACACAGTTGATTCAGGTTTAGTATTACAGCTTAAAGTTTACAAACTTTAGCATTGTATTGTTTTTGATACTGCTCCTGTCTAAACCACACATGTACCCTATAGATTTGAATTAATATGGTGTATCTGTGATTATGAGAATGAAATTAAATTATTATTGTTGAATTGAATTGTCTTTTTCCGATTGTAGATTTGAATGCTTATATTGGAGTAGGCAGGGGAATCTATTGGCACCTCAGCCTCACCGAGAATATTTTTGCACCAGCCGCCAGTGCATGATAACTAAAAATTCCAGGCTTACGCCCTTAGCCTGGTTATGTGAAATATCCCTCCGATACCTCGGTCAGGGGCTTGTTAAATACAGTGCCTCCTTTGCTGTGTACAGAAAAGCAGCGGGGGTGGGACGCGGAACAGCGTTCGAAGCAGTTCTGGGCGTCGACCAAACGTCACTCCAGCCAATTGGTGGTCGCGAGGAAACTTTGTAAACAACTGCTCTCATGCTGCTTTGTAGCTTCTCCACCGTGTTTACTACGATGCGCGCGTCGTCGCCGCGACTGCCCGAGCCCGAAGACACCCAGCAAAAGGTAAGGCGAACGTATTTACGCGCAGGTTTTAAACCCAGGACCACTCTCTTGGCACTGTCCGGGTGTGCACACGCGCCTCGCGTGAAAACGTGAGTCGTAGTAGTAAACGCAGCTGTCACGTAGATCTCCTGGTAAACACTTTAAGGGTTATTTTCTCTTTATTTATTGAAGGGAAAAGGGTGACTATGACTCTTAAACAACGTGTCACTTTAGAGTAATACTTGTGCTGTAACAGGAGGGAGTGCTGACAAACTTCGCTTTCCACTTAATTTTAGGAGATATTAAACATTCGGCGCAAACGGATGGATTTGAGAAATAAGGGAAAAATCCGAGTGTGTTGTGTTGAGGAAAAATACACCCCTTGATTCTCTTTGTGTCTGTTTTCTTTATTCTTTTCTCCACTATCTGTGACAGTATCCCTTGCTGTCAACTTTGCGGCTGAAACCGAGCGTTATTTTGCCTGATTTTGTGAGAGGCCCTGGCTGTGAGCAGGCTAATGATGGAGCGGACTTCATTGGAAATCGCTCAGCATTTAGCTGCAGACGGAGGCAGAGCTGTGAATACGCAGCTGCATGACTGCTAAGTGACCATTAGGAAGAGCCTGACTTGCTTCAAGTGGAAGATAGGAAAAATGTAACAGTTCTTCTACTCCCTGAATTACCTGTTCCTGTTCTTGCTTCTGAACACTTTATCAGCACTGACAGTGTACTCTAGACTTGTTCATCTTTATTTCACTGAGTGTATACACCTTCTGCAGAAGTCTCCATCATGAACGGATGTGGGTACGACTTTCGTTGGGGAACAGCAACATCTGCATGCTCACTGTGCAGTCCCCCTCCTCATCTGTAGGAGTGGAGAGGAAGAAGGGGGAGGGAAAAAAAGCTTATTTTCAGAAAACACGTTGGTTATGCTGAAGAGTTGGTACTGACTCACATATATTGAGGAGGAGCCATTTCTTCACTCTAAGCTCTCCGGGAAATTGATGCATTTGTGGGCTGGACAGTTTCCAAAGTTTGCCTTATTTTGATTTCAATATGGGCTTTTTTATGTTGAAGAAATATCCTCTCAAGTCTTGTCCAAATTTAAATCATTGTAAATTGATAGCAAACCATTTCAAGGTGATAATAACTTTGTGTGCCATTTACTTTTTGAAGTGAATTGGGACTTGAGGCAAAATTAGCTGGTTGTAGCTAAGCAGGAAAAAAAAAATTCTTAACATTTTTATATCTCCTCTGCAAACTGTACACATTATTTACACAGCCTGCACTCTTAACACCTCATGGTGATGTCTTGTTTGTTTTCAAGTTGAGCTGCTCTCACACAAGGTTTCTGCCTTAAATGGAATCACTTCCTCTCTCGCTGGCTCAAGACAAACACATTGGTCAGCAGTGGCAAAGTAAAATACCACAGTGTTTTGGTGCTTTGATTGCTTTAAATGTGCAGTTAAGGTGATTCAGCGAGTGAGAAGATACACACGCTTGTGTTTTTAGGCGAGCAACAGACTTTGTCGCATATGAAATCCTTTGTTACAGTAAGCATATTTTTATGTTTATTTCTGTAAAGAAATGTTCGCTAACATTGAGCTAATGCCAGCACTAGACAGTGCTGATTAGGGTTTTTAACTTTTTTGTTTGGGGGACTGAAAAAAGTCAGACAATAGTTCTATCTCGATGAAATAGGTGAATCAGCCCAGCTTTAAGAACAAGCTGCTGGACTCCCCCCCCCTTACCCCTTCCTTACACACACACACACACACACACACACACACAAATACAAAATGAACATGCATATTACAGTAAAACATGCAGGGCTTTAAAACCCAGGATAGTTCACGTGGGATGACCCAGGTGTGGGTGGGTAGCAGGACCATACACCACGTGTGTTGATAACATGCTGAAATGAATTCAGGGCACCAATCCACCTAAGGGCCCTGATGTTAAAGCCATCCAGCCGGCCTTCCAGGGTGTTGATCATTGAGGCATTGTTGCCACAGAGGTCTCCACAGAGACTATATGGTGGTGGGAGCAATGGCTATGCATCGGATTATATCAGGCTCTACGTGAAACTGCAACAAAAACAAATTCTATTAGTAAAATACCTCTGATGGTATGTCTCTACCATAAGAGACATATACCACTGCAAAAAGCCTCAAGTTTAGGTAAATGTTTAATGCTCAAAATGTCAGTAATGAAAATGATTTGGAATACATTTCATTTTAAGCTAAATTTCTCGGCTACACCACTAAGGAGAGGCAGCCGTATCTGGTAACTCTGACAGTCATCTCCGAACTGTTGGATGATGAATGTTTTCATTTTTACTACCCTAACTGTAAGCCTTACCCCAACATTAAACTGCACGTCATTGTTCATTGTATTGTTAAACAAAAAGAACAAATGAAACCGGACCAACAGAATGCGAATCAGAAGTCTTCAAATGAGTTTGTGTTTAGTCTTTTCTCCTTCACGTGCAAATGATGTAAATGCTCTTGGCACGCAGGTCATGACAATGCTCTTGTCTTTCAATTATTGTATAATGATGGAATGGAAAAACAGTCACATGAAAGAACAGGCCAGTCATATTCAACAGTAAACTAGCTTAATGTATATTTTTGTCAGAAGAATTCTAATTAAAGAAGAAAAGAGAAAAGTCATCCAGGCAATTCCTGGAAAGATAACTGGATCATTTATATGACATTGTTCAAAGGTCATGTCATCTTGATGATGCCGATGCTTTGATTTTCTGTTTGGGGTGCTCTAATATAATTTGTCAATGCATTATCAACAAATTATGAATAATTATTAATGGCAACAGTAGAACTAACAAATGTAATCTGGTTATTTTTCTTTCTGGCACAGTGTTCTGGAGTGTGCCTGCACAGGCTTGGCCTGAAAGTATACATACCTTTACAGGAAATGACTTTTTTCCCCTCTATAGTACATCAGATGTTACAGCTGTTTCATGACATTTCCTCCACTTTGATATGTCTTTCAGCTGCAAAATTTGCATTGAAGTAGTGTTAAAAATTCATTTGCATATGCATTTGTCATATGCCTGTGACAAACAGATAATCCAAAGATATTCAAACGAGCAAATTCTATTTTTATATTTATAATGTGACTGAAGAATGAGAATGAAGTTGTGCCCCCCCCTTTTTTTATTTTTTTTTTAGCCGTATTTATTTTCTCTGGTGGCTAATGACTGGTGCTGCTCATCAAGCCTGACATCTAGTTGTCAGGAAAGGCACTGCACAATTGATTAAACTAACCCGACTAATCGAGTGAGTAAACATTTACTATAGCATTTGGTTTCGCGTCACAGATTTAATGAAAAGTTATACATCTTGCTCCTAAAATATTACCATTTCATCATCTTTAATAATCTAAACATTGAAGAGATTTAATTACACGGCTATGTAAAATTAACATAAAAGTAGATCGCTCGTTCATCTTTTAAACAGTCATTATGATATTGATACATTTTAAAGTTACTATTTAAAAAACATACACATAAAAAAAGCAATCAAACTGAGATCTAGACAAATTCACCGCTCTTCTCCTAAACCACCAGTAGAGGAGAGCAGAGCACCGCTGATTTAAAAAAAGAAAAAAAAATGCATTTTATACCTGTAGAAACAAAATATCTGTTTTGGCAATTTGATCGGTTTCAGATTTTTATTGTTACCAGTAGTAATAGTGACACTACTATAGAATACCAAATAAAGGTTTGTTGACTTATTACTTTATTAATGCTTGTTTTAAGAACAGTTCGAGCTTAACACACTGCAATTTCAGAAAATATAGTTTGTAAATATGGTCTTCATTTAAAATCCTAAAACATCAACCAGAGAACAGAAATTAATATCTTCATAATGCCGATTAATTTGTACAGAGGTATATTTATGATTTAAATAAATATGTAATTTACTGTTGTAACTTGCAAACATGCCATCGAAAAATATGATTTACATTTTAGATTTTCAAATTTGTTTTTAAAGTATTTTTTAAATTGTATTATTGTTGCCATTAGAAATTGAATAGAATACTTCTACTTTCTGTAGAAATAAATTTGTATTGACATCAGAAAACACACATCACTTGTGTGCGTGTGTTGTGTGGGTCTTTGTGACAGGTACAAATAATGGCAAAAAAAATAAAGCAGATTTCTCCCATTTCACAAGCTGCAATGCCTCCTATTGGCCTCCTGACTTTAACATGGAGGTTTGGATAAGATGTGCATTAGTATATGTGACTCTGTGTACATCTGTGACTGCATATGTGTTACTAGTGGAAACAGTGAAAGCAACAGAGAAAGGAACAGGAAAACCGATAATGAGGTGAAAAAGGCTAATCACGTTCAATCAATCAATCAATCAATCTTTATTTATATAGCGTCTTATACAATCAAAATTGTTTCAAGGCGCTTTCCAGAATCCCAGGGCCTGACCCCAGACAAGCAACAGTGGCAAGGAAAAACTCCCCTTTAACAGGAAGAAACCTTGAGCAGGACCAGGCTCATGTAGGGGGACCCTCCTGCTGATGGCCGGCTGGGTAAAGAGAGAGGAGAAGGGGGAGGACAGGTAGAGGATAGGATAGGTATGAGAGGAGAGGGGTAGAGGAGAGGAGAAGTAGAGGAGAGGGAGAGGGAGAGGAAAAGGAGAAGGAGGGGGAGAGGAGAGGAGAGGAGAGGAGAGGAGAGGAGAGGAGAGGAGAGGAGAGGAGAGGAGAGGAAACCATGACCCAGTGGAGTGACAGAGGCCTGTCAGGTGATCATGTTTCCGGACCCCGGCAGCCTTGGCCTATAACAGCATAACTAAGATGTGACCTAAGAGCTTCTTTCATAAGATTCATGTGCTGAAGGAAGAATGTAGTATTTTTAATCCCTAGACAATTCAGTCTTTCGAAAGGTGTGCTTTCTGTCATTTTGGAAAATGCTGAAACAAGTTATGGTGTATACAGTCTCATACAATTCTACAGAATAAAGCATCAGCTTCCTATTATTTACATTCCATCTTCAGGTCTGGAGCTCAGCGGTACTTACCGGATTTTCCGGACTATAAGTCACACTTTTTTTCATAGTTTGTCAGGGGGTGCGACTTGTATTTATATAAGTCGCTCCGGAGTACATTATTACAGAATTTCACATGTTCGTTATTTTCACACTGACAACCACAAGAGGGCGCTCTAGGCGTCTGTACTGAGGCACAAGTTCCTTTAGCAACGCAGAAGAAGAAGCAATGCTTCATCTATGGAGTTAGACTTGATTGTTTGGTAAACTTGCTCGGATGTTCTTTATGCTATAGTTATCTGAATAACTGTTAATATGTTACGTTAACAAAGCAGACACGTACTCAGTTCGTTGTGGGTCATGTAGCTGAATTTGTTACGTTATCATACCGTAACGCTATTGCTAATCCATGCTAATGGATGCTAATTGCCTTTCAAGATGAAATGTATGTTCTTGGTCTCGGATTTTATCAAATAAATTTTCCCCCAAAATGCGACTTATTGTCCAGTGCGACTTATATATCTATTTTTCT
This sequence comes from Takifugu rubripes, assembly GCF_901000725.2. Taxonomy (NCBI): domain Eukaryota; kingdom Metazoa; phylum Chordata; class Actinopteri; order Tetraodontiformes; family Tetraodontidae; genus Takifugu; species Takifugu rubripes. The sequence goes on along the minus strand of NC_042293.1, from coordinate 5,343,185 downwards.
TCTTTATTATGCATTTTTTGGCTAGTGCGACTTAAATTCCGGAGTGACATATAGTCCAGAAAATACGGTATTCACTTAAAACAGAACCTGACATAAAAACATCACATAGCTGCCCTTTCTTAGACATCATCACACTCTGATTGTCCTCACGGAAGTTCACTTGCATAGAGGATCCAGTATGTGGGAAGGGAATTGTCCAAATAACTTGATGAGCCACAGTCCATGAAGCCCCACAAAATGCACACACAGATCTAAGGAAATCAGAATGACAAAACTGGAATAAGACACTGTAGCAGACGATGCATGTATCATACATTTAATGTACAGCCTTGTTGTGTGGGTGTGAATGTGTTGGACAACTCCTTCATTCTGCTCTTTTTTCCAGGAAGTAATTGACCTTTTTTCCAACTTGTCACACCCTTATAAAATGGCTTAATTTGTGAAGGCATGTGGCCCCAACATGCTAAATAAATCCAGTAGACATAACAGTAATAGTCATCTTCAAGGTTTGCTGCGCAATTAATCAGTCCTTCTTGATTGGCTGTACAGTTATGCTTTTGTTCCATGTGGTGTTTGGATGTGTGTCTGTTTCTATTGTATCATTTCTTCACTCATGAAACCATAGAATTGGTTTTCTTAAGAATGGTGGTGGAAGCATTAGATCATATTGAGGGCCATTTAAATTTTTATAAAGTCCTCCGAGGGCCATACCATTATGAACACATACCTAGGGATGCAAAAAAAAGACGAAAAAAAGTCTATAACCACTGTGTTACTAAGTCTCATGATTGCTGCATTTGAATTTGAATTATTTATTTAGCACACATGCACATAAAATCACCAAAAAAAAAATAGAATAAAATGACAAACAAGTAAAATATGTTTACATGATCATACAAAACAATTAAAAAAGAGGTGCAGAGTTGAGGCAAGAGACCCGTAAGGGCCTGTTCGAGGCCTCTACTCACAAAAACTGCAATACAACAAGATAATCAAGAAAATAAATGAAAAGAAAGAAAGATAAAGACAATAATAATAACAACTAGAAAGCACTCGGAGAGCGCAGACCTCCGCCAAGCGCAACAATTCCTGGCATATTGTGATTTCCACCATAAATATTAGTCCCACATATACTTTGACTACACATTTAGATTCCTTGACCATAAAAACATACTGTTAGCCACTGGAATCATAATATGTGTCATCCACGAAAAAAAATTCACACTTTGAAACAATTTTACTTTGTCCGGCACAAGCACCTCAGCGGCGGCTACTCCTTCACGAACTCTCCTTCGGTGTGAGGTTTCAGCTTCGTGGCTATTAATTCACTAATCACAAATCTTGCACGTGTAATATTCTCTCTGTCGGTACATGGTCGTGTGAAAGCTGCTTGTTGAGCCTCCAAACGCCGATGAAGAGCGTTAATTTTATCCAAACGCATCTGTCCTTTCAACTCGTCGAGTTTAGCGTGTTTTGAGCTGTAATGGCGCTCGAGATTTGCCTTTTTCATCACTGCCAGCGCCTCGCCACAAACTAGGCACACTGGCTTGCCTTTTACTTCAACAAAGAAAAAATCATTTTCCATTTCTCCTGGAATACACGGCATTCTGCATCCACCTTCCTTTTCTTGACAGTCGCCATGATGCATAAATTTTTTGTCTGTGTCAATCAGTCCAGCCCACTACGTACATCACATGCTGTGTTCACTAACCCTGACCTTGACTCGGACATAACATAACCATCTGTTTTATCTCAGAAAACGGGAAAATATTTCCTCTTGTTACGAAAGAAATTTCAGGATACTAAAGGCAAAAATACGCTACCGCTGCTACTGGCAGGTCGCGGAGTTTAGCGAACGGTCCCACTGTATAAGTGCACATATAAAATATAAAAATCTTATTGCGTTGCGGGCCGGTAGAAATGGTCTTGAGGGCCGTATACGGCCCGGAGGCCGGGGGTTCCCTACCCCTGCATTAGATTATCTTCTTTCCATGTCTGGACACTCTTCATTTGAGTTCTACTTAATTTCTCCATCACCAGTTATGTGTACTACTGCACTTGTTACTTAGTCTGCTCAATTTGAAAGTGCTAAAAATGGAGAGTGCTTCCTGAGGGCTACATGCAGTAATGCAACATGACAGGTTGAAGGCAGTATAACATTAGTGTCCCTGTGTTGGATCCATATACTGCTCACAAAAATTAAAGGAGCACTTTAAAGAAACACATTAGATACATCAGATCTCAATATGAAGTTGGATATCTATACAAATAATGACAGGGCAGTGTCTTAGGAACAAAAGGATGCCAAGTCTTTTAATGGAAATAAAAGTTTGCAGCCTACAGAGGGCTCAATTGTGTAGACACCATAAAATCAGAGTGAAATGAAGATGTGGCAGGCTAGTCCATTTTTTCCAAAACTTAATTTTTGCAACTCAAAATGCTTTTCAGTATCTTGTGTGGCCCCCACAAGCTTGTATGCATGCTTGACAACGTCGCGGCATGCTCCTAATGAGACGACGGATGGTGTCTTGTGGCATTTCCTCCCAGATCTGTGTGAGGGCATCCGTGAGCTGTTGTACAGTCTGAGGAGCAACCTGGCGGCGCCTAATGGACCAAAACATAATGTCCTAGAGATGTTCTTCTGGGTTTAAGTCAGGGGATCGTGAATGCCATTCAATTGTTTCAATTCCTTCATCCTCTAGGTACTGCCTGCATACTCTTGCCACGTGAGGCCGGGCATTGTCGTGCATTAGGAAGAAACCAGGACCTACTGCACCAGCGTAGGGTCTGACAATGGGTTCAAGGATTTCATCTCGATACCTTATGGCAGTCAGAGCACCATTTCCTAGGCAATAGAGGTCTGTGCGTCCCTCCATGGATATGCCTCCCCAGACCATCACTGACCCACCACCAAACCTGTCATGTTGAACGACGTTGCAGGCAGCATAACGTTCTCCTTGTCTTCTCCAGACTCTTTCACGTCTATCACAGGTGCTCAGGGTGAACCTGCTCTCGTCTGTGAAAAGTACAGGGCGCCAGTGGCGGACTTGCCAATTCTGGTGTTCTTGAGCAAATGCCAGTCGAGCTCCACGGTGCTGGGCAGTGAGCACAGGGCCCACTAGAGGACGTCGGGCCCTCAGGCCACCTTCATGAAGTCTGTTCCTGATTGTTTGGGTAGAGACATTCACACCAGTGGCCCTCTGAAGGTCATTCTGTAGGGCACGAGCAGTGCTCTGCCTGTTCCGCCTTGCACAAAGGAGCAGGTATCGGTCCTGCTGAGGGGTTGAGGAACTTCTACGACCCTGTCCAGCTCTCCGAGAATAACCACCAGTCTCCTGAAATGTCCTCCATGTTCTGGAGATTGTGCTGGGAGACACATTAAACCTTCTTGCTGCAGCACGTGTGGATGTGCCATCCTGGAGAAGTTGGACAACCTGTGCAACTTCTGTAGGGTTAAGGAATCGCCTCATACTGCCAGTAGAGATAATTACGCAAGCCAAAATCAGCACGAGTGGAAAACCAGCCAAAAAAGATCAAAAGGGAGAAACTTGAAATGACCTCCACATGTAAAACCAGTCCTGTTTTGAGGGTGTTCTAATTGTTGCCACTGAAGTGCACCAGTTGTTAATTCCATGAACACCAATCCAGCTGAAATTGATTCACGAGGCCCTCAGCTGCTTAACCAACCAGAAAATTATCAGACAGGTTTAATTCAATTCATGCCAGGCCCAATAAAAAAAGTGTTCCTTTAATTTTTGTGAGCAGTGTATTTACAAATACATTGGGCTTATGATGTTATTAAATAGAGTGGTCATGGCATTAATTTACATTACCCAGTTTTCTTCTGTGGTGTTTGTTCAGTGCAAAACCAGGCTAATATGTTTGTTGTTGGTAGAAACAATAGAAACATTAATCACTTGTATAGTCATAAAAAACATCAATGCCCATAGTTGTTGCTGTTTGTTACTGCCATCACTGTTTTAACATGGAGCAATATTACAAATATGATTATAGAGCATCAGCTAGAGAGGCAGGGAAGCAGTCATGTTTGAGCAGCAAGTGAATGCAAATCAAAACAATTCAATCTTTATTTATAAAGCGTCTTATACAATCAAAATTGTTTCAAGGTCTGTTTTACAAGAATGCCACTTCCTTTCCAGTCTTCGCACTTTCTGCTTGAGGGTCCTGATATGTGAATTATACCAGGGAGCACACCTCCTCTGAGTTACTATTTTCTTTTTCAGGGGGGCAACAGAATCAAGCGTGATTCTCAGTGAGGTTGCTGCACCTTCCGCAATAGAGTCAACCTCAGCAGGGCTAAGATTATAATGATTTACCCCTGGGGAAACACACAGTTGTCCTGGGATCAGCACAGGGATCACTTCCTTAAACTTAGCTACAACATTATCTGAAAGACATCTGCTATAGTAAGACTTTGTTCTGAGGATAGAAGAATCCTTAATCATAAATGTGAAAGTGATCAAAGAATGGTCTGACAGGAGTGGGTTCTGAGGGAACACTGACACATGTTCTACCTCAACACCATAAGTCAGGACTAGATCTAAGGTGTGGTTGAAGCTATGAGTTGGTTGGTTTATCTGCTGGAGGAAACCAACTGACTCAAGTAATGAAATGAAGCCATTTCTAAAGCTGTCATTTACAACATCTACATGGATATTAAAATCTCCAATGATAATGACTTTGTCCGTTCTAAGGACCAAGTCAGATAAGAAATCAGAGAACTCAGACAGGAACTCTGAATGTGGCCCAGCAGGGGGCCGATATACAACTACAAACAGAAGTGGCTTTTCTGCCTTCCAGTTCAGATGGGTGATGCCAAGAGTCAGGCTTTCAAATGAACTGGAGCCATATTTTGGTCTAGGATTAATTAATAACTTGGAGTGATAGATTGCTGCCACTCCCCCTCCTCGACCAGTAACACGAGGAATATGATAATTAAGATGGGTAGGAGGAGTAGATTCATTTAAGCTAACATACTCCTCCTCCTGAAGCCAGGTCTCAGTAAGACAAAATAAATCAATGTGATGATCCGCTATCAGGTCGTGTACTAACAGGGATTTACACAGAAGAGATCTAATATTTAACAGTCCACACTTAATTGTGTGACGACCCTGGCTGTGTCTTCTCTGCCTGCCTCTCTGTTGTCTCCTCCCTTCTGCAGGCAGTGGGTGGGCCAACTGCTGCTAAGTGGCGATCCAGCTCACCTGGACTGATCAGCTGTGAGGGCTATCAATGCTCCACAGTCTGGGCAGTCACTCTCTTGTTTGGCTCCCTCCAGGACTGCTTGGGTGTTCTGCTTTGGTTTGTTGTTTTGCATGATCAATCAATAAATTCCCTTTGTTCTAAAAAATCCATCCTGTGTGTTCTCCCTACTTTGTCTGAGCCCTGAGCTGGTTCATGACAATTGTGATATTAGTTTCTCCAACTTGTGCTTCAGTATTAATTTTAATAAGATTATGGTGATTGACCGCTCCCCTGCTCTGTGCTTGGTGAACTTTAACTGTGGAACAGAGACTACCTCTATAGTGTTAAATATGTTATTGTTGGTGGATGAGGGTTCTAAGGAAGCAGCAGAGAGGTGTGTAAGACTACAACTCTGCATCCTGGTCTGGACCCTGGTTTGTCAGGTCACTTTGGGTCTAATAAAATTAGCCAAATTACTAGAAATGAGAGAGGCACCATCCCGTGTGGGATGGACACCGTCTCTCCTAATCAGACCAGGTTTTCCCTAAAAAGTGCTCCAATTGTCTATAAGGGCCACCTGGTTTTCGGGGCACCACCGTCACAGCCAGCGACGGAGCGACGACATGCGGCTAACCATCTCATCGCTGGCCAGATTGGGGAGGGGACCAGAGAATGCTACGGAGTCCGACATCGTTTTTGCATAGTTACACACCGACTCAAAGTTAATTTTGGTGACCTCCGACTGACGAAGCCGGGTGTCGTTGGTTCCGACGTGAATAATAACTTTACCAAATTTACGTTTACGTCTCGCCAGCAGCCGTAAATTTGCTTCTATGTCGCCCGCTCTGGCCCCCGGAATGCACTTGACTATGGTCGCTGGAGTCGGCTTCATAGCGCTTCCATAGCGCAAAACAGAGTCGCCAATTACCAGGGTTTCTCAGCGGGTGTGTCACCGAGTGGGGAAAAACGGTTAGCCACGGGAAGCGGTTGGTGGTGCACCGTGGGTCTTTGTTTTGGGCTACGCATCCTACGAACCGTCACACAGCCGCCCTGGCTAGCCGGCTGCTCGGCTGCTGCCAGGGGACCGCTAGCTGAAGCTACGCTAGGCGGCTCCGCGGCAGCTAGCTTCTCCTGGCTACCTGACGCAACTCCAGCTAACTCCAAGCTGCGGAACCGCGTCTCGAGCTCGCTAAGTCTCGCCTCCTTGGCCGTAAATAAACTACACTTTCTGCACCTATTCCTTTCACTAAGGGAGGCAGAGGAGTAACTAAACATTTCACACGCTGAACAGACAAAGACACCGGGTGAAACAGACGGTGAGGCCATGCTAACGCTAATAATCGGCGAAGCCCTGTATTTGTTTAATATGGGTTGTTTCTCACTGTTGTTACCAGGTGACTAGAATGTCCCAAGTGTTCAAATTTTAATTAAAGTGAATACATCACACAAAGTGTTCAATATTAAGTGAATACAACACCCCGTGCACAATGCAACCGACGAACGATTGAGAAGACAGGAAGTGACACAATACGTTACCAGCTGACAGACGACAGAGTAGGACCTCTTGCACACAATATGAAAGTTCCTTCAGAACAAGATGTATAAAGGAAAAAGGAAAGATGTCTAAAACTCATTAGATTGTAGCATGGACTACATTCAACCATCGTCATTGTGGTGATCGTAGATTAGGTCTGTACAAACTAGCTGTTGTGCAATGGTTTCTCTTTTTTCAGGTCCTGGTAAATTTTGTCTCTGCTGCTTAGTTTTTCTTACACCATGTCATCTGTAATGAAAATCAGTTCAGCTGTTATGTAAGAATTATGTACTTGGCCTTTACTCATCCCCCATGCTTTGTTGCAGCACACAGCTTGGCTCTGTCCTGCATAGAGTGTCAAAGCTGAGCACTATGCATGTGTTGGAAAGAAGAGTGAAGGTCAGTAAAGTTTTATGAAAAAGTCATTTGCGTATTTGTAAGTTTACTTTGGTCTCCATCTTTGCGAATTCCAAGTGAAAGAAGAAGCACGAGGATGTTTGAAACACAAATAAGGCCATGGACTCATTGTAGGGGTTCCCCGAGAATCCGCTGCAAGCTGCACCCAGCACAGCTATGGCCTTTGTTGGATCACACACAGCCAATATAGACTTTTCCCACTAGCTCTGCCAACAGTCTGAAGTCATTTAATGAAGTGGCAGCTGAGTTTAGAAGGAGCCAGTGTGCTAACCACTGATGCTGACAGAATGGAAAATGTCTGTGTTATGGAGCAAGCGACAGGAGCAATGTGTTCTGTTACTCACCTCTGCAGACACCCACACAATATGCAGAAGTCCAGACAATACATATGTTGAGGAAGGACCCTGTGGTGAACTGGATGGTCATTTGTAAAGAAGTACATCATCAGTCCCCACGTGTTCAGTGATAATCATGTTGAAGTTTCCTCTCCAGTGAACTTTCAAAAAAGTTTACTCCATAATACAGTGAATATATCTATGCCATGCATGTACTTAATGAGAAAGCTTAATTGGCCCATGAATTCTTTGTAGTTGTTTCTTTGTTGGTTGATCTGTCAAGCAAAATCTCACCCTTCATATCAATTTTCACGGCTGTCTTTTTATCGTCTCCGCCATGAATGGACAGTATCCCTGTATGTATTTGGTCACACTTCTATTCAGATTCTCTCTTTTCATCTATCCATGGGCAAATTGCAGCCTTTTTTGTTGTCCCATTATACAGCTGTCAGTTATTTTTCAAACATTGGAGTATCATTTGCTTCAGATTCCATCCTTTTCAATGGTTTCTTCTGTTCTATTGATCGACTAGCGTACATCCAATTGATTGTGTAGGAAGACTCATTCTTCTCAGCTTTTAAAAGCAGTTTTTTTTTTCATACTGACCATAAGCCTCCTTTTTAAATCCATGGACAATGTGGTTTTATCTATCCTCCAACCTTTTCACTGGAGAGTGCACGGATTCTCTCTCTCTCTCTCTTTCTGGGGCATCTGGGGGGACCCTGAGCATCGTGCTTTTGTTGAATTTAAACTGTCTGTCTGTAATGAACCATGGTGTATGATAAAAGAAAGAAATGTAATAATGTGAGGAGCACGTGGACGGTGAATGGGCCCCAGCCGTGATAGCCTCCTGTTCAGCTCCGAGAACAATAATAGCACTCTGCCTGCAACGTTCAACCTGCTCTGGTCCAGCAACCGTGCTGATCTCTCCTCGCACTGTCCCCTCAACTCTATTCAGAGTCACTTAGTGTTGGAAAGTTGTCTGTGATCTTTGGCATGCCAGTGCCTTTTGCAAGAAATCAAGGCCAACTGTGTCCCCAGTCCCAATGTCCGTTCCTGGAATTCCTTCATTCTTTGGTTTTGAGAGACCCTTGACCATTAGCTGAGTTTGTCAAGCTCAAGTGAAGGTGTACATAAAATTCCTCTTGTCTACTTCAGTGAATGTTTTTGTTGACTCTTCAGAGACTTTATGTGTCCTTTATTGATAAAGGGAATGTTAAAACAACATGATACTAGAAACACCATATCCTTGATCCAATATGATGTGATCAGGTGCTTTGTGCAATTAATTTTCTGACTATTATAGTGAATTACACTCCAACTATTCATATTTTCTTTATATGTAGTTAGGAAAAAGGTATTTTGTAACACTGTTAATGAAATATTACAAAACAAGTCTAAATTTACTCTGGAATACAGACCTGAGGCAGCTCTAAAGCTTTTTGTCTTTAATCAGTAATTTTTTAAGGTAAGACTAAGAATTTCAACCAGAGATTATTCCACTTTCTGCACCAGAGGAGAACAGGTACCTGATTTTAAATCAAGTAATTGATGTTCTTTCAAGATAATTGATGATCTTTTGAGACTGTGGATGTTTGGATTGTTCTATTCTGTGACAAATTATGCCATTTGGATGTTAGAGAAGACAAGGATGACCAAAGGCCTGACAACACAATTTTTGTGTGTATACTCACATTTTAAGCCGCCTTTGCTCCAGACTTTAAGCATCTTTGTACTTTTAACTACAAAAGCAGTGGTTTAAATCTTCTTCCAGCATGGCTTTTCTTGGTCCAGCAAGTCCCCACTTTAGTGAGGAGAATTTTGGAAGTTCAGGAACTAAAGATTTGCAATTGGCTGAACATCCCCGGCATCATTATTTCAGCTATCAGCAGATGTGAAATTTTCTTTGCCCTTTAATTTTTTGCAAAATCAGCTACAGTGTCTCTGTAGTTGTAATATTTGATACTCCTGCCATTTTCAAGGAGGAGCACACAGCTGTGTGATGTTAAGCTTTGAAGTATGCCAGTCAGCAAAGAATCTCCAGCCCTTGCATTAAGTATGTCGTCTATTGAAAACCTAAGATAGATATATTTATTTTTCTGTTCATGACATAGAAATGTGTTGAATGCAACAAAGTAAATGTAGGAAGAACACCTATCCGTGTGAGTGTGTTAACGGTACTCTGATTACATTAAAACCTGTTTTCTGTGTTTCTGAAAGCAGATGTGCGGAGACGAGACAACAGAAAGAAAGAGCATAATTGTAAATGGCCCTCAAGGCCATCGTTTTTTCATGTTTCTTTCTCTGGAAGTTTGTTAACTAATGCGGAATATAGAAAGCAGTTGTCCACCTAGGGATGAATGGAAATGAAGAGAATGCAAGAAGGAATAGTGCAAAGCTGCAATCAAATAAAGTGATGATAATTTATGGTGCAAAAATAGTCGAGCTGAAGAAGCCTTCTGGATAGAAGGCGAAACGTCTTCAAGAGAAGAAACCCAGTCCAGTTGACATAGAAAACGACCTTGGATCACCAGATATGCCGACTGGGAACACACAGAGCCCTTAAACTCCTTTGCCCCTATATATTTTTCTGAGGTGTCTTCGCTAATTCAGAAATCCAAGTCCACCACGTGTCTTTTAGATCCCATCCTAACACACCTGTTGAAGGATGTTTTACCATTGATAGGCAGTTCTGTCCTGGAGCAGATCAATTGTTCTTTAGTGACAGGTTATGTACCCTGGGTCCTACAAGGTGGCAGTGATTAAGCCGTTGCTTAAAATTACATCACTGGATCCTGATGTGTTAGCAAATTATAGCCCTATATCCAACCTTCCTTTTATCTCTTTCTTGAGAAGGTGGTGGTGACTCAGTTACTGGAGCACCTGCAGAGAAACAGCCCGTTTGAGATGTTTCAGTCAGGCTTTAGAGCTCACCACAGCACAAAAACAGCACTTATTAAAGCTACTAATGATCTTATATCTTCAGATCATGGACTGGTTTCTATGCTAGTTCCACTAGACCTCAGTGCTCCTTTTTATACAGTTGATCACGGCATCCTGTTACAGAGACTGGAACATATGATTGGGATTGAAGGGACAGCCCTAGACTGGTTTAGATCCTATTTATCAGATAGATACCAGTTTGCTCATGTTCAAGGCGTTCCCTCTTCATACAGTAGGGTTAGCCATGGAGTTCCACAAGGTTCTGTATTTGGACCAACCAGAGTCTTTTAAAGGTAGAACTGGGGGCCGTACATTTAACCACCAGGCCCCGCTGCTGTGGAACCAGCTCCCTGTCCAGGTATGGGAGGCTGACTCTATCTGTACTTTTAAGATTAGACTTACTGTCACTAATTCTGTAGTTGTACTTATTATCCCAGACAGACAAATTATCATACATAGGGGGTCGTCTAATTATTAGGTTAACATCTTAATTATGCTGCTACATGATCACCTGACAAGTCTCTGTCACCCCACTGGGTCATGGCTTCCTCTCCTCTCCTCTCCTCTCCTTGTTTGTCTGTATCCATCAACATGTTTAGCCGCCTTAATAGCTGTATGCTGGCCTGCGGATCTCCGACACTGCTGACCCACTCTCCTCTTATACCAGCAGCTTGTCCTATTAATGTATCTCTATGATGTCTGCCTATTCTCTCCCCTACCTGTCTTCCCTCTTCTCCTCTCTCTGTACCCAGCCTCCCATCAGCAGGATGGTCCCCCTACATGAGCCTGGTCCTGCTCAAGGTTTCTTCCTGTTAAAGGGGAGTTTTTCCTTGCCACTGTTGCTTGTTAGGGGTCAGGCCCTGGGATTCTGTAAAGCACCTGGAAACAATTTAGATTGTAACAGACGCTATATAAATAAAGATTGGTTGGTTGATTGATTAATACTGTAACTTCAAACTGTAATACATACTGTACTGTGTACTGTATTGAGTTTAAATTCTGATTCATCTTTACTAATACAGTAATTTGACACTATTTTCTTAAAACATCACATTCCTATTAAAAATATCATGCATTCTTGTATGCTTTACTTGTGATGTACTTTAACAATTTGCCTGAATAAGCAATAGTAAACAATCACAGCATCCATATATTTATCCTTATATATCTCACATCATGTACACAGGTACAGTTAAATAAGACTAAGGTCAGATGTTGAGTTGAACTTAATTTCATGATCAGCCTCTAAGAACTAAAAGCCAGAAAGGTTTGTGTGACATGGTGTTGTTGCAAACTCTGGGCTCTTGCGCAAATACTGGATAAAGGTGTGAATACAAATATACAGGTGTGAAACTGTCACTGGTGTAATAAGTGTCACTAGAATTTTTGTCAACTCACCACACCTGGTCTAGCTCAGCTGCATGCATTCCTAATGGAAAGGACCAATATGCACTTCCTGTTGCATTCTCTCTGCCTGGCCACACTGTGGTGCTTTGTCTGCAGGAGAAAAATGGACTGGAGGGATGAACACTGCGATGGCCACTTTGCTTTATTTCATTCAGATGCAACAAGTTAAAGAAGTGTTTTTTTGTTCGTTTTGGACCTTTTGTACTGTTACATCAATAATAAATTAACATTAATAACTCTGATTAAAATAATATAAGAAAATCTTATTTGTTGGTTACGCTCTGGGGATTTCAAGTTTACAACCTTGTATTATTTTCCATCTCCCAGTCATTCAGTTTTTCTCGCTAACATCTGCTCTTAGGCAGCCACCTGTCTGCTGTCAAACACACTGTTAATGTACGCCATGCATTTGTTAATTATTTCCACTGAATGTAGTCATGTCACCAAGAATATGCATAACAGGATTGTAAAGAACTATTTTATTAGAGGTGATCACTCTCTTTCTCCCTCCCCTCCCTCTCTTCTTCTCACACTCATCTCAAATGCTATTTGTCAGGTCTTTCTGTTCACTTAAGTTGCATTGTGTGTGTGTGTGTGTGTGTGTGTTTGTGTGTGTGTGTGTGTGAGTGAGTGAGTGAGCAAGCGAGTAAGTGAATGAATGAGTATATGCCTGGCGTGCCTCCTTACACCAACCAGAGCATGTTTCCCAGGAGACACACAGCTGCGTGTGCAAGGAGGGTGGCAGAGGGATGGTCAGATGGGTGGAATGGGGGAAGGGAAGGGTGATTGAGAGTTAGGGGGGCATCAAGGGGGTGAAGTAATGAGAGGTGTTGCTGGGCAGGGAGCTACGAAGGGGGTGGCAGCAAAGTGAGGCGAGGCCAGGCGGGTGGCATGGCAGTGGGGCCTCCTTGTGTCCTGGTCCCCCTCCATGGCAGCTTTTTCGTGGACAGCATCTGCAGCCTGCTTTACATGCAAAACACACCCTGTGGAGAGGGCGTCTTCACATGAGGCTAAGAGGACCAGAAGAAAAGCATTCCTGAGGCTGTGCTGGGAGAGAATGGAGGTGGGGCTCTTCAGCAGCCTCTCTCCAAGCCATGTCTCCCCCAGATCAAGCCATGGGGGATGCAGTAATGAAGGATGAAAGGATAAATTCACTACAGATTATTTTCATTTTGGCTCTCAAGCTACTTTCCGTGTGCAGTCCATGATATTGTTTTGTCTTGAAGAGCTTTGACACCAGACCTGACATTGCCACTGCCACACCAGTGCTGCACGATCACCTAAAAAACTTTTGACTATTTAATGAAAATATATATAACATATACAGTAATACATAACAGCAATGGAGTGCAATATTGAGCATCCTGTCCTCTTTCCTTTTAAAATATTTCATTCCACTTTATTTTAGAGGCCATGTGAGACTTTATTTTATTTACACTCCCAGATTATTGTGGCCACTTTTTTAGTAACCAGTTACCTTGGTTACACCAAAGCTGTCCACAGTTTTGGCAGCATGACCTCCTTTTACTTTATAGAGTAAACACATAGGACCAAAGCTTAGTATGTCTCTTCTCTTTTTCCTTCGAAAATGCTTTGTGTTCAAGTTAAGTCAGAGTTCTGCCCCGAAAATGGATCCAGTGCTAACAATTTCCTATGGCAAAGGAGTCATGTCATGCAATCATGTGTGGTCTCAAGGGAAAACCTCAAAGAAAATAATTTCTTAGCATACAACTCATGTCCGAGCACTTAAAATGCATTTAATAGATTTCAGCCTAATACAACTGAAAATACACAAGCCTTGTGCTGGTCACATATAATTTCTCTCAAGTCAGGGGCCAAAGTGCCAGAGAGCATCTGTTACTAGCATTAGTAGAAATGCCAGAGACACTCTTTGAGGTGAGTGCTCACAGCCATTGTAGTCAGTGACCAACTGCCATTTTGGGCCAATTTTCTCTTAATCTCATGTTGAGGTCAGAAAAAGTCTTGGCTGTGTGCGCTCTGTCAAGGATAACTGACTTGCTGTTGAGATTTGAGGCACTTGAGTGACATTTCACACTGATGGATGGGTCATTTGGTTCTATCGGAGCTAACAGGAACAAGTGGAGACATAATGTCAGTGTTTTGCCATAGGATTAAAATTTAAATGAATTTTGAAATAATCTTATTTGCAGTATTGCTTTTCGTAAAACAGCATTATTTGATTGTGATAATGTGTAAGTCTGTAAACGATCTGCTGAGAAGCAGAAGGTTTTAGGATCAATACCCAACATGGACAAAAATCACGTTTGTCCAGTTGCAGTTGGGATAGGCTCTTGACCCTTAAAGTGGTCAAGGAATATCATAAACATTAACATAAATAGATAAAGTCCTTAATTTTTAAAGTTCTCTTTAGCACTAACTTCAGTCAAAATATTATATTTCAATTATCTGGAAATAATCTGGTTTATAAGCCTGACTTCATGATTTTCTTGACTGATCGATACGGGAAGAGAAAGCAATGATAAATTCAGTCTGCCATAACCTTTGACCTTCTAGAAAGTTAAATTTATGAAGATCTGGCATTAGTGATGGAGCTTCCAAACATTAATAATCTTGTGTCTTGATTACTATTATGAAAACAAGCTTCTCTATGGCTGGTCCTGTCTAAAAAATGGATGTAATGACAACATTAATTATATCAACACCTGGCTGCCTACTTGCTCATCCACTGATGTTATTGTGGAACACATGAGTAATGAAATGTCTAGGTTGTGCTCAACAATATGATTGTTTTGATGATAATGTAGACTGTGTATTTTGTTACTTCTTCCTTTTTTCTTTTGTGGATATTGTATATCTTTTTTAATATATGTATACATATGGTGTTTGTATAGTTTTCTTTTTTATACATGTTCAAAATGAATAAATCAATCAATCGTCACATGCTCAAGTTACTCCGAACAGAAGAGCCAAACCATTGTACAATCAAATTTGCACAGTTGAGATTCTCTAATGGGCCACCAGCAGACTGTGTTCCTTGTACAAATGTGTTCCATGTACAAATTGACTCCAGTATGGGTACATGCCCAATGCTCACCAGCCCTATCAGAAACACTCTGTGCAGCATATCTATAAACCATCATGTGTATCTCATTGTACAGATGGCAGCATCCCAAAAACACCCTTAAAACAGCAAAGGTGCAATTGCACTTGGGCATGCTGCCATTTTCTAAATGAACAACAGAGCATGATATCATGACTATCAACTTCTACAGAGACTTAGGTCACAATGTTCAAATTAAGTGACTCGTTAAATTGATTATTCTCTGAAATCCTTGTATGCTAGGCTTTGATAGCTAAGTGCTTCCTCCTGTGAAAAAAAATGTATGTCCCCTTTCATCCTTTAAATCACCCTTCTCGGGCCGCCATAGATGAGGTAGAAGCCAAAAGCTTTCTTTCTCTGTAATTTTCCATATCTTGAGTGCAGAGCAAGAACATAAGGATGTGGCTGTCCATCTACATGTGTGCACATGATTTTGTACTGCAAAATAAAGGCATATATAAGTGAGGCTGTATATTTTAACATACTGTATACAGAGAGACACTTTTAATATAACATGGAAGTAGAGAAATGTGGATGTTGATAATTTCAGAGCATCTGAAATCATGAACTACTGTAACAAAGAGCCTTTATGAACTCAGAACCCATAGCCTATTTCAGTTTAAACCAGGTAGGTGATTAACTGCAGACATCTGTGAAATAGCCAAGGACATCTACAGTTCAGTACTGCAAACTGAGGCTGTAGGTTGTTATGTATTAAAGAAAAAACTTAACTCTATTAGTGATGTAAAAGGATGTACACTATTATTGAGCAAATTTGCTTTCAATTTTTTTTTCTACATTTGAACAATCATCACAAAGTAAAACAAATAATAGATCCCCCATCCCCCATCTCAATTTTCCAGAGAGCTTTGGTCAAGTAGGCCAGACTGCCTCCCCCAACACACCACTCCAACCCACCCTCTTTGAAAAGGGAGAAACCATCTCCTCACCTCCTTCTATTCACCGCCCCCTTGCACATACTGTACAAGATCCCCTCAGCCAGCCATTTCTGTTGTGTCCCAGCTAGCGAGTGTGTTCAGAGCAAAAGAACAGGAGGCCCCACCACTGGGCCAGCTGTTCCAGACCCCCTCACTGCCCTGGGCCTCACATTCCCTGATTCAAGGGAGCTTTGTAGTTCTGACATCTTGGAACAGTTGAACAGCTCAGCTTATAATGCTGCTGTAATGGTGAGAGAGGGAACACAGAGAAGAAGGGGAGGGAAAAAAAGAATGAGAACAACTTTCTGTGCCCTTGCTTGTTACGCTCAATCTCTTTCCTCCACCCTGGCTGAAGCCCCCTCACCTTGAATCCCTTTACTGAACAGGCTTGTCTACATCTCTGCTAGTACCATGGAGTTCATCACCATGGTTGTTTTACTAAATCCTACCTTTTTATTTTACTTCAATGCAACATTCATTATTTTTCCATTCTCTCTCTCTTGTGCCCACTGACAGCCTTTCCTAAACCAGACACCCTGAGCTGCACTTTGGTATACTTTGTTTGTACCAGGAACCCACTGTATTTGTAAGTGTCTGCTGACTCCTGGTTAGAACATACATTGCTGAATACTTTGAGAATGAACCTGGCACTTGTTCTCACATTAGCTTGTATGTCCAGAAGTGAAACTCTGACGACTCCATTTCTCTGCCATTTTCCCCTTCTCTAAGCAGGAGGCCTTTGGATCAAGGTCATAAAACTTAGTTGTTAGTTGTTAAAAGGTTTAGTTGTGTTTTTTCCTCACCTCATTTCCTGTTTGGAAATTTTATATATATATATATATATATATATATGAAAAATCTCTTTCTCGCCCTCCTGGGCGGTGCCTCCTTCCTTCAGACTCGGGTCCTCTACCAGAGGCCTGGGAGTCTGAGGGTTCTGCGCAGGATCTTAGTTGTTCCTAGGACTGCGCTCTTCTGGACAGAGATCTATGGTGTGGTTCCTGGTATCTGTTGGAGTGATCTACTCAGGTTGGGTGTTACTGCCCCTAGTGTCCCGATCACCACTGGGACCACTCTTGCCTTAATGCCCCACATTCTCTCCATCTCCTCCTTCAGCCCTTGGTACTTCTCCAGCTTCTCGTGTTCCTTCTTCCTTATGTTTCTATCACTCGGGATTGCTACATCTATCACCACCACTGTCTTCCAGTGTTTATCCACCACCACTATGTCAGGCTGGTTGGCCACCACCATCTTGTCAGTCTGGATCTGGAAGTCCCACAGGATCTTGGCCTGCTCGTTCTCCAGCACTTTCGGGGGTGTCTCCCACCTGGTCCCTGGGACCTCCAGCCCATACTCAGATGTTACACAGATGTTCCTGTACACTATGCCAGCTACCTGGTTATGCCGTTCCATGTATGCCTTGCCTGCCAGCATCTTGCACCCTGCTGTGATGTGCTGGACTGTCTCAGGGGCATCTCCACACAGTCTGCACCTGGGGTCTTGTCTGGTATGGTAGACCCTGGCCTCTATTGCTCTGGTGCTCAGGGCCTGTTCTTGTGCAGCCATGATTAGTGCCTCTGTGCTGTCTTTCAGCCCGGCCTTTGTGAGCCACTGGTATGTTTTCTCGATATCAGCCACTTCCTCAATTTGTCGGTGGTACATTCCATGCATGGGCTTGTCCTTCCATGATAGCCCCTCAGGTTCCTCCTCCTTGGTGGGCTTTTGTTGCCTGAGGCATTCACTCAGCAGTGGGTCAGTGAGGGCCATCTTCTTGATGTATTCTTGGAGGCTTGTTGTTTCCTCCTGGACAGTAGTTCAGACACTTACTAGTCCTCGGCCCCCTTCCTTTTGCTTTGTGTACAGCCTTAGGACACTGGACTTCGGGTGAAACCCTCCGTGCATGGTGAGGAGCTTCCCTGTCTTGATGTCAGTGGCTTGTATCTCTTCCAGTGGCCAGGGTATTATGCCAGCAGGGTATCTGATTAATGGCAGGGCGTTGGTGTTTATGGCCTGGATCTTGTGCTTACCATTCAGCTGACTTTTCAGGACCTGTCTTAACCTCTGCAGGTATTTGGCTGTGGCTGACCTCCTAGTCGCCTCCTCATGGTTACCATTTGCCTGTGGGATCCCCAGGTATTTGTAACTATCCTGCACATCTGTGATGTTCCCTTCAGGTAGTTCAACCCCGTCAGTTGCGATCACCTTTCCCCTTCTAGATATCATCCGCCCACATTTATCTAGTCCGAATAACATCCCGATGTCTTTGCTGTAGATCCTAGTGAGGTGGATCAGGGAGTCGATGGCACAATCATTCTTGGCATACACCTTGATGTCGTCCATGTAGAGGAGTTGGCTGACGGTTGTTCCACTTCGGAACTGGTACCCATAGCCATTCTTGGTGATGATCTGGCTAAGGGGGTTTAGGCCTATGCAGAACAGCAGGGGGGGGCAGGGCATCTCCTTGATATATGCCACATCTCATGCTCACCTGCACAATTGGCTTTGAGTTGGCCTCCAAGAATCGTGTTCCACAGCTTCATGGAGTTCTGGATGAACTCTCTTAGTGTCCTGTTGATGTTATACAGCTTTAGGTACTCCAGTATCCATGTGTGCGGCATTGAGTCATAGGCTTTCTTGTAATCAATCCAGGCAGTGCACAGGTTGGTGTGTCGTGACCTACAGTCCTGGGCGATTGCCCTGTCGACCAGTAGCTGGTGTTTGGCACCTCTGGTGTTGTTCCCTATGCCTTTCTGTGCTCTGCTCATGTATTGATCCATGTGTCTGCTGATCTTAGCCGCTATGATGCCTGATAGGAACTTCCATGTGGTGCTGAGGCAGGTTATGGGCCGGTAGTTGGACGGTATTGTGCCCTTCTGGGGGTCCTTCATTATGAGGACTGTCCGGCCTTAGGTTAGCCACTCAGGGTGGTCCCCTGTTGTTAGCAGGTGGTTCATCTGTGCTGCCAGGCGTTCATGGAGTGCAGTCAGCTTCTTAAGCCAGTAGTCGTGGCTCTTATCGGGCCCTGGTGCTGTCGAGCTCTTCATTTTGGACACTTGTTTGGATGTCTGCTAAGGTGATGACTACTGGGTATTGTTCTGGGAGTTGGCTCTGCTCAGCTTGTAGGTCTTGCAGCCATTTGGCAGTAGTGTTGTGCGTTGCCTCTTTCTCCCAGATACACTTTCAGTATTGTTCCGTCTCAGCCCTGGGCGGGGGGGGGGGGGGGGGGGGGGGGGGGGGGTCTGTTGTCATCTTGTTGCCCTGCCATTGAGAGTAGACCTTTGCTGGGTTGGTGGAGAACACCCTGTTTATTCTCCTTTCCTCTACTTCTCTTGTGTACCTCTTTAGTCGGCAAGCCAGGGCTGTGAGCCTTTGCTTAGCAGTCTCCAGTGCCTCAGGTATGGACAGTTTGTTGCACTTCTTGGGCCGCTCTGTCCTGGGATTCACACCGGTAGTTGAGTTCCCCCAGGACTTCTTGATTCTCCCTCATAGGTCAGCTGCCCTTGTCCTGATTCCGTCCGTCATTGGGGCTGTGTACCCAATCTCGATATTGAGGGGTGATGATGAAATCACCCCCACATTGACCTGGCGTCCTGGCTCCCCCTTGCCGTAGCATATTTGTACCATGGGTGAGGCACACCGCTGTGCCTCGTCAATCTGTGTCAATCTGTGATAGCAGCTTCCTATTGCGGATATTATACCAGTGAGGATGTGGGGTTTCAAAGTACCCATTTCTCCCACATCCTCTGCATGTACCCTCTCTCGCTGGGGTTACTCCCGTAGTAACACTCCATCAGTACCACGTTCTCTGCCCTGCTCCATGAATGCCTTGCCCCCCAATTTGACATCAGGGGACCCTGGTTCCCCGACCCCTGACGCGGACCTTGTTGACCCGGGCGACGTCCGAGCCGGTATGACTCTCAGTTAACGTTCCGCTCATACCAAGGTTTAGGCATATATATGCTTAAGGAGCCTTTCTATTGATGCTATTTTGGGAAGGCCCAGTTTATTGTAGAAAATCAAGGCCTATCTGAATAAACTGTAAAAAATTCAAGTGTGTACTATATGTTCACTCCCCTCCCTTTTCATCCTTGCAGGGCTATTTCCCTTATCCACCTCCATCAGTTTCTCACAAAAAAAGTCCATCGAAAAAGTCAGCCTGATCACATGCTAACAGGTTTAAACATCCCACCCTGAAATAGGGAAGTCTAGGTGTATGCATGTCTGTAATTGCACAAGTACATATGTTTTCCTGTCTTTAATGCCAAAAATACTCCTGAAAATGAAAGGGCTGCCACAATTATTCGACATTCTTGAAAAAGATTCCATTTATCAGGTAAAAACTGGGCTCATGGCTGGCAGAAACCGTCAGGCCAGTGATATGCAGACCATTAAATTCCTACAGTACAGCTACATTTATGGTCATACACATAGAGCTTTCCTATGCAGATTTTACTGTCCCCAAATGCATCACACACATATATTATTTGAATGTAACTATGAAAACATGAGTAATTAAAAGATTTGTGCATGTGCAAGTATCAGACCAATACATGAGAGCAAAAGGGTTGCAATACCTCCTATTGACCATTAGATGGAACTGCTGTACTCATTTAAATGTGGTAATGTTCACACATTGTGGCATAATCATTTGTCTACGATGCCTGCTTCCTGTGCATGAACCTCAGCATGTTCTTTACATTGTTTGCTACAGTCACTATTGATGGCTGAGTAAAGACTGTTTTGAAAAGTCACACATTATACCTAAAATTAATTTGAGTTAAATAGCAGCATGGAGAATAAACTCAAATAAATAACTGCTTACTTAGGAAGTCAGGACATATGTGATTTTATGACATATGGGTTTTCTTCAATTAATCAGATAATTATTAGAAAATTAAGAATATAATTTATTATGTTACCCAAATATTTTGTTTTTATAATCCAAGTCTAATTTTGAAGTTGTTCAAACCAAAGTCCTTGTCTAAAATAACAAATATAAGGAACCAATTGGAACCAAGTAACCTTATCTTGAAAAAGGAAAGAAAACTACTTTTTTTTTAACAATTTCTTGTTATAAGATGCTTTGCAACATGCTTTAAAAAGGAAATTCCTCTATTGCAAACCGTATCAATTTATGCCAAAAGAGTGAAAAAAGGAAGATAGCATACTGTCTCATTCTGGGTCGTTAACTTGATTAACAGTAGACTCAAAAATAAGCATGAACTGCTACTCCTCCTTTTTAGTGACAAAAAAAGTCTCTTTAAATGTTTTTGACAAGCTAAATAGAATCTACCCCAGAGCTTTAAAATATTTAATATTCTGAACTATGAGGTGGGTTGGTAAGTAATTGGACCTACATCAGAAATATTTAATACATTGCTTATACATTAACCTAATAATTAAATAAATTATTGATTTCTATTATTGTGACTACTATAATGACTCAGAATATAGTATATAGAATATAGAACATAGGAGAATGGATTGTTTGCATTTAGATTATGGATAATCACTGTTGGCGATCTGGAAGGCTTCCTAAATTGGAGTTGGGTGACAGGTGTGTTTTTTTTTTTAACTATTACTACAGCCAAAGATTGATTTTATATAATAATTAAAATACTACCATATAATTAGTTTATGCCCAGATAAATAAGTGATCTAAGGTGAAGGAGCATCTATGTGGGGCTTTTTTGATGATGCATCTTGGAGCACCGGCAGTTTTCAGGAGCTGGACTGTATTACAGGTGTGCACCACCTGTGTGCTAACTGCCAATGTCAAGTTCCCGTCAAATCACTTTGATCTACCTCCGCCACACCAGCTCCACACCTTGACTCTCCGCATGCAGCTGCAAACACCATTAAGATAACTGGATGGCTATCCCAGCTGATAAAGATAAGCCAGGAGGAGTCATGTGCTGCCGGGTGTATGTGCTCCGTGGTGGATGGGATGACAGGCATTTAATTTCATGTCTCTATGTTTGTTCAGCTGTTGGTAGGCAGATGGATCACATTTGAAATTTCCAGCAATTATACCACATGCAATAGAACTCCACATTATTGATGGCTACTTTCAATAGCAAAAGTTTCATCATTGCTTTACGATTTATGCTGTCATTCAGCCATTGAGGCCTTTTACTACTTTTGCAAAGATCAGCTTCATTTTCAGCAAAACACAGAAAATTGTCATGACTTACATGCACTTTTTATCAATAAATGTGCAACTTCTGAACTTTTATGTGTAAGAGACAACAAAGAAACTGTTGTCAAGTTACCAAACAGCAGAATGGAAACACAGTGACGCAGTGAGGTCTGCATGCACATTCTGTTCTTGGTATTCATCTGTTTTCGAGGAATGTGAGAGAGTAGATAGATTAGTAGATAGATTTTTTTTTATTCTGCACAACAGTTTAAATGTTGTCATCACTTTAGTTTCTCAAAAATATAATTATCAGTTTTATTAGACACAAATTACAATTTAAAATTCATCTTTTTTTAACTGTAGTTATGTGCTTTAACGATAAACGTAAATAGTTAGCCTCAGACATATTTCAGGGTTAAGCACAAGTAATCAAGCATGGCCATAGGAAATGGGTAAAGATATGACTATTATCTGGTCAGCTCAGGCCTAAACTTTGCACATGTTGGTTTCGTATGTGCATTCTGGAGTCAAACTGATGATATACGTCAAGCATCTGTGGCTTCTTGAATTTTCAGCAGTTGGGATGATAATACTAATATGCTATTTACTGCTGTATCTGAACATAATTCTAAAAACTAGAAACGTTGTGGAAACAATGTACCACTGAACAAGGTGCATA
This sequence comes from Takifugu rubripes, assembly GCF_901000725.2. NCBI lineage: Eukaryota > Metazoa > Chordata > Actinopteri > Tetraodontiformes > Tetraodontidae > Takifugu > Takifugu rubripes. The sequence goes on along the minus strand of NC_042293.1, from coordinate 5,320,506 downwards.
TTAGGATTGAAAGATACTGTGTATATACTCATAATTTTAGATTTCTTTTGGAATAGAATCAGCTTATCTGCAATAATTCACCCAAATATTGTCAGGAACCAGATAAGAACCCAAATGCGACACACGAGTCTGGCTGAACACCGCTTTATTGTCGGACACAGACAACAGACTGGATTCTCCGGGGAGCGAGCAAAACAGAATAGTCGGGGACAGGCAAGGTCGAGATCGGGCAGAAGCCAGACAGTTTACAGGGGAACAGGCTAAACAGAATGGTCAGGAACAGGCAACGTCGGAACCAGGCAGGCAGGCAAACAGGAATACACTGGAAAGTCATCAGGAACGAATAACAATCTGGCAGAGCGCAGGTGTGCCTCCGGGGTTTAAGAAGAGTGCTCGCTAGAGTCCTGATGCACAACAGGTGTGCGGGGCCAGGCGGCTCACGGGCATGATTGCCCGCAGCTGTGACAAAATATCCTATTAAGTGGACAAGCTATAAAGCAATTACAGTGTTTTGATTCCAAACATTCTGTAAAACATTTGACACAATATCAAACCACAGTACTCCCAACAAATTGAATTGAACATTAATAGCATTTTATTTGTTTGTTTGTTACTTTACACCCTAATTTTCTTTTGACATTTAGGTTTGGATTGACATTGGTAGGACATCATAGTTGTCAGTGGAAACTTTGTCAATAAATTGTAGTTAATAGTAAATAAGCCATTTATCATTACATTGTAAGCAACTGGGGGCAATATTGGACACATAAACCATAATTTTATTCCACCTAGAGCAACTCAAAGAGGAATTGTTGTTTAGTTTTTTTTATCTACCACATCAGCTGAACAATATTAAATTTGTCAGTTGTCAACAAATGAGAGCTATTATGCTTTATTGATAGTTATGACATACTAAACGCAAATGTGCATGCAGGCATACAAACAAACATTGACACACAACAGGGAAACATTTTTGAAATTTAAGTTTCTCTTTTGACACAAAATTCTATCTTCACTCAACTTATCACTTTACTAATGAGTGTATTTGGAGTATCTCCTGTTGCTGACCTTTGCATCAACACGTGACCTTTCACAGAGGCCACATGTTATCATTTCCACAGGATTTGGTACAAGAATGTAACTAAGAAGTAATTATGTAATCGTACCGAGCCTTTAGTGTGAGTATTATAAGACCTGGCCTCAGCTGATGACTCAAAGGACCTATGTGCTAACTCAGTTACCTGTTACTTTTGTTAATATGTTGATATTCAAGCATACTTGAAATGTCGTGTTATGTTATGTTATCTTATGCTATAGACAATGTGACATAACAGTAAATAAACATTTAAACAAAGCGACAAATATTTGTCATGTAAAACCAAGTTTCATTCTTCAGTTTTGAGAAGAAAAGTGGTGTGTGGTCATACAGTGACAGTTGCCCTGATTCTTATGTATCAGGCCTGAATGTGGACATGGTCTTCAGAGATTCAAATTTTCAAGCCATCTGGCACGCCAAGGCTGTGGCAGTAGAATTTACCTTCTCACTCTTTGCATTAAGGCTGATGACGTTTGACTTGTGCTTTCAAGGTCATGACCTGTCACTTATTTCCTTCCATCTGGCAATTCAAACAGCAGGGTTAAGTTTATATGACACCCCTGGATATGTGCCATTTGAAAGTGCAAAGTTTCTTGATTCGGCCCACCAAACTTTGATACTCTGGTTTCTGTTATGACCTTATTCCATCTATGCTAGCCTTCTGTCCATCTGGACAGTCCTACCCACACACACCCTCTCTTAATCTGTTGCATCTCCCTGTTGCACCTGACTGCAAGTGACTGTTGCACCTGACTTTAGCCCTCCCTGCAGAACTTAAAGAGATAACAGGCTTGAATGTCATTGTCAAACCTGCAAGAGGATTCCAGCATATGAAGCTTACTGTAGGCAGAGAATGGAGGATTTTTTCAAGGATTTTTTTATGTCTTATTCGGTAAAATAACTTCTTTCCCTTCACTTTTTCTGTATGTTTGTTTGTCTGAAGTGCTCCTACACTTTGTCATGTTCTGTTGTATTTCTGCAAACACACATTTTACATAATATTACTACCAAGCTTCAATTCTTAATATTTATAATTAAATACGTTCTAATAAATGCATTGTCCCCCTGTTTAATGATATACTGTATATTGAAAGTTGCCCAGATACGACGGTAATTCACACTTTCTTACCATTATGAATTGTCCCTGTATAGCCTGTTTTATACGGTATAGAATTTTTTTCAAATTCTCTTGTTGCTTTAGGTATCAAAACAGTGTATACCAGCTAATGCTGAGCTAATGCCTCCTGTGTTTGGTCCTGTAACATATCCTGATATATTGAACATGAAACACAGAGCAAAACTGATAACTGGACAGCTTATACGTGACTCTTCTTCAACACAATACCATATATAATGTCACAAGCTCTGAGGCAAAATCTCTGAGCAGTTTTGCATGTATGCTCTGTTGAATTCATCCATTTCTACTTCAAGTCTCACTAACAATTGGTCCATTTGAGTTTAACCGAATGTCTGTTTTTTTAAAACTGGCCACGGCCTTACCAATTCATCATCTCCAACTGCCTTTGTCATTTGGTTAAGATATGATTAAATTTGAACATCCTGTTTATCCATTTTCTATACCACACAATTATTTGCCAAAACCAGAGACACACCTTATTTTTTTTGCAACAGTTCACTTGTTTATATAGTTCCCTTTTTAATGTGGTATCACTCAGGCATGCAGCAACTAAAAAAAAGCCCCATTTGGTTTTGATTTCAGATGCTTACATGATTTGGTTTGACAGTTTTATCATGATTTGTTCTGTGGCTTGGCAACAATTTCTTATAATACTTTGCTATTAAAACGGTGTTCAAATTTCATTTATTTTGCATGGGTTCTTTTTTTAAATTTTATCTACAACAGGTAGCCAAAGTTTAATAAAATGAAATGAAAATTAACCAACTCCTTTAGTGGATGATTACATTCTATTTATACGAGTGAGCAGATTTTACATACATATTTCACCTAAAAGCAGACATTTTCTCTTGTACTTCACACTACAGCACTTCTTCCAGTGACAATAGTGCTTCTAATCAGCTCATATGATGATTCAAAAACACTGCAATAAAAACATTTTACTAACAATAATTAATTGTTATGTTAATAAATACTTATTTAACATCAGTGTCAATCAGGAATAATTCATTGAATATTTGGCTTTAATTATCAATTTATGATAATTATTAGTTAGGCATTCATTAGACATTAGATTTTGAGGAGACAAAAATATTGCAGATTCAGGTTGATCTTACTGTACATCGTCTTCCTGTAAAGTTAGAGACATCACCCGAGAACACAAGCTCTGAATGTCAAGCCTGTCACTCAGAAGTTCAGCCATTCCACATTCTTCACTAACGGACTAAAGCCCTAATCCCCTTTACCAGGTAGCTGGAGTTGGCAGTGGAAGCAGGAATTTCTGCGACATACCAATTTGGGGAAGTTGCAAGGGTTTGGATGGACAATTTGAACAACAATAGAGTCCTATTATTCAAAGAAAAATGGGGTTTGAGTTCTGTGAGAAAGTCCTGGCACCACAGAGATAGCTACCGTATTTTCACAACTATAAGGCGCACCTAAAACACTGAGATTTTCTCAAAAAACGATGGTGTGCCTTATAATATGGTGCGCCTTGTGTGTGGACTGAGTTCCAAAATCTGTGCGCCTTTGGTGGGTGCACTACGGTAAACGCTCCGCCAATCGATTAGCGGCACACCTACGCCTAAGGATCCCCTAAAATGGCACCGGTCAAGCGAGACGCGTATGAATGAGGCTTACTTTAAACTGCAGGCTATCGAATATGCGGCTGAAAATGGCAATCGAGCAATCATAGTGTTTTCGCTTTATGAGGGGGCGGCATCTCTCCATACGCGCGAGGACAACTGTTGCGCAGCGGCTGCCCGCGGATTATCAGGAGAGGGTGGCCATCTTCCGCACCTACTGCCGTGACAAGATAACTGCGCCCAGCCACATCACCAACATGGATGAGATCCCTCTGACTTTTACCATCCCTTTGACCCACAAAGTGGAGAAAAAGGGACCAGCAAGGTGGCGATACGCACAACGGGGCACGAGAAGTCGTCGTTCACCGTGGTTCTCGGCTGCCACGGAAACGGACAGAGCGCTGGATGACGGAAGGCGAACACTCCTTCACAAAGACTATGAGGCAGCGGCGGGCAAGTTATGCCACCATATGCGGGTGGATTGTAGACGCATGGGCTATGATACCATCTTCAGGTATTGGAAGAGCTTTCACAAAATCAACACTGAACCGGAACCGGTCGGTGAGTCCGATTCAGATGATGAAGAAGAGGAATTCGGGATGTTGGACATTGAAATAGTGCAGCTGTTTAATTCAGATACAGAAGATGAAAACTTTGATGGTTTTGTGGCGGAAGAATGAATATTTTGTTCAATAAATGTGTCGAAACTCACTGTTTTACTTCCGTTGTCATTTTTTTCTCTATGTTTCAGCATGCGCCTAATAATACGGTTCACCTTGTGTATGTTTTAAATACAGAAATAGCACCCATAACTGAGACTGCACCTTTTAATACAGTGTGCCTTATGGTCGTGAAAATACGGTACTATGTGGAATGTGACATATGTAGAGTGCTTTTGATTCATAGGCAATGGACACTATTTAAAAAGTGTGCTAGGTGATTTTGGGTCTCCAAAATCTGGGAAAAAGAGCATGAAATGAGTAATAGCCTCAAACAGGGAGATCTGATGTGAGTCTCATGAAAGCTCAGACGTGATCTGAGCATCCAGCCAGGGCAGATGATGATAGCAAAAGTCTGTACAGAAGCGTACCTCGCCGTCAAAGTGAGACAGTGACCCACCAGGATTCTTTGCAATACTCCACTGTCAGGAATCAGAATCAGACCGACACTAGTGATTTCAGAGACAGGGCAGTGTCTAGCTCCTTTATCCGCCTCCAAAATGTTGCCAAAGACTCAGGCCTCCACAGAGGTGGAGCAGCATTACTGACCAGTCCCGCTGCTCCTCTCAGACCCAGTGGATTAGTTGTGAAAAGGCCCCTAGAGAAAAACTGTGGGTCAAATACACTGGGCTGTCTTTGTCCCGTCTGTTGGACAGGCTGGATAGCTCTGACTTTAGCCCTCTGTCAACCAGACCCGGTGAAACCCCTCAACAAAAGCCATTCATCTGTTGTACTGTATATGCCAAATGCTGGCATTCCTTTTTACGAGTTGTTTTGTAAGCCGCATCTGTCTGTCCTTGCAATTACAAGTCTGTTAAGAGAAGAATGGTTTCAGTGCAGCTGGGGTTTTGTGCATTCACTGAGTAGATCTGATTAACCTTCCTTCTGCTCATTACTGACCAGTGGCCAGACCTGTTTCTTGCAATTTTTCCACTGAGACACAAGATTAGGTTTTTGCTTGTACAACAGCTTCAGTGTACAGGGTCATGTACTGTCAGCAAAGTTCTTTGTCGCAACACCTAAATTGTATTTACAGACATCCCACTTATTACTTGGACGTATTTGAATCCCCTTCTGTAATTTCTTTCACACTTACTGTATAATGTGTTTTACCCAATTATGATTGGCTACAACATAAATGACCAGGACCTTTCCAGAACAATTCAAATGAAATCCAATTTTATCTTCACACTGGATGATCAGCAAATAATTATCCATATCTGGTTAGACATATTTTTGGCTAGCTTCTCTTATCCTAAAACATTAATTAAAAAATTAAATTCTTATCTTGATTAGCTCAAAAGCATTTACATGTTCTTGTATATGTAATAGAATCAAGAATTTTGTGAATGAATTTGACCTGGAAAGCACATTATTCTTATTTTTCACAAGGGTTTTAAAAATTCTAAATCAAAAAAGTAAATTTACAGTACATGTGACGGATGATTTCATTTGGATTGTGAACTCATACAAACTAACAGATGGTGTCAATGGTGGATACATCATGTGGGAAATATTTGCTAAATGGCAAAAAAAATACATATTTCATATATTTTTACTTTGCATTAAAGATCAATGTTTAAATGACATAAGGCCTACTGTTATCTTCAAAGTAAAATTATGCCTGACATTTCAGGTAGACAAAAAAAATGTCCATGTGTAACTTTGTGTCTCTGTTCATGAAGAAACTGCAACTGTGTGTTTTTCATGCATCAACCAGTCCTACAGAGAGTGCTCTATTCTCACACAGTTAAAGAACACACTGCCCAGAGGTCAAATGCCCATTCCCAACTGCCTCACCATTTTAGTGGCTGGAAATCCCCCTGTGCACAAAGAGGCCAGATATGATACCACAGGACTGCAGGCAAGGGAGGGAGCAAGGGACACTATTGATAGGGTTAGCACTTTTGTCTGGGAAAATTCTTAGGGAAATCCAAGTAATTGTTATTAATTGTATGGGGTCACATTCAATCCCATGTGTTGCTGATCCTGAATTGAAGTATACTTAAATTTTATCAGCAACATTTTTAATGGAATATATTATATGTCAAATGTTATGTCTAAACATGTTCATGTTACTTAGTGAACCAAATCTAGCATTATTGTACAGATTCATGCAAAATGTTGATCTTAATATTACCTGCAGGGTTATATGTTTTCACACATATGTGAATGTGAATTGGAAAAGAGTTAAAATTTCTGGACTCAGTCCAGTGTCCCTTCACATAATGGAAGCATATTTTATGCCATGTTGATTAAGCTTTCTTTTTAATGATAGTTAGGAGATGGAGATCCATCTGGGTAGAGCTGGGAACAAGCATATATAGCCGATACTGCTGCATGGTCTCTGAAAAGAGGTAAGTCTGCTCAGACTACTGCCCCCACAACCTGGTACCTGATAAGTGAGAGAAGACGGATGGATGGAGATGGAGAGGATTGTGACAGAATGAGTCCAGCATGGTTGCTGATGAGAGAACATCCAAATTTTTTTGGAATAAAAAAAAAAGGATTTCATCGTGGTTCTGTAGGGATAGTCAAGGTGCATTCACCTGTCAGAGGCTGCACTGTGTCGCAACGTAGATTTGGGCTGCATAATAAAGTACTCAGTACGACAACATGGTTTGAATATGCTTCAGAATAAAAGGGGGAGAGATGTTAAAGACCATATGCGTATACTCACCACATGATTTTTTCACTGCCATGAATGATGGCTTTACATAGACAGTCCTCATTCCTCTCAGATAGTTAGAGCCAAAACCTCTCACAACAAATCTTCTATCCAACACTAAGATAATTCTTTTTGAATTTTGCCCCATACAGAACCCCCAGAGAGGCCTGTCTGCAAGAGCACACAGAGCTTCAGAGAAAGTAGAGAGACACAGAGGTTGATTGATTTTTCTTCATGTGGTCTTTAGGTCTTTTCTTGTCTTTGGCAAAACTAGTTTTACTTTTGTTTATTCAGCGTTGCTTTGTTCCATTGCATATTATAGAAACACTCTTTCTGCCAGTGATGGTCCTCAGCGCTTCTGCAAAGTAACAACTACCATATATGCTTTAACAATTCAATTCACCAGGTCCGGGACCACCCACCAAATAAAAAACTAGGCAGTTTCTACAATTGCAATCAAGTCATGTACAAGCCAGTCCAATCAAATTTGAAATAACATAAAACACACTTTCTTTCATTCAGACAAAACCAGACCAGACATTGAGGATTAGTTCAGTCTTGACCAACCATGTCAATTTGTGTTTTCATTTCATTGTAAATGGAAATAGCCCAGAAAGTGTTGTGTACACAGTTGTCTAGTACAATTGAGCACATTTTTTATATGATTTGACATTTTATCCTGATCCTGCTTTAAATACATGTATATATTATGTCTATACTTTTTACCCTAGCACAGACTTAATAATGAAGGAGTAGGAAAGGAAAGGAAAGGAACGATGTGAGGATATCACTACTACTACGCATGATTCCTCTCTCTTTTCTTCCGGTTCCAGCTTTGATTATTCTGAAGTTCCTCTGTCCCCTTGTTGAGTGTGAACTCCAGCCAGTCACACTCTGAGACATGTGCAAAGGAAGGGGCATGTGGTGGTGAGGGGTCGACTCTGTTATGTAACAACGCCTTCCCTTTCAGAAGCTCCCCTCTGTTAAAGACACCGTGCATCAGTTAGATTCATATCACAAAGCTATTTAATGAAACAAAGTAGGAAGTCGGGATTTGGCCATTTTGTACAGTTCCCTTGGTTGGTTAGCTGCCACAAGGCTGAATCCAACAATAACTTTAGGAAAGGGTGGGATGACATGATGAAAGGAGGTGAATGTCAACCTTGGACTTTTATATAAATGTAAATATAAATCCGGAAGGAATTATGTGGATGCTTGGAAGAAGAATTCTTGTGAACTGTTCACAATGTACATTTGACTCACTTCAAACTTTTAACAGATCTTTAAATATTCACCATGATAAATTTTAAAGTAATTTTCTGTTCATTTAAAGTTTCTGCACAGTACCACAGACATTTAGGGAGTGCATGAACTTGACATCACCTCATGATAGCAAAAAGACACTTAAAACTCAACACCACACGTGCTAAAATAGGGCAGTGAACTAATGTATGTTACAGGAAACATGTTTTTGTTTTAGTTTCACTGGTACATTTTTTATGGCTGCATCCTCCCAACTGTCAGAAGTTCTTTCTTTTTTTGTCCCTCAGAGACCACAAGATACATTGCCTTAGAGAGTCATCAATATATAAAAAGAAAAACCACCTCACAACCCAAATTGCAAGGTTTTTAAAGGGTAATCCTGACTGATTCCTGTCAGCTTGTTTGTAATCAAAAAATATAATTATCCATCACCCTTATAAGAAAGTAAAGTGTTTTTTAAGGATTAATATGATATGAAGGTCAAATATATTGCTTACTAACAAAAATGAAAGGTCACCTCATACATAATGGGACACGACAAACGTTCTTGCAACATCATTCAGGTACACTCGACAGCTTTTGCCCTCTCTTCATGGATCGCTATAGAGCCCACTTCCACACCGACGCGTTCCTGTTGCTGCATTTGTCTTACTGACTTCTCTGATTTAGCCAATGAGCCAGCTGGTGATAACAACACTTCCTCCTCACTGCCCTCTTGTGCTTCGCTCTTATACTCATACCAGCTGCGGCAACTGGCTGGTGTCACAGTGTCATGTTACCCACACAACTGGAGACCCTGAATCCAAAGACACACAATTGCCACACATACACATGTGACTGATAGAGCTGTGTTTGCCATGCTTGGAGTAGTGAAGACAACAGAAAAAAAACATTTATTGTGCATTTTTGCACACACAGGCAAGGTGGAACCAAATGGCAAAATGTTCCTGGAAGGAAATCCACACATTTGAAAGATTTAATAAGAAACACTGGGAGTATTTAGTGACTTAGATACCTTCCAAAAGGATTCCAACTTTGCAATACTATATGACAGCTGAGGTGGAAAATGCTCTTGCGAGTATTTACAGCCAAGAAAATTCACCGCACAGCAAACAGTTCAATGAATAAACTTTAAATTCGACTTCACTCAAGTGACCTTTGATAGTTTCACCATTTACATGACATGCAATTTGGTTCTCAAATGATAGTGGTTTAAGCGAGCTAAATTAGCAAAACAAGAGATTTTTTATCAGGGATCAAACAACAGAGTGAAGTTGACTGTCCAACCTTTTAGCAGCAACACCATTCAGTTGAGTTAATGAATACAATTCCTGGGTGAACCCTGAATCCACGAGGTGGGTATAGGAGTGGTGGGCAACAGCAGGTAAAAGTGGCATGTGGTGAGACAGCATCCTTGGGAAAGGTTGCCACTCACTGTCCCATTTTCAGATTCTTACCTGGGGACAAATACCACAAGGAGCTGAGAGGAAGCCCTGCTGGATAGTGCAGGGCCACAAGTGAACAGGAATGTTTCACTTCAAATAGAAAATGTTCACACTTTGTTGGTTAAGTTATCTGTCAAATTTTTTTTCCCCCTCCATTTTCATTAATGTATGTTATCCTCAGAGGGTCTACCATATATAGATATTTTGTAGTATAATTTTTGTCTGACTTTCTTTATGTTAATGCTGCCACACATTACCTTTAATTATGTTATATATTTCAGAACAGTTGACTGTTTTATATATGTCGTTTGTTCCAAATTGTTTATTTTAATTCCTTGTGGTTGTGTTGTTGGTTGCATTGGAAATTACTTGAGTTCCCTTTGAAAGTATTCAAAAAAATTACATGATTTACAAAACACCCTCCCCTATTTATTGTAAGCCTTTTGTACCCATGAACCCAGTATTTGTAGCTGCCATACATCAGTGATGTGTGCACCTAATTTTGTGATGTACTGCAATTGAAATGAAGGCAAATCTGCCGCCCCAGTCTACGGTATATTCATACAAACTTGCATACATATGGCATGCATTAAGAGTATACAACTCCACCCTCCATAAACTATACTCAGAGGATTAACCATGGTTTTCTTCTTCTGAGACTACTTCTCCACCATTTGCTGGCTCCTGGTGACAACACCGTTGGAATTTTCTGGTGGTGTTCTCACAAGGAATGAGAGAGGCAGAAAGAGACTACGTCTTTCAGATCTATACACTGCAGCCACTAACCAGGATCATTTGGTATCTCCTTTTCTTTGCAAAGCCCCTCCTTTTTTTCCAGTCCTTCTGTCTGCGTAATGGAATTTTTGCTTTTATCTTTAAGCATCAGGGGACTCTATGGTTGAGCCTGACAATACTGCAATGTATTGTGGTGGCTTGGAGGCATATATGCAGTGAGGGCTCGAGTTAGGGACTGTGTGGCCATATACTGGCCCACACACTCATATTGCTCTCAATACTTGTCTGTAGATGCCATACGAATGGAAGGTATTGGTGATTCCATGGATGCGTGTGAGATGCAGGGGGTATGCTGCTGAGTCCTGTAGAGGCCTGTAAAGGGGTGCCTCCCCCTTCTCACTAAACCCTGGCAAGCTTTAGATTAATGGGGGAGGTCTTGCCTCTGCTCACACATCCATCACACACATTATTTGGGTTTTAGAGTAAAGGAAAAGGTAAAAAATAAAGACAGAATAAAGGGAAAAAAAACTTCCAGAAGTATCAGAGAAGGGGCCTGGGATGTTGAAGGTTGAGTTAGGGAAGGCCCCTTGCTCTGCTTTAGCTCTTCTCCCCTGCCCCCTGCTCATTAAGCTGATGCTGGTAAAGAAGTTTCACCCTTGTGACCCTCCTGCCATTTTCCACTCCCAGCCCTGATAACAAAAGACAGATAAAGCCAAATGGGGGCAGATTAAGAGAAGATTATCAAGTAGGTTTGTGATTTTCGCAGCACTTTCTGTCATGTGTGGCTGTCGATGCACATGTTTTTATGTGCCAATAAATGTGCACTGCCTGCAACAGATTGTGGGATAGGGTGGCTGAGAGTGGTTGGTGGTCTTTGTCTACATCATCCCAGCTGGGCAAAGTTTACTGTCTTACAGGACAATAAGGACAGACACGTTTTTAAAGCTAACAGAGAAAACAATGCCAGCAAATCCAACCCTCAATGCTTAAATTTCTCTAATCATCAAGTTACAGCACTTTCTATTACAACTTCTTGTACAACTGCTTGCTACTAGGAGTAGCCATGCATATTGCCTTGATAGAAATATCCATTTCTCACCAATAAACCGAGGTTAATGCAATGTAATTGTATTCACTAGATTTAAAGCTATAAATACCATATTTGCTCAAATACTCTATAAATCTAACCAAATGGACAATTTAATCATTCAAAATTTGTTTGTTAAGAGGACATTTCCATTTTATGAAGTAGCAGAAAAAGATTTAAACCTGAACATCTGTGGCAGCACACAGCACAGTGTACTGCTATACAAGCAAACAGTTGCACTTTGGCCTTTATCTGAAGTGCTTAAAGGAAAGTTGGATGGCAAATGGACTACTGAATGAAGAAATCCCTGTTTCCTATTAAAGCTGTTGTCAAGGTTGGAGATGGCTTGTCGACCACATGCCAAACTATTATGATTGGAATAATAAACAAAACAAAGAAAGGCCAATAATTTCCTCAAAATTACTTTTTTATTGCTTTATATTTTATGATATATTCTCTTTAAAACAAAGACAGAAAATCACATTGTGTTATTATTTTTTCCTTTTGCCTCGTAACCAAACATTTTGAGTAAACCCCTCTCTAAATAGAAGCTGCTTTTGTTCGAGAGGCAAAGTAAAACAAGCGAAGTGGCACCGTTTTTTGATGTAAAAATATGAAAATATGAAATTGTGGCCAAAATGGGGGGCTGGATTGGTTTATCTTTGTGGGTATGTGAGATTGCGTCTTCCCTCAGAGAAGCTTTTCCTAATGCAGACCTCATGGTAGCTCCCTTATTTGAATTACAAATGTCTTTCATTTCACAATCGTTCACAGGTTTTGGTCAGCTGAGGAATGTGGGTACCCATTAAGGGTTGGTGACAATGACTTTCACCCCCAGGGCCACCACAGGGGTTCGTCATTCCACTGACCTCTCTATTGCTGCCAAGTTCTAGCTCCAAAGTTTAGGCTCCTATTTTCTCATTGGTTCAACATAGTGGCTCAAAAAACCCTCTGGGGTCAGTGTCTTTTTTTCTTTCAGTGGCCCTTTTCCTCCTTGCTGCCTTGTTCTAGCTCAAATCTGGGTTTATCAAAGACAATCCAGTTCTGTCATGTTGCCAAATCATTTTGACACCCATTTAGCATGCTCATTAGAAGGATGTTATGAATTTTCACCAAGGTTGCCATGGGCCTGTGAGAGGCTCAGCTGAAGAGATAAAAATTACAGATATGTATTGCACTATTATTACCCTTCTGGGGTCAAGGGGAAAATGCTGGATTCTACCCCAGCTACAAATAAGCAAAGGCAGAGGAAAACCATGGATGAATCACCAACTCATTGCAGGGCACCATGTGAGCATTTGGGAGTTTGGTAACATGCTAAAGGGTACCTCGACAGTATCTCAACTCCAAAAATGCTCACATAGGGCCCTGCAATGAGCTGATGACTCATTCAGGGGTGTTCCTTGCTTACACTCATATGTAGCTGTGATATGCTACAGTATATAGTGGTCATGGAAAATAATAATAATGAAATTGTGTGTGTGCTCGTGTGTGAATTATTCACATTGCTGTATAATTTACCAGTCATTAATTCTATACAAAGCCCTGCTGATGCTCTGTATGAATCATGGGTGTTCATTCATTTCCTCTTATGCCCTTGACCTGACTGGTTATGAATGTTGTGATCGGATGTTGTCAGAAGAGTGCCGAGCCAGGAAAGAGCAACCCTGAATGACTCTGCCTATTTTGTTAACACTGATGTAAAAGTCTTCCAGGAACACATCCAAGCTAAGGTACCGTATTTTCACAACCATAAGGCGCACCGTATTATAGGGCACACCTGCAATTAACAGCCTATTTTAGAAATATTTTCATACACAGGGCGCACCGTGGTATAAGGCGCATAGCATAGAAACTGCGTAGTGCCTGTGGTTTCATGACGCATTCACTAGATCGAGCTGCGCTAAAAGGAATGTCAATAAAACAGCCAGATAAGTCAGTCAAACTTTATTAATAGAATACAAACCGGCATTCTCACAACTCTATTCACTCCCAAAATGAATAAACAGCTGTTTTATTATTTTTCCCGAGTGACGTAGTGTTTTCGCGTAACACAGCGAGTTATAACAGGCAGTGTGGAGTTTAATAAATCTTTGATTTAGTGCAACATTTTTATCACGTAGTACCGTAAATCAAACGTTAGTGCAAACACAATATACGGTAACTCGAACTCTCGAAGTAGTGCAAAGCAATAGCAATATAACAATAGCAATATAACAACGTTGTTCAAACGGTAATGTCAATATTCACAGTATGACCAGCCTTGTTAAGTTGTAAACACACAAAAGAAACACGTAAAGCTCACTTTATCAGTTCATTCCTCATCCAGGAATCCCTTGAATTCCTCTTCTTCGGTGTCCAAATTGAACAGTTGTGCGAATACGGCGTCCAACATGGCCGGCTCCGTCTCGTCAAAGTCGTCATCAGGGTCCGTGTCGCTGGTGTTGTCTGGCATTTCAGTGACAATCCCTGCCTTCCTGAAAGCTCGGACCACGGTCGAGACTGATATATCAGCCCAGGCATTTACGATCCACTGGCAGATAGTGGCGTATGCTGCTCGGCGCTGTCTCCCCGTCTTGGTGAACGTGTGTTCGCCTTCCGTCATCCACCACTCCCACGCAGTTCGCAGTCTAGCTTTGAATGCCCTGTTGACACCAATATCTAGCGGCTGCAGTTCCTTTGTTAACCCACCCGAATTGACGGCAAGAACTGATTTAGTGTGCTTTACTTGTTTTTTTACACAATCGGTGATACGGGCGCCCATGGAGTCGCAGATCAATAGGGTGCGTGGAAAAAGCCACCCGGTCTCTTGACGTAAATTTCTCTCATCTTCTCACTCATCTTTTCTTCATCCATCCATCCCTTTGAGTTAGCTTTGATGGTTGCGCCGACTGGAAAGTTTTCTTTTGGCACAGTCTTCCTTTTGAAAATAACCATGGGTAGAAGTTTCTGGCCATTAGCCTGGCAGGCGAGAACTACGGTGAAGGATGCCTTCTCATTCCCTGTGGTGCGAACATTTACCGTATGTGCTCCCGTTTTGTCCACAGTGCGGTGACTACGGAAATGTAGTCCACTAAAGTGGCAATTAGGAAGCATTGTAATTCTCCCTAGCAGGACTCCGAGAAAGAGTGTATTTGCAATCATGCATGTGTACGCGTGGGTTTGTAGTAAGAAGCTTTAAAGAAGCACATGAAATGAGAAAGACCTAGGTTAGAAAAACTTACAGCGATAAACTTACAGAACAAAATTCTCCATATGAGACTCAGAAGTCCAACACATTACTTAACATTTGCTCATTTAAACACTATAATAACTCGCCTACACCCAGACAAACCTCTTACTTGATACAACTTTGAGAGAGATAATTCCCTCACTGGCACACTCAACGTGGTTCTGTCTAGTCCAAAACACACTGAGGTAAGATATCTGTGTTATCACTGCTTCGGCGGATGAATGGTGAACTGGTCTTCTTTGATGGGCAGTGTAGAGCACAGGATTCAACTGGGTGAGTGACAGCTCAACAGCTGTTTCACTCTTGCTGGTGGAAAGATGCCAGTCTTTTGCCAGGTAACTTTGTGAGTTCTGTGATGAAGGGCTTCCTCGGGCTCCAAGATGTCTGGTGAGGTATACCAAAATTTTACATGGGGAGTTGTAAGGAAAAATATTTTCTTTAAAAAAAAAAGAAAGAGTCGACCGCTCGTCCACCACTTGACTTAAAGGCCGCTATGCAGGTTTTAGTGGAGCGTTGCTGTGGATGGCTCCTGTAGCAGTGGGTACCAATCTGGAAAAAGGCAATGAGAAGAAGAGAGAGGTTCTGACACGCGCTGGTTTTACCAACTTTGGTGTCATCACATTGATATCGCGGGGTGTCTGCAGAACCCCTGGGATCTCCATCCAATGATGCTCCAATGGTTTCTCAAGAATATGTTAATTATTTTATAGCCCCTTGATCTTGGAGTCTTTTCTTTTTTCACTTAGGCCATGTGGTGAGGTTCAAACACTATTCATTATAAGCAGAGAGATAAGTGAGTGGGAACTCTCATTGTAACATACCTGTATATAATGTCTGTTGGAGTCCAGGGTTCTGGCTTGTGTGTTTTTTGGTTTTTCCTGCAGGGGGCGTGGATGAGCTAATACTTTTCCACAGCTGGCGCTGCAGGCAGGCGCACCTGTCGGCAGTCTACATCAGGCCACCGATTTAAGGATGGAGCGCCTGTCTACCAGGGTCAGAGAGTGTTGGTGATTTTCCTGGTCTCCACGCTGCCCTGCTGGAGTGGAAAGCGTGCGGGACATGACTCCCATTTTGGCTCTCCTCTTGAGCTCTCTGTGCACCCTGGAAGACTGGCCGAGTGCTTCCCTGCGGTCCAGGAGGACTGCGAGTTTGATTTGTTAATAAATACTAGCTTTTGGACTTTTTCCCACTACGTTTTTGCCTACTTTTGACCCCTGTAAAAACCGAATCCTAACAGAATTCTCCGACCAGTATGGACCCGGCGGACCAAGATGCAGTGCGCTGCACGTTGGAGGCCCAGGAGAAGTTGCTGGGGAAGCACGACCAGCTCCTCACGGACATTTGGACTTTGCTCCAGACCCTCAACGGCAGCGTGACAAACCTGCCCTCTTCAGGACAGGCGGAGCAGGTTCCGCCTCCTGTGGAGGCACCAAGAGCCGTCCTTCAGCCGGCCACCACTGCACCACAGGAGCCTCATGTGCCCATCCCGGAGCGGTATTCTGGTGAGGCGGGTGCATGTGCCAGATTTTCCTTCAGTGCTCCTTGGTTTTTGACCTCCAGCCTCTCACCTACCCCTGTGACAGGGCGAAGATCGCTTTTGTCGTGAATCTTCACTCCAGGAGAGTGGTGCAATGGGCCATGGCGGATTTCATGGCCGACCTTGACCACCCAGTCCAGAGTCGCAAGGCAGCCTCCCAGATCCTCTCCCTATGCCAGGGCTCCAGCTCCCTCGCAGACTACTCCACCCGGTTCTGCATCCTCGTGGCCAGGAGCAGATGAAATGACGCAGCCCTCCAGGGGGTGTTCACCCAAGGACTCGCTGAGGAACTCAAAGATGAGTTAGCTGCTTGGGAGGAATCTGGGGATCCGGAGACGTGAATCAGCCTGGCTATCCTGCTGGACAACCAACTGCAGGATAGACGCCGGCAAAGAGTTAGCGAATGACTGGCGAGGAGTTCAGGAAGCTCGACCAGATGTTGTGGGGCTTTAATTGAACCATCAACTCCGGTGCCTGCTCCACCTCATGAGGACGTTGTCGATGAGGAGAAGACACAAGTACCAGGTGTTCCGGTAACGTATTGCGTCACTTCCTGTCTTCTCAATCGTTTGTTGGTTGTACTGTGCACGGTGTGTTGTATTCACTTTACTTAAAATTGAACACTTGGTGTGTTGTATTTACTTAAAATTTGAACACTTGGGACATTCTAGTCACCTGATAACAACAGTGCAAAACAACCCATATTAAACAAATACAGGGCTCCGCCAACTATTAGCATTAGCATGGCCTCACTGTCTGTTTCACCCGGTGTCTTTGTCTGTTCAGCGTGTGAAATGTTTAGTTACTCCTCTGCCTCCTTTAGTGAATAGGTGCAGAAAGTGTAGTTTATTTACGGCTATGGAGGCGAGACTTAGCGAGCTTGAGACGCGGTTCCGCAGCTTGTAGTTAGCTGGAGTTGCGTCAGGTAGCCAGGGAAAGCTAGCTGCTGCGGCGCTGCCTAGCGTAGCTACAGCTAGCAGCAGCTGAGCAGCCGGCTAGCCAGGGCGGCTGGGTGACGGTTTGCAGGAAGCGTAGCCCAAACCAAAGGCCTACGGTGCACCACCAACCGCTTCCCGTGGCTAACCGCTTTTCCCCTCTCGGCGACACACCCGCTGAGAAACCGACCCTGGTAATTGGCGACTCTGTTTTGCGCTACATGAAGCTGACATAGTCAAGTGCATTGCGGGGGCCAGAGGGGGCGACATAGAAGCCAATTTATAGCTGCTGGCGAGATGTAAACGTAAATTCAGTAAAGTTATTATTCACGTCGGAGCAAACGACACCCGGCTTCGTCAGTTGGAGGTCACCAAAATTAACTTAGAATCGGTGTGCAGCTACGCAAAAACGATGTCGGACTCCGTAGCAATCTCTGGTCCCCTCCCCATTCTGGCCAGCGATGAAATGTTTAGCCGCATGTCTTCGCTGGTTGTCACGGTGGTGCCCCGAAAACCAGGTGGCCTTTATAGACAATTGGAGCACTTTTTGGGAAAAACCTGGTCTGATTAGGAGAGATGGTGTCCATCCCACACGGGATGGTGCCTCTCTCATTTCTAGTAATTTGGCTAATTTTATTAGACCCAAAGTGACCTGACAATCCAGAGTCCAGACCAGGATGCAGAGTTGTAGTCTTACACACCTCTCTGCTGCTTCCTTAGAACCCTCATCCACCAACAATAACATATTTAACACTATAGAGGTAGTTTCTGTTCCACGGTTAAAAGTTCACCAAGCACAGAGCAGTGGAGCGGTCAATCACCGTAATCTTATTAAAATTAATACCAAATTGGAGAAACTAACATCACAATTAATTGTGGACTATTAAATATTAGATCTCTTTTGTGTAAATCCCTGTTGGTGCACGACCTGATAGCGGATCATCACATTGATTTATTTTGTCTTACTGAGACCTGGCTTCAGGAGGAGGAGTATGTTAGCTTAAATGAATCTACTCCTCCTACCCATCTTAATTATCATATTCCTCGTGCTACTGGTTGAGGAGGGGGAGTGGCAGCAATCTATCACTCCATTTTATGAATTAATCCTAGACCAAAATATGGTTCCAGTTCATTTGAAAGCTTGACTCTTGGCATCACCCATCTGAACTGGAAGACAGAAAAAACACTTTTGTTTGTAGTTGTATATCAGCCCCCTGCTGGGCCACATTCAGAGTTCCTATCTGAGTTCTCTGATTTCTCATCTGACTTGGTCCTTAGAATGGACAAAATTATTATCATTGGAGACTTTAATATCCATGTAGACGTTGTAAATGACAGCTTTAGAAATGGCCTCATTTCATTACTTGAGTCAGTTGGTTTCCTCCAGAAGATAAACCAACCAAATAGCTAACATAGCTTCAACCACACCTTAGATCTAGTTCTGACTTATGGTGTTGAGGTAGAACATGTGTCAGTGTTCCCTCAGAACCCACTCCTGTCAGATCATTCTTTGATCACGTTTACATTTATGATTAAGGATTCTTCTATGCTCAGAGCACAGTCTTACTATAGCAGATGTCTTTCAGATAATGCTGTAGCTAAGTTTAAGGAAGTGATCCCGATGATAATCCCAGGACCACCGTGTGTTTCCCCAGGAATCAGTCATTATAATCTTAGCCCTGCTGAGGTTGACTCTATTGCTGAAGGTGCAGCAACCTCACTGAGAATCACGCTTGATTCTGTTGCCCCCCTGAAAAAGAAAATAGTAAATCAGAGGTGTGCCCCCGGGTATAATTCACATATCAGGACCCTCAAGCAGAAAGCGCGCAGACTAGAAAGGAAGTGGCATTCTTGTAAAATAGATAGCTATCATGGAGCCTGGAAAGCCAGTCTGTTAGTTTACAAAAAGGCCCTCCGTAAGGCTAGAACAGCTTCTTTTTTTTTCTTCTTTAATTGAGGAAAATAGGAACAACCCCAGGTTTCTTTTCAGCACTGTGGCCAAATTAACCAAGAGTCACAGTGTTTTAGATCCACATATCCCTTCTTCCCTTAGTGGTGAAGACTTCATGAGCTTCTTCACTGATAAAGTTCTAGCTATCTGAGAAAAAACTAACCAGGCCATCACAACAACTGGACCATCACCAGATGTGCTGACTGTGGGAACATACAGGTTCTCCAACGAGCCCTTAAACTCCTTCAGCCCTATATATTTTTCTGAGGCGTCTTCGCTAATTCAGAAATCCTAGACCACCACGTGTCTTTTAGATCCCATCCCAACACACCTGTTGAAGGATGTTTTACCACTGATAGGCAGTTCTATCCTTGACCAGATTAATGTTTCTTTAGTGACAGGTTATGTACCCCGGTCCTACAAGGTGGCAGTTATTAAGCCGTTGCTTAAAAAACCATCACTGGATCCTGATGTCTTAGCAAACTATAGGCCAACCTTCCTTTTATCTCTAAAATTCTAGAGAAGGTTGTGGTGACTCAGTTACTAGAGCACCTGCAGAGAAACAGCCTGTTTGAGATGTTTCTGTCAGGCTTTAAAACTCATCACAGCACAGAAACAGCAATTCTTAAAGTTACTCTTATAGCATCAGATCATGGACTGGTTTCTGTGCTGGTTCTGCTGGACCTCAGTGCTGCTTTTGATACAGTTGATCACAGCATCCTGGTACATAGACTGGAACATGTGATTGGCATTAAAGGGACAGCACTCGACTGGTTTAGATCATATTAATGTGATAGATACCAGTTTGCTCATGTCCATGGTGGTCCCTCTTCATACAGTAGGGTTAGCCATAGAGTTCCACAAGGTTCTGTACTTGGACCAATCCTCTTCACCTTGCACAATCTTCCCTTAGGGAACATTATTCGGCAGCATGGGATAAATTTTCATTGTTATGCTGATGACACTCAGCTTTATTTATCCATGAAACCAGAGGAGACAGAAGTTAGTGACGCTCCAGACCTGTCTTAAAGACATAAAGTCCTGGATGTCTTCAAGTTTCCTCCTCCTTAACTCAGGAAAAACTATGGTCGTGGTGTTTGGTCCTGAACCTCTCAGGGATAGATTAGATCATATGATCACTCTAGATGGTATCTCATTAACATCTAGTCACTTTGTGAGGAATCTAGGCGTAACTTTTGATCAAAATCTCTCCTTCAACTCACACATTAAATTAGTCTCTTTTTTCACCTGAGGAACATCACAAAGATTAGGAAGCTACTGACGCAGCATGATGCTGAAAAGTTAATTCATGCTTTTGTTACTTCCAGGGTGGACTATTGTAATTCTTTATTATCAGGGTGTCCAAACAACTCTTTAAGAAGCCTCCAGTTGATTCAAAATGCTGCAGCCAGAGTTCTGACAGGCATTGCCAAAAGAGATCACATAACTCCTGTAATGGCGTTGCTTCATTGGCTGCCCGTTAAATTTAGAATAATTTTTAAAACCCTTCTTTTGACCTACAAGGTCCTCAGGAGCCTAGCTCCATCCTACCTGGAGGAGCTAGTGGCACCTTACCAGCCCAATAGACCGCTCCGCTCTCAGAATGCTGGTCTACTTGTGGTCCCCAGAGTTTCTAGGGGTAGAATGGGGGGCCGAGCATTTAGCTACCAGGCCCCCCTGCTATGGAACCAGCTCACTATCCAGGTACGGGAGGCTAACTCCATCGCTACTTTTAAGATTAGGCTTAAAACCTATCTCTTTGAAAAAGATTATTGTTACTAATTCTGTAGTTCCAGTTATTATCATAGACAGACAAATTATCATACTTAGGGGGTCGTCCAATCATTAGGTTAACATCTTAGCTATGCTGCTATAGGCCAAGGCTGCCGGAGTCCAGAAACATGATCACTTGACAGGCCTCTGTCACCCCACTGGGTCATGGTTTCCTCTTCCCTCCTCTCCTCTTCTCTCCTCTCCTCCTCCTCATCAAGTAGACTAGTTATGCTGATTCTTGTGTAGTTTTTCTGCCCCCCCCTTCTGTGTTCATTTACAGGTATCGCCGCCTTCAGAGCTGTATACTGACCTCCGACCCCGGTGACCCACTCAACCAGCAGCTTATTCAATTCAATTTAATTCAATATAATGCATTTTTGTATGTATTTCTATACTCTATGCCTCTCCTTTCCTCTTCTCTACCTTCCCTCTACCTCTCCTCTACCCCTCTCCTCTCCTACCTATTCTATCCTCTACCTGTCCTCCCCCTTCTCCTCTCTCTCTACCCAGCCGGCCATCAGCAGGAGGGTCCCCCTACATTAGCCTGGTCCTGCTCAAGGTTTCTTCCTGTCAAAGGGGAGTTTTTCCTTGCCACTGTTGCTCGTCTGGGGTTAGGCCCTGGGATTCTGGAAAGCGCCTTGAAACAATTCTGATTGTAAAAGACGCTATATAAATAAAGATTGATTGATTGAACGAACGAACGAACTAATGCACGAACTAATGCAGCTGGGACAAACCCGACTCACCCACACGGAGCGGAAGCGCTGGCTGTCAGCGAAGGTTTGCTTGTATTGCTTCCAGGCTGGCCACTACCTCGCTGATTGCCCGTCACGGCCCAAAGGACTAAGCCCATCGACTCCCATTAGAGTGTTGGCAAGCGGTTACTCCGCTCTGGCCCGCTTAACACTGCCGGGCACACTCCTCTGGGGCAAGGAATCTGTCTCTGCGCCATTCCTGGTGGACTCCGGCGCAGACAACAGCTTCATCTGCCAGGACTTGGTCATGCAAGCCCGCATCCCTGTCGAGGCTCTGCCCGAGTCAAGACCCATCCTTGGTCTCAACGGGGATGTCCTGACAAAGGTGACACACCAGACCCAACCCCTTACTCTCATTGTCTCGGAACCATCTGAAGCAAATCCGCCTGTTCCTTATCCTGGCATCCTCTTCTCCGGGGGTTCTTGGGGCTTCTTGGCTGTTACGCCACAACCCCCAGATCGATTGGTCGAGATGGAGCGTAACCTGTCAGACCAACTGCCTTTGCTCTGCTCTCACCCATTAAGGAAGTGGGGCATTTCCCCCATGTGGTGCAGCCGGGTGGCGCAGTCCAGGTGTCGGGGATCGGTGAGGGACTCTGCCGCAGGAAGAGAGCTGCTGCAGTTTCGGGGTCCCGGTCTGGTCCAGCGACGCGGAGCCGGACCCCGTCTTACTCCGTTCCTGCATCCTGGCAGTTGGAGCAGAGAGTCCAAGAGGCCCAGCAATCAGTCCCGGATCCAGGTGTGGTTCTACTGAACCGGCTGTTCGTCCCTGAGGTGGTGCGTTTCGACGGTCTGCACTGGGCCCACGCCTCAAGGCTGACCTGCCACCTGGGAATCATCCGCACACTACAGTTACTTTGGCAGCGGTTTTGGTGGCCCTCCATTACCCGAGACACCAGGAACTACATAGCAGCCTGTGCCAGGGAAAAGTCCTCCCACCAGCCCCTATTGTCCGATGTTCTGGAGGACGAGGTGGCGGTGCCCTCGGTTCAGGCCAACATACGCCGGTGCAGGAGGGTGTGGAGGCAGGTCCGCGCTGCACTCCTGCGGGCCTCCCAGCGCTCTCAACGGCAGGCCAATCAGCACCAGACTCCAGCCCCTTCCTATCAGCTGGGTCAGAAGGTCTGGCTGTCTACAAAGGACCTCCCGCTCCAGGTGGAGTCTCGGAACCTGACTCCACGCTTCAATGCCCTTTCGAGGTGGAGCGGATGGTGAATCCTGCGGCCGTCCGCATGAAACTTCCCCCAACATTCAAGATGTACCCAAAGTTCCATGTCGCCAAGTGTAAGCCGGTCGCTGAGTCGGATCTGGTCGGCCCGGAGGCGCGATCGTGCGTCCCCCGCCGGTTCCTCCTAGACAACAGCCTCCTCCGTGACTTCTACAGTGCCCACCCGGATAGGCCTGGTAGGGCGCCTGGAGGCGCCCGTTGAGGGGGAGGTAATGTTGGGGTCCAGGGTTCCGGGTCATGTGTTGTTAGGTTTTTCCTGCAGGGGGCGTGGAGGAGCTGATAATTTTCCACAGCTGGCACTGCAGGCAGGCGCACCTGTCGGCAATCTACATCAGGCCACCGATTTAAGGACGGAGCGCCTGTCTACCAGGGTCGGAGAGTTTTGGTATTTTCCCTGGTCTTCACACCGCCCTGCTGGAGTGGAGAGCGCTTGGGACCTGACTCCAATTTTGGCTCCGCTCTTGAGCTCTCTGTGCACCCCGGAAGATTGGACGAGTGCTTCCCTGCGGTCCAGGAGGACTGCCAGTCTGATTTGTTAATAAAGACTAGCTTTTGAACTTTTTCCCACTGCGTTTTTGCCTGCTTTCAGGTCCTGTAAAACCGAATCCTAACAATGTCAGCTTAATGTCCTAATCATTTTTAGATCTAGAACTGAGCAGTATGTCTACTTTACATGCTCGGTATGTCTCAATTCACCAGTCATTGGTTTTTACAACCAGCCAGCTGGATAGGAAGGCAGACAGGCAGACCAAGTGAGCCTTACCTTTTTGTTATTGACATTCTAAAAAATGAAAAAAAAATCCAGCAGTGCTGTTTGCCAGGAAAAGCAAGCAAATTCATGGCATGTTGCCCATTAATGCAACAACCACTACAATTATCCAGAAAATAAACTTACTTTCTGCCTTTTTACACAAATAATGCTTTCAGCTAAATGCTGTTTTCAACTGTCTATCCAAGTACTATGTAAAATAAAAGTTTCAGACCACCAGTTGTTGGTATGTAATTTTTAATGGCTACTCAGGAAGTTCCGGTGCTTCAAATAATTAGAGCTCCTTTTAAATCAGACATGTATTTCCCATTACTCCAACTTGCTGGCCTCCCACATTCACTAGGTTGAGATAGGCTGCCATTTGCCTGAAAGTCCAAGCCTGCGCCAGGCAGCTGAGATTGGGTGTAGCTCCCTGCAGTTCTGCAGTGCTGGCAGACCCTTTTTGCTTGCCACAGCCACTCTTAATTCTGTCTTTTTACTTCCAGCCAGCTTTTGAATACAATACAGAGGAGTCCTGTGCTGTGAACACAGACGAACACCCTTGGTTGTACTTACACATCAACACTTTTATATAATTTTGAAATAAACAAGACAAAAGGCACAAAGCAGGGCAGATGCCTCTCAGATGTCGGGCTTGGCTCCGTGTACCTCTTAACACAGACTGCCTCACACAAGATAACTGTTGTTTATTGTTAATGGAAGGACCCTCTGCCATATTCTGCACTCTTCATCTGAAGACTCCTCAAGTGTCACAGCCAAAAGCCACAGTAGAAGGAAAAGGACTTCAGTACATCTATTGTATGTGTCCATGCATTTGGAAGGAAGTGCTTCTGTGCTTTTGTGTCATCAGTTACAACTAAAATCTGTTGTACAATCTTGGTTGTCATTATATTTATTTTGGTAACTTACATATTGCTTGTGTTGTTAAGCTGAAGTTCACTTCAGTTCTGGAGTTCACATTTTTTCTACTTAGTAGTAATAATTGACAGCAGTTCATATGTAACCTGGTTCCTTCCTGCAATCTATGTCTGTCTATACATTGGAATGCAGTTTACATGTAGCATAACATTTAGCAGGAACATTTATTTTACATGAAAATTTGTGGAAAAGATGAGGATGTTTCTTAAATCCATTGAAAAAGGAGTCTTCAAAATTGCATAGGATAAGCATACTGAGATGTCTTGATTAAAAAGTAAGAAATAATTATTGACAACTGGCCACTTTTACTCCATTCACCTGTTAGGACTGCACATACAAGATAAACTAAATATTTTGGCTCATTTTTGTAAAATGGCAACACATCATCATGCATCGTATAGGGTTAGAAATAATCAGGAGTATGAATTAGCTGCATTGTTTAACAAGTAAGAACGAGTAGGAAAGCACCTTCTGCAGAAAGGCTGAAGAAAAACGAGTTATTCTCAGGAAGCTTTGATTTTTCCTTGCTGACAGCACACTGTTGAGCTGTAGCAGGATCTTAGCTGTGAAAACCAGTAGAAAGTGGAATTCTTCCTAATAGTGCCTAAAAGCAATGATTCAATTTTGTATTATTGTTTAAACTCTTGGCTGATCTTTTTGTCATTACACCAACACGGTACCTAAAGAAAAGGTTTTTATTTTAATGGGGGTGTTCCATTTTTTGTGTGTGTTTAATATGTTTCCGTTATTGAAAAGTGCTGTTGGAAGGAAACAGGCTGCCTCTGGACACTGATCAGGCTTCAAGGCTATAAAATATAAATAGCAGGGTAGTCCTGGGTACTATGAAAATGTCTTGCTGACGACTGTACTGACATGGCCACATCCCCTGCATGCTGCCTCATAAAAGAAGAGTGGGAGTAAACAGGCGTAATAGGGAGAAACCAAAAGAAACTTGGACTGTCTTCTTGTAAATAATTGGATTCATTGTTCTCTGCCACTGTTGGCTATAGTCACAAGCTGTTTGGTAGGCCCCTGTCTGTCTGGTGCCCTCCATGAGCCCGGTGTCAGCCCCTACAGCCCCAACGGGAGCGAATTGTGCCAGAGATGAGGATGCCAGCTCTCTGACCCAGTGGCCTCCCATCTGACGTGCCTGTGCCAAGAGAAAACTGCGCTATCACAGCATGCTGTGCACATGCTGCTCCACTGTTAAGTAAAGCTGGTTCAAAGAGCACATTCCTGCCCACATCCCATCAAGGCAACAGCAAGCTGTCTTCCATGGTGTGTCAAAGCATCAAATTGTTACATTTTATTGCTTTGCCTTTATCTCGGCCTACTTTGGTACTGTCTACCGTATTTCCACGACCATAAGGCGCACTGTATTAAAAGGTGCAGTCTCAGTTATGGGTGCTATTTCTGTATTTAAGACATACATAAGGCGCACCGTATTATTAGGCGAATGCTGAAACATAGAGTAAAAAATGACAATGGAAGTAAAACAGTGAGTTTCGACACATTTATTGAACAAAATATTCATTCTTCCGCCACAAAACCATCAAAGTTTTCATCTTCTGTATCTGAATTAAACAGCTGCACTATTTCAATGTCCAACATCCCGAATTCCTCTTCTTAATCATCTGAATCGGACTCACCGACCAGTTCCGGATCAGCGTTGATTTTGTGAAAGCTCTTACAATACATGAAGACGGTATCATAGCCCCTGCGTCTACAATCCACCCGCATATGGTGGCATAACTTGCCCGCCGCTGCGTCATAGTCTTTGTGAAGGAGTGTTCGCCTTCCATCATCCAGCGCTCTGTCCATTTCCGTGGCAGCCGAGAACCACGGTGAATGACGACTTCTCGTGCCCCCTTGTAGGTATCGCCACCGTGCCGGTCCCTTTTTCTCCACTTTGCGGGTCAAAGGGATGTCAAAAGTCAGAGGGATCTCATCCATGTTGGTGATGTGGCTGGGCGTGATTATCTTGTCGCGGCAGTAGGTGCGGAAGATGGCCACCCTCTCCTGGTAATCCGCGGGCAGCCGCTGTGCAACAGTTATCCTTGCGCGTATGGAGAGATGCTGCCTCCTCATAAAGCGAAAACACTAAGGTTGCTCGATTGCCATTTTCAGCCGCATATTCGATGGCCTCCAGTTTAAAGTAAGCCTTATTCATACGCGTCTCGCTTGGCCGGCGCCATTTTAGGGGATCCTTATGCATAGGTGTGCCGCTAATCAATTGGCGGAGTGTTTACCATAGCGTTTACCCACCAAAGGCGCACAGCAGATTTTGGAACTCCACACACAAGGCGCTCCATATTATCAGGCGCACCGTCGATTTTTGAGAAAATCTCAGTGTTTTAGGTGCGCCTTATAGTCGTGAAAATACGGTAATTGGGTAGAGCATGTTATTAATGTTGTCTGTGGCCAGGTTACCTTCAGCCCTTATCTCAAGTGAATAATTTATTTCAAATGATGAGCTATTTCATGAAAGCTTTTTGTCCACATTTTCATGTGTGTACAGTTAAGCTTATCTGGCTGTTAAACCCCACTTTCGCTGTAAATCTGCAATCACTAGCTGGCAAAGAAAACACTGGTATACAACTTTTATCTCTAGGTCTTAAAATTAGAGATTTAGCCAGATGTTTTCTTTCTGTACAGACAAATTTAGCAGAACACAAGCCTCTCCCAGGAAGGTGACATGTGACTCAACAGTAAAGTGAAAATAAAGGTGGGGCTCAAAATCAAGCACAATTGGACATTATCTATATGATATTATGTTTGAGTGACACATGTATTGAGTGGGGAATAAAAATAAAAACTTTTGTTGATATCTTGCTAGACAGGTCATGTCACAAGAAAATTGTTTGTGCATGCTACATTCCAACATACAGACTTTTACTCATGTCTTCTACTTGTTAAAGCTTGTTTTTTTTTAACTACAATTCCTATAAAACTAGTCACCAGGTTTTATATATCAAGTACTGAAGTTTCCACAATGCCTTATTTGTCCAGTCCTAAGTTAAGGCTTTTTATGAGTACGTGATATTCATATGAATTACAAATACAGTTGTAGGTGGGGAATATTTCATGAGGTCTGGCTGAAATCCCTTGCACCCCAAGGGAGAAGAGATTAAAGAAGGGAGAGAACTATGGGCCACCAGGTTATGCAGCATAAAAATGGTGGCTTTTCCAGGTAGTATGGGATGATCCCTGAAGATGTGGAAACTAAACCATTTCATCCACTGCTCTTGGTTGTGTGCTTGACTTAAAGATAGGCGAACACAGTTGAAAATGCTTTTGTACAATTTTCACAAGTAACATAAGTATCTTTTCCAATATTATCTTACAGATATGCTGTCTTTAAATGCATCTTGGTATGGAGAAAAGAGGGACTCTGTGTTTTGTAAATTAATTAACACACAGGTGACTTGCATGCATGTAACAATAGATGATGGCAACCATGAGACTTGGACTTGTAAACTTTGATTTATAATTATTCTCAAAGACATCACTTATAAGAAAACTTTATTTGATGAATCAAAAAAGATAAGTAAATTTACAAAAAAAGCAGCACATGGTCTAAATGCTATGGTTTTCTCTTCTTCCTTCCCCACTGGGCATAATCTTGGACCTCTCTTTCACATCCATAAGCCCTGGGGAACAATGATGTACTGTATACCCAGGTGTACCCTATCCATGGGGTCAGGCATGTTTTGGTCTTGGTTAGTCATAGCAGGGCTCACAGAAACCTTTAGCATCATACAATACTTAAGAGCACACATCCATGCTCGCACATCCCTATTTTAAATGTTAAAGATTACTGGTAGCGCCTCCCAAATTTGCTTTTCAGGGAAAATAGCTCTGCTTCCACAGTCTGTTCACACTCCCTACTGAGACCCAGGTTGAGAAGCCGGTTATGCACGCTAGACGCCATGTAGTAATTGATGAAGACAGTTCGAGGTGGGGTAAGGTGGACAGGGATGAGATAGCAATGCATGGCAGTCATGTGACTGAGGCTCCAAGTTGTTTAGTGACAATGACATCAATTGTAAACAGCACTGTGGTTTCCCCTTTTATGGGGATAACTGCTGCTTTGAACAACAGCAACCTGTGCATTTCCATTTTTATGGATAAAAGTACAATTTATGCAGTGTCAACTAAACTTTAGTACTCATGGTAGAGTGCAATTATCTGTAATTGGCAGGTTTCAGCACAGAATCAAGTCCTACTATGTGTATAACTAAACTCTGTTTATTTTATTCTACAATCATTTTGATTTCTCGTCTTTTTTTACATTTATTGCCTTTGTCTATTATTTGCTAACAGGTGTATGACTTCCATCTACATTTTTTTTTGTGTGCCATCAGTGACCGAGCTAATAATGGAAATTGAAAAATTACAGATGAATTTTATTCTTTGATTTCTTTGGATTCAATGCACTACTCTGTAGTGTGTAAATACAATTTATTGGTACTCTGAGCTGTCTTATGCAACCAGCTTCAGCGTTCAAAGGCTGTTGAGTGCCCTCTCCTGCTTTAGCAGGCTCACATAAGGGTTTATCAAGTGTAGGTTGGGAAGGCATAACGCTGGAGGACTTTGGATGTGAGTGCTTGTGTGTGTACACATAAGGTTTGCCCTCTTGTGTGTGTAGTTTAGTGCATGTGAGATGTCTTAGTGTGCATGTCTGTGTTTGCATATGTGTTCCCTTGCTCAGATGTGCATGGATGCGCATGTTGTCCTCATTTGGGGACTTTGTCCTCTGAAAGGTGTGCCAGCCAGTCACCTGAAAGTAACCATGATCTGATGCAGAACTGGGAAAAACCCAAAAGAGACACAAATGGGGGAGGGAGACAGCAGAAAAGTGGCACCGGAGACCAGTGCAGGTGGTTTTGAACCCTTTTCCAGATGTCTATTACCGGTATAAGCATCACAAACCCAACAGTGGGGCTGCCAAGGCATGTGTTTCTTTAGTGACAGACATATGCTCAGAAAATGTTCATTAACTGTTCGATCTTGATTATTGCTGAACCTGTAGAACTCATTGAGTGACAATACTTACTAGCATTTTAGAATGTAAGTGGTTTATTGTATTGTTTTAAAATGTCTGGGGTAATTATTACCCAGGAGTACTGTTCTGTTCGACAGAAAATGGTCAGAAAAAAGTCCAAAAGCATCCTCACATGTAAGTATTAAATTATGTAGGGATTATAGTGCCCCTCAAAGCACGTGGCTATGAAGTTAGTTTCCTTACCAATATTAATGCCTATTCTTGTTTCTACCATTGACTGTGATGCTTTATCTGATCAACCTGCTGTCATTTTTCAGTCTGGCATATAAGACAAAATAGCTGAGGACTTCACTCACTGATCTGGGTGACATCTCGTATAAGGATTAATATCACTTAAGACTCAAGAACTTCGCAGTACCATGTCAAAATATCTTGGCTTTTATAATGTTTCGTAGAGTCTTGGCAACATGAATCAAAACTGGATATTTCGTAAATGTCATTTCAATAGAATCTGATAAGGTTTAAGTTTACTGGCCCTCCATATATGGGTAACAACAGACAAACTGGCAGACTTTCACCCACGCTGTTGACAAAACAGGGTAGCCAGTGACGTTGTAATGCAAACAGGAATGGCACTGACCGACCTGGCACTCTTTGAACTCCTAATGTATTGGTCTGTCAGCAGCTGTTTTGAGTGACCTTACCCCACAAAAATCAATACAGGAGCATTATGAGGTGTGTGTCTGTGCATGTGTGTTCATGCTGATCCAAAGTGTAAAGTAATGATGCAGAAGTAAAGGTTTTTTTTGTTTTGTTTTTTTTACAAAAAGTCTTTTGATATTTTCTGACAATATTCCAGGTCCAACACATTGAACTTGGTTTTCTGGTCAATCCAGTGAAAAACTCTTGATTCACACACACACACGCGCGTGCGCACACACACACACACACACACACATACACCACATAGTCTCAAGGTGTTCTTTTCAATGATTGAAAGGTGCTATTGCGTTTGTTAACCTCTCCACATATATGTAGTAACACAACTGGGGACAGTCAAAGTCAGTGGTTTTGCTCAAACCACTCAGTGTCACATCCATCTGGACAGTGATGGACTCACATGCTTGTTCTGCTACTTCACTTGGCTAAGCTGTCTCCACTCCCCAGTATGTTAGATTTTTTTTAATTGATTTTACTCCTTTGTCTGTCTTGTCTGCCTGTTCCCCAGGCAAATGCAAATGTCGGCCAAAGTATGTCTCAGTTATCTCCAACTGGAAAAGCTGCACCCTTGTTGCTTCATATAGCCCAGCTCTAGTGACCAGCCATTGATAAGAGTAATGTGTCTCGATAGCTACCATGCTTTCAAGTTCTGTCACAAAACAGCCGGCACACTTTCATGTTGTTTTCCCAAGCCAAGGCCAGACAGGTTTCCCTACAGGACTTAGCTAGATAATCAGTAATCAGTAACTTGCTGAGCCTGGCAGCAGTCCCCTTCAGAATTGCTTTTATCTCATCTTCCTCTGTCTTCATTTGCTTTTTCAATATTTGTCCTTTGCTGTGCCTTTATTTTATGCAAGAAAATAATAGAAAACTAACTTATGATTTTTAAAAAAAAACTCATGTATTTCATTCTATTTTCTTTAGCAATTTGAAATTTCACCATCACAACATTTGCTGCAAATTCTTTTCATTCTATTAAATTCCATACACACGTTGCTGCATAGGTGTGACAAATTCAGCCAATTTTGCCTGCAACAGTTACAAATAAAAGTTTTCTGCCTACTGTCTTCTCTGTAGTGGCTTTGCTCTTCACTCCCACCATTTGTGTCCAGTCACAGAACAAATGCCACTCTTATTTTTTAGTCTGACAATGAATCTAGATACGAGTGGGGGCTGGGGCCACAAACACATGGTGTTATATTAAACTATTAGTACCACGATATGGCTTTATTTAAGACTTGCTGACTAAAATTGATTAGGTGACAGAGACAGAACAAAAGAAGAATCTTCCTCGACCACCCTGACTGGGCTTCAACTTTTAGAGCCAGGTCCCCTTCAGAGGCTCTGTCCAAGCTTGGCCTCTTGTTGAAAGCCCCCATTTTTGTCCCTATGCTCTATCCACTAACGAGCAACAAAAATCTGTGCAGTTTTTAATCTCGGAAATTTAAACCTATTTTAAATTATACTTTACATCAATTTGCTGCAACCAATTCAATACATTTATGTTTGATAATATATAGTATATTTAACTAGCAACTTTATTGCAGCATGTGTGGTATAACATACAACATTGAGCACATAGACAGTACTGTATCAGTTATGAAAATCTCTGAAATTTAAGGTTTGTAATTCCTTTGTGTACCCGCTCAGGAAATAATTGGGAATTGTCCACTGACAGGGAATGAATTTTGTCATGTCGGGTCACGGCATTCACCAACTAAATGTCACATTTTTTTAGAAATTAACATAAAGCTCACTTGGCCTTCTTTCACTTAATGTGTTGTTACATGTATTAGCTTAATGTGGGTAGTAACATTTTGCATTGACTAGTCTCATCCTGCAGTTTTTGTTGAGATTTCCATTGTTTTTCTCCTGTTTTGTCCTATATTCTCAGGGACCAGATGAGAACCCAATAGTGACACCAGAGTTACTGGCCCTCCATATATGGGATCGAATCATTGGGGACAGGCAGGGTTGAGACCAGGCAGAAGGCAGACAGAATTTACCAGGGAGCAAGCAGGATCGAATTGTCGGGGACAGGCAGGGTCGAGACCAGGCAGACAGGCAAGCAGGAAAACGCTGGAGAGTCAAGAGAATCACAGAGGACAATCTGCCAGGGAAGCAGCATAACTCAGGGAACTAAAAAGGGGCTTGTTAAGGCGCTAATTCGCCACAGGTGCGTGGGGCGAACTAGGACTCCCGGGCGGGATCGCCCACAGCTGTGACAGATCTCTGCTTTTCACATTGTGTCATTAGATTCCTTGCAATTTTTTTCTGCTCTGCAAATAATGTGAAACAAACAGCAAAGTTAATCCACACATCAGTTTTATTTTACAGTGTAAGAGTCCATGTTTTGGCATGTTCTTGAAAAACTTGTTTGCCCTCACTCAGGACAGTTTCCCCTTCTAAACCGCAAACTAGTTCACCAGCTGTCCCAGATTCATTGTGGACAGAGGAAATGACCTCAGAAATGAGGATGCTCTTATCGGTTCTGTGCAGGACATCCTACAGTAATGTCACCCAGCAGCATGACCGAGATATAGGCAGTGTAATGGACAGTGCGCAGACAAGGAAGTGGTGACTTCACCATTACTGCTGTTGCTGTCTTTCTGCCTGTCACACTTTATTTGTTATTACACATGCAAACAAACAGTTTTTTATGATAAAGAAGATAATACAGTTTCAGAATTATATTTTTTATATACCATGCTCTAATGTGTTTGAAACAAACAGGACGATTTAATGCTTAGTGTGCATATTTGTGTTGGCTTCTTTAGAAAGTAGCTTCAGTAAAATAGTTATTCATGTCATGGATGCATGTCATTTATTTTTCTTCTCATCTTAGCCAAATTCAGGAAGTTACAAAAATTGTAGTCTAATCTGATGGTTATCCAATCCTTACATTTTTGTCGGAATCGGACTCTACTTGAGGTACAAATAATGGGATGTTGTGATTCCAATGTACAGTACATCAGGACGTGGCAATTTATGGCTGGAGTAACTCCAAGATAAATACTAAACTAATGTGATTAAGTAACGTTATAGACCTTGAAGTAGTCTAAGATCCTTTTGCTAGGTTCCAAACTTCAATAATACAAATTGTGTCAGGGACCAGATAAGAACCCAAATGCGACACACGAGTTTGGCTGAACACCGCTTTATTGTCGGACACAGACAACAGACAGGATTCTCCGGGGAGCGAGCAGAACAGAATAGTCAGGGATAGGCAAGGTCGAGATCAGGCAGAAGGCAGACAGAGTTTACAGGGGAGCAGGCTAAACAGAATGGTCAGGAACAGGCAAGGTCGGAACCGGGCAGACAGGAATACGCTGGAAAGTCATCGGGAACGAATAACGATCTGGCAGAGAGCAGGTGTGTCTCCGGGGTTTAAGATGAGCGCTCATTAGAGTCCTGATGTACAACAGGTGTGCAGGGCGAAGCGGCTCACGGCCATGATTGCCCGCCGCTGTGACAAAATTGGATGCATTAAGGTCTCCTTATATGTCACCATCATATGCTTCATATCTTATTCAGTTATGAACACAGAGCAGATTTCAGTTATATTCTTTCATTTTTGGAGAAAGCTCATGCTGCCCTGCCACCATCCACTGGTCCATTCTACTCTACTGACTTCTGGGTAACCAGACCCAGATGGTTCCTGGTACAGTCCCCAGCAGCCTGTTATTTTACCTTTTGTGAGTCACACACCACAATCAGAAACCAAGAAGCCAATAATTGAGGTGTTGATCCTCATGAGGATCACTGGGTTGAACAGAAGCTTAGTAAGGGAAAGGCGAAAGGAAGAGGTCAGCTTAATGAAACACTATTGTAGGTGAATGCTTTTAACAGATGATTGAATACTTGAATATAAAGTGCACATTATTAGGGATATTAATAATTTTGAGACATGATAACTTATGTGTGGTATAATATGGATGATCTGGACATTAGAAGTATTGTTTATAATGATGCTGTAATAATGGTGAGCGTCCCACTTTGTTTATGAAATATGAAACTCGGCTATTCAGTATCCAGCCTACTCAGTGAGTCTGTTGGTGCCCAGAACTGTAGTGATCAGTCAGATTTTTCACTGCCATGATGTCCCTACTGAAACACGAGTGATGAGTGTGTAAAAGTGCGTTTGTGCATGTGTAGGTCTGGTTGCATGTTCACTACACATATATGGGATAAGGACTTGTGGAATACCGTAATCTTGTAGAAAGACTGTGCATGGAGTTGGTTGGGAAAAGTCGACTTTGGGAAGCAGGAATGCCAGACAGACATACAGTATGATATGAAACCCTGCTGTGCTTCACCCTTCTCTCCAACTGCCCTCCTGATATTAATTGTAGCCCAACATTCCCCAGGACTGTTGGGAAACAAAACCCAAGGAAGAGGCATGCAATCCATAAAATATCCACAGACCCGACATCTACCTCTTTTATCAGTCACGAAATGACTGAGATGTCCTTTGGTGTCTGTTTGCCTGTGAGAATGACTGTGTGTGCCTTCTCAGTTATGTATAACAAATTTCCCGTGGATAAAATCAGGTTTCATTTCAAGCAAATTTGCACAGAGTTAAACCTTGCAAAAAAGTTCCTCCACTTAGCTTATCAGCAGATCATCTTGATGGCAATAGGAGGTCTTGTATCTAGTATTTCAATTAAATTCATTGCAACGTGACAGAGTGATGATTCTATTCAAGTCATTCAAACAAAACATGTTTTCCTTTTTTCAAGCCTTAAGTGTGAAGGGGAATGACTTTTTTAACTTAAATGCAGAGAAAGTAAAAACACAAGGTTATCAGTTACCAGGACATGAAAATGCGTGCGTTTTCTCCTGCTTATCCGGGTCCAAGTCACAGGGGCAGCAGCTTCAGGAGGATTGCCCAGACAGCCCTCTCCCCGGCCATTTTCATCAGTTACTCTGGGGGGACCCCCAGCCGCTCCCGAACCAGGTGAGAGATGTTGTAGTATCTGAAGCCTGTGTATTGATCCTCAGCAGGTCTTTACCTCTGTAAGATCTTAACTTGTTTTTCAGACACTTTGGCACCATCTCAAATATGTTCCATATGAGTCCTGTCACCTGTATTTTTCTGTGCTCGTGATTGAATGTCTTGGTTTTCCCCTATGGGGAGTTGCTGTGAAGGAGTCCAAGGGTCCACAGGTTCTTGGGTTCTCGTCTAACAGACTGGACTCTCCATTTGGTTGGCTATATTGTGTTATGAGGTCATAAGAAAAGAATGTGCTTACTTGACCATATATAAGGGGCTACCGAACTAAGCATCAGGACCACGAAACCTCCCTCGGGCAAGCTGCAGCGTCCGACTGATACCTGACTGTTCTCTCCAATAAACATCTCTTCAAACCAAGTCGGTGTCTACAAAGATTCCTTTCTCATCAGCACATCTCAACCACCAACAGAAGAAATTCACCACAAAACTGGCGTGACGGACAGGATCGGTTGTGGCTGTCTTCATCTCCATCTGCTTCCTTGAACCAACTCCCACTCCATGCCGGCAAGTAAAGTGAACATTTTTTCACATATTGGGGTGCTGGTTAGTTCAGTTAAGCCTTTGGTGAATAATTTAGACGCACCGTAAAGAAAGTGTGTCTATATTTTTTGTGTTGATGTTGGGGAATACTTCTTCTAAATTTTTTATTTGACCTTTTTTGTTTTGTGAAAGACTGAAGTAGTGGCTCTGGAAGAGAGACAGGCCATGAGATTTATTGCACTGCTCATTTCAGCTAAAAAGGACAACTGATTCTGAATTTATCTTATTCGGTCTGTAAACTGTGTTATGTACAGGATTGGCAGTGTGTGGGCACTAGGACTGTGTCGGTGTTTTGGCCAGGTAATGATGTTATAGTTTTAATAGCTGCGCAGGACCGTTGTCCCAAAGTCATGTGTGCCACTAGGGAGTACTCAGGCCGGCCTCTCTTTTGAGTGACTGGAAATCTGGGATCAATACTTGATTGTAGGTGTCCTCTCTGGTGTGGCTGACGAGTGCATTTGAAGACACTTTTTTCGATCAGGTACCCACTTTTCAGGGATGTAAATTTAGTGTGAGCAGTCGCGAAAAACTGGGATTTACGGTAGCAGTGCCGGGATGTCTAAATAGGATAAATCTGCACAAGCAGATTGGATGTGTGTGCGTGATTTTGATTCTGAGCTCTGTTCGTGTGTTCGTGTTTCCCTTCCCGTCTCTCTCTCTCTCTCTGAGTGGAGCGCGTGAATTTGAGAGCGTTCTCGTTCTGAGAATTTCTCAAACTTTTTCAAGGTTTCGACCTAGGTTGTTCTGGTTATTGTCGGTTTATTGGGTTGGTTAGTTGTTGGTGATGTTTTTTGTGTGGTTTGTTGGGGGTTTGAGGGTTTTTGTTGGGTGAAATCAGCCAGGTTTGTCTGGTTGGTGTTTGGTGGTGGGAGCGGGGATCTCTCCCAGTTAACGCGGAGACATGGTGTTAAGGTGGGGGCCAGGTCTCTGTATACCATGGAGGAGGTGGCCCTGGCTGTGGGGGAGAAAATCGGTCATTAGTCCGTGAAGTCGGCCGCCCGGATGAAGGGGGCAGTGGTTTTGTCCGTGGACAAGGTGGAGCAGGCGAACCGGCTGGTGAAGATGGGGATCAGCGGTGGAAGGTTCGGTGGAACCTTGGTGGGAGGTTTGAGGTGGTGCTGCCGCTGATGCAGCCCTCCACCCGGGTCACCCTGTCCAACGTTCCCCCCTTCATCAACGACGAGTTCCTGGCCAGGGAACTCGCCAGGTTCTGGAAGATCGTCTCGCCTATAAGGAAGGTTCTGTCGGGGTGCAAGTCCCCGCTGTTAAAGCACGTTGTGTCTCACAGTAGACAAGTTTATATGATATTAAATAACCGGGCGGCGGAGCTGAACGAGGGGGACAGGGCGGCAGGACCGGAGAAGGGTACCGGGAGAAGTGAACAGGAGGAGGCAGGTTAGAAGGTGGTGAGTGAGGGTCAGATGAGTGAGCCTAATGGTGCACTGGTGGGTGTGGTAGCTCAGGTAGGTTCAGGTGAGGGACAGGTTGGTGAAGGTGGTGAGGGACAGGTGCATGATGGTGTTGAGTTGATGGAACAGGAGGCTACGTGAAATTGGAGCGGCTGGTGGTGGCAGCGGGAACAGAGCTCACCGATGCCCAGGCTGTAAGCTCGGCGCTGGGGGTCCGGTCGATCCAACTGATCCAGAGGAGCCTGGGCCTCTGGAAACACTGTCTATGAAAGAGAAGGGTCTCCTCCTCCATGGGAGAGGAGAGGCTGAGACCGACCTCACGGACGCTTTCCCTGAACTCCACCTGCAACCGGACCTCCTGGACCTCGGTGGTCCTCTCCTGGATGGCTGTGGCTCAGGATCCCTTCACAGCATGGACAGGAGGATTTTATACGGCAACATCGTGAAGTCACTTTGGTACCTCAGATTGAACGTTTGAGAGTTTATCTGAAGCTTAAAGAGGACCTAAGGGTGGCCCTGGTAGTGAAGAAACATCATATAAGTCTGTGGTGAGACAGAGAAAACTGGGTGTGATCCAGCAGGACCACACGGTTCTCAAGCACACACGCACGCACACACACACATATAGATATCTATTCTGCAGTGGTGGTGAATAAAGAAAGACCGAGAAATATTAAAGTTTCTTCTTGCAGGTTTGCATGTTTATGTAATATCTATGGAGAGCTTTATTTAAATTGATCTTCAAAATTTATATTCATCCGTTGTTGGTTAATTTGGACCTTTTGTATCTTAGAGTGTGGCTCACACTGTGCAGCTGTGTGTGGGGCCTGCAATCAGTTGCTAGCTCGGGGCTAGTGAGAACGGATGTTCACTCTTGACAGAAGTGAACAGGAAGTGGTTCTCGACTTCAAGAGGCGGAGCTAGTTGGCTCCTTCTAGGAGTGAGGTGGAGAGTCCCTCCTCACTCAACTTTTTTCACTTTCTAAAGTGACAGCTTTTATCAGGAGAAGAACCTGAACACACATTTGCTCTCTCCTTTTCGAGCAGCGCTGAATTCTTTTTAATGCGTGTTGGTATTTTGAGAACAGAAATATGCTGGGGCATATATGCAGCAGGTTTATCTACTTGGCTGATTATTGTTTATAATTAAATGATTCTTTAATAATGATAATTGCTATAGTTTATTAAAAAATGATAATATCACACTAATTGAAATTTGTTGTAGCCCAACACATTTGTCCCAATGAAACAGATTATTCGCCCGCTGTGTGTAAATGTTTATTCTCGACTTTGCCTTTAATTTGCCCCTTTTTTTGCTGTTCAGACTGTCACTGAATGAACAGTGATTTTTTTTTTTTTTTTAATCTGGCTCATCTACTAACATTTCCACAGTGAAACACATCTACACATGTACACGCAAACATAGCACACAAAAGCAATATGGCTGTGGGCTTTGTGACCTCACCACTGTCTCTACAACACTTCCGGGGATTTATGTTGCACTTGTTCAGCAGCCTACTGTTTTCTGTTCTGCTCAAACAATTAGGATGTGCCACTCATAGAGGGCGCTAGTGAGGCCACAGCTGTTAGGAGGCACAAAGGAAACGTGCTGCTGAGAGCCGCATGTAGGAGCACACTTTTACTTTTTTTTTGCTTTTACAAAACTGCAGTTTTCTTCTTAAGCCATCCATCACTGATATAAGATAGATTGGTACAAGAGAAACAGTTGTCCTAAAGAATTTAACACTGTCTCAGCTACATTTTAACATTCTCTGGTTACCGTGGTTGTCTCATTTTGTGCAGTGGATATATTCTTGCTTGTTCACTGCACAATTTCACACTTTCACATTAAACTCATCACCACCTTATGTAACATGCTCATACAGCTCAGTTCATAAGCCAGCTGGAAGATTTTCTACCAGTCTACTGAGTCAAATCTAGAGCTGTCAGCTGTTCTAATACCAAAAGTGGTTAACGCAAGTTCAACTGTGATGGAATTTAAAGTAATAAAAGGCAAATTTTCTTAGATACCCTTGCCTGTTTTCAGTGGTGCTTCCACTGGAGTTGCAAAGATAGATTTTTCTTCCTCCTGGAAAACTTAAACCAATAAAGTGTGTGTCTGTGTGTATGATAAGAATATATCACCAATTTCAAGCTAGTTATATACTGTTATATGTTGCTTAAAATATTGGCTTCTGTTATTAAATTATACACTTTCTTGTACTGTATTGTCACTGACATGTCTTTCAAACCAACTTTCCATCATTCCAAACATGGCAATTATCAACCAATCACATGGTTCTACTCTTGCTTGTATTTTGCCTGGCACAGTTAAAGTTTAGTCAGAAGGGAGTTCTTCACAAGAAGCTCAATCACAGGAGTTTTTGCCAAATGTGGAAAAAATTCAGATTTTCCTAAATGGAAAAAAAGTGTTATTTGTTTGCCGTCACTGAATAATAAGAGTTGAAAGTCTTGTTTTCTTATGTGTTGCTTTTTTAAGAATAAAAAAACTGTAGAAGTGAGAAAGGTTTTTAATCATGAAAATAAAGATGTGAGCCCTTTCACTTCACTGCAGCTTTAGCATTGTACTCATACATACTTAAATATTTGCAAAACCGCAACCCAGTGACATTGGCACCAACAATCAAGAATGTATACTGATGATGGTGTGTGTGTGTGTGTGTTGTTGGTGTTGCTTTTGCTGCATAATTTTGATTCACATATTAAAAAAACTCTTAAAAAACCCAAATGTTTCTAATATTTTGACAAAGTATATCATGGAAATATGCAAATGCAAACCAAATTGATTGGTGTAAATGGACTAAGATATATATAATTAATGGATAATGTGATATTTATGGTAAACTGGTGAAAGTAATGAGTAATTTTTTTATGCACACTCAGATGTGGGTCACAGATTAGAACCAATGGAATAAAAATGTAGAACATTTAGTAATGTTCTACAGTTTTATTCCAATATGTTGAGCATACTTCCTTGAAGGAGTCAGTTATTTGGGGAAATTCTATTTAATATAGGGGAAAACCCCTGTTTGTAACCTGATACAGGTTGGACCAAACAAATCAAATGAGCTCAAATTTCACTACCTGTGGACAAAACTGTAATTGTATAGCGCCCAGTTTACAGTCTATTATTGTGTACTAAATTAATATTAGTGCAGAAACAATTATATACAGGCACACAGACACATACACAATTCCTCGAAGTAAAGTCAACAGTTGCTATTCTCTACGATGCTGTTTGCTTGCAACAATGGCTGCTTATGGGTTCCTTTTTTAATTTGTTATTTTTAATTTTGCTTTAGCTATAAGACTTGAACATCATAGATCATTAGGATTTAAAAGCTACAGAATGAACAAATGTGTCAATAATTTTTCACTTTTAGATGTAGCTGTAACTCTCTCAAAACCATACATTTTCCCTGTCTGCAAATTACCCTATACGGATGACTGTTTCTTTCTGGATAACCTGTTGCTTTAAGAATTTAAAGGAACCCCCAAATTTCTAAATATTTTTCCTGTAACTGGCATTCTTTTTCCCTTTTGGATTGCAAACTTGTTTAACTGGTTTCTTCAAGAATTTTGTAATCGAATATCAATTCTTACTTATTTGGCATACTTTGAAAGAAGCAGTATTGCAATCTTTAGAAACAAACATGTATAAGTCCATGCTAGCTATAAACAAATCGGATTTCCTGAGGTTAAGTCAAATTTAATGCCACAAACTCAAGATCTCCTGAATCTATTTCCTGTCTTTTATTTTTACTTTCTATTTGCCTTATGTGTTTTTGGCTGCATCTATACCCTGTCCATTCATAGCCCTGTACTTCTTTAGATTTAGTATTTAATGCATTCCTAAAGGTCCCAGGTGCTTCAGGCCACAATTTGTCCTCTCACTTGTGTTTGCATACACAGTTGTTTAAGCTTCCTCCATCTTTACCCATTGTGCAAAATCCCCCAAGTTAGAATGATACAATGATGATTCATATTTTCCCGACTTTGTACCTGTGAACGTGCATGCGCGTGTGAACCATTGTGTGTGAACCATGCGTGTGTGTGTGTGTTTGTGTGTGCGTGTATGTGAGACCGGTAGTGGTTATAATGAGCTACTGCTGCATGGACCACTGGTCAATATGGACAGCTGATGGATGAAGTTGAAAAGATTAAAATAAACTATAGGGTGAGGCAGAATCCTTCATCTGTCTGGACTGCTGCTTCTCCCCACATATCTGGCTTTACAAAGATGCAGACCCTGTGATGCTACACACAAATACTTATCAAGGTCTACGTTTGTTCATTCATGAATCGGGATCCTCTGTGCATTTGGGATGAAACTCTGAGCAGTTTTGAAAGAAACATGCCTGAAGGAGATGATGGGGAGAGACAGACGGGCTTGTTTGATGGCAATGGGAATAGTGACAGATGGGCAGACCCGAAGAGAAACGGGGGGTGGGGGGGTGGGCTGGCATTGGATAGACAGACGGAAAGAGAGCAGAAGAAGAAGGGTAGAGATAAAGACAGAGACACCAGTCACATTTTTGTGGGGCTTTTCCTTTCCTCTCCTGCTGCTGGTGGACCTTGATGAAGCCACACAGCCTCCACTGTGTCATAGTGTGTGTGGCGCTGTGTTTGTGTGGCCCAGCTAGTGGGGACTCGACAAACCATGACTCAGCAGAAACAGCCAGCATGAGCATAGAGTAGGAGCACAGTTTAATTGTTGAGGCAACTTCATTGGCCAGGAGGAGTAGATTATTTCAGATTGGCAAATGGATCACCACTAGGTACTGAAAAGATTCTCACTGCATATAAATGAATCTTATTACACAATGTAAATTGGTTTAAATTGTGTTTTAATTAATTCATTTTTGTTCACATCAATAAAATTAAAGCCAGCTTGTTCACTTATATATATTATGAAAAAGATGAAAATGTCATCCCTTTGTAAATTAAATGAGACAAATTGCAGTGTCAAGGAAAGCAATCCAATAAGAAAACATGTGATCAGTCATTCCTTAGGAAAAGAAAACTCAAGTCTACAGAAGAAACTGTTATTGTTGTTGAAATATCTGAAGCATCTCACCTCGTGCAATGATAAATGCTATGTTAAATGTGGTTAAGGTTCAAGAGCTCCTGAACTGTTAAATCCTCAGATGAGTTTGGCGGTGTGTGGACAACGGAGTTGGACTCAACCCCACTGGATGTTATTTAACAATGTTTTCACACATGTGCATTCAATGTGTGTGTGTGTGTGTGTGTGTGTGTGTGTGTGTGTGTGAAAAAGAGATAGAAACACTTGCACTTGCAGTTCCTGTTTAGGGAGATCTGCTGTTCCTAGCGAACAGTGTCTGGTCTTATCGCTTGTGTTTTATGTTCCGCGGGTACAAGCAGGCCTTTGTGGCAAAGTGGTGGCTGGTCTCACTCCAGACTGCACCATGCAGCTGTTCACTACTGCTGGCTGTATCTTGTATGCGCCTCACTCTGTGGGTACATGTGTATTGATCTGTACTGTATATACCACAATACACACGTGCTCTATATGCATGTGCAGTTAGATAGATAAATAGATATTGGAGAAGGTAGCACAAAGCCACATGCTGTGCTGGCAGTGAATTGTGGAAGGGCAAGAATGTGGCCTCTAGACCAGGTTTTTGCTCATTTTGAGAGAGAATTGGAGTGCAATAATGCATACTTTTGGGTAATAATAATTTAAACAAATAACTGCCCAAGCAGCAAGTTTTATTTTAAGTACTACTACTACGGCCTTTCTTAACTTTCATTACATTGGAATGCCTTTTCACGACTTTACTGATGTGACTTAATGTGTGATGAATTGGCTAACAAGTAACAACTTGGTGACCTTGTGGCTAACCTTAAAAAAACCTTGAAGCATGATATTTCACTTTTTTGGTCATATCTTTATGATAATTTACCCTGAAATATTTTATATTTTATAGTATGAAGTAAGCTGTATATATATGATGTATATATATATCTCCGAAAACTATATATTCGAAGTCCTGGGGGAACTCAACTACCTCCCTGCCAAGGCTAACACACAAAGTACCAGACGAATCTCTACTGGAGGACATGAACACAGCACTGTCAACCATCCCTACCACTACCATCACTGAGACCAAACAGCTGATGTATGCAGCAGAAACAGTAATCCTACAGATGCTTGGCTATAAGATGAAGAGCATGAATAGCCATAAGGAGCAAATGACCCCATGGAGGAGAAGGCTAGAGGCAAAAATCATGGCAACACGGAGAGAAGTCAGCCTCCTAACAGAGCTGAGTAGAGGCGTGAATCCGAGGACAGAGCGGCCCAAGAAGTACAACAAACTGTCCATACCTGAGGCACTGGAGACTGCTAAGCAAAGGCTCACTAAAGAGGTACACAAGAGAAGTAGAGGAAAGGAGAATAAACAGGGTGTTCTCCACCAACCCGGCAAAGGTCTACTCTCAATGGCAGGGCAACAAGATGACAACAGACCCACCCAGGGCTGAAACGGAACAATACTGGAAGAGTATCTGTGAGAAAGAAGCAACACACAACACTACTGCCCAATGGCTGCAAGACCTACAGACTGAGCACAGCCAACTCTCAGAACAAGACCCAGTAGTCATCACCTTAGCAGACATCCAAACAAGTGTCCAAAATGAAGAGCTGGACAGCACCGATAAGATCCATGCCTACTGGCTTAAGAAGCTGCACTCAATGAGCGCCTGGCAGCACAGATGAATCAGCTGCTAACATCAGGGGACCACCCAGAGTGGCTAACCCAAGGCTGGACAGTCCTCATAATGAAGGACCCCCAGAAGGGCACAATACCGTCCAACTACCGGCCCATAACCTGCCTCAGCACCACATGGAAGCTCCTATCATCTGATTGACCTCAGTAGGATCAACAGCAAGGACATCGGGATGTCATTCGGGCTAGACAAATGTGGGCGGAGGATATCTAGAAGAGGAAAGGTGATTACAATTGATGGGGTTGAACTACCTGAAGGGAACATCACAGATGTGCAGGACAGTTACAAATACCTGGGGATCCCGCAGGCAAATGGTAACCATGAGGAGGCAGCTAGGAGGTCAGCCACAGCCAAATACCTACAGAGGTTAAGACAGGTTCTGAAAAGTCAGCTGAATGGAAGATCCAGCATAAGATCCAGGCCATAAACACCAACACCATGCCAGTAATCAGATACCCTGCTGGCATAATACCCTGGCCACTGGAAGAGATACAAGCCACTGACAT
Organism: Takifugu rubripes; assembly: GCF_901000725.2. Lineage (NCBI taxonomy): Eukaryota > Metazoa > Chordata > Actinopteri > Tetraodontiformes > Tetraodontidae > Takifugu > Takifugu rubripes. The sequence goes on along the minus strand of NC_042293.1, from coordinate 5,275,710 downwards.
CAAGACAAGGAAGCTCCTCACCATGCACGGAGGGTTTCACCCTAAGTCCAGCGTCCTGAGGCTGTACACAAAGCGAAAGGAAGGGGGCCGAGGACTAGTAAGTGTCCGAACTACTGTCCAGGAGGACACAACAAGCCTCCGAGAGTACATCAAGAAGATGGCCCCCACCGACCCACTCCTGAGTGAATGCCTCAGGCAACAAAAGCTCACCAAGGAGGAGGGACCTGAGGGGCTATCATGGAAGGACAAGCCCCTGCATGAAATGTACCACCGACAAATTGAGGAAGTGGTTGATATCAAGAAGACATACCAGTGGCTGACAAACACCGGACTGAAAGACAGCACAGAGGCACTACTCGTGGCTGCACAAGAACAGGCCCTGAGCACCAGAGCAATAGAGGCCAGGTTCTACCGTACCAGACAAGACCCCAGGTGCAGACTGTGTGGAGATGCCCCCGAGACAGTCCAGCATATCACAGCAGGGTGCAAGATGCTAGCAGGCAAGGCATACATGGAGCGGCATAACTAGGTGGCATGTCATAGTGTACAGGAACATCTGCACTGAGTATGGACTGGAGGTCCCAGGGTCCAGGAGGGAGACACTCCTGAAAGTGCTGGAGAAAAAGCAAGCCAAGAACCTGTTGGACTTCCAGATCCAGACTGACAAGATGGTGGTGGCCAATCAGCCTGACATAGTGGTTATGGATAAACACCAGAAGACAGTGGTGGTGATAGATGTAACAATCCAAAGTGATAGGAACATCATAAAGAAGAAACACAAGAAGCTGGAGAAATACCAATGGCTGAAAGAGGAGATAGAGAGAATGTGGGGTATGAAGGCAACAGTGGTCCCAGTAATGATTGGGACACTAGGGGCAGTAACACCCAAGCGTAGTAGATGGCTCCAACAGATACCAGGAACCACATCAGAGATCTCTGTCCAGAAGAGTGCAGTCCTAGGAACAGCTAAGATCTTGCGCAGAATCCTCAGACTATCAAGCCTCTGGTAGAGGACCCAAGTGTGAAGGAGGCACCGTCCAGGAGGGCGAGGAAGAGATTAAAAATATATATATATTAAGGATGGGCAGATCGATCCCGTGGTATCGATATATCGATACTCACAAGCTACTCATTTGGTATCGATGTTCTTTTATAAATATCGATACTAACTAAAAAAAAAAAAATTCTGGTGTATGTATCACTTTCCGCCGTTTTAGATTAGTTACTTAAATTAATATGTGCCAAGACACCCCTATACCTGGCGGCGTACTGAGCTGGCCCATGTCACGTGACAGGAGATAGGGAATGCGCATCAACCTGCAACATAGCCTGTGCCGAGCCGACACAGTCAGCAAAAGGCAGAGCCGGAGGAAATAATCAGCCAGAGACGCAATCGTGTTAAAGCAGAAAATGTGAATATGATACGATTTCTGAAAAGCAATCCTAGACTTCAGTAAAGTGTGATAACATACCTCAAGTGCACTAAAGGTGTGATGGTGTCAGACATTGTTCTAATTATTTTTTTATGGAACAACTGTCTTATGCAGGTTTAAAGGATAAGGAAATCCTAGTAATCAATTGACCATAATAAATTGTATATAAATGGTCTGTATTTGTCTTAAATGTAATAATATTTTGACTGACAAAAATTGCCAGTAAGAAATGAACGGTATCGGTATCGGGATCGATATCGATATCGATGAAAATACAAGAAAAAGTATGGGTATCGTATCGAATCCCAAAAGTGTGGTATCGCCCATCCTTAATATATATATATTATATGAGAGTTACAATACTCATAGACTTGCTATCATCAGTAACTCTCAAGTCTTAATGAGTTCCCTGATTTAACAGAGGGCTTAACATTTAAGTATGATTGACAGACAATATTCATTAGTATTAACAAGTAGTCATTATTTAAGGTTAACTGATACTGTCTTTCCAAAACAATGTTGACTTAAAAGAAGAAGACTGGAGTACAATATTTTATTTGCCTAACCAGTGTTGCCTTGGCAGCCTCTGCTGTTTTGTGTGCTCCTATTAATGTCTGATACTAACATCATGACAGCTGGGAGGCAAAACACATAATGAGACAAACAAAAGTATCTGAAACCTAAGACAGAGCTGTAAAAACTGTGAGACAATAACTGCTTCATCTTTGTTTTGTTCTTTCAACCTTAGGTAAAGGCTGAGCCATAGCAGCATAACAAATTCATCGCACACATGGGTGGGGGGAATTCTTTAACTCGTAAATACATGCTACTTCCACTGCAGCCAACACCATCAATCTTGCTCTTGTATACTTGAAAAGTAGTGGCTGAGATTAACTGTCCCCTCTTAGGCCTTGCCACGTTCCTCTTCCTCTTTCAAGAATTGGTGTGTAATGCAGAGAGGCTACAGGACACTGTGTGGGGTCACTGCCAACCTTATTTTTAATTATCTCTGAACTTCATTGTTGAGAAACGTAACTCAAATATTATATTTAATTCTCTAGAATTAGGGTGGAGTCAAGAGTGAATTGTATTGTATTTAAAGAAGCAGTTTAAATAAAAGCCAAACCTCAGTTCCCATTATCTCTCTGACTGCAGTACTATAAATTTACTGGATGTTCCCCAAATTATAAATGGATTTATATATATTTATTTAAATGTATTTAGCTCTGTGTAGTTGTGGTATTTAAACCTCTGTTCTTTACTGTTGTTTACTGTTGTTGTGAAATGTTGCCGTGGTTCATTAAGTTTAAGTAGAATAATATTAACGACAGAACATACAACAGCAAGAAAGGAAGCTGATGTTTTGTCCTTTGAAGTGCCTGAAGCTCTTCTCCTTAGTCTATTCATTTGTTCCCCCTCCAGTTCTTGCCTATTGTTTCTTTCTTATTTCTTTTTTATCTAGCCAATTTTCTTTGATGATCTAAAGCGTCATGGCATGCACAGTGCAATCGAGTGTCCTCAGGAATGACTAGTTCATGTACTGATCTTGTGAAAGAACTTCTGCCCAGCCATACTAGAGTGGAACAAAACAGGGTGGGTGAATGGGCAGAACGCTGAAGTATGCCAGTCATTTTCCTTTTTTCTATCACCCCCCCACCCACAATCGGTTGATCTGGGTTTGACAAGTTAGGTGTACCTCCTTAAACAAATCCTAGGGAGACTAAAGACTTGACTGAAAGTTGCATGTGGTCTTTGGCTTGGGTGGTGACAGGATGAGCTGTTTACTCAGACTTTTTGACTCACAAATCAATGTGCATGTCAAAATGGAGAGATTATGGAACCACAATTGGTTGGGGATTCTACCTGCACCCAGGTCTCTTTGTTGACACACACCTGGATGAACTGTTGACATTGCGTAACATGTACACACTGACAAAATAAAAACTTTCCGGTCACTGATAAAATGCAGCTGTTTTCCATCAAAGGCTGGGGCAGCAGAGGCTGTTTTAAACACTTATCAGTGTAGCATTATAGATATTAAAAAGAGAAAAAGGTAGCTGCGGCTTTGTTATTAAAGCTAGAAAGATGACATCCAGTTGTTATTAATAAAAAAGTTTGATATAATATCAGATTGGTAGATAAAACCTCATCCTCATCTGTGGCAATATTTTGTAAGTGCAACATTTTTTCCAGATGTAGAATAAATCTTTTAGGCTGTGAGTTTGGGCTTTATAAGGGAGGGAGATATGGCTGTAGCTCAGGTGATAGAAGCATTGTCTGAAAATGCCTTGTGTTTCCACACCTTTGCCCCATTATCCTACATTAGTTCTTAATTTCAGATTCATTTCAAGCATTTGCACCTTAACTTGCTCGTGTTTTGAAATATACATTACTGCCACACAATGGCAGACATGGCTTCCTAAGATACACAACCACACAGTTTCCACAAGTCGCGTTCAGTGAACAATGGAAATGTCTGAAACATTGTCATTTTAGATTCCTTTTTTAATGGCAGGTAATAGATTGGTTTAATAGAGTGATTTTATGCATGCTTTAAAAATTGCCATGCGATGTCAAAATGTTCAAGACTCATCTATGCTGCTGATATACATGAGATAGACAGTTTTCTGTCTATAGACTACATACTTCTGCGTGGGTTCCCATTGATGATAGATCAAGATGAAAAACCCTAATACTGCTTACTGTAGAGGCAGTATCGAGCACTGTGGCCAGTTCATGCATGTTTAGTGAAATTTGAAAAGTAAGAGTAGTGAGTTGTAAAATAAATAACTTATGGTTACTTTTGCTCTCTAGTAGATGTGTTATTTAACTGGCATACCAGTGTGAAGGAAAGATTGAAGGCAGTGACAGTACATTTGTGTGTTCTTGGAATGGAGCACAAAGTAGCCTTTAGTTTATTATCAAAATCCCTGATTTTTGAAATTGGTAATTTGTATACCTACATAATCAACTGTGGTGTGTAATGACAGGGATGGAAATGGGTTGATACAGTTGACAGTTTGCGGTCTATGTGGATGTTTTTTAAAACTTTCTGACTGCATCTCTGCCAAACCATGCATTTTGACACATATACTGTACACCCAGTGTGTTTGAAAGGAATTGTTTGGACAAATTTCCATTCTTTTGGGTTTTCTCACTCCTCTCCCAATCATGGCATTCCATCTCGCTTCTCCTTAATGTTAGACCAGGGTTTACTGTAATTAAGCTTTTAGAGATGGAACTGGCCCTCGTTGTGACATGCTGAGGAGAATGTGTCAGAAACAGCAGATTCCGTTTAATCCTTGAGAAACATTTAGAGAATTCAATGGTCTTTTCTTCTCAGTCATTGTGATAAATGATGAGTACTGATTGTCAGGAAAGAAAACAGGGATGAAGAAACCCACCTTAGTTTGGACATTACAAACCATTATCATCAGATTGTGTGTGCGTGTGTGTGTGTGTGTGTGTGAGATGTAACATGCTAAATTTATGAACATACTAATAGATATAAATATCACTTCAACTGCAATGCTAAACCTATATTCTTTATATCACAATGTCCTTTTGTCAGCATGTCATATGTTTGAAATTAGCCTTTTTTGAAGTCCTTCCTTACACTTCACTGTATTTCTTCTAGGCATTGGATTTGTGTATTTGGGTTCAACGCACAAATCAAGCTCAGGTAAGATGAGCAAGGTTTCTTTTTTCTTCTCACACTATGGAATCTGAAGTCAAACTCGAACATTCATTCTATGAATGAGTCATGAGTTGTATATAAACTTGCCTAAGTACATATGTCTGATCAGAGAACAGAAGAACATGATACTGAGATGTTATAGAGATTTACAGACTGTCTAAGTGAGTATCCCCTCTCTGTTAAAGACAGGTTACATTGCTTTGCTTAGTCTTGTTTTGATTGAAACCAGTCTCACTAGCTTGTCTTTCTCAAGTGGGAGTCTGAAATGCCTTTGTCTGCCTGTCTGAGTCTTACGTCATCATTGCATCTAAAGGATGAGAAAGGAGTGGAAAGTGTTGATGTTACTTTCGAAATTTAAGGTAAAATATGAGTGTGGCTGCAGACATCTATTGTCAACCTTGCTAAAGTGAGTTGTAAGAGTTGTAGGAATGAAGGTCTTTCACAAGGAAAGGGCAAGAAAAAAAACTGTTTTTAGTACTTTTTACTGTAGTTTTCAGTGTCAGAGTGATCTGAAACCACAATGATTTCTTTTTGTGCTATTGAAAGCCCACGTGCTTGATTCCTGTAACATTTGGCTTCATGCAGTTTCTCTGCTTCTCTCATTTTGAACATAATGACTGAGAATAAAAAAATATATTCAAATGAAAAAACGCATCCATCCATCCATCTTCTACCGCTTATCCGGGGTTGGGTTGCAGGGGCAGCAGCCTAAGAAGAGAAGCCCAGACTTCCCTCTCTCCAGCTACTTCTTCCAGCTCATCCAGTTTCTCCAACGTGTCCTGGGTCTTCCTGGGGGTCTCCTACCGGAGGGACATGCCCTGAACACTTTACCAGGGAGGCGCCCAGGGGGCATCCTAACTAGATGCCCAAGCCACCTTATCTGGCTCCTCTCAACGCGGAGGAGCAGCGGCTCATCTCCGAGCTCCTCCTGGATGGCAGAGCTTCTTACCCTATCTCTAAGGGATAGCCCAGCCACCCTACGGAGGAAGCTCATTTCGGCCGCTTGTACCCGTGATCTTGTTCTTTCGGTCATTACCCAAAGCTCATGACCATAGGTGAGGGTAGGAACGAAGATCGACTGGAAAATCGAGAGCTTCGCCTTTGGCTCAGCTCTCTCTTCACCACTACGGACCGGTGCAGAGTCCGCATTACTGCGGACGCCGCACCGATCCGCCTGTCGATCTCCTGCTCCATTCTTCCCTCACTCGTGAACAAGACCCCGAAGTACTTGAACTCCTCCACTTGGGGCAGGATCTCCTCCTTCACCCGGAGAAGGCACTCCACCTTTTTTTGGTTGAGAACCATGGCCTCGGATTTGGAGGTGCTGATTTTCATCCCAGCCGCTTCACATGCGGCGGCGAACCGATCCAGTGATTGTTGGAGGTCACACGCTGATGACGCCAACAAGACCACATCATCTGCAAAAAGCAGAGACCCGATCCTGAGGTCACCAAACTGGACCCCCTCAACACCATGACTGCACCAAGAAATTCTGTCCATAAAAATTATGAACAGAATCAGTGACAAAGGGCAGCCCTGGCGGAGACCAACCCTCACTGGAAACGAGTTCGACTTACTGCCAGCAATGCGGACCAAACTCTGACACCGATCGTGCAGGGAGCGGACCGTATCAGCGGGCCCGACACCCCATACTCTCGGAGAACCCCCACAGGACCCCCCGAGGGACACGGTCGAATGCCTTCTCCAAGTCCACAAAACACATGTGGACTGGTTGGGCAAACTCCCATGCACCCTCAAAGACCCTGCTGAGGGTGTAGAGCTGGTCCACTGTTCCACGCCCAGGACGAAAACCACATTGCTCCTCCTGAAGCCGAGGTTCGACTATCCGGCGGACCCTCCTCTCCAGTACCCCTGAATAGACCTTACCAGGGAGGCTGAGGAGTGTGATCCCCCTATAGTTGGAGCACACCCTCCGGTCCCCCTTCTTAAAAAGAGGGACTACCACCCCGGTCTGCCAATCCAGGGGCACCGCCCCCGATGTCCACGCAATGTGGCAAAGTCGAGTCAGCCACGACAGCCCTACAACATCCAGAGCCTTAAGGAACTCTGGGCGGATCTCGCCTCTAGCCTTGCCACCGAGGAGTTTTTTGACTACCTCAGCAACTTCGGCCCCGGAGATATGAGAGCTTTATAAGGGAGGGAGGTCCCCAGTATCCCCAGGTCCCCAGGACCTGCTTCCTCAATGGAAGGCGTGCTTGTGGGATTGAGGAGGTCCTCGAAGTATTCCTTCCACCGATCAAAAAAAATGAAAAAAACATTAAGTATAAAATGGAAATCCCCCTCATATGAATAAAACAAGTACATGAACAACAGAAATGATCAGAAATCAATTTTAATGAATTCAGAAGGAATATAGATTGGCTTTTAGAGGTTATGCACTGCATTGAGACACCACCATTACAATACAGGATTACAGGATACTCTGCTTATCAGTTAGGAAACCCCCTAACACTCGCTGTTTGTTTGATTGATTGCATCTTTAATTTTAAATAAATAAATAATAAATATTGAAACCAGTATTTTTAGGTATGACTGCCCAATGTGATGTAAAAGGAGCATTCAGGACAAATGCTTCAAAACAATTGAAGTGTTAATGCAGTTATTAAGCAAGCTATTGTTATCAAGGAGCCCTAATAATTACATTGCAGTGCACTCCATGTTAGTCACAAACCAGATAAAGAGGATTCCATTATTTTTAAAAAGTGTTCTTAAGTATTGATATTTTTACTTAATTTGCCCCAGTGTGACTGAAGCCAAAAGCCCACAGCGTAGTGCAGTAGGACATGGCATTTCTAGGTCAAGTGTGATAAGAGTTACCAACATGTGGTTGGCCGTTTAGTGGCAGAAAACCTGTCTTCACAGCGTTTGCCTGTTCGAATTAGTGGTCTGCAGCTGCTCGACTCCTCACAGCTCACCCAAAACTGGGAGTATTAGGACAGAGTCAGAGTTTACTGGACCATCATTTGCACCTTATGTATTCTCTAAAGTGCTGACATTCTTTAAAAATTGTATTCCTTAAATGTGTTCCAGACACTTTAAAGGACATCTTTTTATACACATTTAGCATATGTCACAAAAATAGATATATTTTGTGCTGACTTTACCCTGTGAGCTTCAGTAGTTCGTATGTGTGTGTGTGTGTGTGCGTGTGTGTGTGTGTGTGTGTGTGTGTGTGTTAAGTGCCAGCAAACAGGCACTTTACACATAGTGTAATACAGTGTTAATACAGTGAGTGGTGTGAGTGTACTGAAAGGGAATGTTTGAGGCAATCTGTTTATCAAGCCACATCTCTCCCTCCCTCTGCAGAGAAATTGGGCTTTGTCATTGTAAGGGAATTAAGGCCTGCTTTTAGTATCTGGAAAAAGCAGACAACTGGAAAACAGGTAGAGCCCGCGATGTGTGTCTGTAGGTGTTTGTAAGTATGATCAATAAAATCCTGTTTTCTCCATTAGACCTTTACTCTTCTTGCTGTTGTGACTGCTACATTCACGCGAACACACATACACACACACAGACACAAATACTTACCATCATCCTGTCACAAACCTCTGTGCAATTTATCCTCCATCTCTGCAACCAGGACTTGCCCTGACAGCTGCTCTTGTAGACAAAGTCATCAGTTCTTAGATCAGTTCCTCTGTTTTCTATATTTTCCCTTTAAAATCACCAGTTCTCTGAATAGCTGTCCCTATGTCGCACAAATGTATTAACATAAACATTTCACATTTATTTGAAGTCATTCATAGGTAAATTTATTGAACACTTTGCACTCATCAGCAGAGTGTGAGCAGTTTTACAATCCTGTTTTATGTCACATTGATGTCCTTGTGGACACCGCCTGGAATGTCCCACATAGCAGCACAGACAGATTTACTACTGCTAAGGCTGGAGTGTTTGAGAATTTGAAACAGTTTTATCAACAGTCAAGTTCAATTAGCTTGATTATGCAAATTTTACCCAGTGGCACGGTAAAACAAGTTCAAACATTGACCACATTCAGCATAGCACATTTAGGATGTTGGTAATTTATTCAAATAGCAGGTCTAATATTAACTTTTATCATTTGTGTTCAGTGGGCATATTTTCATCAGTGTGAGCAGAATTCTTATTTTATTCTTTCTTGAAGGAGAAGAATACAGATAGAGACAACTGAACAATGATCTCATCTTTCATGATTCCCTACTTCTTTTTTAGTGTTGACTACAGTTAATTTTGAGTACAGTTAGTTTTCATTGTCAGCAGATATTGCTTCACTTGTTTTCTGGAAAAAATAAATATTGCTAAAGGTAAAAAATAACCATTCTGGGTTTAAAAATAAAATTGCCTCAATAATTATGTTATAAAAGAATCTTCAAATCAATCAATCTTTATTTACATAGCGTCTTTTACAATAAAAATTGTTTCAAGGCGCTTTCCAGAATCCCAGGGCCTAACCCCAGACAAGCAACAGTGACAAGGAAAAACTCCCCTTTAACAGAAAGAAACCTTGAGCAGGACCAGCCTCATGAAAGGGGACCCTCCTGCTGATGGCCGGCTGGGTAGAGAAAGAGGAGAAGGGGGAGGACAGGTAGAGTATAGAATAGGTAGGAGAGGAGAGGAGAGGAGAGGAAAGGAGGAAGAGGAGAGGAGAGGAATAGAGCATAGAAATACATACAAAAATACATTATATTGAATAAGCTGCCGGTTGAGTGGGTCAGCGGGGTTGGATGTCATTATGCAGCTCTGAAGGCGGCGATACCTGTAAATGAAAACAGAAGTGGGGGGGCTAGTAGAACAGATTAATTTGCATCCTTGCTCTGCAGGACATACTGCACTGATTCAAATGATAAGTTTTTAAACCAAGACACAAAAAAGGCTTTTATTCCAACATTTATTGTTTTTCATTGTCAAGTTCTTGTTTTTTTGTTTTTTTTTCCTATTAGACATGTATGAAATCAGCTCTTTACTCTTGCTGGGGTGCTTGAGGGGAGTTTGGAGTTTGCCCAACCAGTCCACATGTGCTTTGTGGACTTGGAAAAGGCTTATGACCGTCCCCAGGGGCATCCTGTGGGGGGTGGAGTATGGGGTGGAAGATCCCTTGATAAGGGCCGTCCAGTCCCTGTACCAAAGGAGCAGGAGCTTGGTCCGGAAAGGCGGTTGTAAGTCAGACTCGTTCCCAGTGAGGGTTGGACTCCGCCAGGGCTGCACTTTGTCACCGGTTCTGTTCATAACTTTTATGGACAGAATTTCTAGGCGCAGCCGGGGAGTGGAGGGTGTCGAGTTCGGTGGGCGGAAGATCTCGTCGCTGCTGTTTGCAGATGACGTAGTTCTTTTGGCGCCATCGAACAGGGACCTCCAACAAATGCTGGGACGGTTTGCGACCTAGTGTGAATCGGCAGGGATGCGGATCAGCACCTCCAAGTCAGAGTCCATGGTCCTCGCTCGGAAAAAGGTAGAGTGCCTTCTCCGGGTTGGGGAGGAGGTCCTGCCCCAGGTGGAGGAGTTTAAGTATCTCGGATCTTGTTCACGAGTGAGGGTAGGATGGAACGTGAGATCGACAGGCGGATCGGAGCGGCGTCAGCAGTGATGCGGGTACTTAACCGATCCGTCGTGGTGAAGAAGGAGCTGAGCCGGAAGGCAAGGCTCTCCATTTACCGGTCGATCTACGTCCCAATCCTCACCTATGGCCATCAATGTTGGGTGATGACCGAAAGAACAAGATCGCGGATACAATGGCTGAAATGAGTTTCCTCCGCAGGGTGGCCGGGCTCAGCCTTAGAGATAGGGTAAGAAGCTCGAACATCTGGGAGGAGCACGGAGTAGAACCGCTGCTTCTCCACATCGAGTGGAGTCAGTTGGGGTGGCTCGGTCATCTGGCTAGGATGCCTTCCGGGCGCCTCCCTTTAGAGGTGTTCCGGACATGTCCCACCGGGAGGTGGCCTCATGGCCGGCCCAGGACTAGGTGGAGAGATTACATCTCTCGCCTGGCTTGGGAGCAGCTGGGGGTCCCCTCGGAGGAGCTGATGGAAGTGGCCGGGGAGAGGGCTGTCTGGGCATCCCTCCTGAAGCTGCTGCCCCTGTGACCCGGATCCAGGATAAGCGGGAGAAAACGAAATGAAATATATGTATGAAATAATGGACTACTTTTCCACCAGTATCCAAGTGGTGTGTTTGTTGCATATTTTCCCCTACAGCTGACAAAAAAGTCAGGTTATGTGCATTGTGAAGAAAAAACAATCTTAAAGAAATGACCAGATTCACCCATAAATTGTGTTTGGATATATCAATACCCACTACAAAGTTGAACTGGGTCATATCAAATATTGTAAGCAATGTAGGGGATGTGAAATTCCTGATAAGATGTGGCTGCAATGACAAGTGTTTCTTTGGTGCTGTAATGTATCAATATTGGACTCCATGCTTCACCATCATTGAGGGACAGAAAAAGCTGCCCTGTGAGCTCGCCGAAATTTAGGTTAAACAAGTCTCATCACCCAAAGGTCTGTTCTTCCCAGACAATATGGGGGGGAAGAATCAATAAGTTCCTCCATGTTTTCCCACAGGGACAGAGGGACAAGGTTTCTCTGGCATTAATAGTCATCCCTAGATAAGCTGGGCAACATGCCTTGCAGCATTTTTGTCTTGCCGTAGGAATCTCTCGTTACTGTATCAAAGAACCCTGTATTTCCTCGCCATCCTGTTCAGTTCCCTGTGTTTTACAATACAATACAAGACACTTGAGTGTCCCATCAGTAGACACTTGAGACTATTTCTTTGAAAGCTGCCAATGTCACAGTTCCGATGCTGCCCATTTCCCCCGAGCTGGGGTAACTATCAGAGCCTTATGCTGTAAAATACCAGAAGTAAAGGTGACACACCATTAGCATTATCCTGAACAGTTTTCTTTGGACCGAGGCAAGCAAAAATACGAGAGTGTATTGTGCCTAGAGATTGTTGTTTTGGATGAGTTCAATGCCCTGCTCTAAAAGGAGGGCATGGAAAAAAATACTAACAGCTGGGAAAAGGCTAGTTTCCCACTGGTAGCTGTGTAGGGTATTGTTGGTTGGTGTGAAGAAGGAAACATGGAAAATTGTTCCCAAAAACCCCAACATCAGTCAAGACCAAGCAGAACTAACTCACTTCAGTTTGTCAACACATGTTCAATTCACTAGCGACACTGAGAAGTTGAGGTTGTTTTTCAGTGATAGAGGAGTGTGCTGAGGTGAGAAGGGTGGTCACACTTCTTCCACAGTCGCCTGCTCCAGGAAATTTTAAATCCCCCAACGTTAGCATGAGAAGGAGCGCCCTGCATACCGACATACCAAGCTGATGGCTGCCTGCCAATTAGCGTCGCACAAGTGGTTGAGCCCACCCAGGGATGTGGACCACCCCCCACTACCCACCTCCTGCCTTCCTGCCCAGTCTTGGCTCTGGATCAGAGGCAGGCCACACGTCCAGGGACAAGAATAATGAGTACTATAGCACTCATTCACTATAGCACTTTCATGCCCCAACCCTAGAGTGAAATTCTGGCTAGTGCTCTGATAAAATTCAAACAAGGTCTTTTTTTTTTACATTTTTACATTTTTTTCAGTGTGTTTTGAAGGTGAGGAATGGTCAATGTGAGCTCTCTTTTACCATTTTACTCAGGTTTGCAGCTAATGTGCAGTCATACTTTTGCAATCAGGTCAATTATCAGAAGTATCAAACATTAATAAAGGCCAAACAGAAAAAAAAAATGATTGGCCGCATTATTTGCACATATCCCCACCTAGTCATCCACAAAGCACAGTTTTGCCCACCATCAGTCCCTAACTGTCTTAATCAAGGCTTTAATAGACAGTTATTTTACCCAGCCAAAACCTTCTAAATTGTTTCCAGCTTTAAAGATTGTGGTGATATTTGTGATGCATGGAAATGCTCTTTAGCTCAGTGGACACCCATTATCTTTCTTAGCTCTTTTTACAGCTTTAAAGAAAACTGCTGTTGGATATGTTGCTCTGAGATTAAATCATCAAGTACTCTTTTTACATTTTACACTCCATAAGCCATCCGTACTACTTCTATTGAAAAAAGAGAATAAAATGCTCCCATGTATGTTGTGTATTCTCTACAAGAACATATGACCTAAAGATGTAACAGCTGGGGCAAGCGAGGAGGATTCCACATTCTTGTGGGATTTGATATCAGCCTGTCTCCATCTTGCTATCTGTTAGAGAACAACAGTTTTTGTCACTGGGGAGGACAGACAGCCTCAACATGAGTCTTGGCATTCAGCCATGTGGCCCTTTGATACTAATCATTCACAAATTCAGACGAGAAGAATTTTATCCACTATACACAGAGTTATCTCTTCCCACCACACCCACACCCACCCCTTGAGTACTTGAGAATAATGAGATGGCACATTGTACTCGCACAAACACAAAATTCTGAAGATGATGACTGATGTCTAATCACTTTGCTTTGAGGTATTTTGATTATCAATTAATTTTATTATTCCTCCCTGCAAAGATTTCAAGTTTAAATATCGTTATTCAGTTAAATATATACACACCTTATGATGCTAACCAACTAGTTCTGCCTGCACATGTCTACTAAAACCCTCTCTCTTTGACCGTGAATCTGAATGAAGGTATTCAGGATAATTACTTTAAGAACTATGCACGATTACCTCAGATGTTGTGCAGATGTTGTCTGAATTCTTGTGAGAAAATTGACAATGGTAATTTTCAATCATTTATCCAAGTTCATTTAGGAATCACTGCAAATGAGAGGGTGCTTTGTAATTCAATGGAATGCATGCATCTTATAAATTAATTATAAATAATCACTAACCCCCAACCCCATTGTCCAGGTGCCAATTTGTAACTGCTGACTAAGGCCACTAGCAATAGGTGCTGACAGTTGAAATCTTCGTGCCCCTTTTTTAGGAATCAACTTTGACTCTGTTGCACATCGAATCAGTGGGTGTTCTTATTATGGTTTTCAATTCTCCTTCTCTGTATGGTCACATTTTCTCGCCATCTCCTCCTGCTCTTTAGCCGGGGAAAAAAATGGCAGTGAAATTCCCCTTTTGTCATTTAGCCCAGATTCAACATTGAAGACGAGGAGGCAGTGTCAAGGCTGTAACTTACCAGAATGTAAATAGAGCAGTGTTCTTCACTTTACTTCATCACTTATTTTTAGTTGCTGATCAAGAGCAGGCAAGGGTGTGCCTTTTGGGGCCCAACTGTAAGTCTTATCAGCTGAATACACAAAAGAAAAAGAAGAGAAATTATAAATCAAACAAAACAATAAAGACACAGTACAGGAAGTGATGTTGTTGATTTATGAGCTTACTCTTAACTGTAACTGGCAGCCAGTGCTGCTTTTTCAAACATGGGGGAAGATTATTGTCCGGGCTTTTAAACTCTGGAAGTGAGTATTAAATGTCAGGCGTCTGGCATTACAGCTTACACAACTTTTTCATTTGCATACAAAGTTGTTTTTTAAAAGAAACATGCTGTCTGCCAATAAATGCACTCCCTGAGCAATATTCTAGCACCAGGAGAGCCACAGATTAGATTGGTAGTTTTGCCTAAAGGATGATCATCAATGTTTTTCAGTTTTCTCCCTTGACATTCCCGACATCTACTTCCATTTACAGCCTGGAGCAGGGCAAATGTTAAATGGTGGTCAATTTTTCTCACTCTTTCATTGCAAGACAGAGTTCTTCCCATCCACCTCAAGCTCTCAAGAGGAAATATAATTTTCCGAATTAATCTCTAATGCACTCGAAATTTTTGCTCCTGACTGGCTTGTTGCAATCCTTAAAAAATTACAGATGCCAAAGTCACCATTAGCATATGCTGCATGATGTGGCTTGAAAGATTATCTGCAATAACTGTAGTCTATAGTGCACAGCATGGAACTTTTCCACATATTGTGATGCAAAAGTGTGTTTGTCTCTGTGCACGTTTTGTATGTATGACTGTATCAAAGCTTTCATGTTCCGTACAGTCCCTATGTACACGAGCTTCTGGTTTAAAGACTAGCTATGATTATAATGAATATTTTTGATTAAATAAAAACAAAGCAACAACTAATTTCCATTTCAGTGATGATTCTGGTGCACAGCCATACAGTAAGTGCACGCAAATCTTCATATGCAGACACACACTTGCATTTGTAGTTTTTGTGAGAGGCTCCATAGGAAAGGAAAGCAACAGCTAAGACTTTTCCTCCCTCCCTTTCTGCAAACCCTTGCTCCTGTGACCACAGGGCCTTCCTTCCTTCCAACTGAAACAGAGGCCTGGGGGAGTCAAAGGGAAGTCAGGATGGTCAGATGTACCGCCTATCAGACACACATACAGACTCACTGACAAGGACCAGACATGCAGACAAGAGGATGCTGTTGGTACTATGGATTTTGAATTTAGTTTTTCCTCCTCTTCCAGCACTACGAGGAGAGTGACATCATTCCTGTTATGATAGGAGAGCAGGAAGGCAGAGGGAGACAGAGAGTAGCAGGATGCGTGGGTGAGAATATGAAGAAGTATGAAGGAAACAAAAGGAAGCATGCACATTGTTCTGACATAGTTTTGTCAATACTATTAAGTGTGAATACCTCCAGGAGCAAATAAAAACTAAAAGCCATTGCTTTTTTTAGTCATTGAAACATTTGAAGCATAATGCTGCAATGAAATTACTGCAACAAGCACAAATCAGGTGCTCAGTAATAGCTTTTGTATGCAATTTCTTCCATGCCCTGTTGGTGACAAAGGCTTATGCTAATTATCTATATTATCTGGTATCTCTTATCCTTGAAATAAGTGCATATCCTTCGTGTGGTTTACGTCAAAGGTACACACAATTTTACATATCACATCCAGTGAGTGTCAGTCGTTCAATGAATGGCCAACAGCTCCGATAAACAAGGAATAAGGTTGCTGTGGCTAGAGCAGAAAGGACACAAAACAGATAATGTCTCTCTTTCAATGGATCTAAAAGGGGAAACATTTGATGGTCATTGTGTCATTTATATTTCCTCCTGGTGACGAGGAATGTGTGTATGGGAACAAAACCGCACATTCTGAGAAGTAATTTTTTTGGGGGGAATAGCATTCTCTTTGAGGTGAATGGTTCTGGTACTCGCCAGTTTAGCAGCAGAATGCAGGGTCTACCTCCAGATCATAACCATCAAATGAAGTGAAATGCAAAATCTAAGGCCTGATACTTCAACGTCAGTTTCTCATCTACCTTCAGGGGTTTAAAAACCCTCAGATGAGCATCCATTAGGTTCACAAGGGCCAGAAGATTCTACTTACACAAAGCACAGGTGTGCTGTGCCTGCAAACAAATAATTTATTTATTAGAAAACTGAAATTGACAATAAAAGTTACGATAAAAAAGTACAACCATGTGCAGATGCCACCTTTCACATAGGAAGTACCCAGCCTTGAATATTAATTTCTCCCAGTTACAGCCCTGCTTTGCACAAACCTCAATGTGCATACCATCTCCTCTGATAGACAGCCATTTCTCAAAGGAGAGTAGAAGAAAAGTGATGGCAAGTTGTTGAAACAATAGAAAAGTGTTAGAAAGAAAGAAGGGGGTCATAATAATAGAAATGTCTGCTGTATTTTTCCTCAAAAAGATGACAGAGTGAGAACCAGCTGCACTGTGCTTCACAGTTCACAATAAAGTCTCTCGTTGCACTCGATCCACCTCAATGAACTGCCAGCTCCGCTAATCAATTGTGAGCCTTGTGCTGTCACTGCTGGCCTCTGAACACAGCAGCTGGCTGTAGGAAGACAAGTGCTCTTCCACAAAGTCAGTCCCACTGATCAGCTGCAGCCAGCTGTCCAGCAGCAGCTATTCAGATCAGCACTGCTGCTGCTGTTGCTCCTGCCACCACTGACCAAGGCCTTTATCTCGCTGCTGTCACAACAGTTCTCTTCAACGTACTTTCTTTTTCTTCCTTCCTACATTTGAGGCCTCACATGTTTGCCTGAGCTGGCTTTCTTATCAGTTTTTGTACTCATCAAATTGTCCATCTGTCCCTAAATCAACCAACTTTTTCTCTGTTATGTCTATCTTGTTTTCTCCCATTCTGCTCTTTCTTTTTATGCTGAATGTTAAGATGAGCTTAATTCTTTGCTGTTATAGCTTTTTTTCTTATTGCCCTTGTCTGTGTCCTTTTTGTCCCTGTTCTGTGCTAGCCATTCCTCTTTTCCTCCTTTGTTGGTTGCTATGTCTCAGTTGCTCCACTTCTTTCTCTGCTGGCCTTTTTTTCTTGCTACTTACTTATTTCCACACAATTTCCATTTCATTCTTTGTCACTCTGCCACAATCTAAGCTGTGCCTCTTTTTTTCTCCAAAACGTCACAATCGTGTATCTTTTCTTCATCTTTAGTCTTTAGAGTAACTTCTTTGGAGTAGTTTCCTTTCTGCTCCATTTTTTTTACAGGTGTCTCTAAGGCGGGGATTTACATTTTCTCAGGACAGGCAGCCTGTGGAGAGAGGCCTTCTGGTGGATCAAAGGCTCCGGTTGTAAAACGATCTGAAAGAGTCTGGCATTAGCATCCATCAGGGTACCTTGAAAGCTCCCTGGTCAGCCGAGAGGGAAGCTGAGGGCCCCCCAAATTAAAAGCCCCGCCTGGACAGGGGAGATAGTGGGGTTGAGGCATGGATGGAGAGCAAGAGAGAGTAGAGAAGGGAGGAACAATTGGCTGTTTGGTTCGAGACATGTTGAAAATAGACAAAGTAGGGCATACCAAGGCATACTAGCTATTCATAATAAAATGTGTTTTCACGACTATAAGGCGCACCTGATACACTGAGATTTTCTCAAAAATTGACGGTGCGCCTTGTGTGTGGACTGAGTTCCAAAATCTGCTGTGTGCCTTTGCTGAGTTTCCGCGGGAACAAAGCAAGGTGGTCCGAGCTGGAAGACCGAGTGGAACAGTTGGTTGTGGAACAGCGAACAACTGGAAGGGGCGTCTCTACTGTCACCATTCGACAAAAGGCCAAAGCGATTGCTGAAGAAATGGACACTGAGCACTTCCAAGGAGGTCTGTCTTGGTGTTTTCGCTTTATGAGGAGGCAGCATCTCTCCATATGCGCAAGGACAACTGTTGCGCAGCGGCTGCCTGCGGATTACCAGGAGAGGGTGGCCATCTTCCACACCTACTGCCGCGACAAGATAACAGCGCCCAGCCACATCACCAACATGGATGAGATCCCGCTGACTTTTGACATCCCTTTGACCCACACAGTGGAGAAAAAAGGGACCAGCACGGTGGCGATACGCACAACGGGGCACGAGAAGTCATCGTTCACCGTGGTTCTCGGCTGCCACGGAAACGGACAGAGCGCTGGATGACGGAAGGCGAACGCTCCTTCACAAAGACTATGAGGCAGTGGCGGGCAAGTTATGCCACCATATGCGGGTGGATTGTAGATGCATGGGCTATGATACTGTTTTCATGTATTGCAAGAGCTTCCACAAAAGCAGGCATCAACGCTAAGGCGGAACCGGTCGGTGAGTCTGATTCAGATGATGAAGAAGAGGAATTCGGGATGTTGGACACTGAAATAGTACAGCTGTTTAATTCAGATACAGAAGATGAAAACTTTGATGGTTTTGTGGCGGAAGAATTAATATTTTGTTCAATAAATGTGTCGAAACTCACCGTTTTACTTCCGTTGTCATTTTTTACTGTATGTTTTAGCATGCGCCTAATAATACGGTGCGCCTTATGTATGTCTTAAATACAGACATAGCACCCATAACTGAGACTGCGCCTTTTATTACAGTTATTATGGTCGTGAAAATACGGTAATACCCAAAGAAAACAAGTTGGAATAACTGAAGCTGAAACAGTCAGAACTTCTTTAGCCTTAGTCCCTCCGTTTACCTCCTTACATTTTGCACACGGTCCAGGCTGTAGAACGTCCCTGTCTATGCATTTCAATCCCAGACGTTTAGCACTCCAGCCTGCAGTTCACACAGAGGGTCACGTCTGATCAGGGAGGAGAGGAGGGAGCAATGGGAAGCTGGATCACATTTCAATGTATTTCTTTATATTAGAGTCAGTCAGAGAAGTGGGGATGGCAGAAGTGTGCCATAAATGTGATTAAGTGGTCTTGCAATGTTCAGGTAGGGTGGCATGACATGTTTATGAATTCTCAGTTTGTAATATATATACATATATCTTGGTTGTAGTTGTTTCTCACCTTTGGATTTTCTGGTTCAAGACGTCTCTCCTGAATATTTCCAGAATTGAGTTGTCAGTAGTGCCTCTGACTTGCTTTGAGCTGCATTAAAATGGGTTTACAAATGTACTTATAGAAGGAAATTAAGCTTTTATTTCAAATAAAAAAGTGTTTTACATTACTGTAACCTAAGTCATGACTGACATCAGCAATAAAAGAGACATTCCAATTCAGCCACCACAATTACCTAACACTCAGATTATTTGGAAATTTGGGTCTCTTTAGCAATGTTCAACCATTCAATACAGTGCTGTGTTTTACAATGAAAATCATCCTGTTTGCTCCCAGTGCAGGAGAGAAAACTCAAAACAACATGGTGACAGAATGGTTATAAAGGTTTAAACAAGGATTTACATCTGCACATAATGAGAATAATAATAAAACAGTACAGTGCATTTTTAATATGCTATACATACCAGCATTTAATTATACAATTAACAATATATACACCCAATAAACATAATAGCAGTCACTTCAGTTTAAAATTGATATTGAAATTAAAGGCAGTGAAGGTTAGCCCAAGGATGGAATTCCAGAAACAGGCCCTAGTGAATGCTTTTTATCTGAATCTTTGTCTATATATTGCATAACACACACACATACAATGTACCCATGTACACCCATATAAATTTACACATTTAGATGGTGGTTACATATACATCCACTGTAACTGATGCTTTCATGTCACTTAAACACGCTCTGGCTGCATCTGCCTGTGTGTGCAGATTGCTGACATGTGCTAAGACTGTTGCATGCAGGGCCAGGGCTGCATGCAAATGTCCTTTTTGTTGAACACACATATGCACACACACTAACACATTCTTAAATGGTGGCAGTGCCGAGTTTGTCTGTTCAGTCGACCCAAGGATGAGTTCCTCCTCTGTTTAGGAAAGTGGATGTGATCTCACTCATTAAATATCCAACCTATGTCGCTTGCCACTCATGACTTAATCCAGGCTTCTCTTTTGTGGAGTGTTTCCCCTTTTCCTTTTTCCTTCTTTTGCTCTTTTTCTCCCTCTCTTCTGTGCCTATCCCCAAGACATCCTATATGATAAATGTCATATCTTTCTTGCAAATTAAATAAAGCATTTTGCAGTTTATGAGATGAGATAGCTCATTAAACTCAGTTCTTATGCAGGCAGTCTGCTAACAAAAGAAGCTGTGCTTCTCTTCCTCACTGCAGCGCAATCCCAGCAACAGGAGCCATCCACCCAACTAACACCAAGTTGCTAACCAGCCACCTCAAAGGAGCAACCAGTTTTCCTCCAATGTTTACCACTGGAAAGACTGCTTTCAACTGAACATGCAACTTTTCCCATCTAGGCTCCCCACACCAGGATCACTAGCTAAAAGAGCCAGAATGAGCATCCGTCCCTCCAGGACTGGTAACATATACAGTATATATACTGTATATATATATATAGGACTGTTCCCAGGTGGTTCCTGTTATCTGTTGGAGCCATCTACTCAGCTTGGGTGTTACTACCCCTAGTGTCCCAATCATTACTGGGACCACTGTTGCCTTCATGTCCCACATTCTCTCCATCTCCTCCTTCAGCCCTTGGTACTTCTCCAGCTTCTCGTGTTCCTTCTTCCTGATGTTGCTATCACTTGGGATTGCTACATCTATCACCCCCACTGTCTTCCGGTGTTTACCCACCACCAATATGTCCGGCTGACTGGCCACCACCATCTTGTCAGTCTGGATCTGAAAGTCCCACAGGATCTTGGCCTGCTTGTTCTCTAGCACTTTCGGGGGTGTCTCCCACCTGGACCCTGGGCCTCCAGTCCATACTCAGTGCCGATGTTCCTGTATGCCAGCCAACTGGTTATGCCGCTCCATGTATGCCTTGCCTGCTAGCATCTTGCACCCTGCTGTGATATGCTGGACTGTCTCAGGGGCATCTCCACACAGTCTGCACCTGGGGTCTTGTCTGGTATGGTAGACACTGGCCTCTATTGCTCTGGTGCTCAGGGCCTGTTCTTGTGAGTAGTCAGTAGTGCCTCTGTGCTGTCTTTCAGTCCGGCGTTTGTCAGCCACTGGTATGTCTTCTCGATATCAGCCACTTCCTCAATTTGTCGGTGGTACATTCCATGAATGGGCTTGTCCTTCCATGATAGCCTCTCAGGTTCCTCCTCCTTGGTGGGCTTTTGTTGCCTGAGGCATTCACTCAGCAGTGGGTCAGTGGGGGCCATCTTCTTGATGTACTCTCGGAGGCTTGTTGTTTCCTCCTGGACAGTAGTTTGGACACTTCCTAGTCCTCAGCCCCCTTCCTTTCGCTTTGTGTACAGCCTCAGGACACTGGACTTAGGCTGAAACCCTCCGTGCATTGTGAGGAGTTTCCTTGTCTTGATGTCAGTGACTTGTATCTCTTCCAGTGGCCAGGGTATTATGCCAGCAGGGTATCTGATTACTGGCAGGGTGTAGGTGTTTATGGCCTGGATCTTATGCTTACCATTTAGCTGACTTTTCAGGACCTGCCTTAACCTCTGTAGGTATTTGGCTGTGGCTGACCTCCTAGCTGCCTCCTCATGGTTACCATTTGCCTGTGGGATCCCCAGGTATTCGTAACTGTCCTGCACATCTGTGATGTTCCCTTCAGGTAGTTCAACCCCATCAGTTGTGATCACTGTTCCTCTTCTAGATATCATCCGCCCACATTTATGTAGTCCGAATGACATCCCGATGTCTTTGCTGTAGATCCTAGTGAGGTGAATCAGGAAGTCAATGTCATGCTTGTTCTTGGCATACAACCATCCATGTAGAGGAGGTGGCCATTGGTTGTTCCACTTTGGACCTGATACCCATAGCCACTCTTTGTGATGGCTGAGGGGGTTTAGGCCTATGCAGAACAGCAGGGGAGACAGGACATCTCCTTGATATACGCCGAATCTGATAGCTGGATAGCTATCCTTTACACAAATATGCCGATACCTTGAAATAAGCGGAACCATAAATGATAGAGTCATACCAGCTCGGACGTTGCCCGGGACAACAAGGTCCCTGTCAAGGGTCAAGGAACCAGGACCACCTGATGTCAAACTGCTTACTGGAATACAGCATTCGTGGAGCAGGGCAGAGAATGTGGTACTGGAGTGTTACTACGGGAGTAACCCCAGTGAGAGAGGGTACATGCAGAGGATGTGGGATGTGCCATGCATACATACATACATACGTACGTACGCACACACGCACGCACGCACGCACGCACGCACACACACACACACACACACACACACACGCACACACGCACGCACACACACACATACATCAAGTTTTGTACTTTATTTAGAGCCAAGGAAGAGGTGCAGATCTACCAGAGGAGGACGATTTGAGATAAGAGTCAGCACAGATACCCCAGGGGACAAAAAGAAATGTGAAAATAATAAAGCCTTCCTTTTTATCACAACACACATTCTCCCACATTCATCACACCCTTCTTTGCATTACCTGAGGTTATACTGGCATTTCCAGTTTAAAAAAAATGACCAGGTGAACAAACTGTAATAAGTTGAATGTTGGTGCAGCATGTTTGAGGAGCTGTAAGTTTCATTCTGTTTTTATTTATTTTTCTAGACCCAACAAATATCTGCTTTTGTAAACTGAAGATACAAAGCTTTTCTATGTGAAATGTGGTGTATTTGTTAATTATTTTATATTTATTCAGCAACTTCAAATTTAGGATTCTTGTTGAACTTTTGACTGCTTGTAAGGTATTTTCATAAACTTTATATACATAGATTTGTACATATATTTTTTTTAAATTCAGATCACTGTTCAGTTTACAAGACCCGACTTAAAACTGTGTGTATTAGAGTTGTGTTGCATATAGACATGAAACCTTAGCAGTGTTTAACCTAAATGGTGGCATTCAGAGCTTATCAAAAAAATACAGTGGCCAACAGTGATTCATTTTGTCATAAATGCAACATAACAGAGTAAACCACCTAACATATTTTTAGATGCTTTAGAAAATAGCATTGATGACTTCAATGATATGAGAAGAGTGAACATTTCCATCTTAAAGATAAGGTTATTACCTACCTGGATCCCGTGACTGCTCTCTGTTTTGGGATTCTCGTATCGGTTTTGTCAGCACTGTTGCCCACAATATACCCTCAGCAGCACAAACATTCAGCCGAGGAATGTCTTACAGTCTTATCAGATATTTGGTCTGTTTTGTCCTTGGTGAAAATTGTGAAGGAGAAGAGCACTGTAGGATTAATTGTTTGACACCATATTCCACCCAGTGTGGCTTTTCTCCTCATAATATCACCCACGATAAAGATCCCGCACACAAATATAAACATTCACCTTAATGTGGGAAGTCACAGAGGCCAAGAACTGCCATTCTCTTGTATTCAGGGTCATCTAGTCACTTCAGCAAATTCTTTCACCCTCTGTGGCTGTGTGTTTTCTTGTTTCTTGTTGGGAAATTGGCTATGTCATAAATATGTAGTTTAGAACAACAGCTGAGACTAAGTATTGCCTCTGTATTTACATTGCTTGTTTCAGACACAAGTGTGGTTTCCTCATTTCTTGGCTCTTTTTCAAAAAAGACCTCTTGTTGTTTCCTGCACTTCCAATAATAGCCAAAATTTGACAGCCTTTGAGCAAAAAAAGAAATCCCTCCACTTTTGTGTTTTTCCTGAAGGATGTTTTTCTCGTATTTGTTCCCAGTCGTGTCATCATGGCAGGGTGAAATGCTTGCTCACTACAGTAACTTTATCCGCTGCGTGGGGGCTTGCAAGCCTGCACATAGGGTGGGGTGGCGGGTGAGCCAGTGGCAAGCTTCTTCTGTTCTATCCATTCTTCAGAGCATGCAGCAAGTGAGCTTCAATCAAAGAAACACAGCTCAGCCTGGAATGCTCACTACCTCGAGGCAACCACTGGTTTATCTATTAAAATAGGGGATCAAACGCCCATCTTGCCCAGCCATCATCCGTCCTGGTTTTTAGCCGTCGCATATGTGCCTGTAAGCTTTCCCTTGTGCCTCTTAAATGTCGGTGTAGAGGAGGAAGCATGTACTTGCTTGCTATGGATTTCTGATGAAATGGACCATTTTCACTTTAACCAGCATACATAGCCTGTTTTGATATGCTGCCATTATAAATCTTTTTATTTTTTCCGCGGGTGTTGGAATCAAACCTGTTGGTGGACTACTGTTGTGAATTATGTTAGTGTTGCCACTCTTATGGTGATTTTGTTGGTGGAAAGATCAGAAAACCTCAACAGAAGTGGAGAGATACAGCTGTGGTTGCACATGAACCTGTTTAACCCTATAAAGCCTAACACATCAAAAAATAGCCAGAAAATTCTAATTTTTTGGAATTTTTTTTGTATCAAATATGATACAAACGGCTTTAAAGGGTTAAGTTTAATGGTCAGTATTTCAGTGAAATGTATTGCATGCAAATGAATTGTTGCAACTATTTAGCCCAGTACTGGTCATTGCAGTTATGCGAAGGTGGGATTATGGGAGTTTTGGAATTTAGCCCATTAGTTTTTTTAGTAGTTAGTTATTTTTAGTTTTTTAGAATAACCTTTATACTTTTTGACTTTTCCATTGTGAATTAGGTCTTTATCTGTGGCATTTTTTGTTTTATTTAAAAGCTTTAAACTGATATTTGCCATAAATATCAGTTTGGTAGCTGCAAATATAATACAAGTATTTACAGTAAGTTTGTGTAATGCAAGTTTTATCTGAATACAAATAAGTATGTGCATCTTTGTTCGTTAAAGTGTGTATGTGAGGTAGTCATGGCATGCATGCCTTTTTTTCTGTTTGTTTGTATTTCATAGAAAAAGTCCTGACAATTCACAGAGGTTAAGCTCCAACTATCTAAGTCATTGGTGAATAGTAGAGGTCTGGGATGGAAGCTTAAGGGAGAAGGTGGCTAAGAAAGGGGGAGAGAGTGAATGAGGGAGAGAGGGAGGCCCACAGTTCCCCTGATGTCAGGTAATTCATAGACACAGGAAATGCTTGACCTCACACCCTGTGAAATGTCCACACCCAATGGTGTTAAAGGTGTAACTGAGCATAATACAGAGCATGTAGTGAGAAAAAATGAGGTGGACTACTGTCCCTCATTGGCCTTCCTTCCCTATGCCTGCATTTGTCTGGCCGCCTGCAATACACCAAAGATGGACTTTCAGTTCACGTGAGAAGCAACATCGGGTGATGTGGGAAGCATTTATAATGCTAGTTTATTTTTGGGAATAGATACCAGGCTCTTAGATGGTACTTTTATGCATCTGTTTGTGTCAGGCTTTAACCACCGAGGTTAACTCATTTGCTGCAATCTGAGATCATACTTTCAATAAATATGGACGACATGAGAGCTCCCCACAAGATTATTGATCACTCTCTTTTAATAGGCACCAGGAAAGGGAAAAGCCTGGTTTGATTTGAGGCTTTTGAAGTGTTGGTTTTTATGGGAAGAAAATTGAAAATGGGGAGTAGGCTCTCTGTTTACATCTGAACACTGTTCATAAGATTGCAAATGAAGCCACTATGACAAGAGGGCTTCATGAGTATCCTGGAGTTCAGTGAACTGAATACCGTGCATTGTCAGGACACTGTAGTAATCTCAATGTTTTGGACAATCATAGAACCAGCCTCTGTAACAGCCACATAGAAAGAGCATGATGTGTGCACATCAGCATTGGGCTTACATCACCTATGTCGTAGGTCTTCTGGTTTTACATACAATTTTTCTAAAGATTAACATGGCTCATCCTAAGAAAATAGTATCCACTTCGCTGTTCGATTTTTTTTTAAAAAAGGTGATCATAAAGTTTCACTTCACATCCTTCTTCAGGGGTCCACTTCTTCTTTTGTCTCTAAATCAAGCCTGATGGTTTTTTTTTTCTCATCCTGAGGATGGATGTGCAAAACAGACAGGAGACCTGAAGTCACAAACAACCAGTTTCTTCCGTTCATAGAGGCACCAAGAATGAACTTTCACCCAGGCCCTTCATTCACGAGAAATAAAGCATTGACCCACATGCAGGAGCTTTAGTGAGATTAAAGTCTGGCTGCCGTAAATATCATACGGGGTTTGGTGGGTGGGACAAGGCCGGGGCGGAAAGAGCTTTGCACAGACCCAAATTAACCCATAGAGAAATCACTGTCATCAGTATTAATGTGAAAGAGAGACAAAAGAAGAAAGAGGTAAAAAAAAACTGGAAATGGAAGGAAATAATGTGTGAATGGAGAATATAACTGCATGAGGGAAAACAGCTAAGATCATCAGTGATGGAACAAGGAAAACCTTGCAATCTAAAGAGATCTTGCATGGGCAGCTTTGTGGGGGGGATTGCAAGGAGGGGCTTTCCCAAAACATCAGTGATCACTCAGGAGGTCTGGAATTCTGACCTCTGACCCCAGAGCAGAGCGGATGCCACGATGGTGAAAATGTGAGAAGTGAGGTATGCAAGCCCCCTGAGTCCTGGAGGAAACCATTCCTCTCATGATGAATGGGATGTTAGCATTGACACAAATTGGCTCATAATAATGACACAGAACCACTAAGCACATAGACACAGAGTGACAAATGTGGAGTGAAATACCAGGTGGATGGAGCAAGAGGGGATTAAAAGAAGATGACTGGGTAAGGAGATGAAAAAGCCTTGAAGGAAATAATTACCTAGCGCAGTTGGACAGGCAAAGCAGGGACAGAGATAGATTTATGGTCAAAGATATCTTTGCAGTTTTCTCTCCTGTATAGTGGGATTGCAGAGGCTGAGTCCAGAGGGCCCCTGACAGACACACACAAGATGGCTGAGAGACAACTTGTTGGTCTGTTTAACTGCATTCATTCATAGTGTTTATCCTTTATTTTGTCCCCTTCTATTCTTTCTTGCCTCATCTCCAATCCAAATTTGAAAATATGTTAACACTGCTCCCACCTGTATCTATGTCCTGCCAAAAAATCCACAGATTTCCTCATCAGAATTGAGAGAAAAGTCCAACATTCCTTTTTATAGCTTCAACCAGAGGCAGCATGTTGATGCATGCTTTTATCTCTCTCTATTTAATCCCATCTAAACAAGGCATCCCTCTGTCATTGAGGAAACACGTGTATTAAATTAGGCATGTTGGGAGGCAAGGGTCACAATCCTGCCAGTAATTGAAATGCGATTATATATGAGCTAAGATGATTACAGGGGTGAGGGGCTGGAGGAGAGGGGAGGTGATTGAAAGGTAAATACCATCCTGTGATGTTTGACTCTTCCTTTATTTCACAGCAGACATTCCGGAGGTAATGAAACATGCATGAGTCCGTCGCCATCATGCCAGTCGAAAACCCAGTGAGTTCCAGTCTTTACAATTCCCTAAATGAGACTCTCAGTACCCAGAAAGGACTCGATTGCAAAAAAAAAAAAATAGCAAAAAGGGACAATTGATGATGCTGCAATTGTTTTATCAACTACTCAAGATAGGCTTCATTTATGTCAGGGTAGTCTGAAGTTCTTCAAAAGTCTCCGTAGGACTGACAGAAACCCATTTTTCCTAGACTTAAATGTAGGGACACAGCTGTCCTCTCCAGCTAATCTATTTTTAAATTAGTTTTGGTTTATGGCCTTTATAATTTCAAACATATTTTACACAAAATGAAGCAAAAGGTACCATAATCAAGGATGAGAACTTACTCTTTGATAATGTTTTGTCACAATCTTGTAACTGTGGCTATCTTTTATCAGATAATCATCAACTGTAATTTGGCATCAGATGGTGTTTTCAGTCCTGCTTCAGTCAAATTCAGAATGTCTTTCAAATGGAACTGTTTAATGGAAGATGACTGTTGGTAAAATGGTTCTAAAACGGCTGTGGTTAACATTAGCTTAGCTTTAGGAAAAACAAACAACAAGCTCTGTTTTCAAGTCCTGATTTTCAGCCGACCCATCCAAACAGCTTGACCTCTCCACATGCGAAGTTTGTGTCCATGTAGGAACATCACACTTTTTCCTCTTTAGCTCTTGACAAGAGTCATAATTTTTACATGAGGTCTTTTCCTCTTGAACATAAACAAATGTCATCTTTAAGAGCCGGATGAAGCACCTCACACAAACAGTTTTTTGTTCATCCACTAATTCACACATGCATGAATTTAACACATGCAGAAAGATGACTTATTTATGCCAGAGTAAATTTACCATCACCATGTTGGAAGTAAGATATTTATTCGATATGCAAAGCATTACTTTATTAGCATTGTGTGGACAGTTCAGATTTAACAACACATATGTCAGGTTTATCAGATGAGTTATACATTACATTTTTGTCACAATGAAAACTAAATTGGCGGCTGTTCAATACGTACATTTGTGGTCAAGGCTAATATGGCAGTCACAATAAAAATATTGTGGACAGTGTTATTTTTCCGCATTCCCCCAGAGTAGAGGTCACCAGTTAGGTTCACGGATTAACCAGGAACTACTTACTGGTTATGCCAAGTCAACCGTTGTACAGTCTCAATTACGTTTCACATTTCTATAATGGCAGTACTAATATTTGAACTTTTTCCACAGCACCTCAGTATTATGCCTGAGAAATAGGCTGTGATTATACATTGCTCGTATTAGCAACAACAAGTCACCATTTTTATTTGTCATGCAATTTATTGCCTAATTAATTTGATGACCCACCTACTGTATATACTGTATGAGTTAACTCACTATGATTGAACATACATAGCATTATTCTACTGGAGAGAAATTTTGAAATGTTGGTGCTCACATTAACTAGAATTAAGTTAGCCATCCTTAGCTGACCCTTACCTGTCCGGGAGAAAATGTGTGACCTCGGCATTGGTCTTCAACTTTCCACTTTCAGTCCTCTCCAGCTTTCAAAGGTATTTCCTATACAGGTCCTTGTTTTGTTACTCACTTTGTCATGATGTTGTTGAGAATTTCTATAATAAGGCTTTTTAGGTTTAGTAATGATTTAATGATTGGAAAATAGGTGGAGGGTGGCATAACAGAAAGGCTGACACTTCACATTTGAAGTGAGAATATTATGTTGGATTACTGTAGTCAGTAATATAAGTATTTGGAGTCTTTAATGTCTGTTGATATATCAGGGTAATTTTATAATTATTTGGAGATGTTAATGAATCACCGAAACATCCACTGATCCAAAATTTACTTGAATGGGGTGGAGTCATTACATGCAGCAAGGAAGATATATACATTGTTTTTGGAAAGCGTACAGAGAGGATGTTCTGATTGTCACCTCACCTAAGTATAGTCAATGAAGGAGCTGCCGCTGTACCTCTAGTAGACACAACAAGCAGGTTTCTCTCTCTTGGTTTGACATTACACTTCTAACAGCAAGAACTTCTGCAGAAGCACTATTTGACCTGAAGGGGAATTGAATAGACATTTCAGTAAAAGTAGAGGTACTAGGTAATAAAATGTCTCCAATTCAAGTAACAAGGATCACAAAAACCTGCCTTGGAGACATTTCCATAACTCCAGAGTTGCCGCTCAACTATTGGAATAAATTAACCACATCTAAAATGAAGAAAATGCTAATTTAAGTGCTGGATCAGATCTCTGCTATCTCCACATTGTCTCTTAAAATCCAATTTTCATTTGAAAAAAATATTTCAGTGTCAGGCGCTTTGGCAGACCTGTGCCATTCAATTTTGATGTTTTTAAAAAAAAAAAAAAATCTTCTGATCAGTTGATCAGCATTAAATATTTTATATCACAACAGTACATGGATCAAAATCAGTAAATGTAATGTAAAACCCTTTAAATACTGATACCTCATCAGAGCTCCAAGACCAAGACAAGTCAGCTCACAAACACCGACAGTACATACCTTTCCGTAGGACAGTCCATAAATCATCACCTCATGGATGTTTACTTTCTGTGCAAACTATTTTAATGATTCTAGAACTTGCACTATTTTATTACAATTTATATTACAATTTTTGGGTTAGCCATTCCTTGCCAGGTGCAAATCAACTGCACAAATGCACAATAATAGTACTTTTTGGAATCTGAATTTTATTCTGTGTATTTTATTATTATGTGCTCTTTCTCCTTTACAAAGATGTGAGTCGGCCAAATTATATCCCCACCCAACCTGCTGTCCATCGTTATCACCTAATGTGCCTTAGATATAGTAACTCTTACCCACAGGACTGGCTGTAGACTGCAGATTATTAGAGGTGGGCCTCTTTCGTTCTACCATTTACCCCCACCCCCCCCCACCCCCCGCCCCCACCCCAATGCTCTCAGCTGTTCCCTGCAGGCAAAGGCTCTCTGAATGAGTGCCTGCTCTGTTATGGGTTCATTGGGTTGGTATGTGGCAGGAATCTTTGGATCAAGGTAATTTCACACTGTTCAACGTTTTCCCAGGCTGTGCAGCCTCCTTTTACCTTTGTGCCACTCAGAGAACAAGATAGGGAGAAACACATGTAACCTTTAAATGCAGACACCTGCTTGGAGGTGCGCGGAGGGAGAGTGATCTGAAAGATGTGACCCATAAATCGCAGTGCAATGTTTCTGTTTCTCAAAAGGGTCAATTTATTGCTATGTTATGCAGAGTAGTGTAGATGGTGCAACATTCATGTGTGGTTCTGTAATGAAGTTACTCATCTCACAACGGTGTGTCCCCGATCCCAGCCGGCACCCGTTGGCCTCACTCAATGCCAAGAGGATCAGATAGAACGTAAGGTTGTGGTAACTGTCCGTGTCTTTTTTTAGGCTGTTCTGATCCACCAGTGCAGCTGCACCCTTTCTTCTATCATCATAAGTTTTTTGTACTGTTATTTAGTGTTTTTTTATTGACAACAGGATATAGGTTTGTAATCTTTTTTAACTTCCTTTTTACCATCTGTTACCATTTGCACAAAAAATAGTGCAACAGCAACACATATGCATATGCATGTATGAGCATTGGTACATGCTCAGGTGTTCACAATGTTTCAGTTTATTTTTAGACTAGGTTTTTTTTTAGAAACCACATTAGGAAATTTCTTTATTTGAAATTTGGGTTTGTTGAATAGCATTATATTCCAGTTTTTATTTTTTTAACATCCTTTATCTGCTCTATCGGGTTCCAATTCTATCGAGATGCTTCAGCTTTCCTTTTAATGATGCAGTCTTTCTTTATCTAGAATCTTTTCCGTTAAAGTTAAGATGCACTTATGTTGTCTATATAGTTCTGACTGTCTGATGGTGGGATATTCACATGCCAGTAAGCTCAGTTGTGAGATGTGTCTGACCTCAAGTTGCCATAGTGTCTATTGTGATTCCAGGTGGAAGTGCTCAGGATGTTGATCCTCCCAAAGAAGCAAGAGACACAATTTTCAAACAATCTGTAGACGATTTTGTGAAAAAATGCAGTTGCCATTTTTAAGTACACAGCAAGTCCATGGAAGGCCTTGCATTCTGCACCAAGGACAATGTCTTTGTACTCGCTGTGTGATATGAAAGCACGGAGGACAACAAGCTGGAGCTGTGGTGTGGTATCAGCAAACAGCTGCTACATGACAAAGTCAAGGGCTAGCGATATGAACATGGGAAAATCCTGCAGGCAATACAGGGCAAGACCAAGTGGAAGCTGAGATGCTTTGGGCTGTTGAGTGTGGAGCAAGGTGGCCATCAGTTTTACAGTTGTGCGGAAGGGATGTATGTCTGTGTAAGTAACAGAAACAAAAACAGTTTATCCTCTGTGAGCATTAAGAAATATTGACATTATTTAGCTGCTTGTGCTAACTCATCTCTCTGGCTGATTGGCAGCAGATTTGATGACCACATGAAAGATGGTTTGAGTAATTCAAAAGATAGGGTCAGACATGTGAAGAAGTGGAGGGCTAGAAATGGAGAAGGCAGTGCTGAAGGAATAGGGTCTAGGGGCAGAGGAGTGGTAAATCAATACCAGATGGTTTGTTTCTTGCGTTAACTGAAGGTTTGTCCAGAGCTACTAGACCGTATCGTTGCAGTGACACACCTTTCAATACTGTGGTGAGGATCATCTGTCTCTCAACATGTTGTCGCTAACATCTGTAATGGATTACCACACACTACAATGATGCTTTTGACTATTAATGGTGCTTTCACTTTGCACTTCTGATTGGGGGTGAATAGCCAGACATCAACTTTGTTGAGGATGTAAAGAAAAGTAAATTACAGTTGTCGTAGTTTGGGTCCTTTGTTGGATAACCAAAAGCAAAGTGCATGCTCCATGTGATTCTGCTGGGATCTCACATGCAATTATGCTTACAGAAATTTGACAAAAAGAGAAGGGCCACACAGTCACATCCACTCATGGTGTTCTCTTCATCAGCATTTAGGTTCTGCAATGATATACCTAATCACATTAAGCAATAAACTCCTCACAAAACTGATAATAAGCCTGTGATGTTAGGTTACGGAGGTGAACCTTATATACTGAAGCAGGGCTTGAAGGGTTACCTGTTTCCTCACCTCTCTGAACCACATGTACACGCCCAAGTTCTTTTTTTTCCTGCAGAGTTTGACTGAAGTGCAACTTATATCATTGATTTATTGAGAGAGAACAATGTTTGAAAAAAAAATACACTTAAACTTATACATGAATAAAATTAAATTTCCACACTGAAATGTAACTTTTTTGAAAGAAAAAGTCACCTTCTGTGCAAGTATTGATTTAAATACTGTCATATAGGAATTAAAGATGTTTTTTTTCAAACATTTATTCAAAAAACATGTATAAATGTAAAATACTGCATCAATGTAGGAAAGCTACAAAGGCATACTTAGTTCTCTGTATACTCCTGTGCATGTTGAATTTTAATCAGCAAGTTGTTTGATAAAATAAAAATTACAATCTGTAAAATACAAAGCGCTAAATTGTAATATGACAGGTTGTGTCCTCTGATTACTTTTTTTTTCCAGTTACCCAAGTGTTCAAGCAGCATTTAAACATTTGGTAAAGAATGACAAAATATTAACCCTATCAGATAGTTTTGTTCCTTATTTATTCAGTAACAATAGATAAGAGAAAATTAAAATCCTTCATTATACTTATACCCAGGTCCAATAGAGCCAGTAGATTTTATTTGTGCAGTACCAACTTACCGTATTTTCACGACTATAAGGCGCACCTAAAACACTGAGATTTTCTCAAAAATCGATGGTGCGCCTTATCATATGGTGTGCCTTGTGTGTGGACTGAGTTCCAAAATCTGCTGTGTGCCTTTGGTAGGTGCACTACGGTAAACGCTGCGCCCATCGATTAGCGGCACACCTACGGGTAAGGATCCCCTAAAATGGTGCCGGTCAAGCGACACACGCATGAGGCTTACTTTAAACTACAGGCAATCGAATATGCGGCTGAAAATGGCAATCGAACAGCTGCAAGACATTTTAATGTAAATGAGTCCATGGTCAGAAAGTGGAGAAAACAAGAAAGTGAACGAAAGTCAGGAAGACAAAGCTGAGTTTCCGCGGAAACAAAGCAAGGTGGCCCGAGCTGGAAGACCGAGTGGAACAGTTGGTTGTGGAACAGTGAACAACTGGAAGGGGCTTCTCTACTGTCACCAAAGGCCAAAGCGATTGCTGAAGAAATGGACATTGAGCACTTCCAAGGAGGTCCAGCCTGGGGTTTTCGCTTTATGAGGAGGAGGCATCTCTATAT
Source organism: Takifugu rubripes (assembly GCF_901000725.2). Taxonomy (NCBI): domain Eukaryota; kingdom Metazoa; phylum Chordata; class Actinopteri; order Tetraodontiformes; family Tetraodontidae; genus Takifugu; species Takifugu rubripes. The sequence continues at coordinate 5,241,682 of NC_042293.1, read as the reverse complement.
ATGCGCAAGGACAACTGTTGCGCAGCGGCTGCCTGCGGATTACCAGGAGAGGGTGTCCATCTTCCGCACCTACTGCCGCGACAAGATAACCGCGCCCAGCCACACCACCAACATGGATGAACCGGTCAGTGAGTCTGACTCAGATGATGAAGAAGAGGAATTCGGGATGGTGGACATTGAAATAGCGCAGCTGTTTAATTCAGATATAGAAGATGAAAACGATGAAAACGAAAAATTGTATAGTCCAGGCATTAAATGTGACACAGAGAGTTTACTGTCACATAAACCTTTAAACATAATATGAATAAACATGTGCATTGTGCCTGTTATGCATGATTCACATCAGATTTGATGAATGTACAAAAGTAAATCCTGAAAAAAAAACTTTTTTGAAATGTTATGACTATTTCTTGTATGATAAAATAAATATTTTTTTAAATCATTTTTTCTTTTAACTATTTGAAAAAAGAGGAGGCTCAGTGTAATTTAGAGCTACCACACCAAAATCACACCCACAGTGGTCATTCTAAAGGGACAGTCTGACCAAAACTGCATGGTAATCTCTCAGTTCAAAGATGGTGTGGATTTGGCTGAAGTTTCTTTACCTCTCACTTTTGTATGTCTCCCCCGTCTCTCCATCTGTGCCAACAGATCATGAACACTTTTCCTGACTTCACTTGAATTTGGGAGGAAATGTTTTTGTAAGGAATTTCTGAAGGAATTTGAGGAGTTTCTGTAGGCAGAGCAGTAGGTGCCAAAGCTGCTTTGTCCCACGGAAATCCCAAAGGTGGAGAAGCAGAGCATCACACTACTGCTGGAGGCCCTCACATCAGACTCAGGAAAAACAAAATCTCTCAAAGCACTGATGAGCTACATTAGAGACTTATTTTACTGTAACATTGAGCCTATGCATATTTTGATTTGTCTTGGATGCAATGATGACATGTAATCTTGTGAGCATTTGTTGTTTTGGGATTTAAAAAATATTGCAACAATTTTTGATTTTTTTTTAAAGAACCAAGCTCAGTATTTTTTGGTAGTTTTGAATTCATCAGCTTTAGGGAGAGAAGGGGAGAAATCTAGTCATGGAGTATCTTGAACAGAAATGTTTCTGCACATTTAAGTTTGACTGTTGTTTGTTTCAAACTGTTGGACTTTTTTTTTCTAAATTCTGCTGTTTTTGATCATGGATGACTAACTTTTCTCAGTGTTGTTGTCTCACTCACACATCTGCAGTTAATGAACTGATGACAATTTTGCAAAAGTGGCCAAAAGAAAACAAAAAAGAGGAAACATGTGAATAATTTAAATAAAGGCTCTGTGGAATGAAGAGATGTTTCCTATGAACTCAGTCATGATTCGTCAGTATCTGTTTGAGCTCAATGGGATGCAATAATCATTATGGCTCTTTATTTTCTGTAGTTAAGATACTTGATGTAAAGTTGCATTGTCTATATGCTGCTGTGTGAGATGTCTTGGTGACTCTGTGTGACCTGATGCAGAGGGAGAAGGCTGCTGCAGAACCCTCACCTGCAGCTCTCGTGATGCATTTATCTGTTTTCTTATATGTTTATCTAAATTCTTAACTGTTTTCTATGTCTAACAATGCAGAGGGAAAACCTTTGTCTCTTTTCGCATTGTTGATATTAAGCTATATTTTTGCGGTAAATATTCAGTTCATCAGTACATTAAATTTCTCTCTTTTGGATATTCATTGCTGTTACTGCCTTTGTGGTCCCTTCTTTAATCATTGATGATTTATTTTATTTCAAACCTCGCAAACCTAAATTGCGAGAAATTTGGCAAATTAGTTTAACTGAATTCCAGCAAGAGACCATTATTTCCATAAATAATAAACTTTAGTAATTAATTTCAGCTAATGCGCTGGGTGTGTAGCCATTTAACAGAATTATGTTCTGTTCTAGTGTAAATACTTTTGCTGAAAATGTGGAAAAAATCTTTGTCAAGATTACTCAACATAGAAATTGGGTAAATATAAATGAAAGATTTAGAAATTAGTATATTAAAAGGTAAGCATTAAAATGCATATTTACAGATGGAGCTTCAAACAAAGCAGTTTTCTTGTTTAAATTCATACTTGTTTTATTTCTTAGATGCCTTAAAGGAGTAAATTAAATGGAATGGGTTTTTTTTATTAAAGATTTTATGAGGATGTGTGTTTGCTGTGTGACATTTATGTCCAGGTGTGTGTGGGTTTTTTTTGTTTGTTTTTTTGCTGCTTTTTCTTTTGTTTTCAACTGTAGCCTTTTCACAAGCCTAAAGAGATGCTGTCTTTATAAAACAGTTTGTAAATACTCAGAATAATATTTTATTTCTGCTTGATTAATACGTTTGATTCCTGCCTCATGTAATAGAGGAAAAATGTTGATAAGATTGGATCATTTTTATGTGTCGGTGTAGTTCAGATTAAAGTCGCATGAGATTTTTTGCGTTATTTCAGACAGTAGAAATAAAATGAATTGCTTCTGCTGGTGGTGCCAAAGTCCCAGACACATTCTGACACGTTTAGAAGTGTTCATTTCACAACTCTGCTTTGATATTCGCCTGTCGAATTGCCCTCCGTCTCTATTCAGCATCATGAGGCTCATTGTTTGCCAATCTCATGTTTCCCGAGATGATACCGGTTATAGATATTTTAAGAAGTAAAAACGAAAGTTCATTCTCGTCGTACTACTGCCCGAAGTTGGTTCCCGTCACATAATAAGGTTAATAAAAGGTGCGCTGGTGATGATTCATTGGGAGATCCTCTGTAAGAAACAGTCAAGCCTCGTGATTTTATTGGCTCATTCGATTTCTCTTTATGAGAAGGGTGCATGTGTCTTCCTAATTTTATTGTTTATATGCAAACCCTTAATATTTTATTTGAAATATTTTTTAGTTTTAATAATCTGCAGAAAAATACATTTATGAACCTCTTCTGTTAAAAAAGTCGAACTTTAAACAACGGAAACTGTATCACATATGCCAAGATTATGGACATTTCTTGCAGTGTGCTTGGACAAGAATTTTACCCCAAACTTTTCAGACGCCTCGAATTCTTTTCTGTCATTTCTCATCCCCGCACAGACTAAACTGTCTCACGACTTGTCGATGTTTCTAACCGATGGGGTGTGTTCCGATTTTATTCTGATATGGTAATGACGCTTCCGGGGCTTTAACGGCGCCGCTGTTGGCTAAACGTCTCTGTCGGGTGAGCCGCCGGCGTCTCAAGAGGAAAAATATGACGACAACGTGTATTCATCCAAACTTGTAAATAAGTCACTAATAAAGAGGATTTAACCCACTTTAATATACTTTCGACCTGTCGGTTGAGTAATTGCATACATAAATTATTATTAAAAGTCCCGAAAATAATCTACTGTTTCTTTTTGAGTAATTTTATCAGATGTATGCCTGTGCAATATATACTGATGGGTATTATGTTGCAGAGACGCATTTTGTCCTGATAAATGTCAATATTAGTATCTGTAACACGTGACCGTTAGCGTCATTCTGCTCACGCATCCCGGTTGATCTGCATATGGAGCACCTGATTTCCATTCTAAACATTACTGTCAGAGAAGGTGCTTCTGTCTAGTTTCGAATGAAATTTTTTTTTTGCCTTTATTATTTTTTTCATCGTGCAGTTATCTTAAACTTCAAAATAAATCACAGGCTGTGGATTGAATATCTCAATCTATCAATTTAAATTACTTTTGATCTGTTTCTACGTTTATTTTGTCAGGGGAAAAAATCTTCGTTATTTACTGTTCACAACTGTCGTCACTATATTTAAAGTGATGGATCAGGCTGTTTGGTGAAGTGCTGTGAAGAGAGGGAATGATAACTGACCAGAGAGAGAGAGAACTGTAGGTGAAAAGAAGTCTGCCCAGTAACAATCGCACAGCTTGGGTCGAGCGCTGAGGAACTATTGGCTATGAAAGTAGACACAGGGAGGAGGAAACAACTTAGACTGGGGGAAAACTTTAAAGAGACATTTCCCCCACTTTTCTCACAAACGCTGTTGTACAGCCTCCAAGCCTGTGGTGGAAATTAACAACTCTGAAGTTTGGAGGACTTTACAGTCCCCACTGTTCTCCTGACGCACTGAAGTCTCGTTTCATTCAAAGCTCCCACTTTGAAGTTGACTAAGAATGAAGGGGAGGATTAACATATTTACCCACGTGGATTCCATTTCTGACTCTATGTGGGGCTAAATCATTTGGCAGTATTTTTCTTTTAATTATCTGCACAATGACGTACATTCTCTGCTTCGTTTTCACCTGTTTTTCGCATGTAAACTGAGCTGCATTTTCTTTAAAATGTGATTTATAGTCGGACCTGTTAAGTCATTTGAGTTGAGCACTGACTGCAAACATTCTCCGTGTTTAAAAACAAACAAAACAAAAAAGCTGTGCTTCAAAATGATAATTTCTTAGAAAGCTATCTCACTCACCACAAGGTGTTTGTGGCTCTTTAAAAAAAGTGCATAAGACCACGTGTGTACGGGTGCTGTTATTAGGTTTTTTTTTCCCCCACCACAGCCTATTTTTGTGTAATGTTGCATTTAAAAATTCCACGTCTTGATCCCTGTATTTGACACAATAGTTCTTTGTAGTTCTTTCTGAAGGTATCGTGGGGACAATAACGTTTAAATAAAACTAAACTCGAGAATAAAATATAAATATGAAGTCAATTCTTCGTCGTAAATGTGTCCGAATATTTAAGGCGTTATATTGTTTGTAAGGCGTTTACATTGTTATATTTGACCAAATCTTGATTCGACTTTGTACTCTTTTGTGCGCATCTGCCACTGTGAGAGTTTACAGCCTCTTTTGTTGTGACACAACTTTACTGCGAGTCGTCGTGAACGGCATAATCAAAGAAAGGAGGGGCGTGCGTACGGCGTGTTGCGTCCACTCTATACGGAGGCAGCAGAGTGAGTTGCGTCACTGGCGCACGCATACAGGGCAGGACTGAACTGCGTCGGCCAAGCGGATGAAAGTAGAGGCTCACTGTGGGGAGAGAGGAAAAGTTCCCAAGAAGGAGAGGCAGGACTACTAACGGAGCCCCTGCAGTCTCACTTTTATGCCTCTGAAAGACTTTCCCTACCACACTATTTGCATTTTGACTCCGTAACACCGCTTTCGCGTTCCAGAGAAAGAGGTCTGACTGCCTTTTTTAGTGAAAGCACCAGCACCATGGAGCTACTCTGCCTCGAAATGGACACCATCGTACGAGCTCGTCCTGATCCGAATCTCCTGGCCGATGACAGAGTCCTGCAGAGCTTGTTGACTATAGAGGAGAGATTTCTACCGCAATATTCCTATTTTAAAGGTGTCCAGAAAGATATTCAACCGTTTATGAGAAGGATGGTCGCCACTTGGATGTTGGAGGTAAACGAAACATCGAGCTAAGGCTCGATTATTTTCATGCTCGCATTTAAATCCACATCATTTTTAGCCATTGATGCCTTGCTTTGGTAACAATTGTTGAGCTAATGAGTTGGATTGCTGTTATTTCCGACAACTAATTCCTCATATTAAACCAAATGCGTCGTTTCCGTACTTACCATATTAAAAGTCCAGTCATGAAGACTGCCTGTATAAAATTTGGAGCTATGGGGTAGCTGACGGTACACAATTGCGATCGTACGTCTCAAACATTGTCCCTACAAGCCTTCAGTTGATTGTTTAACGTTATTATCACAGATATCCTGTATATTTCCATGCACACGTATGCACTCCCAGATGCAGCGCTACCCTGAGCTCAATCGCCATGTTGTTTTTTTTTTTTGTTTTTTTTTTTCACAGGAGCGTATGCTTTTAATGGGACTTTTCAATGTCATAAACGCCATAACAGCGCTTAAAAGCCATCGGCAATAGCAGAAGAGGTCTTATGGCCCTCACCAGACTTTACAATTTTCGCAAAAAGCGTTTTAAACAGTTAAGTTATCTATTTGAAATGTCGGAAGGGGCGAGGGCCTTATCTGTCCTCTCAGTCTCTTCCCCGTCTTGTTGCCTTGCGTTGGAATTATATTCGATATTTGCCATTGGGTCGCGTATTTCTGGTAAATAACCCTAGGGTAGAATCGTTAGACTATACGCTTTATTTTAATCTATATATTGCAGATATTCGAGTTACCAGATATTTTAAATTAATTTTTGAAATGAATATGTCAAGTCGGCGGTGACGCACATCAGACCTGCCTCTCGGTACTCGCCTTATATTTTGACAATTTTATCCTTTTACTTATCCATACATTTGCATATGAATCGTCGGATATGATGAGGTAGATCCCCAAGAATATTATTATGTGAAGAAAACTGCTCTATGTAATTTATTTATATTTTTAATTATTTTATGAAAATATGACGACTGAAAAATAGTGCATGAGTTTCCGTGTGCAGTGCTGTCGGGGTGTTTTTTGGCTCGGCTGATTGTGACATGAATTCATTTTGTAGTCGATGAACTGCAGGAATGCGACGCTAGTGATCTTTATCCTGTTTATTTATATATATATATATAAGCAACTGATTAGAGCTGGGCTTAAATTCTTGGCGGGGTCCCAAATATGGGGAATTTTGTTTTACTTTTCTTTTTTTTTTTTTACATGATATTTTTTTGTTCCATTGCGCCTTAAAGCTTTACATATATTTTAAAAGCATTGAAACCAGTCATGACATTGCAGTATGTGGGTTGCTGAATCTTTGCTGCATTGTATCTTGTCTCTCTGTTCAGGTTTGCCAAGAGCAGAAGTGCGAAGAAGAAGTCTTTCCATTGGCCATGAACTACTTAGACCGATTTTTAGCTGTGGTACCAACCAAAAAGTGTAATCTGCAGCTCTTGGGAGCTGTCTGTATGTTCCTTGCATCCAAATTGAAAGAGACTCGTCCATTAACTGCAGAGAAGCTTTGCATCTACACAGATAACTCCATCAGACCACAAGAGCTGCTGGTAAGCAACAGTTGGTTCAACAAAATTCGAATCAGGGGATTTTTGCTGTTGCACTATCAAGTCATCCAGGATTAATTATTAATGTCTGTTGTAAAGCACCATGTTTCTAAAAATACAGTTCTTCATTTAGCTTCAAATATCACACACTGTTAATATTTTACTGTATTCCCCCTCTTTGGAGATCATCAAAGACACATTTTAAAAAGGAAAAGTTCACAGTGAGTTATGAGCCTTTGCTGTGGTCTACATCGCCATCTAGCGATAGATATTTGTACAGAGCAATGAAGTCAACTTGAAATCCAGCCAAACTTCTGACTCTCTTACTGTCAGCTAGAATGGGAGAGACATAGAAATTCAGGATTGCCTTTTACAGTTCAGCTTCCATCTAAAAATAACTTTAGATGTGCACATTTCTGATATGACACCACAATGATATGTATCTCTCATTCTCACATACTCCTCAATGCACAAATGAGACTTTCAAGCAGAACTACATTTCCAGATTTTAGTTTTGTCAGTTTTGACAGCCTTTTTGGCTGGCAGCTTTACTTTTCACCAAGTTTCTCCATCTTGCTGCTGCATAAACATTCCTTAGTAAATAACAGCCAATCCCACACATTTTGTGAGACGGGCCACAAATTACAGCTCAGATGTTTCTAAAGGCTGTAAGTTGGCCTCACTCTGTTCATCAGTTCATCATTACATAAAGGGCTTGGTGAGCTTTGGTGGTCCATGATATTACTATTGATTAAGAAAAAAGTTTTTCATTATTGGTCTGGGATAGACCCATATGAAACCATATGTTACACAGAACAAGTGAGTCCATCTTGTCTGGGTGTGTTGCAAAGACTAAGCTCTCAGTCCTTGAACTAGTTTGCTGGTGTTTCTTCTCTGTTTCTGTAAAAGGCAGTATTTTGGCTGACATGCACATACAGGAAACGGAGATCAGCTGCTAAGACCATGTGATCTTTCTTTGTTTTTTTTGGTCCTCAACTTTGGTAACAATTTCTTGTAAAGAAAACCGCAGTTTTACAAAGAAGGTGTGACCAGAGGAAGGCAGTAGCAGAAGGAAGTGCCTCCAACTCTTTCAGCAAGCCTTGCTTGTGTTGCAAGGCTTGTTAGATGGTCTTTTCTTCAGTCTCAAATCTTCCTCACTGTTGGATAAGTGGGCAGGCAGAAGCCATCTTTCAAACATCAGAGCAGCCATACTGAACAATGTGCAGCGGATCATTACAATTCATCTATGATTAGATAAGACTCTCTGAGGTACTGTTTTCTCAGAAGAAAATGACTCTCAGCATTAAATTAGATTTGGTTTTATTCTCTTACTTCCATGTGCGTGATGATAAGGAGATTAAAATCATGTAGGCTTTTAGGTTGATGTTGCTGGGGTGTCAGCAGGCCAAAGGCCAGCCATGTTGAACTGTCTCGTGACTTGATTACATGTTGTCTGTAAGGGAAAATAAAGAGCATCCATGGTCCCAGTCTCAAGGATGCAGTCTGGAACCAAACCACAAATCTTTTTCCCAAGTTAGTCACTGACTCTTGCGTTAATCCTCCTTGTCTAGGAAGTGAAAGTAACAATGTGCTCTAAGAAAAGAGAGCGCCACACCTAGTGTTTGTCCAAGAACCACAAACTTTTGGGAGCTACTCATCTAAAAGTGACACATATTAGTAAAGTTGATCGCAAATTTCCATGCTGTCTGGAAATATTTTGGAAATTATTAAAATAATTTGTGTTAAACTATATTTAATATTTAATCTTGATCACAAAACAGATTTTTTTTTTTAGATTTACTATCCTATAAACCAGGGGTGGGCATCGAGGGCCGTATCCAAGCCAGACTTTCTGTCCTACAGGTAAACACTTTCACCTGGGGTTTCATTTACCTTGGTGAAAGCATTTCCTGCCTGGTAGGATGTAAATCCCGGCTTGAATTCAACCCTCGAGGAATGGATTTGACCTCCTCTGATGGGCAAGTCCAATCCACAAATGCTGGAATCCAGCCAGCTTTCACCAAGGTAAATGGAACCCCAGGTGAAAGTATTTACCTGTAGGACAGAAAGTCTGGCTTTGATACGGCCCTCAAGGACTGGATTTGCCCACCCCTGCTATAAATGTATACAGATGCACACATATGTGTATTGGGCCTCTTCAGGAAACTCCCCAGATGCCAGGCAAAGAAGAGGTGGGAGACAGCGCTGTTAGGTCACCTGGGTTGGTGGCACTGCTGATGTTTCTCCTTCTTCAGTCTGCTCATGCA